>NC_134832.1:34201622-35533303 GCF_004210375.1 Tachypleus tridentatus | reverse complement strand
GCGCAAATAGCTCTCGAGTAGCTTTGCGCGAAATTCAAAAACAAAAAAATACTTTTGACATGTCGGCACGGGTGACATATTTAGCACTTAAGTATTTGATTTATGGCGAATTTCCAACCATTCAACAATAAAATGTTGTTCTGAGAAGAGTTAAGATTAGCCAGTTACATTAAATATTTTTGAGTAAGATTTTCAAAATCTGTATCTCATGATGGCTGGTATGGGTACTAAAACTTTATTAAAATAAAATAAAGAACAACGTTTCGACCTTCTTAGGTCATCTTCAGAAGTTGATCTAAAAAGGTCGAAACGGTGTTCTCTACTTTATTTTAATAAAAGTTTTAACACCCATACCAGCCATCATGAGATATAATTTTACTACAAGTGGAGTTTTCGTTATTACAAATTTCCAAAGACTTTAACTTTTGCAAAATTCGGTATAACTAGTTGTATGCATCGTGAAATAATTCTTCAATGGGACGTTTGTGTGCTATTCACCATAAACAATACTATTTAAACAAAAAGTTCACAAAGTTTCTTGTATGTTATTATTTTCTCTTATAAAATTAGTAAAATATTTATAAGCATGAAGACTTGATAAGAGAAATCTGAAGTTCTGAATTTTTTGAACCATTTTTTTAATTTTTCAGTATTTTGATGTTTATTTGTAGTTAAGAATGAACCACATTCTGTACTCTTATTTGATTATCACATGTCTGAGTATTAAAATTTTTTAATTTACCATTAATTATCCAGAAACGTATTCTGAAACTTCTAAATTATCACAACAAGTCATATACGTCAGTAACATTGCACACTTAAATGTTAAATATTACTTAATATTTTAAAGCCAAAACGCGAAAGGTATTTCATAACTTCAAGCAGTAAGTCTGTTATGCTTTTATTACTTTTTTTATGCGGCCCGGCATGGTCAAGTGTTTTAAAGCATGCGACTCGTAATCTTTGGGTCGCGGGTTCGCATAATCGTTGCGCCAAACATGCTCGCCCTTTCAGCCGTGGGGGCGTTATAATGTTACGGTCAATCCCATTATTCGTTGGTAAAAGAGTAGCCCAAAAGTTGGCGGTGGGTGGTGATGACTAGCTGTTTTTCCTCTAGTCTTACACTACTAAATTAGGGACGGCTAGGACAGATAGCCCTTGAGTAGCTTTGTGCGAAATTCAAAAACAAACAAACTTTTTCATGCTTTGTAACTTGAGCAGTTACCTCGTAAAAATTATTTTTTATTTATTTACTTTTATAAGTAGATAAGCTAACCTTGTTGTTTGTGCTGGTCTTCACGGATGTGTAAATATGTGCTTTTACAGAATTCAAGTAACGATGCACGAGGTAAGTCGACACAAGGTTTCGGGGTTAAACGAAAGAAATACAGAGTTATGACTGTTTACGCACGAAACTAGTTAAAAGCTATTGGCCTCAGTTGTAAACGTATGAGTTACAAAATATGTGACATAGAAAGTTTTCTATGTGTTTGTTTCTTGATTCGATTAAAATCAAATTCACAATCTAAACAAAACATGTTGGGTCCTATTTACTGTTGAAGCTGGAGCTGTAATACTCCTCTATAGATTCAGCCCCTAAAACAAAACAAACTGCTAACACCAATAACTTTAATAATAGGTAAGCTGAATAAACAGAATGTTCAATTCAGCTATTGTCAAGACATGCTGTAGTAACTTTTGAACGCTTCCACTTCTTTAGAAAGTCTCTATGTAAAGTTTCATAGTGAAAGAACGTATGTTAGAAGAAAAAAAATAGAATTATTTGTCTTCAATTATCAACGTCTATCTAATTTCATCTAAAACTTGTGTTTTGACTAACATATGTGGTAACGTGATTCCATTATATCATGAACATAATTATTTGACTATAAAATACTTATTGTATACTTGAAAGTTTAAAAATATAGAATAAACAAAAAAGATAAGTAACAGACGTTGACACCAAGAAAGATATATTTACGCGTGTGTTATAGGTATGTATAAATAGATCTGTATAGGTACTTAAGTTTAAGAAGTATAACTCATTGGGATCAGAAAATTGTAATCGCTACTAAAAGATTTCTAATAAAATCATTTTGCTGGGACAAAGCTACATATTATCTCGGGACAACAGATCTGAAACTAACCCATCCCTTTCTTTAGGGCATTATGACCATGTATGCCATTCCACGTTATACGTCACAGAAGTACGCTTTAGCTGTGAGCTAACAGTTTAGTAAAAATTCAGCCATTATTTCTGAGATGTTGTGCAAACAAGGGAAACCAAACTACGATTATCAGTATTGTAGAGCAAACAAAAAGTCTTTGTAGTGTTTCATTATTGTGCTTAAAGCACTTGTCAATGAAACAAAGAATTGCCCCTACAGTAGTGTTGTGAAAGAAAGAAACGTGTCAACTAACCTCAATTCTGTCCAACGTTAAAAGGGCTTTAGTAAATTTATAAAATAATTTGAAATATGGTTTAACCTTTTGTATAGTCAGGATTTGCTTTTCTCAAATGAATGAGTAGGATAGGCGAAAACTTGTCAAGCTACTGATAGTAATACGGGTATGATTATCAATGTTTAAAATCAGATTTTTATTTAATAATTTCCAATAAAATGGAAAGGTGAAATAAAATTATTCTCATTATGATATATATTTGTGTTTGTGTGTGTTAGTGCAGGTGTGTGTGTGTACAGTCTGCAGGAATGATGTGATCAAAAACAAACAGAAACAAAATTTTCAATTTGTCAGGTTAATTTCCGCAAAAAGCTTTTCTGAATTTTAATTAGGAAAATAAGAACATGCTTACCTTAAAGTTACATCACTATTATAGAGCGTCAGTATTTCTGTTTGTAATTTTCATTTGTAATGAACATGACACTCTTTTGTGTAACGCCTGTTTTTATAATATAATTAATTTAAAGACGTAACAAATGAATAAAATATGGAATCGGTCTTTTCATAAAACCTCAATAACTGACAGTTATCAGAATCAAACCTAGCATTACTTTATTATTATAATAAGCAACTACTATTATTATAAACCAGTTGAAAATCTTTTCAAAAGCGACAAGACAAGTTTGCACTTACGTGCATGGGGAATGCTTCATTTATGATAACTGTTTTTTCTTAACCTAGTCTTATTGATTGAAAATATGAAAAATGATCAAAGACTGACAGTTTCTTCAAAGCAGATACCTCTTTTCACTTAGCATTTAACGTTAAATATTTCTTCGTGACAGAGATAATAAGTCTAATATATTGATGGCAAAATGCACTTATTAAAACAAGCATTTTTTCTTGTCACTTTATAATTGTAACGTTATTTTAGTTTATGCCAGCTTCACAAATAACAACATTATAAACTGCGAATTTTTCTGTTCCTCACTAAAATGTGTATCTTTGTTGAAGAAAGAAAAAACAAGAATTTAAGGATAGTCATATGATAATGTGAACATAATAGATAGCCCAATGTGGCTTTGCTGTAAAACTAAAAAATCAAATTTATCAAACATTGTATAATTTTCAGAGAAAAACGACATTCTGCCCCGAATAGCACAATAGTTATCTGCGAACTTATAACGCTAGAAACGGATTTCGATACTCATGGTAGGCAAATCACACAGAGCCCATTGTGTAGCTTTGTATTTAAACTACAAAACATTTATATACTGCTTGGCCAATAAACATTTGCCTACGATTCCTATTATTTAGTACAATTTACATACAGATATGTATACAGAAAAAGTAGTTTATAAAAAGTTTATTCTAAAAAAAATTCATTTGTCAAAAGTGCCAACATACTTTTAACTTTGATCATTTAAAATCAATTTCTGATAATATTGCGAAATATATTAGTTACCTAATTACGTAGTTAGTGGTTTTAAAAGCCGAATGTTTATCATGAAAAATCTGGACCGTATAAAAGAAAAACTCACACTTTATGTTGGAGTTATTAAAACGAACTTTTACCATGCACTATCATTACACTACGAATGAAACGCAGTTATTGTTACATCTTTTTCTTCTTTTATTTCTCATATCTTACTTTTTGCGGGATCTGTAACTAAAAGTGCAACGTCCTTTTTGAGAATGGCATTACACACTACTAACTTTGTTCCACTTAAGATTTTGACCATCTGTTGCCTCATCTTTATCCTTCGCTATTCTTGCAATGAAAGCAAAAAATAAAACATTTATAAAACCGTAATGTGTATGTTGTCCTCCTGCTTTACTTTTAAGAGCAGAACAAAATGAATTACTTACCTTTGTAAAATGCAATTCAGTGCTTGCTTTTAATCATCAACAAGGTTTAGAACACTAATACAGCAATCCATAAATCGAGTTTTGAAGCAGGAAGATTTGGGTGCATTTCAGTGAATTGTATATCGATTGGGTTGTAGTGACATTTCTTGATGGAATAATGTTCTTGCTTCTTTAGGACCTGGTTGTTATTGCAGCCGACTCGCATTCTGCGAATCGTGAGGTCAAATCTCCGTCACCGAATATGCTCGCTCTTTCAGCCACAAGGCATCATTATGTACAGTCAATCTCACTACTCGTTGCTAAAAAAATATCTAAGGAGTTAACGACAGCTGTCTTCCGTATTGCCTATAGCTGCTAAATTAGGGACGACCAACGAAGATATTCCTCGGGTAGCTTTGCTCGAAATATAAACAAAACAAAACTTCTTAGCATAATGTGAAAATTCCTTTTAACAATCGATTACAGTGCTTAGATCCTTATGGCAGCTGTACAGCAGCATGTAAAACCAATTACTAGAAATTTGCTGATGTAAAATCAAGCTATGGTTAGTCTTTCATGCGTTAAATGTATTAAATCGGTTCTTGAACAATGTTTATAAAAGCAAAAATAGGGGCGATTTAACGACCATCTACGTCTACTCATCTGACTAAATGTGAAATTGAGATGTCATCTTGATTTTTAATATCTTCCTAGAAAGCAATACTAAATCTTTCTCGTTACTTACGTTTCCTGATAGTCTCTCATTTTTGCTACTATTTACGTTTACTGATAATTTCCTAAGAAACAATGAAACGAATTTTTTGAAAAATTAACTATTTCTTTGACATTGATATGTACTATATTTGTAGTCATGCCTAAAAGTGTCCAAAGTATGATATCTCTTATATACAGGCTTATTCAGAAACCATGCGACATGGGAAACTTGTTGCGAATTTACAAACTTTTAATTAGGAATTTTCGCAAAATAAGTATTGCTAGATACAGTGTTAATGGCTGACTATGCATGGATAAAGTATTAGTTGCACAATAATTTTTTTCCTTTCATCAAGCCCTCAACAGCACAGCGGTATCTATGTCTTCGGACTTGAAATGCTAGAAACCGAGTTGCGATACGCGGTTGGGCAGAGCATATATAGCCTATTGTGTAGCTTTACCCTTAACTACATATAAACAAACGTCTCACAAGTAGTACCCATATTTAAGAAAAACTAGTCTCAGAAAGAGTATATATAGCTGTTGAGATGGAGACTTCTTTGCAGAGGTCCTACGTAGAGGCAATCAATATTGTAATTTATTTTGTGCAACTATGCTCTATTTGCAATCAACAGTGTACACCTTAAAATGGGACCATTGCTTAATTGCAGAAAAAATGAAATAAAATGTGCCAATATATAACTATACTTTCTGACCCAGTGTCTTGCTATTCCGAAGTTGAGTTTGATCAATGACGAGTTTCACCTCGAACATCTTATGTAAGAAAATTGCGAATTGCATTATTCCTGCATGATGAGTTGTCACTAAATGCCATACATTCACATATTTTTAATTGGTTGGTATTTGTCATTAGTAAAAAGATTTACTACCATACTAGCCGTCCTGAGATACATTTTTCCTTCAAATGGCCATCACGATATAGGGATGGACTTTGGGCAGTGAGCAGTATGTTGAATTATGTATTCACGTGTCTCCGTTACAAAAAATAAAAAAAACGCTTTCTCGCATTACAAGGATGAGGGTCATTAGGAAAGAGTACCCACCCTCTAAAAGTTGGCGGTGGCTAGCTATTTTCCCTTTAGTCTATCAGTTCAAACTTAGGTACGTCTAAGTATAGATGGCCTTTTCGAAGCTTTGTGCGAAAGATTTGAACAAAACAAACGCACTGATTTGTTATTTATAATCATAATTGTGTTGAATATTCCCCCATGCTCCATGTCTTGGATAACAAGAAAACGAACTATTGAAAACATAGTTTGTTTTTTTCTAATTTGCTAGCCTAAAATTATACAACAGCTTTCAGAACAGATCGTGGGAATTAAGAATTATTCATCTTCATATTTATGTGAAGTGAGTTGTGACTTTATAATAACTGATACCACCTGAATAAAGTTCACAAGCAGCTACATGAGTACATCATTTAGAGGTAAACAAAAGAAACTTTCATGTACTTTCGAAGTAACAAATAGGTTACCTGTCGGGGGATGCTAATGTGTAAGACCTATAATTCGTACTCTGGATTTCGTAAACCTCAAGTCCTTCATTTTATGATATCCTAAGTCTTTCTTTTAATCTTTCAGATATTCCCCTAAACGACGTGACGTACTTTTGTGACAGCCGCGTATTGTTTAGAAAAGTGTATGATTTAAGTTTTAAACCAAAAAATCTATTATTTTCCCTCAATATTACAATTAAAAACATCAGAATAATTTAAGCAATTTATGTTCCAAAATTGTGAACTTACAAACATATTGATGCATCGAAAGTTAGTTTTACCTTATTTGTATGCATGACACTCAAACTGTTTATAATTCAAAATAAAGTCCTTAAGATTACTTTGAATTCGTCAGTAGATATTGAAATCTGATGGTGTGAGAGATACAAAATTATTCAGTCTTAAGACTCGCAAAAAAGGGGATTATCATAGAATGTGGAGTCGTTCTACTAACCTAAAAATTATGCCTGAAAACGAGTCTTGTTTGTAAGAAGTAGGAATGTTGTTTTGATAGTTGAGTTGTTTTTTATACTTAGATATAAAGATGCGAAAGTGATCCTGAACTAGATCCCATGATATGCAAGAAGTTGAGTTACTGTAAGATATTACGTTTTTCTTTCGTCTTCCAAAGTATTTCTCTTTGTATAACACGATCGAGAAGGATTAAGGCCCAGTTATTTTGGTAGGAGGAATTAGATGCTGGGTTTGATTCTTAGAGCTACAAAGAGTTGGATTACCACAGGTTACTTATTATTCTTTATTCTGTTATTCTATATATACTCCTTATTTATATTATTAGCGTTTTATATATATTTAAATTTGCAACAACATGAAAACCTTGAATACACTGGAGAGAATTTGTAAATTAAGTATTATAATAATTATTATAAGAGATGAAAAAGTACATGTTTAGGTGTGCACTATGTTGCTTTATAGATTAACAATGCCAAGTACCGATTGAACAATTTAAATTATTTTCAATTTTAACCATCATATAACGCATGAACATACTAAAACTTTCTGAAAAAGCTCCATTAAATTTCGTAATTTTCAGGAACTCCACTATGTAATTTACAAATATTTTACAAAACAAACAATTTTTCTCAGCAATATCAAACTAGAAGCAAATATGTGGAAAAATTGTTAATTCTCATACGATACCTAATCGATCTATAATTTCATTAATTAACTGGATAACTGTATTCGCTTATTACAAGTAGATTTAACGTAACTGCCAACAAGAATAACGTGTTAATGATTTGACTACAATAAATACGATGCTGAACATCTGGGATCCTCGCCAGCGTGTCTGGTATTAAATTAGTAAGTGTTTAGTTAGCACGAAGAGAGTTCCGTTGTACAAAGGGTAATCATCAAGTGTCGGTTAACTCTTTCAAATTTCAAAGCTGGTCTAACTCGGTTAGTTTGCGTAACGCATGAAGCTTATTTAAAGAAGATGTAGTTTGTTTATCCAAGAGTGCTGATGTAAAAACAGTTGAGACGAAGTTAAAAGTTAAATCAGAAAGTAGCGTATGGTTTTCACATTTATTTGTACAAACAAGTCCTAATTACACTTATGTGATATGAGGTATCATGCAAACACTAAACCACTGTTTAACACGCAGCATAAAACAGCAACAACTAATTAAATTTTTCTCTGAAGGTCCTAGCCTCTCTCTCTTTGATTTTATCCATTTTCAGGTCGCATGAGCAAAATAGTTACCTACTAATAAAACTTTAACAACCTTTTAGATTTGTTTAATAACAAAATTTAGAATCACGTCTGGAAATCTGGCTTATTTTTTAGTTATTTTACCAAGCGAAGGATTATCTCTTATAAAATCTTCCATGTGATTTGTTGACAGCTTTTCATTAAACCTCAGTTTAGAGACTGACAACGTGATACAGCATTGTTTTAATCCATAACTGCTTGAAAAAAAAGACTTATTGTTATCATATGCTGGAATGTTCATGTCGTTTCAAGCTGCAGGATTTTTCAATCTGTGTGTGGTGTATTAAAAATAAAGTAAGTTGTAATTCAGCCTTGTCTCTTAAAAAAGGTGAAGCATTACATGCATAACTGTTTGAGAAAAACTATTTACAAAGACAGTTCCTAAATCTTCTCATGCCGTGAGAAAGAGTAGCTATCCAAGAGTAACACATTTTATAAGGAAAGTAGCTGAACGTACAAGAAACAAGTATGTTTCCAGCTATTCGTTTCTGTTAATATTTATTAATCCTGACAGTATATTCGTATTTTTTATATAAAGCTATTCAGGTACATTACATTCTAGACGACAAAATAAATAAATAAACAAATCGGCAGTTCACGTTGACTGAAAGTAATCTAAGGAATCCTTGTGGTAATGAAAGTGAGCCCGTCGAGGGTACTTTTTTCTAGTTTGTTGGTTATAATGAAATACGTACTCTATATAAAAAGTGAGAAAATGCGTACGAATAGCAACAAATAGATTTTCCCTTGATGGACGTTAGTAAATTAAGTTAGGTCATGATCTAGCCTTAATGTAAAGCAAAAACGAAAAGTTAAACCACTTGCAATAAAAAACAGTTGAAAAATTAACCTCCCTTTCCATGTGTTATAAAAAATAGTGTGGACAATATTAACTTTTTCTTCTTTTACTGGAGAAGCATTTTATTTCTTGTAAACCCTAACTTTTTTTGGATTATGAAAGCGAATTATATCATGGACTACGTCTGGTCAAAACTATTCTCGATAAATATGCAGATAAAAACATAACATATACATTAATTTTGTTTGCTTATTTGTGTAAAGCTAAGTATTATTTTGTATTTAGCATTCATTAATAAAGCAGTTTATAGCGAGTATTTTTATGTAGCCCCCCAGTGGTATTGCGGACTCACACCCCTAGAAACCGGGTTTCGATACCCGTGTTGGGCAGAGCCCAGATAGCCCATTGTGTAGCTATGTGCTTAATTTTAAACATATTTTTGTTCCTTATAACAAAACTAATTTTAAACCTTAAATTGCAACAAAAAAATAGAGAAAAGATTTTAGACCCTAGGCTTAAAACATATAAAGACAGATAAAAGTCTCTACCTAGAATCCGAATAATTGAAACAGAATAAACATAGACACCAAAATTACAACAACATCATGCAATTTGTACTCTCACCAAAGTCGTATATTGGAGAAACGTTGTCCTTTTACATCATAAATCATTAACTTATTAACAGATAATCCAATCAAGAAACAATTTGTGTCACACAGATATATTTTATTGTATGATGAAGCAAGCAAGGTGTTATGCTTCTTCAGAGAACTGAGTAAGCATAATCTACTTGAAAAGAAAGAAAACTGCATAGAAATTAATATTGATTCATTTTATGTAATTGGTGATTAAAATCTAAGGTATAATGGTCAAATAAGTAGCTACTAAACGTCTCACATTTCAAAATTAAACTTAGGTACTTGCAATACAGGTTGTAAGCTCTGTTTAATAAGCATATTGCAATATTTCTTTTGCATGTAGAAGGGATAAAGCTGTCGAATTGTAGAGGGAGTCAAGGAAACGTTTTTTCTTCTCTAGATTGATGTACAAAATTCATCAGTGTTACAGTTAGTATAATGTCAAAAAGAAAAAGATAAATTATTATTATTTTCAACCTCGTATGTGAATTTAATGGCAAGATGTGAATTCAGATATTTTAAAAATTATGAGCGATGATCTTAATTACGAAAAATAATAAAAGTGTCGTGCACTTAACTTTTTTAAAGGGTAGACCTAAAGTTAGCTGAGCAGATGTCAAGCCATTTCTGTTGGTGATAAGAGAGAAATATATTAGCTAACGTGTGGCCATGCGGGGAGCGCATCGGCAACGTCATCTATTTGTGCTATTTGTAAGGTCCAGGACGGTCTTAACATGATGTTTAGAAAAAAATTATTACGTGAAAGCTCAGAAATACAAATATCAATAATTTCATTTATAAAAAGGAAGGTAATATCAAAGCTAGCCATAGTATGTTTTTTTGGGTGGTTTACTTAATTATCATGTAAAATAGTAAAAAAAAAAATAAGAATTAGTGAATTGATAGGTAATGAGTAGCTGTAGTATAAGGAATTTGGTAAACTTGTAACTATGCGTGTCTAGAGCGGAGAGAATTGGACGAAGTGGGGTGCCTGTTTTGTGAGATTTGGGAAGACCGTATAAAATATTATCCACAACCAGATTGTGTGAAATACATCATAATTTCTTTTTCATGCAGCAGCCGACAACCAGTTAAGAACCTGCTTATTTCAGATACAAAAAGTCAACCAAAGTTTCATTGGTTTTAAGAGCACAAATTGAGGGAAACGAATGATTGAAAACATGCGATGTAGTCTGATTAATCGAATTTTATTTATTTATTGTAAAATAAACAACTACATAAGACACTTTGCCTTTCTTTTGTTATATCGACAATGTAAGCTACTGGAGGTTGTGCAACTGAAAGGGAAATTATCGTGGCAGATCATGTCTTGAAATTACATTAAAAGTACAAGTGAAACCTAGGATATATTTGGTCATTGTTTCCAATCTTATGCATCCCACAATACTGTATTTATACTGTGATGACCAAGTACTCTTCTAAGACAATAATATAAATTATTGATAATATAATAACTAGTTAGAAGAGCATGATATAAAAAGCCATACAAATCACTGGCTCCCACTCCGACTGAGTTCTTCCAGATTAAGTTTAACAGAGCATTTCCTAAAGTAACTTCCTTTTGACAGCCGTAAATTAACTAATAAATATTTTTGTTTGTTTATTTTGTAAGTCCGTAAACTCATCGCTGCCTCAGCAGGGGACAACAATCAAAGACTTGCAGTAGAACACGACATGCATTGTAGTGTCTATACCGCGCCAAATTCAAGTTATTAGCTCATCAAAAAGCAGTTAACTAATAATACATATGACTATAATACTTTACTACTCACCAAAAAAATCACACTAACTGAACTTGAACAAGCAATCAAAAATTCAAAAAATAAAGCACCGGAAAATAATGGAATACAAACAATTCTTCTCATAAAAGGCACTCCAAAATTATTTGACCACCTATTAGCCATATTTAATTTATCTCTATACTCTGGGTGCATCCCAGTTCTTTGGAAGCAAGCTAATATATTAATGTTCCACAAAGAAGGAAAACCAGCTAATAAACCAAACAGTTATTGACCGATCAGTTTGACCAGCTGTGTAGGCAAAATTCTTGAAAAAATAATAAGTAATAGACTCTTCACATTTTTGGAGATTACTTCAAAATTACCAGAAGAACAAAACGGATTTAGGAAATATAGAAAAACAACAGATCACTTAATTAGATTAATTGAAACAATAATAAACAGCTTTAATAAAAAAGAATGCACTGTCGCCTGCTTCCTCGATATCGAGAAACCATTCGACACTGTATGACACAATGGTCTTCGGTTCCGTATATATGAAATGGGACTACCGCGAGGAATTATTAGCTGGTTATCTAACTTTTTGGAAAATAGAAAATGTAGAATAAACGTAGAGGAAACTTTCTCGGAGTTCTTCACTCCAGAAGCTGGCATTACTCAAGAAGGGGTAGTTAGTCCTATTCTCTTCATCATGACTGTAAATAATATGCCATTTAAAGACCCAAACCATGGATATGCGTCACAGTTCGCTGATGATGTAGCAATTTGGAAAAGTGCCCTAACACCAGAAATAGCAGCCACTAACGTACAACCACAACTAAACAGATTATGTGAATACTGCCAAAAATATAAAATTAAAATAAACACAGCGAAGACACAGTTAGTGATATTTTCAAAATCAACAAAACATCAAAAAGTTCAACCCTAGATCTACATGAACGGAAAGCTTCTCCAGACTGCTAAATCTGCAAAATTTTTAGGGTTAACATATGATTGTAAACCTACCTGGATAAAACATGTAAATAGCATAAAAACTAAAATTTGGCGAATTATGCGAACTAGACTATGCTGGGAGTCTAACTGGTAAAAAAAATATGGAACAACACCAGAAAATATCATGAAAATATACAAGATATACATTAGACCAGTAATAGACTATGCAGCTCCTGCATGGATTAATGTAAGTGAAAAACAATTACAAACCAAACTCCAAACATTACAAGATACACTAATTATATCAGCATATAGAGTAACTAAAACCACTTCATCAAAGTTCATGCACAAATACTCAAATACACAAACAATACCAGATAGACTTCTACATAGTACAATAAAATATTTTGATAAAAATTGGCGAAAAAATGAGTTGTTATGCGAACTAGACAGATATTGCATATATGATGAAGAGAGACCTAAACACCTCTCCCCGTTAAACTTATTATGCATCAGGTCTTTAAGATATAAAATCAAATTTAAAATAATAATAATGATAATAATAATAATAATTAAAAATAGTGCTAAAATAAAACAGGCAAACTACGTTCTAGTCTTATTAAAAAAATAAAAAATTAAAGAACAATATAAATGGACATTTTCCTGAAAAGGACCAGATTTAAAGTTATGCTATTACTCCAGCCCTTTGTATTTACTCAAAATGTATTAATGAGGCCATTCAAACAAAGTTATGGAAGGAGGAGGAGGTCTAGTGAACCTGACCCTCCTGGGTATACAAAATATATATACCCAAACACCTAGAGAGAGAGAGAGAGAGACTTACCTCGATATTTAGTATGAAGAATAAAAAACTGGTCGGTCAGTGAGTACGTTTTTATCTATTCCTGGCTTTATCTTCAATACTAAGTTGATTTTTAAAAAAAAATCAAAGATCTCAATACACACACAGTGTTTAACATTTTATTAGTTTCGTGCATTACAGATAAACTATGCATTAATTGGAAAACGTATATGTTGAAATAACATTCAGTTATTTTTGTGTAGCCAATATAAAATGTTCTACTGGGGTTCAACATACACATTTCTTAATGCTTGATGATTTTCATGTATATTATATAAAAGCTTTAAATGTGAATAAATTGTGTTCTTAATTTCTTACAAGTTTAGGAGAATGTTTCTTTACGTAACATTTTAATGACGTAATATTCTTAGCCAATTGATTGGCAGTTTATATAACATATAACAGAAACAAAATTACCACTGAGAATTGTATTAGGATTGAAAAAGTGATAGCTATGGAGGGCAAATTTTTCTCTCACGTTGTTTTTTTTCTTATAGTAAAGCCACATCAAGCTATCTGGTGAGCCCACCGAGGGGAATTCGAGCCCCCCTGATTTTAGCGTTGTAAATCCATAGGCTTACCGCTATGCTAGCGTGGGGCTTTTCTCTACGGGTACTTGAAGAAAAGGTTAATGTATTTCAAAGGTCCAAGGTAACTCACCGCCATAACCACGGTTGAACAAAACACTAACAAATTTATTATAATTTGATAAACTCAAACATTTAAAATGTGACTTTGAAACAATTGAAATACAAAGTTGAAAATATACTAAAATACAGTGAAAAAATACGTGCCTGGCTAGAATTTGAAACAAACGTTAATGAACAATAAAATATACAAATCCACGTTAATAAATATTTCAATAAATTGTAACGGATTTACTGTTATACATTTATTTTAATACCTACGCTTGATTCAGTTTGATGCATCTGAAATATATTGCGCAAGCCCTTTTTGTTCTTTAAATTTGCAGAAAATTCTCGAGAGTAAGAAGCTTGCTTGTTTGTTTTTGGAATTTCGCGCAAAGCTACACAAGGGCTATCTGCGCTAGCCGTTCCTAATTTAGCTGTGTAAGACTAAAAAGAAGACAGCTAATCGTCACCACCCACAGCCAACTCTTGGGCTACTCTTTTACCAACGAATAGTGGAATTGACCCTCACATTATAACGCTTCCACGGCTTAAAGGGCGAGCATGTTTGGTGCGACGGGAATTCAAATCCGCGACCTTCAGTTTACGAGTCGAACGCCTTAACCCACCTGGCCATGCCGGGTCTCAAGCGTAAGAATCAACAATATATGTTTTATGAAAACACTAGCGTATCTTCGAATATTGTTCAACTTCCGCGAATATTACCTGAATTAGCATAAATACTAGCTGAGAGACAATCATAAAATATTATTGGTTAGCTACAGTCAGAGTACTATAAGCCTCGGGAGTTATAATTGTGATTAACGTTTAGTAATCGTAAAACTAAAGAATGTAACCGGGAACTTTCACATATTTCGAACTTTAGAAACCGTTTAACTAAATTGAATTTACTTCAAACGTTAGTATTTCCATGCAAACATTAAATATTTTCATCGGTAAAAAGTCTCCTTGTAAGCGGTGTGAGACCAGCAAAAAAATAACAGTACTAGTTTAAGCGAGGTGTAATAATATTAACTCAGAATTAATTTCTTGTCGTGCAACTAGACCGTCGATAAAATATTTAGTTCTAGGCCAAATAAAAAACTTACTTTTGTTTTTAAGTTTGTAAACCTCTTGTATATAATCCAATATTTGTAATAACTAGTGGTAATAACCGTTATTATAAATAATTTGTATTAAGAAAGAAAATTGTGTGTATCAGTCTTGCCCCTCAGCGACTACAGCGGTATGCCTAGAGATTTACAACGCTAAAATCAGGGGTTCGATTCCTCTCGGTTGGCTCAGTAAATAGCCCGATGTGGCTTTATTATAAGAAAACACAAATACAAATATCAGTCTTGTTGGTAGATATCATAAACTTGATACATATTGACACTGAATTAACTTTAAAATTAAAATTTCTGGTTGTTTGAAATCTTAATATCTAGTGTACTTAACGTAGTAAATCAGAGACTCGTCCGAGATAAATTATGATACGTGATGGAATAAATAAATAGAAAAATGGAATCAGTAGAAAACAGTCTAATTATAAAATAACAGCATTCGATATTTAAACGACAAAACCACTAATAACATAAAGCAATAATATATCTCGTGAACTAGATTTTTATTCACTTATTAAATTACGTGATTACAAATCATATAATAATACTTTACATAATTTTGTGAAAAATATCTTTACATAATTTATTACTCTTGTGCAGAATTAATTATTTCTGTACGTTACTGATAGAAGAAACTAACATCAGTCTTATAATACATGCAAAATACTCAAAATAAACGCGATTATGTAGAAGTTGAGTTAGAGTTTTAATGTAACTAAAAATTCGTAAGCTAAACGACAGAAGGAACAATAACTGAACTGTAAACAAAATCATAGCCAAATGGAATAGGAATTATTATCTTACAATATGCTATACAATTTGAAATTCATGCAATCATACTATTGCCAAAATCCCAAAACTGCTTAAACAGGAGTAGGCAAGAAAACATTTAGTTCATGGTTTGACCAACAGCTTTACAGGAGTGTGATGGTTTGTGATATATAAATCATAAGGGAACATTCATTCAACGTATCTAAGGGAATAGCTAATCCCAAATAAAGAGAAGAATTGACAAGGGAAAATTTTATTTTTAGTAGTTGTAATAGAAACTCTGTATCATTAAATTTTAGATTATAGTCTAAAGACAATTTTAATGGTGTTTGCTTGGTAGTCCAAATTAAACTTATGCTTTACTAACGTAGCGTTTAAAAATACGTTGTTATAATTGTCTTGCAGAAAAGAAAAATGAGCATGTAAATTTAGTATGAATAACTATAAAGTTGGCTTTTTGAAATTTTAATATTTTTTCTTAAAAACAAGTCTTTGTAGCCTTGTATATTACACTTACATCTGGAAAACCACGTTTGTTAACAATTACTATTAAACACACAAGAATTTAGTTAGATAATATAATATACAGTTTCTTAAGACCTTTGTAAGATTTCATGCAATGTAACTATTGGAGGGAGCCTGGAGTTAGTTGAGTGGGGCTGAGCAGGACATTTCTCTCGAAAATGAGGGAGTAAAATTATATTTCACGCATATCATTTACATACAGGATGAATTGCTTTCATGTCTATGTTGTGATAATTTAATCATAGATTGATTTCGGACTGGTAAAAAATTAGTATTGTTTCGCTATTTAGTGAAATCTCTAAATACTATTTGGAAAAGTAATGTTAGCAGCACTCAAATTGACACAACATTTCACACATAAAATAAGTCCCAGATGTTGAATATAAACTATCTTCTAAACAAAAAGTAAAGTTCAACATATATGGTTCTTTTTTGAAATCGAGTATTTCTCGTTGCTGTTTTTTAATGAACTGTTTGGTACTGGCATACCTTTACACATTAATTTTATATGTTCTTTGATACTTTGTTTCTTTTTTGTTTTACAAGCATCTCCATCTCTTTAACTTAGAAGTTTACAGACTTAGTAGTCTGTTTATTCTTTTATAATTCATTACACCATTTTAATGTTATTTGATTCATCCTGTGAATTTTAGTTTATTTGTTTTAGGAATTTAAATATGAATGCAATATCTTTTCTGTACGTCTGAGTTGAAAATTTGCCTCATACAAATGAATTAGTATGATCTTTTCAGCATTTTGATTTACCACATATTCAAACTTTACATCTAGTAATATAATGTACAACACTTTTACACTCCTGATTCTTCAGTTCTTTAGTCATCTAATTTAGAAGTTTCATCCGTATGACTCAGCACTTTAGTTAGTTAGTTAGTTATCACCATTAGATTCCATCAAGGAACATAGGGCCGCAATCGCTTGCGGATTCTTCAACAGATATTTAAGTGAGTAGGTTGTTAGCCCACTGCACCGAGCCGTCCCTAATTTAGTAGTGTAAGACTAGAGGGAAGGCAGCTAGTCATCACCACCCACCGCCAACTCTGGGGTTACTCTTTTACCAACGAATAGTGGGATTGACCGTCACATTATAACGCTCCCACGGCTGGGAGGGCGAGCGTGTTTGGCGAGACGCGGGCGCGAACCCGCGACCCTCGGATAACGAGTCGCACGCCTTACGCGCTTGGCCATGCCAGGCCTACAGAACTTTATTGTGAGCTATTTATTCTTAATTTTCTTTTAACTTATCATTTAGCAGCCTCTCGTCTTTTCTATTAATTTTAGCCTCTTTTTATCTCTCTAATTTAATTTAATTTTTTTATTTAGCAAGTGTAGTGTTTAACATTTTAATTAAGTATTCTAGTTATCACTCTCACTTACTTTCTGTGTCATTGTAACAAAATACATAAAAACGCTTATTCAGCATACTGACACATTTCTTTTATTTTCTGTCTGTAAGACATAGTTCACAGAAAACGTTCAAAGAATTTATTTAAGTAATACTTAAACTGTTTTAAAATTCTCATACATTATAAACACGTTATACAGACACAATAAAGACGCATTTTTCATTCATCATCGATTGTTATATTGATCAGTCCATACAATACAGGATTTATTTGAATATTTCTACACTTTGCATTTAAATTTCATATTATTTTTTAAATGTATCTTTTTACATTTATTAATCCGTTTTAAAATATAGTCAGTACACTGGAATGCCCTTATCTCCTTTTATTAACCACTCCTAAAATTCTAACTCGTATTTTGAAATACAATTGTATATCTTTATTAGTCAGTATTAATTTATTGGAATGCTCTAAAGATGTCTCCATACAATGTTCAAACTATATTTATTGGTAATTAAATAGAAAAAAATAAAATAAAATTTATTTCCTTATATTATTTTATAATTTGTTGTTTTTCTTGTTTATATCTTATGTAGAGTTTCCTCCTTTTGACATGCTATTAATAGCATATATAAGAAACATAACTTGTACACAATGTTTTCATAAGTACAATAATCATATCTCATATCGACCACACAAATCATTATATCCTGCCCGTAACTAAAATCCTTCGGTTATTGGTCAAACATAACCCGTGTCACCGTCGAACAGAATTTTTCATACTTTCATCTTATAAAATTTAAACGGCAGCTTGTAGCGTGTTTCAGCTCTACCCTACGTGGCCAATGATTAAGGGAATAAATTTGAAAATTCTAGCAATAAGAAATTACTCAAAAGTCTAAACATCTATTCTATTTAGATAATTACTTTGACTTTTATTGTTTTCTTTTTCTTATCCAATGAAATACACAATAAACATGTTCTTTACTTCATTTGTTTAATATTATCTGGTATAAGACTAAAATAAATGTCATTGACCTTAAATGATCTTGATCTTGATCTTCAAAATTTGTCACCTATGGGTAGATTAAAAAATCATCAAACGGACGCATGAGAAGGATGACAACTGTTTTATTATTGCTAGGTTTCATTACCGTTTGTAGCAACGAAAAATGTTTTCATATCATATAAATTAAAGGACTTTGTTATCATTCGCCACATTAAAAATATTAGAAGTGTCTACAATGTTTGACAAGAAATGCAAAACAGAAGAAGCTCAAGTTTTACACCCTATTTGATTTAAACATTGAGTGCTTAAAGAAGACCTTGAACTTGAAATTATAACTTTAAATCTTTAATTCAAGACAGAATTATTAAAACTTGTTGGGACACTGCTGTCCAAATGATTGAATAAGTAAACGATGTTTCATCTAACTATGTAAAACCTATTCAGTAATGTAAGTTACTAGACACTAATATATATATTTTCTGTTATACTTCAAACAGTTGAAGACTGAAACAGACGTTCACACTTTATCATAGATGGACATACCGGTTTAGTAACTTATGGATTTTTGTGCGATTGGACTATGAAAACGGGATCTAGAAAACTGCTGTCCTTGTGCAATAGCTAAATTAACAAAAACATACAGAGAGATGTAGTTTGCTTTCAACGTTCTTACTACGGAAAACGAAATTACTCTGTCAAGATGCCCTAACATCACTAGACGTGGTAACATGTCAAAACGAAATTTTGACGCTGAGGTTTCAGAACTGGTTTAGAATAACGTATTAAACCTTCATAAAGTTTTGTTCGTTGTTATGCAAAAGCTACGAATAGACCATCTGTGCTGTGTCCACTACGAGTATCGAAACCCAGTTTTTTGTATTACCGGTGGGTTACTAAATGGTACACCAGTAAACGTATTTACGCTACTTTGAATATGTTTTTAATACCTGTATTTTAAAATAATGATCCTTCTTTTTCTTATACCTCATAAAGAATAATTTACACGTTGCTGCACAAAGGAATATAATCAGTTTGTATTGGTTCACGTGTTTGTTTATTTTTATTTTTCTAATAACGAGCTTTATTATTAACTGAGTATCAGTACTTGTCTTTCAGAGTCCAAGTTTAAAAGGCTGCCTTACTTTGCTGATTTGGGTTCACTACAGAATGTTGCTGGTATTCAAAAAGTAAAAGTACACCATAATTTCATGAACTATTCTGTCTACTCTCAGAGTAAGTATTTGAATGATTATTTACGCCATTGTGTTTCTTCTACACTGAGTATAATAAGCTATTTATGTATTTATTTCCACCAAAACACGCGGAACTTAGACATGTTTATAAACAGATGTGGAAGTTGGAAGGGATCCAAGATAAAATTAATGAATGAAATAAGAAGTAAAAGCACATTTTTAGAAGACTTTAATAGTACCAAACTGTAGCTTTCAGTCCCAACGGTGTTTAATAAAACAAAACATTACTTTGACCATTCATTAATAACAATCTAAATTGTTATATTATTTAAACCTACTTCGCAAAACCTGATTTTTACGAAGCTATAAATATGTAATCATAGTCATTGTTATAATAATAAGAAAAGTCACGAATGAGATTTATTGTAAAAATAAAAATTAAACCTTAAAATATTCCATTAAATTTGTGCTTCTTTTACAAATGTAGACGTCACTATGTCTAGTATAAGACTAGAGGGAAGGCAGCTAGTCATCACCACCCACCGCCAACTCTGGGGTTACTCTTTTACCAACGAATTATGGGATTGACCGTCACATTATAACGCTCCCACGGCTAAAAGTGTGAGCATGTTTGGTGCGACGGGGATGCGAACCCACGACCCTCGGATTACGAGTCGCACGCCTTAACCAACCTAGCCATGCCAGGCCCTACTTGTATCTAAAACACACTCTTTACCCCTCCACCTTCTAAGCCCTTTTTTTCTGGCTTCCTTTAAATAACAGCCTCTTCGTGGTAATGACTATTTTTTCGAAATATTTTTATCATATACACTGTATAGGGAAATAATTTAATAATATTTCATTGAAAACTCGAGAGAATAGACTGCCAACTTTGCTTCTGTATAATAACCGTACCAAGAATAGCGAGCGCCAAATGGAAGGATACATGC
The DNA here is from genome assembly GCF_004210375.1 of Tachypleus tridentatus. Classification (NCBI taxonomy): domain Eukaryota; kingdom Metazoa; phylum Arthropoda; class Merostomata; order Xiphosura; family Limulidae; genus Tachypleus; species Tachypleus tridentatus. The sequence goes on along the minus strand of NC_134832.1, from coordinate 35,512,533 downwards.
TTCAAACCGTTTTTGATATTTCTTATTTTTCTTTAACTTCTTTTAACAAAACAAAGTAAATTCCAGTTTCAGTCTTGAAACAATGGAGTACTTACTGACCTACTTATAATGAGTTTTACTATACTGTACGTAATGATTCGGAATTTTTTAGCGAGTGAATTTTACATAGCATTCCCAGTAACCCTTGGTTTAATGTAATGCTTTTATTGGTTATTGTTTTCTTTGGGACAAATCACATTCCCACAGTTGACTATAGATGGCGAAAATCATTTCAGATGTGGGAAATAATGAAATTGTGCGCTCATCTCTCTTCTAGATTTTGAAATATTAAAAATATATTATTTTTTAATATTGATACAAACAATATTTTAGGCGTTATTGCAAAACACATCATTAATATGTCGTTTCAAACTACTTGTATCTTGTTTGTTTGTTTTGAATTTCACGCAAAGCTACACAAAGGCTATCTGCGCTAGCCGTCCCTAATTTTGCAATGTAAGGCTAGAGAAAAGGCATCTAGTCATCACCACCCACGCCAACTCTTGGGCTACTCTTTTACCAACGAATAGTGGGATAGGTCGTCACATTATAACGCCCCCACGGCTGAAAGGACGAGCATGTTTCGTGCAACGGGGATTAGAAATTTATTAGTAAGACAATATTTTCCTTTGATGATTCCATGCTGGCATTCTTTTACGATTATTCTCTAAGTGATTTTGTATAGCTATTTTTTAAAATCAGAATCACTTCAAAAGTAAGATTATCTGACCAGTAATTTACAAATCAACTCTTATCACCCCCCATTTCAAAATAACAGCTTTACAATACTCAAGGAAAACCTTTTCTACACATTTTACTTTATTTATATTAAATTCTTAGTCTTTCATCTTACCACTAAGGGTTTATTATTTACATGATTTTAATGCATTACTAATATCTTTTCTCTTATAAAACCAAAGAAAAGGAAAAAAAACCTTACCATCGGCATCCTATAAGAGCCCAGTCCCCATTTTAACATTTACTTTACCTTTAACATGCTATAAATACTGCTATATCTATTTTTATCATTATTAGCCAGGTGTTTCTGATAAACGATTTAGATATAATATTTTCTTTTTTTTTGCTTAAACCATTTCTTCCATTATATATATAAAAACTGCTGTTATGGTTAGAGAAAACACTAGTAGAGGAGCGAACAACGTTTCGACCTTCTAGTTCGCTCCTCTACTAGTGCTTTCTCTCTCTACCCATACCAGCCGTTTTTAAATACAGGGTGCTCAGAAAGTCACTGTGCAGTTTTGAAAGCAGCGATAACAGCATTCATTCAGTCTATTTCAAGCCAGCAACTGACAGCGGTGTTTAGAAACAAAATAAGAAGGATCCAAGTCTGTATTGATGCAAACGAGGGTCACTTTCAATATTGTTTATAATTGTCATTCATATTTACCTCCTGTATTCTATATTGAAACATGTCTGTTAATAAATAAATAAGTGCCCAGTGACTTTCCAGACACCCTGTACATAATTCTCTACAAGTAGGTTTTTCTTGTGATCACGGATTATAATTTTTCCATTGTTACCTATCACGATTTATATCGGACGAATTTTCAATTTATATTACGTACTTTACGTATTACGATTTCAAATAGCCTGAAATTTTAATTTTCAACTTAAGAATTAATTGAATTCTTCATTGAATGAAATTTATTATAGTTGCCAACACGACTAATATACATAATTTTCTTTCTTAACATAAAAATATTTTGATATACAAAAACAGTACAGTTTATAATAGCGGTTATTACAAACAGTTATTAGAAATATTGATATATATACAAGACTTTTACAAACTTACAAACTATACTGACTGTTCTATTGATCTAGAACCGAACATTTTTTCAACATTCACGAAGAGCTGATTAATTATGTTTATACACAGGAACATTTCTCTTGATGGTTTAAATCACACGTACTGTTTCACCGACAACAACATCTAATGTCCTCGTAAAAATACTAACATCCAAAGTTAATTCTCTGAAGTTGAACAGTTCGTCATGTTTGAAATCTATAAACGTTCGTAGTCAATATCTGTAGTTCACTGATTAATAAGTGTTTATTAGAGTTATAGCTTCCGAGTCTTCTAGTATTCGGACTGTAACGACCAAACAATAATTATTACATTACTGTCTCCTGGCCAGCTTTTATACCAATTACGCGAGATTATCGAACGTTCGACAGTATTCGAAGATATGCTATGTGCTTTCGTAAAACATAATATATTGTTGATTCTTACTATCAAGAATCTTCTAGAAATTTAAAAAACAGGCGGAAATGGCGCAATACACATACATCAATATACGTTACACACATCAAACTGAAACAAGTGGAAATATTAAAATAAATGTATAACAGTAAATCCGTTACACCTCCCTCCTTAAAGAGTCAGACAAAACATAATGAGGCTTTAACAGAAATCCTTGATGATTTTGATGAAGTTTTATTTTGACTGTTAGAAAATTTCGAATTAGAGGAACTGAATGTTTTATAAGAATCCTCAACTTTAGTGGATTGACCAGACATGTGTATTTGGTGAGATGGCAGGAATTTTTAAAATGAAAATTGGTTGCACACTATATGGCCAAAAGTATGTGGACACCCCTTCTAATGAGCGGATTCGGCTATTTCAGCCACATTATTTCCCATGATTTTGGAATGAGGTGTTCAACAAGCACATATGGGTATGATTGTCGGATGTTCACATACTTTTGACCATGTAGTATATGTGTTAAGGTGTAATAATCTGAAATAGCAGGTGCTTCCTCCAGTGTTTCAACTTTCTTTTCACCCAAATAAGTTTTGAGGTCATCACTTGCACAATAATTAGACATAATTGTCTTAGTTTGTCGAAACTGTTGCCAATATGCATAGAATTACACCATCGATCAAAATAAACCTCTTATTCATGGGCAAATTCCACATCAGTTCAATTATCTTGCTTTTGATAACCTCGAAACTTTTGGAGTTAAGCCTCCGGTACTAAATCGTATGTTTTGAGGATAGCTGCTTTAACGTTATCATAATCTCTACAGTCTTCTAGAGGGAAAAAGCAGCATAAGCTTTTTGTGCTTTACCAGTCAAAACACTTTCTCACAATAAAGAATATTTTTTTGGTGAGGCATTCCATGGCTTAGGGAACTTTCTTTAAATGTTGGAAATGTTTATCAAAACAACTTTCATTAAATGGTGGTATTTCAATTATCAATTGATTTTAAAGTTGTCATTTTGTCTTGGTTGGTAACAGATGAGTAAAGTTTCCATTTTTTTCAGCCTAATTTCTTTCTCGGCTTTTATATGGGCTTGTTTAGCCTCGAGACGTTTTTTTTCAGCCTAATTTCTTTCTCGGCTTTTATATGGGCTTGTTTAGCCTCGAGACGTTTACTTCCTCTTTTAGCTTCGATTTGGCATATTCTTTCTCTGCTTCAATACAGGTTTGCTTTTTCTCTCTTTTGGCTTCGTTATGTGCTCTTTCTCAGCTTCAATGCGGGTTTGTTCAAGCTCGATTTGATTTAGGTTTAACTGGATTTCTAACTTATCTTTGTCACTCAACTCTTATTAACTAGTGGACACACCAAACTATTCTCCTAATATTTCATCAGACGAAAAATGATCATCCACTAATATTTTTAACAATATGCTTTATAGTTAATTTTTCTCATTGAATTTTTAACCTCTAAATCTAAAATTTTGGCAATTTAGACCAACTACTTTTTTATATTTTGTTAGTTTTGCTAGACAGGGTAATTGAAGAAAACCTCTATAATCAGATATGATCAAATCTTGTTGATATTGATAAATATAAATTGAATTAAGATTTGAATTTTTATTTAGAATGAATTTTATCTCTGATTCAGATCTCAGACATGAGGCCCCAGTTTATTATGTTACGTATTCTAATTTATCTCAGACGAGTCTTCAATTTATTATGTTATGTGCTTTCAATAGTGCGATTTCAAATAACCGGAAATTTTAATTTTAATTTAGAAGTTAAATAAATGGAAATATATGATATTTTTGCCAACAAGACTGATACACACAATTTTTTAACACAAATATATTTATATAGAAATGATATTAATAGTTATTAGAAATATTTAGTAAAAATAATATTATATATTATTATATACCATATATAATATTGTATTATACGAATAATATTATATACAAAAGTTTTACAAACTTAAAAACTATACTTGAGTCTTCTATCTGGTTGAGAACTGAATGTTTCATCGATTTTCACGGAGAGCTAATTAATTTTTGAGCCCGACATAGCCAGGTGGCTAAGGAACTGGACTCGTAATCTGAGCGTCGCGGGTTCGAATCCATATTACACCAAACATGCTTGCTCTTTCAGCCATGGGGTCGTTACAATGTGACGGTCAATCCCACTATTCGTTGGTAAAAGACTAGCCCAAGAGTTGGCGGTGAATGGTGATGACTAGCAGTCTTCCCTCTAGTCTTACACTGCTAAATTAAGAACGGCTAGCGCATATAGCCCTCGTGTAATTTTGCGCGAAATTCAAACCAATGAATTCTATGTTAATACACAGGTACACTTTTCTTGATGGCTTGAGGCACACGTTCGTTTTTTACTGCTAACAATGTCTAATGTCCTCGTAGAAATACTTGGTTTTTTGGTTTTTTGAATTTCGCACAAAGCTACTCGAGGGCTATCTGTGCTAGCCGTCCCTAATTTAGCAGTGTAAAACTAGAGGAAAGGCAGCTAGTCATCATCACCCACCGCCAACTCTTGGGCTACTCTTTTACCAATGAATAGTGGGATTGACCGTCACATTATAACGCCCCCACGGCTGGGAGGGCGAGCATGTTTGGCGCGAACCCGCGACCCTCAGATTACGAAGCGCACGCCTTAACGCGCTAGGCCATGCCAGGCCCGTAGAAATACTAACGTCGAGAGTTAATTCTCTGAAGCTAGACAGCTCATAGTTTTCGAAATCTCTAAACATTCCTGGTCAAATGTTTGTAGTTTTCCGATCAATGAGCGTTTACTACAGTTATAATTTTCGAGTCTTATAGTATACGGACTGTAGTGGTCAAATAATATATTACTGTCTCTTGGCTAGCATTTATAACAATCAGGCGAAATTCTCGAACATTCAACAATATTTGAAGATACGCTAGCATTTTCGTAAAACATATATTGTTGATTCTTACTCTCGAGAATCTTCTACAAATCCGGAAAACAGGAGGGATTTTCATAATACACATCTAACAATATATGTTACATGCATCAAACTGAAACAATTGCAGATATTAAAATACATGTATTGCAGTAAATCCTCTCTGTTATCGTTTTTATGTTTTAAATGCAAATTATTAGTGAAAATTTTCTGTCTGTCCTACATTGCCTTTTAGTTCGTTGTGCTACTTCGCTAATGGTTAATCACTTTTTCATGACTTCAAATTTCCTTTTTTAAAGAATTAGGATGTTAAATTTCATTTATTTTTTATTTCAACATTTAGATAAAAATGACATATAATTATGCGTCATTTCACTTGTGAGACTTACATACAAAAGAAAAAAAGTTAAAGTCTTCTAAATTGTGTGGTCCTCTTTCTGTTGATACCTGTTCCACTAGAGTGCATTTTACTTACAATCTCTACCATAGGTTTGTATGTATTAAATGTGTGACACTCTTTTTGACCTGTTATTATAAATTATATATATATATATATATATCTGTAAAGCAAACTCTCCGGTATATACACGAATAAATATAGTTTTATGAATTTATTTCTACAAATAAGTCAGTTATCATTGAATGTATTTTTTATCAGAAACGAAATGAAACTGTTTTTGTTTAATAATTTTCAAAATTCTTATAAGTATATGCATGAGTTTGATCATATATTGATCAAATAAACATTTTTCTTTCTGCATACTATTCTTAATTCACCTAATTAGTTGTCTGCTACACAATTCTTTGTTTCTGAATTAAACTTTGAATGTATGATGAGAAACAATCATATATATTTTAGAAAGGGATGGACTTGTTTTTATTCATATTATTGCTCGTCTTCTGTTATTCTTTGCATAAGCTTTTAATCACGCTTATATTGATCCATTTACAAAAATAATTTTATTTCATTAATTATAAAATAAGTACATAATGTAAACTCAATAACATAAGTAATCAGCTGAAAGGAAGTCAGAGCTTTCGAAGTGCATGGTTAAATAACAAAGCGATTGTCGTGTTTTCAATTATGCAATCGATATGCCTTGAAGAATTATTAATACAAGTTCGAAAATTTGCTTTGCAAGAAAAATTAAAGTCCTTTTTAGTCATTGTTAAGACGTGAAATTAATAAAGCCATATGTACGTTTTATACAAACACCAACTTGAAATAACTCTAATTATCGTCGTGCTGATAACGCACTCTTCTTAACTGTAATTACACTAGATGATTCTTTTATTAATTATTCATGTACTCACAACAGTTTTATTTTTTTCAACATTTCTCCTGCGAAGCTTGCTAAGATTTTTTTTTTTCTGTTATTAATGTAAATAATTATTAAAATCAGCTCCGATTATTTTTATTTATAGCATTATAATGTTTGGATTGTCTCGATGTACGTGTTCAAGCAGCGCAATTATTATTGACTTGTGACAAACTGCCTTAGAAAATAATTACAGCTTACTTCATTAAACGATGAAATAAACAATAAAGTTCTTTAGTGTTCTTTCTGTATTTCAAACTCCTTTTTATCACATAAATGCTTTTACTTTAAGTAAAGTTTATCTAACCTATTTTCATTCCTAAGTACACGTGTTGTATATGTAGTGCATGAACTTCAACATGATACCAAAGACCTAAGGTTTGTGAGTATATTTGCCCTGCTCAAACAAAAAGATCTATTTAAAGTATTATTTATATACAAGCCTTTACACTGTTTACCACTCTGTTCATCCTATAAATAGCCAGTTTCACACAGACATATAGGGTGAGAGTTAGGACTTGCATGTACACACGGCGTATCAACTTTATCGCTTGACGGGGGCGCCACTGAGTTCTAATAAAGATAAGTAGCATGACGATTTACATTTTATTAGAAATTCAGGTTGGTCTAATCTTGTATGCATGAATGATTTTAAGTTAACGTGTGTTGTTTGATTTAAAAAAAAACTGGACCATTTATTTCATAATTCTAGGAAATAAAAGTTTAAATGTTCATGGGATTTTTTAGTGCAACATTAAAGCTTTTTTTCTAGAAAGGCGTGTTAACTAATAGTAGGAAGTTTACGTTTACCTTGGTTTTGATCCGTAACTTAATTTTATATACTTTTTAATGCCACTTAAGACTTGAAGCTGTCTTCCTTCAAAGGTGGCTGAAGATCTCTATTTTTAAGATTTTTTTCATCAAAAACGTAATGAGTTCATAATATTATATTAGGCAAAAATCCGGACTTAAAACCAAAATGAAGTAAGTTTAGCTCCTTCAGATTACATCTTATGTTATTAATACAGCTTCGCTAATAAGAACTGATTTTTTTTCGAACAGCTATTGCTGTTAGAAACTATTGTCTTCGCCAAATTTAATGTTTGAGTTTTGTTATCTCTCCATGGATTTTACTTATATTCGTCACTAGACGATCTACTTGGTTAAAAGCCTCCCAGATTTGAAGGAAAACTTATTAACGTGTTAAGATAAACTGATATATTTCTTTTGACATTCTTAAAATGTAATTGTGTTGTTAGTTTTCATCAAATTTGTTCGTTTTACACAATATATTTTTAAAAGTTTTTCTTAAATTAAATTGCTCTCTAAACGAGGTTAAAGATATACAGATTTTAATTGTTGTCAGTGTTAACCAGTATAAAATAAAAATCGTCATTTTTTTCACACTTATCATATAAAAAACTCATGAAACTAAATAAAATATTGCAATTACTTTATATATTATAGTCACGGATTATTTCTCATCTCATTGTCTAGACATTTTAACTCCAGACTTTGTATTTAAGCACTTACCTTTTTAATTACAATGTATTCGATATATGCAGTCATTTAAATCAATACCTAATGAATGACGGCAGTTCTTAAAGATGGAAATATCCGTTCAATGAAAGGGGCTTTATGCGTATCAGCGGGTGATTTAGTTATTATTTAATTAAATAATAACAATCTTAACTTTTACGAACATATTTTAATTCATTTTCACAATTTTCGGGATGCGAAAAGTGTGTGTTGCCATAGCATGCATTCGTTTCAAGATCAAAATATTTATTTATGCAGTTAATGAAATTAAGCAAGACCATATTATATATTTCAAGTACATACCAACTAAAACACTTTTGGACGACACATAAAAAAAAGTTTTTATGAATACCTTTATTTTCAAAGTTCGTTTAAAATTCTACATTGAAACTCAAACATGTTCAACATACATGCTGTTAGTTAAATGCATAGTAATGTTCATGCATAAAATTTTTGCCTCATTTAAAGTAATATCTACAATATGCTCTAATTAAAATTGCATTTGGTCGTCACTCCAACTCCCTGTGTTTGTTATAACTAAGAATGCACCAGTACAGGAATGATAATAGTGAAAATCACCTATATTTTTCCATTCACACTTTATCTAGCTTTATTTAGCTGACAATTGGGGATAGAACTTTTTTACATCGTTTTAGCTCTAGTTTAAACTTCTCTGTCAGTTCTAATTTTAGAAATCTGTACCTACTAGATCCACCAAATAGGCAGTTTTAACTAACCTATATTATAATTTTCTGGAACTCTCGAAATAGCAGATATATTTGTATATAAGTGGAGAGACGAAATACTTATATGTAGTAAGTTTCTTCATTTTTCCAAGTTAACGGAGTAGAAACTAATTTTTATACGTTTGGTTAGCTTGTAAGCCAATCATGCAAAAATAGAAATTTTTATCTCTTCGGTAAGAAAAGCGTAGACAGATCCAGGACAATGTCTCATCGAACAATGCTCACCTCCATGAGAATTGATTCCCGCTTTAAAACAAACCAACTTTTGATGATGAATTCCTATTCATAGATACAGAATTTTGCAAAAATGTTTATTTTGTTGCAAAAAGCTGACGCTACTTTGATAAAGCATAAGATGCATACTTTATGAAAAATTATAGGATTTGAATGTGGTAATCAAATGAAGTTGACCACCAAAATTTCTTTAATTTTTATAAATATTCAAGACTTTTTTTAACAATGTTTTACTTGTGGTCAATTGCCCTAAGTTTTTCTTCACATTAATTCATTCATTATATTTGTTGTTTTTTGTTCAGACAAGATTGTTTTTCTTATCGTACAAATATGTCTTTGTGTTTTCCAATCACGTATAGAAAAAAATTTTAGTCTCTAGTATTCGACTGAAAAATGTATTTGACAATTGTTTTATTGAATAAAACCATTTATTTATAATAAGACACCACTTTTATGAAACAGTGCCGAATTTTTTGCAACAATGTGTAATTTCTCATTTTGAAATATGGAAGCAATAATTACCAAATTACCTACCTAATTAGATTCTCACTTAAAAAGCACTCTTTTGAAGTAATTTTTCTGATATAATTAAGTACTCACTTTGAAACAAATGAGGCTAAAATTGCAAACAAACAAACAAACTTTCAAGATGTCTTCAAAAGTAACGTAATAAAATATAAATAAAAAGATAGATTATACACAAATAATATGGGTGAAACATTGTCTTTATCTTGAGCGTAGACAGCCAATTATACAATTTTGCGCTAAAGAAAAACAAATATACAAATAAATTAGTGTTAAAGATATAAACTATTTTCGATTCATCGATTGATATAATGTATTTTGTTTTCGCATATTTTAAACATTGCATATTTACCTTCATTCAGTGTTTTTGTTAGAAATGTTTACAACATCAAACTTATTTTATTGACAAGTAACAAAATCAAGCCAACGAATTAACGAATAAAATTTTGATACGTTGATAAAATTAGTTGATTTTTATACATTAATGTATTATTTTAACTTAACTTTTCAGTCTTGATCAACATGATTGAATTTTACTTTTAGAGTAATAAGTTCCATTAAATGACGACCAAATTGCAACTGTTAATTTATAAAAGTATTTTTATATTTTGTGATTGTTATCTTACTCTGAATTACCTTTTTTACTGTTCTTCACGATACGAATTAGAATGGAGTACGCTTTCAAATAGCAATTCATTAGGGTAGGCAGGTAAACTGCTGAAACATATTGTAATGTAATAACAGAAGATGCCTCCTGTTATTTCGAAAACCTACACTCGCCGTAATTACATATTGTTCTTTGCAAACATAATCTTACTCAAAGTCGTGAATAACGATTTTACTGAAACTACATGTACTAGTCGTAGGACGTTAGTCATACCTGTACATAGAAAATCAAGTTTAAGGTGAATGTTATTTTAGTTATATGCAAGACATTTAGCATCTTTAGTCATAAAAGATAAAGACATATATCTTGTGTTAATACTTCTCTTCGCACTGGCGTATGAAACAAACGATACGTTTTCTGCTAATACGTGAGGGACTCACAATACAGCAAAAGTTTTTCTAAGATTTCATAATAATTATTATTCAAAAATTAACCAAAGCTAATAATAATACAATAATATAGTAGGGAAAGACACAAGATTTTTATAACATTGTTCAAAATATGTATATCACGTGCAAGTAAATAGGCAGCCGTAATTGATTGCAATAATATTGTCGTACCATTAGCAACACAATGAGATACGGTAGAAATTTTTCCTGTGTATCGATAATAACGTCATTCACACTGTAATGTTAGCTTATTTTTAACTAATCTTAAGTCAGCCTCAAGTGTAATTATCATTTTATATAAAGCTCTATTTTTTTACTAACCATAAGTCATTATGTAATTCAATATTTTCTGAAGGCTAGTTTTGTATAGTTAGAAATCAGATACAGTTGAGAAATACGTAAGTTGTAGCATATATATATATATTTGTAAACGATTAACATATCTCACAACAAATCCATAAGACTATCCTAAGATATTCTTATTAAAAGCGAATAAATCATATCCATGAGAGAAGACTTTCTCTGACTTTTGGGAACTAATAAATATTTTGTGTTTAATGCTCGAACACTATAACTATCTAATAACATTTTATGTTTTTACGTTCCAACAAGTTAAATTCTGTCCAGTGATTTTCTGCAGCTTAACGATAATATTAGTGTAATGTCATGCACAAAGGAAATAATAAATTGGTAATCCTTTTATGATTTATCAAAATAAAAAAGTCCTTATTGATATTATTGTCTTTTAAGTTTGTTATTTAGTTAATTTTAATCCTCTTTCTCCAGAGTAGGTTCAAAGCTTCAAAAAATATGATAAGTTAGTGCTTTAACCTAAACTAAGTTTAAAGGAACGTTTATTTGTAATCAAGTAGCACACTTTCGGTTCGGTACTCAAATTCAAAAGGGTGAAAGTTTTATGCAAATTAATCACTTTTGTCATTTTAGGTCAAAGGGTAAAAAAAAAAAGATTAACGACAGATTAGTTAGGTTTGAAACTCACAACCTCAGCATTGAATTGGTTTGCTCTGCATTGTACGAGACATATTGGTTTTATATGAATCTACGTCGGTGAAATAAAAAAGGTGAAATGTCTAATAGGAAATGGAAGTACTTAAACTTTGTTTTACCGAAAAGCATGATTTATATCTTAACAGCCTCAGATTATATATTTCGAAATAAAATGGCGCATCATTTATGTTCTCAACCGGACTTCACGAATTAAAATATTTTTCGAAAGAATACTGGTTTTTTACATCCTCAAGTTCACATTGTTGTGATCTTCCTTTTCGGTGCAAGTTCAAAACCAACTCATAAATTTGCTACGCTTTACGCTAATTTTGGATATGTTTATTTAATGTTAATATCATGTTGCATGCTTTACCCACTCACTTACTATCGCCGAATTTATATCAGGTACTTTCTATTTTTTTGCCACTTTAAGATGTCTATTTCAAAATAATCTCTTTCTGTGCAATGTCGTATTTCATGGTTGCAATATGCCACGAAGCTATGTTGATTCAAAATGTAAAACGAGCCAATTATGGTGTTAATTGTGTAAAAAAATAACGTTTAGACTGGAATATTTTTGAAAGTGACTCTCTATTTTAAAATCTAATGAGTAAATCTTTTTAACGGAATGTTACTGTTATTATATTTACCATAAATTTTCATTGGTGATAAACGTTTAAAGGTAGCTGCTGTTCAAAGTTAACCTTAATTTTAAAAATTGCATAAAACACCGCATAGCTTGTATGTTAATCATTGTACATTGAAGTGTTTAAAATAGGATTTTAAAGTTTTAAAATATAGTAACACATGTTTATACGAATTTTATTGGATGAGTTACTAAAATAGCGAATCTGTAATTAAATGAATAGGTAATCCTATTAAAAAACAAAACAAAAAATGTCATAGACATTTATAGTTAACAAGAAAGTTATTTACTAAACAAGTTTAACAGGAAATAATATTTTGATTTAAAAACACCATATATGTGCATTTTTAAAGAATCCTAATGCTTCAAGATAAAATAACATAGCAATTCAAATGTCAAGAAATAAGTACCTGTTAGTTTCCTTCTTCGTATTTTTGCCCCCCGTTAGTACAGCAGTAAGTCTACGGATTTACAACGCTAAAATCAAGGGTTTGATTCCCCTCGGTGGGCTCAGCAGATATCCCGATGTGGCTTTGCTATAAGAAACACACACACCTCGTATTTTAAGAGCAAAGTTATCTGCGCTGTGTTAACCTAGGGGTCGAATCTTGAATTTTAGTATTAGAAATCCGGTGAACAATAATAATGTATATATATATATATATATACATTGGTAACAGTGCATTGAATACAAAAGATTGTTAAAGAATTGTAAAACTTCAAAAATATGACAATATATAACACAATTAAAACAAATACCCAAACACAAATGTTATCTTTCTGACTTAACACAATCAACAATCACATGCTTGAAGGGCTCCTTTAAATCCGGGACACATTTCAAAGGAGTAACGGGAATCCCCCAGTTAGTCTCTCCGACCAATTGACATGTATGACAAGTTTTATAAAACTGAAAACTATCTTGCCTACTTTGTGGTCAAAAGAAATGTCTCATAATTTTGTCACGTTTTGTTGATACCTAAATGGCCTCCCATGTGAGATTCATGGGCAACTTTCAATGTTTCAGAATGATATGCTTTTGTAACAACGATTTCATAAAATACAGCCCAGTCTTATGAAGCTGGCATATTTGGTTGCCTCCATTTTCCATGAGTACATCCGTTTTGAAAATGTAACCGTTTGGAGTTTTCTCCAGTTCATCTTTTGGGCGCGCATGTTTAAACAATGAAGAGATCTACGAATTCTTTTCTTGCTCATGTATCAGTTTGCTTCTAGCAAACAGAACATTCCCAGCTAAATCAGATCCCTCACGCTCATTATTGTCACTCAACAGTCGGGGCCAAAAAATGTCCAACACAAATCTGTAAAGTCGTTTTCTGAACAAGTGTCTATCATTGGTTTTTGGCTTAATTTCTTCGCCTGAGCTTGAGTCAGAGCACACAAAGAAAACACGTTTGGACTCTCCTCACCGATAACATCGTTCTTAAATGAAACAGTAATCGGCTTGATAACAATCTTGGGTTCGGCAATAACTTCTCCCAGCCAAATTGTTTCCCACCAATAATGATACACCCTTAATAAGCAGAGTATGTCTTAACACAACCAGATCTGGCCCCCAAACTAGGTCTGACATTAAATAAATGTTATGAAGATAAACATTAACAGAGCCACCCTTAATACCCTGATCAATAACAGACTCATCAATAGCATAACTTGAACTTAAAGGTAGTATACCTTCTAACAACAATGATTGAGCTGCCCTAGTATAACGTAAAATACGTATGGGTATTGAGTTAACAGTGTCATTTGTTAAAGACACAGAACCAACATACACAAAAGGTTTAAATTCTTCTCTAATTATATATACCAGGCTTTGTGTAAGCAGCAAAATTAATAACATCGGATGATCTGGTGTTCCATATGTGTACAAGAACGCACTGGGTATTGCCTACTTTTTCTTCTTTTTCAAACGCCAACAATTGAACATAACATGACCAAGTTTTAACTAAATGGCAGATAGACCTTAATGTGTTGACGACATTTTATCCTCTCTATAATAAGCTTTTAAACTATAAAAAGTAGAATTTTAGAAGAATCCTAAAATTTATTGATTGAAAGTATACAGGTTTTTGTTAAATTTATGGGAATTTCTTTTTATGTATTAAAATGTAATCATTGGAAAGAGCAGCTACTTCTTATAGTGTTCATCTTTCTTTCCATCCAAGTAAATTTTTAGGTCGTCACTTGTGCAGCATTGAAATTCCTCAATTAGACATAATTGTCTTAGTGTGTTGACAATGCTACCAATGTGCATAGAATTACACCATTTAACAAAATATACCTCTTTTTCGTAAGCGAATTCCATATAAGTTGGGCTACCAAGATTGTGATAGTCTCGAAACTTTTGGCAATAAGTTTCTAGTACTAACTTGCATTCTTTGAGAATAGCTACTTTAACCTTGTCATAATCCATACAATCTTCTAGAGACAGAGGAATGAGCTTCTTGTGCTTTACCAGTTAAAACACTGTAATAATAATAATTTTTTTGGTCAGCTATTACATGGTTTGTACAACTTTCTCAAAATGTTGGTGCGTTTCGTTCGTTTTTCTTATAGCAAAGCCACATCGGGCTATCTGCGCAGCCTACCGAGGGGAATCGAACACCTGATTTTAGCGTTGTAAATCCGGAGACATACCGCTGTACTAGCGGGGGTCAAAATGTTGGAAGTATTTATCAACGTCATTTTCATTAAATTGTGGTACTTGAGTATATCGATTGAGTTCAAATTATAATATTGCCTTGTTCGATTGGAGTTGAGCCTAAACCCATTTCGTTCAACTTATTTTCTTTCTCGGGTACAGTACGAGCTTGTTCCTTTTCCTTTTCGATATAGTATAGTTTGGCCTCTACACGTTTACTTTCTCTTTAAACTCCGATACGAGCTTGCTCTTTCTGGGCTTTGACAGGGGTTTTTTTCAAGCTCGATTTGTATGAGTTTTAAATGGATTTTTAGCTTATCTTTGTCACTCAAATCTGACTGGTTACTGGAAACACCAGCGTATTCCCCTAATGCTTCTTCAGACAACAAATCATCATCAGGTAGAATTTCAATACTACGATTTTTAATTCATTTTTTCTCATTGATTCTTTAACTTCTAATTTTAAAATGTTGGTAATTTCAAACAATTCACTTTTGTTATAGTTGTCTAGTTGTTCGAAAAAATTTAAGAAAATGTCGATAATCAGAAATCAAATCTTGTTGGTACTGCTAAATATAAATTGCATTAATATTCTAATTTTAATTTAGAACGAATTTTGTCTCTGATTCAGATCTTGGATACGATCCCTCAATTTATTATGTTAAGTATTATAATTTATCTCGAACGAGTCTCCGATTTATTATGTTACACACATTACATAATACAATTTCAAACAGCCAAAAATTTTAATTTTAATGTAGAAGTTAATTAAATGTCGGTATTTTTAAAATTTATGATATTTGCCAACAATATTGATACACAAACTTTTCTTTCTTAACACAAACATATTTTAATATACAAACAACAATACAATTTATAATAATGGTTATGTCAAATAATTATTTACATACAAACATTTTACAAACTCACAAACAACATTCAGTCTTCTATCTGGTCTGAAAATGAATATGTTATCAACGGTCTAGGTCCACGACGAATCATTTTATGTTGATATAGAGATACACTCCATTTGACGGGATTACTAGCTAGATCTATTCTTATTTGACCTAACGAGGTTTATAACTCCACTTTTTCCAAGGAAGAAATTTAATGTCCTGGTAGAAACACTAACGTCCGAAGTGAATTATCTGAAGCTGAACGGTTTGTAATGTTCAAAATTTATAAACATTCCTGATCAAATATCTGCAGTTTTCCGATTAATAAGCGTTTATCACGATTGTATCTTCCGAGTCTTTTAGTATATTACCGTGTTTCTCCGATAATAAGACCTACCCATAAAATAAGACCTAGTGTGATTTTTGGGGATAGTTTTAATATAAGCCCTACCCTTAAAATAAGCCCTAGTTAAGAGTGGCAGGAAGAGGAAAAAAATAAAAAAAAAATTAATTTATTAATTAGTTTAATAGTTAGTTAATTAGTTTGTTTAAGTATTAATCAGTTAGTTTAATAGTTTAATAATAGTTTATTTTAAATGGTTAGTTTAATAGTTTTACTTTGTAACTTCATTTTTTTAATATATCAAAATAAGACATCCCCCGAAAATAAGCCCTAGTGTCATATTTTGGAGTGAAAATTAATATAAGCCCTGTCTTATTTTCGGAGAAACACGGTAACTATAGCAAACTAAGAATATTAAACTGTCTCCACGTCTTCCGATTGCCAGCTTTTATATTCCTTAGGGAGATTCTCAAAAATTCACTTGACAAGAATATTCGATGATACGCTAGTGCTTTCATTAAAACATATATTGTTGATCCCAACACTTAAGAATATTCTACAAATTTAGACACTTCCGCAATGCACAGCTCACATTATAAGTTACATGTATTGTAATCTATAATATCGAGGTTTTGCTAGTAACAGTGTTATTGTAAACTGCAATATCGAGTTTGTTTTGAAAATCAGTATTATGATGAAAGGTGACAGTAAACTTTGTTAATAGGCACTATTATTTTGTAATATCGAGTATTTTGCTTTGAGTCCCCTACTAGTACAGAGGTAAGTCTTCGGATCTACAACACACACACACTTTTTTTTTTTTCTAAGGATCAAGATAAATCTAACGTAAGACAATTTTATCTAAATAATGAGAAACATATTTTAAATTGATATTTTCAACACAGACAAATCAATTTTCTTTTTGGTTTCTATAGTCTGTTTTCGTCGGGCTCAACCTAACTGTTTGGTCAACGCTCTTAAAACGATGGCATCAGATATGCCACGTTATGAAAAATGACATGATTCTGCTAAACAAAAATTATAATAAAGGCAAGAAGTGTCCATAAAACCAAATCTTACAAAAATCCCATAGATACAGCGCTGATCAAAAAAGAAATGAAAAAATTTTGTTCGTTGTTGAAAATGTTCATAGTAGGAGATTTGACGGCAAAAGTACAACATTAGGAACCAATAAAATTTAATTAAAATTAAAATAACCTAAAACTGGGTTAAATTGTAACTAAATTTAGAAGTTAAATAAATGTCTATATGTATCCATTTTATGACACTTGGCAACAAAATTGACCCACGCAATTTTTGTTTTTGTTTTTAATACAAATATATTTTAATATACAAACAATAATACAATTCACAAAAACTGTTATTACAAATAATGATTATGTACAAGTGTTTTACAAACTTACAAACAATAGAGTCCTCTATCTTGTCTAGAATTTTATTGGTATCTTATCGAGGGTTCATGATGAGCAAATTAATCTCGAGTTGATGTTGAAGCAATTCTCTTATCAGGAAGTTATCTAGTTCTGTGTTATTTCTTCTTCGTTGATCAGATGTCGAATTTTTATCACGAATACATTTTAATATACAAATAACAATAAAATTTACAATAACGGTTATTAGAAATTATTATTACAAATAATAGTATATATGCAAGAGTTTTACAAAAAATACTGAGTCTTCTATATGGTCTGTAATTGAATATTTTATCGACGGCTCACGGTGAACGAATATTTCCATATTGATATTGACAGTTCACTTAACGGGTAAGGTGTCTCTCATCACTTACATGTAAGCTTTTCAGTTGAAGTTATGGGATGTCTTCGTAGAAATACTAGAGTTCGAAGTTAATTCTTTGAAGATAAATGGTCTGAAATGTTCCAAATCTATAAGCGTTCCTCATAAGATATCTTTAGTTTTCCGATTTTGTCACAGTTATGACTTCTGAGGCTTATTGTGTACTTTTTGTAACAAACTTGCAACAATATTTTGTTAAACTGTCTCTTGGTGCGTCATTTTATAATTTTTAGGCGAAATTATCGAAGTTCACTTGTCAACAATGTTCGAAGATACATTAGTGCTTTCGTAAAACATATATAGTTGATTGTTACTCTTGAGAATTTTCTACAAATTTAAAGAACAAGCGGGATTTGCGCAATACACATTTCACAAACATAGATATTAAAATAATATTAAATCCGTTAAAATACATTGAGAACAATACATTAAACATAATATATTATCAAAGAATTATACAACTTCAATGATCATGGCAATATGTATAACACAATCATAAACTTACATAACACGTGAAACTGCATTATCACAAATGTTGTCAATTCCTTTTGCATAGATTATTTTCAAATCATACTCTTGTAATGATGAACTTTAGTTTAAAAGTTCTCTGTTTTTGCCCATCATTTGGTTCAAAAACATCAACAGGTTGTGATCAGTGTAAACGATAACAGGTTGTTGAGATACAGATACATACACATTGAAATGCTCTAAAGCTAATACTAAAGCCAGTGTTTCTTTTTCCACAGTTGAATAATTTTTTGGTGACCTCTGTGGTGTGATTGTAATAGAATGACATCAGCACCACAATCGTTGGCATCAACAGCTAATGTGAAAGACTTATCAAAATCAGGTGCCATCAATACAGTATAAGTGAACAATAAATATCAAACCTTTTTCAAAAGCAGATTGGCATGTTTCAGACCATCCAAAATTTGGATTTTTATCCAGTATACTTGTTAATGGCACAGAGATGTCAGCAACTTTTTTTATAAAACTTCTTGTAAAAACCAAACAGTCCCAAAAATCTCACCAAACATTTTTTGTTGGTAGAAGTTGGATAATGCAGAGTACAATCAACTTGAATATCAACATTACTCAACTTGATGTTGCCTTCATCTCCGATACAAACATATTTTTAAGTTAAATTTAACTAAAACAAACGTTGATATTAAAATTTGGATTTCGTTATCTTTTTTTTTTTTTCCTTTAGTATGGTATAAAGATCCATTTAATAAAAATATGAAGCTTATTTGCTTTTTGGTTTGAGAATTTTCGCGCAAAGCTACAACAAGGGATATTTGGAATGGTAGCATTTAATTTTGAACTGATAGAATAGAGGGAAGGCAGCAACTCTTTTTCTGACACAATAATAGAATTTCTTTGTCACTGTTGGAGCACACCTATAACCCAAAAGTGCAGAGCGTGGCTTTGCGGCAAAGCCATGAATATTCGAAGACACAGTTCTGGCATGCTAACATGTTAAGTGATTAAACATTCACTAACTTACGAAGACTGTAGTTCCTAATATCCTTAGCAGTATTGGAAACCATCAGTTTCTACTTTGGCTCTTTTTTTCATTTCTTTGTAACTTTGTCTTTAACAGAAACATAATTAAGCTAAAAATGACTTTTCAGAGAACTTAAATAATAACTTATTACAACACTTAATGGTTTCTGAGACGGTGCAACCTTAAAGTAGGTGTAGCCATAGTTCTGCCCAATCTTACTTCGTGTTTCACTTTGAACTTTGATCCAATTATAGACTTGAATTAAGTTTTATCAGTGACTAATTTCTTCTAAACACTTAATAAAGTTAAACATTTCAAAAACCAGCAGTTTTGATACTATTTTTGGCCATATGAACATTGACTCATTCTTAGAAATTTATTTCAAATTTTAATTGTTTAGCCAATATGCAGTTTTGATATTGCCCTTGCTGGTCCTTTAATGTCAATCCGCCCCTGCTTTTGGCCCTTGCCAGTCGGATAGCTATAATATCTTCCATAAGCAAAGTATGACTATTGGAACTTCCTGTCTCACTTTCGACATCAAACACCCTTATGACGTCATGCATTTCGTTAGGGTCGCGTAATTTGATTCCATACATGTATTTGTACTTGGCTGCTGAAACAGTTTACATCAGAGAAACTTAATTGTATACACATTTCATTTTGTTTAAACAACTGGCAAGTTAAGAAAAGCACATGAAGTAAGAATGGAAGGAACGATGGTCATACCCACTTTAAGATGAAACCTTGTCAGAAACCATCAAGCGTTATATTGTTATTCTGCCCATTACACTATCTTTCTTCCTTACTTTTAATGCTCCCATTCCTGCTTCCTAATTTTTTTTACACTTGTAATTTATACAGAAATAGAGAAACAGAAAACTATTATTTGTTTATTTTATTTTCACTGTTCTTTGAAGAGAAATATATTAAGCTCTTTGTACCCTCACAACATTTGATAATTTTATAGTTTATAAGTGGAGAATGTGTAATGCAGTAGAGGATAGAATTATGTGCCCGTCTATTACCTTAAGTATGTTAAAGTACAACATTTTCCAGGGATTTTCAATGCTTTTTGTTGCACTCTGTCAATTCCGACTAAGAAAATAACAATATATTAAATATATAAATGGAAAGATGTATGTAAATTTGCATGACTTGTATTAACTGCAAGTTTTATAACACATACATGATGACTGATGAAATATTACACCTTATACAGAAACCGAAGCATTTACAATGAGGTGGAACGTGCGTTCTCTTTTGGCAGGTCATCCGCTTTAAGTGTCTGTCAAGATTATTGTTACGTAGCCGCAAGTAAAGCCAAGAAGATTAGCCTTAATATCTTTTATCATCTACAAGGAAAAGCCTGGGAAAATAAAATTAACCTGGAATGTGTTACAAGTGCTTTTGACCTAACTTCACTCGCGAGCGTTCTCTAGTGAGGACACTTATTCAGATTTTTTGCTCGTTTTTTCTACAGCTTTATTTGAGTACTGAAATTATTTCAGACTGTTTTTAAAAATAGTTTATTCTGAGTTTTGTGTTCGTGTAATAAAGGTTAGAGATTTTCCAAAAATAACAATATTTTCTAAAAAAAACATCAGCTTCAAAAAAGAAAATTTGTTAAGTACTAAACTAAGTATTATCAGAAAAAGTATTACAATTATATTCAGAAACATCAACTAAGTATAATAATAGGAAAAGTGACGATAATATTACAAAAATACTAACATTAATAATTAAGAAAATAAAATCGCTTTGAGTCGTATAGAATCCACCCTAATTGCTAAATGTTCAATATTTATACAGAGAGGGTGTTTACATTTCAATGTCATTCACTTTCTATGTTCGAAATATTTATTCTGGGCAGTGAATGACACTGCGTTTATAAATTTAACAACTTAAGTGCAATTGTTTTGGTATTTTCAACTTCAAACCTAAACTCGAATTCTCCACACAATAGAAAATACCTTAACAGTCTTGGAGTAAAAGATCAGTAGTTAGAAAACAAGAAGGTTAAGAATATATATGAATTTTTAAAATAAAATAATGATCCTTCTATAAAAAGTAATGAAATGAGAATCAAAACCACAATAAAAAATTTATAAAACTTAATCCTTAGTCTGCGCGTAAGTATATAAAGTATATATACTTTCCATATAGAAACTGTCGCGTGTCGATCCACCAAGCCTCCCAGAGATACAGCAACTTACACCACTAAAACTGTGTTTCGATACCAGTAGTAGGCAGAGCACAAATAGCTCATTGTGTAGCTTTGTGCTTAATTAAAAACAAACTATTCATTGATATGTAGAGTCATCCGTTGGTTTAATTGGGTTGAAAAAATATTTAAGTACGTGCGTGATGTGTTTAGCATTTATGTATATATATATCTGCTATATATGGATTTTTATCGGATACTCACGGACTAGTAAAGTAAGCTGGAGAAATCTTGTACCAATAGTCCAACCTGTCTAGACATTAGGTCCATTGATGTAATCAGGTAAGGTAGGCAGTACACAAAAACGTTGCCGTCTTAGAAACATCTGAATTACTATATCGGAAATGTTAGCGACATTTTTAGAGTATTATTAGTATACATGATATATCGTAAATAATGCTTTGAGTGGCTGTTTTTTATGTTTTCTGTAACTTTGTAATTGTTCAAACCACGTGAAAAGTGTATAAAACTAAATTTCTCTGTTATAAACTTTGATTCAGCAATCAAATGCAAATATTTGTATGTAATTAAATTATGTAACTCCAATAAAATGCTTGACATCATAAAATGAAGGCAATGAAAGAGAAAGTTCCAATATTCATGTTTTGCTTAGGGAAGACATTATAGCTATCTGACTGGTAATGGTCAAAAGAATAATATCAAAAGTGCAAATTTTCTTTGTCTTTTATAAAGTGGTTAAATATTTAGGAAGGATTAGCTACTGATTACAAACAACTCAATACTATAATTAAATGAAAGTGTAAATTAAAATACAAAGTAGGAATAGTTGGAACGTTGACTACATCTGTGTATATCAAGACGGCTGGTATGGACTGTTATAATATCGCGTTAGACTTCGTACTCACGTAAGATATTCACGTCCTAAGCACCAACGATTATAATACAATTACTTTGTCCAACATAAAATTCTCGGATCAGATGCATAGAAGTCAATACTTCGCTTTTAAAGGTTAGATTATAGTTAGAACCTAGATCTAGAGAATCTCTGTAGTCAGCGTTTTTTTTTTAATCCAGTTGATATATTTGCAGACTTATCACATAGCACGTGCACATAAACAATCGTGCACCGACAAACGCTAATAATCGTATAAACCCATAATTTTACAACGCTATTAGATATATTGAATATTTAAAATCATTATTTTTCCTTC
Organism: Tachypleus tridentatus; assembly: GCF_004210375.1. Lineage (NCBI taxonomy): Eukaryota > Metazoa > Arthropoda > Merostomata > Xiphosura > Limulidae > Tachypleus > Tachypleus tridentatus. The sequence continues at coordinate 35,489,643 of NC_134832.1, read as the reverse complement.
CTGTTCGGCACCTTTCACTGCGGCTCGAAATGGCCAGGTGGTTAGAACGCTCGACTCGTTCCACCAAATGTGCTCGCCCTTTCAGCCATGTGGACGTTATTATGTTTCGATCAATCCCACCATTCGTTGGTAAAAGAGTAGCCCAACAGTTGGTGGTGGGTGGTGATGTCTTGCTGCCTTTCCACTGCTAAATTAGGAACGGATAGCTTAGATAGCCCTCGTGTGAATTTGCGCGAAATACAAACCAAACCAAACCCCGTCACCGTGAATAAAACACAAAACATTTATAGCTTTTATCTTACCACGTGAAAAATAGTCTACACATTAATACAAAAAACAATAATATCAACAACCAAACCAACCCGTGAAATATCTTAAATGTCTTTTTCTGTTTCAAAAACAAATTTCTGTTTAAATTATGTGCGCATTTCTTAATAATCTGATATACATATATGTTAAAGTTCTTATTGTCGAGAAGCGTGCTGGAAAATAAAGACGAACTTTCAAAAGAAAAATAGCACCCAAGTGGGACAGCGTGTTCACACCGCTAAAAATCGCATTTCGATACCCGTAGTGGGCAGAACACTAATAACTTTCTGTGTAGCTTTGCGCTTAACAACAAATACACGAGTATTCTCTATGGTTTCCAGAAATAGCTTATTATTTCTAATACCACTTGCATAAGTTTATAATTTGAAGTTATCTTTCCTAAATGTTGGATCTCCGAAGTTCAATATACATATTACGAACAAGTTATCCACACCATCCCAAATTAATAAAATAGTGTTGGCGCTTCTTAGAACGGTGGGATAACTTACAGAATAATCTGTTTGTTTGTAATGAACCGTCTTAAAATACAATATCGTAAAACAAATGAGCCTAGTCTCATTACTTATTTTGGTTTAGTTTTCAATTTCACGCAAGTCTACACGAGTGCTATCTGCACTAGCTGTCCCTAATTTAGTGTAAGATTAGATAGGAGGCGGTTTGTCATCACCACCTACCGCCAACTCTTGGGCTTCTGTTTTACCAACGAATAGTGGGATTGACATTATAACGTCCCCATGGCTGAAAGCGCGAGGATGCTTGGTGTAACGGAGATTGGAATTCACAGCTCTCGGATTACGAGTTGAGTTTCTTAACCACCTGCCCATGCTGGGGCTATCATTACTTTTACAAATATTTTAACATTATGTCTTTCCAAGTACAGGGTGTTCGGAAAGTCACTGTGCAGTTTTGTAATCATATACATATATAAGTGCACAGTGACTTTCCGAAGACCCTGTGTAATATAACATGTTGTTCAGTTTGCAACTACGTTTCAGTCAAAATATTTACGTGTATGTGTGTTTTTTATAGCAAAGCCACATCGGGCTATCTGCTGAGTCCACCGATGGGAATCGAACTCCTTATTTTGGTGTTGTAAATCCGTAAACTTATCGTTGAACCAGCGAGAGACAAAATATTTGCGTCTCTGGGAAAGTATGTATAACCTCACGTTTGTTTATTTTTTTATGGCTTATACTAACTAACTAAAAGAGCGCCCCCTTAAAGTAACGGCCACACATTCTACATTTCTCTATAAAGAGGTCACTCGGTCATCTATATGGAAACCACTCTGTCTACAATACACCCACGTTCCCAGAGAGCGTGTGTGAAAAGTATAAAGTATAAACTTTTATTACTGACCTAGCGGAGTAGTGGAGTCTATTGTAAAAAGGCAGTTGAAACTTGAACATCGTTTTAAAAGTCTCGAGATTCTCACTTTCACGTCCTCAAAACGTAATGAGTACGAAATCTAATTCACGTAATGCAAATATCTAATTCGATATATAATTGCTGGTCTTCTGAAAAAACTGTAATGTTGTAATTGGTGTTTTAATTTATGCATATTTTCTCTGTGAATGTGTTAGACTTCGTAATGTTCAAAGAGGAATATTTGTCTGCCATGTTTTTATTTAAGATTTGTTTTTACAAATAAAGAATATTTTTGTGTATTATTAGCTGGTACAAATTGTTTTACTTTTTACTGTTTTTCTAAATATGCAAATGATATGATAGACAATCATTTAATGGTATGTAGTATTTTAATTCCGGATGACACCTAGTGCGTCACATTAAATAAACAGCCAGATTAGAGAACCCAAAGTTCAAGCAAAAATGATCACTAATTTAATACTCTTCATATGAGGGAGTTTGTTTTGTTTTTGAATTTCGCACAAAGCTACTCGAGGGCTATCTGTGCTAATCGCCCCTAATTTCGCAGTTTAAGACTAGAGGGAAGGCAGCTAGTTATCACCACCCACCGCCAACTCTTGGGCTACTCTTTTACCAACGAATAGTGGGATTGACCGTCACATTATAACGCCCCCACGGCTGGGAGGGCGAGCATGTTTTGCGCGACGCGGGCGCGAACCCGCGACCCTCGGATTACGAGTCGCACGCCTTACGCGCTTGGCCATGCCTCATATGAGGGAGAGCAACCGGTAAGAAGACCACCTACACGCGTACTCTTAAAGACTCAAACGAATAAAGGGGTTGACTGTCACGGTTATGAAGACCCAATGGCTGAGATTACGGCATATCGCGACTCGAATTGAACCATCGAATTCTCAGCTCAGCATTTTGCATTATGTTTGCAAAATAATGTTTTCACATTTGCAAATTAAGTTTCATTTGAATATCCTACCTATTATGTTTCATGTTTATTTTGGCATATTTTGTTTCTTCTTCCATTAACAAGTAATGGCTTAAAATAAACCATTTATTTATGTACTCAATGGTCATATTACCTCAAAATATCTTTGCCTGAAAATTATATTGCCTTTTGACCAAGAATCATTTCTAGTTCACACTGAGAGCTCATTTTGATCAGTTTCAAAGCAAACTACTGCAGAAAAACCAAGTTAGATAGTGTATTGACTTTAAAACGTTAAATATAGTATAACGAAGATGGTGACGATGTCATTTGTGACCCTGAGATTTTATATTTTACAAAATTTGTTCAAATAACTTTTTTGATGATATTAAGTGACAAAAGGCATCTGATAAAAGTAAAATAAAAACAATATGAACTTGGTACGGTTAAGGTTTTATTTCATTAAACTAGCTTTCTAAAAATACATGTAAAATTCTTTTTTTTTCACAAATGGATTTATCAGAAAATATATTTCACGTGATATGTACTTTGAAGTTGTGTGTGGAATACTTCGTTTAAAATGGTCAAGCAATAAAATGTGTTTGTATATGTTATACAAAGTAATTATTTCTATATTTACTATAGGCCTGGAGAATAAAACAGCTTGTCAAACCAGCAACTCTGGGCACTCGAGTTTGGTATAGATTCAAAACAAACACATCATTATCCAAACACTCCAGACATGTGTAACGGATTACCGTTATTCATTTGTTTTAGTGCCTATGCTTGTTTCTGTATGTTTTTTTTTTTCATGTGACATATGTTCTTGTCTGTGTATTGCGCTGATCCTGCCTGTTCTCAAGGTTTGTGGAATGTTCTTGTGCGTAAAAATCAACAATGTACTGGGTGTGTATAATATACTAGTGGCTAGCAGTATTGTTGGAAGCGAATTTTGGTGAATGTTCCAGAGTCTCGAGTGACTGATATATAAAAACCAACGCGACGAGGGACAAAAGACTATTTTTGGTCAGGTACAGTCAGTGTACTATAGGCCGAAAAAATTATAATTGAGATTAACGCCTATTAATTGGAAACCTCTGATATTTGACAAAGAATGTTTATTGATTTCTAAAATTACAAACCGTTTAACTTCAGTGAATTATTTTGAACGTTTAAAGTTCTACGAGGACATTAAATATCATCGTCGGGTAAAGTCAGCTTGTAAAGTTGTGAGGTCAACCAACCTAGTTAGCTTGAACGAGAGGTGACAATGTCAACTCAGAATTAATTGCTTGTCGTCGACCCGAATCGTCGATAAAATATTCAGTTCTAGAACGGATATAAGACTCAATATTGTTTGTAAGCTTATAAAACTCTTGTATGTAAACAATCATTTGTAATAACTATTAATATTAACCGTTATTATAAATTGTATTGTTTTTATGTTTGTATATTAAAATATATTTGTGTTGAAAAGGGAATTGTGTATATTAATCCTGTTGGCAAATAACATAATTATAAAATATATCAACATTTAATTGACTACTAAGCTCAAATTAAAATTCCGGTTATTTGAAGTAGTAATACATAACGTACGCAACATAATAAATCGGTGGCTCATTCGAAATAAATTATAATGCGTAACACATGCCTGCTTCATCGTTCTGCAAGTTACGTTTGACTTTGATAAACAATTTGAACAAGTTCTTCACGTTCCTCCTTCAGTCAATAACAAGGTATGAAATTTTGAGAAGCACATAGAATACCAATCTGAATTGCAAGTCAAGCCAAAAATAACAAAAGTTTCCAAAATTTTAACATTAAAAACTGTTAATATAAAAGATGACTGTCTGATTATTCTCTTTCGAAAATCGATGATGAAACTTGTGTTATATCCAGCTTTCGTTGGTTGTTTGCCTCAAGTTTAGATACAATAATAATAATACTGACAGCTGTCGACCTAGTGTAAAATATATACATTCTTTTAAAATAGGCTGATCCAATTTATTCAAAAAATGAAGTTATCAATAACTTTTAATTTGTTTAGAAGAATGTAATATATATTAATTTCACTTTTCTACATGTGAACAGACCTTTCTTCTCTATACAATCCGAATACACGATTATTTTTTAAAATGTTAAATATGTTGTGAACCAAAAACAACAATCAAATTACTGAGAAACAACGATATATACTAGAGGCAAAATATTACTTTATTGCCATATATTTCCTTGTAACTATTTTTCTGAGTGTTGTGCGATAGCTATAAATTTTACAAGAATGCATAGTTAACTAAAGTAAAATGAAACAAACAATGACTTAAATTAAAATAGGTTAGTGGTGTTATTCGTTTTTGCACGGTAATATATTTTGTTAATAAGTTTTGCTAGTATTATTCTAAGAAATAAAAAAAGCAACTGTCCTTAATTTCGTTTATGAAAATGTTATGTACATAAATTGAGTTCTAAGAATATTAATGACATAAGTTTGGGTCACTATGCCCTACAAGACACAAGATAATTCGTGTAATCTACTATTGCATCAATACGACATCGCAGTTTCATTTTTACCACCGGGATAAGATGAAAACAGTCTCGTCACTTGTTACGCAACGCGTACCTTACAAAAGACAAATGTCTCAATTACAACAAGTGTGTATATTAAACAGTGGATTTTTATGGTCTGTAAATAGTGTAAACTGAATACACCTTATGAAATCATTAACATTAAGCTGTTAGTCTCTAAGAATTTGTTTTCAGTTTCTTTTCTTTCCGTGTGACATGTGTATATGAATTATCAATCCATGATGAAATATCATAAAATTTTGTCACATCATAACTTCAAGACTTTAAACGTTTAAATACAATTGAATAAATGTATTTGGTGCAGGTTAATTTTCGTTTGTAAAACTAAATTAAATAAAAGTTACACTTAAGTAACGAATCAATTCCCTATCTTGTTATCCTCCGATGACTCAGTGATAAGATTAATCTTAGCGGTGGACAAAGTGCAGATATGAGCTAAAACCTACAACACTTAGTGAAGAACTCTTATCATGTTAAAAAGAGCATTGTAAAATATTTGTTTTTGTAGCAGCATCTATTGGTCTTTAATAAATTTATGCTATATAAATTTTCTTGCGAACTCTGATGCATGAAATTGATCAACTAACACAAAATGTTGAATATGATGGATCACTTAGCGTTGTAATTATGGTTTTGTTATATTATATTTTCAGGTAATAGACGTAAATATGCAATTTTTCAAGTCTTGTCACAGAAGCTTAAGTTCTTTTTCCGTGAAATGGTACGATCAAGTCCAATGTGTCGTTGTGGTAGTTTGTGTTGAACGTGCTTTGAATTCAGTGATGCTTTGAATTTATAGTAAAGTCCATATGTGTATGTAGTATATTTGTGTTTGCTCTTAACTACAAATATGCATATCGAGTTATGCCTAACCTGTATTTACCGCAGAGATGAGATCCTAAATTTTCGCATTAAAATCCTTCAAGTTTACCACTCAGCCAGTAGAGATCAGAAAAGGAAATATATACATTTACAAGAAAAGCACATTCAACAATTTATATCTAGTTGACTTTCAATCCATGTCTATGTTCTAAGTATGTTTTAATGATCACTACTAGTTTCCGTTAAAGTAGAAGCTTCGTACTCGGTTCTTTTTACCAGAAGAAGTAAAAAAAAGTGATCCTGACAAAAAATATAGTTAATCAATATATAATCAACAATTATAGAAAAATGATGCAGAGTGCATTTCCTTATCATTATCCTAATAAAACGTAACTCAACTGCGATGAGTACGAACATTTTTTTTACATATTACACAACTATAAAACTACATAAATAATATCTGAAACGTAAATAACGGCTGAAACCTTGAACGCTCGCACGTCTTCTGAGTAGTAGTAAGTAACGGCAGAAAATATCTTATTCTTCAGGTCTGAGTCATAGGCGAGCAGAAAAATTGTACATCCTCGCTTTATGAATCATAGGCGATGGCGATAAAACTTTAACACCTTATTCCTACCTTCTGAATTATCACTAACGGATAAGAACTATAAACGTTACCTCTTGAACACCAATCGATGGCTTCAAAATATGAATACTGACTTACAGCATTGTTTGTGGCTGTTACAGACCTAAATAGATATTTAAATTCTTGGTACAACAGTGTAAGAAACAGATGGTAATGATTTTATATTTTGTTTTGCTTTTCTTGCTTACAATAGAGAAGAGATTCGTTGTTCTTATAGTGTGATTTGAGTTAGCAGGCACAGCGTCTGGTAGAAACCAAAAATTCTTTGTATATTAGGTGTTCAGAAGAACATTGTTGCGACCATTTGGAAAGACTTACATTGCATAATGATCATCAGTAAGCTACACGTCTTCGAAAGACCGTGAAAAGTTTCATAATGGAGAGAATGGACATAACTAATAAGTTTTTTTTGTTTGTTTTACAATCTCAGAACCACATGAAGTTATAATTCCTAACGAAAGAAGCAGAATATTTTAGTATTTTAACCCTATCACTGACCTGTTTTTCGTACGAGTAGAGTGGTCGATTACTAGATTACACTTTTTGCTTTGCTGTTCTCAACACAACACTAATTATTGGGAGTGCGAAAAAAATGACAATTTTTAAACCAAATTTATCTGATATATGAGAAATGTAGAATAATCATTTTACTAATCAGCGTGTATTTTCTTACAGCAAAACCACATCGGGATATCTGCTGAGTCTACTGAGATGAATCGAACTCCTGATTTGAGCGTGGGAAATCCGTAGACTTACCGCTGTACCAACGAGGGACTTAACTCTTCACCAGGGATTTATTTGTTAGAAATTAAGAACAAAGTTACAGAAAGGATTATCTGTGCTCTCCCTACGACGGGTATCGTAATTACTCTAAAGAAACAAGAAATTTGTCGAAGAAATTAAGAAAATTACACCCACAATTAAAAAAAAAGTGAAAAATACTGTAGGCTTAGATCAAATCAAATAGCTTTTCACCGTTTAAAGAGGAAACCTGTTCCTAAATAAATAATTTTACATAAAGTGTAGACATCTTCGGTACGAAGGAACAAGAATTTCCTCTTATCACAAATAAATTTTATGTTTTACTCTACATGAGGAAATTTTAAACCAAGGATAAAGAACTTTTGGTCTTATGGACCAAATCATTGGTATCGTGAAGTTTTATTTCCCACTTCTGAACGAGAAAATTCTCGCATAAAACTTTAAAATTTTAATTTCCTCCTCTTTATGAGAATATTTTACGTAAAGTGAAGAAAATTTTTTACTCTTGGCCCGAAATAAATACTGTCGTGTCTGGGATATTAGAATATATCATTACTTTCACCCATGCCAAATGCAAAAGTATTACGAAAGTCTCTACTTTAAATGCACATGAAAATGTATATCAGAACGGCTGGTATGGGCATTAATACTTTTATTAATCAAGCAGAGAACAACGCTTCGACCTTCCTAGGTCATCTTAAGGTTAAATCATTGTATGAGAGATAAGTATCGAATTTAGTTAACTCTTCTTGTTTAACTCGACTTACAATTACAAAATGAGCTAAAGAAAAATTCATAACATTAAAATAATGTTAGGTTGTGTGAAAATATAACAACTACTTACAATTTTACAACGAATGTGAATTATTTAACTTGCAGACGACCTAGGAAGGTCGAAACGTTGTTCTGTGCAATATGAATAAAAGTGTTAATTAACATCCATACTGGCCGATCTAAGATATATATTTATTGCAAGTGAGTTTCTCTTTATCAATAATGCACAACCTAACAAAAGAGACAAAGCAGAATTAAAAATTTTATGTTTTATTGCATTTAACACAATACCAAATCAATTATTTTGTATTACGTTCATAAAGTGCACGAAATGTTTTGTTTTATATTGTGCTAGAAACACTAATATGTTTGAAAAGAGCACAAAATGTTTTATGCTGCATTCTCATCTAAACAGTATTTAGTGACAAAAAGAGTATATACCAAACTCTTAATTTATGGCACAGCATCCGGTTTCAAATTCAGTCTTCAAATAGAATACTAACTACTCTTCTGGAATAATAGTGTAACAAGATTATAAATTGGAAAAGGTTATTCTTAAGATATTGCGCTGTTTGCTAAATCCACCATAGGGATTAAAACCACGAATTTTAGCGCTGTATGTCAAGTCAGTAAGTTGCTGCTGACCCACTGGTAGACTTCTTAAGAATTGTTTTTCTTTTCTTGATTCTTGGACTTTTGAACCAGGATCAGAAACCAAAGCTAAAAAGAAAAATGTATTTGTTCATGTATTTTCGTATAGCAAAGCGACAAGGGGCTTTGCTCCATCAACCGAGGGGAATTGAACCCCCTGATTTTAGTGGTGTAAATCCGAAGACTTTCAGCTGTTCTGCTGGGAGACAAAATAAAAAGAAGGATAAAATCGATATGACAAATGTTTGGTTCGTGTGTGTGAATGTATGTATTATCGTTATTATTATGTTTAGTCGTATACGGTATATATATAATATATATGTAACCTTCGTTGGATATTAAATGGTAGTGTAATAAGAATTAGTATTTATATATCTTCTGTTGTTTATTATTATTCAGATTTTAAATAAACTATCGAGAAAACTTTGACATCGTTTATCAAAAAAAAAAAAAAGTATACGAAACCAAAAATCAGCAAAAAGCACGAATTCAAATTACGATAAGAACTTTGATGCTAGCGCCGTCTACTGTTAAAAACAACATTTAACATTACGGAACCAAAAACGAAAATAAACTGAAATATACAGTGGGAAATATCACATCAGTTTATTTTGCGAAATCACGTTGTTGTTGTTTTCAAACAGGTAAAATAAGTCTATTTAGTTATTACTAAAACCATTTATTTCAAACTGGTACTTGTGTAGAAGGTAATTTGCTCAATTACATTTTAAATTTGATAATTGTTTGTTTGTTTTTGAATTTCGCGCAAACCCACTCGAGGGATATCTGCGCTAGTCATTCCTAATTCAGCAGTGTAAGACTAGAGGGAAGGTAGCTAGTCATCACCACCCATCGCCAACTCTTGGGCTACTATTTTACCAACGAATAGTGGGATTGTTCGTACCATTATAACGCCCCCACGGCTGAAAGGGCAAGCATATTTGGTGTGGGCGGGATTCGAACCCGCGCCCCTCGGATTACGAGTCGAACGCCTTAACACGTTTGGCTATGCCGGGCCCTAAATTTGATAAAAAAATATATGTAAAATACATTTAACCTAAAAGAAAACTGATTTAGCTCGTTTGATTCTTTTATAATTTTGCCTAATATGAGTCTAACTTTCATCTTGAAGACTTCCCAGTGGCACCACAGTATGTCTACTGACTTACAACACGAAATTCCTCCGCTGGTACCGCGGTAAGTATATGGATTTTTACTGCTAAAATCAGAGGTTTGATTCCTCTCGGTGGACTTAGCAGATAGCTTGATGTGACTTTGCTATAAGAAACACACACCACACAACACTAGAATCCGGGTTTCGATATCCATGGTGGGTAGAGCAGAGAATGCCCATTGTGTAGCTTTGTGCTTAATTACAAGCAAACAAATAATTCGTCACGAAGTATTATATTAAAGATACATTTGATAACTATAAATATTATTTGATACAACTTATTACTCAGAATATTATACTTTCTTCATATTTTAAAAGGTTTTTGTGAGATATTAGATTCGGTAATTGTCGGTTACATGCATGTAATTTGTTACCTTCTCAGGCGTGAATATTTGAAAGTTAGTTAAAAATTGAAGTGTTCTGAATGTTCATGGAATTAAGATTTAACACGTTTTGAATATTTTATTATAAATTATTTCTTATTGTTAGCAGTTGTTCTAAAGAAATATCAAAAATTAATAAGGTTATAAATCTAGAACTAGTAAGAGAGATTATAATTATTCTAATTCAACTGTTTTAAGCAATTTCAGGCCCGGCATTGCTAGGTTGGTTAAGGCGTTCGACTCGTAATCTGAGAGTCTTGAGTTCGAATCCCCGTCGCACCAAACATGCTCACTCTTTCAGCCGTCGGGGCGTTATAATGTGACGGTCAATCCTGAGTTGGTAAAAGAATAGCCCAAGAGTTGGCGGTGGGTGGTGATGACTAGCTGCCTTCCCGCTAGTATTACACTGCTAAATTAGGGACGGTTAGCGCAGGTAGCCCTTGAGTAGCTTTGCGCGAAATTCAAAACAAACGAACCCTTAAGCAATTCCAATATTTAAGTTTATTTCAACTACAAGTAATATTTCTTTAACTTTTTTTGGCTGGCTGGTTTGTAAACAAAATGTCATACAATGAGTTATCAACACCATACCCACAGCATTTAAGGGTTATAAGCCCTCAAGTTTAATACTAAGCCGTTCCATCAAACATACTAGCCCTTTCAGCCGTGGGGGCTTTATAATGTCACGGTCAATCCAACTATTCATTGGTAAAAGAGTAGCCCAAGAGTTGGCGGTGGGTGGTGATGACTAGCTGCCTTCCCTCTAGTCTTACACTGCTAAATTAGGGACGGCAAGCACAGATAGCCCTCGTGTAGCTTTTCACGAAATTCAAAACACAAACTAAAACGCTTTTCACTCGGTACTCATTTGAAATGTTATTCAGTGGGAAATCGAAGCTAACTAAAAATATAATGTTTCACCACTTTCAGTTTTATTTCTATGTTCCATTATAATTATTAAAACCTAAAAGTTGTCATATTATCATTCAAATGAGTAACTTTTAAAACTGTATTCAAGTAGTAACGATTGATAACAATATGTTATGCTTACCTCAATGCCAGTGGTTCTTAACCTGGGTTCAATCTAACCCTTCCGTGAGTCAATCTCAGGGGTTCGGCGGAGGTCAAGACACACACACTGTGTGTGTGTCAGTCCCGTTCACCCCACTCGTATGATTCGTGACGTCATGGTCCACTTGGCCAGCATTTGCTGCGGCTGTTCACGTCACATCACTTGGCCTTAATATCTGTGCTGCAGGGAACTTCGTGCGCTTAGCAGTCGACTTGTGAGTGTAGTGATTGTGCGTCATTTGTTATTTTTTCCTGATCTTTCAATGTCTTCATACTAACTATGTCGAGCAAAAACAGAAAGTGGTCGGACAAATACGTACAATATGGAATCACGTGTATAATGGAACATGATGGGAGTCAGCGTCCATGATTTGTAATGCCAAGTTGAGCAATTCTAGCCTAGCACTGGCAAAACTAAGAGAACACTCCCTAAAGCTGCATGGAAATGGAAAATACAAGAACACAACGCTTGCTGAATTCAAGGTAAAGAGAGCCAGGTTCGATTAAAAGGCTACTTTGCCTGTTCTCGGCTTTGTACCCATCGACAAACCGATCCTCACAGCATCGTACGAAGTTGCGTACTTGATCGCAAAGCAGGGCAAACCACACACCATTGGTAAAGCACTCGCAAAACCAGGTGCGTTAAAGATAACGTTTATCATGCTGGGAAAAGCTGCTGAAAATAAGTTATCCCAAATTCCTCTTTCAAATGACACTATCAGCAGCAGAATAGATGACAAGAGCGATAACATCTTGGCTCAAGTAGTTGCAGATCTGATTTCAAGTCCAGCAAAATTCAGCCTTCAACTCGACGAGACCACCGACGTTTCCAATCTAAGCCAGCTTGTTGTATTCGTGCGCTAAGTGAAGAACGATGAGATAAAAGAAGATTTTTTTTATTATTTTGTAAGCCTCTTACAACAACAACTAAGGCAGCCGACGTGAAGAAACTTGTAGATGACTTCTTCAGAGACAACGATCTTTCGTGGGATATGGTTTCTGCAGATTGTTCCGACGAAGCTCCAGTCATGCTAAGACGAAACTCTGGTTTTGTTGCGCTGGTGAGAGCCGATGCACCACACATCATTGTAACGCACAAGCATGCGTTGGCAACAAAAAACGTGCCTTCAAAACTGGCAGAAGTATTAAAAAATTGTAGTGGAATGTGTGAACTTTATTCGAAATAGTTCCCTGAAGTACCGCATCTTCAAAGAGTTGTGTAATGAAATGAGCTCTGAATTCGAGGTACTTCTGTACCATTCTAACGTTCGGTGGTTATCCCAGGGAAAGGTGCTGAATCGTGTTTTTGCCATGCGTGTGGAATTATCCCTGTTTTTGCGAGAGCACCAACATTGTCATGCAGATTGCTTCGAAAAATCTGAGTTCATTCTCATTTTGGCGTACATGGCCAATATCTTCAATGCTCTCAATCATCTCAATCAACAGATGCAGGGCGGTGGAGTCAACATCATTGAAGCGGAAGAAAACCTGAAGGCTTTTCAAAAAAAAGCTACCGTTATGGAAACGACGAACAGAGAATGATAACTTCGCAAACTTTCCCTTGCTGGACGACTGTGTAAGTAAGATCGAAGATTTACAATGCATTTAGTTATCATTAAAGAAGAACATTTATTAATACTACATTTATTTCAGCAATTTTTATATTGAAACAAAAGTAGAAGATAAGAATAGTTATCTTATTAAAGTGTTGTTTGTTTTTTTTTAAATTTCGTGCAAAACTACTCAAGGGCTGTCTGCGCTAACAGTCCCTAATTTAGAAGTGTAAGACAAGAGGGAAGGCAGCTAGTCATCACCACCTACTGCCAACTCTTGGACTACTCTTTTACCAACGAATAGTAGGATTGACCGTCACATTATAAGACCCCCACGGCTATAAGGGCCAGCATGTTTGGTGCGACGGGGATTCGAACCCGCGACCCTCAGATTACGAGTCGAATGTCTTAACCCACCTGGCCCTGCAAGGCCTGAAATATGAGCCGTCACTCGGGTACGAGAAATATTATTATGGGTAAAAGTTGATATTGTGAAGCTAGGCCTCTGGAAGAACCTATCATTATTATGGTGTTATATAGTTGTGGAGTGGCTAAATGTGAAAAAAGGATTCCAAACCCTCAGAATATTACCTACTCTTCACTATTAAAAGAAACACAGCTGCATCTTTTTGGTCTGCTAATGTAAGCATATTTAATGAACCTTGAATCGTCGAAACTGCAGTTCGAAGCAAATCAACACAAAGAGATGTTTTTTATTACATGGTGTGTCAAGGTCGTTGCGAGAACGAGGCTGAGAATTTTTTCAAGCAAAACAGGTTTTCTTTATTATTCCTCCCCTAACTACATTCATTACATAAGTCATTAAGCAGCCAAAAATAGACATCCACACATAAATATAACTTATCAAATCCACTCTTTTCAAAGGTGTGGCTTAATAGTGCATTTGCGTCTTTTAAGAGAAAATAAACTGGATAACTACAGCCGTTTGGCGAAGACTAAAAAATCGTTTTAGGTCAATATTACAGTTAACAATCAGTTTTGTATTTTACATTTGGTTGTGTATGAACAAACCTAATCCTTATAACTACAAGGTGTCCTTTGTCATTTTCTTTTAATGTGTATGTTTCAAAATATACCTAAGACTTAAATCATGATAAAATATAAACATTAGAAAAAGTTACTGCTTGTGTAAATTAGTGTGATGCTGCAGATTAGGTGTATGTGGATTTTCAGAAAGTATTTGACAAGATGCCAAATAAAAAGTTCAAAGAAAATTATCTTTGTAAGCATGGGGGATAAGTTAGCTAATTTGGTAGAAAAGCACTGGGTAAAAAAACAGAGGATTGTTATAAATGCAGTTTAGTCATATACTAGATTAATGTCACAAGTAGGGTACCTCAGGGCACAGTCTTAATATCTTTGCTTTTCATGATTTACATCAATGACTTGATGCAGAAAGGATCAATAACTACTTAAATTTCCTGAAAGTTTTTGATGTTTCTAGCTGTGAATAGGTAGCTGTTGCTTTACAAAAATTAGTGTTGTGCGGAATTTCCCCAACATTGTGTAACTAGTACAAAAGCGCCATCTGCAAGACAATTTTATACATATCTAATAGTTACAGCTTCTAGTTATGATGGAGGACAGTAAGAATGTTGGAATGTATTTTCTTCCGTCGTATACTGAAGCGACAAGACAACATGCCTCTCTTGGCGGTGGAGTGACCTTTGTAGATTTTATACCACAATGTATTGAAGAAGGAGGTGTATTTTCATCACCTAAGTTTGAGCCTTTCAGGTATTTTGCGAGTTTATTTCATTTATAAACGTTTCATAAACCCAGGCTAGAGCTGAAGTGAAGATGAGTCCCGCCTAGTACCAGACGGAGGAGTTTGAAATTACAAACGATAAGACTTCAAAGTTACATTTATTATCAAATACGTTATAAGACTTCAGATTAATTGATAACGTTCTGTTATATTTTTTTGAATTTTTTTATAACTGAGATCTGTCAAATAACCCTCCAGTAGTTTTGTGGTAGTAGTTTTATAGGTACGAAATGCAAAATACTATAAAATACGCCATTAATTTATCTATAAAATATAAGTATGAGGTTCGTAATCAGTTATTGTGACTCGTTTAAGTTGTTTGATAAATACCTATCCACTCATTAATAATCACTCACAACATGATTTTGTGTTCATTTGTGGCGATAAAATCGTAATTGGTGAAATAATCTTGACCAGTTTATCAGTAAATGCGATTTGTTCTAATGCAAATTTTATTACATAAGTAACAAAAGAAGTGTTGAATAAAATAAGGATGATGTAGGGATGGAAATGCCAAATAGTACAGAAACAATGTAGGATGAATGCACAAAACCATAGAAAAATGTCTTTGTAAGTAACCAGATATATCCAAGAAAAACATATCAACAGTTAAGTGTTGAATTACATTAATTTGCATAAATTTAGATTTGAATAAAAGCATTTAAACTGAATGATGCTATAAAGTCTTACAATAGCTAATTTGCATAAGGTTGCATCACTGACTCAGTCTACTTGTGTAGGAATGTTTGGATAGTTTTGTGTATTCATCCCTACCTTTCTGTTCTTTTTGGCATTGCCATCTATACATAATCTTAATTATTTTCAAAATTTCTTTTGTAACTTGTTTTCCACCTTTTTTCTTAATGAATGGCAGTTGCTATGAATGCACCAGTTTTAGCCTGGACATCATATGCTGAAGTTAGTGAAACGTTACACTGTTTCTGCACCCCTAGTTAAAATGCCACATATTGATGTGTGAGTAATAACTTCAATCATTGGTGAGATAGCCCTTCATACATAAGAATCATAATTATAAGTAGAACATTTGGTTGTTATGCTACTTGCCAGTTCTCTACTTTAGCAATGTTTTTTGGCTAAACTGAAAGCCATAATAGCTTTTGTAAACCTAAATTAGTTGTTTATAAAAGTCTCTTACATTAAGGCAAAAATGTTGTGCTTTGTGATAAATTTGTCACATTAAGCTTATGTTACAAGTTCTGTTTAGTACATCTTGATGTAATGAAATTTAAATGATGTAATTGTAACATAGAAATCTATTTATATTGTTTTCTAGCTTGAAATTGTAGTTACAATATTACAGTTTGCATTAAAAGCTACAGTGCTAAATTTTGTGGAGATTGTTCCTTGTGTATTACACATACTATTTTCTTAGTGTAGATGTGTGTAATGTTTTGGTCATCTGGAGGATCTTGCATGAATGGTTAGCTAGCTACCTGACATGTTTTCTTTTGAAAACATTATTTATTTATTAGTAATTATCGGTTTTCGTTTACTCCAGTTATTATTTGTCGAGTAGAGCTGTAAAGTTAGTAAAATATGTGTAAATTGATTAATTGTCTGGCTCATTAATATACTATATTTGACTAATGAGTTATCCTCAAATGAGCCTTGGATAAATAAAATAATAAAGTAACAATGAGGAAGACTAATTTCAGTTAGTTGATTATTTCCATGACTAAGGTTGAGACTATACATTTAGCTCATGATACACAAAACCTTCTCCACATATATACTTAAATAACTTAAATGATTGCTATGTTTTCTGAATAAAACTTATAGCAGCTTCAGCAAAAGTACATCTATTTACATATGTATAATATGTCACTTCCTTGACCTGCTCACTAAATATTGAAATAGCAGGGATATTCAAAAATGTTAAGGCCAGTTTTGCATGACATAAAGAAATTTGGTAGTTTCTCCATCAGTTTAAAGTGTTGATGTGTAGTGGGATGCACAGTATAGTTTTGTATCATGGAATTTCTTCTTCCACTTCTGTATATACTTACTCTGCAGGCTGAGTAAATGAAACAAATGCATCACCAAGACAATCTTCCAATGAACTCCTTTTTTTCCTTTCATATAGAAAGGGTTTCAGCACTTTTTGAAGGATCCTTTTTTCACCTGGTGTTTTTGAATGCTTTGTGTTAGAAGAGCTTCTGAGGTCAGTTTGTTGATTGCTATATTTTCAAACAAATTAAAATTAGGTGCAGGCATACTTCTTTAAACACTCATTTTCTATCTCCTTAGTAGTTTTCTTGTTTCATTCATGAGACTCTGGAAATAGTTATCCATACTTGTATTATTTTCTGATGAGGTAATATTGTTCAATGGATAAAGTTCTGTGGGCTTTTTTGGAAAATGTTACTATCTCAAAACAAATGTAGATTATTTAAATAATGTAATCTAAATAATTTAACTAAGTACAGTTATCAGTTTAAAATTTCAAACAACAAACAAAAATTTATAAAGGTGTATTAATTTGTTAGAATATCATATTTGAGCTAAAACATTTGTTTTCAAAGTCTGTAGAGCACTAAAAGAAACTACAAAATTAAAAAAAACATTTCAATATTTTGAAAAAGAAAGTATTTAAAATAAAACAATTTGCTCCCATCATTTTACTTTTTATAGTTAACACTATATGACAGTTTTTAAATTGCAAAAATCATCTGTAGTTTGTGTTAACCCTTTCTCAATGTGCTTAATATAATGTATTAAAGCTCATATACACATTTGCCAATGTTAACTATTTACTCTATATCTTTTGATACAGTGTGTACCTTCCCAAAATTTGGTAGAATTTTAGTAAAGATTGCAAGTTTCTTGTACACAAACAATCAGATTTTGTAATGAAATATTTTTACTAAAGATTTGTTTGTGAAAATATAGTCTGTTTGGTTATTAGTCCAAGTGCAAAGTGGTTTCATGTTATGATTAAAAAACTATTCTTCATCCCAAAAATCTCATATTATTTGTTTGACCTCTAAAATCTCCTAAATACATTGTAAATATTTGTTTTCAGTGACTTTTATATTTTATTTTTTATACCCTATGTAAGGTTTATCAACTTACCAACCTTGGACACATCATAAGAAAAAAAGTAAATAAATTTAAATTATGGTTTTCTTCATGCTAGAATGACTATGTATAACACATATAATTACATATTTTCTTAAAATATAGAATGTTAAATAAAGTAAAAAATAATTTATTCTAGCTATGACCTTTTAACTTTGTTGTTGTTCATTGGTTGCTAAGCTTTTTAAAATTTCACATGTTGAAGATATAAAACAATTTTTTTTAGTTTCATATATACAGTTGAATAACCAGAAAATCATAACTATACTGATACTACAGAATTCCACTATAATTTATTAAGCTCAGTAACTAAGCTGTATTTAGGCCTAAAAATAGTATGAAACTTTGAGGAGACTAGAGATGCAACATACATCCTTGAAATCTTGGTAGATTGAAATAATACAATAGCCTTTTTACAGATTAAAATGGCTGGGAAAAACCACTAAGGGTACATTTTGAGCTGTCAATTGGTTATTCATGACGTATGGTGTAGTAAGATTGTATAAGGGACTGTTTCTGAAAGTGGAAAGAGATGAATGGGTCCACTGTGTTTGTTTTTGTACATAAGCCATATCTCAGCAGAACAGAAATATACAAATTTCTTATTTTGTATTAATGGTTGTCAATACTGGTAATTTGAGTTCCTAATTTGTGTAAAACTATATATTTAGTATTTTAACACCACCAAGATTCTAATTTTAACTGGTGCTGCATTTAACATACCACATCACTCGATAAAATATATATTTAAGTGGGGTCTTTTAATATTTATTTTTAAATTAAGAAATTAACTTATATTATAATCCATACTTTAATATGTATATAATTCAATTCCAAACTTGTTAATGTAAATTCATAAAATAATAGTTCAATAAAATTTTGAATACACCATATGTGAATATTTTCCTTTACCTCCACTGATGTGGAATCACTTGTTTAGGGTTGTTACTGGAAAGACTGTTAGTAGCTAATCATGGAACACTGCAGTAATTGTTTTGAAAGGCTTAAGCACATTCTGTACAACTATTTTTCCCATATAACTTGCATCCTCTTCTGATAATGTAATTGTATATCTCATAATGGTTTGAATTACAATACTTGTAAACATTGTAATTGTAGCTGATTACTATTTAAGGTATCATCCATCTAATCCAAGGTTTGGCAACCTGCTGCTCTTCAACACTGTTGATATTAAGTTATTGAAATAGGGATTATATACATTTTCGGAGATGCCAACCATTACGATTTGAACGCAATCATTATGATTTTGGTGTATACATTATGACTATTCATTCATACAAACAAATATTACGACTTGTTGCAACTCCCAAATTATTGTATGTTATATAGGTCTACACAATAAAGTGATAAATTGCTCCCCTAGGGCTCAAAAGGGGTGAAAAGAAAATTTCTAGTGAGATATAAATAAATTTTGATAATTAATAAAAGACAGTCCAAATGACTACTTGCGATATTCATGTTTGTGCTTGAAATAATAAAAAAATATTTGTATCTCTGACGTCTACCAATAGTTTGAGTGCGGTGCTTCTCCATACTGGTTACGTGGGAGAATACATAGTTACGTCATCAGTGCTTGTCAGCCAATCAGTGCTTGCGTAGATGGGTATTTCTCGTTTTCTAAGCGGTATAGAAACACCAATGCGATCGTTCACAAGATGGGAAAAAAAAGAGGCTTTGTTTACCAGATTGTCTTGTTTCTGGCAAATCTAAAAGGACTAAAGCTGTGAATAAAAAAATTTAGGAAAGAGTATAGTGCAAAATATCTGGTCATTGCATCAAAAGTCAGTGACAGTCATGTGTTTTATACAGTTTGTCACATCGATTTTTCTGTGGTGCATGGTGGGATAAACGATTGTTCCAGACATACAAAATTGGCATCTCACCAACAAAAGGCTGAGGCAAAGACAAAAACAATGCAGATAATGACATATGAGTAAGAATTTGGAATATGAAACCATAAATGCAGAAGTGACATTCACACAATTCGTCATTGCTCATAATTTACCTCTAGCTGTAGCCAATCATGCAGGACATCTATTCGGAAAAATGTTCCCAGACTCTGATATAGCAAAAAATATGGCTGTGCTAGAACCGAAACTACAGCCATTGTACCAATGTTGAGTTGTGAAGATGACAAAATGATTTCAAGCATACTTACTAACAGTGTTTACAGTTTAGCCACAGATGGATGACTCAGCTGTATCCAGTGGTTGTATGATATCTTGACCCTTTGCTTGGAAAAATTGTTTGTTCTTTTTTGACAATGGTGGAATGGAAAGAAGTTTCAATGGGAGAGAATATTTTCAAGCTTTTGGACCATGAACTGACAAACAAAGAGGAAAATTCCATGGGAAAACTGTCTTAGTGTTTCTTCAGACAATGCTTCAGTTACGTCTGGTATAGGTAAAGGTGTGATGGGACACATCTCAAGACGACAGTCTAGCATTTACTTCATGGGCTGTGCCTGTCACCTCATGAATATTGCTGCCCTGAAAGCTTCCAAAGAACTGCCTTGCCCAGTTTCTGATATATTGATAGATATCTACTATTTTCTGGCCAAAAGTGCTAGCAGAAAACATTTCAAAGAGTTTCAAGGATTGTATGACAAAGAAACAAGACAAATTCTACAACTTGTTAACACAAGATGGCTATCGCTTGGAGTGTGCCTCAACAGAATATTGTACACGTAAAAGCCATTGAAGAAGTATTTTCACTGTAAAAAGGAAAAACTAGATTCAAAAGGATCTAAATGTGCAGCTCAGTCAGGCAACAAGACCTTAACAGTCAAGACACCCTCCCAGTCACACAGGGACACAAGACAACAGTCTCCAAAAGCAGACAAAGAAACATTTGATATAACTCAATAGCAGTCTAACCTTGAACTAAAGAAGAGACAATCAAAGAAAAAAGAGAAGAAAACGAAAGCTAGCAAGGAAGTAACCAAGAGAAGTTATGCACAGAGCACGTTAGATAAGTTAACAGTTTTATTGGAAAACAAAATTAACTTGTTATTTTGTCTTTTTCTTTAGTCTGCAAGCCAATTTGATATTGCAAAGAGAAGAACCTTGCATACACATTATGCATAGAACTCTGATTACACAAGTTAAAAATATACTTGTCAGATACATCAAGCCAAAATATCTTGAAGGTAACATCACTGAACTTGACTACAACAATGAATCCTTACACAAAGTTGATGAGGCAGTTTCTATTGGAAATGCTGCCAAGGAATACATTGTTAAATATGAAAAGGACTTGACCTGATCAACTTCTACACCAGTGTCAAGAAATACTATATTGCAGCTACAAATTACATGATGAAACATTTCCCTCTAAATGATGAACTTATGATTCACACAGAGGTTGCTGATCCAAAACTGAAAGTCAGCAAAGATTTCTCTTCTCTACACTTCTTCACAGACAGGCATCCTGTCGTTGTCAATACACATGAGCATGACACTATTGACAAGTTGGAAGGGCAATATTTGAACTATCAAATTGATACTTTCTCAGAAACTGTCCTTCAGTTGAATGTTGACAAGTTTTGGGTTTAGCTGTCTACAGTTAAGGATGGAAATGGCAACCAGAAGTATGAAATTCTGTGTAGGGTTATGCTTGAAATTCTTACAATCTTCCATTCTAATGCTGACAGTGAAAGGATATTTAGTTTAGTGACTAAAAACAAAAGCAAGTTCAGACCAAACTTGAGCACCTCAGTTTTAAGCAGTATTATAACACACAAGATGTGTATGCAGTCAAATGGACAATGTTGTTATAACTCCCAACCATCCAGAGACATTCTCATGAAATCAAAGGCTGCAACAGCTGCAAAACTATTACAATAAGTGTCATAAACATGATATAAATTAGTCCTTACACAAAGGCTTTTTCTGCTTACTGTTTGTGCATGTTCATTGTTGTTTTACCAGTATGTTTGTTACTCTGAACTAAATAAGACATAATTTCAAAAGAATTTTTTTAAATTTATTTATTAAATACACAAAACACAGTCATAAATGAGCAATCTATAGCAGTAATAAATAATAGTTATAATAATAATAATATAATAATAAACAGCTTAGAGACATTGGTCAGGCCTAGTAGCTGCAAATGATAAAGGGTTCTGTCTACAATGATTATGCTCAGTCATTTGAAATAGTTGGCATATCTGCATTTTACACTAAGCTTACTAAAAAAAGCTCTTAGTTATTTTAGTTGCTGACCCCTGATATAGTCTAAACATCAATTACTATTTTGTGTGGAGGCAATTGAAGAAGTTTGGTTGTCATGCAACGACAGAGCTGCAGTAATGCTCCAATGAAAGAAAGTAAGGACCTCGCTCACCTTCCTCAACTAGCAAGCCATCTGATTAATTTATAAATCCTTTAAAACTGCAAAATTTGCAGTGTTTGCAAAGTACTTGATAAGTGGAATAAACACCATTTATTTGATTGTGGCTTCCCTATTTCTGGCACTATTTGTGACAACAACAATCTGCCATCCAGGTTTTGTCAAATTTTACAAATGTCTGAAGCCAACACCTTACTGTGTGTTCCCATACATGATTCATACAATGAGCATGTCCACAGCACAGAACTTGATACATCCTAGTTCTTTGTGATGTAATTTGCTGCAACTCTCAAGTAGTTTCCTGTGGCTGTCACTGCTCAAGCATTATGGTCAGTAACTTTCAGTAATTTTGTACAGTCTGAGAATTAGTCTTCCCCCCTTGGTGTGGATTCCTGTACGTGGTGAGGGGACCTCCCAGGAAAGGTTCTGTTCTATCTGGTTACCTTCTCTGGGATCTAAACATCCACCCACATGTTTGCCGTGCGTGGCGACCCGTGAAGGGGAGGAGAGGATCCTGGTGGTTGAGGGGCCCAACCCTAACACACCACTTTGGCCTCGAATTCCTGTAGACGGGCGGCCTTTAGGTGGCCCCCCTTGGGTCAATCGGCTGGTCCACTTGGGCTAGAGTCAACCAAGTACCAGTGTTGGAAGTTCTCAATAGGTGTTGTGGACATTGTGCCTGATGCTGGTGTTTGGGTATAGTGCTCACGAAACCCTGGCGTTGCTGCATTGTCCTTGCGTGACTTTGTAGTGCATCCCCTTGTAGGGCTCCATGGTGGGTGGGGTTAGTGGGTACCGAAATTTTTCCTTTTTCCTATGGATCCTCTAAAAAATTTAAATAAAATTGTAAAAAAACCGTCAATTGGTAAGCGACCACGTCTTGAATACTCAGAACAGCAATCTTCAACATCAGTAACACATGTACCTCATTTTCTTATATTACATTCTCTTTCGGAAAAACCTTTAGGGCAAATGTCCCCTTTTTTATTCAAAAGGGACTAGAGGGACTTGCTGGCTCTCCAAAGTCAGTAAAGAAACTTCGATCCGGTGACATATTGGTTGAAACATCCACATCCCAACACAGTGAACTCCTCTTGAATTCAAAGGCAATTGGGGATATACCTATTGAGGTTACACCCCATGCTACCTTGAATTCTTCATGAGGAGTTATTGTTGAAAGGGATTTGAAGAACGTTCCCGAGTCAGAGATTCTCGCTGGTCTCTCCACTCAAGGAGTTTCTGTAGTGAGGCGCATCTCCACTCCCAAAGATGGAGTTACACTGCCAACAAATACCCTCGTTTTAACATTTACTTCACCACGTGCACCTGCCACCATCAAGGCAGGTTATCTCATTTGCAGGGTTCGGCCATACATACCAAACCCTCTTCGATGTTTCCAATGTCAGAGATTCGGCCACTCAAAGACATCTTGTCATGGTTCCCTGACATGTGCTCGTTGTGGAGGCAAGGACCACTATGCCTATGACTGTGACATGAACCCACATTGCGTAAACTGCAATGGTTCTCACCCCTCTTACTTTCATTCTTGCCCAAAATGGTTGGAGGAAAAAGAGGTGCAGCATTTGAAAACGACACATAACATTAGTTATCCTGAGGCTCAGAAATTGCTGCTGCACTTCATTCCACAACTACAGTGGGAGTGCAGACAGATCTCTCTGTACCTCCAAGAGAATTGTTTTCAAAACAAATGAAAAGCCTTTTGACCTCCGTGGTTAAAAAAGGTTGATGAATCGACTTCCACACCCATCTCTATTCCTCCCATACCTTCCAACAAATCTCAAGATCCACGTCCTTCAGTTTCAAATACAGGCATTTCTTCTGATACATCTTTTTCTCCCACCACAAGAGACAAAACAATTATTCATTCGCGTCCTCAGTCACTGGATTCCCCTTCCAATAACAAAAATCTGCCCACCCGACCCAGAGCAGGATCCATGGAGGTTGATAGACCTCCTCCGACTAAAGACAGTAAAGAAAAAAGACGTGGTCGTAAACCAAAGGGTTCTCCAGCCACTTCACCTACCCGTTCTTAAAAATGGCCACCTTGATACAATGGAACTGTCAAGGTTTACGTTCTAATCTGGATGATATCAAAATGCTGATTGCTTCCTACCATCCTGTTTGTCTTTCTTTACACGATACATTTCTCAAAACTGCTGATACTGTCTCCATTCAGCAGTTTTCTCTGTACAGAAATGACAGGTTGTGTGATGGTCGAGTACATGGAGGGGTGGCACTGTTGGTTGATCAACACGTGCCCACCCTGTCTTTGTCACTCAACACACCCTTGGAGGCTGTAGCCATCCGTGTTTCCTTGGGTCATAGCATCACTGTTTGTTCTCTGTACCTGTCCCCCTGGAGAAACATATGATCAATCGGATCTTGATGCTCTTGTTGAACAATTGCCATCTCCATTTCTAATCCTAGGGGATTTTAATCGACAGCATCCCCTCTGGGGAAGTGCTATTATTGATGGGAGGGGCCGATCTGTAGAGCGGATGCTCTCTGATCACAATCTTTCTCTTTTCAACACTGGTTCTTCCACTTACTTTCATGCACCTAGTCAGTCCTTTACCGCTATTGATCTCTCAGTTTGCTCCCCTTCATTATTCTCCCATTTTTCATGGAGGGTTGACAGTAATCCACTAGGCAGTGATCATTTTCCGATCCTTTTGAGAGAGACTGGCCGTGGTCGATGCCACCCTACCCGCGTGCCCCGGTGGAAGCTGAATCAGGCAGACTGGTCCACTTTCACTGCTCTCTCAGAACTTGATCCTGCCATCGTAAATGAGCCATCAATAGACGACTGTGTAGCAGCGGTAACTGACTGTATTACACATGCAGCTGCTCAGTGTATTCCTAAAACCTCAACACGTTTTCCACGATATCCTCGTCCGTGGTGGAATCCTGCTTGCCACTTAGCATGGAAGGCTCAAAAGTTGGCCTGGGATACTTTTCGTAGATATCCCACACTTTCAAACCGGGTTGCTTTCCAACGGGCCCGTGCACATGCTAGATGGGTAAGACGTCAAAGCCAGAAGGAATCTTGAATTAAGTTCACAGTCAGCATATCTTCTACCACCAGTTCCAAGATCATATGGGACAGGATTCGAAAGGTTAATGGGCACTACAATTCTGTCCCCCTCTCGATCTTACTCTCTGATGGTCAGGAGGAGACTGATGTTCGGAACATCGCTAACACTCTAGGTGAAAGCTTTTGCCGGGTATCTGGCACTTCTGCTTGTTCCTCCACCTTCCTGGCCATCAAGACTTGGGCAGAGCGATCACCTCTTTCCTTTTGAACTGACTGTTTCTTTGACTATAATTGTCCCTTTACCCTGGTGGAACTAAAAATGGCCCTTCATCGGTCTGCCAGTACGTCTATTGGACCTGATGATATTCATTATGACATGCTGCACCATCTATCTCCTGCTTCTCTTGATGTCCTTCTGATTGTTTTCAACCGGATCTGGCAGGAGAATGTTTTTCCTGATGCCTGGCGCCAGGCTATTATTTTACCTTTCTCTAAGCCAGGGAAAGATCCCAAGATTCCTTCAAATTACCGTCCAATTGCTTTGTCGAGCTGTCTCTGTAAGACATTAAAAAGGATGGTTAATGCTCGTCTTGTTTGGTTCCTTGAATCAAACAACCTCCTTTCGCCACCCAGTGTGGGTTCCGTCGACAGCACTCCACCACAGACCACCTAATTCGTCTTGAAACATCTATCAGAGAAGCCTTTCTCAACCGCCAACATCTTGTATCAATATTCTTTGACATAGAGAAGGCTTACGACACAACATGGAGGTATGGCGTTTTGCGAGACCTCCATACATATGGGTTACGTGGCCATCTTCCCATGTTTATTAAAAATTTTTTAATGGACAGGAGATTCCAAGTTCATGTGGGTTCGACAGTTTTCCGTTCTTTTGTACAGGAACTTGGAGTCCCTCAAGGCTGTGTATTGAGTGTTACACTCTTCAGTATAAAGATAAATGCCATCACTGAACAACTTTCTCTCACTGTTGCGAATGGGCTGTATGTCGACGACTTTCACATCTCATGTCAGTCGTCAAACATGAGATATATTGAGCGGCAACTACAAACTGCCCTCAATTGTGTACGGAAGTGGACTCTGGCGAACGGCTTTAATTTCTCTCTCTCCAAAACTGTCTGCATGCACTTTTGCCGTCAACGGGATATTCAGCCTGATCCTGAACTTCATACCGGTGAAGTTTTGCTGCCAGTGGTCCCAGAGACCAAGTTCTTGGGGCTTATCTTTGATCGTAAACTGACCTTTATACCACACTTAAAGCAGCTTCGGGTCAAATGCACAAGAGCACTGAACATCCTCCGTGTTCTCTCTTTTACCAGTTGGGGGGCAGATCGCTGTTCAATGTTAAAGGTATATCGTGCTCTTATTAGACCAGTCCCTCGGCCTTAAAGATGCTGGACCCCATTCATCACCAAGGACTTCGACTCTGCACTGGGGCTTTCCGTACCTCTCCAGTTCAAAGTATATACATTGAATTTCATGAACCTTCTCTACACCTTCACCGTTTGCAACTATCTTTACAATATACTTCGAAACTTCATTCCTTACCAAAGCATCCCACCTGGAAATGTGTTTTCCTTCCTCGGTGGGCAGTACTTTTTCAGAACAGACGATCTGTCATTGCTCCGTTTGGCCTTCGCATCCGGGCGCAATTGGATGAATTGGGTCTGTCCTTGGATAACATTGCAGATTCCACAGGTTGGCCAATCCCACCATGGCTTATTACAGCCCCCAAATGTGACCTTTCTTTCAGTCACCTAAAAAAGGCAGATACTCCAGATTGGAAATACCGTCTTTTATTCAATGAATATCTCTCAAACAATCATTCAGTTCCCATTTATACAGATGGTTCCAAATCAGGTAATTCAGTGGGCTCTGCTATGGTTTGCTATGGGTCAGTAGTTGCGTGCAGAATCCCTTCTACAGCTTCTGTGTTCACTGCTGAACTGTATGCCATATCTTTTGCCCTGGATCATATTGCAGCTGAGCAGTACTCCAACTGCACTATTTATACTGATTCGCTTAGTTCTATACTTGCCTTGGAATCGCTACACGTTAGCTCACATCCTATTCTCGCTGATATTCGAAACCGACTGGCACATTTCTCATTAGCAGCTACTTCAATCCAGTTTTTCTGGATACCTGGCCATGTTGGTATTCGCGGGAACGAGCTTGCAGACATGGCAGCTAAATATGTCTGCTTCAGCACCATCACTCCTATCCCTATTCCGTACATGGACTATGGTGTTGTCTTCAAGGCTCGGCTCCGTGCCAGCTGGCAGTCCACTTGGAGTGAGCAACGTGACAACAAACTTTTCAAATCAAACCCAAAATTGGACTTTGGCCATCTAGCTTCCGTAAAGTTCGGAAGGAGGAAGTTGTTCTCACTAGGCTACGCATTGGTCACAGTTTTTTAACTCATCATTTTCTTTTATCTGGAACTGATGCACCAATGTGTAGTTTGTGTAACACTCAAATCATTATCAGCCACGTTTTACTTTTTTGCCATCGTTACAATTCTCAATGACGGCAATATTTTAAACATATTTTTTCCCAGGGTCAGTCTGTAACATTGGACAGAGTTATTAGTGATGGTGACTCTGTCCACCTTGATAATGTTTTAATTTTTAATGGCCATTAATCTTTTTAATCTCATTTAAGTGTTGCATATTTATTCATTACACCTTTTTAATTGTGGTTCCTTTTTTACAGTTTTAATCTCTCTTTTTCAATTTGACATTGGACAATGGCCAGAACATTAAATAACTCGACACCAGGACTGGAAAGGCCAACTTCAGGTGACTAACGCTACTGTTTGAACTATCCGTTTGAACTACTCGTTAGTTGTCCTGGCGAGTTGTTATTATACTTTTGCTGCATATCATCTCACACTTTTACTACTTAACTTTTTAGTACTTGCCATATTGACTCATAACCCGGAACCAGGACTGGAAAGACCAACTTCAGGTAACTGACGGTGGTTTTTATACTTATCTGTTAGTGTTCCTGGCGGGTTATGATCATTACCTTTTCGCTAGAGTAAATACCTTACAACTTCTTATACTCTGCCTTCTATCTTAACATTGTAGACTAGGTGTCAACATTGGTTTTATACTTTTTTGTTTTACCTTCATTTCCATTTATGTCTATTACTACATTTATTTATTATTATTTTTTTACATTTTTACCGAATGTCTGGTGCAGATAGCTTCGCTGCTTTGTGCCATAAAACACTAAATCAATCAATCAATCAATTAGTCTTCCTGAAATTACACCAGCTTCATATTACATACTTCAGGTCTAAAACTTAAATTGTTTTTCCTAAACTGGATTTTTTAACTACAGAAAATATTTAAATTTGAGTTATAAAAATTCAGACTTGTTGAGTTACTTTTACTTTGCATGCGTAGCTAAATTAGTCATTTTACAAAAGAAAGCTTGCAGCGACAGTTGAATTGTTGAAGTTGAAAGTGAAAACTTCTTTAGTCAGTTTTGAGTAAACTTCCAACAAATTGACTTACACTTAACAGAAAATTTCTGTTAAGTCAAGATGAAAATCAAGAACCTGAAATTCAGAGCTTTTAAGATCAGTCATGTGGAAATATTTTAACTTTTTTTCACTATAAAAAATGGATGACAAAAACTGGCATAAAATAAGTGTCTGCAAGTTATATAAAACAACTTTAAAATATACAGGAGCAAACATAAATGCACATACACCTTGTGTAAGTCAGTTTGTTGGAAGTGTACTCAAAACTGACTAAAGAAGTTTTCAACAACTGGTCATTGTCTCTTACACAGTTGACTGAACATATGTGTGGTGTAAGATAGGATAATAAGTTAGACCACACATATTGCAGAAATACAGGAAATACCTGTTTGAGGATTGAAGCAGATCTGTGGCTCTTTCATAAGTGTTGTTTCCTTGATCTAATTGTGGGAATGAAATACAGTGGTACCTCAGTTCTCGAACTTAATCCATTCCAGAAGGCTGTTTGAAAACTGAATCAATTTTTCCCATAAGAAATACTGTAAATAAAATAATCTGTTACAGACCTCCAGAAATTATGCATTATGAAGCATTTTAAGTAAAAATATTGCTTATTTATACCTGTATAACAATACATGCATAAAGTCAACCATAAAAACTAAACACAATAAAAAAACAATAAATGAAAATTTAACTGCACCTTATCTGTGCTGAGGAGAGCTGATGGCATAAGTGAAAGGTGGTGAGGAATGTGGAGAGTAGGAGGGTTATTGTTTGGAAGGGGAGTCACCTTCCATAAAAATGTCAGGTAACTCTCCTTCTGAGGTTCTTTCTCTTTTCTGTCTCTTTGCACTGCTACAACCTGCTTGAGACTCACTGGACCTATTTCTCACTGAAAACTTGTCTAATGAGGTTTGTTTCTGCCTGCATTTTAAAATGTTTCTGAAGTAAGACATGGCATTGTCATTGAAAAGGTTTATGCTGTGGTTTGCTACAGCTTTTTCATGGTGAAAATTTTCCACAAAACTTTGTAATTCTCCCCATTTTCCACACATTTCCTTGATTAGTGAACTAGGAACATCCTCCCTTCTCTCCTCCTCATCTGAAGACACTTCCTCAGTTGCTTTCTGTTGCTGCTTCTTCTGAAGGTCTTGGAGTTCTTCCATGGTGAGCTCAGTGTTGTGGTCTTCCACCAACTCCTCCACATCATCACCACTCACATTCAAGCCCATACACTTGCCTAGTGAGACAATATCCTCAACAACAGGCTTAGTCTCAAAGCCTTCAAAGTTTCTATCTGCTACTGAGTCTGGCCACAATTTCTTCCAGGCTGAGTTCATAATCCTCAAAGACAATTCCCTCCAGGCTTTATCTATGATCCTCAAGCAGTGGAGGATATTAAAGTGATTTTTTCAGAACTCTCTGAGGGTTAACTCTGTGTTAGAGGTCACTTCAAAGCACATTTGAAACAGTGCTTTGGTGTAGAGTTTCTTAAAGTTCGATATGACCTGCTGGTCCATGGGCTGAATGAGAGGAGTCGTGTTAGGGGCAAGAGCTTCACCGTAATGAAACTGTACTCCTCCACCAACCCATCCTCCAAATCTAGTGAGTGGCAACTGTTTTACCGTGAGGTAATTCTTTACACTTGGGGCAAACACTTCATGGACCCACTCCATAAAAAATTGCCTGGTTGCCCATGCTTTACTATTAGCCCTCCACATGACATTTAGTTTATTTTTCAGGACATTATTTTTCTTAAAAACACTCAGGTTCTCAGAATGGTACATGAGCAAAGGCTTAAGTTTTAAGTCCCCACCTGCATTACTACATAACAATAGAGTTAACCTGTCCTTCATTGGCTTGTGTCCTAGCAGTGACTTCTCCTCCTTGGTGATGTAGGTCCTCTTTGGCATTTTCTTCAAAAAGAGGCCTGTTTCATCACAGTTGAGCACTTGTTGGGAAATAAAACCCTCAACTTCTACATAGTCCTTAAATCCCTAACAAATTTATCAGCAGCGTCTTTGTTAGAACTGGCACCCTCCCCATGTCTCACTACACTATGTATGCCACTTCTCTTCCTAAATTTTTCAAACCACCCCTACTAGCCTTAAAGGCATCACTTGTATCAGCACTCATTCCAGGGGTGTTTTTCAGTTGGTCAGCATGCAACTGTTTTGCTTTCTCACAAATGATGGTCTTAGAAATGCTATCACCAGCTAACTGTTTTTCATTTACCCAAATCAACAACAGTTTTTCTACCTCTTCTATTGTTTGTGATCTTTGTTTCATAAGCACTATCACTCTTTTTGCAACATCAGCTCCTTTGATGACCTCTTTATTTTTCAGTATGGTGCAGACTGTAGGCTTTGCCATACCAAACTGTGTAGCAAGGTCAGACACACGAACACCACTTTCATACTTCGCTATGAGATATTTTGTCACCTCTATTATGGCTCTAACAACTTTTCTTTTTGAGTTGCTGCTTTCATTATCCTTCTTTGACCTCATGGTGGCTTATTTAATCAGAATATTTAGAAAAACAACAAAGAAAAACAAGAACGTTCACAGCAGATTTTAGCGGTGGTGTGGGCTGAGTGACAGGTGTGGGTAAAATGTTTTGGGCAAGCTTGGCGTGGGTCGAAGGGTAAATTGGGTCATTAGTCGGGTTATTTTGGGGGTTCGGGCCACAATAGCTTGGTTCAGGAACCGAGTTTATGTTCGACAACCGAGACATTTTCTTCTCAAACAATATGTTCAAAAACTGAATTGTTCGAGAATGGAGTCGTTCGAGAACTGAGGTACCACTGTACTTACTAAGGATGATACAAGGTTTAAGTTAAATATTATTAGGGATGTGCTTTGAGTAGCTTGAAGGGAAATTATATGCTAAGGAAAAGCTGTATCTAAGCAGGTTAGGGAATTTACTGAAATGGCAGTATGCAGATATGCTTTTGAAAAGTGTCTGATTCAGAACTTTTTTTCCAAAACATAGTATCTGCTGAGACTATAGTTAATTGCTGATCTGTAGAGTTTCCAGTCTTTGCTCATCTAAGAATTGAAAATGCTTGATCTAGTCTTCCTTACCTTTTGCAAATTCACATTTGCAACTTTCTCCATCAGCTTCAATGCATCTTCCATATAGGTACTGTGTATAGGCACCTCATTTCAATAATGTAATCACGTTTTTCAACAAAGCATTTAGCACGGTTTTTATCAACAGGAGAATTATGATTATTTACTATTTATGCTGTGATTTTGAACATGGTTGGCATTTATGTGGCTACATTTTTGTTTATATTTATGAATTATGTAACATAGAAAATCCTTACTGTAATATGTACAGAAGAAACTTAAAAATGCTGTCATGGTTATTGAGTTAATGAGAATTATATGCTAAAGAAGGTAGTGCTCAATTTCTGCATTCATGAGCAGATGTAATGTTCACAATATTTAATGAATGAATGTGCATGTTCAGGCTTTAAATTGGTTTAAGGTATGTAGTTATATTTTATTATGCTTAGAGAAGTTTCCATTATTGACATCTTTTTTTAAAATATTTTTCAAGAAATTTAATAGACAAGGCCAACCATTGGTTGTATTCTCAACCAGAGTGGGAATCCAAAACATGTGAAAGTATTGAGTTTAAAAGCTATGCAGGTCAGATGATTCAAAGTGAAAAGATGGTTTACTATGAACGAGGAGAACACCGAACATGGTTTGTCCGGGGGTTGAGG
The DNA here is from genome assembly GCF_004210375.1 of Tachypleus tridentatus. Lineage (NCBI taxonomy): Eukaryota > Metazoa > Arthropoda > Merostomata > Xiphosura > Limulidae > Tachypleus > Tachypleus tridentatus. Next base: position 35,457,027 of record NC_134832.1, on the reverse strand, counting down.
TTAGTTCTTTCATTGTTTTTCTGTGTTACAAGTTTTTAACCTTTAATAAAATAATTATTGGTGGTATCAATCTTATTGCAGTCTATCATGTTTGTATGAATCCTCTTAATATATTAAAGTATATTAAAGGTTCATGTGAATGTTAACACTCCTATGAAAAGACGTTTCTAGTCCTGATTTCTTCAAGCCCGTTCCCCTGGCTGTGGTTTCGCTAGATAGTAGATAGGGACAGTGGGAATCTCGTTAATCCATTCATTAATGGATTTAAATGGCAATTTCATTTAAATACAAAATTATTAGCCTAATATTAATAACCTTTCAAGTTGCTCTGGGGCCTATTAGGCCCCACTTTTCGTAGGAGTGTTAAAAATGGTTTTTATTCTTCACTGTGGTGAGCATTTTTTCCATGTTTGAAATGTAAGCAGTTGTGATATATCAACTCCTTATAGTGAAATTGTAAATAATAGCAAATGTTACACAATGGCACCATAATAAATAAGCTTGTAAATATGATTATATGCAACTGAACGTTTTTCATACCATCTTGTGACATATTTTATTTTACTGTTTGCCAATTACTGAATAAAATACCAGGCCTAATCTCACATAAGTATCTTTTTAACGCAAGAGCTGTCCAGCACTTTTTTTTGAGTAACAGAGAAATCACAGTTACCAAATGACTCTTGTGTAATACTGGCTTGTCACATGTGGGTAAGAAAGGGTGCACTTTGTATTTACAGTATTTGAAACCTGGTGATAATTGTTAATTTGCAATTGTATAAATTTTAACACCACACTTCCCTGTTCTTACAATATTAGCTGTTCTCATCCAGTGCTACAAATTTTTTAATTGGGCATGCTAAAAGCCGTCTGCTCTCTGTCTATTTGAATTGAATGATTCCAACATATCACGCATGTAAATCATTATGTGTCACTACCAGCAGTAGGAATATGACATACTTGTGACACATGTAACTATCTCTGTGCCCCTACTGAACTATCACTTGTTTGATAGTACTTGTGCTTAGACTTGTTCTTTGTTGTTTGTTTCTTTCATCTTTGTCTTTTAGTATACTTGCAAAGTGGCATTCATTTATTTTCACTTCTAGTTTCCATCAATTCAATCCCAGTTTATTACAGTTGCATTGTTCTTTATACTTTTAATTTGCTGGTTGACTCTTTCTCCAAAGTTTTAGGTACCACTTTGGGTGTCATACCTATGATTAGCATGGTAATATGGCAGAAAATATATCTGAATTTATTTGCCAGGAGATGCAATGTTACATAGGTCAAACTCTAACCCTAGACCTTATTCCACTTCTTCCCAAACAAGCTGAGCCTGCTCAGGTGGTTTAGGACTGGAATTTCCCATTTCCATTTCCTGATTTTACCATGCCTTCTCATGCCCCACATAAGGAGTCAGTAAGGCTTCATACTATCTTTTTGCATTTCATTTCTCAGATATGCAATGTTTCATCCGTTTCCCCCATTTGTTATGAACTGTGTCCTTCCTTACCACATGACCAATCTTCTCGCCCTGTTTGGTTTTTCTCCCTTCTCTGGAAATTTGGATACATGCTGACCTCACAGATGAGTGATGGAGATAGCATTAGCCCCAGAATATCCTATAAGTCTGACCCTTACGACTCTTTTAGAGTATCTCTGAATTATCCATTTACTCTCTGAGGGTCTTCACTGAAGTTCTGAGGGGTTTTCTGGGCACATTCTTTCCCTTTTGTTTTCCACATTGGCATGTTTTTTGTCTTAGGCTCTGGCTTTACATATGTGGTTCTCTGTTGTTGGGACCTTTTGGGTTGTGATGCAAAGTTAATTTATGTCTGTTTACTGTTTTCTTATTTTCTAGATTTACATATGGCCCCATTTTGTGGGAAATACTTTTTTGACACAATCTCTGAGTCTTTTGAATTATGAGTTCCATCATTTCAACAACAGTCTACCCATATTTCTAGTTTCTCCCCTTCCCAACTTTTACCTGTTCCTTTTTTCTTTCTGTGCCTCATCTTATTGTTTCCTTTAACAATGCACATCAATTCACTTGTTAGTTCTGGTCTAGTGGGAACTCAGTTTGTTAATTGTATTCATTATGGGTATCCTTTCATCAAGGATCATTGGGTTCTTTGAGTTTTATTGGAAGGATATGTAATCCCACCTCCCATGTTTCCTTTTCTCTGCCTCTGGATCATATGAACAGCCAGTGTCTTTTGGAGACATTTCAAGAACTACCTCAGCAGACCATTGAACTTGTTCTTTCTACATCCTTCCCTAGTTTTTATTTTCAACTATTTGTCCTTTTTAAGAAAACTGGGCCTTTCATTGATTTGTCCTGCCTTAATTTAATTACTTTGTTGAACTGCACTGTTTTACCATAGTCATTTCTCATGTTACCATGTATATTTGCTTTGTGCTTATGTATGACAGAGATGGATGTTTCCAATGTTTATCTCCATATCTGTTTATGATCATGATCTTGTCTGTATGTTCAACAACTTTCATTTTTGGGAACTCTTAGTTCATCATGTCCCTTCAGCTCTTTTACATTCTGTTTTCATGGTTCTATCAATCTGGGGATGTGGTCTTCATTGATATCACTGGTTCTCCTAAGTTGTGTGCATATGAAATCCCTTCAGAGGGCTCTTTGCAATCCATGCAACCTTGTGTGGGACCCCTTGTCAGCTTCATTTACACTTTTACCTTCCTTGACAGATGATCTGCATTGGTGGTTAGAGAAGGCCCATACATTTCCTCTTCCTTGTCCAGGCCTCCATCTTTTCATGGGCACATCCTTTCAGGAGGCTTTGGGTCATTGTACTTAAATGAAAGGTATTTGCATATCAATGTCTTCAAGCTTCTCACAGTTTTTCTAGCTTTGAATCACTTCTTTCCTTTTGCCAGATGTTGTCTAGTGATGATTCATTCTGACAATTCTATGGTGGTAGCTTAAGTTAATCAACAAGACTCACCCAGTTGAAATATCTTTGTTTTCAAACAGAGTCTACATGCACCACATTCACCATAGTGTGTGTCACATTGATTGCTTTCATTCTTTTAGCAGATTAGTTTTCCTACACCATTCAAATATCACTGATGAAGTGCTCTTTAGATTCACTTGTTTTTTGGTGGTTTTGCAGTTGTCAGGTTTTTCACTGACAAAGCTAAATCCCCCATATACCTCAGTCACAAGTTACCCCTCTTTTGGTCCCTGATACCTCATCTACAGACTCTGGCTGTTAATGCCTTCAACCAGGATTGGCCCTACAAATTCCATTATATTTATCCCCTTATCCATATTTCAAAACAGCTAGTATGGTTCTGTACTTTATTTCAACTGAAGTTATAATACCCATACTAGCTGTCTTGAGAATACATTTTAACTTCAAGTGGGTTTTTCATCATCACAAACATCCTTCTATCTGATTGCTTCATTGGATGATCTTACTCATCCATACCATTTCATGTAGAGTCTTTCTGATTGCTTCTTATTGGTCAATTCAAACATGGTTTCTGTTATTACAACAACTGCAACTTTAACCTCTGGTACCTCTTCCTTTGTCCCTCCCTTCCTTCATCAGTCTCAGTTACCAGTTCTTCATTCAGTCATCCATGTTCTTTGTTTTGATGCCTGGCTTTTATCCTGTCGTTGGTGAAGAGATGTGGTTTCTCCCATTGAGTAGCTTTCCTTTTAGCTCGTTTCTTACATTCTTCTTAAATGAAGGTGTATCTGTGAAATGGAAAATGTTCCATGTCTGTGATTTGGGGATTACCCACTGACTGACCTACTGTAACTCAATTGGCAAGAGTTTTTTCACATGGTTTTAAAATAAGGGTCTTTGGTACTCTTGCTATCACAGAGCTTTATCCCATACTTTTCATTTTTCATAATGCTTTTGATTTTTCTTTTCTTCTCTTTACCATGTTAATGTTCAGTTTCTTCTGGATTGGGATACTAATGTGGCCTTCCATTCCCTCACTTTAGCTCCATTTGAACCACTTTTCTTGTATTACATATTTCACCTTTCTCTTAAAACTCATTTTTTTTCTGTTACCTTGAGAATTTTGAATGTCTTACTTGTTTGTTCGACATACACTATCACCCTACCTATCTTCTTTATCTAGATTGTTCCTTCATTCCAAAGACTTTGGCAACTAGGGAGGATGGCTCCTCCTTTTTAGCTATTCCACTTCCTTCTATTTCCCATTTCTACACTCATATCAATCTGGATAGACTTCTATGTCTTGCCTGTAATTTTCATTGTCATATTGCACACATGCCTTCCTTACCTCTCTACTTTGGTAGTTTTCTGTTTGAGATTTTTTTCCTCCTACATTTACCAGTTGTAGTTGAATTTGATTCAGTTGGCTTATTTCTTCTTTTCTTCTTCCTCCTGTAATTTGTACCAGGTGTCTCATCAGAACTGATACCACACCTTTTCCTTCACATCTCCACTTCAACAACTTTTGAAGGAAATCCTACAGTTAGGCATGTGGAGCACACCTAATATGTTCATCTTTTGTTATCTGCATTATATCATGGCCCCTTGATTGATAGATCAAAGCTAAGAAGTGTGATGCTCATGAATCAGAGTGGTTCTTGATCCCTCCAGTGTCGTGAACTTGAGATGAAGATTGTATGATCCTCTTCCAACCCCCCTTGAAGTGAATTCCTATACTTGGTGAGAGAACTTCCCGGAGAAGTTTCTCTACTTTCAGTTTACCTCCTCTGGGATTTAAACATCCACCCATGTGTTTGCCGTGCATGGTGACCTGTGAAAGGGAAGAAAGGATCCTAGTGATTGAGGGTTCCTATCCCAACATGCCACTTTGGCCTTGAATTCTTTGAGGTGGCCCCCCAGGGTCAGTCAGCTGGTACAATTGGGCTAGGGTCAACCAAGTACCAGTGTTGGACTTTCTTAATGGAATGGGTGTTGTGCACATTGCATGTCATGTTGGTGTTTAGGTATAGTGCTCATGAAACACTGGCATTGCTGCAGTGTCCTTGTTTAGCACTGTAGTATATCCTCTCATAGGGCTCCATGGTGAATGGTGTCATTGGACACTAGATCTTTCTTTTTGCATTATGGATCCCTTAAAGTAAAATAATAAAATAACAGCTCATTGGCAAATGACCACATCTTGAAGACTAAGCAGCAGTGAACTCTTGTATTCAAAGACCATTGGAGATATACCCATTGAGGTTACTCTACATGCTACTTCATAGGCATCCCACGTTTTCAAATTGTATTTCTTTTCAGTGGGCCTGTGTCCATGCTTGGCAGGTAAGACATCAAAGCATCTGTTCTACCACCAGCTCCAAAATCATATGGGACAAGATTTGGAAGGTCAGTGAGCAATATTCTTTTCTCCCCATTCAATCTCACAACTAGCACTTCTGTTTCATGCCCTCTTCTTGGCTATCAAGCCTTGGGGCAAAGCAGTTGCCACTTTACTTTATTTTGATTGTTTTTAACCAGATCTGGCAGGAGAATGCTTTTCTTGATGCTTGGTGCCAGGCTATTGTACTCCATTTATCTGAGCCTGGGAAGGATCCTAAAATTCCTTCAAAATACTGTCCAATTGCTTTGACAAGCTGTTTGTGTAAGATGTTAGAAAGGATAGTTAATGCTCATCTTGTTTAGTTTCTGAAATCAAACAACCTCCTCTCGCCCACCCTGTGTGGATTCCAATGACAGCACTCCACCATGGACCACCTGATTCGACTTGAAACATTATTCAGAGAAGCTTTTCTCAAACAACATCTTGTATCAGTATTATTTGACATTGAGAAAGCTTCTGATACAACATGGAAGTATGGCATTTTACGAGACCTCCATATAGACGAGTGACTTGGCCATTTGCCCATTTTTATTAAAAACCTTTTAATGGACAGGCAATTCCAAATTCATGTGGGTTTGACACTTTTTCATTTTTTTCTACAGGAACTTGGAGTCCCTCAGGGCTGTGTTTTCAGTGTCACACTTTTCAGTATAAAGATTAATGCCATCACTGAACAACTCCCTTTTACTGTTTCAAATGGGCTTATGCTGACAACTTGCACATCTTATATCAGTTGTTGAACATAAGGTATATTGAGCAGCAGCTACAGACTGCTCTCAAACATTTACTGAAGTGGACCAAAACAAACGATTATAACTTCTCTCCCTTGAAAACTGTTTGCATGCACTTTTGCCACCAATGGGGTATTCTCTCTGATCCTGAGCTTCATATTGGTGAAGTTGTGCTACCTGTGGTCCCTGAGATGAAATTCTTAGGGCTTATCTTTGACTGTAAGCTAACTTTTATACCACACAACAGGCAGCTACTGGTCAAAGGTAAAAGAGCACTGAATATCTTCCGTGCCCTCTCTTCCACCACTTTGGGAGTGGAATGATGTTCTATGGTAAAGATATATTGTGCTCTTATTTGATCGAAACCAGATTATGGATCACTGGTCTGTGGCTCTACCAGGACCTCAGCCTTAAAGATGCTGGATCCCATTCATCATCAGGGACTTTGGCTCTGCACTGGTGTTTTCCATACTTCCCCAGTTCAGAGCTTATACACAGAGTCTCATGAACCTCCTCTACACCTCTGCTGTTTGCAACTGTTTTTACTGTATGCTTTGCAACTTAGTTCCTTACCAAAGCATCCCACCTGGGGTTGTGTTTTCCTTCCTTGGGGGGGCCATGCTTTGTCAGAACAGACGATTTGCCATTGCTACTTTTGGCCTTCGTATCCATGTACAGTTGGATGAATTGGATCTGTTCTTGGATAACAATGCTGTATCCACTGGTCAGCTCATCCCACCATGGTTTATAACAATCCCTAAATGTGACCTTTCTTTAAATCATCTGAGAAAAGCAGATAGTTCCAATTGGAAATACTGTCTATTATTTGCTGAACATCTTTTGAACCATCCTAACTTTCCTATTTATACAGATGATTTGAAATTAGGTGACTCTGTGGACTCTTCCATAATTTATTGTGGTGTGGTGGTTGCACACAGAATCCCTTTTATAGTTTCTGTGTTTGCTGCTGAACTGTATGCCATTTCTCTTGCCCTGGGTCACATAGAAGCTAAGCAGTACTAAAACTGCAGTATTTTTACCGCCTCGTTTTGTTCTCCACTGGCCCTTGCATCGTTTCATGTTCGTTCTCACCCTGTTATTGCCGATATTCAAAACCGACTGGCCTATTTCTCTTTAATATCTACTTCTATCCAGCTTTTCTGGATACCAAGCCACATTGGTACTTGCAGGAATGGGCTTGCCGACACTGCTGTTAAATCTGTCTGCTCTGGCATAATCACTGCTGTGCTTGTTCTCTACATTGACTATGGTCCTGTATTTAAGGCTTGGCTCCATGCCATTTGGCAATTGAATTGGAGTGAGCAGTGTGATAACAAGCTTTTCCAAGTAAAACCCTCTATTGGACTTTCTTCCATAAGGATCAGAGAGAGGAAGTTGTCCAAATTAGAGGATGCATTGGTCACAGTTTTTTTAACTCATTGTTTGCTTTTATCTGGGACTGATGCACCAATGTGTTTTCTGTATAAGCTACATTTTACTGTCTTGCTGTCATTATGACTCTCAATGACAGCACCATTTTAAATATATTTTGTTCAAAGGTTTATCCGTAAAGTTGGACAGCGTTGTTGGAGATGGTGACACTGTCCACCTTAGAAATGTTTTAAATTTTTTAAAGGCCATTAATCTTTTTAATGCAATTTTTTTTTTAAATTTATACATTAGAGCTTTTTTAATGTGATTCCCTTTCAAGAAAATAGCTGTAACATCAAATAATTGAAAACCAGGACTGGAAAGGCCAACTTCAGGTGTCTAATGCTGCTGTTTGAACGACCCATTAGTTATCCTGCCAAGTTATAATAATTAAAATTTTACTACAAGTCTTTTAAAACATGAATTACTTTAAGTTCTGAAAATGGCCATAACCTCAAATAACTCAAAACCAGGACTGGAAAGACCAACTTTAGGTGACTAATGCTGATTTTTGAACTTACCCGTTAGTCATTCTGGTGAGTTACAATAATTACAATTATGCTACTTAAAGTCCTTTACAACTTGTTTTACTGTAGTTTTTCTCTTACTGCTGTAGACTAGATGTAAAAATTGGATTTAGTGCGATTTATGTTTTTAATTCAAAAATTACTTTGTTTTGTTTTCCCTTAATTTCCTTTTATGAATTTTACTAACTTTAATTTTAACTTTTTACTGGATGTTTGGTGCAGGTTGCCTTGTTGCTTTGCACCATAGAACACCAAACCAACCAACCCATATTGACCTTTCAACAGTACCTGGCTAATATTACAGAACTTGTAGTTATGTGTTTTACGTGCACTTGTGTTACTTTATCCATGAATATAAAACCAGCTTTCAGAAAATGACCCCTCTTGGCTGTGTTTTAGTGGACTAATATATCGTAAGATAGTTACATTTAAGTTTCAATACATTTTATATGTATATACACTATTACTATGTAAAATAAATATTTGAACAGGATTTACACCTCCAGGCTTTCATTGGGAACTACTTAATGAACTGACTCTGTCTTCTTCTGATATTCTCACTTTATTTCTTAAGTATTTACTATCATTTCCTGACTCCATTGTCTTCTGTCTCTTTCTATACATTTTTGCTTAAGCCTTTTGAATGAAGAAACCCATTTTCTTCATTATTTTATTTTATTTCCTCCATGAGGGTATAACTGGGGTGACCACACTATATACATTGATGTATCACTTGCATACCTTACTCCCACACTGTAAGCAAGGGGACCGTAGTGAATGATGGTCAAAGAGGTGAGCCCTTCTCCCACTGCTGGTTTTTACCCAGGTAGAGGAGGTGAGCACATAAGGTACAGTCTGAACATATCCCAATCTCACCATTCCTATTGGCAGTCTAATAGCTTGAGTGTGAGTACTTGGATGATCATATACCTTTCCTGTCCATCCTTGGAACACAATTATGGATTTTTAGCCTCTTTTATTCTCATAAATGGACAAAGAATATACCCTGAATAAGATGAGATAAAGTCCCCCATTGGTGTGTCTCTTTGAAACCCATACTGCTGTGTGTCACATTTCCTGGGCTTCCTTCAGATGCTATCTGGAGGGAGCTCTTCTAGCTAACCTTTACACTGGCTTCTCCACACACTGAATGTATGATTCTAGCTACTCTGTGTTGAGTTGAGTATTCATTTCTTTATTGCCTCATCATAGTATGAGAATTAAAAAGCATGAAGGTAGAGAGAGGCACTTAACATGGAGCTATGTTGCATTTCTGTTCATGGAAATTTCTGTTGTATGATTAAATCTTCATGCAGTGGTGCAAATTCATGAAAGACTATATGGGATTTGTCACAAGCTTGTTAGCTTGTAAAACTTAGTGGTATATCATGGGAACTTAAAAAAAGTTACTTTATGAACAGATGAGCATTTATTGAACATACATTTTCAGATAAGAAATTTTTAACTTTAAACACATTAAAGATGAGTAATTAATATTTTCTTGTTAAAAGCCAATATTTCATTTCCTGATGCAAAGGAATTTTCATACATTTAGTTACTGTTATGTTTCTGTTTTTGTCAGTGTTCAGTTTTTAGCTTATTTGTGTAAATGAGCTTTATAAGCAGATTAGAAACAAAAAACAGAACAACTGAGTTGAATTTAGTAAATATATGTTGAATTAATGTTTTCACCATGAAAAAAACATTCATTAAATGAGGAGGGGGATATAGGTACAGCTATTCTTACAGAAATAGAAATAGGTACTTTCACAGGGATCACTCTTTAGGATTACATTAACAAATATAACATTTAAGAAAATGTTTTACTGAACAAGGTTTTCTGATTTTACAAATAACCTTTTAGGTTTCTAGTAAAAACCAGAACAAATCATCTCAACCTTCTATTCTGAATAATACATAATATATTTTGTGCAGGAAAAACATTTTATCATTTAATCATTAAAAAAAATTTATTTTTCTCACTAGATTGTGGATTGTTCCTCGTACCGACTCTAACCGTCCACCTCAACAACTTGGATATGTCAACCTGGTACCTGAAACTACAGGAACTTCAGGCTTTTGGGGTTTCCCAACATTTGAAACACTTGATTGTCTTCTTGCCAGGTTCAATAGTTCTTTACATACAAATCCATTACCAGGTAGATAGCTAATAAAACACTGCTTTAAAAATAAGTGTTTTTTTCTTCAAGATTTTATTTTCATCAGAACCCTGGTAGCTCACAGGACGAATATCAGTCTATAAATATTTTATATACAGTGTTAGTACTAGCAAGAGTGTAAAATTTTGGTCATTTTAAAATGTGTGAGATTGTTATACATATTTATCAATGTTGAGAAAATTGAACAGTAGACAAAGATAGGATTCTAATTTTAGTTGAAAATTAAGATGGTATTTTAAGATAAAAGGAAAAATTCTTGTGTTGATTAAATAGTAAGTTTTTAATCGGTTTCTCCAATAGCATTTTTTTACTTTTTATAAGTATGAATTAAAAACATTTATACCACCAAATATAACAGTTTAGTCTAGGGTAAGTACTTATTTCCAAAGTAATAATTTATGTTTATCTCAAAGGTAGAGTTTTAACAGTAGAATCCCAGGAAATGAAAATTCCAAACTTCTCAGACTTTGATCCTGATCGTTCTTTTTGGTCAGAACATGGTGACAGGCAACGTCATTTTCTGTTTGTCATAAGAATCTTTTATGAACATGGTTTACCAACTGTTGAAGACATAGGTAACTAAAATTTGCATTATTCAACTTTTTACCAGATTTGTGTTTCTCCGATATCAAATTTGTTGTGATGGTTTGAAAAGACAATGATAGAAATGTTGTGACCATTATTATTCACAAACTTATGTAACATTTTAAGTTTGTGGTATTTAATGTTTTTTTTTCTCAGTGCAACTAGTCTTACAAATATGAGAATATATACATAACCTGAAATTTACATAAATTACTTGAAGAAGCTTTACAGTAAATAAAAGTACTTTATGCATGATTAGAAGAATTATGATATTTGTATAATTTATTCAATAGCTATAAAGATAAAATTTTGTTCTCTTTACTATCAGGTGTTGCAGACTTTGTCCCAGCAGCTTTGTCAGAAGGAGGTTTATTTTCACTTCCTATCTTTGAGTCTTATTCTAATGTCATTACAAAAGCTTCTCAGTGGTGTGCTCAACAAGTAGGACTTCGGTTTTGCAATGCACAATCTACTGAAATAAAAATGAAAAATGGTTAGTATTCTTATCCAAGCTAATAACAGATGGCATCCCATAAAGCATTTCATATTGTTTTAGATGACTTTTGTAATGTAAAACAGAAGAGTTGAAGTGCATTATATTTATAGCTACAAATGCTGCTTTGAGAAATGTTTCCTTCATATGTAATCTTAAAAATATGGCTTACAAAGAACATTTTTGTTGTTTTCTTAAATTGAACAGGAAGGATATAACATTTTAGTTTATAGTAACATTTGTTTGCCTGGTTAGAAACTGTAAAACCAAAATATTAATGTTTATTAGTAACATTCTTTTTTATGCTTTTATCTAAAATTACCACCCGTAAGGTGACTTACTTTCATTATATTACATGTGATTTGTAAGTCATAAGTTTAGGATTATATGGAAATTTTTGGCATAATATTAATGTCAGTGTATGTATAAATAGAAAATCCTGCATTGAGAAATGAAATTGAGTTGCAAATGAATGTTATTTATTACAGTAATTGCTGTAATAATCCCTGTCCTAATTTTACAGTGTATTCTAAGAAAACCAGATTGTAAGTGCAATTCATTTGTACAGTTGTCAGAATGTTAATATATTTATCTATACTTATGGTTTTAGTATTTTTCATTACAGTTTGTTGACTCCAAGAATGTTACGATATGATTGCCATTATTCTAAAATTATGACAACATGATAAGCATAACTATACTGCACCAGTTTTTGCAGTTATAAAAATTCAAACAGCTAGTATCATGATAAAAAGTTGTCATAAAAGGATTGTTGTTTTAAAATGAAAGACTTAGGAAACCAACACATTTGCTAATAAAACAAAATACAAACTTACTAAGATAGAAAAATTAATCTGTACAGAGAAATAAAATGAAAAAAAATATTTATACAGTTTAATAACATCGACAACAAATTCTTTATCTGTATTGTTGATTACAGATTGATCTGAAAATGTTGTATAGCATATACTTCTGCATATAATTTTCTAAAAAGTATACTAAATTCTGAGATAATTATAAAATATAACAATTCCCTCTTTATTCCTTTCAATACTTGTGGGAAAAAAAAGGAATATTTACTTATTAACCTTTCTAGCTCGAACTTTACAGAAAGTGTTAGGATAGTTAAAGTGCTTTGCTGTTTTTATTTAAGCTGTTGCAAAAAGTTTTTTTATCTTTAGGAGGATATCGAGCAGTTGATACGCAAAGGACCTCTTATACAGAACACTCGGAAAGAAGTACCTTTTATGTGCGCATACTGAGAGTGGCATACACAAAGACTAATGATGGTGTGGAAGTATCTTCACCTCCTCTCCAACTCACTTGTAAGACTTTTATACCTATGCAAATCAGTTCTGGTTTCTTTATGCCCAAGTTTGAAGGTTTGACACAAACCAAGGCTCGAGTGGAGGCTTGGCTGAGGGCTACAGGTAAATAATAACTGTGTGTGGTATAGCTTTGAAAGTTTTTAATACATTATTCAGTCATACTGAAGACTTTTTGTTTTATTAAAAATTTTATCAGCATTTACTCATTAAAATAAAACCTGAGTGTGTTAGTTTTTTTGTTTTAGGTGCAAGAGTGCTGAGTGTAGAAACTGTTGCAATGAGACTGTTTGGTGGTGGTGAAGCTTTTGAGGGTGTTGAGGCATCATTCACATATAACAGAGGGAATAGAAATGAGTATTTCATCTTTGTAATAAGAGTTTATATGGATGGATATTTCCAAGAACCTCCTCCTCACATGCTACCTCCAGTGCCCATCATTGAAGACACTAGTTGTTGCACTCTTTTCTGACTGATTATGGACATGTTTGTTTCAGAATTTGTGTTGAAAATGTGAATTTTTAATTAAATATTCTTACAAAGTTTAACAATAAAAATTCATTTTTACTTAAGTTACTTTTACATGATCTATGATGCTTTTAAACTTAATTTGTTATTAAGTAGTTTCAAGGGTTGTCACCAAATTGCCAGAAAACTAAGAGTTGATTTTTTTTATGATGAATCTTAAAGTGATCTGACCCTAGGGGCTATATTTCATTAATACAAGACAGTAAATATTAATATAGTCTTTATATGCTATTATACATGAAAAATATTAACAGAAGCTTTCTCTACCCATACCAGCCGTTTTTACACACATTTTTCTCTACAAGTGGGTTTTTGCATCATCACAAATGGGTTCTACTGTTTAATAATCTAGCCTTTGGTCTATTATCAGCACCATATATCTTATACTTGGTTGCACAAGTTTTCTCCATTTTTTAAGCCCAACTTAGCCACATGCTATGCCTTCCGTAGTCCCAGTGTGACTAATGGATTTGGAACTTCAATCTGCTGGATCGTCCAGTCTCTTTCACCATGAGTAACATCTTAGTTTTTAAATAACAGTTGGTTTAGATCAACTCTGCTATTAGTGTTTGTGTGTGTGCGTGTGTAAATGTCTACCACCTCTCTGCCCCAAGTTTATTTTTTCACAGATATTTCTCATCATGGATGAATTTTCAGGTAATCTAAGGTATATGAATAGAGGATACATCCTCATTTTGAAGAAGTAATCTAGATTTTCTTGCTGTTCAACAGGCAATAATGTAAGGTCTAGATCTGTTGCAGGAGAATATTCACAATGAGATATTTCATCAGTTTCAAAATGGATTGTTAAATGTACTATCATGTAAACATACATACTTGTGGCTTTTGTTTTTAAAATTAGGCTCTTTCTCTACAGGGTTAATTTCACTCATATAAGCCTCCTGGCTTGCAATTTTTCTTGGGTTTTGAATTTCTTAAATTGTCAATGTCAACCCTCACTTTTTCCTGACATGGTTCTTCTTTTTGATCAATGTCAGTTTAGTATATTGTTTATGGAAAAAGGTCCACTATCTCCTCCATTGTGAGGTTTTCTGATAGATTTATTCTCAGTTTGAACCTCATATGTATGCTTTTCTATTCACTGATACTCTCAGTTACAAGTTTTGGATTCTTTAATACCTTATTCTACAGCTTGGGTGGTAAATGCATTCAGTCCTGCATCTATGCATTTCCAATTTCATCTGTTGTTCATAGCTCTGACTGTTTATATCCTCTATTTTGTGAGCTTTTGCTAGTCCCAGATTGGTTGATTTAACTATTTTCTCTTTTACAGCATCTTCAAGTGAGTTCACCTCTGCATCTTCCTCTCAGGTAATCTTTTTTGAGGCATCCACAGTCTCACATTCTACACCAGGACTTCTTATCTCATTGGGGTTTAATGTCTAAAGTTACCTGGAATGTGCCTCATAAGGAGTTTGTAACCACTTTACCAAATGTATCCACTATATCTTGTTTTTGTCTGGTCTTCATTTGAGTCAAAATTTCTTTTGTTTAGCTCAGACAACTTTTTTAATTACAGTTATTCTAAACATTAAGTGGTTTTGGACTTTCCAGTGCTATTCAGCATTCTTTGAAAATGGCTTTTTCAATTATTTAACTAGGATAATAGTGTGGTATTAACATGCCTTGTATCAACACTTGAGATTTTAGCCTTGTATACTATGTAGCATCCTTTTTTCATGAATATTTTTGTTGCTGCTGGTGTGCGGATGTCACAAGTTGGAGATGTTGGCATGCTTTTAGAACTTGCTATCTCTTCCCTTAAGTCCTGCTACACTCTAAGTTTATTCTTTGTAAGTTTCTGACAGCCAAGTCAGCCTCTCCACAATTTTTTTGCCATCTGTTTTTAACAATGGTGATCAGTTTTAATTTGATCAGTTGTTTTCTCCTATCAGGTCCAAAGGTTATGCACTCACTCTCTTTCCTTACATGGTGATAATCTCGACTCTGTATTCATTGGGATCCTCTGCTTTTCTGGGATTTTTCTCAATTCTTTAAAGATATATATGTAAATATTGTACCATTTTTTTTTTCCAGATATGGAATCTTCAGATTCAGCATATTTATATCTTTTGCTGTCTATTTCATTTTTTCTACTGGGGGACATTTTATTGGCCAGTATTTGGGCTTCTCCCATTGCTTTTCTCTAACATTCTTTCTAATGCTTCCCATAGCTGTTTTTACAACATCTGCTAGATTATAAGAAGGGGGGATACTTTGTCTCTCTACTTTCCAGGATCCTTTACATTTTATTTTCACAGGGTCACACTCTGTAGTGGGTTTTGTCCAGACAAGTGTGGTTTTATCAATACAATTCATTAGTAACAGTCAATTTGACTATTCTTAATACTAGTTGCAACAGGCTTTGTAAAAATGAGATATTCCATAAGACCATATATGCACTAATCTTGTAGTATTAACATATTATCATAGACTGCCACTCCTGGACAATCATCAGTATATATATGTAAAATCGGCTGGTTTGGGCTAAGCCCTCTACATTCCTACACTCAGTTACACAATCCCCTTCAGACATGTGGTCAGCTATTGGTCAGTTACCTCTTTTTTTCTTTATGAACCTGACAATGACCGAAGAAGGTTGAAACGTTGTTCGCTCCTCTACATAAATTTTTTTTCAACCCAAACCAGCCGTTTTTACATATATTTCTCTACTAGTGGGTTTTCTCGTAATCACTGATTATCATGAGTATAGCTAAAGAGGATTCTGTCTGTCTCTGCTGATCATCAGACTGATTATATCAGGTGTTGTTTGCTTCTAAAAGTTTAGGGAATATGGCTCACCTGGAACACTGTTTCTTAGGATTTCACAACATTCATTACCTCCTATATTCTCCTAGATTTTTCAGTCACTAGAATGGTGGACAGAAGCTTTTCCTCCACAGTGTTAGTGTTTTCTCATTCTTAAATAGGAGAGCAAAGTTTGGTGCCCTTCAACCTTGATTCCTGAATCTTTTCCTGAGATGTTGGTAGGAGTAGCATTAGCCTATTCAAAAGCCTACTTGTAATACCAGTTCAGATTTTACACTATGCTATCTGCTTGGGGTGTTCATGGCTCTTCTGTTTTATCAATGTCAGTTTAGAAAATTGCTCATGGAAAGAAGGTTTGTTATCTTCTCATAAACACAAAGTTGTCCCATTCTTGGTCCTTGGTTAAGCACAGTGTTCCATATCTTCTCTGTAATTTCAGAGGTAAGTGAAATGCTTCTTCCCTACTTGAATTGGTAGTGATGATGAATGTTTATAATTAGACCAGATAAATTCTATTAATTTGGTTAAGTTAGGGATCTATCATTTCAAGCCTGGAGTGTTACCTTCAGACTTCTTTAGGTGGAGGAGAAAGTTGCCTTTTCCTGTGTTGTTAATTTTTTCATTGTGATTTCAGTGATTTGAGATGCATCAATATGGCTACAGTTTGGCATCCATTCAAAAGTAAAACTATATATATAGCATTGCAGTCCAATTTCCCTAGCCATCAGCATGAAATATAGGGACCAAGACTGCTTACTTCCAATCCTGATTTGTGGAACCTTGCCTATCTGGTTTGGAGCTTGCCTATAATGATGATTACTTATGTTTATTCAGCCCATGATTAGAAACTAGATTCCAGGTGTGGGATTTTAGCTATATAGTGTCTATAGATAGTAATTGTTTTGGAAGTTAACATTTTCTTAAACTGAAAATTACCAATAATACTTACCTTTGCTGACACTCTCCCACTAAAAGCCAGTTTTAGTGACTGGGATGGTTAAGTCTTGAAAAAGCAATTATCTGAGAGATGTGCTTACGTACAGTACCAGGATAGAGGGGAGCATTGATGTTGGTAGAGAGATTCTCAAGTTAAATATTGCCAGAGGCATTTAAATGGTGTATATAAAAAAAAAAAAAAATGGGTATGTGAGATCAATGCTTAGATGGGCAATGGCAATATCAAGGAATAACTATTGTGTCAGAAGAGATGAGTATTATTGAAAATACATTTTCAGTTTAGGAAAATGTTAATTTTGTATAATAATGATGAAAAAATCTTTCAGTTTTTCAAAACAATTGTGCTCATGATTTTATTCACTGTTTTGCTTCCAATTTCTCAGGAAAGAAACTTTTTTTTTGTATTTTGAATAGCTCAGTGCCATTATGTTTGTAATCAATTTTCAGTTTGTGCTACTGTTGCTGGATAACTTACATCCATTATGTTGTTTTTTAATAACTTTGAAAAACTGAGAGTTGACAACCAGTAAAAGATAAAATGGATACCTAAATTTTTATTTCTAAAAAATTATGCATTCAGTGAAGTTAAATAAAAAAAGTGTGTGTGCTTGTGTTCAGTGATGCCACTTATAGATTTTTTTCTATAGTTTATCTTTTTGCATACCAAAAGAAATTGTTCTCTCTGTTGATCTTGCTTCTGATAGTTTTAAATTCTTAATGCTGAAAAAAAAATTGTCTTTTTTCTTCTTGTCATTCCATAAATTTAGATTTGTTTCATAGTGATAAGAAAATTTTTTTTTTTACTGGTATTCTAACTTCAGAAATTATGCTACTTGAGTTTTGGTTACTTTAAGTATCAGAAAAAATATTTTGATCTTCATAGTTAGGATTTTTTGTCAAGTTTTTATTTCTGTCATCTTTAATAGTTGGCATGTGTCTAATACATATTAGATTTTTAAAAAATTCTTAAAATGAAAAAAAAATGTTTATCTTCTAATAGTTTTCTCATTTTGTCCATCAAAATAGAAATTAGATATGTGAGTTCTTTGTGTATTATTTTTGAAAAATATTGCTAACCCAGATGAATAACATCGAGCCAATTTCTTTCACGTTTTTTTCAACGAAGGCCTTAAATTCAGACCATTGTGTGTATATACTTTAAATAAAATGTTAATTTTCCAAATGTAGATTTATAAGTAATAAACTCCATTGTATTTTATTTTAAGTGTAATTTTTAATATTGTTTTGTTTTACATTTGTGTTACCACTATATATATTATTTTAGTCAAATTTTTCTTTTCATTGGTTTAATCATCTGCTGATAATTTTTCATAGCCATTGTTTAAACCTTGTGTTTTCTTACCTGATTTTCTTTTCTCAGGTGTTTTATTTCAGTCAAAATATCTTGACATAGTTTGTATTTTAACCAACAGACTTGTTTACGGCTTGAAAAAGAGTATTTGCTTTAAGTTGAAATTTGTTTTGAAAGTAAATTTTGTGTGTATTTATTAATTTTTTTTTGTATTCTAGACAAAACAAATATGAGATCAATAAATTGCTCTATGCTAGGTCAGTATTAATTTTATGGAATTGCAGTCCTAAAACTGGGGGCTTAGTTCCCCATAATGGGCAAATGTGATTTTATGTTAATGGAAAATTGATCAATTAATTAACAATGTGTAAATTTTTCTAGGAAATAAATTCCCAATAGGAGTTTAGTTAAAGGACTGAACATATTTCAAACAACTTATTATAGAACAAAAGAGAAATGTTAAATTCAATTTGTAGTTTATCTGTCTCTCTCTCTTTCCACTCTACATAAAAAATTTTCTAAAAGAATTCTCTAGCTGGATCATTCAAATTGCCACAAAGTTTACTTGATCAACACATTAGTGTGGAATTATCCTCTTAAATTTTTAAAGACATTTGCAGTATCCTTCAAAACATCTCTAAGATATAAACTACAATGAATGAACTTAAAGAGATGAGACAAGACTAGTAATTTCACATTTACTGAACTATAAATTGTGGTAAAAGATTTACACTGATTATGAGTGAACATTAATATATGATATTCTCAGGTGCATTGATTTGCATCAAGAGTATTTGGGTAGTATTGCATAGTATAAGAAGAGGTTCAATCAGGAAATGTATTACAAATAAATCTGAATACTCTGGCTTTTACTGAGTTGTCAAATAAAGAGCCTGAGTACAATGGAAATTGCATAAAATAACCTATTCAAAATATAAAAACAATCAAAATGAACACATTTACAAGGTATAGATCCAATAATGTAGTGCTTTTAGGAGAGAACTAATGCATTGTCCTGTCTGTGAAAAATAATAATATTCTTGAAAATACAGGGTGTTCGGAAAGTCACTGTGCACTTATATATTTATTAACAGTCAAAACTGCACAGTAACTTTTACGAATACTCTGTACAATACTGTCCTCAGGGTGTCTGTGCTATGATCTTTCATAAGAGCCATCCAAGTTTTAGTCAACTCAACATGAAAAAATTTGAAGAAATTTTGCCACTACTTTTGATAAGTAGCATGAGTAATTTATGCAAATTTTTAGATAAAAGTATTGCCTCACAAAATTACCTGATGATTCAAATGCAAAGAACAAAAGATTCTTATGGCTGAGATTTTGAACTTTAGTGATAATCCTCAGTTATACAAATTGATCATCCTCTAAGTCCTGCATCTGCTGATACCAGCCATCATAACTTTATAATAAATGCCCTGTGGATGTCCCATCATCTGGTAGATATCTTTTGGTGAAACCGTGCTTGATAATTTGGAAAGCATAGATTGTAATGCCATTTGGGTCCAGTTTATCTCGTGACAAATGAACCATCCTAAATATGTAGTGAAGCAAATGGTAATCACACAGAATAGTGTATACCTTTTATAGAAAACATTTATTAATAGCTTGGAAAGTAAGGAATGCCAATTATTTTAATTCCAGTAATTGATTTTACAATTACAGACTATACTAGCTGCCAGTCTGTCAGTTAATCCAAGCTGCAAGTTTGTTTTTTTGTTTGGGAGGCTATCTTCACTAGTGTTCCTAATTTAGCAGTGAAACACTAGCAGGTGGCAGATAGTCATTGGTGTCAACTGCCAACTTTTTACCAATGAATAGTAGGATTGACCAATATATTATAACACCCCTACAGCTGAAAGGCAAGAACGCTTTGGAGGGATAGGGATTTTAACCCAGCTATGAGTGTCAGAAAGAGTCATCATCAGTTTAATCGTTTTATTTTCATTGGTATTTTACTTCAGTTATTATCATTCTATAGTGCAAAAAATGAAATTTAAGATTACATTTGTGAATCATGCTATTTGAGTTTTTATTTATGTATCAGAGCCATCTTTTGCCTCATTTTTAGGTATTTCCTCATATGAGTGATCTTTTGATGCCAGATAAACATTTTCATCATCATCTTCCTTACCAACATGATGGAGAAACCTTGCTCTCATTACTCTCTATCACATCAGTTTTACAAACTTTTATTTGCACTACATGACTCTTTTGACTTGTTTATCCATGGGCCATTTTGACAGAGTACTAGGTAAGTGTCTATTAAGACAGATCTGAGTTATTTCTGTACCTCTGGTACACACCAATTACATACCTGGTCTCCATGCTAAAACTTTCATTCCTTAACTGTCATATGTTAGTAGTCAAATGCATCAATCAGTACAGAGAATTTAATCATTTTGCATATTGTTGTGGACACTGTCGTAAATCTGCTGTATAGAGTGGATCATACATCATATCAATGGGGTGTTATTTCTTAAACAAACATGAGTATGTTTGATGAATATCAGTTAATCTCTGTTCTTTTCCACAAAAACTAGCATGTAATAACTCAAGTGAGTAGCTCAGTACAACAGTATACGTAACTAAAAGGAAAAGAGCTTAGCTACCTACATGAATGCAAAACACTAACTTGCAGTTCATCTATTAGTAAAATTGTACTATTCTGTTAATTTAATTCAAGTTTATGTATAAGTTTAAAAAAAAACAACTTTATTTTTAGCTCTTGTTCATTATAAACTCTAACCAAGATTTTAAAATTTTCTCTATTTATGGGTTTATTACAACTGCATTGTGCATATCTCTTAATTGTATACATTGTGGATATCAAATTTGCATTCTTTTGTATATGTGTTTTAATGCCATTGTGGTAGAGAACCTATATGATCTAAATAACATTTAGGACGTCTTTACTGATACTACGCACAGAAAAAATTTTAAAATATTAACCAAGCTACTAATGAACAAGAGCTAAGGATAAAATAAAGTGTATTTAATTCATATTAAATTAAATGAACAGAATGGAGCTTGGCTATTTTATCGAAGTTTTTTATGCTAAACATTTCTACCATATGTAGGAAAATATTGGAGACATATTTCTTAAAGAAAGAATAACCATATTCTATGAATGCATGCCACAAAAGTATTGTACATACTAGTACATAACTCGGCAATGAACGTACTCGTTATGTGATTAATAAAGTACTTCTAATTTCCTCAGCGAATGCAAAATTAATAAAAACTATCAGCAACTGTTTGCTTTGAATTTCGTACATGAGGGCTATCTGAGCTAGCCCTTCCTAACTTAGCAGTGTAAGACTAGGGGGAAAGAAGCTAGCCACTACCACCCACCGCCAACTCTTGAGCTACTCTTTCACCAACGAATAGTGGGATTGACCGTCACATTACAATGCCCCCACTGCTGAAAGGGCGAGCATGTTTGGTGTGACGGGGATTCGAACCTGCATCTCTCGGATTACGAGTCGAGTATCTTAACCACCTGGCTATGCTGGGCTAATATAAAAGTAAAAACTAATAGTGGACTATCAGTGATTAAACAAGATAAGTAAGAACAATAGTTGATAACACTTACAAAAATGCATTATCACTGTGCAAGTCAGAATTACAAACCTCATTGACCTATGTAAGTAAACCTATAATTCTCAGCTCAAAAATGTGTTAACATTGTATAAGTTTACAGTAATTAATGACAATACATGTTAGCATTGTTTGAGTCAAACTACAAGCCTCGTCTACAAAATGTTTTAGCGTTGTGTGAGTCAATGGTATGATTTTTAGATAATATTAACACTTTGCAAGTCGAAATTAAGTCTTCAGTGCAATAAAGTAAAGAAAAGATGTAACATTTTTATGAAACAAGGCATTATGTTTTAATGACAGACCTATAACTAGTGCATAAATTATAGCTTGCTCATTCAGATTTTGTTCTTAATGCTATTTATTCAGTTGTAGTCATTTAACAAAAATCTACATTTTAATCCCCTAAAACCTAAATTGTTAATAATATAAAACACTTTATATGTTATAAAATATACATTATATTGTAAATAATATAAAACTTAATTTCCAAGTTATTACATATTTGTATATTTACAAAAAAAAAGCTTCTTAGATATTCATTTAACCATTTTTCCACCAAAAGAAACAAAATCTTAAGTATTAGGTCTTTTCAGTCGAAACAACATGCTATGCAAGATATGGACTAAACATCTATATTAAAATCCCAGTGTTCAGAAAAACCAATCATAATGTGATAGACAAGTCAATAGACTTGTCATTGAAGCTTTGAAGCTTCGACTATTAATACCAGACACAATTTAGTAAGTTGAGGAATACAGTAATGAGTATAATGCACAAGTACTAACAAGAGGAAATTTACAGTTCAATTGAAAAATCTGACTCTAAGACTGATATTCAAACAATGAAATTTTTAACATGCTTTTCAGAATATTTAGTTACAATCAACTTGGTAAATATCTTGGAATAAACTAATGAACTCTTTAAGCATAAATAACAAAAAGTTTCTTAATATCACTTCCAATATTGTTTACTAAATCATGTATACTATATTGATTCAACCATGTTATTCATTGCTAAGAAAAATGGCCATAAGTTACTTGAAGAGAGCTTAAATGGGAAACGTTGGGCAGGTCCATCACCATGGTTGTCATAGTTATTCTGTATGCCTCAGAGACTCTGCTTTACTTTTTTAATGGCTACTGCACTTCTTGACTTTTCAAATCTACTCGGTTTCTAGCTTCAAACATGGGTTTTTATACAAAATCATTCTAGTGCTCTCACAATCTTCTAAATAGTGTACACGACTACCTGCACGTAGGTCTGACACTTAATTGATTGTTTCTCTTTAAATGTTTCATAATTCTCAAAACCATTTGTTCTTTGGCTGCAGATAAAATTGGTACAGTGGCAGCCTTATTACTTATATCCTTACACACATTTTTGATATGGATATTACATAAACGTTCTGACTTATTTTTTTCTTGGCAACTTTGTGGGAGATAATGTAAACATTTCTTGTAACTTTCTCGCTGTTGTAGCAGCAATAGTCTGTAGATAATGATCTAATTTTCAGTCTCTCTAATGAGGCTTTCATAGCCTTTCTCAAACTAAGTAGCATCTTTTGTAGATAATATAAACAACGTTTCTCAACATATTTCTTTACTTGCTCAGTCGTTGTTACATAATAAGTTTTGGGCTTCGTGATTATATATCACTTCTTATTGCATATGTTTGTTCAATATCTGAAAGGCCCGGCATGGCCAGGTGGGTTGAGGCGTTCGACTCATAATCTGAGGGTCGCGGGTTCTAATCCCCATCGCACCAAACATGCTCGCCCATTCAGCCGTGGGGGCATTATTATGTGATGGTCAATCCCACTATTCGTTGGTAAAAAGAGTAGCCCAAGCGTTGGCTGTGAGTGGTGATGACCAGCTGTTTTTCCTCTAGTCTTACACTGCTAAATTAGGGACGGCTAGCACAGTGAGCCCTCGAGTAGCTTTGCGCGAACTTCAAAAACAAACAGTTAATACCTGAAGCATTTCAAATGCCAAGACATGCCACAAATGATTCATTTCTCACTCCTTTAGAAATTTTTATCAAGGATAAAAATTTAATTACCAAAGCTTTCTGTTTCCCCTTTTTCACTTGAACATCAGGTAACATTTACAATATTTTTCCTAATATTCTATATTTTTATCAACTTTTAGCTGAGAAAGAAAATGCTACTTTCACTTCTTTACTCTTTAACTATCATCATAATTAAATATATACTCCCATTTCATTTCTACTAAAAACTTCAATTATATATACTTTGCTCATGATTAGTTCTAACAACAGTTAACACATTCTATAGTATCTAATCACAAATAACAATCATAGTGATCAGTATTCTTCTTTCTTATTATGTCACATACTAATATATATATAGTTACATCATATAATAAACCATAAAAATCATCATTACTATATCATATCTATATTAATATCATTTAAATAATTCATCAAATTGGAAACCATTATATGACAATCATTGTCTTTCTTTATTTCCAGTCACTTTTTCTTCTTTCGATGTTCTTGTCTTTTAAAACTCATTGTAGGAAAAATGAAGCACTGCTTCATCCCCCCCCCAGTGGCTTAGCGGTATGTCTGCGGACTTACAACGCTAAAAACCGGGTTTTGATACCCGTGGTGGGCAGAGCACAGGTAGCCTATTGTGTAGCTTTGTGCTTAATTCAAAACAAATACAACAGTTAAGAATCTATTAACACGTAGGCCTTCCACTTAGAACAATGCTCAAAAAGCTGTGCATGATAACTGCATATTATGGGACTAGCAATGGTCAAATGTCTGTCACAGGACATTTAAAGTTCTTGAGATTTACACACGTTACTTCTCAATCAGGTGATAAGCCTTGTTTTCTCTAGTCCTTTACAGTAAATCTTGTAAATTTGATTCACATCTTGACAAATGTCAATTTCAGGAAGTCATATTATCTTTTTTTCCCATTCTAAGTTATGCAGGTATTTCCTACACCGCTATATGTATAGTCTTCATCTGTTAACATTTTCTTT
The DNA here is from genome assembly GCF_004210375.1 of Tachypleus tridentatus. Classification (NCBI taxonomy): domain Eukaryota; kingdom Metazoa; phylum Arthropoda; class Merostomata; order Xiphosura; family Limulidae; genus Tachypleus; species Tachypleus tridentatus. The sequence continues at coordinate 35,432,184 of NC_134832.1, read as the reverse complement.
AGAAAAGTTGCTTTAAAGCCTTAGGTATTATTCCATCTTGTATGTACATTTTTGATTATCATCTCCATTACAATGTACACATCTGCTACTCTGAACCCTTCGACTTCTATTATGGTAACTCTGCCCTTTCTTTTCCTGCAATTGTATTATTCTAGGTTAGGTGAAACCCAAACTTGGTCAATATAAGAGTGTGTTTTATCAGGATATCATTTGCTTACTCGTCACTGACCTGATACGTCAATACCAGTTTCTAATCATTTGGAATATCTCGTCACGAACTTAAGATGTGGTAATTTGACTCATTCCCTAACACACTTCTGCTGGAGTTGTCTTCAAATAATTTGAATAGCATTTTCTGTATTATCATAGTGTTGACTCTCTCTGTCTTCTTTTATAATCGTAAAGTCTTCTCTGGTAGTGTCACTTGGTAATCTTTCTTATTGTCACTTCCAGCTTAACAAATCTAGTTTTAGTAGCATTTGATTATGGAACTTTTCGTCATCATCGATTAGTAATTCTCTTTCTAGTCATCTTGTATTCTTAAACTTTTCACATTTTTTTTATTTATTGAACATATTTGTTTTTCTAATTTTACTGTTAATTTTGTCTAGTTATTTAGATGTGTATTAATCACTCTACAATCTACTACCCTCATGAATTCATTAAATTAGTTTTGATTTTGTCATCAGTCTACATCATAATTATATCAGTCACCGTCATCTAATTCAACCACTTTAGTATTCTGTGAATAAGACAACCTTCTATTGTTACCTGGTCCTTTTGTTTTTGAATTTACATAGACAATTTAACTTCCATAATTTCATTAAACCCAATTTGTCACGTACTGTATATAACTAACTGTATATAATACTACTACTATCAAGCATAATGTTATCATCATCAACTACCACTTATCAAACCTATTTTTATTTTCCGTAGCTCTTAAACGGTCTATATGTTGTCAAAATCTTTAATATTTAACCCTGCTCTCCAAGTTTTGAATTCTCTCTAATATGCCTGTCAGCTCTTTAAGGTCTGAATCTACATTTAGGCCATGAATTAACTGTGATTCTTTCATAATTAATAGTTTTTGTCCATTAAGCAATTTTTATTTAATGATAGTCCTGTATGCTTAGTTTTATTTCTAAAACGAAATGGTAACGTAAACCCTTGACCACGAGTGAAACATTATCTAGCCAATCTAAGGTATTCATTTTTTTTTCAATTTAACTACTTTAGTCTGGTAATCAAATTGATGTACGTTTTATTTAGAGCATACCATTGATAAGGAAAGTTCACCTATTACATTAAAGACCCAAGTTTCTGGGATCTTTGTTTTATAAAAGTAGAAATAGCTAAGGGATAATTACTCTCTTTTACATAACTCAGCTATTCTATCTTTAATTCCTGCAAACATTACGTATTTACAAGTCATAATTGCTTCTGAATAGATTTCTGAATTAAGGTAACATACTCAAATGGAACCTTCTATAATCTCAACAACCTTCTTCCATCATTTCTAAATAAATATGCTGATCACTTGAAACAGCAGTGTATGGGTTTTCACTTTCTGTAGGTAAAGCTAAGGTGTAGTTTAATGTTAAGGGTAAGATTCTATAAAATTTAAACATCGAATTGGTTACATTAAAAGGTATCTGCACAAACATTCTTAGTGTGCTGCTCATTGCAGCTGTCTTTATATCATTCCATGTATAATACACGTAAATCTGTTCACTATGCATAGGAATTACAAACTGTTAAGTGTTGTGGTAATCTTCTTTCAATTTCATCTAATACTCTCTAAGTTACTTAGGGGTATAAAATAAGAACTCGACTTCCTATCCACAGCTACATTCAATGCTTGTACCGATTTAGCTACCTCTGTTCTACTATTTCCACTTGTAAACGATAACTGTTATAAGTTATTCTGAATCCTAGAATTGAAAACTAGCATTTCGGTTCCTACCTCATGAAGCTCAGTTTGTTTTATCCCAGTATGTATTAATGCATTAGTAATATTTACTAGTGCCCTAGATATTCTCCTGATCTATTGGTCATGTAACTCAAGTAAGTGAGGTAATGAACTCATTATAAACGCCTGTTCACCTATTAAATGAATTATTTTTAGATATCTCTCTCTGACGTTCTACTTTCTTGTTTAATTCACGTAACTCATCTGTGGATGCGGGTTCCAAACAAACACATCAAAACAATTCCACCTGCATTTATTAAACCATATTTTTGTCGAGTCCCATCCAAAATCAAAATGCTATCTTTAATATTTTTCAGCTCTAGTAACAGATCCTTTATTTCAGCAAGATATCATCTAACTAATGTCGTATAATTCTTAATCAAACCTTCGTATAATACTCTCACTAAATGTAGGTAGCTGTTCCCTGACTTGTCACATGATATAACGTCATATGTTCCGAACCTCTGACATTAAAACTGACATGAGTATTTATGTCATGACCAAACACAGTGTAGACACGGTATGTTTTTACAGTTATCTACTTATCTCCAGATAAAATAAAATTTCCTTCTTCAACAAAAATCATTCCTATCTTATTCTCTACCAGAACAACAACCATGTTTCCGACCATCAATAACACAATGATCCTGGTGAACCTGTAGATATATTTATTACTAATATGCATAAAAATAAATGTCTAATGAACATATATAACACACATAATGATACAAGTATATGCCTTATCTTACTAACTTACTTAATCTTAAGGAGGCGTTCTTAAATGTGAACTTGTCTTTCGTCTTTGACATTCAATGCATGAATTACAATAATCTTTAATGTATTTTCTCATACTTAACTAAAATAATATTTTATTTATTCTACTTTATGTTTTCATAAAAGCTAAAAGTGCTGGATGAGTGTATGGTGATATGTTTCATAATTTTAATTGTTAAGCTATATGGTACAACTATCTGTAATAACCTATCATATTATCAGTTTTTTTTACACAAGATATCTGATTCTAATGGATACTCTGTATCTTCTCCCTGTAATACTTCGTTTTATTAGTTATTAATTTATTTTTATTTTGTTCACTAATCACATTATCTAAATCCCAAATTACTTCTAATTCATCCTCATTTTCTGTTTTCTCTTATTTCGTTAATAAACTGTTTTTCTTCAATTTCCGTATTTCCTACTCCAGCCTCCCTCAAAGTGTAGTCCATGATGTGGTACCGGTCCATGGAAAAAATGCCGGTCCCCAGAAAATTAAAAAATTAAATTAATTTAACTTTAACCTTTTGCCCAACCAACCAAGTTGCTATAACCAACTGCCATTTTTAACTTTCTGCAAGCCTTTGTTTATATTAAAGAAAATTGTATTTAATCAGTTAATATAAATATATGCTAAAAAAATTAATATCTGCATATACATTATAATTTAAATATTCATTTAATTTAACTTGGATTTCTTAGTATTTCAACTAAGCTAATATAACAGAAAGGAAAAGTGAAAGTATGTACTTAAAGTTACAAAACTATAGAATTCAAATTTGACGGTTGCCTTTATACCTTTAGTCTCTCAGGAGTTAGTGTTCTCACTTAATGAAATTTAAAAAATCTAAAATAAAGTTTTACAGTGTTGGTAACCTTGAGATTCTTGTTAACCAGTTCTTCGACACCAATGTTTTTGGAACTTTATTCCAAATGTGTTACATTTGCTTATACTGTCAATGGAATTCGTAGTGACGAGAAACCCACCTAAAGTAAAATTGTATCTCGGAGAACAAAGTTTCGACCTTTTTAGGTCATCTTTAGGTTAATCTCTTTCTTAACAAATAGAATTAATTAATTTTAATTTGCCAATAAAAGGTGATTATCAGCAAAATGTTCTTTTCCATTTTCATCTAATTCACTTAGAGCAAAACCTGAAGAATTTGTGTTTTGGATAAATTATTTTCCTCATATTTGAGTAGCTTAAAATTGGTGTTTTTACACAGTTATGTTGTTCTCTGTTTTCTTTTGGTAAATGTATTAATACCCATACCAGTCGTCCTGAGATACGCTCTTAACGGAAATTGACAAGCATGCAAGACCTGAGTCTTACGTCTGGTAGTGGCCTGGCATGGCCAAGCGCGTAAGGCGTGCGACTCGTAATCTGAGGGTTGCGGGTTCGCGTCCGCGTCGCGCTAAACATGCTCGCCCTCCCAGCCGTGGGGGTGTATAATGTGACGGTCAATCCCACTATTCGTTGGTAAAAGAGTAGCCCAAGAGTTGGCGGTGGGTGGTGATGACTAGCTGCCTTCCCTCTAGTCTTACACTGCTAAATTAGGGACGGCTAGCAAAGATAGCCCTCGAGTAGCTTTGTGCGAAATTCCAAAACAAACAAACAAACGTCTGGTAGGGCCAGGTGGAGCAGACAAGTTGTTAGTGCCTGGTACTAAAGGCGTCAGTTTGTTCTGAGAAGAGAGAAGATTGTTTGTGATTTAGTTTGAACTACCTTCAAATTTTAAGTTGTTCATTTTTAGGAAATCCCCCCCTCCCATATAGAGAGTAAGGCTGAAGAAACATGCGTCACACAAGAAAACTTCAAGTGATGTGCAAATGCAGCCTAGTTCTAGTGAAAATAATATGCCGAATTATAAACGTTTAAGTGATATTCAGCTTAGTAGCATAGAAAAAAAATAAAAAACATACAGAACTCGACAGTATTGTGAGGTATATTTGAAGTGTGATTTTATAAGTGGTGGTAGCAATAATGACTTGCCACTATGTGTTCTTTGTTGTTCAACATAATCAAATGAGAGCATGAAACCATCGAAATTGAATGACACTTGTATACCAGACATCCAGAATACTCGAGTAGACCAACAGATTTTTCATAAATAAGAAAAATGAAATCTTTTTTCCAAACAAATATTTTCACACACTTTTTCCACGATATTTTCAAATGAAGACTTGGTTATGGCCTCATGTAAAATTTCAAAATTAATAGTCGAGACAGGTTATCTGCATGCTATTGGTGAAACGTTATGCAGTGAAAAAAATACATCTCGTGTTTACAAAAAAAAACAAAAAACAAGAAAATCAGTTGAATTTACTGTCCTTATCTAATAATATAATGAAGTGTAGAATTGTGAATGTGGCGAAAAATATTGAAGAAGCTCTTATACCTCGAGTTTACTTAGTTTTCCATCAAAAGTGGATAAAAGCACAGACATTTGCAGATACTACCAATTTAATGTGCTTTGTAAGATATGATTATAAGGTCACAATTGATGAAGATATACTGTTTTGTAGACCACTTCCAACAATAACGACGTATGGTGAAATATTTAATTTAATCAGTAATTTTGCAATACAGAGTGGTATTCAATGAAAAAAATGTATTGGATTGAGTTCCGATAGTGCTCATTCAATGGCAGGTTCGTATAAAGGATTTTTCCAGAGGATTCGAGCAGTGGTACTACACTGTGAATGGGTGCATTGTAGCATTCACAGAGGAATTAGCTGTAAAGATGCCCTTACTTTTGAATTCAACTATGCAAGAATTTGTTAAATTCATAAACTATGTAAAATCTAGTTCGTTGAATCTTTACGTGCAAAGAATTAGAAAGTGAACACAAACATCTCCTATTATACTGTGAAGCTCAGTGGTTATCAAAAGGAAATGCCTCAAAAAGACTCATCGAAATGAAGAATTAAGTTATCTTGTTTTTGAAGCAACATCTTCCATCAGCAAAGAATGCAATATATGAATTAAGAGACAGGTTTCATAATTTGCATAGATTATGTAAGGTGGTCTATTTATGTGACATTTTTGGCTTAATTCATTAAATCTAAATTTACAAGGTGCTAACATAAATATTTTAAAGTTCAGGGAAAGATTGAGCACCTTCTGGGACTAACATTATGCTTGAAGGAATATTTTCCTCTAATTGACAGCAATAAAATGAGGATCAGGAACCCTTTTACTGTTGACAAAGAAAATGAGGAAAATTTACAACTCAGTGAATCAGAAATTGATTCTACTATTGAAGTGTTCTGTGACATTGCACTTAAAGATCATTTTATACGAGCTTTGTTAATTAATTTCTGACTAAGCTGTCGTGACAAGTATCTACATTTACCAGAAAAACCAATGAGATTTCTTATGCCATTTGTCACGATATATACATGTGAAGTAGGATTCTCATCGTCGGTTTTCTTAAAAAACGAGTACAGGAATAGATTAAATGTGGAGCCAGATTTGAGGATCAAACTGACTTCTTTTCCTCCTGATTTGAAGTTGCTGTTTGATGATAACAGCATCATCCTTCTCATTAGGTAAGTTATTTCTTAAAAGAGAGTTAATAAATATACAGTTAATGCAAAGATTAAATAACAATGAAGTATATTTTTTTTCATTTCGTTTTACAGAATAGTACTATAAAACACCTGTATATTTTATAATCGATGATGTATTGATAGAACTATTGCTGCCAGCTTGACGTTAAGACTTAGTAATGTCTTAGGTATTTGAGGAGGCCAGGCCTCATGAGAAATTACAAAACTAAACTGGCCTCTAGTTGGAAACGTTTGGGATATGCTGTTCTACTCCAATTCTACTCAGATCAGCTACATTAGTGTGTTTTCTACCTGGTCTATGTGTTACTTCAAAATCGTAATAATGCCCATCTGCCTAACCTAGAAGAGGGATCTTTCAATGTCATTAATCAAATTAATGATGCATTGTCTGTAACTTTCGATCACATAGATAAAAACGGTAGGTTTTAATTTCATGCATCATGGCTAAGCGTTCCTGCTCCGTGATTGAATAATTTATTTCAGCTTTTCCTAACTGTCGGACTCTGATACATTACAGAATGCTCTTTTTTATTTTCATCAAATTGTGATGATAATTCAACTATAGCAAAACCTGAAGCATCTGTGCTTAGGATAATTTCTTTTCCTAAAATATGGGTAGCTCAAAATTGATGCCTTTAAAAAGCATCTCTTAATTTCTTGAATGCTTCCTCCGTACATTGAAATTTTGTTTCTTTCTTATTAACTCACTTAAAGGTTTTGCCAACAGTGCAAAATGCAGTATAAACCTTCCGTAAAATTCTACGAATCATAGAAATGAACGTATATCTTTTACTATTTTTAGCAACGGATAATTCTTTCAAAGATCTAACTTTTTAGTGTCGAGTTTTATACTACCTGCGGTTACCAAATGACATAGATATTCTACTTGTTTCAAAACTGGCCTTTATTTGGCTTAAGTTTAAAGCTCGCTACTTGTAATATATCAAATGCATGCCTTAACCTTTCTAAGTGATCTTTAAACCTGCAGCAAACACTATAATATCCTTTAAATAACAAAATCATTCCAATTCTTGCAATCCTAATAATACAACATCCATTAATCTCTGAAATGTTGAAGGAGCATTACACAAATCAAAGGGCATTCTATTAAACTTATATTTACCTTAAGGTAATATGAAAGTAGACTTTCTCTTATCTGATTCTACCTGCCAATATCCACCTTGTAAATCTATAGATGAAAGTACTTACTATTACTGAACCCATCTAATGTCTCCTGGATATTAGGTAATAGATAAATTTATTTGACTGTTACTTCATACACTTTCGTAAAATCCCAAAATAACTTTAATTTTCCGTTCTTCTTAGGAACTGACACAACTGGAGATGCATACGACTACTACTGTCCTCTATTACTCGTTGTTCGAGCATCTCTTTTACACATTTTTAAAATTCAACCCTGTGCTTCACTGACACTCTATAGGAAGAGCCTCTACAGTATGTACTTGTTGCCAATCACATTATCGTGTATTTTACCTAATTTGTACGATAATAAGGGTCACTTTCTCCTGCAAATATATCTATATACTGTTCTAATAACATTATCAACCTTGCTTATGTTCTTTTTCTACATTTCCTAGGATAGAGTCCCAATCTATCTTACTTTGTTGTGCTGCCTGTCTCCTAATATTCCTGACATTATGCTGTTTTACAGCAGCTAATGTTTCACTACGAGTAGTCTTACCTATTATTGTATCCTAAGGTAGTATTACATTTTCTTTATTTACATTCAACACTTTTATGGGAACTATGTCTCTCTCCAACACCTCACTAATACAAGCAGCCTTTTCTGTGCCAATAGGTTCAATTAACACTTCTTCATTACACTTAAAATAATCTACCTTAGCTTCAACCATGAATTGATTTCTTTCAGGTACTTCAGTCACTTTAATTAGTCTGTACTTATACCTAACATAAGCAACAAAGCATCCAAGTGGTTTGAGTAATTATTTTCCTGTTTTAAAGGTCTATTTTCTATCTTATTCTGCCTTACTCTGTTGTCACTTACTCTGCTCTCTACTTTTTTATTACTCTCACAACTGTCACTTCTGCTAGGCCTGGAACTTCTACATACATTTTTTTCTCAGTGGACTTCTATTTGAATACCTACTATCCTTACCTCTCTGGCCTTGTTGTATATCGGTCGGCTGTATGAATTCAGTGCTTTTTATTTTGACGGATGATCCTCAGCCTCGCTAGTATTGGTGTTAGGCGTCTGACTATTAGCTTTAGTCAGTGGGAAGGTATTAGTTATCTTAACTCGTATAAAAGTTCGGAGGTTCAAGTCCTTCAAAATTTAAGATTTTTGTTTCAGAAGTAAGATATATTTCAGTATCATAAGCCCTTAAAAAATCCAACCCCATAAAACCATCTGTTTCTAGATCTATCTGCTTACAAATGTAAAACAAGTGTTCTAACTCAAACTTTTATTCTTATTCGAACGCGATATTTACGTAGTGTGTTAACAGGATGTCCCATTATGGAAGTTAAGATACTCTTATAAACTTCCTTCCAAGCATTATTCGGCAATGTCGAATTTTTATCCACAAATTCTGCACTTAGTAAGGAAGACCTAGCGTCTGTGTTAACCAATAACCGACATTCTGTAACTCTCCTATTTTTACTAAAAATGCTGGTAACACCTCATTAATATTATATACATTCAGTCTTTTGTTCCATACTGACCGGAACTACTTCTAATTTCGTTCTGCAGTCCCGGCAGGCATTACATTTTTTTTTTTTTTTTGCTTCTACTGTGAAAGTGGGGTTATTATTATTGCTAGGAAACATTTCTCTGAAAATTCCAGCCTTTGGGGCCTTTCTGTATTCAGCTTGTTGTGGGAATTGCAGTTTTTGACTGTGGCCTCTTATACCACAATTAAAACATGTTATAGTAGTGTAATACTAGAAGGAAGGCAACTAGTATCACTATCTATTGCCAACTATTGAGCTACTCTTTTACCAACGAATAGTGGATTGACCGTAACGTTATAACGCCCTCATGGCTAAAAGGGTGAGCATGTTTGGTATTACGGGGATTCGAACCCGCGACTCACAGATTATGAGTATAGCACCCTAATTGGTAGCTGTACTTAATTCCTGTAGTATATTGCCTGTTCATATACCTGAGTTTTTATCTCGAGAGATGGCAATATCACTCTGTCCCACTCTTGATCTTGCTCTCTGATGGCCAGGAAGTAACTGATACCCAGAGCATCGCCGTTACTCTAGGTGAAAGCTTTTACCAGGTATTTAGCACTTCTGTCTCTTCTTTCACCTTCTTGGCCATCAAGACTCGGGCAGAGCAATCACCTCTTTCCTTTTGAGCTGATTGTCTCTGTGATTATACTCCTCCCTTTACACTGGTGGAACTCAAACTAGCCCTTCATCGGTCTGGAAGTACAACAGTTTGACCTGATGATATACACTATGAGATGTTGCGCCATCTATCTTTTGCTTCTCTTGCTATCCTTCTGGTTGTTTTTAACCAGATCTGGCAGGAGAATGTTTTTCCTGATGCCTGGCGTCAGGCTATTATCCTGCTTTTCTCCAAACCTGGGAAGGATTCCAAGAATCCTTCAAACTACCATCCAATTGCTTTGACGAGCTGTTTCTGTAATACCTTAGAGAGGATGGTTAACGCTCATCTTGTTTGGTTCCTCGAATCAAATCACCTCTTCTAGCCTACCCAGTGTGGGTTCCGACGACAGTGCTCCACCATGGACCACCTGATTCTACTTGAAACGTTAATCAGAGAAGGCTTTTGACACAACATGGAGGTATGGCATTTATAAAAATTAATGCCGTAACTGAACAACTCCCTCTCACCATTGCAAACGGGCTCTATGACTACGACTTTCACAATTCATGTCAGTCGTTGAACATAAGGTATATTGAGCGGCAGCTACAGACTGCCCTCAATCGTTTACTGAAGTGGACCACAGCAAACGGCTTTACCTTCTTTCTCTATACAACCGTTTGCATGCACTTTTGCTGCCAACGGAGTATTCACCCTGATCCTGAAATCCGTATTGGTGAAGTTGTGCTGCCTGTGGTCTCTGAGACTAAGTTCTTGGGTCTTATCTTTGACTGTAAGCTAACCTTTATACCACACATCAAGCAGCTATGGGTCAAATGTACGGGTCAAGTGCACTGAATATCCTCCATGTCCTCTCTACCACCACTTGGGGAGCGGATCGACGTTCTATGCTAAAGATATATCATGCTCTTATTCGATCGAAACTCGACTATGGATCACTGGTCTATAGCTCTGCCAGACCATCGGCCTTAAAGATGCTAGACCCTATTCATCACCAAGGACTTCAGCTCTGCACTGGGGCTTTCCACACTTCCCCAGTTCAGAGCTTATACATAGAGTCTCATGAACCTTGTTTGCACCACCGCCGTTTGCAACTGTCTTTATTATATGCTTCGAAACTTTGTTTTTTACCAACTTGGGGTTGTGTTTTTCGTCCTTGAAGGACCATGCTTTTTCAGACCAGATGGTCTGCCATTGCTCCTTTTGGCCTTCGTATCCAGGCACAGTTAGATGAATTGGGTCTGTCCTTGGATAACATAGCTGTATCCACTGGTCAGTCCATCCCACCATGGCTTCTTATAGTCCCCAGTTGTGACCTATCTTTAAGTCATCTGAGAAAAGTAGACAACCCTGTAGTCTGCTATTTGCTAAACATCTTTCGAACCACCCTTCCATTCCTATTTATACAGATGGTTCGAAATCAGGTGACTGTGTTGGCTTTGTCATGGTTTTTTGTTTTTCGGTGGTTGTGCGCAGAATCCCCTCTACAACTTCTGTGTTCACTGCTGAACTGTATGCCATTTCTCTTGCCCTGGATCACATAGATCCAGTACTCGAACTGCACGATTTATACTGACTCGCTTAGTTCTTTACTGGCCCTGGAATTGCTTCACACCCTGTTCTCGCCAATATTTAAAACAGACTGGACCATTTCTTTTTAACATCTACTTCTATCCAGTTTTTCTGGATACCGGGTCACGTTTGTATTGGCGGGAACGAGCTTGCCGACCCTACAGCTAAGTCTATTTGCTCTGGCACTATCACCACTGTGACTGTCCCATACATGGACTATGGTCCTGTATTCAAGGCTCGGCTCTGTGCCAGCTGGCAGTCGACTTGGAGTGAGCAACGCAAAAACAAACTTTTCCAAATAAAACCCTATATCGGACTTTGGCCGTCTTGTTCCCGAAAGGACCGGAATAAGGAAGTTGTTCTAACTAGACTACGCATTGGTCACGGGTTTTTAACTCATCGTTTCCTTTTATCTGGAACTGATGCACCAGTGTGTAGTTTGTGTAACACTCAGATCACAATGAGCCACATTTTACTTTCTTGTCATCGTTATCATTCACAACGACGGCACCATTTTGAGCATGTTCTGTCCCAAGGTTTGTCCATAACGTTAGGCAGTGTTATTAGTGATGGCACTGCACAACAAAGTTTTTGCTTCTTGATCACTGTTGGGTGTTTCTTATAAATTTTTGGCTGCTGATCACGAAAATAACATCCAAATTTACCCATCACATACCCTTTCATCGAAATCTTCACTTCTGTCATGTTTTCTCTTATATTTGTGTCAAAAAGTTTTCGTTTCTGTAAGATACCTATGAACAATGTTTTGTTCAGTCTGGGCATGTCCAGGCATGAAATTAGGCCAGGTTGGAAGCTGTTCTGTGGAAGTATGAAGCCCAGACATGCCTGGGCAGGCCAGAGCCAGCTTGATACTGTCTCAGCAGGCTATAAAAGTGGCTTGCATACACAGATGCTGTTCATTGGATTAATATAGACCTTATAGTGTGTACGTATTGTTTCAGAATATTGCATTGCCTCAGTGGCATTGTAACAAGTAAGTTAGATGTTATAGACGTTTTACAGGACGATTGGTATTGGTCAGTATGTCTCGTCAATGTCGTAACAGCCGCGATACATTCTGCTATATTTGTGGCAAGTATATGCTTGTTCATCAGAGACGATCAATGACTGCTCTTGTGAAGAAAGCATATCATCTGTACTTCGGCTGTAAAATTGGTGATCAAGACCAGGAATGGGCGCCTAACATTTGTTTTGCGACATATGCTGTCTGTCTGAGAGCTTGGCTCAGATGCACTCGAAAGACAATGGTGTTTGCTGTTACGATGATATGGCAAGAACGGAAAGACCATGTGACGGATTGTCACTTCTGTTTGACTGATGTGCCTGGTTTCTCTGCCAAAAACAAGAAGTCAATTGAATACCCTAATCTGCCTTCAGCAATGAGATCCATGCCACATAACAACAGTCTTCCAATTCTGAAACCGCCAGAGGAATGGACCTTAGAGGAACCAGATGAAGAAACTGCAATGCAGGGAACTGGCAGTGACATTGATCCGCATTTTGAACTGTGCTCATCAGGCGATCCAAATATCATGACACAGTCAGAATTAAACGATCTGGTCAGAAATTTGGGTATATCAAAAGCAAAAGCCGAATTGCTGGGTTCGAGATGACAGGAATGGTGTTTGCTGTCAACAGGTACGAAAATTTTCGTTTTTCGAAACTGCCAAGATGATATAACCAAATTCTTTGCACAAGCTGACAGTCTCTGTTTCTGTGTTGACATCGAAGGATTGTTCTCTGCTTTGGATTGTGACCATGACCCGCAAGAGTCATGATTCATCAATGTTAAGCCTCAAAGCTGTTCTGTTACACAATGACAACGTTCACCCTTCAATACCTGTTGGCTATGCAGCACACATGAAAGAAACCTACGAGAACATGGAAATGTTGCTGAAGCACATCCAGTACAGCAAGTACAACTGGAATATCTGTGGAGATCTGAAAGTCGTTGCACTGTTACTGGGAATGCAGCTTGGCTATACAAAGTACTGTTGTTTCATCTGTGAATGGGATAGTCGAGCCAAAGAGTCACATTATCCTAGACAGAGCTGGCTACTCCGTAAAAATTTAGTTCCATAACAGAAATATGTGGTGCATGAACCGCTTGTCGACCCAGCAAAGATTTTTTTGCCTCCTCTTCACATAAAATTCGGACTTTTGAACACTTTCGTGAAAGCAATGAACAAAGAGGCGAAAGTTTTCATTATTTAAGACAGATGTTCCCAAGAATAACTGAGGCCAAGATCAAAGAGAGCAGTTTTGTTGGCCCTCAGATTAGACATGCTATGAGTGACAAGCGGTTCGAAGATCTGTTAGTTGGGCCGGAAAAGATTGTTTGGGAAGCCTTCAAAGACGTTGTTGACAATTTTCTTGGCAATTACAGAGCCCCACATTACACTCAGCTGGTAGACAAATTTCTTAAAGCATACAAAACAATGAAGTGCAACATGTCACTGAAGATTCATTTCCTCCACTTACACTTGGACTTCCTCCCCGCAAATCTCGGTGCTGTCAGTGAAGAACACAGTGAAATGTTTCACCAGGACATTGCTACAATGGAAAAACGATATCAGGGCAACTGGAATCCTTCAATGCTTGCTGACTATTGTTGGACACTGCAACGTGATGCACCGGACATTGAATACAAACGAAAATCAGGAGCAAAACACTTTTAATTATGTTGAACTTAATAGCGTACTAGAAACATAAATGCAATTAAATACGTTATTGCCGGTAAACAATTAACTGTATATTTCTCAGAGTTCTTACGTGATGAAGCAAAGCCAAAACTATATTTGTGCATACCCACCAGGTACCTGTCAAAATCAGCAAAAACTTTTTTAAAAAATTGTTGTGCAGTGTGGTGACACTGCCCACCTTCGTAATGTTTTTAGTTTTTAAAGGTCATTAATCTTTTTAGTCCCATTTAAGTTTTTAGTATATCCTTTACACCTTTTTAATGTGGCTAGCTTTTAAAAATCACAGTTCATTTAGTTCAATTTGAAATTGAAACTGACTGTAACATTAAGTAACTCGAAACTAGGACTAAAAAGGCCAACTTCAGGTGATTGACGGTGGTTTTGTACTTACCTGTTAGTCTTCCTGGCGAGTTACGATGATTACAGTCACGCTACAGAAAGTCCTTTACAACTTGAATTACTGTAGTTTTTATCTTGACGTTGAAGAATAGATGTAAACATTGGTTTTATGTTATTTATTTCTTTATCTTTGTTTTGTTTTGTTTTACCTTAATTTCCTTTTATGAATTTTACTGAATTTACTTCTACCTTTTTAGCGGAAGTTTGGCGCAGATAGTCTAGCTGCTTTGTGCCATAAAACACTAAATCAACCAACCAACCAACTTATGAGAACTATAGCTAAGTTTTAGTTTTGTTGAATGAGAGAAAATAGGAGCAGAAATTGAGAAAGAAAAAAAAGAGAAGAAACTGCAAGTTGGGAAGAGTAAAAGCACAAACTGAGAAAGAATAGACTAAAATAAATAGAAACTGACATTATCAAGCTCACTAAAAAGCAATAGGAAGAAATGAAGAATTGCAATACGGTCTGGGCCAGATGACTGAAGCCACATAAATTTAATGTGCAGAAAGATGACATTGATGCCTTTTTGGAGAGATATGAAAAATTTACTCAAAGTCTGAACTGGAACATAGGTGACTGGGCAGTCTGTCTCAACCTACTTGTTAGAGGAAAAGGCTTACAAGTGTATGCAGGCATGATGTCAAAATATGCCATAAACTGATAAGTTAAAAGTGGTCTTGTTTAAACATTATGAACAAGAAGATTTTCGCCAATTTAAGAATTTTGTCAAACCTCATACTGGAAAAAGTGTATTTCAGTTTGTGTAACGTCTACAAAGATACTCTGCAAAATGGACTGACACGGACAAGTGCTGCTTTTACAGGTTATTGGATATACAAATGTTCAGATCAAGTTATTATTTAGTTTATTTAATGAATATTTAGTTTTCATAAAAAGAGTGTTAAAATATTTTATTAAAAGCACTAGTTATTATAAGTTTTGTTTGTACTACCAGTTGTTAGTTGTGTATGTAATTTAATTGTCGTCTTAAGTTTTTGTAATATTGTTGATGTCATCGCTTTTTTGTAATATAGTTGTTATTAGAGGGCTATATACTTTAGATTTTTCTGTTGCTTATTATAAACATGTTCAGGAACAGAGAAAAGTAAGTTAGTTATTGAAAGTAAAAAGTAAATTTAGACAGTGTGATTATCAGTTAAGCCAGAATTTCACATTTGTGTTGTAATAACAGAGATAAAAACAATAATTTTTCTTGTCAAAGGGTATTCTGAAGTAATTGGACCCATCGGTGTGGACTTGAATGAAGAGGAGACAAGTATGTAAGACTCTGGATACAACTGTGGTAATCAACAGTTATGATGGTGGTTTGAAATAGGTTTTACAATTTGTATAGTGATAGCAGAGGAGAGAAAAAGTAATTTGCCTTGTCAATTGTCTTCTAAAGTAATTGGATCTCCATGGGTAAATTTTTGACAAAAATGAAAATTTATATAGAGGTATAAATTTAATATCACAACAAATAGTGTAACAGGTTTTTGTTTATACGTTTGACTAATTTTAAAATAAGTGCAATCGGTGCTATCTGTTTATAGTTGAAATTTATCGCCAACAAATAACTGACATCTACTATAAAGAATCCAGCTTTTATACAAAGCCTAAGATTTGCCAAAGCAGCAAGGATTGTACAGTGACAAAGAGTGGTGAGAGAAGAAGTGAATGGCAACAGAAGTAAGCCTATGCAGACAGAAAACTGGATTGGTGGAGAAATATATGTAAAGATTACATTCACATTATATAATTACAACCATTTCAGATGATTTTTATAAATGGATAGAGAGAAGTGAGTAACTGGGCTAAAAGGTGGTGTTAAACAACAATAAGACTTATAGAGAGGATAGTGCAGGTAGAGAACAGAGGAAGAAAGACTAAAAGAAAAGGAAATGGAAAGAGAGAGACTGGAAATAGAGAGAATACAAATTAAGAAAAGGAAAAGGTTTTATTTGAATTTTGTGCAAAGCTACAAGAGGGCTGTTTGTGCTAGCCGTCCCTAATTTAGCAGTGAAAGACTAGATAGAATGCAACTAGTCATCACCATGTGCTACTAATTCTTGACATACTCTTTTACCAACAAATAGTGGAATTAACGATTACATTATAATGCCTACATCGCTGGAAGGGCGACCATATTTGGTGGAACATGAATTAAAATCTGTGACCCTCAGATTGTGAGTTAAGTATTCTAACCATGTGGCTATGCTGAGCCAAAAATTATAGGAGAGACTGGAAAGACGGAGTACAAAAACACAAATTGAGATTGCCAAGCTCACCTGACAGAAATAGGAAGGACCCAATGACAATAGAAAACAGGACCAGCCAGTCCAAGCGACCTGAATTTGATGAACAGAAAGATTATATGAATGCTTTCCTGGAAATGTATGAAAGATATGTTGAATTTCTGAATGCCAAAAGCAACTGGGTAGTCTGTCTCAATGCACTTCTCACAGAGAAAGGCCTACAAGTGTATGCATGGATGAGGTCAATAGACGACATGGACTATGACAAGTTAAAAGTGACCTTGATGAAATGTCATGAACTTACCAAGGAAGTTTTACATTGAAAGTACAGAGAAGTTACACCTGACACTGGAGAAACTGTATTTCAGTTCATGGCATGCCCACGGTGATACTTCACAACATAGACTAACGTGTCAAGCGTGAAAATAGTTTTGAACAACTGGCAGATGAACTAACACGTGAACACTTCATGATCACGTTTTGTACTAACATACAGATGTCACTGTTCTTAAATGAGAGAAAACCAAAGGATGTGAATTAGATGAACTAGCTGGCAGAATAGTACATGGAAGCCAATAGAAAGAGCATAAGTGAAAAATCCAAGAATAACCAGTTAAAGTCAAAACAAGTCGATCAACTTCCTGTGGAATGGAAAGCGAATGATAAAGCGTGGATGACAAGTGCTATATTCGAAGAATTTTTTAACAAAGAATGGAACAAGAAAATAGGAATATTCTACTTTTCCTAGATAATACAACTTGTCACCCAAAGGTTCAACTGTCAAATGTTCTTTTAGTCTTTCTATCTCCATGTACAACTCAACTCTACAGCCACTAGATAATGGAATTACACTGTATACAGTGCATAAAATTGAAATACAGAAAATTGATGCTTCAGCATATTATTACAAACATGGACGACTGTGAGAGAGCATCTGAAATTACCATGAAAATTGACGTGTTAGATGCAATTGCATTTTTAAGTCATTCAATCAAAGCGTAAAAGATGAATGCCTAATAAAGTGCTTTCGAAACTATGGATTTATTCTTGGTAATGGCGGAGATTATAGAAAAGTTGTTTGTTATGATGATTCTTGTGAAATTCAAACTGATTGAGAAGATTGGTGCAGATGATTCTATGAACGCGAAAAGTTTTGTGAACGTTGACAAGAATGTTTTAACAGAAACTGATTTAAAATCTATAATACAATCGCAAGATGGTAACAAACAGTGTGAGAGATTCAGAAGATGAACAAAATGAAAGAGAGAGGAAACAGAAATTCCTACTTTATCGCGAGTGTTAAGTTATATTAATGCTATCAAATTGTATGCAAGAATAAAGGGGGAAAATGAACTTCATGAATAGGCTGTAGAATTGGCGTTCTTTTTTAACCGCATGAGAAAAAACCTATTAAAAAACCAAACAGTTGAAATTGGACACTTTCTTCAAATACATTTGATTAAGATTTTGTGTACTTATGTATATTTTGAATGTATAATTTTGTTCTTATTCGAATAAATGTAGCATAAACAGTATAATAACTTTATTCACAAACGTCTTACTTCCCTTGAGTCAAGCAAGTATAACGTCCCACTCAAAAATTATATATAATTAAGGAAATGCATGTTTACTGTCTAAGACGGAAATTTCACTCGGTCCCGTGCGATTCCGCCTTAGACAGGTTTCGCTGTATTTTGAAAAATTACTCTCTAAATGTGGATTTACAGAAACTAAAGAAGGTACAGAAACTCTTGGACAGTACCTGAGAGAAAGTCGAGTTATACTGAGAAAGCTAAATACATCAAAGGTAGTAAAAAACACTTGTATGACAAGAAGACCAAGGTCTGATGTTTCAATGTCGGATAGCTGGTGCTAGTTCTGATACCTACAGACAACAACAAACTCGACCTGCAGTTGAAAGGGTCTTTTGAAGTTCAGGAAGGGGTCAACAGAGAGGACTATAAGGTGCAAGTAAACAAGATGACCAAGATTAACCATGCCAATACGTTGCAGAGGTTACAGATGCAGCTATTCCTGATGACCAGAAAGATGACATAGGAAGGTCGAAACGTCGTTCTCTCCTTCTCAGTAAAAGTGTTAATACCCATACCAGCCGTTCTGAGATACAAATGCAGCTATTGAGGCATAGATGAACGTAGCAGATGCAGCTGCCATAAATGCAGAACCAGAAGACAGTGACTTTGTCACAGAAGATAAAGATCTACCAGTGAAGAACTGAATGGTAAACATAGAAAAGAGGTACAGGATTTACTGTACCAGCATACAGACAGATTAGGCAAGAAAGACTACATGCAACACAAGATCAAGCTGAATACAGGTGTAATGAATTGTTGTAAATATGTATGACCATTGTCATCCTCCTCTCTTTACTTTTGTTTTATTTTTTGCAGCCACAAGATTTCTTTTTTATTACTACTTAAAACAATGCATGCATGAAAAAATGCACCAGATGCTTCCTCCTTTTCTATTAGCTATACTCACATCTCAGATATGTGATTTTCTATCTCTTTTGTCTATATCTCATAATGACTCTAGGACTGCTTTACTTTATGAACTGATTTCTTGTCCCACTTTTGTTTTCATCATCATCTTCCTTGTCTCTCTCATCTTGCCTTCTAGTGGCTCAGTGATAATCTTGAAGGTCTAAAAACACTAAAATCTAGATTTCAAAATTTGTAGTGGGCACAAGAAAAATCCTTTTGTGTGCTTTCTGTTTAACAACAAACAAATCATTTGTTTTTGATTGCGACTCCTTTGCTAAGATTTAAGGCCATGAACATTTTGGTATTCTTTAAACTACAATTCTTTTTTTTTTACCTCTTCTGTTCATCTCAATAGTTGAACTGTTACGACTCTAAGATTTTCTGGCTCTGGAACCCCTGATGTGCACCTCTTCCCCTCTTGCACATCTGTAGTCTCCTTTGACCAGTGACTATTGAGTTGTGCAAGTTATTTCTTAATGTATTTTTATGCTTTCCATACTCCACCCTTTTTTTTCCTCTCCTATATTATCAACAACTTCCTAAGGGTTTTCATGTTTCTCGTGTGAGATGGGCTCAACTATTTCCCTTGAATTTTCGCATCATGAACTTTTTACTATCAAAGGCTCTTTGCGCTACTTCCTTTCCTGTGCAAGAGGTTCTTTCCCTTTTGAGAATGCTGGCTTTTCTTTACATGTGTACTTTACAGTGAAATTTTAAGAGAATCTGTGGAACATAACTTGTGATCCCTTGTCTGTGATTGTACTTTTTCATTATCATCTTTTCACCCTCCTATGTCATGGTGGATCAATTGCTCCAACTCAATGATGTCGAGTAAACCCACTTGTAGAGAAATATATATGCAAAAACGGCTCGTTTGGGTTGAGAAAATATTTTACATAGAAGAGCGAACAACGTTTCGACCTTCTTCGGTCATCGAGTCGAAACGTTGTTCGCTCTTCTATGTAGAATATTTTCTCAACCCAAACGAGCCCTTTTTGCATATATAATTGCTCCAACTGAACTGAGGAATTTCCCTTACGTCCTCCATCAAACTTGAATTTTTTCACTGGTTATTTCCTTTATATTCTGAGGTGAGCAGTTCTCGACATTTCCTAGTGATATTAGTAATAAATTACTTCGTAGCCTGGATAATTTAATATTGGTCCATTCTAACACTATACTTTACCTGTTGTTATTTTTTTAATTCTCATCTCTTTCAATAATTGACAGTTACTGATTAGCATTATCAAACTTTCTGTCTCTTGTCTAACACTATTTCCCTTATTTCACCTGATTTCACTTTATACTTGCAGAGGCTATGCATGTTGATTTTAGGTTTTCATCTGTATCAGTGATCTTACATGTTTTCCCCATATCTCTGACACATTTCCTGATGCTACCTTAAGTATACTAATCTTTTTATACACATTTTGAATACTGAATCAATCAAATGGTAATAGAAAGTGTTAAACTCATTTTTCCCAACTTATTGCCCACTGTTGAGAAAGGTTTATTCTGTAAGATTGCATCAGTGATATCTATATATACTTGACTGATCTAGCTGTTTTTATATCTCTTGTAAAAGTAAAATAAAAAGACAGTATCAGTTGTAGTCATATACATTAATACTTCTGGTATCAAAGCAGATTTATTCCATAAACTCACTTCATTGTCAGGAGTGTAGGGATATATTCCAGAACTCCTGGAGTATGATAAGAAAACATCGTTAAATACAAGAAATAATGAAGTGAAATAGAGTCTGAAGATTTTTTAAATGTGCATAAAAATAAATGTACATTAAAGTACATTAAATAAAATAATAAACCAATAAAATAACACTCAACATTGGGTTCACTCAGAGCTAGCACTATGTTATCGCCACTTATCATCTGTATTTTCCTTTGCAAAAGATGGATTTATGTTGTATTTTTAACTCGTAAAGCCACTAGTATTAGATTATCATTTGAATAGCATAATGGTATAATAAAATTACTTTATCCCCGCAAAAACATGATTGCATTACCAACACGAAGAGCTGGAGCAAAGGTAGGTAATATAGTTAAGCCTCAAAAAATGTGCTGTTAATTGGGCTGGGTGAGGAAAAATAGTTTGTTTGTTTGTTTTGAAATTTCGCACAAAGCTACTCGAGGGCTATCTGTGCTAGCCGTCCCTAATTTAGCAGAGTAAGACTAGAGGGAAGGCAACTAGTCATCACCACCCATCGCCAACTCTTGGGCTACTCTTTTACCAACGAATAGTGGGATTGACCGTAACATTATAACGCCCCCACGGCTGGGAGGGCGAGCATGTTTGGCGCGACGGGGATGCGAACCCGCGACCCTCAGATTACGAAGCGCACGCCTTAACGCGCTAGGCCATGCCAGGCCCCGGAAAAATAGTAAAGCTCTTTGTTGATTGTTTTGATAGTGCACACAAACCCCACTCATTTGTATTTACAGGGTACGTGTTGCATTTAAAATTTTACTCTTTTGAATTGTTTCACAGGATTTGTGAAGACTGATTTCTTTGGAAAATTATAGGGTGATTGATCCCTTCCATGTCTGATTTCATTATAAAGTAGCTTCATTTCCAGAGGATTTGTTAACAGGATTTGATAAAATGATTAGGTCAGAGATAAAAACGATAACTTTTTTACAACTCGTAAGAGTGAGTGCAAGAAAAATGCAGCTCTAGAAGAACGTGTAAGAAATAAATAATTTAAAATATGTGCTTGGGAGGTCATGGTCGTGCGACCCTCGTCATCTACAACTTACTAAAATTTCACATACACGTAGACTGGGTTTCATTTCAAGAAATAAGATGCATCTGCAGAATTAAATCTTAGAACAAGAAGGAAAGTTCAGATGTCTAGATGAATAACTGTCATCGGGGTAAAGATCTGTGAACTTCAGGTTTCAAGTGAGGTATTGTATTTTCCAATATGTATATTGATGATGAGAATGATTTTTACAATCAGTTGGAGCTGCATGTTTATCGTTAGTCAAATATTAGCATTTAATTTTAGATATAACTTAAATCTTATAAAAGTTAGTAGCATTACTTTTTATCTACTAACAGTTTTGAATGCGTATTCAAAATTTTGCGAATACAAGCTGTTATTTTTCTCTATTTAGCTGACAATTTGATATAGGTGCAAATTAAATTCATTATACTTTAATATTGTGAATAAAGTGTTTTATGTTTTTTATTTCAATACTTCCGGCGGCTTAACGGAAAACTTTAGTGATTTTAATGCTTAAAATCGGTGGGCATAGCAAATATAGCCCTTTGTATACGTTTGTGCTTAATAACAGTCCAGCAAAGTTTTCATTAATTGAAACGTTAGTGTATGTAGTTTACTTATAAAAACATTACTCTTATAATATACATTGTAATTATTGTTCATTTAATATTTCTGAAGATTAAAATGTTATAAAGTACTTCTTCGTTATTAGCCCTAGAATTACTGATATAATCCACACTCCAATGGTTTTTTTTTTTTTAACACTTTGTAATATTATATATGCACTAAGTTACTTGTAGTTGCATAGTTTTGATGGTCAGGGGTTTTTAAGAACGTGTGAGACACAAAAATGTATGTACCATCAGCAATATATACATTAATTAATGGTTGGATATCTTACGTATTTTACGTTGAAAATAAATAATTTTCAACCAATGTTTTAATTAGTTTTCTACACTGGGTGTTGTATTCGGCAAAAACATAAAATTACTCAATATAATACACTACGCTGATTCCCATTAGTGGTAACTGATGTTAAAACAATCGGTAATTTAACTAACGAATGGTTCACATTATTTAACATGTTGCAGTGCAGTTGTCAGATTAGGCAGCCAAAATAGGAAACTATATTACTTAACAACAACAACAACAAAAATCGGGCAAGAAACAAAGTTGTAAAAGATTTAATACTATTTTCTTGCGATTTTTTATTTGATTTTTCTCTAACCTCAAAACACATTTCCTTACTTTTATTACATAAGATACAGTTTTATTTTGTTTTTAAACTGGCCAATACAATTGGAAGTGCTTTGTTTACATTTATGTTGTTGTACATTTAATGATATACACTTCCTTTACAGTCCACGTGTACTGGAGAACTATTCCGCCATCATTTTTGAGCGTACAGAGCTTTGAAGGTTTATTGTCCGGTTCCCGTGTTTTTATTGTGAGATATAGCTGTATAAAATTTGTAGAAGAATATCAAAAGGTTGAAATGATTTCCTTTAGGCATACCTGTTAACTCAGTGGCGTACCTTGTTTCAAGAAATAGCTTATCACAGTATTTAATTTTATATAGTTTAGTGTTTTATATATAAAGTCAGAAGGCAACCACTGAAAAATTGATTCACGTTACTGTTTCAGGTTTGAAGAAACCTCAAAGTCAAGAAAACAGGGTTAATAGCTCAAATCATTATAAAAATAGATATTAACATGTAGAGATTTATATGCTTTATGGAGTAGGGAAAGGTAATGTAGAAGATCGCTCAACAACCACCAAAAAATGAAATAAACACAACCAAATTTATAAACAAAATGCGAGTTTAATTCCAATGATGTTTGTGATTTTCAGTCTTATCCAGAACAATGTAAGAATATTTCGCACTTAAATTTTGACTGCCATGTACTCATACATTTGCTTGTGGACAAACGAATGGTTATTTATAAACGTTGAAATTATTGAAATATTATTTTGATATATGAAACTTTAATATATGATAATCTTAAGAAAGGATCATAAGCCAAGTGTCTTATGTTAATTATCCTTCATGAGTAATTTACCAAATATATACTTAGAAGAACTAATATTGACATTCTTTTTCAATCATTTAATTTATATTATTACGCAAAATATAGCGGCGTTTCTTTCATTATTAAGATCAAAGGTATACAATGGGCTACTTGTGCTGTGCCAATAAAAATCAAATCCCGTTTATAGCATAAGTTCTCAAACTCACCACTAAGCCACGAGTGGGAGGATATAGTGAAAAGTAAATAGAACTTTTATATACAAAATTACTCTATACCAGCTATTTGTTTTCACCATAGAAGTTTACACTAGTCAGAAACACCTAACTATGTACTTCAGTAAAACAGGGGGAGTAAGATACAGCATTACAACTTTCGAATTTACGGATATCGTTATCTAGTAACTTACCACATTTTTACAATAATATTTAAAGAAAAACAAGAGCAAAAAATATTGTTCAATATCTAATTTACTGTTTTCCTGTTTAGCTAAATGCGCACTTCCGTTCTTGTCTCAGGAAAAGTACACCCATTCCTTCAAAAACCCTATTTGTGTTTGTACGTGTAGTTACAGTGCGGAAGAGGCAGGGAAGGAAAGTAGATCTTACACTTGTTGATAATGTTCGTGTTTTCCGAGTTGTTTTGGTAGCTAATGATAAGAAGTTGCTTTCAATAAAGGAGATTTATAAAAAAGCAACATCCATTTTATGCAATTTTGGGTGTACTAATCATCTTTCTACATGAAAACATAAATTTTCTTATGTTGAATAATGTTATCCAATTTAATATTGACTAATTGCCTCGTTTTTGTCTTACATTGTAGTTGGCGAAAATTGACTAGTTCATCGCTTCATCTATACGTTGAGGTTCTAAAGTATTTAATTAATTAGAGGACAATGAAAACAAGCGAAAAAAATCGAAATGGTAGAAAAATGTTTACATTATTTTATATATTCGGTAGTAAAATACATTTTATACTTAAGTATGTGTATGATTTTTAAAGCACGTGCTTAAGTAGCAAACAAATACTCATATATAATAGTAGCTCAGAACAACATAAACAGTGGAAATAAACCAAATTTAACCACTGCATGTCTTGCTGTTTAAAATTCCTGCAATCTGTTGAATCGATCAGATAATGTCTTTTTCTATTGCCTGGTCTAGAAAAACAACGTGTACACTAATAACTGTCTGAACTCTAAAGGGTATCTAACAAAAATATAAATTAAAGGTGACTCCTAACAGCAAGATTTCTATGATGTTACTTTCAAACTCTTAACGTTTTAGGAGTAACTACCATGCCCAAACTGGCTACAGAAAGTCAATGGCAGTACTTGTTGGGACTTTGTGGGTTAAAATAATCGACATTTAACCCCTGATTGATATTCCGTGAAAGCTACCCCATTATTTACTTGTACTTTTTTAGTTTATATCTCGTAGACGAAATATCCCCAATATCTTTTGATACTATATCATTTAAATATTATATCTTTTGTACTTTGTTGCTATAGGTATGATTTTTAATTGTTGTATTTAAGTAATCATTTATGACATTGATAAATATCAATTTATTTTTTTTAAGAGTAATGGTTTGTTTTTGACTCACACTAAACTTCCAGATTTTGTTTATTTTTGCAAATATCTATCGTTGTTCTATATAGCGTTGATTTATCGCTTGATTGATATTATTTATGGTTTTAGATCTATTTTATTCACTTATATATGTGCATATTACAATAATGTATATGAATATAGATACATAATTGAATAAAAGGATGATTAACATTTCCGTTGAATCATTTTGGCGCAGAAAACAAACTGTGTTCTTAAGGCTCTCAGTTTATTTTCTTAGGTTTTTGATATATGATATCAGAAACTGTTGGAAAAATGTTTTGGTGAAAGTGAAGGATTTAAAACTATAAAATTCATTTCATATTTTGTACGTAGGCAGCTTTCGAGAAAAATGCATTGTTGATATTAACTTCTAATAAGAGCAAGTAAAATACAGTTACCTAAATATACTTTTGCATTGCTTCATCATTTTGGTACCCTCGCTGTTAACTATATATTCAGGTATAATTTCAATAATGTCTTACGATGTTTGTGATTTAGGTTATTTCTAAATGCACATTTTAAGCTTTATAATGAAATTATAATAATAAACAATGAATCAAAATAATAAAGCAAAGGCATTTGATATAATAATTAGAGCTGTGTAGTTGTAGTGGAACTAAACATCAGTCTGATAATTAGTATAGCTAATTAGCCCCCAGTGACACAGCATTATAGCAGCGGACTTAGACCGCTAAAAACATAGTTTCGATACCCGTGATGGGCAGAGCATAGATAGCACTTTGTGTCGCTTTCTGCTTAGTAATAAACATCCACATTTAGCTAACTAAACATACTTTTGCATTGTTTCATTATTTGGGTGCCCTCGATGTTAATAATACGAGGGCTGTTCAAAAAAAATACGCGAACTGACGTCATAAAATAAAATGTACTTTATTTAGAAGTTACAGGCCTGGGACCCCTTCAAAGTACTCTCCTCCCCAACGCACACACTTATCCCAACGGTGGTTCCACTTGTTGAAACAGTCCTGGTACGCTTCTTTTGTAATGTCCTCCAGCTCCTTCGTCGCATTTGCCTTAATCTCGGGAATCGTCTCAAATCTTCTTCCTTTCAAGGGTCTTTTGAGTTTGGGGAACAAGAAAAAATCGCAAGGAGCAAGGTCAGTTGAGTAGGGGGGTGGGGAAGAACAGTGATCGAGTGTTTGGCCCAAAACTCACGAGTTCTGAGGGCTGAATTTCGCAGCAACGCGGTGCATCTTCAATTTTTCGGTCAAAATCTCGTAACAAGATCCAACTGATATCCCACAGTCTTCAGCAAGCTCCCTGACAGTCAGACGTCGATTTGCCCGCACCAGGGTGTTGATTTTGTCGACGTGTGGGTCGTCAGTTGACGTGGAAGGACGTCCAGGACGCTCATCATCTTCAATGGACTGTCGACCATCCTTAAAACGTTCATGCCACTTGAAACATGCCGTACGCTTTATAGCAACATCGCCGTAAGCCGTGTTAAGCATAGCAAAAGTTTCAGTCGCAGATTTTCCACGTTTAACACAAAATTTCACAGCAAGTCGTTGCTCCTTCAGGTCATTCATTCTGAAATCCGCCAAACGAAAAAATCGCACTTCACTTAAAACCGCGTAGCTAATACACAAATGAAGATATCTGCAATCGGGAAATGGCATCGTAATCAGCTGATCTGTGCGAACCTAGCGACACCAAGCGGATTCCCCTGGAACCAACTGGAGCCGCGCAATTCAAACAGTCCGCGTATTTTTTGAACAGACCTCGTATATTCGGCTATAATTTCAATAATGTCTCAGAATGTTTGAGATTCAGGTTGATTCTAAGTGCATATTTTAAGCTAAAAGTGTAAAACCGTCTTTATAAGGAAATTATAATAATAAACAAAAAAATAAAATAAAAAAGCAAAGGTATTAGATATAATAAATAATATGACAAGTACTGTTAATGAAAATAACAATAAATATATAGTATAGAATACCTTGCCTAGGTAACATAGAAGCACTAATTGTTAACTTGAACAAATATCGTGCAAGAAACGTATTTTAAAAAACGTGAGCTTAGTAAAATATTTTTCAGTTTTCTCCAATTTACCATATTTGAAAACTTGTTAAGCTACGCCTACTGTCTAGTGCCAGAGGCAAGTGACACCTGTATTCAAATTATAGCAGTTTACCTATAAAACAATAAAAAACTAACGTTTATGAAGATACAAAGCAATAAATAAAAAAGTTAGAATAGTACCGATATTAGCATAGCTGTATGATTGAATAGAATAACAGTGATTACATCTTTAGTTTTGTTTTGTGAATATTTATCACACATTTGATTAAAACATTAGTAATACGTAGCAAAATTGCCCACTAACGTTTCGGAAGGTTAATTGAATTGTGATTAGCTGAAATGAAAAGCAGAAGTACTTGGAAATTGTCTTTCTTTAACCAGTTTTTCTGATAATTTACAATGAAATATGTCATGTGAAATAATGCTGCATGTTTTGCCAAATAAGGAATTATTTTTTTGGGGAAAAATGTTGATTTTTTTTTCGCTGAAGAATGGAAACAAATATTTCAAGGTTTATTTAATAAACATAGAAGATGACGCAGAACCAAATAAAAGGTCTGTCGCTTGAAACCATTCTATACGGGTTTTGCAAGTTGTAGAGAAACAAATTATTAGAATATTTGACAAAGTAAAATACTAATACTTCTATTATTCTGTTCTTACACTGCCCAGAATGATATATTCTCTGTCAGCTCTTCTCAATATCAATAAATTATTTCGACGTCTTAAAATTATAATAATTTACATTCAATAAATTTCTGACAATGCATTCATGAGCTATAATATGAGCGACAACATTATATCCATAGGTTGGAATGTGACAATATATACGCAAAACTTTCCCTTCAACATATCATCTCCCGTAAAACTTTCTTCGAATATATTGAAGTTTTAGACTTGAGTGTGGCTCCATAAGGTACAGAAGCTACATCGGAAGAGGAGAACAATTTCCACATGACTCTTAAGGAAGTGAGACTGCCTTGAACTGCGTGTGCTTTCCTGCTATTGGGTATATTGTTTCTAAACTTTTGCACGAAACCGAGCTTACGATTCTACTTACCAAGCGTTGAGTACAACAAACTCTTGTTCTGCACACAACTCAAAGACAAGTAAGACATCGGTAAAGTATTTTTGTTAACTTTCGCCTTGTTTACAGTAAATAAACTATAGAGAGTAATGAGCCCGTAACTCTATTAAAAATCATTTATACATTTCACCGAACGTTTTTCTTTTCTTCTATTACTATTTTAAAATTTTTAGCTAC
Organism: Tachypleus tridentatus; assembly: GCF_004210375.1. Classification (NCBI taxonomy): domain Eukaryota; kingdom Metazoa; phylum Arthropoda; class Merostomata; order Xiphosura; family Limulidae; genus Tachypleus; species Tachypleus tridentatus. The sequence continues at coordinate 35,403,382 of NC_134832.1, read as the reverse complement.
TTAGGGAATTATATAAAACTAAGTAGGTGAAAAATTAGAGCTAGAAGAACGTTGCATATTTTAAAAAAAAGACCACACCATATGTTTTTGTTTTAAAATATTTATAGTTATATCGCCTATGAAGCATTTTCACAGTGTAAACAGAGGTGTGACAATTAAAGGATAAAATATAGCGCCATCAATACATTTTTTAGAAAATACCAAAAGTAAATATTATTCAGGAAGAAAAAAGTGAAGCATTGGAATCAAATGTTATTAAATATCAAGCTACAACCAAGACATTCGGAAAATATTATAAAGTTTATGTTTTATATGTTTTTAGAATTCAAACCTACACAATGAGTTATTTGAGCACAGCAGTCCATAAATTTGAACTGATAGAGTAGAGGGTAGGTAAATACATAATACTAACTATCTTTTCACGACATTTCACAGCTGTCATTCTTTTACATCACTAAGCCTCTCCTCCTTTATGGCTCATGGCTTACAATGCTAAAAATAGGGTGCAATTCAGGGATTATACTGTTAAAAATAATGAAGTTTCGATAGCTTCGGTGGGCACAGCATAGATAACCTCAATTGTGTAGCTTTGTGTTTAACAGCAAACAAACTTGCAGCACATACACAACACTAAAGTGTGGAGTGCGTTTTCGAGGCAATGAGGAGTAAACTATAAAACCTCATATACACAATCTGAGCCCCCTAACCGTAAGCTAAATCTACTTTAATATACATTAAAAAAGCAATATTTTTATGTATGAAAATAATTATACGCATAAAAATCATGCAAACGCTACTGTGTAAAATGTAATATTTAATGTTATTTGTAATTATGCCAAGCCATAAGTGTTTCTTATCTTAAACGTTTTCTAATTCTAATCATTCTGTGAGTTACGCCCTAATTTAACCTTGACATTCCTTGTTAATCCTGTCGAATTTAAATCATTTGGTGAAACCTTTAATGATTTGTTGGTTTTATCCTAATAAACATATTTAAATTAGTTTGGAATATTATGAATTTTGTTGTGCTAAAACGTATTTAATTATGTTACGAATTCATGTTCGTATCACTGGCCAGTCATGATCATCTAGTTAGCGTATGAGGCAAATATGAGGGTTCATTGTGTGCGTTCCGTTACTGCAGAAATGGAGTTTGTTTGTTTGTTTGTTAAGCACGAACCTACACAATGGGCTGTCACTGCTCTGTCCACCGCAAATATTGAAAACTGAATTTTAACATTGTAAGCTTTCAGACTTACTATTCAGCCAGCGGAGGCACCTCTTAGAAATGTGCTGTACACCTTAGAACCTGTGTACGTCGTGAGAGTGATGATCAAACCCAATTATTCGTTCAAATAAGAGGTGGTGGTGAGTATTGTTGACTAGTTGCCTTTTCTGTAATCTACCAGAGAAATATAAACATATCTCAGAACGGCTGGTATGGGTATTAACACTTATAAAGCAAGCGGTGAACAACATTTCTATCTTCCTAGGTCATCTTCGAGTTAACAAAGATTATGCACCGATAATTTTTGTGAAGCTTTGCTAGAAACTTCTAAAAGAAACAGAATGAAACAATTAATTACTCCATTAATAATTTACTATTACTTCTATTGTTCCTAAAGTACTTGATGCTGTTTCAAAGAGTTTGAATACTATGTTGGTGTGGTTATCATTAATGTACCTGATAGAAACATTACTAATTAGTCTCTGTACTCTTATAACTATCAACAAACACATTAAAACACTTTTGATGTTCTTCGTGTTATGTATTATAATTTATATCCCCCGTTGGTACAGTGGAAAGCCTACGAATTTATAACGCTAAAATTAGGGGTTCGATTCCTCTCTAGGGACTCAGCATAGCCCAGTGGGGCTTTGCTATAAGAAAATACACGCATTATAAGTTATCTCGGACAGTTTCCAATTTATTATGCTAATTACGTTACATATTACTATATTTCAAATAACCGAAAATTTTAAATTAGAAATTAATTAAATGTTAATATGTATTAAATTTATCATATTTGCTAACAAGACTGATACACACAATTTTCTTGTTTAACAAGAAATATGTGTTAATATACAAACAAAAAACAGTAGAATTTATAATAACGATTATTACAAATAGTTATCACAAATGATGGTTTATATACAAAAGTACTACACATTTATAAACAATACTGAGTCTCCTATCTGGTCTCGAACTGAATCTTTTATCGACATTAACGGAGAGCAAATTAATTATTTACTGATTCTCTTGTACACTTCTTTGAAGGCGGCTCGGCATGGCCAGATGGTTAAGGGAACTCACACAATACATTACTATAGGTTTAAAACTTCTAATCTGAAGGTCATGGGTTCGAATCCCAGTCACACCAAATATGCTCGCCCTTTCACCTGTGAAAACGTTATAATGTGACAGTCAATCCCACTGTTCGTTGGTAAAAGAGAAGCCCAAGAGTTGATGGTGGATGGTAATGACCTAGCTGTCTTCCCTAATTTAGCAATGTAAGACTACAGGGCTATCTGCGCTAGCCCTCGTGTGGCTTTGCGCGAAATTCAAAACAATCTTTCAAGGCTGGTTGAACTTGAAGCACCCATAAGCTTTTGCTAACGACACTATCTAATGTCCTTAAACATATACTAACGTCCGTAGTTAATTTATGGAAGTTAAATGGATAGTAATGTTCGAAATTTACAAACGTTTCTGGTCAAATTCTGTAGTTTTCCAATTAATAAGCGTTAATTACTATTAAGGCTTCGGAAACCTATAGCACGCTTACCGTAGCTGACCAATAACCTTCTTCTTCTGTCTATCGCTTAGGCTGCTTTTATATGAATTATGAGAGTTTCTTTAAGCTTAAACAATGTTCTAGCGCGTTTTCGTAAAACAAATATTGTTGATTTTACTCTCAATAATCTTCTACAAATTTCGAGAACAGTCGGGACTTGCATAATACACAGTAAATAATATACCTCACATGAAAAAAGAAAACTATACTAAAACATGTTTAGGTATTAAAATAAACGCATAACGGTAAATCCGTTACATTCGAAACCTTTTCTTGGTTTCAGTGATGACGAGAAACCCATTTGTTGAGAAATTTATATGCAAAAATATGTTTAAATGCTCAAACTGTATTGCATTTATTCTAAATAACAGTTCTTGGAAAGCTATTTCATTCTTTTTTTGTCTCAGTATTCCATACGAGCTACAGCTCACATGTCTACAGATTACGGTATCAATACGAAAGTTTTTATATTGAATTATTCTGAATATATTTTTCCATTGTTAAAGATTGTTTAAATGGTTTTAAATTTGTCTTAAATTAAAAGCTTAAGTAACATATAGTAAAGGTTGTTTACGAAAACTAGAATTGTTCTGACAACACATGACGAAAATGGTAGTCGGCAAAGTTTTTGTTAAAATGTATCTCAAGACGGATGGTATAGGTATTAAAACTTTTATTAAAATAAAGTAGCGAACAGCGTTTTGACCTTCTTGTTTTTCTTCTTACCTCAAGTTGGTTTCTTGTCATCATGAAAGTTTATGTTAGTTTGTTGTTTTTTTTACCGAAAATACTGAAGTCGACAAAATGATTGCCATATGTTCAAACGTACAATTTATGTTTCCGCCTGATCCTTCATTAGATAGTACATGTTCTGCTATAATCTAAAATTTGTGTATTATTACAAAGCGAAGTCTGCGCAGATATCGTTTTACACTTCACTAACACTTATAAGCAATTACGAAATAGTGTAGAACAAGACGTAAAAAGCTAACAGTATTTCTTGTTGATTTTAGAAACGTTGCAAAAAAATGATTCACTGTATCTTTTCAAACTCTATTTGTGACATTACTTATATGTAATTTTATCTTACCAAAAAACTCTATTATAGTTTATGTGTTATCTCTTCATATTAAGCCGATGCTATTGATAAAGTTTGTGATACCGTTCGCAACCGGTAAGAACTATACTATACTTTAAATGCCTGGACTGTTTCCTTAACTTTGGACATCACCCCTAACACGTAACTAAACCCAAGTGTTCACAAGAATATTCTATAGAACTTTATTCTCCTTACATCTAATTTAGTGAAACACTCAGCATTCTTTTTTTCTCGTACGTGAATGTATAGCTGTCACCTTGTGTGATGTTCTGCTAAAAATAGGAAAGGAAAGGTGGGTGCTGGCTGACAGGCATCTATCCATTTTCACTTCTTTATCAAGATGTTTTATTCCCCTTCTCTTTTTAATTTTTAAGTTACTCTGAGGAGAAACAAACAAAATTAAAGATCACTGTTAAAACTGTACCAAAATTGAACTATTTTAATCATTTGGAGGGCATTTACCTGTAAACGCGAATTTCATAGATCTTGAGATGAGACACGATCGTTACTTTCTATACAACCAAAATTACACAAGGACGCTCTTCGCATAGCTGTCTCTAATTTTGACCTGATAGACTAAATGAATGGCAGCTACTGAATAACAACCATTGCCTACTCTTAAGGTAGTTTTGCTTGTTATAATAGTGGGATTTTACTACCACCCTTATAAAGCAACCACATTCTCAAAATGTGGAGTGCGATTTATGAAGACAAGATGTGGACTATGAAACTTCCGATTTATATTTTAAACATGCTAACCACTAGGACGCGTTTGGGCCATTTTCAGAGGCCTGGTTACATAATTAAAATCAGTATAGTTTGTCAGCACTGGACATGCCAAATGTAGCGTGGTTGACATACTATAACATATTATCCTTGTTTTCGCTTATAAGTTCTTAAAATTTACATCTGTTAATATAAGTATAAATTTGTATTAATTGAGTTTGTTTAAAATTTTGAAACTCTTCAAGTTCTGTAGATTCTATGTTTCTAAATGAAGCTTAAAGTTTTTGACTCCAAAATAAAACAAAATGATTCTGTTTTCAAGTTTGGTTTATAGTGTAATATGATTCCCTACTAAAAATAATAAACAAACCAAATATCTTCGATTTGCGTGATCTGATCTGAGAAAATATCATTTTTCAGCAGGAAAATATTACGCAGTTATTTTATTTAGACGTGTTAATCAAAAGATCCGCCATACAATGTATAGCTTACAACACTTAAACATAACGCTGAACACATTTAAAGCATTGAGATCAACACGAGCATCTTGTACAAGATGTAAACTACAATACCATTTGACTAAACGTTTTACAGGTGAACGTTAATGAATTAGAAAGTGTATATTTCATACTTTCATATGTTTTTGTAGTTTTCGACTTAGCATTTATAAGACTTAATTTCAGATAGTAATTCAACAAATTCAAAAAAAAGACTTCAGTTCAATTTTGGCCATATTTTTTACCATAATTTGCTCACGCTAAAAAGCAGATTTCCTTATGTTACCCTGGTAACTCAGTGTATTTGATTACTTGTTCACTAGTGCATATTGATTAAAAATTTAATGTTATTCCTAGATTGTGAACTAACTTTAGCTTTAAAAAAAACACGATTTTTTATTTTAGGAATCCAACAAAAACAAACAAAATGGAAAACATATGATAGACTAAATTAGGTAACAAAAATGTAATAAAATGATGGATACTGGACACTTTAAAGAATGAAACAAGAATTGTAGTACAATAGTGAAAACATAGACGCACATGTTAACAAGAGGAAGAAAATATAAGATTAATTAAAACAGGCAAAATCTATAGAACAAAACAATCGATAACTAGAACATGCAAGAAGAGTCACAGTAGCACAGATAGCCCTCGTGTAGCTTTGCATAAAATTAAAAAAAAATAAACAAACAAGAGGCGAGCATGTTTGGCGCGACTGGGATGCGAACCCGCGACCCTTAGATTACGAGTCGCACATCTTAACACGCTTGGCCATGCCGGGCTAGGTACAGCATAAAAGAGATTGTCACAATATATTATAATAAGTTAGTAAGAATATGTTATAGTTAAAAGTATTAAATAAAATTATATAGATATAAAGGAAAATTATAGGAAACAGTGAAGCAGATAGAGGATACTTAGAACAGGAAGCAAGAAGCGTAATAAATAGAAGATGATTAGAATAATTAACAAAGGGAGTAGAACATGTAAGAAAATAGTTATAACAGAAAACTAAGGTAACTATAATAAATATTAAGTAGAACAAAGCGTAAGTTAGGTTAGGAGTAATACTTAGGGGTGTAAAAAGAATGGAAATAGCAAAAAGATCTGGATTTGATGGATGGTTAATTCATAGGTGACTGACCGCACTGTAGAGTACGAAACACGAAAGTTTTGGAAAGATGTATTTACTTATTTATACGTGAACATTATTATTTTAATTTAAAGTAAACTAAGAATTTTTTGACTAAAATAAATATTTGGTATTAGGAACAAGGAGAAGAGATTCGTCTTAGGAGCATATTTTTACCAGTATTGTCCACAGTCATTTGTTTATTCCTACATTATGTATGTATGTATGAGTTTATGTATTGTGCTCATATATTGTCCTCAACACGAAGTTTGACTGACGTTTCCAAATTTCACATTCTACATATACTCTCATAATACATATTTGTTTTCATCGTTTGTAGCATTTTTTATCGTCCAGTGGTATAGTTATATAAACTTCATGATGTTTGTTTTAATTAACATGGTCATGATTAAAAACACACGACTAAAATAGTAAACTCACTTTAGGTTAAATTGTTTGTAAAATAGCGAAGAATATTTAATCAAAACAACGATTTTTTTTAGAACTGATATTTGAATAGAAATCGCCTGAACAAGTTCTTTGTCTTTCAGAAAACTGAAATGCGCGGAAAAGAAGATTTTCTAGCTTTAATTCTGTTCCTGGTCCATTGTATCTTACTTTCGCAAGCAGTAATATCAATCAATAATGGTGGTTACGTGGGTATCGTTGTTGCAATTCATAAAAATGTTCCTGAGGATGAGCAGCTGGTATCAAATATAAAAGTAAGGATTATTTATATTCTATTTTGTTTAGCTATTATTCAAAGCTTCTGAAGCTAATTACAGTCTAGTTGATACAATAACCCAGATATACGTTATCAAATAGCTTTTGGACGTTGTTTAATAATCTCTTTAAATATGAACACCAGGGTTTTAGCTAGGAGATGAATCGAATATAAAGGGTAAACTTTTTCTAGTATTGTTCTATTAAACAATACTTCTAATCCAATCCAGGAACTATTTACTGAAGCTTCAAGCTACCTCAATACAACAACTAAAGGTCAAGTGTACTTTAAAGAAATCATCGTAGCTGTTCCATCAACATGGTCCAGTAAACCAGGTTACGAGGTTGTCCAAAAAAACTATTTTCCTACTGCAGATATAAAGGTTGATCATCCAAATCCTTACCATGAAAATAACCCTTATACTCTACAACCGGGTGGATGTGGAGAACCAGGACAGTACATTCACCTTACTCCTACGTTTGTAAAGGAATTGCACACAAAAACATTAGAAAAGTATGGAAATGCAGGTAAACAGTACAACTCTCTTGATAAAATTCCGTCAGTTGCTGTTCTAGTTTCAAATTAATTTGGCGGATTTAATCAAGTAATAAATTCTAGTAACAAAAAAGTGTAATTAATGATGTGTGGGTAGCCAAAGAAATACTAACAAAGAATCCTGCTGATATATTGGTGCATTTCGAATAGTATTCATGATTTTAAAAATTCTTCATAAGTCTGTTACGTATTATAATTCATCTCGGACAAGTCGCTGATTTATTATGTTATGAACGTCACGTATTACAGTTTCAAATGAACGGAAATTTTAATTTTAATTTAGAATGTTAATATATATTAAATTTATCATATTTGCAAACAAGATCGATACATATAATTTTCTTTTTAACCTAAATATATTTTAATATACAAACAGTAATACAATTTATAATACCGGTTTACAAACTTACAAACAATGTTCAGTCTTCTATCTGATCTAAAACTGATCCACGACGAGTAAATTAATTTTATGTTGATACACTGATACACTTCACTTGATGAAATGCTAGCTCGCTCAATTTTTCACAGGTAAGTTTTTCTCGAACGACAACATCTAATGTTCTCGTAGAAGTACTAACGTTCAAAGTTAATTCATTGAAGTTTGTAATGTTCGAAATTTATAAACATTCCTGGTCACATATCTATAGTTTCCCGATTAATAAGTGTTAATCACAATTATAACTTCCGATTCTTATAGTATACTGACTGAAGCTCACCAAACAATATTCTATCTTGTCTCTCAGCGCTTATGTTTATATACTTATTAGGCGAGATTCTAGAAAGTTCAATAGTATTCAAAAACACGCTAGTCTTTTCGCAAAACATATATTGTTAATTCTTGTTCTCGAGAATTTTCTACAACAATATGAATCTCATGAATCAAACTGAAACAAACGTAAGTATTAAAATAAATGTATAACACTAAATCCGTTAGAAATCCTATTCTATAATTGTCATTCCATCATCAAAGATTCATTCTAACCCAATAATTTCATGACAGTTGTTAAACTTTATATTACAATATTGTTCCACTATTACAGATATTTATTCTTTTATGCATTATAATAATGCTAGGTTTTCCAATAATTGGGTATTGTAGTTTCGAAAACTGTTTTGCTTAACTCATCCTATGTGTGTGTCCGATATAACGAGATCATAAATGTTTCAGGTACACAAAATATGCACATATATTTAACTTTCTATGTCACAGAAACTGTAAAATCTGTAGTATCTTATAACTGTTGAAACTTGAACATAACTTTATTTTGAGTGTACACTGAATTATCTGTATGCATTTTATATATGTGTTTATTTTTAGATTATTATTGAAACAGTTTTGTTTGCAGTAATTGAGACAGTAAAAAAAAAAACGGGTAAATACTATCTCACAGTAAATAATAGTGACACTAATTATTAATGCTTTCATATCAATAAAGAAATTATATCAACTACAGTTTGAAATTTAATTTACAAAATGTGGTTATTAAGTTTCGCTGTCAAGAATCTAACTTTAATTCTGATAAAATGCTTTTTATTCATCTATTTACAAAGATTTCAACATATTAATTGAACTTAGAATTTAGCACAAATATTTGTTATAAAACAAAACACGAAAAACAAACAGCAAAACCACTTATGATATTTGATTTTAAGCAGGCTTTTTTAACCCACCCCCTTTCACCTATATGGCCCGGCATGGCCAGGTGGTTAAGACACTCTATTTGTAATCTGAGGGTTGCAGGTTCGAATCCCGGTCGCACCAAACATCCTCGCCCTTTCAGCCGTGGGGGCGTTATAATGTAACGGTCAATCTCACTGTTCGCTGGTAAAAGAGATTTGGCGGTGGGTAGTGATGACTAGCGGCTTTCCCTCTAGTCTTACACTGCTAAATTAAGGACAGCTAGCGCGGATATCCCTCGTCGAGCTTTGCGTGAAATTTAAAACGAACCAAACCTAAAGTTTGATTCATTTAGAAAATGCTAATTAACTTTCCTCCAATTTTGCGAAGTAATGTAACTAGGGATTACTATTTCAACACTGACCGAAAAGCATTTCTCAGTGGAGATACTAGTATTCGTCACATTTCGTTTTGATAGGTCCCGCCATTCGCTTGTTTCAAGAACCTTCTTTATATTTCAGAGGTCACAATGTATCTTTTTTATTTCAATCTTCCAAGTGGGACATTTAGCTTTCTGGGAAGATTGAAATAAAGAAGATACATTTACGAGACGAAAACACAACTATAGTGTTACAAAAAAAATTATAGAAATGCACATTTGACAACAAAGTAAAATAGAAAAAAAGTGATTAAAATTCCAAGTTACAGATGTATGGATGGAATCGAAGTAGTGAAAACGGTCGTTTTTATCTTATCTTGAAGCATACTTTCGGAAAGCGCGTATCATATATTTTAAGTTTCAAGAGATTTTTAGCATTATATATATAGCATTACGTAATTGTTGGTTAAATTATAGCTGTGTCTCCGTCTCATTTTGTACCAATATTATGAAACCATAAACTTAAACTTGAAACATACACAATATAAATTTTACTCAGATCTATTGTGTGTATTTTTTGTTGTTGTTGTTTAATATGTCCTACTCTCTTTACATTTTGATTCTAATTCACGACTGTTATGAAAAAACTTAAATTTCTTCCCTTGTTCCGAGCTGTGTATGCATTTAAAACGTTTAAGTTGAATACATGTATTTCTCAAATTTGCTTTACTCTTATAAAATTATTTTTTTTAGCAAGGTATGTTTTAATTTCTAGTTCAAATAGAATTGGATACTTATTTTACAGAAAGACATCTTGTACACGAGTGGGCACACTTGAGGTACGGAGTTTTCGATGAATACGGATTACCAGGCGACCCTAATTATCCTGCGTTTTATCAGGAAAATGACAAAGTATGTGGTTTCCTAAGTATTATTATCCCTATCTTTGGCTTACTTATAATATTGGTAATTTATTATATTGTATTCTAAGATTCTTATGTTGATTCGTCTGTATGTTATATAAATACAAATTTGATGTTATTTTTAATTTGCCTTTCTGTTTTTACTAAGCGATTTTAACAGGTAAAGAGTATATGCGAATTTCTTCTCCTTCCAAAGAGAAGTAAAGTTTTCATACAAAATTTAATTGTCTTCTTTCTTCAATTTGCTATTCTATTTTGTATATTTAGAGCACTACACTGATACTTCGTTTTCTTTTCGCTTAATTAGCACTAAACTAACACTTCGTTTTCTTACTGCTTAATCTAACATTACAGTGACGTTTCCTTTTTGCTTAGTTTAATATTACACTGACATTTACTTTCTGCTTAGTTTAATATTACACTGACATTTACTTTCTGCTTAGTTTAATATGACACTGACATTTACTTTCTGCTTAATATAACACCGCACTACGGTTGACGTTTACTTTCTGCTATAGCGACATTTCGTTTTCTTTCTTCTTGGTTTGTGAATGTAAAGGTTACTTTGTTTTAGGATAGTTACTCATGATGTGAGAAGAGTTCATTTTTCCCACAACAATGGCATAAGTTATTTGTTAATTGATTCAGTTAGCTTATTGTCGTTTCAAATATTGAAATATAAATAAGGAGTATACTAATTTGTTCACCTAAACAAACGATTTAAACACTGTTTTCAAAATATTACGTGTGTGCATTTATTAGGTTTTATCATGGTTAAAAGTTTGTGAGAAAGGACGTGAATTTGAAAGTTTCAGTATTTGAATCCTGAATAAATGTTTGCAGGATGACTGAATTATAATTGCATCTCCATTGAAAAGAATTTTTCATAATTCGATTTCGTGTTTTCACTTTTCAGTTACATATTTCATTTTTTAAACCATTTACTTCCAATGAGGGCCACAAATCACATAACATTGAATAATTTTCCCTTTTTATCTATCGAAACACTCGGATGAAATCATTTATTTTTCTAGTTAAAAATGCATAGAAAGCCTTAACAGTTCTTAATGGGCTTATCTGCAATATTGAAGGTATTTTGTTTAATTTTTTTTTCATATATTATTTGAGACCCTCTAGCCAACAAGGTCATGGACGCAATATTAATTTCATCTATAGTTTAAGCAGCTGTTTCAAAAACAAGTTGGGGACCTGCTAAATAAATGAGCTCACAGGTTTTCTTAACACTAGTATTCAATGTGCCTCATGGTTGTCTGACTTAGATCGTCCCCACAAGTTGTAAGCAAGGGATCACTGGGTGGATCGAATCCAGTGGCGGTGGACCCTGTTCCATTACAATAGATGGTACAGTTAACGAAGACTGTCGGTTTATCCCGGACCTGAGCAATGAGGATGCTAAGGCGTCTGTTATGTATTTACCTTACATTCCTTCGGTAAGTAAATACCATTTTTCTGTTTATCTCGTTTTCAGTCTGTATCCGTCTATCTATCGTTTTTCTCATATGGATATCTAAATGCTGCACTCTAAGTCTCTTTTTCTGCCTCATTTTTTAATATAACTGTTTTTGTTTGTCTTTATCCGCATAAATACGAAAACCTAATGCTTTTCCATAATTGTTTTAATAAAGTAAAATCTACATTTCCTTAAAAAAATCTTTCGTAGTTTAAAGTACGAGTATCACGTTTTTACTTAAAACATGTAACTTTTTGACAGATTACTGGGTTTTGTGACCACACCGATAACCAGCTACATAATGCTCTAGCTCCAACAAAGCATAACAATCTATGTCACAACCAGCCAACTTGGACTGTTATCAATAAGCATCCTGATTTTTCCAGACGTTTGTAAGTTTCAGTTTTTTGCAACCTGATTCAACTTTCCAGTTTCACAAATACTTAATAATTTTGTTTCCTCACATCTGATTTTAACACATATATTTTCCAAAATGTAACTTAATTTTGTTTTCTATTTCAAGTTTAAGCATCTACCCTTCTCAGGATGTATGTCAGTATTGATATATGTATCTATAACTGGTAATTGTTTCTTGTTACTTACTGTTTCCATACTTAGTTTTCGAAACGATTAATAATTTAAATTTTTGTTTCATCCAAATTTCACAAAAAAGGGGATATTTAAATGTGTTTGTTTTTCCAAGATAATATTTAAAAATAAGAATAAAATTAAAATTTTCATTTTAAAACGATCAAATGTATCACGAAGTGATGGTATTAAACCTATTATAATCAATAAAACATTAACATTTTAAATAAAATTACAGAGTATATAAACATCAATTTAAACGGATTATCTTATGAAATTTGAAACGTGTATTATTTACTCTTCCAGTACTGGTGCCTACTATAGGTGATGCTGTCAAACATGTTATGATTTTTGAATTTAAAAAAATGAGGATATATCTTTGGCAATAGAATTTGCTATTCTTAGTGTAATATCGGTATTTAATTTATTGACAGTAAAAGAAGTGTGGGCTTTACCAGCACAAAACCCAAATTTCGTATCGTACAATCCCAACCTGGAAGTGAGGGTAGATACGTCTTAGTGTTGGACGTATCTAGAAGTATGAGCGTAAGTAAAGTTTAAAATAGATCTCACCATTAAGATTTTAAAATACGGTTATCACCATAATAAACTGATAAACAACGATTTATAAAATAATAAAACTACGTTATTATGCTTAAAAGTCGTTGTTTGTCAATTTACTATTATATTAACATATTTTTCCTAACACAAATATGCTTATTCATCGAATTTCAGCTACTGACTACCAGTTTTTATCTTTTGAATATGTGTTTAATTGATCTTCTAGCTCAATAATATCACGAAATCACATAGGCTGAAAACATGTTAGTCACAAAACAAAAAACCTAATAATCAGAGTGCTTTTGGAATGTATACATTGCTTTTTTGAAAGGGAATGGGAGTTTTAGAAGAGAAAATAATGTAAAGCTAAAATATTTTTTTCTTTATCTGTAACACTTGTTATATGTGTTTTAGGTTTATTCCCATTTAGTCAGCTCTAATGTAATCATATACCAAAATACGTTTTATATTTTATTTGTCAACGTGGTATGCCACTTTATTGTAAATGAAAAACTTGAAAGCAGTGTTAATTTCTTGAAAACAAGCTAGATTTTTGTTATATTTGTAATTTGTGTGTATATATATATATGCATGCGCTGTGTGTGTGTTAAAAGTCTATTGCATAGTATTGTACAGTATAATTATTAAAATGCTTTTTATTTCCAAAAATGTTAAAGTACCTTTTGTATCTAAACCTTATTCTGTATTTAACAGACTTATGCTTATATTTTTAGGTGTATTCCAATTTCGTTTACTCCTATTTAGTCTATTGCTAGTGGGAGTAGGAGAACTGGGATGTTATAGTGTTTTTGACGTAAAAAAGTTTTCTTACGGGTATTGAGCTGAGTACTTTCACACATCTTTAAGAATTCAATATTTTTGACGTGATATCTATATAAATAACATAAAATTACACTCAAACTGTTCAAACTTGTATGAAAAACTAAATATAGTTTTTTTTTTTACAATTATTGTGCAGTTGTACAACAGACAACCCATAAAACTGCTTCATCGAGCAGCTACTAGATTTGTTGAGGATGTTATTTCTGAAGGTTCTCAGTTGGGAATAGTTTCATTTAGCACAAACACTACAATTCTCCATAACCTGACTCAAGTCAACAGTGCCACTCGCATTAAGCTGAGAAATAGTTTACCTGTAAACAATGATCTCGGAGATACAGCAATTGGCAAAGGACTGGAAGAAGGTTTAAAGGCGCGTGTTTAGCTTCTTCTTCTTTTTTTTTTTTTTTAGTTATAAGGTTTGAAAATATTTAAGGTGAACGTATGATCTGGATATTGATTTGTAAAAGCTAAAGATAATATAAATAAATTTCATATTTTACCATGATTAGAAAATACTGTAAAATAATCAGTTCTTTACTACCAAATTGGGCTTTACGAAATGTTAGTTTTGTGAAACTTCATTACGTTAACGAAATATGTTATTGTGATTTTGAAAGTTTAAATTCTTGCAGGTATTAAAGTCTCGTGGAGAAGCAGCAGAAGGAGGGCTAATTATCCTCATTACAGACGGAGAAGAAAATGTAGAGCCATATGTTAGCCAAGTCCTTCCGAAACTACAACAACAAAAAGTTACTGTCAACGCCATTGCTTTTGGCAATAAGGCAACGAGAAAATTAGAAGACCTTACAAAGTTAACGGGTGGTAAAGGATTTTTCTTTGCAGATATTCAAGGCAATCAACCCACCAATGCACTAGATTCGGCTTTTATGGACTCTGTCACCTCGCAAGCTGACTTAGAGTTTCGCCCTGTTCAGGTAATTTTTTCATCACATATAACCAATTTTGTTCAATACTTATAAGCGTAAGTTATAAATTCTCCTTTATTATTTTCATTAGAAAGAGCTACAAAAACAACAATACAATTAGTATTAAAACCTGAAACAATTAGTTTTGTTATAATGCTGAAAAAATATTTTATTTTCAAAATATTCTCTATAATATGTAAAAATATAAATGAATATAACATAAATGTTAAATTTAAATATTTTTATTTCAATAAATATATTACTTTAAGTTATGTTAGGTAACGGGGTAAAAAATACCACCTATTTGAAAATGTCTAATCATCAGATCAGACGTGTTATTGTTTGAGACTTGCTTCTTTAATAAGACAAAACATGAGCTCATTTTATAAATTTTATCGGAGTATAAAGTCATAGTATTTATATATAAACGAAATTATATTCAAATACACGTGATTTTTATTTTTATTTCAGTTTGAACTTAAAATCTTCAAAGTACAAAAGCCATATCAAATCTTACAGGAGTCAAATTTAAAATAAAAAGTTTCATTTCTCAAAGGACTGATCACATTCTTCCTATAAAACGTTCTGGCACTAATGCATGATTTGTCTAATTCTTGTATAAAAGTAAGACGAGTAGTTAAAAGTTTTACTACACATGGTATATCGTTAATGACGTTATATTTACTTTGTGATTTACAAGTTAAAAAAGGAGGGACTTCTGTTTTTATGTTTCTACATTTTATATCAAGGTTTGGAAATAAATCCATTTATTACTCATTTGTAGATAGCCGACACCATCATTCGGCTCTTTAGCTCCAAAACTATCAAGAATATTACCTTAGATAAAGAACTAGGAAAAAACACAGTTTTTACTTTCACAAGTGAGGACATAAAGGACATTAATATAATACTAGTAAGTCCAAGCGGGAAAATCTACGACGTTAACAGTCCTGAGTACACCAAAGACGATCGAATCAAACTGAGACTAGAAATAAAAATCCCAGATGCTGAGGTAATTTTCCTTTTTTACATTGGAAGAAGCTTTCACATACGTTATATATATGTAAAAACGGCTCGTTTGGGTTGAGAAAATATTTTACGAGCCGTTTTTTACACATATATTTCTCTACAAGTTGGTTTTCTCGACGTCACTGATTTTCACACACTTTGTGGTCGTAATAAATCTTATCGTAATGTCATAAGCAGGCGCAGCACTGTTCTAGCATAAATAGGTTAAATTAATCTTAAAATAAAGAAAAGTAGTTTATTACGAGTCTATTTTAAGCAAACATTTATATTCCTAACCAGCGTTGAAAGAGTGAGAAATTAAAATCAACCCATATTTTTCCTTACTGTCATAATGAGAAGTAAAATTTACAGATAATGATGTTTTGAATACTTGGAGTAATACAGGATGTTAATATTTCTAAAATATGGCTATTCAATTACACCTGTCGAAAATAATTAGAATCTTAACATATCAAAGACAGCCACTAAAGTCTTAAAAAGTAATTTCAAACTAAGCATGTTCCTTACAAATTCAACAAAACAAATTGTGAAGTTCATGATCTTGTAATTCCTCAGATGAGTCAGTGGTAAATATATGGTATTACAACGGAGGTAGCTTATTGTACAGCTTTGGGTCACATGAAAATGATCTGGGTACTCTGGGTTAGAATGCTTGTTTCACTCTTAATCATTTCTTGAAGTACGAGGTTGAATGCCGCTTGATTGTAGTTTGTTTTCTTTGGTAATTAGAAAATTAAATCAATACCCTTAGCAATTTTCTTAAATTTTATCGTTCATAAATTTATATACTATGGATACAATAGTTGTATTACTGCAACATAAGCGAAAAGAAGTCTTAAATCTGAATGTAAATCAAGTATTATATTACAGGCTGGACAGTGGATGGTGGCAATATTATGGTCAAAATTCATTCCCGGAGTTGCTTCTTTTTCTTTGACTTCTGAACCAAATGATCCTCGGATCCAACCTGTTCGGGTACGATCCTGGCTGAGTGACGTCCAATTGAAATATCCTTCACATGCTAAAGTATACGCTGAAATAAAGAAAGGATACAATGCTGTCATTGGAGCTACTGTCAAAGCAACGATTGACCGCCCCATGGGGTCACCAGTTGATGTACTTTTGAGAGATAATGGAGCAGGTATTTTTGTTGAATCTTTACTGGATTTTTGTCTTTTGTTTTTTTTTAAAGTCTCTGCTGAGAGACAAGAATGTAAGTACAAAAAAAAAATTACAAAACAAATACTTTATCACAGAATATATTTCCAATGCTAGGGAACCTCCAGGTGAAAGTATGGCTAGTTAATTCTGTTTTAAAAATGACTAAAACGTCAGTTTATATATTTTATTCCCTACTGGACTATAGTTTGGATAAGATAAGCGTTAGCTAACTGATACAGATTATCAGTTGCGCTTCTAATAAATGAAAATATAAGAAAAGTGTTCTATAATATGCTCTTCTCCATTTAATAAAGAATAAGTAGAATCTGACGTACTTTAGTAAAACTTAATTATTTATTACCTAATAAATCTTCTACTGGAAAAAAATATTTTATTATATTGTTTTTTTTTTAAACTGAGTGCTACGAAAAACTTTATACATATAAATGAAACATACTAGCCGGGCGTTACTGGTGGTTACCTAACAACTAGGCCCGGCATGGCCTAACGCGTAAGGCGTGCGACTCGTAATCCGAGGGTCGCGGGTTCGCGCCCCCGTCGCGCTAAACATGCTCGCCCTCCCAGCCGTGGGGGTGTATAATGTGACGGTCAATCCCACTATTCGTTGGTAAAAGAGTAGCCCAAGAGTTGGCGGTGGGTGGTGATGACTAGCTGCCTTCCCTCTAGTCTTACACTGGTAAATTAGGGACGGCTAGCACAGATAGCCCTCGAGTAGCTTTGTGCGAAATTCCAAAACAAACAAACAAACAAAACCTAACAACTATGTTTTATTGGCATTAAGGTAAATCAGATTAATAAACATTGTTGTGTAAAATCTAAAATATTAGGAAATGAAGCACTGCTAAGTTTTCAACAGCTTAATTATAAAAAACATTCCTCTTTTAACTGTAGGTGTTATATAACTTTTAAATCACCACATCTAGTTTTAAAACTTCAGGCGTTGTTCATCCACAAATTGCCAACATCTGTTTTGAACGATTCGAAATAATACTTTGTTGAAATATAAATACAGCTGTACATTTATATAGTATTCTAGCATATTTTCATATTATAGGTCCTGACGTCACTAAAAATGACGGAATATATTCTGGATACTTCACGCAGTTCAATGGTAATGGAAGATACGCAGTTGTAGCAAACGTCATCAATGATGGGAATGCAAAACTCAGGCGTGGAAGCCCTTCTTCATCTCTTATTCCTATTACTAAATTTAAAAACCCTGCAGGTAATAAAAATATACTCGACTTTTTAAATATAGTATTTTATCCCAGAATAGAATACCTAATAGAATAAAATTAAATACCCAGAATAGAATAACTAATTTTACAATTCTGCAGGCAACTGACCATATTTTTTAAATTAACTGTTTTATTATACAAATACCTCTTTTATTTCCTTTTGCTGAAATGAGATTTTAGACTTAAAGTTGGGTTACCAATGTTCAAATTGGTATATCGTATTATTACAAATTATTTGTTGAATGCTAATTGTTAATTTAAAATTTTAATTTGTGAAAATAATTCGTTTTCAGTCTACAAGGTTGACATTAAGATTTCACTTCTGATATTTTAGGCTCTCAAATTAATTCTTATCGCCAAATTAAACAAAAATGTTACAAGATACATTAGTTGACATATAATAATATAGTAATTGTTACGTATTATTACTTATTTCGAACGAGTCTCTGATCTATTATGTTATATATGTTACGTATTATTATTTCAAATAACCGGTAATTTTAATTTAGAAATTAATTTGCTGTCAAATGCATCAAATTTATGGTATTGCCAACAAAATTGATAAACACAATTTTCTTTTTTTAACAGAAACATATTCTAATATACAAAGTAAATTTTTGTTTGTTTTTTAAATTTCGCGCAAAGCTACTCAAGGGCTATCTGCGCTAGCCGTTCTTAATTTAGAATGTAAGACTAGAGGGAAGGCAGCTTGTCATCATCACCCACCGCCAACTCTTGGGCTACTCTTTCACCAACGAATAATGTGATTGACCATCTCATTATAACGCCCCCACGGCTGAAAAGGCGAGCATGTTTCGTGCGACGGGGATGCACACCCGCGACCCTCAAATTACGAGTCGCACGCCTTAACCCACTTGGCCATGCATTATGTGTTGCAAAGAAACATAATACAGTTTATAATAACTATTATTACTAATAGTCATTACAAATAATAATTTATATACAACAGTTTTACAAACTTACAGACAATACCGAGTCTTAGATCCGGTTTAGAACTGAATATTTATCGACGATCCAGGTCCACGACGAACAAATTAATACTGACTTGATTTTCTTACACCTCGCCTAAGCTAACGATGTCTTCTCTTTGATAACCTCACAACGGGTACAAGCGGACCCCTTCCAGCAAAGACATTTAACGTCCTCGTAGAAATAATGATGTCCGAAGTAATTCATTAAGTTAAACAGTTTGTAATATTCGAATTCTATAAACGTTCTTGTTCAAATTATGTAAATTTCCGATTAATAGGCGTAAATCACAATTATAGCTTCCGAGTCCTATAGCACACTGGGCCCGGCATGACCAGATGGTTAAGGCACACGATCTGAGAGTCGCGGGTATGAACCCCCGCCACATGAAACATGCTTGCCCTTTCAGCCATGGGGGTGTTACAAAGTGACGGTCAATCCCATTATTCGTTGGCAAAAGAGTAGCCCAAGAATTTACAGTGGATGGTGATTAGCTGCCTTTCCTCTAGTCTTATACTGCTAAATTAGGGACGGTTAGTGCAGATAGCCCTCGAGTAGCTTTGCGCGAAATTCAAAACAAACCAAATCTATAGCACACTGACTGTAGGTGCTCAATAATATTCTTCTACTGTCTCTCCGCTTTTGTACGAATCAAGTAAGTTTTACAATTTTCAACAATCACCGAGCACACCATTATTTTTGTCAAACAAGCATTTTCTACAAACTTCGAAAACAGGCGTGACTTGCACAATACACAGTCAAGAACATGTCATATGCAAAAAAGAAAATTATACAGAAACAAGCACATGCACTAAAATAAATGTACAACGGCAAATCGGTTACGTAATCTCTTGTAAAAAATAAAACGAAATAGTTTTGGTTTTATTTTTTATTAGAAAAAGTAAAATTTCGCGTTAGAACTTTCTTTAGCTTTAATGTGTTCGCGATAAAAGCGTCAATTTATGGTGGTGAATAGTATATTGATCAAATGTTATTTTTATGTCATTCATTAAAAGTACTAAATGTGTCATGAATAAAAACAAGAACTTCAAATACAATTTGAGCATTAAAATATACAATATTAAAATCCATTAGAAACACATTATTTCTCAATTTAGAAAAAAATATTTCAGTTTTATCAGTTTACACTTCACTTGAAAACAGGAAATTCAACCAAGCTTAACAAACTTTACATATGAATAAAATGAGTCAGTTCTATTTAATTACTCTCACATAGTATTGCTACAGACTGTAGTTGAAAATATTTGTAAATCACACCTTTAAAAGACAAGTAATAAAACATTCGTTTGTACGGAACTTAAAGTCAAACTTAGTTGATTGATAGACTCTAATTACACGAAACATTTGTCATTAAAGAGCGCCAGACTGTAAAACTTTTGTTTTGTATGCTACAAAGTTATTTGCAGTAACTTATCTGATTTTATTTTTTCAAATGCGACATCTTCGTTGTAGGAATTATTGATGATTTGTTTCTAACAAAATGATGAATTAGTTACATGTATATGTAATCGAATTACAAAATATTAATAATATTATTATTATAATGTAAACAAATTGTTGAGTAAGTCATACTTTCATCAGATAAAGAAAAGAAAAACGCCTCAGCAGCTTTTACAAGAGATGAGTTCGTTGTGACTGTAAAACCCCAACGGCCTAATAAGGTAGACGA
Organism: Tachypleus tridentatus; assembly: GCF_004210375.1. Taxonomy (NCBI): domain Eukaryota; kingdom Metazoa; phylum Arthropoda; class Merostomata; order Xiphosura; family Limulidae; genus Tachypleus; species Tachypleus tridentatus. The sequence goes on along the minus strand of NC_134832.1, from coordinate 35,382,413 downwards.
AGAACCAATCGAGGTATTTGAAAGGACTTCAAATGCTGGCGCTTTACGTCTTGATAATTATTCTCCCAATGATATTGATATAATTCCACCTGGTAGAGTTACGGACCTTGTGATGGTTTCTTCAGAGCAAATAGATGAACAAAAACTTGTAACTCTGCGATGGACATCTCCTGGAGATGACTTAGATGTTGGAAATGGTGAACTATATACAACTTATAATAAACATCTTATATTACAGTTTGTTTATGTATTGAAAGCACATGTACTAAAATAATGAAGTGCATAAAATACATTTTATTTTGACACACAATAATCTGTTTTATTATGTAACAATACTAATAAGGTTTTGGTAACATTAAATTTCCAACTGACGTTTTCATATAACACTATTCTGTTGTTTAGTATAAGTGACAGTTTGTCAATTATTGTTACGAAAGTCTGAGCTTTATACTGAGTAAAGGGTGAAGAATCACCATCCTTAGCATCCCCTTTGCCCCAGCACGCATTTCTTTCCCTTCTTCTTGATCTTTTGGTCTCATATTTCTCGCATACTAACAGCTGTTTACCATTTTACTCGTATTCAGGAAATTAATCTTTAATACCTGCACAAACATCTTGCGAGATTTTATAAGATGACAAGCTGTACTTCATCCATTTGGGAATTTTGTCAAAAGGGTGCTCAATGCAATTTTGATTCCTTGTATCATTTTTCAAGTAAATTAATGATAACTCTAGCCAGTTCTAGAAACTATATGAGTGAGAGAATAAACTTTAAAACTAGGTGCCAATACTACTTCTCTGACTCTATCTCTTCTGTTAAAGTATTGTCGATTCATCCATTTTTTATTTTACTAATACAAAATTTTGTAACACAACTTTGATATAGTGAGCTTGCAGCATATTTCCAGTCAAGGTAACTAGTTTTTGCTAGTGAAATGTTTCCATTACTGTTGAAATCAATTTCCATCTTATTTAGAAGACATTCCCCTTCGATAGTAGCTACCAAAGCTAGCCTATTTTTAAATATTTTCATCCAGTTGCTTGCAATAAAGAAAAAGTATATAAGCATTGGCTTGCAATTGTCACACAGAACAGATTTTTGTTTGTTTGTTTTTTAATTTCGCGCATAGCTACACCAGGCTACCTGCGCTAGCCGTCCCTAATTTAGCAGTGTAAGATTAAATGGAAGGCAGCTAGTCATCACCACCCACTGGCAACTCTTTGACTACTCTTTTATCAACGAATAGTGGGATTGATCGACACGTATAACGCCCCCACGACTGAAAGGGGAAGCATGTTTGGTGTGATGGGGATTCGAGCCCGCAACCCTCAGATTACGAGTCGAGCACTCTAACCACCTAACCATGCTGTCGAATTTGTAGAAGCACTGAAATATGCATCCATATGCTGGCAATAGCTAATCTCGGGTGCATAAGCAAAATCTCTCATTTCATCAAAAACTTGTGTCCATATCCCGGATTCAGTTTGTGAGATTGATTCTCATCAGCATTGGGAGTTGTAACCTCTACGATTGTTTTTATACTTTACAACACTTTCCGACAAGGGTAAATAAGATTGAACTTAATGAATAGCATGTGTATGCACGTATAAACACAGTTTTTGTGTGTGTGTGTGTGAAAGAGAGGGAGAGAAGAGAGAAAGCCCTCAGAATGAGCTACCAAATACTTTCATTACAAATGATCAATATTATTTTCTGTACTGAACTCAAATCTTTAATTTTATCATTGGATGGCTTTGTATTTCTATACACTCCAATTAAAAATATTCATAAAATTGTCAACGTATTATTTACCGCTGATAAGTGAGTCAATGTTACGCCTACAAGTAATTATTAATTTTTTTACGAGTTAACAATTTGAAATTCTGTCAAGAACATAAATGATTGACACAATGTATCCTAAAAGCTTAAAATGCTGTTATTTACCTTGTTAACAGTGAGTGAACTGTATTATTGTACAAAATCCGAAGCTATTGGAAATGGAGACTCGAAAGATACAGATTACTTTACTTTAATCTAACAATTTAAGTCATATTTTAGGCCTACTGCTTGATCATTAGTGTCGAGTGTAAACTGGTAGAGAAAAACCTGGCTGACAATGTCATGAAAATATGGGGTGAAGAGATTTTGAATGACTAAGACATAATATTTTATCAGCGTGACTAGGTTTAGCCTCGATTTGACCTATCATATTTGCATTGCAAATTGTATGCAGACAGGATAGGTCAAAATGGGGCTACACTTGGTCGCACCATTTGGAGACAAGCCAATTAAATTTCTTCACTCCATATCGCATGGAAAACCTACTCACGTCGCACATAAACTTTAACTATCTTTAAAAATAAATAGACTTGGTCGAATGATTTTAAGTATTATCCTAAAGAAAGAAAAAAAACGGACATTTTGTTTGAGCGCCAATCCGGGGAATAGTCCCAATAACACCTGCCTTTATTCGCCCTTGATGACCTGGCATAGCCAGGTAGGTTAAGGCGTTTGACTCGTAATCTGAGGGTCGCAAGTTCGAATCCCCATCACACCAAACACGCTTCTTCTTTCGGTCGTGAGAGCGTTATACGTGTCGATCAATCCCACTATTCGTTGGTAAAAGAGTAGCTCAAGAGTTGGCGGTGGGTGGTGATGACCAGCTGCCTTCCTACTAGTTTTACACTGCTAAATTAGGGACGGCTAGCACAGGTAACCCTCGTGTAGCTCTGCGCGAAATTCAAAAACAAAAACAATCGCCCTTGATTATATCTAGATTCCTGTATCTCTTTGTATTTATAAATTTTATCAAGACAACACTTGTGGTAAGATATTTTTGTGATCATATATATTTTCCGAGTATATCTTAATTGCAAATTTGTTAATTTCATATAACTTTTATTTTTATTATTTAAGCTTCTTTCGTTGACTTGAGAGCCAGTTGTGTCGTAGAAGACATTATAAAACGTTTTCATGAAGTGGATAATTTTAACGAAAGTCTTGTAATGAAAGGTAGCCTGGATCCTTTGCCGCCTGGAGAGGAACAGGAAATAACTGTGGAAGTGCCTAATGCTATTTGGAATGCAAAATCAAACAGCACAATCGATTACACTCGTATAGATGTGTATTTCTCTTTGAGGATAGTTGACGAAAGAAACAACCTGGGTGATCTTTCTAATATTGTTGTTGGACACTTCAAGAAAATTCCATTCGTTCTTTTGGAAGAGGAACCATCCACTGAATGGAGGGTTTATGTATTTGGCATTGGTGCAGCTACACTTCTTATTGTTGTTATTGTAGTTACGTGTAGAAACAAAGGGAAAATAAATAGATGTACAGAGACTTCGTTGACAAATTCTGCTTAGGATTCGTGAAATCCTAATGATGAGAGGTAACACTTTTGCTGCAGGCTTGGGCGTTAGTGAATAGTATTAGCTAATCACGAGTTTACTCCATACCTAAAAGAGAAAAAAGTACTGATCAGTTTATATATGAAAGTGTAATGTTGAAAGTACTGTACAGTTTCACACTTGTATTCTATTGTATACAGATAGAAAGTTTTTTACGGTTGTTATTTTTACTTTGAATTATGGATTCTTAGAAAATCTATCATAGAATTTTGACTTTGTATTGAACTGATTTTGTGGCTCATGCATATCCCCGCACAACAGTCCAATTTCCGTATTTTCTGAATCTTTTAAATTATCTTACCAGGCTATTGGGTTCGAATTTATCTGTTGCAAATAAGAACTTGTGGTTTTATAGTATAAAAACATTAAGGTATATTATATAAAATCCTTAACCATTATTGTAAACATAAAATTCATGATATATATTTTTTAACCTATTTTGTGCACCTATTGTTTTCTTGTTATTTCATTCAGGGAATTGTTTAGTTTATCAACAGTACCTTTGACTAATATGATTCAAATCATAATTGTTGGAATTTTTAATTAGTTATTTTTAAGTTTTAAAAAGTGGTTGTCTTATCGAATGACAAAATCGAAATAGTTACGTACATAAATAAGCCTACAGCTTCATAAAAATGTCCAAATGTTTTTATTTGTGTTTAGAGCTTTGCATGTTTTGAATTAAAACAAATTATTTTTAGGTTTAGTAGCTTCAGTTAAGAAGAAAGTTTATTTAAGATATATTGTTTATGTGTTGATGTTAGTCCACTCTTCTCTTAACTAAGTATCGAATTTGTTAATGTTCACATGGAAACAAAATATAAAAAAAATATTTTGTGTGTATATATAATATACTAATATATATTCTAGTCTTTAATTCTTCATTTTACACAATACCATATCTCTTTTTGCATTTACTAATTATTTTATTTATTTCATGAAAATATTGCTGTTCAGTGTGCTTTCAGTTTCTGAAGCTTATATAATAGTTACAAGTTTGTAAGGTTATGCTTTGTATATATTTTAGCTTATGAAATAAATAAATAAATAGAATACGAAATGTTTACGTCAAATTTGATACTAAAATTTGAAATTTTATCGAAGTGGAAAAAAATCCCTCCTCTCAGTTTCTTGTGGAGAAATAAATTATAACATGCAGCTCAGTTTGTAACATAACTAAATAGTCTTCGTGTGTATGAACAGTAATGTTATTTTAGTGGCTTGGTACGCTATTTGAGAAAAAGGCAGAAATATTTAGGAAAGAACTGTTGCACACACATAGATATGAAATATTCTCATTGCACCTATTTCAGGTCATTGGTAGGCAGTTGGTCATCGCACCGAGTGGAATGTATACATATATTTTGTTTTCATAAGATTCTAGGTAACATTTCTCTCGTAGTAGAAAAAAATTTGGGAAAATTCTCCATCTGATAGGCTATAACTAAATTTTTACACATTATGTTTTTATGGGTTAACTTTTCAATAAGAAGCTGGTATGGTTTATTACCATGTTAAATTTATTTAAAAACAAAGGGATAACTAATATGCAAAGTTCCTCTAATCATATTTTTGCTGTATGGGTTGCTTTACAACATAAAAGGTCAATACCAGGCTATAATTATAGTTCCTTTTAACTGCATTTTGAAAAGACTGATGAAGTTAGTTTTTTTGTTTTTTTTATAAAGACATGTTTATTTTTGGCTAAACAACTATTGTTATTTGCTACTGTGAATTCATAAGTTTCAGCTACTAACCATAGGGAAGGCGAAAGTCAGCAATACTCACCATCAACTCTTTACCAAAAAATGGTGGGATTGACCGTTATATATTGTAAGATCATTACGTCTTAAAGAGCGAACATGTTTGGCGCCACGAAACGGAAATTGCGAGTTGAGCCTTTCCGGTCTTTTGTTACCTGTTAGAATTTGAAAGAGCCTGAAACTGAGTTAAATGATAATTTACATTTAGAAGTTAATTAAATTTATGGTGTTGGCTAACAAGTTTAACACACACAATTTTCTATCTTTTTAAAAACAAATATATTTTGATATAATATCCAACAATAGTACGATTTGTAATAACGGTTATTATAAATAGTAATTTAAGTGCAAAGGTTTTATAAATTTACAAACACTATTGAGTCTTCTGTCTCATCTAGAACTTCCTTAATATCCTATCAAGGATTCACGATGAGAGAATTAATTTCGAATTGATATCGGTAAAGTTCACGTAACACGGAATTAGCTGGAAGATATTCGGTGATCACATGAAGTTGTATAACGTCTTCGTGAAAATACTTACATCTAATGTTAATCTCTTGAACTTAAACAGTTTGTAATGTTCGAAATCTACAACCATTCCTAGTCAAATATCTGTAGTTTCCCGATTAAAGTGTTAATCGCAATTATAGCTTCCGAAGTTTACTGTGTACTAACAGTAGCAAACCAATAATATATATTGTCCCTTGGTGCATTGTTTTATAAACGGTAACATTAGGTTCAAAAAGTTTCAGTTTGAACAACACTGACGATACACTAGTGCTTTCGTACACGCGTATATTGTTGATCTTTACACTCGGGAATCTTCGACAACGTTAAGAAATTGGCGGGAATTTTGCAATACAGATTTTACAACATAAATTACATGCATTTCTAAATATAAATTTAACTTTCCATAATAAAATAAATACATATCAGTAAATCTGCTACAACATTACGTTAAATATAATACATTTTCAAAAAATTATACAACTTCAATAATCATACAAATAATCTAATGACCATAAAAATACATAGCACGTGAAATTGCATCAACACAGATGTTATCAACCCCTCTGATATGAATTAACTTCAAATCATACTCTTGTAATGTTAAATTCTAATTTGACAGTCTTCTGTTTAGGTTCCAAAACATCAGTATGTTATAATCTGTGTAAATGACAATCAGATATTTTGATGCAGATATATATAAACATTGAAATGTTCTAAAGCTAAAATTAAAGCCAATGTTTCTTTTTCCACAGTAGAATAGTTATTTTTGTGACAATTAATTTTTTAGAAAAATAACAAACAGTATGACCGATACCTTTGTTATTTTATCATAATGGAATAGCAAATTAGCATCAAAAGCTAATGCGAAAAGATTATCAAAGTCATTTACCATCAAAACAGGGTAAATGTTCTTTAAATACTTGACCTTTTCCAAAGCTGGTTGACATATTCCAGACCACTTGAATTTTTTTATTTTTCTTCAGCGGGTTTGTTAATGGTACAGTGATGCTGATAAAATGTTTACAAACCTTCTTGATTAACCAGCCATTTCCAAAAATCTCAAACTTTCTTGTTGGATAGGATTTAAATAATTCACAATACAATCAACTTTAGATGGATTGGAAAAATTTTACTGTGGCTAATTCGTAAATTAATAAACAACTTTGACTTTACAAAAGTCAATTTTTGCCTAATTTACAGTGACACTGGTTTCTTTAGCTTCTCAAAAATATCACATAATACACGTAAATATTCTGATAATTTTTCATCACAAAAGGTATTACACTGTACTAGTATACTACATCAGAGTTAAGTTAACCCTGTTAGTTAGAAGAACAATTCAGTATCCCTTCAGTATGTCACACTCTATGATATATCTGGATTTTCCAAGTTTATCAATACGGTCCTCCATTCTTGAAATAGAATAGGAATATGTCGTTGTCAAAACATTTACATCGTGAAAGTCCATACAGAATTTAACCGAGCCATCAGAGGTTGGAATCAGTACACAAGATGGAGATCAACAACTTTTACTAGCCCGTTTTGCAGTATATAAGATACTTCTTTCTATATTTTATCGGATTAACCTGATAGGGATGTTGTTTCAATGGAGATGCGTCACCTATATCTACATCGTGAACAGCGGTGTTTGTTTGATCAGGAACATCCAGAAATATCCATATACTAGCAAGGTGAAATTTTCTTCAGGACGCAAGTTTGAATCAAAATTGGTCAGAATTACTAAATTTAATGTTGCTTTCATCTCCGATGTTTTCGGGTGTCTGAGTTAAAGCAACTTTCATCACTATAAGAACAATGTTTAATGGCTAAAATATTTTCAGTTGCATCTCGAAAGTAATAGGGCTTTAACATTAAAATTTCGTAGTTGTTTACCTTTTTGATGGTCAGGTGTTTTTACAACATAATTCATATCATTAATTTTTCAAACAACTTCTTAAGGACCATAATACTTATCTTTGAGAGAATGATGTCCTATAGTACTTAACTATACTAAGACCACGTCACCAAGACGGAACTTAACAATCTTCAACCTTGCGGTCATAAACGTTTTTCATTCTAGCTTGGGATGGCTCAAGTTTTCTTGAGCCAATTTACAAGTACCAAAGAATCTGGACTGAAAGTTGAAAACATAATGCGCTAAGTGCATTTTTTGGGGGTAATTTTTCAACCATTGTCCCTTCAGCAACTTCAATGGCTTATGCACTGAATTGCCAAACACCAACTCAAATGGGCTAAACCCTAATGACTCCTGAACCGACTCACAAACAACAAAGAATAATATATTAAGTCCTTCATCACAATCTCTCTCATTATCACAGTAAGTACATATCATATTTTTCAAGGTAGAATGGAATCTCTAAAGAGTAGTTTGTAACTTTGGATGATACACACCAGATTTAGCACTGATTTGATAAACAGCTTATTGAAACAACCTCGACATAAAATTTGATCAATGATCATACAGGATTTCTTTGGGTAAGGTAACAAAAGTAAGGAAATTAACCAAAGCCTTAGAATTTTTTTGAAATGAAACGTTTCTTAAGGGGATGGATTCAGAGAATCGAGTGGATACACACATGACAGTCAGCAAATAGTGGTTTTTGAATGAATTTTCAGAAATAACCTAACAAAATCAATAATCACATGACTGAAGGGTTCTTTCAAAGCTGGGACAGGTTTCAAAGGAGAAATGAGAATTTTTTGGTTAGGTTTTCCGACTCATTGACAGGTATGGCAAGTTTTACAAAAGGAAAGTCTCATAATTTTATCACAGGTCTTGTTGACACTTAAATGACTTCCCATAGGAAGTTCATGGCCAATTTTTGATATCTCAGAACAATATGCTTTGAAAACTATGAAACACCTTGTGGTCTTCATTTCCTAAGAAATACATTATTTTTGAAAAATAACCATTTGAACTTTCTCCAGTTCATCGTTTTGGAGTACATATGTAAATAGTGAAAATATCTGCATATCCACTTAATGCTTTGTGTTTGTTTGTTTTTTTTTAATTTCGCACAAAGCTACTCAAGGTCTATCTGTGCTAGCCGTCCCTAATTTAGCAGTGTAAGATTACAGGGAAGGCAGCTAGTCATCACCACCCACCGCCAACTCTTGGGCTACTCTTTTACCAACAAATAGTGGGATTGACCGTCACATTATAACGCCCCCACGGCTGAAAGGGCGAGCATGTTTGGCGCGACGGGGATGCAAACTCGCGACCCTCAGATTACGAGTCGCACGCCTTAACACGCTTGGCCATGCCGAGCCAATGCTTTGTGATCAATTTACTTCTAGCAAACAGAACTTCACCAGTTGAGCCAAATCCTTCAATACTATCATTGTCATTCCCTGAAAAATCGCTGGTAGGAAAATCATTCACAAAGACTCATATTTGTCAAACATTTGACACATTTACTTCATCTCTTTACTAAATCAATATAATAAACTTAATATTGTGAGTGATTTTCGTTCCTTGTAGGAGAATTCACCTAAGAAGAAAGAACTGCCTTCGATATTGTTCTTTTTTTTTTAGTTTTTCGTTTTGTGATTCATCTACTTTATATAAATAACACCAGAACTCTAGTTCGAGTATCCAATTTTTAGTAACGAAATTGTCATGCACTTACTACACTAGTGTATACCCATCAGAAATGACAGGGAAAGTACTATCATAGTAAACATTAACCTCGCATTTCATACCTAACTGAAATAAATAACTTTTTCGAAATCAAGCTTAACCATGAAAAAGGCAGAATTACGTTGGTAATTCATTTGCAAGCCAATTAAAATTAAGATCATTCATGAAATGTATTCGTGGCGTATTCATAGAGTAATTAATGATAAAAATTAGATTAACGACTGCTAATATATACAAAAACAGTGTTTCGTAACACTAGATTCCAACGAGTTTTATGTCAAATTGCTTACCAAGAAAAGGATAACCTAATATTGTTGTTAGTTATACTTTCAAATGTAAAATGAAATGTATAAGCAGCAAAATTTGAAAAATATTTATTGACTTTTTAATGTAAAGTCTCCATTGATTAAAAATGACTTTTTATTTAAACCGTTGATGATATAGTAGAAAACAGCTTCATATGGAATCAATTTAAGTTCAAAATGGAATCCATATTTTCACTGTTGTTATAAATGTTATACATTTGGATCTAAGCTTAATGATACTACAATATCTCTTTACTTTAGGCTTAATACCAACCTTCATTTCACGCCACCACTTACCAGCCTAAAATCGTAATGAGCAGATAGCAATCGAACTGCTCTATGCGTTTACATGCAATTTGGCTTTTGCGACGCCTCAAGAAATTAAGCATGATATGGTATGATACACACTCACTTTTAATTATCTTATGATAATCCTATAATATTGCTGTAAACTACATTTTTAATATTTTCATTGAGATGTTTACTTTGTACATGGTGCATGAAATAATATCTAGAAGTTTGTTTATTCGCTTTTAGTTAATCGCAAAACTACACAATGGCTATCTGTGCCGTCTTTACCATACATATGAGCTCCAGTTTGTAACATGGTAATCCTTTAGCTCATATTCGTGCCATTGGAGTGCATCAAGAAGTTCATAAAAGTGAAAAGCCTTAAAATGTTACACAGAAGTAGAAACAAGTGGTACAATGTAAATAACAGAATCAGTGAAACAGTTAGATAATGAATATTGAGTATTCAATGAGCGATTCAGTTCATTGTAAGTAGTTATCATTGTTGTGCCTATTGAGTTCCTGAATTGACTAGCGCTGAAGTTTTGTTTGTAAGTTTATCTGTGAGTTCTGCACACATTCGTTTGGGAGTTTTTGAACTTAGGCTTACTTGGGTAAACGTGAACTTAGATTTTACAAAAATCGTTATTGGAGAAATATATTACTGTTATAGTTACATTAGCATTAATTTTAAAGATCATCCAAAAGCATCCACTCAATGATTGAAACTGTGAAAATATTATAACCCAGTTCAGCTTAGCAAGGCCTAATGGTTAGGCCTAAAGATAGTGCAAGCTGGAGGTTAGAAATATACTTACCAAATGTGATTATAATTTCCACTTTGTGACGGTAACGAGAAGCCTAAGAGTAAATGGTATGTGGTATCAACTAACAGCTTTCCTTCTATCCATCACCAGAAAATTAAGGACACCTATCTCAGGTATATCCGAAATGGCTTTGTACGAAATTTGACAAAACAAGCAGCTCAGTACCCAAAAAGCAAAATGAGATCGATTACATAATATTCATTGAGGATAGTCTTCAATCCATATATGACTATGGTTTAAAATAATAAATAACACTCAATGTTAAATTAGGTAAACAACAGTAACTAGCCCAGTACTGTCGACCCTGTAGGACAATGCATCATGATGATTGGCTGTTTCAAGGGAAGAGGGTAAGAGGTGATGTATTCAAAAGATGATGATCTGATACTTCCAAAAGTTGTCACCAGAGCGCGAGTTGTCAGAACCGTATTTCTAGGCCGCCATGACAAACGATCATGATGTCCTATTTCAAAGTGTAACCAAAAAGCACAACTAACTTATATAGAGCCGTGATTACAGTTTGATAAAGGGCAGGTGGCTACGATAGACGATTATGTCACAAAGCAGAAAACGTGTTTCAAGCCTGCCATGAGAAGCGGCCATGACTCATACAATACGTGTCTCAAAAAGAATGTAATTAATTAAGTAAATCATCATTAAATAGACGCTTAACACTAATTCATTTATAATTAAATAATTATCTAAAGGACAGTGAATGCTACTTCAGTAGTTAATTAATAATTAAATTATCTTACCACATGTCTCAACCATAATATAATTAACCTCTAATTTGAGAGTTAATTAATTTATTTATAATTATATTATTATAAAAAAGGACAGTGAACACCAATTCATAAGTTAGCTAATTAATAATTAGATCATCCTACTACAAAGTATATAATATATTTCTAGGCGACTATCACTCATGACTCATACAATGTATCTCATCATGTTGATAATCAATCAGTTAATGAAATTTCCCATTCTTAAAAGATGATATCTTAATTAAAACTTATTATTTTAATTATCAATCAAATGTTTTCAGTGGCACGATATATTATTTAATGAAACATATTCACAATTATATAGTTTTACCATGCATACAACACGTGACTATTGGTTTATATCACCCTAAAAGTGGTAATATCATACAATAACTACAAGGTACAAGACAGATACCAATTTTTACATGTCATTTATAAGTTAATAAAATTAATGAAATCATATGTGATGTCTGTAATATAAACGATTCTTTGTTACAACACGTGATCAAATGAAAAGCTTATACTTTTACTAATTTGACAATTTACAACAATTTACATCGTAAATAAAACATTTACAATGCAATTAAACTCTTACTAATTTGACTATGCAACAAAATAATTACACATGTTACTTTATCTCATGCTTTGAAAGGTATAATCATAGAAAATAACAGCACATATTATAGATGATTTACTTCTACATATTTATTTTAACACCGACGTTTGTGTTAGGTGAATATATATATTTAGAAATACATGTAATTTATACTGTTAAACGTGTATTGCGAATTTCCCGCTTACTCCTTACATTTATAGAAGACTCTCGAGTGTAAGAATCAACAATATATGTTTTACAAAAGCACTAGCGTATTGTTGCCAGCTGAAATTTCGAAAACCTCTCCTAACAATTATAATAGATCGACATAGCAACAGGCTGAGAGACATTATATTGATGTTGGTTTGCTGCAGTCGGTAAACTTTAAACCTTCGAAGCTATAACTGTGATTAATGCTTATTAATCAGAAAACAAAAGAGAGTTGACTAGAAAAGTTTATATATTTCTAGCATTACAAGCCATTTAACTTCAACGAAGTCACATTTAAAATTAGCATTTTTACGAAAATATGATATAACTTCAGAGATAGATAACTCGGCATGTGGTCAGCGAACAACACGGAACTTGCTAGCTCCCTGTTGTATCTAGATTAACTCGGAATTATTTTGCTCAGTCGGAATCCTCGACATGATATCAAGAATGTTCCAAAACAGAGAGAGGACTTAATATTGTTTGTAATTTTATAACACTTTTGAAGATAGATCATTATTTTTAATAATTATCATTGCAAATTGAGTTAATTTTTGCATATTAAAATACAACTGTATTAAAAAACTCTGTATACTTAACTTACTGGCATGCATCAAAAACTGAATACGAATAGATATTTATTTTATTATTACACTTAAATTATCATTTAACTTCAGGCTATTCGAGATTAAAATACGTTATATAATAAATTGCAGGTTCATCCAGGATAAACTGTGATATATAACACAATAAACCGGGAATTCATCCCGAGTCTGAATCAGAGACACAATTCAATCTAAATAGAAATTCAAATTATAATTCAATTTATATTAATCAGTGCCAAAAAAATTAGATCGTATTTGATTATCAAGATTTAATTGGATCACCTTCCCACAAACAACTAGTAAAATATAGCAAACTAGATGTTAAAAGATCAACGAGAAAAAACTAACTAAAACATCGTATTACTGAAATAATAGTCGGTCATGAGATATTGCCTGAAGAAGCATTAAAGGAAGATTCTAGTGTCGCCACTGGTCAGTCAAAGTCAAGTAATTAAGATAAGTTAGACATCCGGGTACATTTTAAAAAATCGAACTTGAACAAAGCTGAAAGAAAAAACAAATGTCTGGAGGCCAAAAAGTTCGCATTGAAGCCTAAAAGGAAATTAAACTGAAAGAAATGTAAATTAGACATAACTTTGATTGACCAAGGCAAAATGACAACTTTGAACTTAATCAGTATATCAAAGTACTACCATTTAATAAAAATTAAGTTAATAAATATTTCCAACATTTTAAGAAGGTTGCCCAAAACATGTAATAGCCCCCATAAATGGTCATTATTATTAGAAAATGTTTTAACTGATAAAGCACAAAAACCTTATGCCGCTCTTTTTCTAGAAGACTGTATGGACTATAATAAGGTTAAAGCAGCTATTTTTAAAATATACAAGTTAGTATCAGAAGTTTATCGCCAAAAGTTTCATTGTTATCATAACCAAGAAAGTCAAACTTATATGGAATTTTCTCACTGAAAAAGATGCTTATTTTGATCGATGAAATAATTTGATGCATATTGCAACAGTTCAACAAATTGAGATAATTATGTTTACTTGAAGAATTTAAGCATTGTGCAAGTGACAACCTCAAAACTTTCTTGGGTGAAAAGAAAGTTGAAACACTACAAGAACCAATGGCTCTTTCTAATGATTACATTCTAACCAATAAAACACTTTTTCTAAAAATAAATTATTGTTATCTCAACAATATCTGTATCTGTTCAATCCACTAAAGTAAAAGAATATTTTTTGATCCAGCTTATCTAACTCCAAACGTTATTACAGGCGGGATGAAACTTTATCCAAATCATCAAGGCCTGTCTGTCATTTTGGTACAAAACCTGGTCATGTTATGTTCAATTGTTGGAGTTTGAAAAAGAGACAAAAAAAAGGCAACACCCAGGGTTTTTGTGTCCACAAATGGACGTAGTATCTCCAGATCACCAAAAGTTGTTGATTCGGCCACTAATATAAAGACTGATGTAGTTAGGGAGGAATTTAAAGAGTTTGTTTCTTTCGATTCGGTGTTTTCACAAATACACCGCTAATCGCATACCCAGATATATATATTACGTGATACCGGAACGATTCAATCACTGTTGTTAGAAGGTATATTGCCTTTAGATTCGAGTTCTGCTACTGATGATTCTGTTATTATTCAGGGCGGCTTTATTAGTGTTCCTCTTTATAACATTTATTTAACATCAGACCTAGTTTCTGGACCAGTTGGGGTTGGAGTCAGACATACTCTGCCAATTAAGAATGTGTCATTATTGTTGTGAAACTATTTTGCTTTGGGAAAAGTTGTTGTCGAAACTAAAATGGCTAATAAGCCGATCACTGTTTCGTTTTAGGATGATGTTGTTGAGGAGAATCCCGATATGTTTCTCTCTTGTGTTGTAGTTCAAAGTCCCTTGAGAGTATAACAATCTTTAATATTTACAAATAACACAATTAAAATATATTTTTATAATGAAGAATAAAGGACGACTAGTAAAAAAAGAAAACACTTTTACAACATTAAACGTTCTTGGGTCAAGAAATATCAACGGTTACAAAACTATTGTAATAACGTTTCCCTTCTCTACTGGTCACCTTTTATTCTTTAACGTGAAATGTATTTCCCTCGTGTTATTTGTAAATATCAAAGATTATTATACTGTCAGAAAACTTTGAACCTCAGATAAAAATTGTCCAATTTGTAAGATGGATGATAGTAATATTTCTATACGTGTCTAAATTACATCTTCAAGAAGCTAGACTATCTATATACTTTTGTGTGTTATATTTAAACAAGTATATGTATTTTATATCAAAAACAGACAGAAATATCCTATAAATAGAAAATCACTTCCTATTGAATCATGAAGTATTGTAAAAATACATTTAGTTTTCCGTAATATTATATGAAATATGAGAATATATAAATCTATTTTGATACAAAGCCATTGACAGAGTTAATGTATGGTGGACGTACAGTTTGTTTTAGTTGCAAAGTTTATTCTATATGCATGTGCGATACTTTACTTACATCTATTTTACGCTGTACGGAAGTGGTATGTGACGATCATCACAACGGTATAACAGGCAATTTAGTTTTCAACCATTTTACATAGTTTCTAAAAAAATTTCTTTTTTAATTAGATGCCCTTATGTTTCATTTATAGTAATCTACATGAATAGGTATTATTATATTCAGGTGAATTTTATAAACTAACGAATTTCATTTGATAGCATATTAGCATATCTTGAAGTTTTGTTTCGAATGTATCAGTAAATTTGTTAAATATGTGATTTTACATATTTAAATATATACATAAGTATAATAAGTATTATGTATATAATAGCTATTTTACGTCGAAGTATGATGAAACATGAGTTTTCCGTATGAAATAGATGTTTGTTAGAAATTAATACTCATGGTGTATAACTTACCCATAAAATTCTAAGCTTCACATTTATTTTTAAACTGAGAAACTTTCGTAAATAGTATCATAGTGTATTTTGAAGTTTTTTTAACAAATGTTCTAATATATATCTTCAAAATTATGCTTACATGTTCTAAAAAAGTTATATTAGTCTTTGATGTGGAGTGAATTTAATATAAGAAAAATCACACAATTTTAATGATTTTTATACATTTGATAAAGTGTAAATTAGAGTTAACTAATATAAATACAGTCGAGCTACTCAGTGGTTCTGTGTAACATGAAATAGACTTTTCCAACTTAGAAGTGACCTTTATCACTCTCTTTACGTATTGTTAAGTCTGCATTCACTGTTGCAAAAGATTATATTTGCTGTGATAACAACCTAGGAATATAGCAATGTCAAAGATTGACTTAAATGTTACTGAACTCAAACAGATAATCACCCTTTTACAGTGGTGTAACTCAAGATTGCTTTTCATTGGTGTGATAATACATTGGTCGGACCTGATAATATTCACTATGAAATGTCATGCCATCTCTCTCTTGCCGCTTTTGCTCTTCTTCTGGTTATTTTAACCAGATCTAGCAGGATAGTATTTTTCGTATGTTTGGCACTATGTTATTGTTTCCTTTTTCTAAGTTGGAAAGGATCCTAAGATTCCTTTAAATTACCTTCCAATTTCTGTCCGTACAATTACTTAGAGAGGATTGTTAATGCTCGTCTTGTTTGATTCTTCGAATCAAACAACTTTCTCTTGCTCAACCAGTGTGAGTTCCTAACACAGCGCTCCACCGTGGACCACCTGATTCGACTTGAAATATCAATCAGAGGAGCCTTTCTCAAGTGAAAACGTTTTGTTTCTGTATTTTTTACCTTGAAAAGGCTTATGATACAATGTGGAAGTATGGCATCCTAAGAAACCTCCCCTCATATGGATTGTGTGGCCATTTGCCCATTTTTATTAAACATTTGTAATGAACTAACGATTCCAAATCCCTATGGGTTTGACACTTTACCATTCCTTCCCACACGAACTTTTCATTATAAAGATTAATACATCAGTGGACAACTTCCTCTACAGTTGCAAACGGTCTCTGTGTCAACGACTTCCACATCTCTTGTCAGTCATAGAGCATAAAATTTATTGAGCAGCAGCTACAGATTGCCCTCAATCATTTACTTGAGTGGATAACAGCAAATGGTTTTACCTTTCCTTTCTCAAAAACCGTTTACATGCACTTCTGCCACCAACAGGGTATTCACCCCAATCACGAACTCTGTCAGAGAGAAGTTATGCTTACTGTGGTCCTTCAAGGCAAAGTTCTTTGAGTGCATATTTGACTATAAACTGACTTCCATTCCACAGTTCAAGCAACTATGCATCAAGTGTACAAGGGCACTAAACATCCTCCATGTTCTCTCTTCCACCTCTTGGAAAGGGGATCAATGTTCGATGCTAAAGCGCTAAAATCAGGGGTTCGATTCCCCTCGGTGGGCTGAGCAGATATCCCTTTGTGGCTTTGCTATAAGACAAACACACACACTGTCGATGCTAAAGATCTATCATTTCCTCATTCGATCAAAACTGTACTATTGGTCAATGGTTATGTCCCTGCCAGGACCTCAGCCTTGAATATGTTGGACCCCATTTACCATCAAAGGCTTTGATTCTGCACGGGAGCTCTCCACACTTCTTCAGTCCAGAATTTGCACACTTAGTTTCATGAACCTCCTCTTCACCTCCACCATTTTCTACTGTATTTGCTGTGTGCTTCAAAACTTCGATTCTTACCACAGCATTCCACCTGAGGTTGTGTTTTCCTTCCTCAGTGGTCCAATTTTTTTTCAGGATAGATGGTCTGTAATTGTACCTTTTAGTTTTCATATCCAGGTGCAGTTTGCTGAATTGGATTTGTCCATGGATGACCTTGCTCTCTCCACTGGTCAGCCGACCCTACCATGGCTTATTACCATTCCCAAATGTTACTTTCTTTAAGTCATTTGAGAAAGTTGGATACTCCCAATTGGAAGTACCGTCTTCTATTTACCAAGCGTTTTTTGAACCATCCTTCCATTCCCTTTTATACAGATGATTCGAAATCAGGTGACTACAGGCTCTCTCATGTTTTGTGTGGCTCATTGGTTACACACAGGATTCCCTCTACAGTTTCTATGCTCACTGCATAACTGTACATCATTTTTCTCCCTCTGGATCATGTAGAAGTTATGTGATACACGAACTGTACTATTTATATTGATTTGCTCAGCTCTCTACAGGCCCCGGAATTGCTACACGTTAATTCTCACCCTGTTCTTGTCGATATTCAAAACCGACTGACCCATTTTTCTTTACCACCCATTTCTATCCAGTTTTTCTGGATATTAGGCCACGTTGGTATTCACGGGAACGAGCTCGCTGGCACTGCAACTAAGTCCGTCTGCTTTGATCATGTCTGTCTTATACATGGACTATGATTCTGTATTAAAGGCTCGGCTCCACGCCAGTTGGCAGTCGACTTAAGGTGAACAACGTGGTAACAAGCTTTTCCAGATCAAACCTTTTGTTGCTATTTGGCTTTCTCACTTCCATGAGGATCAGAGGGAGGAAGTTGTGCTGGTTTGGCTACGCAGTGGTCACAGTTTTTTAACTCATCGTTTTATTTATCTGGGACTGATGCACCAATGTGTGGTCTTATGACATTCAAGTCACAATAGACCACATTTTACTGTCATGACGTTGTTACGACCTTAAGTGACGGCACCATTTTAGACATGTTTTTACCATGGATTCACCCTTGACGTTGAAGAGTGACATTGGCGATGGTGACACTGTTCACCTTACTTGTGTTTCTAAAATGTTAGGGACCATGGTCTTTTCAATTCTATTTAAGTTTTTAATTTGAAAATTGGATTTTGTTTTAACATGATTTCTATTTTTATAATTTTACTTTTAATTTTTTACCCGTTGTTTAGCGTAGTTAGCCTAGTTGCTTTGGGTCAATAAACGTCAAACAACCTATTTCAATTTCCACCTGCTTGAAATTACGTCATGTACATTGCCTAGGGCACATGAATGGATTTTTCTATTGATATTTGTGTTTATTGATGACTGGGATATGACTTGTTACAAGTCTTCCTGAATGATCTAGGTTCGCTGAATTGATCACATTTCTTATTTTTCGATGTGATGTAAGAATAAAGAATAGCTGAATCTTAAAAATCATAAAACAACAATAATACAGAATATTTTATGACGGAATTGCCTGTTACGTACCATTTCCAACAATGATAATTTTTGGTAGCATTTTAAAATATATTTTTGCACGTTCTCTTCTCTTACAATTTTATATTGGCCGAGATTTTGATGTAACTTGCTAATTTATTTATTGAAAATTGTTTTGGTATTTATATTCTCTACCCTCCGTAGAAGATCAATGTGTAAATTCATAATATTGGTCATGACAAAATCATAGTTATTTCTTGGCACTTTGGTATAATGTTGAATTAAAAATAACATACAAGGTTAAAATAGGCACGAAATTAAAAACATTTTAATGAAGGCCATATAGAATCACTGAAAATTTCACTCTACGTTTTCTACATTGCAACGTCATCTTCAGGAGTGAGTTGCGAGACATAATTGCGTCTTATTTATACTTTGTTATTAGATTATATAATCTATGTACAGATTTACAATTCCACGTGAATATTTTAGAGAAGGTCACTTCCACATAGATTAAGTGTATGAAATGACATTTTGTCAATAACATTGACACGAAAAGACAGTTATACATATAGCATAAAGTTAAACTAGGGAAAGAGTAGATTTGTATGTTGAATTATTAATTATTCTATATTAGTTAGGAATTTAAAATATCCTCTTCATTATGATATACACTGCTGGCCAAAATCTTAAGGCCAACGAACATAAAGAAAAAAATATGCATTTTGCGTTGTTAGACTCAACCACTTATTTGAGTAGAGCTTCGAAAAATGACAATAAGTTTGTTTGTTTGTTTGTTTTGGAATTTCGCACAAAGCTACTCGATGGCTATCTGTGCTAGCCGTCCCTAATTTAGCAGTGTAAGACTAGAGGGAAGGCAGCTAGTCATCACCACCCACCGCCAACTCTTGGGCTACTCTTTTACCAACGAATAGTGGGATTGACCGTCACATTATACACCCCCACGGCTGGGAGGGCGAGCATGTTTAGCGCGACGCGGGCGCGAACCCGCGACCCTCGGATTACGAGTCGCACGCCTTACGCACTTGGCCATGCCAGGCCAATGACAATAAGAAAAGGGAAAATAAAAAACTTTTTTAGCATTTAATAGGGAAAATGTGAACACTATGAAATTAGCCGAAATACTAACTGGTCAAAGGTTTACGACCATACTGAAATACAGCATTAATCGGTAAACACGTAACGAAATTTAGTAATTTGTGTTCAAGCATCACCGTTGTCACATCTCCCACTGACATCTCTTGTGTTACATCAGGTAAAACATGGCAAAAACTAAAATGTTGACAGAGTTTGAACGTGGCAGAATTATCGAGCTGCAAAAGCAAGGTCTCTCTCAATGAGCCATCACTGGTGAGATTGGGCGTAGTAAAACTGCTGTTCCAAATTTCTTAAAAGACCCTAAAGGATATGGAACGAGAATTTCAAGTGATCAGCCCAAGAAAATTTCGCCAGCGTTGAGCAGGAAGATTCAACGGGTTGTCCACCAAGACACTAGTAGATCATCAAACCAGATTAAATTTTGAATTTATCTACAATATATAGAACAGTACAAAAGGCATGAGAAAAGAAAAAACATGAAATATGTAAAAAAATATATTAAATAGATCCAAAACAAAAACAAATAACATGATATATACAAGTGGAAAAAACAATAAATATATACAAAAAACACATAAGATATAGACAAGTGGAAAAAATATTAAATATATACAAAAATCATTAAATATATACAAAAAAACCATTAAATATATATAAAAAATATATACAAAAACATTTTTGTAAAAAAATATTTAATTTTCTACAAAAACAAAACAAAACTTTAATTATATAAAAAACATTAAATAAATACTAGAGAAAACAACAAAAACCAAAAAGCGAACAAATTGGCGAGACATCCAGCCGCCAGAGATGGTAAAAGGTCCTGGAACCCAGTTGCTGATAGTCTGCCTAAAGGTGGATTAATAGCCTATATCTGACCCTACCCAGCATCGAAAAGTACGACACTGGCGCCTGCTCGAAAACCAATTTGTTTTGAGCAAGCCAGATGACGTATTCAAAGATGGTTATGATATACTGAAAGGAAAAGACCAGATGGCCGGGAACAGGGACTAGTACATTGTACAGTATCGTTTCTGCCACACCTCTCCAGATCGAACCACAGAAATCCATGATGATCTCGATTGAAAGCTTTGCTCTGATCGAGGGACACAAAGATTGCAGGGATATCCTGATCCGTGATGCAATGGAACAGGTACCTGAGAAGCACCAGATTTTGTTGGATGCTTCTGCCCTGCACGCCACAAGTCTGAGTGCAACAGACCAAGGAATGAATGACCGCACCCAAACGGGCACACAGGACGTTAGAAATGATATTAACATCCACGTTCAGGAGAGAAATGGGGTGCAATGAGAAAAGATCTTCAGACTGGCTGGGATCCTTACAGATTAGCGTTCCTGGTGGCAGAGACCCCACAGCTAGACTGTCGTTAAATAGTCGGATAAAAGAGGGTCCGACGACATGCCACATGTGACTGTAAAATTCCACCGGCAGCTCATCTGGCCCAGGACACTTACTAAGCGGCATGAACCGAATGGCCGACGAACACTCGTAAAGGAGACTGGTTTTACCAGCTGTTCATGAAAGGAAGGGTCAAGGGAGGGCTAAAACCGAGTAATGTCATCTCACAACCTCTCGTCCACGGCCGAAGCCGAAAAAAAAACGGCGATAGTAGCCGAGGCACGCGTCCAGAATGTCTGAGATAGCAGATGAAGATTGACCATTCTCCAACACCAGACTGGAGATTGTCGGGTATTAGCCATCTCTCCTGCCTTGCACAGCAGAACCCTAGTGGCAGTACTGGAATCGAGCGACTCGATCAGAGTAGAGACGCTCGCCGCACGGAACAGCTTGGAATAATCCAAATCTATATCCCTACATAGTGTCTCAATGTTCGAGAGGGCTCAGCGATCCGTCGGCCTACCATGAAGCAAGGCAGCCAAGATGTCCCCTTGAGACCCACCCACCAAGACCCGGTGACAGACTCGACAGAACAGAGCCCCCGAACAAGGGCAAGCAAAGTGTCTCCAACTCCATTCTCGACAAGAAGGGAGACGTTGAGCCTCCACACACTGGGGCCCCGATAAATGGGGACAAAATCCCGGAATGTGGCGAGAATCGCCCGATGGTCAGACAATGAAAACAAGACATCCCCAACCCGATGAACAGCAGCCCCGCCGAGACTCTGTCATAGGCCAGGTGTCACATAGACCGGTCGAGGTGGCAGAAACACCCCGACTGATACAGCCATAAAAGCAGATCCATGCAATGCACGCGAGATATCGGAAAAGGCGAAATCCGACAGCACCGCACGCAGAGACCACGTACACTGATCATCGAGGGAAGGATCCAAAACGCAGTTGAAGTCACCCCCAATAACGATATAGGCCTGTGTAACCATGAACTTGTCCAAGCCCGAGAAGAAGGCATCCCACTTCCCGCTCTAGACAGGCGCATAAACATTGACAAGTCGAATCTTACGACCCCAATGACAACATCAATGTATACCACCCGCCCCTTAAGCACTGCTAGCGACGCGAGGATGGTCCCAAGAAAATGCGGGTGGAAAAGAATCCTCACCCCATGGGAACGTGTAGTACCAAACGACCAGAAAACACGGAGAGGGTAACGAGAAGTAAAAGAAAAATGGTACCTCCGAGCGGCAAAATGGGTCTCCTGCAAGAAAATTGCATCAACTGCAAAGCGGTTGAACAGGGAGAATGCGTAGAATTGCTACGCATTCCCCGGATGTTAAGAGAAAGGCAAGAAAAACCCATCAACCAATCAGAGGGAAAAACTCAGTGATGCGACTTTTCCGACAAGGTCGATGGAGGCAGGTGAGCATGCGGCCTCTTGAGGCTACCCGACCCCATCCACTCCTCGCAGCAGCTGCTGCCGACATTCGACCACTGCCGCTGCATGCATGGGACATCCAGACTGAAGTCCGGTAACATAATGGGGCTGCAAGGCCCCCACACCTCCCCACTGTCCTCACTCAATCTGAAGAGACAGGGAAGACTGGGGAAGTCCAACAAACTCATGAACAAGCTTGGTGACAGCAGTTCGTCCAATTTCGTGGTCTGCACCTCGGGGAAAGGGGCCAGAACAAACACCAACTCCAAAGCCAGCACCGAGGGTCTCTCACAACTCCCAGCCTCAGCATCACCAGCAGTGGAAGATAGGGGCTCCTCAGAGTTCCCGACCACCCCACTAACACATCCCAAAGAGGGGGCAGGACCTTCCTCAGAGGGACCCACCACCCTACAAACAGGGGAGACAGGACCCTCCACAGAGGGACCCTCCCAAACACTTACAGGACTGGTTGGATCTTGGACGCCCACACAACCCCTAACCCCCACCCGACAGTGAGGCTGGAGACGCCTCGGGGCCACCCGGGTCGACCTGAATCCCCACAATGGCCCCATCCAAACCCGTGCCTGCAAGATGGGTGGAAGCTCCCTCAGAGGCCTCTCCACCCGAACAGCACCCGAAGCACCACCCTCAACCGTAGTGAACACAGATTCCATGTTCTGAGTGGGCGAGACACGAGCCATCTTAAAGGTCTGTGACACACCCTCCCTCGATACTGCAGCCATCGGGATAGGCGCCCCCTCGGGGACCCCACCACCCACAACCGCCGCAGACGACGCGGGAAGAAGAACTGCCGCCCCCACCCGCTTCGCCCTTGCTTTCTTGGGCTGCACAACCGTTGGCAGCCCCACAGCCACTGAGGCATACGTCGCCACACGCCTTGGACATCGCGAGGGACACCACTATAAATACTACACTTAATAGCACATGCGGCATCCACGTGTCCATACGTCAGACATATCCCGCACTGCAGGGTCTGGCATTCAGTCAACAGGTGGCCCTCTTGGCCACAACGATGACACAGTCGACTCATTCCCGGGTAATTACACATGACCCGGAAACCGTTCACCACAATTAAGATAGGAACTGGCGTCCGCATGTACAAACATACACGCCAGTTCCCCGTGCAAACACTTGGGCGCGACTGCTGCGCTTCATGTTCCATTTTCCTGATAGTCCCATACGTCGACAACACGTCCTTGACGACGTCATGGGACATTTCAAATGGAGCCGACCGGAGGGTGATCCACTTAATGTTCTGCCCGGCCAGCTCCACGGGCACACGCTGGTCCCCAAAGGGAAAGTCCCCCTGGTCTAGTAGGCGACGGGTATGAGCGGCCGACGCCAGCGTCGCCACATAACACCCACCCTCAAAATGCTGAAGGCATTCAGTGTGACTACCCCCGACAGCGGCGTTCAAGGCGTTTATAACAACCGAGGATAGTGAGGCCGCGGGCACCACGAAGCAGATAGACCACGGTTGAAGAGAGTGTTGTCGGTTGGTAATGGCCATACCGACCTACACTGCACAGTCCACGCACACACACACACATCCGAAACGGCTGCTAAGCAGCACGGGACCCGCACACCACATGACCAAGACACACGACAGACAGTAAACACGATACAGCACCCGGTAACAAAACAACCCAATACCCGTAACGGGCACGGCAAACGACGGAAATTTGAAATTTATTTACAGCAATAAACGTCACAAAAAATGACAGGAAAGAGAAAGAAAACCATTTAATATATACAACATTAAATACATACAATGGAAAAAAACAGAAAAACAGATGATATATACAACATTAAATACATACAATGGAAAAAAACAAAAGATACAGACAACATGAAATAGATACAATGGAAAAAAATCTTAATATATACAACATTAAATATATACAATGGAAAAAAATCTTAATATATACAACATTAAATATATACAATGGAAAAAACATTATATATAGACAACTTTAAATATATACAATGGATAAAACATTAATAAATACAACAGTAAATATATACAAAAGAGAAAAAACAACAAATAAATAAAAGAAGTGAGAGAGGAGGCAGAGCGCCTCAGAAGCTGATCTCAACACGACCCCCCACCAACGCACAAAGGGGCGAGACGTCTGGTCGCCAGAGATGGTAAAACGTCCCGGAACTCAGGCACTGGTAGTCCGCCTTAAGGCAGAGCAACAGCCGATACCTGGCCCTACCCAGTATCGAAAAGTACGACACCGGAGCCTGCTTGAAGACCAAGTTGTTTCTAGCAAGCCCGATGACGTACTTAAAGATGGTAATAGTGTACTGAAAGGTAAAAGACAGGTGGCTGGGAACAGGGACAGGTACATGGTGCAGGATGGTTTCCGCCGAGAGGGATGGGACCCAGAAAAGGCCCGCAACCCTTTCCCAGATATCCGCCGACGTCAGACAGAGAACCAACCTGTGCAAGACAGACTCCACCTGGGCGTGACACACGGGTCACAACTTAGTTGGACATGAGTTCCACAGGTAGTAGTGGTCCCTCACCAGCAGGATGTTATGCACCATATGCCAGTTGAAAGCCTGGAGGTGCAACGCTGCCCCAAACAACTTCCCACTGTAGAGCAGGATGGTATAGCTCAATCCTGTGGGTATGTGCAGGGACCAGCAGCTGGTAGAGAGAATGGGAGTCCGTCGGTGCATCGGCAGTACACCGCCGTAACGCGGAGGCAGCGTCGACATACCAAGGAGGAGGGTCAAAACACATAGGTGTCTGCAGGCTCAAAGGAATACCAAAGAGCCTGCACCCCGTGCCAACCAAGAATCGCATGAGGTGGCAGCAGGGGTGACCCTCCAAAGACAGAATATGAAAGGAAACAGACAGGAAAAGGAAAAGACACTGAGTCCAGACACATGGGATGCCCAGACCACCCCTACAAGGCGGCAGCTTCAAGGAGTGCCGAGACACTGCCTCGCACTTGCCACCCAACAGGAAGGCATAGACATTGGGCTCGATGGCCCGAGCAGTGCAGTCATCCAGAGAAAGAATGGCCCCCAGGTAACAGACTAAGGGGCAGATCCTCCTCTGCACCACCTCCGCCCTGTCAAACAGGTTGGCAGGGCAGTAGCGGTAACCATGCACGGCCGAACCAACACGCTGAACTACCCCTTTCAAGGAACCCCAGGGCCCGTGAGAAAACTAACCCCAAACAAGGTGATCGGGAGGAGGTCCAATCCAGGCCAAACAGGGAGTCGGCAGACGAGGCCCATTTGCCAAAACTCCGCGCACGAGACATGGGGACATTCAGCTGGGCTGTGCTGGCCCAAAAGTAACGATGGACGATGGCCAGCGCTGAACCTAAGGATGTTAAGTTCTCAAGGAACAGGTTCACGTCTTCCACATGCGCGACATACGTCACGCTTGAACCCCCCGGCAACTGGAGACCACGCACCGAGACCGAGTGGTACAGATGAGAGAGCAGGTACTCAATAACTAACACGTAAAGTGTTGGAGACAACGGGTAGCCCTGATGAACCCCCTGCAAAATGAGAAAAGAGGATGTCAGGTACCCGTTAACCAAGAGCCTGCTCGAAGCGGTCACGAACAAGGCCTTCACATAGCGTACAAAAACTGGAGGGAAGCAACACCTCCCTAGAACGAACCACAGAAAGCCATGGTGAACTCGATCGAAAGCTTTGCTCTGATCGATGGACACAAAGACCGCAGGGATATCAAGATCCGTGATGTAATGGAACAGGTCCCTGAGAAGCACCAGATTTTGTTGGATACTTCTGCCCCACACGCCACATGTCTGAGTGCAACAGACCAAGGAATGAATGACCGCACCCAAACGGGCACACAGGACGTTAGAAATGATATTAACATCCACGTTCAGGAGAGAAATGGGGTGCAATGAGAAAAGATCTTCAGACTGGCTGGGATCCTTACAGATCAGCATTCCCGGTGGCAAAGACCTTTCAGCCAGACAGATGTTAAAAAGACGGATGAAGGAGGGTCAGACGACATGCCACACGTGGCTGTAAAATTCCACCGGCAGCCCATCTGGCCCAGGACACTTACCAAGTGGCAAAGACCACATGGCCGACCAACACTCACCTAAGGAGACAGGTGTCACCAGTTGATCATGAAAAGAAGGATCGAGGGAGGGCAAAAACTGTGTAATGTCATCCCACAACCCCTCATTCACGGGCAAGGCTGAAAACAAACGGCGATAATAGCCGAGGCACGCGAAAAGAATGTCAGAGATGTCAGATGACGAATGACCATTCTCCAACACCAGACTGGAGATGTGGGGGGTCTTAGCCTTCTCCCGTGCCTTGCACAGTGGAACTCTGGTGGCAGTACTGGAATCAAGCAACTCGATCTCACTAGAGACGCTTGCCGCTCGGAACAGCTTGGAATAATCCAAATCTATATCCTTACGTAGTTTCTCAATGTCCGAGAAGACCCAGCGATCCAACAGTCCACCACGAAGCAAAGCAGCTAAGATGTCCTGCTTGCCCCGCAAGACCAGGCGGCGGGCCCTCGAAAGCCGCATGCCAGCTTGCCTCAGCAAGGAGGCCCAGGCCTCCTTGAGACCTGCCCACCAAGACCCAGTGACAGACTCAATAGAACAGAGCCCCCCGAACAAGGACAAGCAAAGTGTCACCTACCCCATCCTCTTCAAGGAGGGAAATGTTTAGCCTCTACACACTGGGGCCCTTAAAAACGGGGATAAAATCCCGGAATGTAGCGAGAAACGCCCGATGGTCAAACACCGTAAACGAGACATCCCCAACCCGATGAACAAGCATCCCTGCTGAGGCTCTGCCGTAGGCCAGGTGTCACATAGAACTGGTCAAGGCGACAAGAAATGCCCTGACTGGACTAGGTATCCATAAAAGCAGACCCATGCAGTGCACGCCAGATATCGGAAAAGGCGAAATCTGACAGCACCGCACACAGAGACTACGTACACTAATCACCAGAAAGAGGATCACTCCCAATCTTGTCGAGGAGAGGATCCAAAACGCAGTTGACGTCGCGTCAAGGACGATATCAGCCTGTGTAACCATGAACCTGTCCAAGCCCGAGGAAAAAAAGGCATCCCGCTTCCCGCTCTGGACAGGCGCATAGACATTGAAAAGTCGAATTTTACGACCCCAGTGACAACGCCGTCAACGGCTCATATGACGTACGTGATTACATCATAGCCCCCAAACAAGGAGAAAGCACTCACATAATCAATGGACTTTAACACCGGAAATTCACACACTGATAATCAAACGCAGGCAATTAAGACGAACACACTATATTATACGTGATCCATCTATCAAAACACAGATCAACAGAACAAATGCAAAAATTAAACAGGAAATTAAAATAGCAAAAGAAACTAATTGGCAAAACTTTTGTAAAAACTTGGAAAAAGTCAAAAACAATCCAAAAGAATTTTGGAAAAAATTCAAGAGTATTTCTTCCGATAAAAAACACAAATCATATGCTACAACATATCACACACAACAATAGGATCGCAAGGACGGACGCAGAGAAAGCCGACCTATTAGCCGACTACTACGAATCCTCCTTCAGCAACCTAAACTCAGTCGACTTTGACACACAACATCAACATCATGTCAACAACTTCATAAATACAAACCAAGCTTCATTCTCACCACAATTCCCTGGCGAGACACTGGAAACATACGCTCAAGTTCGATCAACAGGAAAATTACCATCACTGAACTGAAAATTAACATTAAAAACTTGAAAAACTCTTCCTCTGGACATGACCAAATACCAAACATTATTCTGAAAAAAAGCTCTACTCTCCTATTACAACACTTCACAAACATCATGAACATTTCACTAACAACTGGATATTACCCCGGACACTTGGGAAAAAATCATCATAACCACGATTCCAAAGAAACAAACTAACAGGACCAATCCAGATAATTTCCGTCCCATCAGTCTGTTAAGCTGCCTTGGCAAACTGATGGAGAGGGTTATCTCCAACTGTCTTATTCACCTTTGTGAAATAAATAATATCCTTCCAGAATCCCAAAATGCCTCCAGAAAAAACAAGCAAACAACAGATCACCTCACACGACTCATCGAATCAGTCTACAAAGTTTTTAACAACAACCAAGTAACCATTGATGTATTCCTAGACGTTAAAAAAGCATTTGACAGCGTATGGCACAATGCCATCAAATACAAACTAACTCATCTAAAAATAAACCCTACTATAGTTAAATGGATATCAAACTTCTTGACAGATAGAACAGCACAAGTAAAAGTAAATAAAACTATATCTAAATCATTCAATATAACTGCAGGAGTGCCCCAAGGATCAGACCTTTCTCCACTACTATATATTATTTTCGTCAGCGACATACCTTTCCCCAATTTAACATACACGCATAATTCACAATACGCAGACGACATCGCTATCTGGAGCACCTCCAGAAACCCAGTAATGGCCATGTCTCGCGTGCAAGAATCACTTAACAACGTCTCGACCTGGAGTAACAAGTGGAGAGTAGTTTTAAATCCAACCAAAACACAAGCAATCACCTTCTACAGGAAACTAAAAAAAACAAAGAAAAAATCTAGAAAAAGCAAAATTATCACTCGGAAATACGCCCATTAAAATGAGCAAAAACATCACATTCCTTGGCATCACTTTCGACACAAAACTAACATGGAAAAAAACATGTTAACAACATGCACTCATCAATTAGAAAACGCATTTCACACTTAATGACTCTAACCAGCAAACACTGAAAATGCTCACCAAAAACCATTGTCCAAATATACAAGGCTTACATCCGTCTACTAATAGAGTATGGATGTCAAGTCACATATAATATGTCAAATAACACACTCCAGAAAATCCAAGTTCAACAACACAAAATGCTAAGAACTGCATTCAGTCTACCATCATCCACTCCAGTAAATTATATACATCAAATCAGCAACTTACCAACACTAAGAAACAGACTAACAGAAATATCACACAAATATTATTTAAAAGCAGAACACAGAAACAAACTAACGGCATCACTCTATAAATTAAATAGTGCACCAACAAAATTTATTTCACCATACAACATATTTCAGGAATCACAAATCACACAACAGGGTACTCAAAGGGAAAAACTCACGTAAATACTATGTATTTTCTTTTTCAGGGCTTTGGCACAGGACAGGTAAAACTTTCGGCGTCTGACCTGTGAAAGTGGGTTTTTCTCGGGGCGCTCCCGTTTCCACTTTAGGCAACTTTATTGCCATGCCCTGAATCGGGTCGTTTATGTTTATGTTCACATTTACTATGACATCTGCCTTTCGGGACGGAATCTGGCTGTTTTCTCCGGTGCTACCTTTGCCTCGTTCATAAATAATATTAATTATGACAAACTTCACTTCTTCACCCAAAAAAAGAGTTAAAAAAAAACAGCTAAATTCAATAACCTTCCACGAAAGGGGACGAAGAGAAACCACAACGTTCCTGAACACCCCAGTTGGAGAGAGAATTCTTCTTCTGACTTCTCTCTCTCTAAATTAAACTCCTGCCACGTTAGTTTGCGTTTGCGTTTGCCAGTGACAACATCAACGTACACCACCTGCCCCTCAGTATCGCAGGTGTAAAAGGATCCCCACCCCACACGAAAGAGTAATACCAAACGACCAGAAGGCACGGAGAGGGTAACGGGAAGTAAAAGAAAAATGGTACCTCCTCTGCAAGAAAATTGGGTCAACTGCAAAGCGGTTGAACAGGGAGAATGCTTAGCATTGCTTAGCAACGCTACGCATCCCCCGGATGTTAAGAGTAAGGCAAGAAAAACCCATCAACCAATCAGAGGGGATGACTCAGTGACGCTGCTTTTTCGACAAGGTCGATGGAGGCAGGTGAGCATGCGGCCTCTTGAGGCTACCCGACCCCACCCCCTCCTTGCAGCAGCGGCCGCCGACATTCGACCACTGCCGCTACACGCATGGGACATCCAGACCAAAGTCTGGCAACATAACGGGGCTGCAAAGCCCCCATACCTCCCCACTGTCCTAACTCAATCCAGAGAGACAGGGAAGACTGGGGAAGTCCAACAAACTCATGAATAAGTTTGGTGACAACAGCTCGTCCAACATCGGTGGAAAGGGCCGAAACAACCACCAACCCCAGAGTTAGTGCCGATGGTCCTTCAGAACCCTCAGCCTCAGCATCACCAGCAGTGAAAGCCAGGGGCTCCTTGGAGTCCCCGACAACCCCTACTGACCCATCCCAAACAGGGGGCAGGACCCTCTACAGAGGGACCCTTCCCAATACTTACAAGTTGGATCTTGGGTGCCCACACAGCCCTCAACCCCCACACCACCCGACAGTGAGGCCAGAGCCCCCACGGAGTCGGGAGACGCCTCGGGGCCACCTGAGCCGACCTGAACCCCCACAATGGCCCCTTCCAAACCCAGCCCCGCAGGATGGGCAAAAGCTCCCTCACAGTCCCCTCCATCCAATCAGCACCCAAAGCACCACCCTCCACCACAGAGGACACAGTCTTTCCCTCATAAGACCATGACACACCCTCCCTGGATGCTGCAGCCGTCGGGACAGGCGCACCCTTGGGGATCCCACCCACAACCGCCGCAGACGACACAGAAGGAAGAGCTGACGCCCCCGCCCGCTTCGCCCTTGCTTTCTTGGGCCGCACAACCATCAGCAGCCCAACAACCATTGAGGCATACATCGCCTTACGCCTTGAAAATTGCAAGGGCGTGTGGCCACAACTACAAATACTACACTTAATAGCACACACAGCATCCACGTGTCCATACGCCAGACATATCCTATACTGTGGGGTCTGGCATTCAGCCAACAGGTGGCCCTCTTGGCCACAACGGCGACAGAGTCGACGCATTCCCAGGTAATTGCACATGACCCGGAATCCGTTCACCACAATAAAGTTAGAGACTGGCCTCCGCATGTTCAAACACACACGCCAGTTCCCCGTGCAAACACTTGGGCTCGACTGCTGCACCTCATGTTCTATTTTCCTGATGGTCCCATACGCCGACAACTCATCCTTGACGACGTCATGGGACATTTCAAATGGAGCCAACCGGAGGGTGATCCACTTAATGTTCTGCCCGGCCAGCTCCACGGGCACACGCTGGTGCCCCAAGGGAAAGTCCCACTGGTCTAGTAGGCGATGGGCATGAGCGGCCGACGCCAGTGTCGCCACATAACGTCCACCCCTAATATGCTGAAGGCATTCAGTGTGACTACCCCCAACAGTGGCTTTCAAGGCATCTATAACCGCTAAGAGTAGCGAGGCCGCGGGCACCACGAAGCGGATAGACTGCAGCCAAACAGAGTATGGTCGAATGGTAATGGCCATACCGACCTACACTGCACAGTTCACTCACACACACACACCCGAAACGGTCGACAGTAAACACGATACAGCACCCGGTAACAAAACAACACATTACCCGTAACCGGTACGGCAAACGACGGCACGATAATAACTGAGCAAAAAGTGAAGAACCCACGCAGAATGCAACTCAAGATCAATAAGACGGTATCTGCAAGAGAAAGGCTTTCAAATTCGTAAACGTCTTCAAAGTCCACGCCTCCTTCCACACCACAAAACAGCTTGGTTAAACTTTGCTGAGAAGCACCAAACATGGGGCGTAGAAAGGTGGAAGAAGGTTTTGTTCTTTTATTAGAAAAAATTAAGCTGGATGGTCCAGATGACTTCCAACGGTACTAACATGAAAAGGATATCTCACTGAAGAAATTTTTTATACGACACAGTGGAGAAGGTTTCATCATGATATGGGGTGCTTTCTCCTTCCATGGAACAACGGAGCTTTATTAGATAATTGTGTAATTGGAGTGTAACGGGCTACTGTAAACATAAACCATTAATATATTTTAAAACAATTTATGAGAAAAAAAATTATTATGCTTTTTAGAAACAATGAATGTAGAGAAAATCAACATATCACCTTTCATTGTGAAAAAGAGCTTGATATTTTACCTTGTCTCCTACAAACATCAGTTGCACATAATCCTACCATTAATAAAATAAAATCTTAACATTTTATTCCTAATCTCCCGCATATTTCTATAATATATGAAGATTGGCATTAGTAGCGCAAACAAGGTACGGAATGAAAACATTATAAATAAAATACCAAAATAATAATGCAGATATTACAATACGTGAGGTATGCTGAATCCTTAAAAACTAGGTGAGGCCATAGGATGTTAACTTATGCATAGGGGGAGACAGTGAGGATAGTGGTGATATTGATACTAGTTTATATTTCTATTGAAAAGGCCCAGCTACACTTAGTGCAACTGTTTTAATGCATTATAAATTGGTAATTATAAAAGTTGTGCAATATTCACATCTGATAGATGTGTTAAGATGATTATAAATGTTAATAGTCCGTCTCCATAAAAATAGAATAAAAGAATGGAACGGAACAGACGTAGTAACGCTGCATCATGCAAGAATAATGTGTACCAACAGCATTACAATGTTATGTTAAATCATCCTTGAAACTTAATTGTTGGGTAAATGATATTAATATCACTCTTTATAAATTTGTATATATGACTGTTTGCGCGAAATTAACACTACCTACCAGCGCAACTGATCTTAACTGGTTAGATAAATGTATTGGGCTGTATGTCTTTTACTGGATAGATGAGATATTATGATGCAAGTGTCGGGGAATACCAGCTCGTGGCGACTGTTCTCAGGTCTATAGAGAAAATCGAAATGTCAAGTAAAAAGCAGCCACTGCGAATTCTTGGGATACTTTACCGAAGTATTGGAATTTGATTATTACTCATACAACATACTCGTGGAGTTAGATTTTTTTTAGAAACAAGACACAAACCATGCCACCTCAGAGTTGCAGTTCGAAGCGCTAACAATCAGCCCATGCCCGGTCCTTTTATATCACAATTTTAATTATTTTTTTGTATTTTGTAACATTTTTATTGAAGTAATTATGGATTAGAAGGCGCTGTTACTAGTGGTGGGCACGTGATAGACTTTCAAAATAAATGAATGGTATCGCGTGTAGTTGTGGTATTGATGTCATATTTATTTATGTGGTAAAGTTGGTTGTGTTATTAATTAAGGGGAAAAGGCGTTAAAATGTTATTTTGTGAGTGGTATGTTTACTTTTTGGTGTCTGTTATTATGGAATAATGGGTATTAAATCATATTTGTGCTGTTGCTTAATTGTAGTATTAATGATAGTGGAATTAATTGAAAGATAAAATAATTTATTACGGGTACTAATAAGCCGGAGTCTAACTTGTTTACGCCTTTGAATTGCATCTCGTTTCGCTTTTGTTTTAGTTATAAGTCTAAACTTCATTCTAATTTTTAGAATAAAGTTATTAATATTCTGGTATCGAAGCGTTTGAAAATTGAGGTCATGTGGTATTCTAAAGATTCTACCGACTCTCCTGTCGCTCAGGATATTTTAAGCGTCACTGCCAGTTTTAACCGAAGGGTAAGACTTCAGATTTAGCTTCACTATAAGCAAAACTGAATGCTGTTAAGTTGTTTTTTTTGTTTTGTTTTATTTGCACTTTATTACCCACTCTATTATATTCTAATAAGTACTAATTTAGTATTAGCACAGGGAATGGTTATCTTTCATAATGATAATGAAAATTGCTATATGTGGGATGTTGTATCTGTTTGAATTATCTCATGTCTTACACTTTCTCTTTTCCTACTCATTTTGAGTGTATAACATTTAATGTGCTATGCCACTATAAAGTCTTACTTTTTCAAATGACTAGTTTTAAAAAAAAATGTTGAAATGGAGATGGTACATCATGGTCTAATTTGGTGACTATATAAATGTTTTTAAATTAGACCTCGATAAATAAGTAAACTAACTATATTTTATTGTTGGTGATGCTTTGTTTTTTGGGTATATTAAGTTTTGATGAAGTTGTTGTTTTATATGTATGCATGGATATGTGTGTAACTTAAAGTAAGCATAATTTTCTTTTATGCAAGGAATAAGTTGCTTTCTGTGTATTCTTGATACTAGTATTTGTTTTTTTTCTATCAACTATGCAAGTTGAATAATTAATCAATTAATAGGTGCTTTGGATAGTTAAATAACAAATGCCACTAATATCTGATATTATTCGTATTATTATTATTATTATTATTATTAGTAGTAGTAGTAGTATTTGGTCAATAGTCAGTTGATAGGCCTATATATTAATTCCACCTGATTTAGTTGTATAGTGTAATGCTCCTGAAACTGACACTATGAGCAGCAACAATGACAACAACTACAAAGAGGGGAAGGGGGGAATTTCAAGATCTAACGATAGGTACTCGCAGACAGCTTTACTGTATCTTTACCACATTGCAAGTAAATATTTAACCTACTGCATATTGAATGTAAGACTCTTAAATCACAATGCACACCTATCCCCCTAGCTCTATTCCTGATGCACTAAACCAAAACACTTTCTAGCAAATTAAAGAACTTTTTTATAATTCTAAACTGACGCTTTAAGCACATAATGTAGCTTAATGCTTAAGAAGATGCATAATGGCAATATTTTGGATATTGAAAAGAGTAATAATAAAAATATTGATTCAGCTGATTACTCATTCTTCCTGACCAATAAGTTAAATGGCTTAATTATAAATGCAATTATTTGTCCAAATAATTAAATATTTGGAATTATTAACTTAGGTTAATAATTGTTGTGAAAATACTTGTTTATTTGTAATTTTGATTTAATCAGTTTCATGTGGCATTAACTGATGCAGTTGCAGCACAAAA
This sequence comes from Tachypleus tridentatus, assembly GCF_004210375.1. Classification (NCBI taxonomy): domain Eukaryota; kingdom Metazoa; phylum Arthropoda; class Merostomata; order Xiphosura; family Limulidae; genus Tachypleus; species Tachypleus tridentatus. Next base: position 35,346,576 of record NC_134832.1, on the reverse strand, counting down.
GTAATCGATTATATCAATTACTCATAGCTACATTAATGTACACATCTTGCATAGTATTTATTTACAACAGACCATGAACCAGGCTCACTAGTGATTTATCTTTGGTACATCATGTTGAAGAAACTTTTCATTATAATAAAACTGAACTAGCATATGACTAATAAAATATGCTCAGTATAGTAATATGTAAATGCCTCTCTCTCTTTAGTTGAGTTGCATGCCAGTATAATAAGGCAATGAACAAGAATGAACACCCGACTTGTTTGTAATAAGAATGTGGGAGCGTGCACACACGCACGCACACTTGAATTATATATGAAGAAAATTTGTAATCAAAATGTAAAATACAAAACTGATAATTAGTTTTTGGTAATATTAACTAATTAGAATTAATTACATAAGCTACTTGTATCTTATCATTACTATTTAAACAAATTATCTTGTGGACAACTCGTGGTCTGTTTCATTTAGTAATCTAACTGTACCTCAGTAGCTCAACAAACTAATTCAAGAAATAAGCAAATGCCTATTTAAAAAAAAATACAAAAAAAACAAAATAACATAAATCAAAATTATTTTGTGATTGTAAACATTAATTATTCCATTTATTCAAATCTTCTGATTGCATTTTGACAAGTCCAAAAATTTTTGCTAATAATGACAACCAACTTCTGATAACTTCCTAGATCTTTTGAGTATCATTTTAGAAAAGATACTTTTGTGTGTGAAACTATAGTTACTTCAGAAATGTATTAACTTGGGTCAAGTCAGAATTTTAACTCAATATTACTATGAAAATTTTAATACTGGCTTTTTGTATTAGTGAAATCTCGCATTTGAAGATAAAAACTGCACCATTGATTCAATGAGTAACTTAATTTTTTTTATGTTTGGTTACATACGTGTTCTGTTCATGCTAGGACTTTTTTTTTTTTTATTTGTGTAGTTTTGTGATGTCCATGTGTTCTGCATTAAGTAGTAAATAATTTGTTTTTGTTTTTTTTGTTCTCGTATTACATAGTATTTCACTTTATTATAATGAAGAAAGTGAGCACTGTTTTGCAACTATTTCTTTTCTATTAGGCTTAACCTGCTGCAGTTATTGATTATATTCATTTGAAATTAAAGTTTTTTGTTTTTTTAAGTCTATCTTTGTAGAAAAGGTAATTTAATTTTTGTATTGCTTTTAAATAATTTGATTATTTTATTAGAACACAAGAAACAAATATGACAAGGAAGGGAGGAACATTCCACTTGGAGATCATCTTTCATCTACCAAAATGTCAAGACTAAATTGAATAGTCTTATTCAGTAATGAAAAATAGGTTGAACAATTCTTTAAAATTAGGGATGCTAGTCTTAGTCAATGAAATCCTTTCAGAACATAGCTGGAAAAATTAGTGGTTAAATAATGAATACATCAAGTATTTTGCTGCAAGTTGTATTTTCTGAAATGTGTGTGTGGTGATTTCATATTTCTAACTGTCAAATATGAAGAACGTTCTTTAATTATGCAGCTAAGTTACTGTTACATTAAAATGTAATACTTTTGTTAATTGTACAGGACTTGGTTTTCACTAATATTGTATATCTGAGCTACCATCCTGTGGTTACAACATGTACAAGTATAATTACATTCTTAATTTCAGTTTCATTGTTTTGGGCAATCCTGTTCTGAGTGGATTCTACTTGTTTCATCTTTGTTGAACATCTTTGCTGTAACTGTGAGCTCTACTAAAGAGCTATGCTTATTGGTATCTCGAGGTATTTCATATGATCCCTGCTTTACCTTCAGTGTAGCAATACTGTTTGCAGCAGGTGGGTGTACTTTATGCTAACATTTATGATCAAATATTAAGTTATTTGCAATACAGTGTACTTGTAATTTAATTTATTAAACACATTTTGTATTGCTCATTTGTGCAAGGCTAACTTTTCACTTGTTCATGTTGGTAATTTGGAAATTCTTTATGTAAGAATAACTATCTGATGTATCCTCATAAACAAATCTTGATCTTTTGTGCACTAGTCCATATATCCCCTGAAATTCATGCCCTTTCTGAACATGTACATGTCACTACTCGGTCCTCACTTTCTTGATTGGCATAACATTGTTTATATGCATGTTTTACTCTCATGTCACCTACCTTTCATGAATATGCATCTTTATCTTTTCAAATTTGTTTTCAAATTATAAGAAAAATTGACAAATTGTAATTTGGCCAGTAATTTCTTCTTAAACATGATTTCAATCAAGAATACTATCAATGGGAAGATTTTTTTTTTTCTGGCACCTAATTTTGGACCATCACACTGTATATTTCTAAGAACTTTTCACCTTCCACCAGTCGACATGCCACCACATCATTCTTTTCTTCCTATTGCTTCCAATTATCTCAAATCTATAAGCTTTTCAATGTGTACACTTCACCTGGTTGATATACCCATCATAGGTGTGGTTCAGATGCCCTTTTGTGGTTTGTTTTTTTTTACCTTTATTTACATGTGGAAGTATTTGACTTCAGTGCTCAGACTTTGGTAGGTTCAGTAATTGTCCTTTGTCATTTAAGTTCTTTAGGTGATTTGTAACTTGCATATTAATTACTTCTTAATTTAATTATATTTAACTTTTGTTAATATTAGACTTTGTAGGCTTGATAGATTTCTTGGATTTAAGTATTTTAACCAAGTATTCCTTGGATTATTTAAGTCTTGCATATCGTAACTACTACTAACATCTAATTCATTGTCGTACTTCGATAATTTTGTTTATTTTACATTATCCTGACTTTCATTGGTGTAAGACTACTTATTTATTGTCTAGGTTTATATAGATATTGACTATTTTGTTTTCTAGGTAACAAAATTTGTAAACCAACTAAAGTTATTCTACCATACTTTGTGGAATAGATGGTTTATCCATTTGATATTCAAAAGTACTTTAACAATGTATATTTCCAAATTCATAGGGTTGAATTTTTCTTCAGCTTCTTTTGTTTTGTTAAACCTCATTTACTCTTCACAAGCTATGCTTTGGATTTCTTGCCTACAGTGGTAAACTCGGCAGATAGCTTAGTGTTTCTTTTGTTGTAAGGATAGACAATCTCCTTGTCTCCACTTTGATAGTTGTTACTACAAGTTAAGTTTTTTACCATTTAAATTAATCTTGTTATATACCTTCCTGTACTCCTTGTTTTATAATCAAGAGATCTTACTTCACTGCTTCTATAGGAAGTAGCACATGTGGAATTCTTCATGACAGTGCAGAAGTCCAATCAATCTTTCTCTCAATACTCTATTTGTTTTTGTGGTCTTTTTAACTGAAGTAGAGCTCAGTCTCCTCCTTTTTGTTTTTTGGGGTTAAGAGCAGGTACATCATATTTCTGTTACCTCATTTCTTATAACTTGTTTGGGAATGTGAGCTTCATTGGATCATCTGATTTCTATGAGTTGGACTCGTATGCATTCCCTTTTGTGACACCCCTAGAGTAGAACTACTCTTCAGAGCTGTCTTCGTAATTATACAAAGATCATATCACAGCAGAAGTGCAGTTTAGTGCACCTTACTTGTATTTCTGTTCACTCATCTTTATATGGTTAGGAATTTTTACCTTGACGTGGAGGAAATTTATGATCTTTAGTCTTCTCTCCACATTGCCATTCTCAAGCCTTTAGCATTTCAAACTTTCTTCCTTTCCCTCCTCTGGATGGTAGTGGTTATGGTACATCTGGACATTTACACTTTATCACAATGCTAGGGGGCATCAGTTCCAGGTCTATTTTCAAATCCTGGTTCTCCTTTCTGAGTCCACATTCATAACATGTAGTTTTAGTTTGCCATTTTTCTGGCTTCTTAAACCTAGTAATTGATTAATCACCCTTAAAAAGATCTTTTCATAGTGATACCTTGATCCACAAGTTTTTAGGTCAGTGTTCTCAGTTGGGGACACCTCGTATGCCTTTTGCCACCCACTGAAACCCCTGAATTTTCTTCCCTTTTGATATCCCATTTCTCACCCACTAATTCTGGAAGTGGTTACATTTCTGTAAGTTTGGAGGGGCCTTCAAATCTATGCTTATTCTCCTACCTGACTTCTCTCAAGAGTTCTATCCTTATTCCACAACTGTTCCATCCTACTTAAGCCACCATCATGGCTGGCACAACCATTGTTTGTACTGCTCCAACCTTTAGGTATACAACTTCCTCTTCTGTGTTACTCCCTATTCTGTCTCTGTAGAATATTCTTCATACAGTTGTCACCACACTGATTTCATGCATAGATTTTTTTATAAAGTTTATCTCAGCCCAAAGACTGACTTCACGTGTTTACATCTTACTTTCTTGATCTAATTTTTTTTCACGTTATTTTACAATAGGTGATAATACACCATTTGCTTGCAGATGTTGTCCATCAGATATTTTTAATGTTGCCCCTCTACTACTGTTATGTAGAACTATATCTTGACTGGTCCTTCCTCCCTCAGATCTATGTTGCCTGTACCTGTTTAGCTTTCCCATTCTAATTTTAACCCTTTTGTGATGGGTCAAAGGCCATGTCATTGCATTTGTTGACTTTTATTCAAAATTTTATTGAACTATTTTATGAATTTGTCAAATTTGGAATACAACTATAGATAATTCAAATACAGTAGATCCTGGTATTTAAGACCACCCCTTCTGCAAAGCAATAGTGGTCTGTTATTGCAGGAGCCCATTTTTTGCATGTTTTTTATTTGTACATATTTTGAAGTTAACAAAGAAAGGCTTTTCATTTGTTTCTTATTTTTTTTTCTTAGCAACAAAACAAACTAACAGCAATATGTACAAAAACAATTTTACAATACATGTAGACTCTAACTTTATTTATAGTTTGAAAAAGTCCTGAATGCACAACTGTTGTTTTTCTGGTCTGCAGAGCCAACATGGTCACTGACTTCTGTCCACTCTGAACAATATTCAAAAGTTCTGCGTTGTTCTGGGCCACTGCACACTTTCGAAGATACTCCAGGCATCTAGCCATCTCCTTGTTGTCTGGAACAAAGTCGTCTCCAGTTCCCTGGTCTTGTTACTCCTGGTGCTCACCAGCAGCTGCTTTATCGAGCTCCTTCTGCCAGTTGTCTCCAAACTGGACGGTGCTGACTACGTCACTGTTGCAGTCGGTGAAATCCTCCCAGGTTGTACCACCCAGGACATGCTCAAAGTCTGGATCTGCTGTGGGTAGCTCCAGTTGTGGTGTCCTCTGTGGCCAGTGTTAGCACCATTTTGCCACAGTGACATTATTTTTTCTTTGTCAGTTACTATGCTCTGTATTTGTTTTTCCAACGTTCATGGATTCTGCAATTTTTCTGCAGCTTTTGCCACCTTCAAACAACTTTCACACGATCTTCTAGTGAAAGCACTTTGCGTTTTTGACAATCAGCCATGACTTCAGAATGAAGAGAGACGTTTTGAATATGTGTAGAGCAAAAGAATCAAATTGAAACTGATTTTTAATAAATATATGCCTCCTATTTATACTTTAACCAAACTGATCATTTTTGGTATGATTTGGTCTACTAATCTACTAATTGGATGCAACATGTTTGTTCAGCAATTATCAATGAAAAGCTGGCGTGTGGTGTGGTTTTGTTTGTTTAGCAATATTTTACATCAGTACATTGGACAAAACTGTCAATTATCAGACGCGAGGTATTATGAAATGACCATTAAGACCAGCATTTAAGCGACCAAACGACCGGTTTTTGATCACACGGGTGGTCGGTCACTACGGGGAAAATAACATTGAAAGCCGTCCGTTGGCAGAAATATGGTCGGCGACAGCGGGGGTCGTCCAAACCAGGATCTACTGTATTAATATTGTACAAGTTAATTTCTTAATTTAAAAATAAATATTAAGAGAATGCATCCAAATAGATTTTAATGCTACTGTCTAAAATTAGATGTTTGTAATGCCAAATTACTACATTCCTAGTTTTGTACAAATTAAGACCTCAAATTACTAATCACCAAGCTAGAATATAAAAGAACATCTTTTCATTTTGCTGAGATATGGCTTATGTACTGAATTAAACAATAGTTTCATTCACCTTTCAGTTTTTTGAAGTGGTTCCTTATATACACTTGCTGCAATTTATGATGTAAAAAAACAATCAAAAATTTGGAATGGCCCCAGGGTGATCTTTCTCACCCACTTTAACTTTTCAATAAGCTACCACATTCCTTGGATTTAAGGTTTCAATGAGTTAGGTTGTCTTTAGCCTGCTTGAAGTTTCATCTTTTTAATTTCAATACACCTTGTGTGAAACTTTGTTTTGATATCATTTATGTACAAAATGTTAGGTTCAGCAACCTGTCCAGTAACAACCAAGTAAACTCTTGCAAGAAAAGAATTGTTTGCTTTATTGTATGTGTGACAAATAACATGTGACTGTATATTGTAAAATATTGGCCCATTAACATGTAGCCAAAACAGGGAAGACTAAAAATCAATTTTTATATTGGTGGATGCATAACCTAAGTGCACTTGCATTGATGCAATGCAAGTTAACTAATGTTTACTAAACATGAGTGGAAGGTCAATATAATATTAGTGTGATATGTATATAGCATTATGAAACTTAAACTACTTCTGCATCTTTGTTATATGTAGTCATTGTAGCATGAGAAAAGCATAATTTATATTTCCTTATGTTTACAAGGTTGGTCTAGTGACACCTCCACATAGTATATAGAATAAGTTTTACTGAAAACAAATGTTTGAAACATATTTAGAAAGTTTTTTTTTTTTTTAAATTGTGCAGATATTTGAAATTTTTGGAACAAAGTTTTTAATTTTTTAAACATGAAATCACTTGCACTACTAACGAGACTATTTTCACAATATATTTGAGAAATATTTTTACTAATCTTTTTTCTTTGTGTGTGTGTGTGTGTATATATATATATATATATACAAGATGCTGTTAATCTACACTTAAACTACAAAATTCTCTAAAGTACATGCTGTATCAAGTTAGTGCAAATACTTAACATCTGGAAATGTTTAGACAAACTCGTGTATATTATACTAAGCCTTAGTGAAAGGGTTAATGCCTTTTTATTTGTCTAATTCTTTCCTTGCCTTCTTTCAGGATTTACTCTCCCAACATTTATTCTCTGGAACCCTAATTTATTGTATCCTGTCCCTTTTGTTGTGTTAACTGGTTGGGTATTAAACAGGTCTAACCTGTACAAAATCTTTTCATAATGTTTATAAGTAAGGCACTTTAAATATTTGAAAATTCTTTATTTTCATTCAGTAGCCCCAAAAAATTTTGTAATCAGATTTTTTTTCATACAATTTCATTGTTTTGCCTATCACAACTCTTGAAGTAAACATAAAATAAGTTTGAAATTGCTTATTTTCTTGTTTTATTGAATATATTTACAAATCATGACATTAACAAGGTCATGCCCACTTCCATTAATTTCATGAATAAATAATTTGGAAAACAAACTTTTTAAAATACTTAGTTCATATAATATTTGTAACATTGTGTCTAAAGGTCACCTTAAAAGTGACAGAATGTTACATTATACAGTTTTGCATTTTCTTTTTCAGAATTTTATACATCATTAGTTGTACTCTTCTATAGTAAGTTTTTCCAAACTCATAATGAAGTTATTTTGTGCTTTATTCTATTAAAGCATATGGGACTCCCTTCGTTATTCAAGGAGTGCTATACCAGCAGTCTCACAGTTTGTATCTTCATCTGGCTTCTCTTGTTCTAGCTGTTTTTTATAGTGTTGCTGATTATTCCTTTAATAAGGAACACAGAGATGACTTTAAGATGGTAAGTATAGCATACAGGTTTTAATTTTCAGATTTATTTAGAGACTTAGACCTAAGAGATAGTTGTTTTTAACTAAAACACTTTTGATCTCTGTAATGTAATGTTTACATGCTCTCCAGTAATTTCTATGCTGAATCTAAAACTTCAACCATTTTACTCTGTCGGGTACAAAATTTCAGACGTGTATTTTTACATAAGTGAATTGGTTTCATTGAAATTGGGTCACAAATTTGTTATGCTTAAAATGTTGACTGTAGACCAGTCATTGTTAATCTTATCAATCACTTTTAAACTTTAGTATTGTATTAAACATGTTTCTTGTAGTAAGCGAAATAATTACTTGATCAAAATTTTTTGTATTTTGTTTAAATTTGCAGGCCTGTGTAATAAAAGAAATTTTCAAGTTTTATATTTGACTAGGAAAATAACTGATCATCAGTATATAAAACTGATTTTTATTTAAATGCTTTGATCAGTTTCCTTGGTCATGTTACAACCATCCAGAAAAAAAATAGCTGAATAATACCTTATCCAAGAGTTTTTTTAGGTATGATATGGAGATTGTTTTGCTTTGTTCAGTAATTAAAGGGCATCTTGAGTAGCTCTGATTTTTAGATGTTTGAAGTTGCAAGTAATCATTTGAGTGTTTTAAAAAGAAAACGTAGATGGGTTATTCTGAAACAATTGCTATTATTTTAGAAATATCATTCACTAAAAATTATTCATTTTGTCCTATTGTTCAAAGTGTTTATATATACAAATAGTCAATGTGAACTTCTAAATGAATTGTAACTACATCTTGACATTACACATTTTTGTAAGGAGTGTGATATCGTTGAAAGTTGATTTGCTTTTTGAAAAGAGTATGTATGTAACAGACCTTAACACAATTTGTTCACTGAGTGTTATTGGACTGAATATTTAAAATTCCAATATGGCGATATTCTTTGTAATTTAACCTTAGAAACAAATCCACAAAAACATTAATGGACTTTGTACACAAACCATCCAGCAGGATAGTTCCAACATTTTATTCCAGCTGTGGTTAGCAAAGGATGAGAATTCATCAACATGCAAATTGGTTGCAAAAGATGTCCACATAACACAATTGATAGTACCTAATAGGATCATGAAAACTCTTCATCGGGAAAACAAGCCTAAGAGTAGTCTTACAAACTTTCAATCATGCCTCTTGTTCAACTACCACATACATTTGGCAGTTGGAGAATGACAACGTATCTACAATCTTCCCTATGAAGACATGCTGGTTTAGATTGATGGATGCAGCAGCTTTTGATTTTTTTTGGGCAATCAAACTATTAAAATAGCTGTTAGAAACCCACTGTTCTTGTATAATTTACATATGTAAAGTATCCAAAAAGGAGTGGAGTATTTGAGGTATGATAGCTCTACACCAAAACCATATGTAGTGGAACTACACTACAAGGTAATTATTTTAATGAAAAAGTGGGCTCATTTTAAAATTATAAGTAGCTTTTGAATAAAAGTTACTTAGTATCAAACTCCATTATTTTCTCATAAAAAAAGTATATGAAATGCCCATTGACAGCTGTGGCTAGAAACTAGAACAGTTAGGGTAACATTCATAAAACCTTATTAATGATCTTTGTGCAATACCAGTGCTGGAAGTGAAATGTTGAACATTTATAATACAACATGAATTTTCACTGTAGTACTTATGTTGAATGTGAAAGTGTATTTGAAAGGACTTGTGTAAACTTGCTACATATTTTTCTTAAATTAAGACTATGCAACACTTTAAATAAAAGTATACAGTATATTTGGAGTATAGATTTTGAGATGGAGTGTTCCTTTATTTTGCTCCAGGACAAATAACAATGCATAACTTTTTCTATGTGAGTAGGCTATCAATTTAACTTGCTCATTTATACCTTTTTATGCAACCATAAGGTATTCATAATTTCTATTTTAAATAGAACAAACAAGCATGGTTTGACCTTAATATGAAAATGCAGCACTTTCATAACTGGTTAAACTTGATTTATAATGATTAGAGAAAACAAACTAATTTGTATGAATAAATGGAGTACATTATAACCATTAGTAATCTTAATTATTCTATTACAGGCCAGAATGGTCATTGGCCTGGTTTTTGTGATCATTAATATATATCTAACTGTGAAGGTCACTACAAAGATCACATGGACAGAGTTTTTAATAATAGGAGCTTCGGATGGAATGTTATGTAAGTTTATTTTTATTTTTTTTTTAGTGTAAAGATGAAACAATATTTGATTGTTAACATTTTATTTGTGGCTGGTCCATATTCAACATAGTCCACTCATCTTTTTTTAAGATGGCTAATTCTTGATCAGATTTTGTTTTTCTATGGACTACTCTCCTTTTTTAAACCATTGTAGGACAAGTGATAGTCTATTCTAAAACTGTGGTATGTGGAGCTAATGTTTACGGTACACATTTTAAGATGTAAAAATTGTAAAGTCCTATCTGAACAAATTGTAAAGTGCTATCTGAACTTTTCACCTGTGTATGCATAATGCAAGTTTACTCTTCCCATTTTCAATTCTCCCTCTACTTGCTGTCACTTTAGTCTCTTTAAAATTGACAAAAAATGGTAGTGCATTTTTCTATTGTATTGGAAAAAAATAATTGCATTGTTTGAATTAATAGGTAATTGCTATATTTAAAAATTGTTACTAGGTTTTGTTTTGTAAATTAGGCTTGGATTTGTAACAGTAATAAAATAATATAAAAGCTTAATGGTTCAGAACAACTAATCCTTTTAATTTTTTATAAAGGCATGTATAAGAAACTGTGTTATTTCCTGATGTTGTTGAAGCTGGATCTAGAAGCAGGAGTAAGTTATTCTTTTATCACTGTTAATAGTGAAAAAGTAGAAGAAACTAATACTCATAAGTCTTGGATTATGAAGTTGTAAGTGGACTAAAATGTTGTGCACTGTACTTTGAACATATGTTCTTACTTTGTACAAGATAAACCAATGTGTATAAGCCAGTCCTCAACATATACTGGGTGCTAGGTTACCCTAGGGACAAAATATTTCATTGTGGTACCTAGTATTTTCTTCCACTTTATTTATGCATAAAAACGTTAATCTCTCTCTCTCTCTCTCTCTCTCTCTCTCTCTCTCATGTTAATGGAAATTAATCATCTTTTATTTAAAAAAAGACCTTTTGTATTAAACAATCTCTGAACCTAAGAGGCATGTTCAAGAAATTAAAATATATATGTAAAAACGGCTCCTTTGGGCTGAAAATATTTTACTTAGAGGAGAGAAGGTTGAAACAACATTGTTCGCTCCTCTACGTAAAATATTTTCTCAACCCAAATGCTCAGTTTTTACATATATATTTCTCTACAAGTCTTGACATCACTTATTAAATCAAAATATTGTGGTTACACTCAACTTTCCTTTTTCTTTCTTTTAAAGTAAAATAAATTGCTGTGTGTGTGATGGTATTAAACTCTACATAATTCTGAACATTGTTATACAAATTTGTATAATTCTTTGTTTCCTTACAAGCTACAAAAATGTGACTTGCATAACCGATTAAGAAGAAAGAGGGGGATGAAATAACTTTTTCTTTAACCGTAAATAAATTGGTTACAATGAGTTAAGTGGAATTTTCATGCTTAATCATTGATCTTGTCATATTTAACCATTTCAAATAATTTCTATACAATAATAAAATGCTTTGAAAATGACTAAAAGATGCAAGGTTGCTGTTATTTTAAATACATTCCAAAACTGGATTTATTTATCAGTAAATTGTTTGTTTTTAAGCTATATTCTATTCTCTTTTAATGTTAGTTCACCTATGGTATTGGATAACATAAGTAAGAATGCATGTAAATCAGTGTAAACAAGCTAGCATGCATGGAAACCTAGTATTCTTATTGATTAATTAATACTTATGCTGTTAATTTAAAAACATTACTTGTTAAAAAACCATATATATATATATATATATATATAAAAAATATAAATTAAACTAAATTAGTATTCATATCTATTGGCTTTCTTTTAAACTAACTCAATCTTACTGTCTCTCCAACATCTGGGAGCAACCCATTCCATAGGCCACCCACACTATTTGAAATAATGTCTTAGCTGAAGAAAGCTTTTACCTTTTTGACAGATTGTTTAGGGAGAGTATTCATGATGAAAATTTGTAGAATAGACAGTAACTGCCTGTTGCAAAAACACAAGCATAGAGGATGATGTTTCGAGCGTCTTCAGGTCATTTTCAAATTAGTGTGGGTGTTGGCTTTTAAGTGTCCTGGTGAATTATGGAAAGCATGTTATGATTGGTTGGATTATCACTGTTTCTGATTGGAGGAGAGACTTTCTGTAGATTCGACCAATGGCAGCCACAGGTTACTCTCCTCCAATCTGCAATATGTTTAGTGAATGTTTAGTAGTGTTAATATAAAATGATTCTTTTTTTTTTTTTTCTTGTCTTCCAGAATTTGTCTGTGTTGATGATTTTAGTTTTTCCCAGTTTGTTTTGTGTCCAGTTGACGTGGCATACTCTGCAATGGCTGAATTTTGTGTTTCCATGAGTCTTGTACTATCTTTATGTTCTTTTATTCTTGTCGCAAGTTTACCCATTTCTCCAATTATATATCGTTGCAGGGACACTGAAATTCATAAAGGACGTTTTTGAGATTCTCTTTGGTAGGTTGATTTGTTTTTTACCAGAATGGACCTTGAGGTATTGTAGGATTTTCACCGGACTTTTATGTTGACTGTTTTGGCTATACATCTGAGTTTTTCACTCAAATGTTGTAAGTAAATGGTGGTAGTGATGGTAACTTTCTGATCTTTTTCTGTCATTGTCTTCTTCAAGGAGTTTTTGATGAAGGAAGTGTAACCATTTTGTTTAAAACTTTCTATGATCTGCTTGCTTCGATGGATGTCTTATGGCAAATGTTTTGTGCTCTCTTGTTTAGGCATTGGATTATACTAAATTTTATTGAGGTTGGATGATAAGGCTGGAAGTCTGCATGGGTGGGTTTTCTGTATACAGTTGTGGTATTTTGTCTTGCTTGTTTGCTGGTGAGTATGTCAAACAATACTGTTTTATTTCTTTATTTCCATAGTGAAGTGGATTCTTTTGTCAGTGGAATTGAGATCTTCTTAGAAGGCTGGTAAGTCTTCATGACTGTGGAGCCAAATAAGTGTTATCAACACCAAGTCTGTAGAAACATGGTTTTTATAGATTTGGATGAAAGGGCTCTTCAAAGTCTTCCATGAAAGTGTCTGCTAGGATTGGAGAGAGTGGTGATCCCATGGCTAGAGCATCTATTTGTTTATAGGATTCCTCATTGTATTGGAAATACATTAACTGTAGACAAATGGTTGTTAGTTTCATTGTCTATTTACATATCAGTTCTGTGTGGTAGTTTCATTCAGCAATTGTTGTTTGATAATGTGAAGGTTTTCTGAAATTGGAATGCATTGGTAAATAAATCTGATGTCAAAACTTGCCATAATATCCTAGAATTTTGTGTAACTTTCTAAGTTGTCCTATAAAACTTGTCAAGTTTTCTTCTTGGTGGAGACAAGATGGGTACTAGAAAAGTAGCCAGTTCATGGCACTGATGATAGGCCTTAAAGGTATATTAAGTTTTTGTATATCTTAGTCCTAGTTTAAAACTTCCCTTTATAGTTGTTAATAGCTCTTATAAATGTCAGACCCTTTCCTGAGCTATCCATTCCAAAACGTTCTCTTCCCACTGAACTTATCCCACACGTCCAACCAGTTAACTTTCTCATCCATGCATTAATTTCAGGCTAGCATTTAGACTTAGTGACCTACATAAAATTTCATCTCTACAGTTAATTCTTGGAAGTATCCCTGGTGCAACTAATTTAGTCTGTCTTTTTAAATGCTTTTATCAACCTCTTATACTTTAATTAGCTCCTTTGACTTGCTCTTCATGTTGTTAACCCATATGTGCAAAAGACTGCATTGTTGCTAGCTCCTTTCATTAAATCTCTTACTCTGTCAGTTGTCTTTCTCTGCCCCAGGGTAGCACAATTTTTTTTTCCTATTTACCCCAGACTATTATGTCCCCATGCTGTGTGAAGGAATTGCCTATAACTAACCTGCAAGTTCATATCCTTGTTCTTTGATTTCCCTCCCTTCAATAATTCTTTGCCACTGTTGCTTAATAGAATAGGGTCTTTACAATTTTTTTTTTAACCCTAATACTAACCTTTCTAACTTCCTGAATTTTGCTTAGTCTTAGCAAATGCCTCCCTTTATATGTAAAAGTCTAGGCTCCTCTTGGAGCCCTGCTATCATTTCTCAGTTTACTTCTCGTTATTTCTTCAACTTTAATTATGATAGCCTCCAACTTTTACTACATATAAATTGAATATCTTCACTTCTAGCTTACTTAAGTGTATAGTTCTAAAATAAAAACTCATTTGTTGCACCTGCCACCTCTAACAAACTAGGAACTTGAACTCCCAAACTAGTCTTAACCATCTTATTTTAGTATTAAAGATGCTCAATACTACAATTAAATCTTGGTAGCCTGTTGTTTAACACTACTAGGTCTAAGTTTGTGAAATAGTTTTCAAACTGTTAGTTAAATAAAATAATGTATTTAATGTCTTTCAATCTCACTGCAAATTGAATTTTAATTAAGCTTAAATCATTATGCACATCATGCTAAGTCTAATGCTATACTTTACACTACTAAAACCTAAATTAAAAGCTATTTGTCTTCAATTTTGCTAAATCTAGTTGTTTTTGTTATTCAACTCTATTTTTATCATTAGAATTAATGAAACCAAAGCATTCAATAATCCACAATATTATCAGAACTAGGTATTCTAAAAGTCTTTTTTCAGATAGTGCCTTCTATCATGTACCCTAGGTTTTGAAGGTGACTGAAGAGGTAAGACCCACATTGAAGTTAGAATATGGTGTCTATTAGTTTTAACCTTTGTTCTAGTCTTGAAGTTCACAATTTTGCAGTATGAAAATGATTTTTTTTATAATATTGATGTTACTTACATTGCACAAAAGCAGTTATATTTAGAACTTCTGCTTTTTGTTTATTAAATTCAGTTTTAGAGTTTTAGTTATCAGTATGAGATTTCACTACTTCCTATCAAGCCCCCTTAATTTATTAAAGGATATTAACTCATTGGATAACCTAACATTAACAAATTGTCTTCATGGGTAATTGTTCGTATTTGAATGAATTAGTGTTTACACATTACTAAATATTAGTGCTAAGTACTAACTTGTGTATACAGTGTGAATGGAATATTTTTCTAACACACAAGAACATTTATTGCAACATCTATTTGGTGTAATGTATAATCATTGATGCAAGTTATGAAAAATAACAAATATCCTTTAAAAACATGTGTAATATACTTTTTTCTACCATAATTGCTTTATTAGGCACTATATGTGCCAATATACAATAACTTCTAGGAAGTTTTCACATTGCTTAGCAACTTCAAATTAGTTTCACTCCTCTAACCCCCCCCCCAAAAAAAAAAAGACGTATTAAAAATATCACTGTGGATAGGACTTGAGTTAGAGATTTTCTAATGTTCTTCATGTTTAGAAGTGAGCTCTGTTAAGCAAACATACTTATGTTCTCCATCACCTTATGCTTTTCATATGGTATGTTATTAAATCCATTTTTATTAGGTGGATGCCTTTTTACAAGGTGATAAAGCATGTTTAGTTATTTGTCATTGTACTTTTTTGCAGTTACTTCGTCTAGTCCCTTAACTGTACTGTGTTCGTCGTATCCTTGCCAGCTTTTTCTGTTTAAATGGAAAACGTCATTTGTATCAGATACAGTGTAGTTAAAATACTATTATATACTCTTCTAGTTTTTAAAACTCCTGAAGGGGCCAGATTAAGAATGTATTCTCAAAATGTCCAAGCTCAACATATCTTGTGACAAATGTAATTAGGTATGCTTACTTTTTTCATTGCTAGAAGAGTTGTAGTGTTTATATTATAGCTTACATATTGAGTCATCTTCATAATACTTTGTAGAAACTATGAAGGTGTTAATTTACTTGTATCACTCTTTTTAAACTCCTAGAAAGTGTATAGGTAGTACTGATCTTTTTAGTAAGTATGTGTATGTAATATTTTGTTATATTTTAGGTTCTTCTAGCAATTTTCTGTTTAACAAAACCTTTGGAAAGTAACTTTCAAAATATTTTCATTTTCACTGGGATCACAGCTTATTCGCTGTCTATGTGTATCATTGGCAGCATTGCTGTAAGTACATTATTTTTAAGTAGATATGCACTATATATTGCATGACTTGGCTTAATTTAGTGTTTTTTGTGTGCATGTATGCATGCATTTGTATTTTAGTAGGGGCATATAGCAGTATAATTATTACTTCTTGCTATCTGAATGTCTTAATTAAACATTTACAAGGTAAAAATCTTCAACTCAAATGTTGTTGTATTTCTCACCTTCCTATTCATGGATGTTTGTTTTTGTCAAAAGCTATAAAACTTTTTTTTATATTTAAAGTTGTTATATTCATCTACACCAAATTTAAACTTTAAACACTTTTTTCAACAATACTTGCTCTTTATAATTGTACAATGGTTTTTGTTTTTTTAAAATGTCCTGTTTGTCAGTAACAGAATCTGAATATTGGATGATTTTTCTTTTTAGGTTAAAAAAGAAATTAAATTGCTGGTCTTTCTGTTTATAGCATTGAATTTTGCTCTTCCTATATGGGTTCCTTTTCAGGTAAGTGTAAAGTGTTTGTTTATGTTTTTTTAAAAAACAAACTTATTGTCAAAGAAACTTCAAATGAAGGTGTTTGTTATGTTTGTTTAGTTAGTTACCATTGTACAACTAGCATCATTACTTCTTTTTATGTTGAATACTTAAATTTTTTTTTTGTGATTTTTCTTAAAGGTTATGTATTTTGAATGTCCACTTCAGAGTAGCTGTTCACATGAAGATGCTGTTTTAGCATACACCAGACTTGGAACTGGTACGTTGGTAAAGCTTAACACAAGCTACTTTTGGTTTTGTGTAAACACAGTTGTCCTTTTAATGAATTAAACTATGGAAAGAGGAAAAGTGTACCAAATGTCATGTTTTTGTTATTTTTCCACAACTGTTTAAGATGCGCTAAATTAAGTAAGTTTACATACATACTTATGAACTGCTATAAGTTCTTTGTTTTTAACTATTAATTATTTAAAAGTATGTTCCAACTTTATAAAATCTTTTTCTATTTGATTTATAAATGTAGGAATGTTTGGGATTCTTCTTCAAATTTATATCTGTATAGAAGTGATTAAAGTCTACAGAAACTTTGATTATGGGCTTGCAGATCATGGTAAGTTTTTATTTTGATTAGCTTGTTTTTATCATTTAAATAACTTTATTGTTTGGTTCATCCTATTAATGTATTTTGTATATGAAGTATACTGAAATGGATTTGGGTCTGTGATTTTAATATGGAACAAATTTTTGTCTTTAAACATGATTTTTAGTACAAAGCAGACAACTTTTTTTTTTAAAACAGCTTTAAAAGAAACTTTTTATTCTTCCCTAATCACACTTGATTAGGACCTTTCTATTTTTTTGTAAACAGATTAATTTTAATGTATAATTTTTTATATAGTGATTTTCAGTTTATTACTGTGTATTACTGTTAATACCAAACTGTAAAATTATCTTGTAACCAGTTTTTATTTACTTACAGTTCTGAAATGCTTAATTCATATTACAAATGAATGAGATAGTGTAGCTGTTTACATATCTAGTTTGTAAATTAACAAATTCATCTATACTAATCTTGTCTATAGCTTTTGTAGGACTTGTTGCTTCTGAATCAACTAGTTTGTTGTCTCGATCCAGAACTTTGAACACGTGACCAGCAACATTTCCTTTTCCCAGAAAGTGAGAAGGGAAAAAAGTTTACACTGCAAAGAACTACTTTTTATAATATGCTTGGTATTGTTATACATCACCAATCTGTCGGACTTGGACCACCAAGTGACAGTTCTTAGTTTTGTATGTACAATATAATTTTATCAAGTTTCTTTCCAGTATTGCTCATTCAAGACAAGTTTATGAATATTGTAGGTTGAATAGTTCCAATGAGCTAACAAAGGATTGCTAGCATTATACTAACAAGTTTTGAATGTCAAATTTTAATTTAAAACGCATGATAAATAAAAAATGGGGGGGCAAACAGTAAATGGTTCTAAATATTTTTGCATATTTATTAAAACAAAACTACCCAAAAGATTTTGAGGTTTAAGATAAACTACAATAATACTTAATTCTCAAATTAACTCCTTAAATATATTTTGTTGTAAATTTAAATTCTGTTTAATGTTTCTTCCATATAAGTTTAGAAGTTAAACCCTTTTTTCAATTTGAACACATTTGTCTTTTAACATTTTAAATTTGAATTCCTTAATCTATCACAAATGACATGACAAAAGAAATGAGTTTTTGTTTTGTTTTTTCTGACTAGGTGTGATTTGTTTTCTTATTTTAGTATTTTAGCTTAAATGGTTATAAATACTTACAGTGAAATGTGTAAAGAATAAGGCATGTATAGGAGATTAGAATTGTGTATGAATTTAATAGTTAAACAATTTTTTTTTATTGTATGTATATATATAAAGATTGTCCATCTTTCTTTTTGTATAATATTTCTACTTTTAGTCAGAAAGTAAAATTGTAACAATATAAATTTAAAAAAACAATTGTATAAACATCTGTCTTTGTACACAAATATAGCAATTAAATACTGACAGCTCAAACTCACTTTAAACAGATGAAGAAAGAAATCAAGGTTTTATGATAAATGAACTATATAATCTTGACATAGTAATAAACCACAGGCTATTAATATTAGTTTCTCTATGGGTGTTGCTTTCAAACCTGAAACTGGTATTTAGAATTTTAATTCTTGAAGTTCAGAAACATTGTTTCTGATTTTATAGAAGACATCTTACTTTTTGAGTTGATACATGATCTCATAAGAAATCTTCAAACAAATAAAGGGAAAAAAGTGTAGCCCTATTCCTTCCTCCCTCTTTCCCTTTCATCTTAATCATTTTATTTCTTGCAATAGCACTGTTTCTTGAGCCGAAACAACTTTAGATTTTAAGTTTATCAGACTGGTATTCTCAGTAAGGATTAGCATTTAGTAGTGTATGAGGGAGTGGGATAAACTAATACAACTTTGAAAATAAATATATTTAAAATAAAGATTGAAACATTTTAAACATTAAAAAGAAAAGGGTAAAAGCTTGCAACTAAATACCATTTACCTCTTTCAATAATTAAGTGTAATACTGTCTATAGTTATGTGAGTGAACTGCATGTTTCTATTACTCCTTGTTACTGAAGTGTAATTGCTCTTGAAGTTAATGTTTAATCTAAATCTTATCAAGTAACTTAATTTGTTCCTTTTTGTTACTAGGAATCTTCAGCATATGGTGTTTTATTGAGCAACATCCTTTCTAGCTACAAGGTTGATACAGGTTAATACAAATATAATATTTTTTAAGGGTATTTTTTTTTTAATATTTATATTAGTGTCTTAAAACAACATAATACAATTGAAAAATAAAGGTACTCTACTATGTTTTTTCCTTTTAATGTCACCCTTAAGATCTTTCCTAAAACCACTTGAATATGTATACTGAGAATGTATTGAATAGTATCATAAGTTATTTAAATATTCTAATTTGTATATTTTCTGTATTTTAACTTTATTTACTGTTACTAATTAGAGTACATTGCAATAAGACTTTAATTTCATTTATTTAGGTTATTTGTATTGTTATAGTTTTTATTTAATGGATTGCATTAAACAATTTTAAAATTGTTATTTTCCACAATTTACACACAATCGCAATTTGCATGTTTATTTTTGATCAATAATTTTCAATGTTACATCGTTTAACAGTAACTGAAACTTAAAGGCATGGTAGTGGTGACATGATTTTAGACTTAATATTAATTTCTTACAGAAATTTAACCTGCTTATTGATGTATGATTATGCTTTTTTTCCTACTGTGTATGTGTGCATTTGCTTGCCATCTTCTATGGTATGAGAATAAATATTTCTTGATAAAAGTGGGAAATCTTTAAAGAAAACAAGGAATTTCACTTTCATTAATGCAAGTACTAAATCAGTACTAATTTAGGTACTTAAGTTTGTATAATACAATCTAACAAATAGGCTAAAATATTGTCTTTAAGTTTGTACACAACTTATTTGTACTACAAAAATGTGTGGTCAAAGAAAAAACCAAAGTACTAATTAAACACTCTTCAAAAGTATAACCTGATCAAATATTTATTTTCATCTTTCTTATTTCTGGCCTTAAACTACCTTAACTTATTTTTAAATATGGATTTTAAATAAATAACTAAATATAGTGGAACTTTTACAGTATTTTTCATTACAAAATATTTAAGCAAAACAAGTTTTATGTTCACTATTCCTTAATTCTAACTTTAACTTCTTGTATATCACTCTAGTCACTTAAAGTTTTGTTCTTTCACTCTATGTAATGGTACAGAAAACTACATGTTCACATTTTATCAAATATTTCGAAGTAGATAAAATATGACTGGCTGTATTCCAAAAACTGAATTGGTTAGATTTAAGATATTTTGCTGGAAGCATCTAGATTAAGTTAAGCAATTTATTATTGCTACTATCTATATGTGAAAACTTTCAAAGAATGAGATAAACAAGCAAGAAATTAAATAATAAGGATAAGATTCCCATAATAAATAATGCATTTTGGTAGAATATCTAATACTTGATTTTATCAATGTGTGCGATTTTTGTACTGTATCAACAACTATATTTTGATCATTTTATCTAATGCTAGGATAAATTTGCTTAGAGTTTAGATGAAAAGGTTCACTCCATAAGGTAGTAGTGTTTCTATCAACTTCAGAGACTGCTATCAGTGGCCGCAACTGCCAATGGGTTCTTGTTGACTGGAGAACTTGTTTTCTAATGGGGATGAGAACTAACTTTTGAGCTCCAAGAACAGGTTTTGTTTTTATACAACTTTCTGGTATTCTTACAATCTTCCAAATAGTGTACACAACTACTTGCATGTTCTTTGCACTTTCTTGATCTTTTCATACTTCTCAACCAAAACCACTTACTGCTTGGTTTCAGATAATTTCAGAAGGTTTCAGCCTTCTTGTATCAATACACTTTTGAAATGGATACTACACTAAGGTCGCTACTTAGCCGTTTTGTGCATAGTAATGTAAACATTTGCCATTGCCTCTTCATTACTGTGGCACAAGACTGTAGATAATCTAATTTCCCATCTCTGGAGAGTTTTTCATAACCTTTCTCCATCTTTTGATAGCATCATTTGTAGTTAGAATAAGCAGGAATGTTTCTCAAAATCTCTTTTAGACAATTGTTATTATATAGAGAGTTTTTTAATTTTATCAGTCTATAAAGAATAAATCTACATCATATTCAGATGGATTACCATCAGCTAATTCAAGAACTTTATCTTCTGACTAAAACAACCTATTGTTGCTTATCCTTGTTCAGGTTTTCTTTTTTGAACATACTTGGCTGATGTGATTTTCAACCTTTCCTTAAAGCCAATTTCTCATACTCTACATAAAAAATATACTTACTAGTACAACTACTAAGCATAACATTATCATTGCCAAATTAGCTTCTACTTATAGATCCTAATTTTTTCTACTGTGGCCATCAAACAGTCTACATGTTAAAATTCTATTTATACTTAATCTTGCTCTTGTATGGAGGTAAGTACTGAATTTCCTTTGTTATTTAAGGACTACAGTTATATTGGAGAATAAATAGTTTCAATTCTACTATCATATCTGCAGCTGCATACAGTACTTGTACTAACTTCACTAACTCTGCCCTATTTCCAACCATAAATGATAACAGTAAGTTTATTCCAAATCCTATAATTGAAAATTAACATTTCAATTATCAAGGCATTAGTAGTACTTATTAGTGATCTAGATACTTTCTGAATGTTTTGATCATCAAACTCAAGTGTCTGATTTAATGAATTCATTAGTTGCCTGTTCACCTAATTAAACGAATCATTTCTCTAGATATGTCGTTGTTTAATTTATGTAAATTGTCTGTGACTGCAGTTCCTAACAAAAACTTGCACTTCCACCTGCATTTATTAAACCATGTTTTTGTAGTCTAATCTGAAATTGAAACAATATCTTTCTTTTCAACCCTAACACATCCTCTACTCAACAAGGTAATCTAACAGCATTAATTTTAATCAGTTCTTCGTGTAAAATCCTCTTTCAACATCAAATGGCTGTTCCCTGAGTTGTAGTTTCCGAACTTCTATCATCGAAACTAACATGAGTACTTCTGTCAAAAGATCTCTCATATGCTGCTAGTTCCTCTCATAACAACTAAAAACCAAACATGCTGCAGGAATGGAATATCTTGAACAATTATCCAGTTATTTTCAGATACAATAAAATTTCCTTCAACTAAAATCATACCCATCTTCTCTCCTGGAAAAAAATACTTTTCATTCTGTTGAGCCAAGTTTCTGACTCAATAGCAAAATGATTCTGGTGAACCTGTAGGTATGTCTACTATTAATAAGCAAAAAAGCCTAACAAAGTATATCCAGTGATACTAGTCTCTTATTGTACTCACTTAATACTTACAGTTGTAATTAAAATTAACAGCTTCTTTATGCTATTTATTAGAGTTAACACTAGTTACATTTAACATCATTTTTAAATCTCGGGTTCAATTCAAGTGATTGTACATCCTAATTTCCTTGTTGAGATCACTTCTGGTTGAACTGGTACAGCACCTTGTTGTGTAAGGTTAGTCATGGATAACTGTTGGCTTGTTTCGTCACTGGAGTTCTTAAAGTTACCACTAAGTACTAGGACATTGTCACTAACAGTACTACTAACTGGGTCATCTGTTTAACTTCATTGCTTAACATGTTATTAGCATTTTCAAACTCTGTTTTTCCTCAATCTCTCTCTATTTCTCCCTCTTTACAAGATGAATCAAGCTCCCAATCAGTTTCAAAAAGATTCTCATTTTTTATTATCTGCCTTTGTTTTATTAGCAAAACATTCATACTGGTGAGGTTTATATTTTAACATTTTTAATGTTTTTTATGTACAAACTGTTTACTCTTTCCATAGATATCTTGAATCTAAGTGGGCTTCTTAAAGAACTCTAAAAGAACCTTTCCATAATTGACATTTGTTTCTTTTCTTTAATAGGAGTATAACTATCTTATTCTCTGATCTTGTCATTAGTTTTAGCTTTATTTGCTTCTCTCTATGCTTGGTGGCTTTGGTTAAATGTTCATTAGCTAATTCAAATGCTAACTGCATTTACTGTAATAATTTGCCTTGTAATCATAATTACTGCATAACTCACTTTTCTAATATTTTATTTCCTATGTGGGTAGCATTACATCTCAACCATGCAATAGAAAGAATGAACTTTCCCGAGTACACTTATTTTCAGCACTTCTAAATGCTAACCTCAGTAAAGCAATCTGCTCATCCCACTTTTTCTGATCCTTCTTACAGTATTGAGAGATCATACCAAATGTTCTCCTTTCTACTAACCTGTTACCAGCTGGTTTCAATTTTCATAACACTGAGCCACTTGTGTATTTATAAACTTTTTAAAGTGAAGTTTCTACCTATATTAGTAACTGCTGAGGTATACCAGTTGTGACTACTAAAATATTTTTGAATTCTTTAGCCATTTCTTTTTGAGGCAAATGTACTGCCTCAGGAAACCTAGCTATCTACAGTTACAAACATGCATTTGTTTCCTGCATATGATGTGGGCAACACCTTTAAAATATCTATAACTAGTGATTGAAAAGGTATGGTTAAACTTGGTATTTGTTTTAAGGGGAGATTTTTAAGTGTGGACTTGTTTCTCATGTTTGACGTTCAATGCACGAATTGCAATGTCTTTTTGTATATTTAACCAAAAGAAAATTTGCTTTACTACATCTTTTGTCCAAAAGCTAAATGTGCTATAAATGGTACGTCTTGATACATTTTCATAACTTTTAATTTGATACACCTGTCTGTAATGACTTGTCATTTCTTTTACACCAAGATACTTGTATTCTTCATTTTCTACCAGTAGTACTTTAAATTATTATGACTCATCTTTCTATTGTTTATTACTCCACAATCTAAATCTTAAATTACTTCAACTCATTCTCATTTGCTATTTTTACTTCTTTCTGTAATTCTACTTTGATTGCCTACAGTAAAGTGTCTTCTTGGTCTGTGATTTTGAAATCATCAACCAATAATATTAATAATAATGTCTTAAATGAACAAACAGTGAGGCATGGTTAACTAAGGACGGAATAGTTGATGTAAATCTCGTATCGATGCCACACATGTAGTGGTCAATTATGTTCCGTAAGTCGCACGCTCATTCGAGTTTCGCAGCACATGTTTTCACTCGTAAAGTGCGTTTTTACTAAATGTATCACTTACAAACAGTTACGTGTGTACAAACGAGTTTACGAAATCCATATTGTTTTAATGAAAGTAATGTACATGGATACACTACATTTAATTTATACTAGATGTGACAGCGGACTTACCACCCGGCATAGCCAAGTAAGTTAAGGCGTTCGACTCCTAATCTGAGGGTCGCGGCTTCGAATTCCCGTCGCACCAAACATTCTCGCCCTTTCAGCCGTGGGGGCGTTATAATGTGACGTTCAATTCCACTATTCGTTGATAAAAGTAGTCCAAGAGTTTGGTAGGTGGTGATGACTGGCTTGCCTTCCCTCTTTTACACCGGTAAGTTAGGGACGGCTAACGCAGATGGCCGTCTTGTAGCTTTGCGCGAAATTCAAAAGATAAGCAGACTTGCAATGCTAGAATCCGTATTTCGACCTCCATACCCCAAGACTTAAAATTATTCCTGTACGTCAAGCACAGCCCCAAGAGGGAGACTGAAGAAAATGGCGTTTAGATGTCCACATTATTACTCCACGATCACAGACCATTATACCTCGTTACTATCAGTTCCGTTATATCTCCATTTGCTATTGAATACAAATAATACAATAGCAAACATTACAAAAACTTTACAACACGATTTGAAAGGGGGATGCTCAGTTGAAGGCATGGCATTTGAACAGTACTTTCTTTATCCCCATAAAGCTAAAGCTGTATTGGTGGCAACTTCTCGCTAGAAACAGAGTTTAGTTTAAGGATATATAACGTAAGTGTGACATGCTACAAAAAAATTAGTGTCCTAGTGTAGTAGGAAATGTTGAAATAAAGAGCTTGGACTGAAGACGTCATTCAATGTATTGGAAGTAAAATTTGGCATATGTGGATTTAAATATTTTTTCAAGTCTGAAATCTAAACTTTTTATATAAACTTGATCGTTAAATTACGTTTTAACCTAATTTTTATATGCCTTGATAATGAAGTACGTTCAAAATTTAATTAAATTAACTTTTTTTAAATTTTGCTCAAAACTTCAAAAGGGCTGTTTGTGCTAGCCGCCTCTAATTTAGCAGCTAGTTATCACTACTTACCGCCAGCTCTTAGACGACCTCTTTTACCAGGGAATAGAGGGGGGTCACTTTCACGATATTATACTCCCATGGATGAAAGAACGAGCATGTTTGGTGTGTCGTAACTAATCACTTGGCCAGGTGGAGCCAAAAGGTAACTGTTAAGCTTAATTGTCTCAATACGGACTCTGTCCCAGGGATCGATGACCTAATAATTTTCTCCTTTCGTATGTAGTCTTAATACTATTGGCCTAGCGCGTAAGGCGTGCGACTCGTAATCCGAGGGTCGTGGGTTCGCACCCGCGTCGCGCCAAACATGCTCGCCCTCCCAGCCGTGGGGGCGTTATAATGTCACGGTCAATCCCACTATTTGTTGGTAAAAGAGTAGCCCGAGAGTTGGCGGTGGGTGGTGATGACTAGCTGCCTTCCCTCTAGTCTTGCACTGCTAAATTAGGGACGGCTAGCACAGATAGCCCTCGAGTAGCTTTGTGCGAAATTCCAAAAAAAAACAAAACTTAATACTATAACTTCTAATGCACTAAGTGTACCTTTACTAAAAGTTTGCCACTTTTATGAGTAATATAAGTAGTTTATATACAGAATTACTTTGTAATAAAGTATTGTTGCTAAAAATTTCCTCATCGATTCTGCTTTTCACTAGTGTGAATGTAAATTGATTTTATATGAATGTTAAACGTACGTCTTCATCCCGAAAATCTTGAATGCCATTTACATAACCTAAAATAGTAATACATTTCAAACGTTTTTCTCAGTAAATTTATTTTATTTGTTCTCTTCCCCAACTCGATAAAAGATTAAAAGATTGGTCAAATTGACTGAACTTATAACCACAAGTCAATATGAATGTAAATTACCATGTTGTCATTCTAGAATGACTTCATTATAAAACGAAATTGTATTTATTTATCCTTTATTTTAAGTTTGTTTATTGTGAAAATACCTATTCGGGAAAATTTTCCATTTGTCCATTAACCTTGTATCTTTCTCTTGTTTTGTTTTTCATTCCTTGTCCATTGTAAACTTTACATTCTCGTTTGAATTCTTCTAAATATTTAGTTCTATTTATTGTACAGGGAAAAATTAAATACTCTAGAGTTTCCTCCTTCCTTTACAACTATTAATATTGTACTAACATAAAATGTTTACTATAGGAGATGGGGCCTCTAGTTCAGCGGTTAGCCTGCGGACTTACAACGCTAAAATCGGGTAAAATCGGGGATTCGATTCTGTTCCCTTCGGTGGGCTCAGCAGATAGTCCGATGTGGCTTTGTTATAAGAAATTCACTCAAACACACTACGCGAGGGCCGTAGCTCGTACCTCGGAGCACGAGTACAACACTTGACCCCTTTCAAGGCCATATCCATGTATGTAATGCATTAGTATACCATGTTTTGCGCTGTAAAGTGACAAGTTTACCTGCTAGCAGTAAATGACTTGTCTTTATATTTATAATATTAATGGGCAAGTGAAAAAATCATGAACAGACATTAGTTTTGAGGTGTCTGTCCATTTAAATGAAGAGTTGTAACAAGTTTCCGGTTTCTCGCCAATTTAAAGATGTAATCATACGAACAAAGAATAGGGATGAAACTTAAATCATTTAAAGTTGTAGGATAAACAGTCTGTTTGCTGCTTGCCCATAAAGTTGACACAAAATTCATAAACTAGTAGATATCAACTGTTAGATTTTTGGTAGTTTTCAAATAACCATCTTAAGATATCGCCAGTAGAGACGTTTTGACAGTGTATGAATAATAGATATTTTTTTTTTATGTTGCAGACTGCCTTTTCACTAGTTTTAAAAGAATTTAATTGTATATTTCAAGAGAGGCCGGGTGGCATTTCATAGAAAAACACAAGTTAGTGTCGAATGCGCATGACCAGGTGGGTTAAGGCACTTGATTCGTAATCTGAGAGTCGCGGGCTCGAATCCCCGTCGCACCAAACATGCTCGCCCTTTCAGCCGTAAAGACTAATGTCTTTATGTTCAATCCCACTATTCGTTGGTAAGAGTTGGCAGTGGGTGGTGATAACTAGCTGTCTTCTCTCTAGTGTTACACTGTAGAATTAGGGACGGCTATCGCAGATAGCTTTGCGCGAAATTAAAAAACCCAACAACAAACTATATTAAATGTTGCTAGTAAAAACCAGTGTCACGTATATGTAAACAAGTTTTCATATGGTCAATTACGTTTGAGTGAGAAATGCTCAAATAGAATACAGAACATTTAATTCGAGGTTATTAGTGGTCTTTAAACATGCAATTAATTAATCGTTATAGTTGGTGCTCATTACTCAAGATTATTCTTGTTTGTTGAGCACAAATCCACGCAAAGGCCTGTCTGTGCTTTGCCTACCATGGGTATAGAAACAGTTTCTAGCAGCAGAAGTCTGTAAACATATCGCTGTGCACGTGGGGGACCATTATACAGGAATATCATTAGATGTTCCACAACCACTAAATTTAACATGCATGAAAATTTAAATTCAACATTCCTGTGAGTAATCTAGCTTTGAAATGCTTCACATGAAATATACAACTATTATAATGATTGTAATAATTCTCAATTTTTTTTTTTTTATTCTTTGATTAATTCTTTCATGTAGCGTGATATTAAATACCGGAAATGAGAAACAATATATCAAATACCATATTACCCATTTCCTAGTTTGTTTTTTGGAATTTCGCACAAAGCTACTCGAGGGCTATCTGTGCTAGCCGTCCCTAATTTAGCAGTGTAAGACTAGAGGGAAGGCAGCTAGTCATCACCGCCAACTCTTGGGCTACTCTTTTACCAACGAATAGTGGGATCGACCGTAACATTTTTATGCTCCCAGGGCTGAAAGGGGGCGAGTATGTTTGGTGTGACGGAGATTCGAACCCACGTCCCTCGGATTATGAATCGAGTGCCTTTACCTGTCCATGCTGGGCCAGTACTTTAGGAAGTAAAGGCTTAAGTTTGTATACTGTTAGAGCATTACTATAAAATTAAATGTATTTATATTTGAAGCTCAGTAGTTGGTTTTAGAAGCGTTTTAGTTGAATATTTTTCAAAAATATTATTGCTAAGAGTTTTATATATTTGGTCTTTGATTATATCAGTCGTATTTTATTTTCAGTTTGCAAACAAATTTCTTAAAGGTACATTAACTTGCGTTGTTAGAATATATTTACCTTTACCCTCGAGTAGGGTTTGCTACAAGAAAATGCACGCACTATTTACTTTTGGATATACATTTTTGCTTAAATTTAACTTTTTTTTTGTTTTTGTTTTATGTGATTGTTATTTACTAGTTTCCACATAACGAGAACTGTGCGTTAACAGACCTGCATCAGTTGTTTAGAGCTAAAAGTTTCCAGTAATAATTATATGTACATTGTTGCCAAGTGGACGTTCGAGAACGTCTTTTTAAAACGTTTGTAAGTTGATGCGACAAGAAGAGTATTTGTCAGCTACAGTCAGTTTTCTATACGCCTAGGAAGCTACAATTATGATTAACGACTCTTAATGGAAAAACTCCAGAATTAGGCCACTCAACATCAGTGAATTAATTTCGGACGTTAGTATTTCTACTAGGATATTAAATATACTTGCCTGAAGAAGTCAGATGATGAGGGTGTAAAGCCAATCAAGCTAGATAGCTTAAACGAGGTGTGACAATGTCAATTCAGAATTGATTTGCTCGTTGTGGACATGGATTGTCGATAAAATATTCTTCAGTTCTAGATTGGGATGAATGACTTATTGTTATTTGTAAGTTTGTAAAACACTTGTGTATAAACTATCATTTGTAATAATTATTAGTAATCTCAGTTATTAAAAATTGTATTTTTTGTTTGTACATTAAAATGTGTTGAAGAATGATACAATTTTCTATCTTGTTGGCAAATATCGTGTATTTAATACATATTTACTTTAAATTAACTTCAAATTCAGATTTCCGGTTATTTGAAATGGTAATACAATAGCATACGTAACATAATAAAACGGAGACTCGTCCGGGGTACATTTATAATATCTAACAAAATTCAATATTTGCCTAATCAATATGACAGCTGCTTGCTTTTTGATGCAAGAGTTTTGTGACTAGTTAATGACCACAAAATACCTAAATCACCTATACCAAGAAGAGGTGGTAAAATGCTTGTATCCCTATATTAACATACATTTTCCATCAGCATTAGCTTAGTGTGGCAGATTCTGAACGCAAGTTTTGAATATCCTGTATACCCTCGTGATGATATACCTCATGCTGTTCCTAAGATTGTGCATGGTACTGCGTGCTTGACCCTAGAAAGTCTGACATTCTGACAAGTAATGTCTTTCATTCTTCGAAAGTCATTTATAACATCCTTCTCGGAGACTGGTCTCAGCGTGGGATTTTATCTACGTGGCAGTCTTAAGGTAACTATTGAGAAAGGAGAGGGAAGAGAAAAGTAATTCTGCGTTCATACACAGGTACACTTCCCTTGGCGGGAGCCCTAATAACTATATTCTTGTCTGGTCTGACGAAAGTTTGTCACAGTAGAAGTTATACGATGTTTTCATTAGAATACTAACATGTAAATTTTAATTCTCAGAATTTGAATGGTTTGTAATGTTCAAAATATATAAACGTGCCTAGTCAAATTCTGTAGTTTTCTGATTAATAGGCGTTAATCACAATCAGTTTCTAAGACTTAAAGTATAGTGACTGTAGCAACCCAACAATATTAAATTGTCTCGCCGCTTGTTGCGTTGGGTACCTCTTCTAAGCTTGAGAGGAAATTTTTGTAAGCATTTCAGCTAAGACAACAATACTTATATTTTACATTCACATATACGTTGTAGATTCCTACGCTCGAGAATCTTCAAATTTAGAGAACAGGCGGGACTTTCGCAATATATATCTAACAATGTCACATGCATTTTTAAATGTCTATTTAACGAAGACAAACATCGGCATTAAGATAAATATGCATTAGTAAATGCGTTACATTGGCAAATTGTAACACGTAACGTAATAAATTGGAAATTCAGTCGGAATAATTTTAAAAATACGTAATGTGCATGTAAAGAAGGTTGCTGTGT
Source organism: Tachypleus tridentatus (assembly GCF_004210375.1). Classification (NCBI taxonomy): domain Eukaryota; kingdom Metazoa; phylum Arthropoda; class Merostomata; order Xiphosura; family Limulidae; genus Tachypleus; species Tachypleus tridentatus. The sequence continues at coordinate 35,316,036 of NC_134832.1, read as the reverse complement.
CCAAGGCGAGTTTGTACATGATACTTTAATGTTCACGCGATTTTGCAAGTGACTAGCCAAATGTCTACATTTGAAATTAGTTTGACATTGAAAAACGTGTAGATTTAAGATTCGTATTTACTTGCCTTACTAATTTTCTAATTGTTAAAGCATTTGTGCTTCGTAATGTGTTGTCTAACTACAGCTACATTTTGCAAACGGTATATATTGCAGTTTATGCCCCAGTATAAGGTTTTAGTCTTTGTAAGAACTTTGATTTTTGATATTACACTTGCTCTGTCTCAAGTTGCTAGTAACAATAATTAGAAAAAATATATAGATGTTATTTTGTAATACTGAAATCACATAGTGTATTAATTTTGTAATTGCTGTCCACATGTCTTAAAACTTCTTTATACATACATAAATGCTACAATGAGTGGATACTGTTGATTCATGATTTGTTCACCCTTTTCACACTCGCCAATGAGCCTATAATACGTTTATGCGTTTTCTTAAATTAATAAACATTACATGAAGTAGATGGGCAATATGAATGATGTTTTTTAATAGGAAATTGCATGTGTAGCTCTGACAATAGTAAAAGCCTAACAGTTTTGTTAAGTCAACAAACAAAAGTGAACTTTCAGTTCTTAGCGGGATTTCTTTTCGAAGCTTTTGTAACGCACCTTAAACGTTTTACATTAAAAGTATGGCAGGTTATTTTAATAAGACTGCAGTACTCCATCCTTTTTCTCTTAAACACTCATAAATTGGCTTAAAAAATGAGAAATTTGTGCGAGGATTAATTATGAAATACTTCTATAATTTACTCTTAAACGCATATTCTATCCCCAATATAAACTGGAAGTTAAATAATGTAACTCGGAAAAGAGTGGGAAACTTAAACATCATCATATTTATTCCCTTCATCATAGCTGAATACTAATGAAATAATAAAAGGTATATCTTGGTTATTATGGAAAACAACTCAAAATATTATTTACCATCTTTGACTTGTGCAATTTTGTGGTGATGAGTTTTTTATTCAAGCTCAACAAGTTACAATAGTTATTGCAGCAACGATATAGGAATTATTCTATAAAGTATTTTTGTTTTTCAGTATATAGAAAAAATCTATATGAACTTGATTTGGATAACTAACTTACCATCAGAAGTTTGGCCTGGATCAATCAATTCCTTTTAATAAATGTTTTCTTAGGCAGACAGTGTAATAGATTTACTATGTATTTATTTTAATATCTGTTTGTTTCAGTGTAATATATATTTGTAAATATGTATAACTTAGTGTTAAATATGTTGCAAAATTCCAGCCTGTTCTGAATTTGTTGAATATTCTTAAATGATTGATTGATTACTTGAAAATTAAGGTAAACAATCTATTCTGTCCACCAAGAGTATCAAAACCTGCTTTGTGGCAGTGAGAGTCCACAGACTTACCACTGTACCGAATTCTCAAATCTAAGAATCTTTACCTAAAACTTTATAAAGCGGCACGCCACGAGACAGTTTGAAATTGTTGGTTCGCTACTATAAACCTTCGAAGCTGTAACTGTTTCATGCTTATTAATCGGGAAACTACACGTATTGGACGTTATTGAACTTTCCTCCAGGAACGTTTACAGATTTCGAACATTACAAAGTTCAGCGGATTACCATCGGACGTATTTCTACGAAACATTAGATTACTTCAGCAGTAAAAATTTTCCCTGCTATAAGTGAATGGTATTTGTATGGACTCGATATTAATTCGCTCGTCGTGAGCCCTCGATAAGATATCAAGGAAGTTATGGATCGAATATAACTCAATATTGTAAGATTTTAAAACTTTTGTATGTAAATTATTATTATTTGTAAACACCATTATTTTAAATTGTTATTGCTTGTATATAAAAAATTTGTTTTGGAAAATGAAATTTTCAGCAAATATCATAAATTTTATCCATATCGACATTCGGTGCACTTTTGAATTAAAATTAAGTTTCGGCTATTTTTATTAGTAATACCTAAAGCACTTATAATAAATCGGAAACTCGTCCGGGATAAATTATAATACGTAACAACAGAAACTTATCCTTGAAATTGGGTAGTTACACGCCTCTATGACTCGATATAGCTGAATAATTCTGTGTAGTTAATATTTATGTGCTTGAATATGTATGTTTTGTAGAAGAATTGTTGTGGGTATTTTTGTACGATTTACCATTGAAATGTTCCATCTAGAATTTAAAATTGGCATTCAATTAATAAAAAAATAGCTATAATATAATATCTTTCCATCGCAAATGGCTGACTAGTATGCCACGTAGATTTTGTGCTCAATGTAAAGTTTATATTAAAGTTGGTGATAAAGCCCTTCATTGCTCTGGTGAGTGTCAAAAATGGTATCATTTAAGATGTAAGAACTTAACTGAACAGGATTTGGAATATTTAAATGAAATTGGGAAAAGTTATGAATGGGTTTTTTGTATGAGAAAAAGAAAGTTAAGCCTAAATAGTGAAACTCCATTAAGAAGGACTGTGTCCATTTCGTTAGAGGGGGAGACAGTGAATCTTGTTGAGAATAGTGAGCTTGATTTAAATATGGGGGAGGCAGATATGAAGTGGCTTAAGACAAAGTTACTGAAATTTTGTCAAGACTTGATGACTTTCACTTAATTAAAGTAAAGGTCGAAGAATTAGTGACTTCCTTTCAATTTTATTCAGAGAAGGTAGAAACTATGAGTGAGGATATCACAACTTTGAGAGCTGAAGTTAAGGAGTGTAAACAGGAAAATAAAACATTAAAGCATGAAATGAAGAATTGTGGAAGGAGATGGCAAGTTTTCGGAGGAAGATGTGTGAAGCGGAACAATATTCTTATAACTATAATGTTTTGATTGGAGGTATTCCAGAGAAGCCTAATGAGAATTTGCAAGAAGTTGTTGAGAAGATTACAACTACTTTTGGGGTTGACTGTGCTCCTACAGATATTGACACTGTTCATCGTATAGGAAAGAAAACAACTGAAAATAAGAGTCCGAGACAGATTGTTGTTAAGTTTTGTCGTAAGCAAATTAAATTTGATCTGCTTAAACTTAAGAAAACTAAATTTCGCTCTTAATACTAATGATATTAAGGTCTGTAATGAATCTTATCCAGTTTATGTTAACGAACATCTCTCCCCATATTATCGTGATATTTTCATGCAAGCAAAACGAAAACAGAAAGATCTTGGCTATAAATTTCTTTGGGTATCGAATGGTAATATTCTTATTAGGAAATCAGAAACTACTCAGCCCATTGTTTTACGTTGCTTGATTGATCTTAATAATTTATAAATACTGCAATGGCTGATGATTTTGATGATATTGTTGGTGTTACACCAACTTTGTCTTCTCTTTCTGATTTACCAAATGTTTTTTCTGTTTGTCATTTAAATTTAATACATGTTAATATTTGAAGTCTTACTCAAAATTTTGACCAATTTCTTGTTTTTTTACAATCAAGCGTTGTTAAATTTCATATAATAGCTTTTTCTGAAACTTTGGTTTGTTGAGGATGGATTTGTTTCCTTTTCGATTCCAGGTTACTCCTTTTATTCTTCATCTTCTGGTCTAAATAAGGCTAGTGGAGTGGCAGTTTTTGATAAATTTGAGATACTGACTATGATAAAAGAAGTACAGTACATTAAGTCTGATGCTTTAATTTTATTTTGTATGATTCAAAATAAGAAATTTAATCTCTTTGTTGTTTATCGATCTCCTAGATTGCCTGTATTGAAATTTATTGATGAGCTTTCATTAGAATTGAATTTATACAAATATGATATTAATATACTTGTTGGTGATTTTAATATAGATGTTTTGGCATTTGATGATGTTTGTTATAAGAATGCATATTTTAAGTTTTTGTCTGAGAACAATCTTCAGTATTATTATTTCTTCTCCTACACGGATAACCAATGTTACTAATTCTTGTATTGATCATTTTTTAATTAGTGGAAATACTGTTAAAATTGTTATTCTTATATTGTTGAGAGTTTTTGACCGATCATTTTCCAATTGTTTTATGTATAGACATTTTATCGGATCTAGAACATGTCTCAAATGTTCAAAAGATTAAGTTTAATGAATTGAGTTCTTGTTTGAATTTTTCAGATTGGTCCTGTGTTATGAATTGTTCTGATGTTAATGTTGCGTATGATAATTTTGCTGAAGTGTTAACTGATTGTATTCAAAGTTGTACTACTACTGTTTCTGTGTCACAAAAGTTTAGAAAAATTAAGCCATGGATTACCAGTGAATTGGTTTTGTTAATGATTAAAAGAGAAGTTAAAAAGGAAAGTACATCAATTTCCTGATGATATTTATCTAAAGATTAGATTTAAGTGTTTAAGGAATTATGTTGTTAGCTTGACCCGTAAGACTAAATGGACTTATCATAACCTGTTTAAGAATGCTAAAACTATTAAACAGAATTGGAATATTGTTAACTCTATTATTGATGTTAAAAAAAAAAAAGAAATTTTGTAATTTTGGTACTACTGATTTATCTGATTTGAATTATTTTTTTGTTAATGTTGCTAAATCTACTTGCTCCAATCCTAAATTCTGTTCTCAGGGCATGCCTCCTGCTCCTTCTTCTTCTTGTTACCTATATCCTGTTACTGTATCTGAAACTATGAATAATATTTTCTCCTTATCAAATTCAGCTTCTAATGGTGTAGATGGTGTTTCGGTTAAGATTTTGAAAGCTAATGCTAATCTTTTTGCACCAATTTTGACTTTTTTAATTAATTTATCTTTTACTCAAGGGAAGTTTCCTAAAGCTTGAAAGTTATCATTGGTCATTCCTATTTATAAATCTGGTAATATTTCTGATTTTACGAATTATAGACCTATTTCCTTATTAATACATTTCTCTAAACTATTTGAAAAATCTATGAAGATTAGAATTTTATCATTTCTTGATAGACATTCAGTTTTGTCTCCTTCTCAATTTGGCTTTCGGCCTGGGCTTGGAACGGAGGTTGCTATTGCTAAACTTGTGGGAAGTATTACAGAAGCTTTGGATTCTGATCTTCATCCAATTGCTGTTTTTCTTGACTTACCCAAAGCTTTTGATTCTGTTAATCATAAAATATTGTTAAATAAATTATCTTATTATGGTTTTAGAGGCATTGTTTTTGATTGGTTTTTTTCTTACTTTCACAATAGAAAGCAATCGGTTTGTATCCATAATAATTATAGTGATTGGCTTACAATTAATGTTGGAGTACCACAAGGTTCTGTTCTGGGCCCTTTATTATTTCTCATTTATATAAATGATATTCTTTACCAACAGTTTTTTGGAGATATCCAAGCCTATGCCGATGATATTGCTGTTGTTTATAGTAAGCCAAATCTAATTAATGAAGCCATTATTTCTAGTGATCTTAATAAAATTAAAAATTGGCTTTTCTGTAATGGCTTATCCTTAAATATATCTAAATCTTTTCTTCTTCAGTTTAACCTTTATGGTGTCATTCCAGCTTTTCCTTCTATTTTTATCATTCTAGTGATTGTTATACTTACCCTAATTGTAAGTGTCCCAAATTGACTCAAGTTTCCTCTGTTAAATATTTAGGAATTATTTTAGATCGAAAATTAAATTGGCAATTTCATATTAATTCTTTAGTTAATAAATTAAAATATAGTTCTATGCTAATTTTTGAACTTAGTCATTGTGCTCCTTATCATATTTTGTTAAGTGTATATTATGCTCTCTTTCAATCTTTCTTACAATATTGTATTTCAATTTGGGGTGGCACATATAAGACTTTTAAATTCCTATTCACAAGTTGCAAAAAAAGTGTTTTCTCTCTTATTTTTACTCATAGGCTTGATACCGATTTCAGTAAATTTAACTCCCCTCTTTCATATGATAAACTTTATTTATATTTTTTAGCTTTATCTACATTGCATGTTTCTTTTAATAGGCCTTTTAAAGTCACTTCATATTTTACACGACTTCAATCTTTTTTCCAATTAATGTACCCACACCACGTAAAACAGTTACACTTCATCAATATCTTTATTTGGCACCTCGTATTCATAATTTTATTCCTTGTAGTATAAGATCTTCTATTAATCGTGTTAATCAAAAGAAATACTTAAAACAATGGATCTTAAATACTGATGATAATATTCTGGGAACTTTATATTGATTTTGTAAGTTTTGATTTTACTTTATTATGTGTTTAACCATCACAGGACGAGTTAACTCTTTGTTGATGGTTTTATATTGATATTTGATTTTTTGTGTCTAATTTATTGCTTAATAAATTTATTATTATTATTATATGGTATTTAATTTCGCTTGTAATCACTCATTCACTCTCTCCTCCGCTTCCAAAATTCTACAGTTTTAGTATATAATATGCAGATGCGACTTACTACTTTTTATTAGGCGACGTACTTTTAGTTGTATGTTACAATATATTAAAAATTCCTTAAAGTTTGGTACACTGGTACAGCACTTAATGGGGAATGGCTGAAAGAGTCTTATTTTTAGATTAATTTGGAGTCACTATTCTCACACGTTCAATAATCAGAATACACATCCTCTTTTATCTTACGTTTGTTCGAAAATAGTATTGTTACGTACTATAACTTATTTCAGGCGAGATTCCGATTTATTACGTGAAGTACGTTACGTTTGTTTGTTTTGAATTAAGCACAAAGCTACACAATGGGCTATCTGTGCTCTGCTCACCACGGGTATCGAAACCCGGTTTTTAGTGTTTAAGTCCGCAGACATATCATTGTGCCACTAGGGGTCAGTACATTACGTATTACTATTTTTAAATAACCGGAACTTTGAATTTAGAAGTTAGTTTAAATGGTGTTAAATATATGTTGCGAAATTCCAGCCTGTTCTCTAAATTTGTTGAAGACTCTTCAGTGATTGATTGATTGATTATTTGAAAATTAAGGTAAACAACCTATTCTCTGCCCACCACAAGTATCGAAACCCGCTTTGTGACAGTGCGAGTCCACAGATTTACCACTGTATATGTATTACGTTAATGATATTTTCCAACAAGATTGTTAATAAAGAAAACTGTGTATCACATATATTTTAATATACAAAAAACATTACACTTTATAATAACGGTTATTACAAATAATTATTTATAAACAAAAAATTTTAGAAACTTGCAAACAATATTAGTGTTCTATCTGGTCTGAAACTGAATATTATATCGCTGATTCACAATGATGGATTACTTTTATGTTGATACACTTCATTTCACGGGAATGCTAGTTTATGTATATACATACATTGATAACAATGTATGGAATAAATATCTTGTCAAAGAATTATACAACTTAAAAAAATCGTGACGGTAACAACACAATCAAAAGTGATCTGATGAATTTAAATTACATAACACGTGAATGTGCATCACCACAAATGTTACTAACCTCTTTGATATGGATTATCTTTAAATCGTACTCTTGTAATGTTAAGCTCCAATTTTACAGCCTTCTGCTTTCATTCTTCATTTGGCTCCAAACCTTTAATGAATTGTGATCAGTTTACTTCTAGCAAACTGAACTTCAAGTGAACTAACGTCACTCAGCAATGAATTTTCAGTACGACAATTATTCACAAGATCTCTGTGGCATCCAAAAATTCTGAGACAAATCTATAATATCATCCTTTGAACAAGTGTCTATAATTTGTTTTTCGTTTAATTTCTTCGCCTGAGCTCGAGTCGCAGCACACAAGGGAAACACGTCTGGATTTTTCTCAATAACACCATCCTTAAATGAAACGGTGGTTGACTCACCAACCATCTTTGGTTCGGCAGCAAATCTTCAAGCCAAATCCTCTCCCAACAATAACGATACTACTTAATTAGTAGAACTGGTCTTACTCTAACCACAACTGGTCTCGAAACTAGGTCTGATGTTAAATAAATGTTATGAAGAGGAACATTAACAACCCCACCCTCAATGCCCTGATCAACAACAGATTCATCAGTGGTGGAACTCGAACCTAAAACTGGTATACCTTCTAACAACAATGAGCGAGTCGCCCCAGTATCACGTAAAATACGTACGAGTATGAGATTAGCCGTGTCATTTGTCAAAAACACAGAACCAACAGATATAAGGTCTAAATTCCTCTCAAACTACATTAGCCTGTTTTATCAGTGGCCACAACAACATCTGGGGATCTGGTAAAATTACATCCATATGTGGACACGGATTCACTGGGTTTTGCCTCCTCTTGCAAACGCCAACAATCGGACATAACCATGTTTGGCAGAAATAGCAGACAGGCCTTGATTACTTTGATAGTTTCATTTCGTCTGTGATATGATTTCGAACCAGAGAAGCTGGATTTTTTAAATGAATCCTCAACTTTGGTGGATTGAACAGGTAAATTTTTTTTCTAAGGTAGTAGGAATTCTGTTTTTATGAAAAGTGGTTTTATATGTTAAAGTGTAATCATTAGAAAGAGCAGCTGTTACCTGTAGTGTTTCAACTTTCTTTCATCCAAGTCATCACTTGTACAGCGTTTAAATTCCTCAATTAGACGTAATTGTCTTAATTTGTCAAAACTGTTGCCAGTATACGTAGAATTACACCATCGATCAAAATAAACCTCTTTCGGGAGTAGCGAATTCCATAGAAATTTGACTATCTTGCTTGCGATAATCTCAAACTTATTTGCGTTAAGTCTCCGGTACAAACTCGTATGCTTTAAGAATAACTCCTTTAATTTTATCATAATTCGTACAGTCTTCTAGAGAGAGAGAGAGCAGCATAAGCCTCTTGTGCTTTACCAGTTAGAAGACTTTAACAATAATGACCATTTTTAGTGGGTCATTACATGGTTTGGGCAACTTTCTCAAAATGTTGGAAATATTTATCAACTTCACTTTCATTACATTGTGCTACTTTAATATATTGATTGGTTTCAAAGATAGCCTTTGAGTTACTTTGCGCGAAGTTCAAAACAAACCTCTACAGCTTCGATATAGGCTTGCTCTTTCTGAGTTTCGATGCGGGCTTGTTCGGCTTCGAGACGTTTATTTTCTCTTTTAGCTTCAATACGAGCTTGTTTGAACTTGGTTTGTTGAGTTTTAATTGGATTTGTAACTTATTTTTATCATTCAACTCTGATTGGCTAGTAGAAACGCTAGAGTATTCCTCTAATATTTCCTCAGACAACAAATCTTCATCGACCAGTATTTTAATAATACGCTTTGATTTCATTTTTTTTCTCATGTTTTGTTATGTTTCTAGTTGTTCAAGAAACCTTGATAATCAGATGTGATCAAATCTTGTTGGCACTGATAAATATGAATTGAATTAAGATTTGAATTTTGATTTATATCGAATTTTGTCCGATTAAGATCTCGGACGAGGTTCCTCAATTTATTATGTTACCTATTACTATTACGTATTACTATTTCAAATAAGCGGAAATCTTAGCTTTAATTTAGAAGTTAATTAAATGTCATTATGTTTGAAATTTATGATATTCGCCGAATGATTCATACAATTTCTTTCTTAATATAAATATATTTTAGTATACAAAAAATACAATTTATATTAACGATTATTACAAATAATGATTTATATACAAGCCTTTTACAACTGATAAACAGAAATATTCAGTCTTCTATCTGGTCTGGAACTGAATATTTTATCAACGGTCCAGGTCCACGAGGCGTAAAACCTTAAGTGGAGCAGAGGAAAGACAGTGTTATGGTTTGTGTTTTTCTGCCGAGGCGACAAGAGATTTTTACAAATAGATGTAATAATGGACCAGTGTAGGTACCATCAGATACTGACTCGTCATGGTATATTTAGTATTTTGCATATTATTTGTAAAAAATCCTACTACCTACAGGTAATGACCTCAAACACTCATCCAACCTATACAGAAGTTTCTCCTTTTCTGATGATGTCGTTTGTTGTCATATTAATTTGTAGTTGTTCATGATTGACTTTTTGCTATCAGTACATTGCTCGTACCGTGTTCACTGCCATTTGTTTTTCGTTTTATTCATCCTTATTTATCTTTTCACAAGTTTAGTTCTAAACTTAATACGAAAGCTATTTAAAATTTTCTAACTTTTTGTGTCTCATATGTTCGTGAGTTGAATGAAACTCTTGAATTGTCCTGAAGTCCATGAGCTTTGTCCCGATATATCGCCGTTTAGAAAGAACCCAATTGTTTTGCAACCGAGACAGGAACCATCCAAACAACCGTATCAAGGCTGAGTACACACACGTTCTTGTTGAGTGACGCACAAATCTGAACTATCTTGGCTCTCTATGAACTATTAACTAGACAATTAAATATTTATTAACTTGAACAACAACAACAACAAAAGATCAATTTCTGATTAACACACCATTATACTGGGCAATTTTGTACAGCTATTACATATAAAACCTAGTTTTTTGTTAGGAATCCTATATAAATACTTGTCATTCTCTTACAAAATCTTGCATGACAGTGTTAACTGCCCCCATTCACCGAAACGTGCATTTCACTAATACAATAAACAATTACAAACAATGTGGCTTTGTGTGTATGTTTTGAAGGCATATACATATATATATGTATATATATATCTAATATTAGATAGAAATAAACTTCCTCCGTTTCTTCTACTCATCTACATACCTATTAGCATCAAGATACTTAATGCATTTTAATATTTTAGCCAATCATTACTTAGTTTCATTTGAAACCACAAATCTCTGTATGAGTTTGAACTATAGGCTTGTTTAAGCTCATTATAAGTTTTAGTACAACGACTTCGATGTTTAAATATTACTTCTTATTTGTTACAGTGTTTAAACATTTATTCATTTGTGTCAGTAACGTTCGTCACTTAATTCTCTTTCATTTTCTTGTCTTTTATTCAACATTAAAAGATCGCAAATATATGTTAAAAGAAAACTGTAGAACCGATATTCATCAACTTTTATATGATAGTTAAAGTAGATATTTTAAAGTAGCTTGAAATTATTCACTGTCCAATTAAACGATATTCTCGCTGAAAGAATTTTTCAAATCCCCCGCTAGTACAGCTGTAAGTCTACGGAGTTGCAACGCTGAAATCAAGAGTTCGATTCCCTTTGGTGACTCCGCAGATAGTCTCATGTGGCTACGTTATAAGAAAACACACACACTTTTCCAACAAAGCATAAAATAATATATTATATAAATTTCAAAATCAATATATAAAACACAAACAACGTTTATGTTTGCACAGTTAAAAGTATTTTTAGTGAAATTAATCCATGGATTTCACTGAAGCCTCACCACATGGTTAAATAGCTGCCCGTCGTTGAAGAACGTAGAATGGTTTTAGAGATAGATAATCATTTCTTGTTTGGGATGGGTACTTTTGCTTGTAACTTTATATAACGAGCTTAATCAAATGCATAACAAGCAAGTTAAAAGGGATGAACGTCAGAAGATATTACATATTCAAAAATTTGTGTACATTATTGTCACAAAACAGAAAAAATCTGAAATCCAATATTTGTTAACATTAGGAACTTGAAGTAGCATTAAAAGACGAAATAAATAAAGGAGTTATAATACGAGTAAATACATTCATAATTTATATAAAAAAAATATCGGACAACGGCAAAATATGAACCATAAAACATGCTTTAATTTTTTTCCCTTGCCATGCAAATATACTTTCTGGATGTTCAGCAAAGTCAGTATTCACTGTATTCCACTTATGTGAATGCAGCTACTGCTTGTGCCCATTATCTTTCTCAGTTGTACCTAAGAACAATTCTAGCATTAATCAATAAACCCTGGTATCAACATTGTCTTTCATTCTCAATGTAGAACAATATTTCTGACGTGTTTTCATACTGCTTGGTACTAATGTGATATGTAAGAATAACTTCATGGAAACGAATGTTTCCAAATTTGTTATTTACCCTATTATGTGTAGCTTTTTCACAACATTTAGGTCAAGAAGGTCGTTTAGTTCCTTCGTCTTTAGCTGTCTATTCTTCTAGATTCTTTACCTAGGGTGGGATCGTTTGTCTTCCCGTAGTAAAAGCAACTGTAAAGTTACATGTATTGTGTGAAGCTGGGCAGACGATTCTTGAAGTTATGATTTCTCTTAGTTTGCATTGGGAATTATAGTCTTATGACTAACATTAATCACCCTGGGTAAGTCTGAGGTTAAAAAGTTAAGGAAGTTAATTAATTTCCATAAACTTCTTAATTAGATCAGACCAACAACACGCCTCATTTTAGAAGTTGAAAAAGAGGATTGTTTGATTTTTTTTATTTAAAAAGCAAGGGTGGCTTTCTGTATACGAGAAGATGGGAAAAAAAATGCATTGCATATGAACAGCTTGCACGAATGTTGAAATTACCATGGAGAAATAAAGTAACAAACATCGATTTGGTCAGACACAGAAGACTGGGGTGAATGTGTCAAATCATAAAAACGGATAACGAACTAATTTCGAATCAACTAATGAACTGAAAAGTTGAAGATGGAAGTATAAAAAGAGAACAAACAAAGCTCATGTGAAAAGAAAAATGTATTGAGAAAGATCAGCGAAAGAACTATCACATGGAAAGAAATGGAAAAGATGACGTGTAGAAGAAATTATCGCCATGGACGGGCCTCTATGATATCAAACAGAATGCTAAGTAAACAACCTGATATTATAGATAGGATCTATAAAAGATATTGTAATAACTTACAATTTTCTGAATACACCAAATTACAGGAAAATAAAGAAAGAATATATTTGTCATACATTCCATCATTGTCAACAAAAGTAGGTAATGTGTTTATAAAAAATACGAGTTGTTAAATAACCTTTTGTTTCTTTTGAATTTCGCGCAAAGCTAAACGAGGGCTATCAGCGCTAGCTATCCCTGATTTAGCAATGTAAGACTAGAGGAAAAACAGCTGGTCATCACCACCCACCGCCAACTCTTGTGCTACTCTTTTGCTAACGAATAGTGGGATGTTCCGTAATTTCATAACGCCCCCATGGCTGAAAGGATGAGCATGTTTGGTGTGACGGGGATTCAAACCCGCGACCCTCAGATTAAGAGTCGGGCGCCCTAACCACCTGGTCATGTCTGGCTTCAAATAACCTTTACTTTTCGATTAAAGTTAATAAATATCATTAATGGTGTTAGAGATAAAATGGAAGTAAAGGATATATGTGGAATGTATAAAATCGCTTAAGGCTGTGATTTAAGAGAAGCACAAATTTGAAATTTAGGATTAAAGAACATAAAAATACCGTAGATAAGTTAGTGATTCGACTTTGATGGAGCACATGACGATGTCTTTATATGTTATTGACTGTGAAAGGGAACAAATACTTAAAGAAATAAAGTTAAAAAAATGAACGAAATATAAAGAATAATTAGAAGTTGCAAAAAACAAAATAATTTTGAATATAGATTCAGGTCCTGGTTCCACGGAAGTAAATTTTTGGAAATCAGTTTTGTAAATGGCGCCACCGTATAATGTAAAAATGTTGTAAACATTGTTTTTTATTCTCAATTTGATACAAAAGCTATACACCTTTGATTCAAATTAACATAGCTTGGTATCAATAATATCCTTCATTTTCAATTGATCCAATTTATATTTCTTATACATAAGAGCACAGGAAAAAAAACACATAATAATTACTTTCAAAAACAACTGATTATAAAACATTCAAAAAGCAGGTACATTGAATTTCAATTTAATTAATAAATCCGAACCACAAAAATACATCAGTACGTTTTTCTTGCTCATGGATAACTTTCGAATCAAATCTCTAAAGCTTATTTGTATAGTTATTGTAACATACTCTTATAATAAAATATTTTGTCAACCTATTTCTTCTATACACATGCAATAATTAATATAAAACAACAGTGGTGTGTATGTTTCTTTATAGCATAGTTACATCGGAATACCTGTTGTGTCCACTACCGAGGGAATAGGAACCACTGATTATAGCATTGTAAATCCAAAGACTTATCGTTGTCCAGTCGGCGAACCATTGGTGGCTTAACTGACTATCACTTATACCCAGTAAGTAGCATCTTGTGGTCGAATACACCTAAAGTCTTTTAGCTTTATTAGTTTAACTTATTGCAGGGCGCGGATACAGTTTTAAAATTTTCTGTACGTATATTTATTATATTATAGAAAAGCTCATTTAGTTGCCAAAGGTGAAAAGACAACTGAATATGAAGCAATTTGGAATAAGTCAATTGTGCTTAAGGTGGTAGTGCCACGTCATGATTTCTTAACATTATAAGCAACACGTATGTTTAAATCACACACAAAAATGTGCATAACATATTTTAGAGAATAAATTCACGAGAAAATATCGAAACTTACTTTATACACTACATCTATAGTTGTTTGAAATAGCAGGGACTGTAGCTTCTTCCCCTAGTATACAGAAATAACTTTCTATTTTGCATATGGTTAATTAAACTTAAAAAAATTAAATGGCATAATTACGGTAAAATGTATGAGAGATTGAGAGAACTTTATCCACCATCACACAAAGTTATACTGCTACATTCAATATGCATGGCATTGAGCTTGTAGCAGCTTTAAATTACATTTTATTCCACTCACGTACCAAACAGAATTAATAACCTCAGTATCTTCTTCGTTTCCTAGGTACACCTTCGAAATGATTGTGTATATATTCTCCTATAATATGATCAAAGACCAATATATCCATGATATCATCGGTTTCATGCCAAATATCTTAAGATTAGAGCGTATTATTTACCGGAATAGACTTCGAAATGATTGTGTATATATTCTCCTATAATATGATCAAAGACCAATATAAATACTCCTTATAACAAAAATTAAACATTTAAAAAGCCATAATATTCGGCAATAAATTATGCTTTAAACTTGAAAGCTTGTTTTTATAAACTGTAATAACAAGTCTATTCCGGTAAATAATACGCTCTAATCTTAAGATATTTGGCATGAAACCGATGATATCATGGAGCATGAGTTGCATAACAAACTAATCTCGTTAAATTTATTTTTAATCAAACTAATAGGTTTTACAGTTGAAATGGTGTGTTATAATAAAACAAGGGGAAATCCTCAATAGCAATAGCACTTGAAATTCTCTTAGGCAGGATTAAAGTAAATTATACTTTTCTTCCCTCTTTATTAACTATATTTTTGTGCGTTTATGCCCGATTCAATTTTATTATTCATCAGGATCTCTAGCAGCTCATTCTCAAATTAAATTCTTTAAGGAAGGATAAGAGTAAATTAATAAGTCAATCGAAAGAGACTGAACTCTTGAGTCCAAAACTGTAATTATATCTCAAATCGGTGAAGAGATAACTGAGCTATGAGCTAAAAGTTTGCACTTGCAAAAAACAACTACTCCGAGCCGTTCCATAAGCCGCTGTGCCGCAGTTATAAAAGATTAGACAGCTTAAAAAAAGAGACGCGATGTTTTAGATGAAACATTTTACCAGTTACTATTCGAAATTATACCACATGATTATTTGACATGTAACGAATTAGATTAACTTCTTTACTACTGGACCGACAGTAAATTTGGAGATTTGAATGCTAAAATTCACTGTTGCTAGAGCATAGTTGATTCAATGTGCAGATTTGGGCTTAAAATATATATATTCTTACAAGTAAAAATTTTATAATAAAAATGCATGAAACCGAAACTTAATATGGAACATACAGATTGGGAAAAATATCATTTCCCTTTTTCAGGTCTTAAAGGTTATTGTTTACTCTCAAAGAAGCTCATGAAGTTATCAAGTTTAAAATTTATTCAATGCGGTAAAAATAACCTATTTATGAATAATTGAATAAAACAAAATACTTTTTGAAATAAATATTTGTTGCTATAACTAGTATTACAATAAAATAAAAGTGGTATCATACGGTGTTCCATGTAATAACAGAAGCTAAAAAGCATTGGAAAATAGCATTTCGTAATAAAAATTATCCATGAAATTCATAAAATCACACTTGGTACCAACTGAGTATTTATACAATAATTAAATCAAATCTTTATCGAAGGTTTTGGGTTTTCATTTATTTTATCTGTGTGTGTGCCTGTAAACATTAACATTTGTAATTTTGTGCTTATTGACCTTTTTGACCAGTAACAATATGTTTGTTTTCTAAATAATTGCTTTTTGTTAATCCAGATATATATATTTTTAAATACTCAGCTTATGTTCTTTATAGTTTCTAATACTTTTGGCATTTGCTTTCATATATTTTTCTTTCGTTGTTGTTCAGTTCAGTTTGTTTTGTTTATTTCAAATCAAAGCCACATTGCAATATCTGCTGTGTCTAATAAACTGTTATTCATGATATGTATGAGATGTTGTAATAAATATCGTGAATATCTCACTAAAAGCAGAACAAATCCTGATAACTTCCGTCCCGTCAGTCTGTTAAGTTGTCTTGACAAACTGATGGAGAAAATCATTTCAAATCGTCTTCTTCATTTCTGTGAAATAAATAACATCCTACCCGAATCTCAAAATGCTCCTAGGAAAAACAGACAAACAATAGATCACCTCACACTACTCACTGAATCAGTTTACAAAGCATTTAATAACAATCAGGTAATCATAGGCGTATTTTTAGATGTTAAAAAGCATTTGACCGTGTCTGGCATAACGCCAGCAAGTATAAATTAAACTACATGAAGCAAGTATAAATTAAACTATTATCAGATGGATATCGAACTTCCTAACAGATAGAACAACTCAAGTAAGAGTCAATAAAACTTTATCAAAATCTTTCAATATAACTGCAGAAGTGCTCCAAGGATCCGTCCTGTCGCCACTTCTTTACATTATTTTTGTCAGTGATATACCCTTTCCCAGTTTAACGTACACTTACAATTCACAATACGTAGACAACATTGCTATCTGGAGTATTTCTAGAAACCCACTAATGGCCATGTCTCGCGTTCAGGAGGAGACACTAAATACTGTCAAGAGCTGGAGTAACAAGTGGAGAGTGGTTTTAAATCCAACAAAAACGCAAGCAATCACTTTATAGGAAATTAAAAAGGCACAGATAAACGCTAGAAAAAGTAAACATCTCACTCGGCAATACACCTATCATCATGAGCAAGCACATCACATTCTTTGGCATCACTTTCGACTCCAGATTAACATGAAAAAAAAATAACAACATACATTTATCCATCAAAAAACGCATTTTACATTTAATGACCATATCTAGCAAACACTCAATCTGCTCACCAGAAACCATTAACCAAATATATAATATCTGTCCTTTAATAGAATATGGAAGTCAAGTCACATATAATGTCTAACAATACACTACAGAAGATCCAAATACAACAAAATAAATATTAAGAGCAGCAAACCGACTGCTATCATACACACCTGTTAACTGCATACACAAAATCAGTAACCTATCCATCATTAGAAACAGGCTCACAGAAATATCATACAAATATTACTTAAAATCAGAACATAGAAACAAACTAACTGCATCATTATGTAAATTAGTAAGTGCACCTACAAAATGCATTTCACTATAACATATTTCAACAATTACAAATCACTCAACAAAATACATAACCACGGATCAAATGAATATATGTTTAAATTTACATGTATCTCCTTTAAGATCCGGGCACAAAACAGGTAAAACTTTCAGCGCCTGTCATGTGAAAGTGGGTTTTCTCGGGGCACTTCCGTTTCCCCCCACATCCAAATCTCAGGCAATGAATCTTTAGATCCCAGTCAAGGCAATATTTTTACCCAGTTCTGAATCGGGCCGTTTTAACTTAATATTTCCTCGGCTTTTTGGACTTCGGGCTCTGGCCTGGCGTACTTCTCTTATATCGCCTTTGTCTCGACCCCTCTTTTCTCACCCGTCATTTTTATAATGCCCCACCGCACTTTATCACCTTAAACAAGTCAAAGTAAAATACAGGTAAATTTCTAAGTAAAATTAAATAATCTTTCATGTGATGGGACGAAGAGGAACCACAACGTTCCTAACCACCCCTGTTGCGGAGAAAATTCTTCTGACATTTCTCTCTCTAAACTAAACCACTGCCAAGTTCGTTTGGGTTTGCTGTGTCTACCACGGGGATTTGACCCCTTGGTTTTAGCGATGTAAATCCGTAAACCTACCACATTCAGTTAAGCATATCGAATCTTTATATAATCTACACTGGGGTGTAATGGTGCTGTGAGGGAGGTGGGGGTATCGTGAAACCTTGTAAGAATAGAAAATATTGGTATAATAAGTCAGTGTGAATATAAAGTAAATTTTCTTACCCTTTTGAGTTGTATTTCAAGCCCAAATTTTCTTTGAGATTCGAAAGATCTTAAACCTAAATTATTGCCATGGGTTAGATAAGATATTATAACCCTAAAATAAAGACGTACTGTGTGATCACCCAACCTACAGAAAAGGGCATACAATTTATCATGAAAGAAAAAAATATTGATTCAATTTTAAACTTGAATGGTTTCTGAGTTATGTTATATCACCAACGTTTTCAGTAAGAAACAAACCTTTTTAATCAAGAAGACTCTAATTTTAAAAATCAACAAATATTTTCCACTTTTATTGTCTATACATTTCACGTTTTCAGTATATAGATTAATAACAATATTAGGTTACACGTATGTTACTTAATAACATGACTCAACTGCACATTGTTTGGTTCTGTATTGTAACATCTCCCTTTTCACGGAAGTTCCAACTACTGAAACCCGTAAGATAACTTTAGAATTTTATATTCAAGACCCAAACCTTTTAATATACATCCAAACAACCAATTAGCAACATTTTTAAAATTCACTATCATCAAAACTAATTTTAACTAACTAATAAATAGTTTAAGTATAGACAACTCAGTGTCATCAATTCCAGCCAACATTTTCATGACACAGGATCTCAAGCGATCAATTCAGCGTTACGTCCCCCACTATAATGGCACAGATATGTAGACGACATAATTGCTGGATTTACATCTACAGAACACACACTTAGCTGTTTTTAACCACGTTAACTCCATACATCCCAACATTTAACTCACCTTTGAACACGAGAAAACTAACCAAATAACGTTTCTTAACCTCAAGATCAAATGAACCGATACACAATGCAAAACAAGTCACCCATACTGGACTATACATTCCGTGGGACTCGGCACATGAAACAAAACCAAAACTCAACCATATTAATATTAAAAAACAAAATAAACACAGCTCCAAAATTACGCTCAACCGATTAAATTAATGATGAAATCAACCAACTAAAATACAACTCATCATCAATATCAACCAATCTCTCAATGACCGCTGAAAGAATTACACACACACACACACACCTAAACCAACAATACAGTCAACAACGAATAATAAATTTAATGAAACAACAAACTGTAAAACCTTAGAGTGTTGCATACCATACATTCCCGACATTAGCGATAAAAAACTAGCATCTGGAAAACACTTATAACAATCATAACATTTCAGTAAACATAAATTAATTCAAAAATCAGGTACAAAACTAAAACCCATCCTCTGTAAAAATTACACTTACAAATATAATACCAACATTATTTACAAATACAATATAACAGCTGTCATGAATTCTATATCGGAAAAACAAGCAGAAAAATGAAAACCTCATTTCAAGAATACAATCAGCACCTTCTCACATTTTTGAACACTGAAAATCAAATAAGCACAACGTAACCATAGAAAACACAGTGAATAGGGAAACAAATACAAACACACGCAAAATTAAAGAAGCCTTATTTGTACAATAGGTCAAACCAAAATTAAATCTATATGAAGTAATACCCATATGCCTATATTAATTAATAACCTAATATATAACTGCAATAACCCCTATAATCTCGTACCCATTCACACTCTTGTCCCTAAGACATGCGCTCAGCAACAGTCAGTTGCAAACTCTTTGTTAACCTGAGGATGACCTTGGAAGGTCGAAACGTTGTTATGCACTTTATTTTGATTAAAGTTTTAATACCTATAACAGCCGTCTTTAGGATATACTATAAGACTACATGTCAAATCCCACTAGTAGGTTAGAAAAGAGCAATCAAAGAGCTCCCTCTTCTAGTATATCAATCCATGATTTTGTAGTCGCCAATTTTTTTAGTTTTTGCAAAATTTCAAAGAAAGTAAACTATGTTTGATTGAAATTCCACAATGTTATAAAACATTAAAAAATAGAATATATGAAAATTACACGTGGGTAAGAAACAGAGAGCTAAAATGAGAATACTTTTCTTTCCCCTGTCGTTCACATTTCCTTTGTTAGGGTAACGAATCAAAATAATAAAATGCAAAGTTTTACCTTTAAGAAGAATAATACTTATAAAAAAGGGCAGTTACTGAAACTGCGCATTTCAATCTCAACGGTACTTTATGGTTTGGTTTATTTGGAATTTTGTGCAAAGCTACACGAGGGTTATCTGTGCTAGTCGTCCCTAATTTAGCAGTGTAAGACTAGAGGGAAGGCAGCAGCTCATCACCACCTACCGCCAACTCTTGAACTTTTCTTATACCAAGGAATAGTGTGATATACCGTTCCATTATAAAGTCCCCACGGCTGAAAGAGCGAGCATGTTTGGTGTAACGTGAATTCTAACTCGCGACTCTCGGATTACGAGTCGAGTGCCTTAACCACCTAGCCATGCTGGCCCAGTACTTTATTAACGTTTGGGTTAAAAGTATAGTCCAAAAATTTCAAGACTCAAATACAGACTTCCTTAATTTTGAAATACTGACCAGGTGAAAGGCTAGCATTCAGTTGTATCTTCCGCCTCAAGAGCTTTTTTGATTGATTGTCATTCTTACAATTATCCCACGGCTCAAAGTGTGGAGCGTGTTAAGTGGCATCGCTTCTAAAATCAAGGGGCCTTTCCATCTATAATACTCAAACCCAGCCTTGTACTTACATATATATACAATATAAATGTAGAATAGAATAGAGCACAGTTTGGGTGTAGCATGCCAGACTTCTCAGATATTTCTTTTCAATTAGGTTATAAAGATTAATATTTCATTTTCACCAAACTTTAAACATATGTTCCCATTTACTCGTGCTTGACGTATGCACATGTAGCATATTTTGACACTTTCAAGATTTGTCTCATTTTTGTTTTTGTATACATTTCCATAAACGTTGTCACTGAACAACTTCCAATATTTGTTCAAATGGTTTTTTCCAGTGCATCAGTCACAGAGACGTTTGGGAACACCTGTAATATGTCTACTTCCTATTTTTATTTAGACAGTGACATGGGTAACATATGGTTTATGGTAAATTTGTCACTATTTGCTATGTAGATATTAGTTAATTTTCCCGATCTTATTTAGGTTCTTTAAAAAGAGAAATGTTGTTGTTTCTGTGTACATGTACCATACGTTGTATTTTGTATGTGCGTATAATAAAGAGTTTTGTTTTCATTTTATTCAAATTAGTGTCCATTCTCATCTTTAAATTAAATAAGTATAAACAATTCAGATTTAATTCAGTAATACACATTCTCCGAACATGTGAATAGAGCAGATGTTACTCTTAGTTGTATGTATTCAGTTCCTGGGGCAAAACGTAAATAAACGCGATTTGTGTTTGCGCGTGTGTGTGTTACCAAGGTTAAGGTATTCGCAATCGTAATAAACTACAAACCAATATTTAAGAGATACCCTACATGGCTAAAAGCATACGAACACCCCATATAATTAGTGGGTTCGGGTATTTCAACCAAATCCATTGCTAACAGGTGCATTAAATCAAGCATAAAGTCATGCAATCTCCATAGACAAACATTGGCAGTAGACTGGGTCTTACTGAAGAGTTCAGTGACTTTGAACGTGGCACTGTCGTAGGATGTCAACTTTTCAACAAGTCAATTCATCAAACTTTGACCACGCTAGAGCTACCCTGGTCAACTATAAGTGTTGTTATTGTGAAGTGGAGGAGCAACAGTTCAGATATGAGGCGGTAGGCCACACAAGCTCACAGAACGGGACCGCCGAATGCTGAAGCGCGTAAACATTGTCTGTCCACAGTTTCAACACTCACTACCGAGTTCCAAACTGCATCTGGAAGCAATGTCAGCACAAGAACTGTTCGTCAGGAGCTTCATGAATCCATGGTCGAGCAGCCGCACACAAGCCTAAGATCATGATGGGCAATTTCTGGAGCGATGAATCACGCTTCAGCACTCTGATGAACAAATCTGGGTTTGGCGGATGTCAGGAGAATGCTACCTGTAAAGTTTTGTGAAGGAGGAATAAGGGTCTGGGGCTGTTTTTCATGGTTTGGGCTAGGCTCTTTAGTTCCAGTGAAACGAAGTCTTAAGGCTACAGTATACAATGACGTTCTAGAGAATTGTGTACTTCCAACTTTGTGGCAACAGTTTAGGGAAGACCTTTTTTTGTTTCAGCATGAAAATGCCCCCGTTCACAAAGCCAGATCCATAAAGACATAGTTTACCGAGGTTGGTGAGGAAAAACTTGACTTGCCTGTACAGAGCCCTGACCTCAACATCATCGAACACCTTTAGGATAAAGTGATTCGCCAACTGTGAGCCAGGCCTTCTCGCCCGAAATCAGTGCCTCACTAATGCTTTTGTGGCTGAATAGGAGCGAATCCTTGCAGTAATGTTCCAAAATCTAATGAAACGCCTTCCCTTATAGCAGCAAAGGGGGGACCAACTCCGTATTAATGCCCATGGTTTTGGAATGAGATGTTCAACAAGTACATATGGTTGTGATAGTCGGGTGTCCACATACTTTTAGGCATGTAGTGTATCATCGAGTTCAATGTTTTCTTATGTAAAAGAAGATTAAGAAATGGCATACAGCAAAGTACAAAAGGCATAAAATTTTAGGCCCGGATGGCCAGGTGGTTAAGACACTCGACTTGTAATCTGAGGATCGAGGGTCTGAATTTCCGTCACACCAAACAAGCTCGCCCTTTCAGCTGTGAGGGCGTTATAATGTGTCGGTCAATCCTACTATTGTAAAAGAGTTAGCGGTTGGTGGTGATGACTAGCTTTCTTCCCTCTCGTTTTACGCTGCTAACTTAGGGGCGGCTAGCGAAGATAGCCTTCGTGTGGCTTTGCGCGGAATTCAAAACAAACAAATAAACTTGTATGATACTTTTTATTTCGTGATTTCGTGATGACAAGAACCTATCTTTCCAGATAGAACTGAAAACATCTATTTCCCAGAAACACTAATATTCCTCTTCAGAGAAGTCCCAAATACTGAAGCCTGTAAGATAGCTTTAGAATTTTATATCCAAGACCAAAACCCATTGATACACATCCCCAGCAACTAATTAGCAACTCTTATAGAATTCACTACTACCGAACTAACATTATGTTCAATGACCAAAACTATTTACAAATAAATGGCCTAAGTATGGGGAATTCCGTGTCAACAGTTCTGGCGAATATTTTTATGATACAAATTGAATCTGAAGCGATTAATCCAGCTTTACATCCTCACTATGTTGGTACAGATATGTTGACGATACAATTGCTAGATTCACATGTACAGAACACACACTTAGTTTTTTCAACTACGTTAACTCCACACATCCCAACAAAATTAACCAAATAACATTTTTCAAATTCAAGATCAAAATAACCGACACACAATGCAAAATAGAAATCACTCATACTGGACTATACATTCCTTGGGACTTAGTACATGTATAATAAACACAGACACAAAACTAATGATAAAACTAACGAAGAAATCAACATATAGTTGCTGTCCATTATACAAAGTTTCATCATGAATATTCTGCCTAAACAATCTATTAAATAATATAGATAATAAGTAGGGAAACAAATATAAACAAACGCAAAATTATACTAATTAATAACTTAATATCCAACCGCAACGCCCCTACAATCCCGTACCTGTTTATACTCTCGTCCCTAAGACATGCGCCTAGCAAAGGTCAGTT
Source organism: Tachypleus tridentatus (assembly GCF_004210375.1). Taxonomy (NCBI): domain Eukaryota; kingdom Metazoa; phylum Arthropoda; class Merostomata; order Xiphosura; family Limulidae; genus Tachypleus; species Tachypleus tridentatus. The sequence goes on along the minus strand of NC_134832.1, from coordinate 35,291,999 downwards.
GCAAACTCTCTTTGTTAACCTGAAGATGACCTAAGAAGGTCGAAATGTTGTTCTCTATATATACACTGCCAGACGTCTTTAAGATATGCTATAAGACTGCATGTCAAATCCCACTAGTCTGTTAGAAAAGAGCAATCAATACATTTATACTTTTAATTTTTCTTTTGAATTATGTTGTTAATTTTCAAATAATATCCAATAATTTTGGATCAGGTAACCTAACACTTGCTATAGGAAAATAACACTATACAAGTTAAGTATGCATTTTGCTCTGAAAGCCATAGTTGTCAAAATAGACTCAACCACTTGGCCAAAATCTTAAGAGTAGGAAAAATATGCTTTTGCGAAAGATGAAAATGAAAATAAGAAAAGGGAAGATAAAAATAAAAATCTTTTTTAGCATTTAATAGGGAAAATGTGAACACTATGAAATTAGCCTAAATACTAGCTGGTCAAAAGTTTAAGACAATACCAAAAAGAAGTCGTAAACAGGGTAGGAAATGCCTAACAAGAGGTCTCAGTAATGAGTTGCACGGCTGTCTTTGTGAATAACTGCAAACATTCGCTTTAGCATGGTCGACAAAAGCATTTGCAGAAGGCTGGCTGGAATGTTATTCCAAGTGGTGAAGACGAAGATCATGCACTCTTTGGAATTGACGTCCATTTCTATAGATTTCCCTTGCCATCCACCCCCAAACATTTTCAATGGGTTTCAGTTCGGGCGAACACGCTGGATGGTCCAAAAGAATCACGTTATTCGCCATGAAAAAGTCCTTTGTCCTGCGGGCATTGTGGATTGCAGCGTTGTCATGCTGAATATCCAGTCATTTCCACACAAGCGAGAGCCTTCAGTAAATAAGGATGCTCTCTCCAACATGCCAATGTAGCCAGCTGGTGTTTGACGCCCTATATAACCTAAAGCTCCATTGTTCCATGGAAGGAGAAACTACTCCAGATCATGATGGAGCCTCCTGCACTGTTTCGTTTAAAAAATGTCTCCGGTGGGAGATCCTTATCGTGCCAATAACGTTGGAAGCCATCTGGACCATCCAGGTTAACTTTTTTCTCATCAGAGAACAAAACCTCATATTTCGTGCTTCTCAGCAAAGTTTAACCAAGCTGTTTCGTAGTGTGGAAGAAGGCGCGGCCTTTGAAGACGTTTACGGTTTTTAAAGCCTTTCTCTCGTAGATATCGTCTTATTGTTTTTGAGCTGAATTCTGCATCCGTAAGGATCTTAATTTGGTTCAACGATCGGCTGGTGTTTTGCCGGACAACCCATCGAATCCTCCTGTTCAACGCCGGCGAAATTTTCTTGGGCCGACCACTTGAAATTTTCGTTCCGTATCTCTCAGGGTCTTTTAAGAAATTTGCAACAGCAGTTATACTACGCCCAATCTCACCAGCGATAGCACGTTGAGAGAGACCTTACTTTTGTAGCTCGACAATTCTGCCACATTCAAACTATGTCAACTTTTTAGTCTTTCCCATGTTTTTACCCAATGTAACACAGAAGATGTCAGTGGGAGAGGTGACAACAGTAATGCTTGAACACAAATGACTAAATTTCGTTACGTGTTTACCGATTAATGCTGTATTTCAGTGTAGTCGTAAACCTTTGACCAGCTAGTATTTCAGCTAATTTCATAGTGTTCACATTTTCCCTATTAAATGTTAAAAAGGTTTTTTATTATTATTTTCCCTTTTCTTATTGTCATCTTTCGAAGCTCTACTCAAATAAGTGGTTGAGTCTAACAACGCAAAATGCATATTTTTCTTTATGTTCGTTGGCCTTAAGATTTGGGTCAGCAGTTTATGTATATGTGTGCGTGTAGTGTTACATTTTTTGTACTAAAATGACTCCCCTAATTTCGATCTTTTATTCATTTCTATCAATTAAGGAAGGGCATGGCCACGTGGTTAGTGTGCTAAAATTTTGCGAACTGTGGGTAACGAGATCAAAATCTCCGTCCATATATGCCCTTTCAGCGATGGGAACGTTACAACGTGACGGTCTGTTCTACATTTGTTGATAAAAGGTGGAGCAACAGCTGAGGATAGGTCCCGTTGGCTTGTTACCTTACAGTGGTCGGTGGATCACAAACAGGAATATCAGAAGATAGCTTCGATAGCTTTTCCATAAATAAATAAACTATCAATGAAACCCAAGTATGTGATCTTGAAAAATATAAAAAGCTTTGGTACCACAATAACCATAATGGGCGAGGTCTACTGATCAAGAGATGAAGGCAAAATTGAAACGATGAAAGCTTTGTTGATGTAGCCTAGAAATCCTCATAGTATCGAATATTAAAGCACATAAAAACTTTGTTATTTCATTACCCAATATTATCAATAACGTTATAAATAAAATCTATGTCTATAATAAAGTTCGTAAAAATGATAAAGTTTTGAATTTCATACAGTATACAAGTTTAAAGATATTATGAGGCAGAGGCGTAGCCAGAAATGGCCATGAGAGGGGAGTTAGTTTAAGTGCTTGATACAAGCCACGCTAGGTGGATGCCCCCCGGAAATTTTTTAATAAAAACACAAAAGAAAAGCCTGAATTATGCATTCTGAGACCACTTTTTTGGCAAATTTCAGAATGGCACACTGAGATGTTTGTCTTATTTTCTAATCATAAATAAATATATCGGCCTACATATATAGCATATAACTTAAAGTTATCAGGCCCAGCAAAGTAGGCCTACAGTCCTGTCATCAACATATAAAACATAGAGTCACTCAGGAGAGTGCAACATATATGTATAGTGTCTATAATCTGTATTCAAATATCATGGACAGTGTATGTTCAGATTCCCTGGATTTCAAGAATTAACTTCACAAATAAACAGTGAATTTATAGTGAATCATTTACTATAAATTGCGCCAATGGTACTAGGTTAGTGCCATGGTGTTGTCAGTCTGCCACGGTGCCACCCACTGTTTATTTGTGAAGTTAATTCTTGAACAAACAGAAGTTGCGATACAATCATTCACTATGTCAAGCCTGTAAAAGCAAAAGTCACTGCATGGGTTATTTAAACCCATTCATGAGACTGAACCTGATCAATCTGCTGCAGCCAATCAGGTTGAATCAGAATTGTCAACTGAATTGTCAGAGTCATCACCGTGGCCTTCTACCAGTGCTGCCACTACCACCTCAAGTCCAGTGTGGGACATTGGAAATTACATTTCTGATGATGTCAACATTAGTAAACAGGTAAGTCGACTTGTCATTATATTAATTTTGTATTAAAATCATGCAAACACTCTAATGAGTTTTGGACTGAATATTCATTGCCACAGGATGTTAGGCCTGCTCTGTGTTGTACAGCTCTAACCCTTTCTCTTCGAGGTTATTGTACTCTCATAACAAACTTTCCTATGTGCAAAATAACTTAATTAGAACTACGTCTTTCTGTCTCTTTTAGATAAACGCTGAAACCAAAAAATGCTTCCTTGAGATTGCCTAGAAGCCAAGGAGTGATTATATTTTCCCCCAGTGTGGTCCAAGAAAGCTGCGTTTTCAGCATCGTTGGCTTTCACAGTAGAGATGGCTACTCTACAGTCAACATGCAAAGGGTGCTTTCTGCAAGGACTGTTGTATTTTTGCTCCTGATGGTGCTGGTATTCGAAGCCAGAAATTGGGACAACTAGTGAAATTTCCATACACAAACTGGAAGAAGGCTGTTGAAGATTTCAAGGCACATGAATTGAAACAGTACCACCAAGACAGCAAAGAAAATACTAACAATTTTCTACAGGTCGTAAACACAAGTTCATCTGTGCACTTGCAGCTTGATGCAACTTACAAGCAAGAAATTGAACAGAAACGGCAATATTTAATGCCTATTTTTAATACTGTATTGCTGTGTGGGAGACAGGGTTTAGCTTTGAGGGAAAATATGATTCTAGTCCAATGTTTGTTGATGAAACTGATGACGAGCCCATCAATAATGATGGGAATTTTCGAGCAATTTTGCGCAACAGAGCAAAGGGTGATGTCAAGCTTTCAGCAAGCCTTAAGAGTACAAAGAGGAATGCTACGTATCTGAGTTCTCAAATTTAAAATGAAATCATCAATGCCTGTAATACTCATGTTCTTGACGGTTTGGTCAACAGGGTTAATGCTGCAAAGTGTTTCTCAATATTAGGTGATGAAACAACAGATATTTCAGGCATTGAACAGTTTTCGCTGTATGTCATTTCTAGACTGTTGAAAGTATTTGCTACGCTGCCTGTGTCAACGTGCTCAGTGGAGCGTTCGTTTTCAACTCTCAGAAGACTCAAAACGTATTTGAGAAATACCACCACTGAAGATCGGTTGAATGGCATGGCCTCATTATACATTCACCGTAGTATTAAAGTTGAACCAAACTGTGTTGTAGATGTCCTGGCAAGAACGAACAGGCGTTTGAGCCTTTCATAGACATTCAATTCTATTTCTTTAGTTCTGACAAAACTTGCTGTATTAAAAGAGTGTTCAATCAGAAATTTGCATTTGACCATTCGTTATGTGTGAAATTGTCTGCCATGCAATCACAGATCTTTATGAAACTTCACACGTGGCAATTGAACTTGTCTAAAAAGTTTGGGTCCATTGAGGGTTAACCCCCAAACCCTTCCTTGGCTACGCCCCTGTTATGAGAAAAATTAAATGTGTGTTGTACGAACGTCATTTGATGTCTTCATATTTCAGCAACAGCTATGTTGTCCTGTTTTATTCATTTTGTAGAATATACGTTATATATATGTATTAATTGAGCTTTATAGTAATATCCTTTCTCTCGCTGTATACATATATAAAACTAGCAGAGAGCAATTGCCAAGGCTACAGACAGAAAAGGTATGTTGAAAGATTGTTTGTTTTTGAATTTCGCACAAAGCTACTCCAGGGCTATCTGTGCTAGCCGTCCCTAATGTAGCAGTGTAAGACTAGAGGGAAGGCAGCTAGTCATCACCACCCACCGCCAACTCTTGGCCTACTGTTTTTACCAACGAATAGTGGGATTGACCGTCGCATTATAACACCCCCACGGCTGAAAGTGCGAGCTTGTTTGGCGCGACGGGGATGCGAACCCGCGACCCTCAGATTACGAGTTGCACGCCTTAACACGCTTGGCCATGCCGGGCCATATTGAAAGAACTGTAAATATCTTCATTTTTAAATAGTCAGCAATAGAGTAAGGATTATTTTATTTACTTTATGATGTTAGGTGATTCATAATGCTATATAAACAATAAAAATCGAAGCTGTTCGCCCTGGTTTTTTTTTTAGTTAAAGTCCAGTATATATTTGTACGCTGAACGTACTAAACTACATTTAAAGTCAAAATTAAAGCTAACATTTTGGAAATTATCACGATTAAATAACTATATTAAGCACAGTTTTGTTTACTAGTCTTATAAAGTATTAACGAATAGTCTAAAATTACTATTCAAGAACATTTTGTATAATATTTCTGATTTGAAGGTAGCTCGTTATATAACCGAAAGAGAAGGTTAGTCATGTTTAGGACAACACTACACTTTTATGACCTTGTGCGACAGATAAAACTTGTAATCTGTCGTTTCTTTTTTTTTATGTCAAAGTTACTGTTAGTAGAGATGGTATTCGTAAAAATACAGCGCATAGGCAAGAGCCGGCTATATTATTTTCCTGCGTGAAAGTACGAAGAAAAATATTTGCATGTTTTTACAGGTCATTTTCCTTGCAGCTTTCTGTATTTAAGATCTATTTTGCTCTTTTTGGAATTTTACTAAATTTATATGAATGTTTCGTATAAATAAAAACCAGTTTACATTTGAGAATAATTGTTTTGGATGTATTTCAGAAATCGATAATAATACCCAAGGTAAGCCAGCTGTTCAAAGTTTAACCTACCACTACGACACCGGAAAGAATTAGGATCCTGATGTTGCAGTTAACGGTCAACCAGACAATCTAGTTGACACCTGTTTGTTTCAACATACATATTTTCCTGATATTTTTCCATGGTGGCAAGTAGATTTGCAGGGTATTCAACTTGGGTGGAATGTCTCTATTCTGAATAGAGAAGACTGTTGCGGTAAGTTATGTTTACACCTGTAAGAACAAAAAAAAAGTATACAAAATCAAAATTAGACTATAAACTTGTGAAATAACGTGTCTAACGAAACAGAAGTGGAACTGATGATACAACACTAAAATGCTCTGTTAATCGTAATGTAATCCCATTTTTCAACGACAGAATTTTAGAAACTCTCTTTATGTACTCAACACTCTTTAAATATAAAGAAGATATCTTACCTCAGTTTTTGAAATGTGGCTAATTGAAGTTGTGAAATCGAAGGGCCAGACTGTGGTTTCGAGAATCTCTGGTTCATGTCTACTTGGGGCACATAAAACAAAATCTTTCTCCACTTTCAAACTGCGGAGGCGTAATAAAAGTGATGGTCAAATCCAACAACTCACTAGTGAACCAAATGACTAGTGAAACTAAGTTCCCGCTGAAACTTTAAGTTATTGCGATTGTATCGTTTTGAACTCTTATTTTTTTTAAATTATTTTATTATGAACTATATTATCGACATTTAAACTGCCCAATCTTTAATGTTTTAGGCCTGGTATGGCCAAGCGCGTAAGGCATGCGACTCGTAATCCGAGGGTCGCGCCAAACATGCTCGCCCTCCCAGCCGTGGGGGCGTTATAATGTGATGGTCAATCCCACTATTTGTTGGTAAAACAGTAGCCCAAGAGTTGGCGGTGGGTGGTGATGACTAGCTGCCTTCCCTCTAGTCTTACACTGCTAAATTAGGGACGGCTAGCACAGATAGCCCTCGAGTAGCTTTGTGCGAAATTCCAAAAACCAAACCTTTAATGTTTTATTTCCTCGAAATTTTGTGAAAGGGCAAATAATAAAAATTAAGATTTATCACAATAAGGTAGAAGTTAATACTGGTAAGGCAAACACATTGTCTTAAAAATCAGTTTTAAATTAGTTTGTCGAGAACTGAAATTGCAAAAAAAAAAGTTAACACTATCAACATAATTCAATTTAGCCTTGTGTTATAACTATGTTAACCAGATTTACAAACCGAAAAAAGCGGAACAGCTTAACTATTGTTCCTAATTTCAAAATGGTTATTACAAAGTTGAAATAATTTAACTTTTATTTAATTTACTTTAAACCTATTGAACTGTCTACAGTGTTTCCATATATATTAACTTTTTTTCTTTTAAGTAATTTTATCTAAAGGTTGACTAGAGTATTACTAACTAAAATATTTGCAAAGACCTGTATTTATCATCATGCACAGATAGAACTTTCCAGAGGGTTTCTCAGAACACCGGGACAAAATACCAAAAAACGGGAGCATCCCGACAAAACCAGGATGTCCGATCATATTGGTTATGACGCTTTGATATAGATTATGTATCATTCTATACTCTCTAGATGTGTTCTGCTAGTAAAAATGTCATAATGAAGTAAGTAACAAAATTCAGCAAATAAAAGTTCACATTATGAAAGTTAGTATCATTTCGTACAATATTGTAGTTTTATCACAGCTACCTCGATAAGGCCCGGCATTGCCAAGCATGTTAAGGCGTGCGACTCTTAATCTGAGGGTCGCGAGTTCGCATCCCCATCGCGCCAAACATGCTCCCCTTTCAGCCGTGGGGGACGTTATAATGTACGGTCAATCACACTATTAGTTGGTAAAAGAGTAGCCCAAGAGTTGGCGGTGGGTGGTGATGACTAGCTGCCTTCCCTCTAGTCTTACACTACTAAATTAGGGACGGCTGGCACAAATAGCCCTCGAATAGCTTTGTACGAAATTCAAAAACAAACAAACAAACAATACCTCAATAAACACCTAACAGTTTTGAATATTTTATAACAAAAGAGTTCTTGCCTTGCTTCGCTTGCCAGTTCTTCATTGCCTTTAACCCCCGTTTTAAACAGAGTTAAATAATAGGATTATCTAATGGGTAACATTCTTCATATTCTAATTATTTTGGCAACTTCAAATACGCAAATTTTTGTACAGAAATCATCAGACATTATTCCCCAAAATCTGTAAATTAATACTGTCTGTTAGAGAGGACATGTTTTTGGTTGAACTGAAGCTTTCCAAATTCGGCTTAAGGTTTACAAATATTTTAATATCCTTATCAGATAAAGATTGTGAATTTTAAGGAATTAAAACTGCGACGTTCGACTCGCTCTTACTGGTTTAAAGTTAAACGTCGAAAATGTGATTGCTAACAAATTTTCTTCTGTAAAACTAATAAGTATATTAAAGTTAATCATCCAATAGAATTTACTAATCGTAATGTGTAAAAAGAACAATTTTTGTTATATATTTAGATATTCGCATAGGCCTTACTCCAATCAGTCGCCATGTACACAAGAATAAGTTTTACGAAAAAAACCTATTATCAGCATTATTCAGGAGCCGAGATTGGGGCTGCAGAATGGGCTCACTTTTCCTGCCATTTTCAGCCGGTTACTGGCAGGCATGTAACCATCCAAATCGTACAATTCTGTCCCACTTGCAAGGAACAAGACAACAACATTTTGACCATGTGCGAAGTGGTGTATTTGGGATTAGCGTGTAATTACAACAAATTTGTTTTCCAAACCAATAATTCGGTTTTCAACTTCGAATAAAATTTTGAACTTCTTTCCTTCGAACTCGATGTAATTACGATCTTTTTTAGTGCTACCCACCTTTTAATCTTAAAGATATTACATGAAATTGTATTATGTGTATTTTACTTTTGTTTTCTGTACTGAAATGTTAACTGGTCTGTCGTACATCCCTGTCATTTGTTTCGAGAATGCACATTTTCAACCGTGCTTGAAAACTCTAGTCTACGTACTTATTGCAGTATTTTTAAAGTCAAGCAAAATAAATATAGGCTTGTAATTTTAAAGCACTTACCCCTTTAAAGTTAAGTTGAAGATCAAATAATAGAACAAAAGTAGGTGTTTATGTGTTTTAAAATTGCTTTACATTATTTATAGGAGGGTTTATGCAATAATTATTGTTTGTTATCATAGAAACTATGAGTCTTTTCAGGTACTGTAAAAATCAACACTGGTTAACATTCATTTGTGATTACCCCTCAACAGACAGCTAAAACATTGTTATATCTTCTAGCACGAGTAACCTTTTAACTTTATCAATAAAGTTCTTTGTCTGTCATTAGTTGTTACGCTTTCTTAAAATTTTAATAAAATAGTTTGCCCTTATTATTTCAGTTGTACTGTGGTGTGTATTTGTTTGATAAGGGTAAGTTTTATAGAATAATGTGAAGTACCTCAGCTGGCTAAATTTTAGCAACATTAATTAGTCTGTTTGTTGTTAAAACACGGTACCAACGACACTGAGCCAACATACACTATCACAGCCAAAATATTACTTTATACAAACAGATGAACACAAGTATGGCAGAGAAATTTGAGTCTCAATCACTACTATGTCTCTCGTATCCCAGCCGGCATGAAGAGCCTGGTATGTACCGAAAAGCCTCGTTGACACTGGATATAGTGTGGTCTACATGTTATTGTACACTATTCTCGACTTTAACCCAAAAGTCATTATTAAATTATTAATAATTACTGTTGAAAACTTTTTTGACACTGTGATCTCTTGACCTGCTGCAGGATGATCCTAGTTTATTAATTTGCTGATTCTTCTAAATAAACGAGCAGGTTAGTTAAAGAAACTAATAATAATAAATGATATATGTTGTTAAAATATATGAATAACATAGTGTTAAATAACCATTATTTTGATTATTATATGTTGTGACATAAATAGAATTGATGAAAAATTATATTTCACCATCTGGTATCAATGAAAAGTCTCGTCGGCATTAGATGAAGTGCGGAACACAATCCCTATTTTACTTTCACTCAGAATTTCTTAATAACAAATAAATACTAAATAATATCAACCAACCATTACACAATATTTGGATAATATAGTCTAGTCATTTTAACATTACCAAACCAAAAATACCATAGATATTCCTATGTTAATATTACTTTAGTATGATTACATTATGAAACCATTAATGATACTTACAAGGCCAGACCACAGTAGAGTAAAAGATATCTAGTCGGTATTTATAGCAAAGCTGAAAGGCGCCGCTGTTCTTATTTTGAACTAACAACCAGTTAGCTACACTCAACTATCAACCCTACACGCTAAGGAATTGGCCATCACTTTTATAACCTACCAACAGCTTAAAGGCGGTAATATTTCGTGGTATCCAATGCATATGAACCTAGTTTGGTAGTTCCGAAATCCAAAGCTCTACCATAGAACGTAGACATGCTTTACGCGGTTAATATAGACCAGGGGTGTGCAACATTTTTCGTCGGTGGGCCATATAACCAACTTCATCAATCAAGCGGGGCCACTTAAAAAACAAGCTTATTCGTGTACATGCACAATAAATTAAAAAAAAATTCTCAAAATGCAAGCAATAATATTTTATATTTTTGCATGAGTGATCATTTTAGTGCGACACTTGAAATTTAGAGTCCTTGCAGAGCTTGTCAATATCAGCTTTGACAGAAGTGGTTGCCACTCTTAACTGACTGGTCAAATGTTCATCAGTCAGCTGACTTCTACATTTGGTTTTGATGAGCTTCATTTTGGAGAAAAATTGCTCACAGCAGTAGGTGCTACCACAAAGGGAGGCAATTCTTTGTGCATGACGGGACAAATTGGGAAACTTTTCACGTACACAGAGTTTGTAAAAGTCTAGCAAACTGTTTTCAGAGAATTTCCTTTTAGTGTCCATGTCAGCCTGCAGTTCAATGAGTTCCATTTGGCAATCATCAGGACTGTCTTCCACTGCCAAATCAAAAGGTTGAGCGAACAATTTCAATCTAATTTCAGTTTGTCTGAAATCTGGAAATCTGTTTGCAAACTCATCACGCAGCTTTTGTACACTGGTTCCATATTTGGTGCAATCCAGATTAGGAAATTCCAGTTTCCTGGTTGCAAGACATGTAAAATGGGTCAATATGGCTCTTCTCAACTGAACCTGGAAAAGTTCCAATTTCTTTTCAAAAGCACAAATATGCTCAAACAACTTATTCACAAGTTGACTTTTCCCTTGTAGTTTTAAGTTTAAATCAGACAGATGCTGTGTAATGTCTGTGAGGAATGCTAAGTCATTCAGCCAGTTCTCATTGCTCAAGAAGTCCACATTCTGACGTTTGCTCTCCACGAAGAACTTAATCTCCTCTCGCAGATTCCAGAATCTCTTCAAAGTAGCAGCTCTACTAAGCCAACGTACAGCAGAGAAGTACAAAACATCTGAATACTCACTGTCCAGCTCATCTAAAAAAGTTTTAAATTGTCGATGATTTAATCCTCGTGTTCGAATATAATTTACGCATTGGACGACATTTTTCATGACTTCTGCAAAATCCAGAACTTTGGTGCACAAGCTCTCTTGGTGAATAATGCAATGGCTTACAACTACGTCTTGTGCTCCAATTGCAGTTAGAAATTTCTTGGTGAATCCATTTGTCCTACCTGTCATGGAAGGAGCACCATCTGTTGTAACACCACATAATTTATAAGGATTCAGTTCAAACTTTTCTACAACCTTAAGCACTTGTTCACAAATATCCTGTCCTGTGGTTGTGGAGGAAAGGCTTGCCATATCTAAAACTCTTCGAAAACATCAAAGCCTGCAGTAACAGCTCTGATGAAAATGACAAGTTGGGATGTGTCATTGATATCAGTGCTTTCATCCAAAGCCAGACTGAAAGCTTCACACGAATTCAATCTCTCTTTCAAAGTTTCTTTGATGTCCTCTGAAAGATCTTTTGTCCTGCGTGAGACAGTAAAGCGGGAAAGGCTAGTTTGCTCCACCAAATATTTTTCTCTGGACATGCATATTCTGTGAATATTGTTAAACAATTTTTAATAAATTCTCCATCACTGAAAGGCTTTCCCTTTTCTGCCATACATTCACAAAGCTTAAAACTCAGTTTTGTCACCAGTTCTGAATTTTTCTTGAAAGTGGTAAAACACCTTGTTGCTTTTCAATGGATGTTTTAAATGTTCAATTTTGTCCTTTCGTGCCTGACCAACAATTTCATCAAACTGGGAGGAGTGCTTAGTTGCGTAATGTCGCTTAATATTGTACTCTTTCATGACTGCAATTGTATTTTGACAGACGAGGCAGACAACACCTTGATTATGTGGGACAACAAGATATTTTGTGCACCATTCACTGTTGAATAACCTTCCCTCATCATCAATTTTTCGTTTCTTAACTGCTGACATTTTACTAGCCCTGAAATCAAAACAAAAATTATTCTCACGAAAATAGCAAAGTAGAAAAAACATAGAATTTATTTACACATGGAACCTCTTATGGACAGAAACACATGTTTCTAAATTGGCATCCCGATCATAGCCTTCCGGTACTTAAATTAATTGAGAATAGCAAAATACAGTGTGACCTCGCCTATTCGCGGTTCGCCATTCGCGGCCCCGCATATTCGCGGGTTATGCGCGAACTGCGTTTTGTAGGTCACAGAGACTGAAAGGGCTTTTCGAGGAGATTTCTGTTGTATTTACTCAATCAAGCCGTTTTATCAATTGTCGTCTTCACCAAACAAGATTGACTGTTATTGGCTGACTGCCTCAGCTTCCCCAACAACGCAAACGGCAAAGCACAGCCCGGTAACGCACGGTACAATTTAGTGAAATACATAACAGTATGCAATATTGCTACATTATTACTGCATCAATGAGTATAAGTATCATTAGTGTTTGGGAAGCATTTCATATAGTATATAATCGCATACATATACGTTTTAAAACTGCATCCAATATTCGCGGTTTTCGCTATTCGCGGAGGGTAAAGAACGTAACCCCGCGAATAACGAGGTCACACTGTACATAGAATCAGATGCATCTGAAAGCAAAAATTTTAATAAATTCAGTAAAGTCACAACAATATGCTAAATAATAATCAATTTACCTTCAATCTCTTGTAGTAACTGTAAAAGGTAATAAAATTTTCACCAATAATGAATGACGGACAGCAGAGGTTAGGGAAAATCGTCGCCAGCGGGCGAAGGCGAGGTTCAGGACATGACGTTGAGTCTTAGACAATAGTGCTAGTGCACGTCACCTATTCATGCCCTAAGGAGGCCGACCAATCGAATTCGGCCTGCTCCTCTCTAGCAAAGATAATTTTAGAAGTTTGTCGAGTCGAAGCCTGGGAATCCCGTAGGATCGATGCTTTTAAAAATATTCCATTTGCGTTGGATTACAGATCAGGCCACATGGTTAGATTACAACAACTAGGGCCACACTAAATGGCTTGGCGGGCCGGGTTGTAGCCCGCGGGCCGCCTGTTGCACACCCCTGATATAGACCAAGAATACATAATTGTGAAACATTAACGAACTTCCTGCATTTTCCACAGATTTTAGTTCAGGTTGGATATTAATATGTATCTAGCAAAACTGGAATATGATTTACAGAGAAGAGGCCATAGGTCGCTATTTTAATATAAATTAAAAACGTAAGGTATATGTAACCATCCTAAAAGTTTTGACAGCCAAAGCGTCATTTAGCTCGAACCGAAAACTAAACAATTTCCTTGTAATTTTAGTTTTTATACACTGTGTAAATATAACCACAAAATAAACATTTTAATAATAGATAATCGTAATTACACTACGATTACTTATCCCTTTTGTTTTAAAGGATGCTAGATGAAATTAAATGATTACAAAATATTTTCAAAATGAAACGAGATAGCAGAGCAAAAAATGAAATGCTATGTTTTGAAAGGTTGCTTGATTAGATAACGTCTCTATTATTTCATAGTATTTGATTATTTATCCATAAATGTTAGTGATATTTAACGTAGCTAACAACTAAGTTGTCAGTTTTCCAACTTCCTCCACTATACTTGAACTCAACTTTAAAGTGAAGTTCAAGGTCAGAATGATGAAGAGACTGCATAGACCTATGATTGACTCATGTAATCTGTGAAAAGAATGCGGTAGTTACTTATTAAAGATTTTAAAATTTTGTTTACTGGCTATTAGTTTATAGTTTATCTCCAGGGAGCCGACTAAGTGTCTACCATTTATTCCTTACAATGTGAAACTGCCTTGGGGAAATATGTGCAGAATAAGTCAGGAAGTTTCTATGCTTTTGTAACAATAGTAAAACAAATATTTTATGCTTAACTTAGATATTATGCTGTTTCTACAGAATTGGTACTTTTATTGAGCAACAAAACAATAAAAACTCATCATTTTGAAATTAAATAAACTTAGCACTTGAATTATTGTTGTAACCCACGTAGTACGAGGGTATGTTTGCAGACTTATATGCTAAAAAACCAGGTTTCGATACCCGTGTATCTTTGTGCTTAAGAACAAATATTGATCGTATGCTAAATGCATTTTTGAACTGTTTGTTTACCAAATTTTTTGTGGGTTTGTGGCTTTGTTGGTTACAGGGTCCTAATAAGGTAAGAATTATACAAAAAATTAAATAAAAATACCGTTAAACTGCAATTAATCTCAATAATTTCTAATGGTGTTTCCTATGTATTTAACATACAAAAAATGTCATTTCTATGTAACAGACAAAAATATAAAATTACGAAAATGATGCATTATATGTATCCCACCATTAGTGAATGGTACCTAAAGTAAATGGTAACTAGAGGATTAAACTGTTGAAAACATTAAGCATATTAGACATAACAAGAATAAAGTAATAAAAATTGAACATATTACTGCTTACACTTTTTTTTCCAGTTAAAAGGCATAAATTATGTCGTATTCTAAGTGTACTGTTAATTTTCTCTACCCCTAAACCGTTCACAAAACAACAGTAATAACGGGTTTAATGCTGAAATTTTTATCATTTACACATCATATTATGATATGTCAAGTTTAACAGTGATTAGTAAAACATGTTTTTTCTTTAGTTCATGTACATATGTAGAACGGTTTGGACTAAACTATTATTTTCTACATAAAATGTAAAGCAACAGAAAGATAGGTAGTTAGAACTTCGAGAGACTACCATGTGACGCCATACTGGATGCAAATAGGTTGTTTGTTATTAAGCACAAAGCTACAAAATGTACCCACCTCAAGAACTGAAGCTTGTTTTACCATTGTGAGTCCTCATAATTATTACTAAGTCACTGGAAGGCCGAAGCAGATAGAATATAGTCGAATACGATGTGCAGTGATAATATTGATTTTTTTCTCGAGAGATAAAGACGATAAACTCATATTACACAGGAAACTGTCACAATGTTAAAGATGAATCACCAAAGATGTTGTTTTAAATAATACATGAAGCCTCATTTAATCCAGTTAGACGTGATAAATGGATCGTAGTTATACGTAGATAACTATAAAAGTTTTCTCACTATTTAATGTTTGCCTCTCAGTTGCATCTTTACTTTTTAAACACTTAAAAGCAAGTAGTAATTTATATACAGTGTACTTTACAATGTTCTAATTACGCACAATGAATAGAGAAAACATAATATTTTTATTTTGACTTTAGCATTTACTATAGAATTGCAAACTAGTGTTTTATATATGTTAAATTAATAAATTTGATATTATATACGAAGTAAGCTAACTTTTTCAAAAGTGATTGTAAAGTAGAATTTATTACAAATACTCAATTTGATTTTCTTAATGAATAAAACTGTTATTATTTGTGAATTCTAAATATGAACATTTTGTACATCATCTAAATAATACAACTTCTTCATGTAGCAAAAAAGTATAATATACATATACCATGAATTTGACTTTTTCCTGCAGGTACGTACTTCAGAATAACATTTTCAAATAAAGAACCAAGCATATTTCACACGGAGATTTTACAGTTCGAATTACCTAGGATGTAAGTTATGTGCATCATAATTAAAGACATTTAGGTTAAACACCCTTTTGAAACTCTTATTGAAAAAAACATGATATAATTGTTTGTTTGAAGTTAAGCAAACAGCGACACAATGGACTATCTGTGCTCTTCTTCCCACCACAGGTATCGAAATAAGGTGTTTGGCGTTGTAAATCCAAAGATGTACCGCTGTACCATTGGGGGGAGTCAGCACTATAAAAAGAAGCCAGATTCATGAAAACATCATGTCGCGTATCAAGTTCTGTATAAAAATATCAAATAACAGTAATATAAAGCACCAAGTTGTTGTTGTTTTCAACTTGCATTAAACTTTTATTGATTACTTTCCATTGGAGAGGGTATCGCACTTAGAAAACAACTTTGAGACCCATGCATGTACAATATAATATTTTATGAGGCAAGTTACAAAATTTGATAAGGTGATGTTGGCAGTGCCATAGGCAGAATTATATTCGAGGGAAAAAACAATGAGTGGCGAGACCATTACCGAGAAGTTTGGGTGCATGTCCTATTGGATATGTTTTTAAATCTTCATAGAAAATGGTGAATTTTACTTTTTAAATATGTCATTTATATGGGTGAAATTTAGGGGGTACAAATGCATTCCCTCCTTCCCCTCCACCTCCGTGCAAGGCTTTGACTTAGTTCTACTTATTCTTGCTCTCACAGAAACAGCTATAAAGAATTTATACTCAGCCACCCTTTATAAACCATCATCTACTTTCATATGTACGCTAATTCGAATTTCATTAAATAATTCCAAATGTCTCGAACCTCAAATCCGACTAGTTAGTTTCAGGCATTCTTCCGTATTTCACTTCGTTGAACATTGGTTTAGGAAGCAATTAGGTGACATTTACCCTCATTACAGAAAACTTTTCTAAGTATCTTATCTTAAATTCTTTATTCAAATGATTCACTTCAATTAAAAATGGTGAATTGATTGTATTTTTTCACACATGTAATTATACTTGTTGAAAGGCCATTATCGTTGTAGTCTTGCCATTAATTTCATACCATAAACAGTTGTCATGTGACTTTAGTCACGTGCATTCTATAATCAAGCAACAGAAGTATTTATTATGCTATCTAGGCACAAACGAACGTTCTGATTGACCAGTCTACTATTGTTTAGTAGCTAGTAGAAAGCGCGAGTAACCTGTACTTACTTTTCCGTTAAATTCTGCAAAATAATTCTACGTTAGTGAGGAAATACTTTCCCAACGACGGTAAATATACTATTTCAACTGTCCATTATTTCTGCTAATTTGAGGAAATAATAATGAGATAAAAGTGAATTAACAATGTATGAATTATAAATTTGACAGTATACGTAGATAACTTACTTGGCAGTTCAAAGGAGACGAAGTAACAATAAATGCAAGGTCGTTATTAGTTGAAGAAAAACTAAAAATTAGATGTATATAATTAAATTAATAATATATTCCAATAATATTTTATGGTAAGCACATAGAACGTTACATTACAGTGCTATGTTACGAGTTATAGTTTATCTCTGAGTCTCCTATTTCTAATATTAAGTATTACAATTTCAAATAGCTGGAAATTTTAATTTTAATTTAGAAGTTAATTAAATGTCAATATGTATCAAATTTATGATATTTGCCAACAATATTGATACAGATAATTTTCTTTTTTAACAAATATATTTTAATATAATACAAACAACAATGCAATTTGTAATAAAGGTTATTACAAATAGTTAACAGAAATAATTATTTATATTAACAAATTTTACAAACTCGCAAATAATATTCAGTCTTCTGTTCAGTCTAGAACTGAATATTTTATCGACAGTCTAGATCCACGACAAATAAATTCTGAATTGATATCGTTACGCTAACTTAAGCTAGCGCTGTCTTTTCTTACAGGTTTTACACCCTTACAAGCTGACTTCTTCCAGCGAAGATATTTAACGTCCTCGTAGAAAAAATTGCGTCCCAAGTAATTTACTAAAGTTTAACGATTTGTAATGTTCAAAAATATATAAACGCTCCTATTCAAATTCTGCAGTTTTCCAATTAATAATCATTAATTACAATTGTAGTTTTCAAAGCTTATTATACCAATATAGTTGACCAATAATAATTGTCGCTTGGCGAGTTGGATTATATAGTTTAAGGCGGGATTCTTGAATGTTCAACAATGTCCGAAAATAAGATAACATTTTCCTAAAACAAATGTTGTTGATTCTAACTCTCAAAAATCTTCTACAAATTTAGAGAACACGCACAATGCACATCCAACAATATACGTCAAGTGCATCAAATTGAAACAAACTTACAACGATAAATCTGTTACAAGACCTAGAATAGCAAATTTGGTACAATAGATCTCGAATATTCGTATTTAACAGAGAAGTGGATAAAACGACACTCTAGCTTCAATATTAGCGTACTTAATAGACATTATATTGATAGACATAGATTATGGTACGTAAGATATAAAACATTTACATTGGCTTTAAATTCCTAATATGCTAAGTTAATAGAATTTCACAATAAATTTAAATTGCTGATACTAAGTAGACAAAAAATTAATAGCTCTCGATTGTTTGTAATTTATAAATGAAACATATTGTTAGTTTTAAGTTTTTGGTACTTAAAAAAAGCATAATATTACAACAGATCTAGATTGCTGGTAGGTGCTAGAAAAAACGTTATATTAGCTTTAGCTTGTTGGTGTTTAAAAGGCATACATAAGAGTAAGTCTAACCATTAAATAAAACGTTATACTAGTTTTAAATTATTGGTGTACTTATTACATGTAACATCACATTTGATCAAAATTAGCGGATGTTAAAATATAGAACTCTAGTCTTAAGTTGTTGATTAAATTTAACAGTTAAGTCTTACACTAGTTCTAGACGGTAGCTACTTAAAGTAAATTTAGAATTTAATGGTAATAAACGTAATTCTGTAATAGATTTATATTTCTGGTAGCTAACGAACACATTGATCCATTTAATTTCTAGGATACAACGCGAACACCATAATAAAATATGCAATATTGGAATTTAGTAAATAACTCCGAGTAAAATATTATTGCTTACAAACCTATATAATTCATTAACTATTTAAATATATTATTGGCGAAAAATAACAGATTATTTCTTTTTTACTTTTATATACTATTTGTTAGCTTGCCAGTTAGAAGTATTTTTCCTTATTTATTTGTTTGAATTATGCGCAAAGCTACACGAAAGTTTTTTGTGTCAGTCGTCCATAATTTTGAAGTAGTGGACTACAAGAAAAGCAGCTAGTAAATGCTACCCACCTCCAACTCTTGAGCTAACGGGAATAGTTAGCCATGGGAATGCACCCATGGCTCAAAAGTGTGGACAGAATTCAGTTAGTATATTTATGGACGTCGAGCATGTTATATCAAAACGATTTTGAATCCCTATCATTCTGTTACCATCCTTGTAATAGCCTTGTAGTACAATTTCCATTGTAAAAGGATCTATCTTAATACTGTTACATGAAAAGCACATGGTACTTCCTGCGTATTTTCTATAAGCCACATGATGAAGACAGTTTTCCAGATCCCATTTCAACATGTCTTAGTACAGAATAGCATTAATACATGCTATTCTACAGCTACTTAAAGTAAGCGACAGTTGAATGAATATGTCTGAGAGGCAGCTCGTGTCCCTCTTAAAGATAGAGGTATTTCTTGATGTTGCATACTGGTTTTTAGGACACGTAGACAGCTTTTGCCACTGACCTTTCTGTTAGTCTGCCTTTACATGTTACAAAATGCTGCACTTTAATTTTCATACCCCATGGTACAATCCCCCAAATCCTCTATTGCAGTCTATTTAATCAATCATATTATATTTCTAATGCTTTCCTTTATTTTGGTTTTGTTCGACAACCTGTTTTTTGTTGCTTTTGCTTTTAGTTCCAGATACTTTTCTTCAGTTTTTACTGAAGAAGATTTAAGCAATATTCCTCATCCTAAACAGTTAGTTGGACAGATTAAACAAGATGATCATATTAATTCTGAATGTGTTAAGGAAAAATTGGGAAATTTAAAGAATGATACAACTTCTGGGCTAGACAATATTTATATGTTATTAAAAGAGCTTAAGGATTGGATATGTGAGCCACTTGCTGCAATTTTTTCTAAATCCTTCAATTGTAGGAAGGTGTCAGAAGATTAGAAATTACCTAATGTTACTTCTCTTTTTCAAGGCCCATTAGTATTACATCAGTGAAAAGTATAATGAAATACTCTGTTCAATTCCATTTAAGTTAACAACGTTTACAATTTTGTTAGATAGTCAGCATGGTTTCACAAGTGGACAAATATTGGGTTACGTTCTTTTAAGAGATCACTGACATATGAAACGGAGAGTATCCACACTTTCCAATCTATCCCAGTAAAGGTGCATAACATTACTCTAAAAAGTCACGAGAAAGCACAAAAGTTAATCCATAACCCAAGAGTTTCTTGGGTCTTAAGACAAACCCTGGACCATCTAATAATGGGTACACCTATGGCGCATATTTCTTCGCTTGCTCGATTACACAGATCTTGCCTTTTCCTTTTAATTTGCCTGCTAGACCTCTGTTACGTCACCATTAAATTATGTATGTTATTCCATAAAATTCACAATTGGAATGAATTACAGAAAAGTGCATTTTCTAGGTATACTAGCAAAAAATCTGGTAAAAAGGTCATTACAGACATGCTATGAAGACGCTGATGCTCAGCTTGATTTGAAATTGTATTCATGCTATCCGTTTCATATAAAGATGAACATTCCGTACAATTTGGAGCAAAAAAAATCTGTACAGTTGTGTCTGATGAGAAGACCAAAGAAAACAAAAAAATAGAAAAACACAAATCATATTTAAATTGCATTATCCTACAAATTTAAATTCCGGTGTTGCAAAAGTCAAGAATTCCACGGTCAAAATTAAATGTAGCAAAAGAAAAAGATATTGAAAGTGAACTAAAAAGATCCCTCTCATAACAACATAGAATCCAATTAATTTCAATATAATCAATGTAAATTGCACAAATAATGGAATGTGAAAACAATGTCAAAATCTGAAGGATGTTATAAATGAGTGAAATCTAATACATTGAAGGTAGCAAAAAATTAAAAAAAAAATGTTTAACATGTGTAAAGTTTACAAGGAAAACTGAAAATGCAACGGTGAACATTTCTGGTAACAAACGAAGTAACATGTGTACTTAAAAACTGGAAAATAAATCCTCTTCAAGTCGAGTAAGATCTTTAGAGTTAATGCCAACAAACTATAAATCTGAAGAGAAAGCTTATTTACTGAACTAGTATGTTACAAGTGCTGTGAAATCTACATCGGTCAAACAGCAAAACTATGTGAGAAAATATTATTTATTAATAATAATTTTAAGATTAACTAATATGAAAGAATCTATTAACTGAATAACTGGACACTTGCTGAAATGGATGACTTGTAATTTTCACAAAACAAAACAAAAATATTTAAATTTCTTCATGTTATCACTTAATTGTTAAATAGATAATGGACTATCTGTAATCGGTACTCCTTGAGGAACTGAACTCCGGATTTTACTGTTGTAAATCCGTAAACTTATCGCTGACCAAATCAGTTTTGTTTTCATTCTGTCGAAAAGAGAAAACATTAACTTTAAGATGACCTCGACAACATTACAAATTGATACAAATAACAACCATAATTTCGTTTAAATTATTTTCTAGAACGTACATTTCTTACCAGTTAACAGTAATCTGGTAACTATTTTTGTTCTAGAAGTTAAACAGTGATTGAGGCATAAGTGTGAGCTACTGATATCTAAAATGTAATAGTATTCTTATTGTTTGTCAAGCATTGTTTCTTTTCTTTGTGTTAAATGTTGTAAACATTCATAAATGGTTTCGGGAGTGTGAATATCAACGAAGTTCGAGAATTTAGGTTTATTCATGGATGACAAAGCTTAAAAAGTAACATTACTCAAGAATAATCTTTATATTTGTAGTTTCTATTGCTAAACTCGCTATGCTTTTTATGTACACTTTTGCATACTTTTTCTAGATATCTTTAGATAGTGTATGTCTGAAGATAACAATCGGAGATGTAATTGTCCGGGAAACCTTGCATCTAAAATACATCTGTATGCATTTTAATGTGTTTTCGTCAAACCATCTTTAGATAAGTTAAAAGCTCAACAATGTGACGATAAATGATAATGTAGACAATATTTAAACATCTACGAGTTCTTAAAAAAGCATCTACGAAGCTAATAAAAAAAAAATTTAATATGTGGGAGTTCACTTTCCTTCCCCAAGATGACTCTGTTAAAGCAGCATACGATTGCTGTTCCAGTCTAAACGTAAGGTAGAATAAATGTATTAATCTTTTTTTTTTTCGTTTTTAATTTACTTGAGTAAATTTTACTCATGTAAAATATTTCTAAAATCAAATATTTTATTTTACAGTTCACTAGGATGGATTTCACGCTAGTGGTTTGGCCAATCATGTGTTTCATGATAATTAAGATACATTATCCGGTCTTAGCCAATGATGTCGCAGAAGACAAGAATGTGAAGACAGCTAATTACTATTTTCCTAATATTGGTCAGTTCCTTGGATTGTACTCATTAGGAGTTATGAAACTGATGGTCGGAGCCCAACTTTTAGACTTGCTAGGCTTCAGTTATACTGGTTCTGTGCTTCTTAATGTTAAAGACGGTTTTTTGGATAGTGATGAGTTAAGTAGAACTGAAGAAGATATTTGTGAAGAAGAATCTTCAAATGATACAACCACGGAATCTCCCGTCTCCACTTCACCATATTCTAATTATGACAGTGCAGTTGGACAAAGTTTTCATCCTAACTTTTATCAAGAAAGTTACTTCTCATCTTATCCCACACACAACAAATTTCTAGAAGTTGATAAGTCTAGATCTCGGCGTAATACAGACAAAGTCGAACCAAATATTCAACACAGATTTGGATCCTTGTTTAATCATCACCATAAACATTCTTCTTCTCTTCACATGAGTAATGCCCCTTTCAACCGTTATCCATTTTACCGTCGTGAAAACCATATAAATCAGGAAGATCCTGAAATGGTAAAGAAAAAATGCAAGAGTAAGAAAGCTGGATCTGAACAACAATCTCTATCTATATCGAATGGTTATGGTACGAAAAATACTATGCTATTATATAATTCTGGAGATCTAACTATGACCCCAAAAAATGAAAAAGTATTAGAAATGAGCAAGCCTATGTTTCAGAATAATGGTATAATACCACCTTTTAACTCGTACATCATGTCAACTAATAACCCAGGCATGACCCATAATAACATGAAATTTGATTCTAATCCAAGTATGATCCACAATAGCATGATGTTTACTATGAATCCTCAATTTATGTCGCAATATAATCCCCTGGCTAACACTAACAAAATAAATAGATTACACAACAAACGAATGGCGCATGTGATAAGCACAACAAAGAAATCAAATAATACGCCATTGACAACACACTATGAACCATCAGAGGATGTTAGAGAATTTGTTGAAGTTAGTCAACACAAGTCAACTGAAAATTCTTCACTTCAAAAGTATCCTCAACCCAGGAATAGAATGAAGTATCCATGGCAGAGGTTTAGAAAAACATAGTTTCCAGTATAGTTGGTGTAGTCGTAAAAACTATACTACCTTAGGAAACTCTCGGGTAAAGTTCTCACTGAAATGCGTACTAAACTTATTTGCTATTTTTCCCTTTAAATAACTTCTAAAATTGTGTTATTCTATTATCAGAATGTTGATTAAGTGCCTCGGCAAAATCTCTTTTTAGAGAGCTAAGAAGGATATAAGACGTATTTCATCCCTGAGACGTGAACATTAATAATGTTATTCACGGATAAAAGATAAAAGTTTATGAAATCCAATTCAGCTGAAAAACCTTGATTTCAATACTGATCTTTTTCTCATAATTGAGTACATGGGTCATAATCTTGTAGATTCTTTTTTGTTACGGAACAAAAATTTGCACCCTTAGAAGAATAGTGTTCAGATTATTGCTCTCGTGAAATGAAAACATGTTACATAGAAGTAACTAATTAAATAATGTAAATGTTAAATGTCATAATATTTACTCACACACAGAGTAAGCATAAAACTAATAATGTTGTTAATTATATTTGCTTTATGTTAAGACAACTACTCATGACACTTAACATAGAATTACAAAAAATAGTGCAAGTTGGAAATAGTGAGCCTATTTCCATGCTGGTATGTTCTTGATTAGTGTCCATGCTTTCTTTAAGGCTTTATAATATAATGCTCCTCTGTGTGTTGATTTCTTTGATATATACGTCTTTGTGTTAATATCTTCACGATATTATGTTTGTTTCTGTATGAATGTTTGCCTCTTAAACTAATGAACGTGTTATTAAATGCTTCTACTCAAATAGTTGTTTCATCCACATACTGGAAGAATATTTGCTGACAAATGGAAACGTATTACACTTAAGTCACAAGATCAAAATAATGTCAGGAGTATCTAAAAACCTTCTCTTTTCCTTTCATATTCAGTCTAAAAAGAACTTTACAAGGTGTAGGAACTGTTCGCTGGAGATTATGTAAAACAAAACATTCCAGAATGTACCAGGAAACCACATTTTATTCCAGTTAGTAAAATCTTTTTCAAGCTTTAGAACTAACTTCTGTGGTTCTATATCTACAAATTTGTTTTCATTTTTTCGGGAAGGAATCCAGTCCTTTTAGATTTAAAATAGGAAAAGCATTTGTAAAACACAGAAAACAAAAACTATAAAAAAGGTCCTTTGAAATGGTATTATATAAATTATCATTAAACATTGTACCACGGAACACGTATTTGCCCTATGTTTTTTGTTTTTTTTTACTTGAGTATGTCACATTAAAACTATCACTAATTTAAATGAAAAGTCACAAAATATATTACACAGGCCTCATATACAAGTTTTTTGTTAAAACGGCTGGTTTGGGTTGAGAAAATTTTTTATGTAGAGGAGCAAACAGTGTTTCGACCTTCTTTGGTCATCGTCAGGTTCACCGAAGAAAGTCAAATCGTTGTTCGCTCCTCTAAGTGAAACATTTTCTCAACCCAAACCAGCCGTTTTTACATATATATTTTCTCTACAAGTGGGTTTTCTCGTCATCACGGATTATTCCTTTTATTTTGTTATACTACTTTCTAAAACATCAATTCATCAAGAACAGCAAAAATAAGGAAATATTTTCTTTATTAATAACTCAAATTATCAAATTAAAACATTTCTAAATTAAAATAGGCCAATGCATTTACAATTCACATAATACATTATTACACCTATCGCAAATACGATATTAAAATTTATTATAATTATAATCTGAGCCACATTAAAAATAACCTTATTTCACTTTAAAACTGCATTACCTACCATTTACAGAATTAAATAAAGACAACTGATGCGGTTCAAAACTATTATTTTAAAAAATAGAGGTAGTGCGGATTTATACATATTGAATTAGCACATTCGTTTAACATTTAAATAAAATATATACATTGTGGAACAGATGTTGTAGTGTATTTTTGGCAGCATAAACGTTATTCCAAAAATGCAATATGTATAAAGCTTCATTGAAATATTTCAAGTACCGTATTTGTTGCCATTTTAGGATTTAGAAGCTTAAAATGTTAAAATCACCCCAGGGTATTTGCTTGTGTGCTCTTTCTAAAAATAGTGCATCTTGACAAAAGTCTTGTAACATACCTTTCATAATTACCACTCTTTCTACAGACTTTTCGTAAGCCATCTAGCATACGTGGGCGACGGTTTCCTAGCGCCCATTACAATTTTTTTTGACTGCAAGTAAATCATTAGTCAGAGCATCTAATGAATTGGCCGGTATGTATTTGTACGGAAAAGTACGAGTTTAAACCATTTTCATACTTCATCTGCTTAAAATATGTGATAGTTAAATGGCCTTGTTTTCAGGCACAGATTCTTTGTGGTTGCGATACCTGTTGGCACGTGGACGGCTTTTGCCACTGTTTTTCTGTTTAGGGATTCTCACCTGGTACAAAATACCACACTTTGCTTACCACATCATGGTCCCTTTCTGAATGGTTTTGGTGTCCCGAGATGACCAGTTTGCTTTTAGTTTGTTAATGCTGTTAAGTCTTGGAAATTCTAAGTTCCTGATCTGAATAGATCTTTACGACTTTAGTGTATGAATATTTTCCATCAGAAAGGGATTTTATATTTTCTTCTCCAAACAAATCAATTATTAAGGAACAGGCGGCTTCCACTATTATGAAACTTTCGGCTGACTGTTGTACCAGTTGAATGGTATGTTTACGCGGATATTTAAGGCTAGTTAGCCACAAAGGTATCCCTCCAGAATAGTTGCTGTAAGACAGTACTCTTTCTTTCAATTTTCTGGAAGCGCATGAAAAAAATGACAATGTCACACAATGGATGTATTAGTGAGATAATTAGCAATTGCACAACTTCCTACCTGATCCTGGAAGCACAAAAGTTATTGTATTTTACTTCTCAGTATCTGCGTGAATTTACGTACTGTACAATGTTGCTAATAACCACAAGAATTGTGTACGTATGATGATTTCATTCATCAGAGCTGTTTAAAATACTAAAATAAATATTAATCCGATTTTAATTATTCGAAATGCCACTCTTCACTGAGTTATACTGGTTTCGGGGAATTTCTTCCTACATCAGTAACAATGTACATAAAAATCGAAGAAAAAGAACAAGACAGTATTTCTTATAGGAGTGTAGTGTATATATAATTATATATTATATAATTATATTTATGTTTCAATTATGCTAACCAACATGCAATACCTTGCGTTTATCATAATTAAACCGCATTTGCTATTTATTTGCCCAACTAGCTAAATGATCTAAATTCTTTGTAAAGCAGAGGCATCCTCTTTATATGTAGCACAATTTAAGACTTTAATATCATCAGCAAATTTAAGTAATTTATCGACCATTACTTCATCTCTGTCTTTAATGTAAATCAAAAAGAGCATTAGTCCTAAGACTGAGCCCTAAGGTACATGACTTGCAACATTAATCTAGTTTGACTGAACTCCGTTTATAAACAACCCTCTGCTTTCTTCTATCAAACCACTCTTTAGTTAGTTATCGCTCACACTTATAGGATTCTTTCCAAGCCCTTTATAGGGCACTTTGTTAAATGCTTTTTAAAAATCTAGATATACCAAATCCACACCTTTACTCTCGTCTACATATGCAATAATATTTTCAAAGCATGTCAAAAGATTTGTAAGAATGACCCTTTCTCACCAGTTTGTACAATTTTCTCCTTAGCTATTGTTAAGATGTCAGCATATTGAAATTGACAGTCATGAGATTTGGGATTTCTCTGAAAGACTTCTTGTATTTAAATATGAATACGACGTCAATTGATAAATCTACGTTTCCTATGATTTTGATACTGATAAATGTTCGAAGAAAAACCCTAACAAACATACAGTTGTTATTTTAGCACAATGAGTTGAGTTTCATCCACTGTGGCGAATCAATCCTCTGGTTTTCATATTGTAAGTTCCGTAAACTTACCGCTGACCCACCAGAGGACAGCGCAGTTACCTGATGTTAGCAATAACTGGAAATTCGTGGATCTATTTTGCAGAAGGACGGGTATAGTGGTTTGTTATAAGTGGAATGAAAGAGTCAAGACTCAATATGAAGACAAACGAAATGTATAGTTAATTAACTGAAGCTACAGGAAACAAATAAAAGCTGAATGGTATTTTAGTCGGACTGCTGCATAGTTGAAAAAAGTAAAATAAACTGTACTGAAATAGAGATAAAATCACAGACTAAATAAAAAAACTGAGGACAAATTTCACTTGAAAACATGTACGATAATTAGGCACTAAGATAAATACAAATACGAGAACGAGGCTTTTAGACAAGTTTTGGCTCTTTCATGTAAGAAACGAAGTTGCCTGAAAATTCGTCCTGTGTTTGTAAACTAAGGAGCAATTGTGCGCATACCTATAAAGCAGCTGGTCACATAGACTTAACATTGTTCATTATTCAATATAGCTGCATGCATTTCAATTTCGACTGCATTAAGAATTATTTCTAAACAACTTGCTCATTTGGATACAGTGGCTTTAGGAAACGTAATTTTGAGATTAACTTTTAAGCATCTGAGACCAATGCTCTGATATATATAACAGTATATATATATATATATATACTGTTTTAGGTAATCTCCTCAAAATTACCTGACTCTAATAGTGTTTATGGGTGGGAAGATTTTCCCAAGTACTCAAATATCAATTATGGTGACATTTACACGTATATTATCGACTAAAGTGAAGCCCAAAGCGTTTACACCAAAGACACAATGAAACATGATTGTTCACAGAAAGCATTTACCATATTTTCAATGTCTGTTGGTCCCATACTATGTAATAAATATTTGTTAAACATTACTAAATTATGAAAAGTGTGAACAGAACTGTTATACGTTGATAATAACTATACATAACGTGTTGCAATAACGTTTGCTATAGAAATAGAGCAATTTTTAGTTATCTTTACCTTCTGAATATTAAAAAAAAAAAAGTTCTTGACGTAATATAGATATCGTTGAATGACGGAAAATCAATTTATGAGCACAAAGTAATTAACATAAAACCAACCCTGTCTTCTCACTGTATACTGTATACAGTATCGTTTCTCTAGTGTACCCTAACTTTGGACATAAAAGTTGAGCATCAGGTTAGCAACGCAATTTCTAGTTTTGCTTATTTTACTGAATCACTTCATACTCTTTTTTCCTCAATAATATTAGGACATTTCATGGTCAATGGGATAATTGAAGTATGGCTGTCCGTGAGACACATTTTCTGGATCTAAAGCTTCAAATAGTTGTAAATACGTGAACAAACCAGCAAAGAACAGCAAAAATAAGGAAATATTTTCTTTATTAATAACTCAAATTATCAAATTAAAACATTTCTAAATTAAAATAGGCCAATGCATTTACAATTCACATAATACATTATTACACCTATCGCAAATACGATATTAAAATTTATTATAATTATAATCTGAGCCACATTAAAAATAACCTTATTTCACTTTAAAACTGCATTACCTACCATTTACAGAATTAAATAAAGACAACTGATGCGGTTCAAAACTATTATTTTTAAAAAATAGAGGTAGTGCGGATTTATACATATTGAATTAGCACATTCGTTTAACATTTAAATAAAATATATACATTGTGGAACAGATGTTGTAGTGTATTTTTGGCAGCGTAAACGTTATTCCAAAAATGCAATATGTATAAAGCTTCATTGAAATATTTCAAGTACCGTATTTGTTGCCATTTTAGGATTTAGAAGCTTAAAATGTTAAAATCACCCCAGGGTATTTGCTTGTGTGCTCTTTCTAAAAATAGTGCATCTTGACAAAAGTCTTGTAACATACCTTTCATAATTACCACTCTTTCTACAGACTTTTCGTAAGCCATCTAGCATACGTGGGCGACGGTTTCCTAGCGCCCATTACAATTTTTTGACTGCAAGTAAATCATTAGTCAGAGCATCTAATGAATTGGCCGGTATGTATTTGTACGGAAAAGTACGAGTTTAAACCATTTTCATACTTCATCTGCTTAACATATGTGATAGTTAAATGGCCTTGTTTTCAGGCACAGATTCTTTGTGGTTGCGATACCTGTTGGCACGTGGACGGCTTTTGCCACTGTTTTTTCTGTTTAGGGATTCTCACCTGGTACAAAATACCACACTTTGCTTACCACATCATGGTCCCTTTCTGAATGGTTTTGGTGTCCCGAGATGACCAGTTTGCTTTTAGTTTGTTAATGCTGTTAAGTCTTGGAAATTCTAAGTTCCTGATCTGAATAGATCTTTACGACTTTAGTGTATGAATATTTTCCATCAGAAAGGGATTTTATATTTTCTTCTCCAAACAAATCAATTATTAAGGAACAGGCGGCTTCCACTATTATGAAACTTTCGGCTGACTGTTGTACCAGTTGAATGGTATGTTTACGCGGATATTTAAGGCTAGTTAGCCACAAAGGTATCCCTCCAGAATAGTTGCTGTAAGACAGTACTCTTTCTTTCAATTTTCTGGAAGCGCATGAAAAAAAATGACAATGTCACACAATGGATGTATTAGTGAGATAATTAGCAATTGCACAACTTCCTACCTGATCCTGGAAGCACAAAAGTTATTGTATTTTACTTCTCAGTATCTGCGTGAATTTACGTACTGTACAATGTTGCTAATAACCACAAGAATTGTGTACGTATGATGATTTCATTCACCAGAGCTGTTTAAAATACTAAAATAAATATTAATCCGATTTTAATTATTCGAAATGCCACTCTTCACTGAGTTATACTGGTTTCGGGGAATTTCTTCCTACATCAGTAACAATGTACATAAAAATCGAAGAAAAAGAACAAGACAGTATTTCTTATAGGAGTGTAGTGTATATATAATTATATATTATATAATTATATTTATGTTTCAATTATGCTAACCAACATGCAATACCTTGCGTTTATCATAATTAAACCGCATTTGCTATTTATTTGCCCAACTAGCTAAATGATCTAAATTCTTTGTAAAGCAGAGGCATCCTCTTTATATGTAGCACAATTTAAGACTTTAATATCATCAGCAAATTTAAGTAATTTATCGACCATTACTTCATCTCTGTCTTTAATGTAAATCAAAAAGAGCATTAGTCCTAAGACTGAGCCCTAAGGTACATGACTTGCAACATTAATCTAGTTTGACTGAACTCCGTTTATAAACAACCCTCTGCTTTCTTCTATCAAACCACTCTTTAGTTAGTTATCGCTCACACTTATAGGATTCTTTCCAAGCCCTTTATAGGGCACTTTGTTAAATGCTTTTTAAAAATCTAGATATACCAAATCCACACCTTTACTCTCGTCTACATATGCAATAATATTTTCAAAGCATGTCAAAAGATTTGTAAGAATGACCCTTTCTCACCAGTTTGTACAATTTTCTCCTTAGCTATTGTTAAGATGTCAGCATATTGAAATTGACAGTCATGAGATTTGGGATTTCTCTGAAAGACTTCTTGTATTTAAATATGAATACGACGTCAATTGATAAATCTACGTTTCCTATGATTTTGATACTGATAAATGTTCGAAGAAAAACCCTAACAAACATACAGTTGTTATTTTAGCACAAAGCTACACAATGAGTTGAGTTTCATCCACTGTGGCGAATCAATCCTCTGGTTTTCATATTGTAAGTTCCGTAAACTTACCGCTGACCCACCAGAGGACAGCGCAGTTACCTGATGTTAGCAATAACTGGAAATTCGTGGATCTATTTTGCAGAAGGACGGGTATAGTGGTTTGTTATAAGTGGAATGAAAGAGTCAAGACTCAATATGAAGACAAACGAAATGTATAGTTAATTAACTGAAGCTACAGGAAACAAATAAAAGCTGAATGGTATTTTAGTCGGACTGCTGCATAGTTGAAAAAAGTAAAATAAACTGTACTGAAATAGAGATAAAATCACAGACTAAATAAAAAAACTGAGGACAAATTTCACTTGAAAACATGTACGATAATTAGGCACTAAGATAAATACAAATACGAGAACGAGGCTTTTAGACAAGTTTTGGCTCTTTCATGTAAGAAACGAAGTTGCCTGAAAATTCGTCCTGTGTTTGTAAACTAAGGAGCAATTGTGCGCATACCTATAAAGCAGCTGGTCACATAGACTTAACATTGTTCATTATTCAATATAGCTGCATGCATTTCAATTTCGACTGCATTAAGAATTATTTCTAAACAACTTGCTCATTTGGATACAGTGGCTTTAGGAAACGTAATTTTGAGATTAACTTTTAAGCATCTGAGACCAATGCTCTGATATATATAACAGTATATATATATATATACTGTTTTAGGTAATCTCCTCAAAATTACCTGACTCTAATAGTGTTTATGGGTGGGAAGATTTTCCCAAGTACTCAAATATCAATTATGGTGACATTTACACGTATATTATCGACTAAAGTGAAGCCCAAAGCGTTTACACCAAAGACACAATGAAACATGATTGTTCACAGAAAGCATTTACCATATTTTCAATGTCTGTTGGTCCCATACTATGTAATAAATATTTGTTAAACATTACTAAATTATGAAAAGTGTGAACAGAACTGTTATACGTTGATAATAACTATACATAACGTGTTGCAATAACGTTTGCTATAGAAATAGAGCAATTTTTAGTTATCTTTACCTTCTGAATATTAAAAAAAAAAAAAGTTCTTGACGTAATATAGATATCGTTGAATGACGGAAAATCAATTTATGAGCACAAAGTAATTAACATAAAACCAACCCTGTCTTCTCACTGTATACTGTATACAGTATCGTTTCTCTAGTGTACCCTAACTTTGGACATAAAAGTTGAGCATCAGGTTAGCAACGCAATTTCTAGTTTTGCTTATTTTACTGAATCACTTCATACTCTTTTTTCCTCAATAATATTAGGACATTTCATGGTCAATGGGATAATTGAAGTATGGCTGTCCGTGAGACACATTTTCTGGATCTAAAGCTTCAAATAGTTGTAAATACGTGAACAAACCAGATGATACTAACCGTTTGTACATTTCCTTGCTTAGATTGACGTAAAAATTCAATGTCTTAAGCTGAAATTCTTCGAGTTCTTTGTTTTGGATTTTGGAAGAATATTCTAGAAAGATACTTTCAGTTCTTTCACTTAAGGGAAGGTAAATTGAAGGGTCTTTGATGTTAACCTTCGATATGTCTGCATCTTTTAGTACTTCTCTTTTAATAAAATTACCAAGAATACATTTTTTCATACTACTGTTGATAGAGGCACGTAGCCTATAAATTCCGAAGCTCTCAGCTTGAAACTCTAAATTTATTTTATTTACATATGGCAGAATAAAAGGTAGAAATGCAATGTACATCTTTACAATTGGATTCTGTAAACCTTCTTGTATTGTAGATGCTAAAGTCATCCCATCTTCTAATGCCGCTGAAGTAAAAAACAAGACAAGAACTGGCCATTGATTCAGTAGTCTTTCTATCACATGCTAAAATGATAACCATCGAGTTGGTTAAGGCGCTCGGCTCATAACCTGAGGGTCGCGGGTTTGAATTCCCATCGCACCAAACATGATCACTCTTTCAGCTGTAGGGGCGTTATTATGTGACGGTCAATCCCATTATTCGTTGGTAAGAAGAGTAGCCCAAGAGTTGGCGGTGGGTGGTGATAACTAGCTGCCTTCCCTCTAGTCTTACACTACTAAATTGGGGCGGCAAGCACAGATAGCGCTCGTGTAGCTTTGTGCGAAATTAAAAAAAACAAACATTTCTTTATGTTTAGAATTGATGAACCCCATTAGATAAGTTTCCTTTAATGACTCACTTATATGACGAGTTACTATCATCAACAGAACAAAGAAATATACAAAAATAACAAAGTAGCCAACGTATTTACTTCGTTAATAAACTTACAGGTCTACTTAATATTCGCAATCAATATACGTACAGGAAACAGGCAGTTAGACGTCACTTCCGTTCGGCAGTGGCTTCACACACTGTAATAAAAGTTTAAATGACAGCCAGTCTCGAACCGTTTGTCCAATGAATTTCGACATTTGAAGTTTATCTAAATTTCCTCGCCAATTGTAATTGATATAAATTCAACCAGTTCGTAATATATATACAGCGACTTTCGATTATAAGCGGAATACTTGTGCTGGATTTTAGATTGCAACCTTTAAAACCAGAGAAATATGAAAAGGAATGAAAATAAGAGTAAAATAAAGTAAAACAGTGAAAGAATTACAACATTATTAAGACTTAAATATCTATGTTTGTCAGATGTGTCATGTACTATAATTTATCTCGGAAGAGTTTCCGATTTCTTATGTTACATATTACAATTTCAAATGGTTTGAAATTTTAATTTAGAAGTTAATTTATGTCGACATGTGTCAAATTTATGATATTTGTCAACAAGATTGATATACACAATTTCCTTCTTAACACGAATATATTTTAATATACAAACCATACAATTTATAATAACAGTTGTTACAAATAATAATTTATATAAAAACAATACTGAGTTGTCTATTTGATCTGGAACTGAATATTTTATGGACGATTCACGATAAACGAATTAATTCCATGTTGATATCAGTGCAGTTCACTTTAAACGGATAAGCAATCTCCCGCTGCTCACATGCTAGGTTTCCACAGACGAAAATACGTAATCTCCTCGTAGAAATATTAAGTCTGAAGTTAATTCACTGAATTTAAACGGTTTGTAGTGTTCGAAGTCTATAAACGTTCCTGGTCAAGTATCTGCACCTTTCCGACGAATAAGTGTTTATCACAACTATAGTTTCTGAGATTTATAGTATACTAATTGTAGCAAAACAATATTTTTTAACATTTTTTCTTGGCGCGTCGATTAATAAACTTTAGGAGAGTTTTCCGAAAGCTCAGTTATGAGGATGCACAATGGCCTCTATATTTATCTGATTTCAATTTTGTTACCTCCATACTTCTTTTCATGGAGTTATCTAAAAGATAGAATTTATGCCATCCCAAACCCTCGAACTCTTAATAAGTTCAAAGACAAATTTCACCAAGATATTTGGAACATTCCCCGAAATGACGAACAATATGGCAGTCCTATACTGGCAGTTTTGGTAAAAGTGGAATCTACATTTAGCATATGGTTTGAAAAGGAAATTAAAGGAACAGAAACTTGCACTGTCAGTAGTTTAGTTTGAAAGGAAAGTAAACTTTCCTATATGGGATGTTAAGCGGTAGAATTTTTTTTTATTTTCGTGATTTTGAATTTTAGTTGGGGTTGTTTTTTGTTTTTTTTGCTCAGTTGGTATTTGAAGCTGTAGTTATTTCAGAGAAGTGTGGAGAAAGAGAGAGAAGTCCAGTAGAATCAAGGTAGCCGAGAGAAGGCTATCAGGGCCAGTGACATGACAATGGCTGTAGAAGATCGTTGACATGGCTTAACAGAAGAACGAAAGGAAACAAGACAACGAACATTCAACAAAACATCCATCAAACGTCACGTGATCAGGATCACGGAGTGGCTGGAATCTGTCAATCCAAAGCCTTAGAATTTGCTGGGGGATGAGAGAAGGAAGCACCCTGAGAAAACCTACGTGTACATTTTTTTGG
Organism: Tachypleus tridentatus; assembly: GCF_004210375.1. NCBI lineage: Eukaryota > Metazoa > Arthropoda > Merostomata > Xiphosura > Limulidae > Tachypleus > Tachypleus tridentatus. Next base: position 35,256,737 of record NC_134832.1, on the reverse strand, counting down.
AACACCTTATATAAAAGAAACTATGAGATAATTATAAAGTTACAGTAGAGAAATGACATGTTGGTTTACAACAGCCATTTTGACATCAAAAACAACTAGAAAATCTGAGCAAAAGCAAAAGTCATAAGTTAAGTGGAGTAGCTGTTTGGCAACTACAAAGTCACAATAAAATAAACTAAAATAGCTAGTACTTAACAATGTGTCAGAAAATCATTATTCAGTAAGTTAAACCTTGTTTTTTAATCTTCTACAATTTCCAAACAATCTACAATCAAATTATAAAGTTTTTCGAGACTAATGAATAAAAATACACCTCCCAGTATTAAAAACTTATGGTAGGGATTATTTTACTATATCAAATGGTTAAAAGGGAACTAAGAACTGTTACTAAACTCAAGGTCAGCAAAGCATTTGTGAAAAGTAGGAAGTCACTGCAACTGAAAAATTAACCTAAAGAGATGATGAAATTGCAGGTTAATTAAGAAGTTTGTGTTTATTTTTATCATGGGAACAGCTGGAAAAACTGTTATTCTGAAAACTTAAAAAAAACAATAAATCTGGTTATCCCAAATAAACTTGTGTATCATTTATACCCGTTAAACAGATGATAAAATATTTCACTGTTACTCAAATTTCCACAAAAAGCATATAAACTTGTTGACATTCCAACCTTTGAAGATAGATGGTAAATAAGTTTCATGTCACTTTGTCTTATATTTTTAATTACAAAGAAAAGCAATTGCTTACTGAATTCTAGATTTTGAAGTCATAGAGGATTTTACAATTTTGGATAAAAGATTTGGCCATCTCAGTGACATAATGGTAAGTCTGGAGATTTACAATGCTAGCAATTCGGTTTTGATATCTGTGGTTGGCAGATATCCCATTGTGTAGCTTTGTGTTTAAACTACAAACAAACAAAATAAAATATTTCTAGGAATATGGAGATTATCTGATTACTTCAAAGTCCTCTCATTGTTTGTTTTTGAATTTTGCGCAAAGCTACACAAGGGCTATTTGTGCTAGCCATCACTAATTTAGCAGTGTAAGACTAGAGGGAAGGCAGCTAGTCACCACCACCCACCTCCAACTCTTGAGCTACTCTTTTACCACCAAATAGTGGGATTGACTGTCAGATTATAAGGCCCCCACGGCTGAAAGGGCAAGCATGTTTGGTGCAACAGGGATTCAAATCCGCAACTGTCAAATTACAAGTCAAATGCCTTAACCCACCTGGTCATGCCAGGCACCTCTCATTGTAAAACTACACATAAATTTAAATATGATGTTAGTAAAACACACAGGCATGCTAAATCAATTAAAGAAGAAAATAAGATGTGCAGTAACCTGAATTGTTTCAAGTGGTAAATCTCTCTTTAATAGTTTTCTCTTTATGAAGAAAGGTCTACTTTTTGAAAGTGCTTAAATTATGAATTTTCTTTTTTTTTACCAAGTTCAAAAGTTTATTTAAAAGGCCAACATAGCTTTAAAATGACCACTTCAATGCAAATAAAGTTCCTGAAGTATACAAATGAAAACATTTTAAAATAAAGATATCTAATTTTGTTTAGATTCCAAAAAGTCTCATACAATGTTCATAAATAAAACACAGGTGAAGTATATCATTGCAAATAACATCCTTTAATGTACAGTCTACAAGCAAAATTCTGCTTTTAGTCGTAAATCTCTGTTTAATATACATTCTAATTCCAATGAAATATCTCTACGGAATCCATTTCATGTTTGACAATTAAAATTTGCACATATTGTTTGACAACAAGTTATTATAATTGTTTTTAAATTTTACAATCAACTAAAAAAGAAATTCAGTATTTTTATCTTTACATTCATTCTCAAATATCCTTTTGTTAGTAATTTCTGTTTTACTGATATATTGGATATACCTAAATATTCAAATTTTCATAAAAATACACTTTATTTTCATGCAGGAACACAAAAAATGGAGTTCTAAAAGCATACACATATTAAATCTAAAAAAACAAAAAACATATTTTTTTATTTTACATTTCTTGCTCTATAAAAGAATGTCAGCTTCTTTATTACTTGCAAATGTATGAAAGTTATTTTTCCACGTACATGCAGACGAACTCACAGATTAAAAAAAAAAGTGTCACTCTTTGGTTAATTTTATCTCTAACAAACTGTAATCAACAAATGACTAAATTAAGTTTTTTTAAATGTAACACATAACAATTTGCAAGTTACCTTTACAACAATGTACAAAGTGGGAATTGGCTTTGCAATGAAAAGCTTGGTCACAAAATCATTCATTAACTTCTGGTTATTGGATAAAATTGAACCATGTTTAAACTTTCCAAACCGTACATGTTTGGTTTTCTCCTGTACAATCACAATTTCAAATAAACCCACCAATACTTCTGTCTAGTAACTGCATTTTCAAGTTTTCATCTACTCTTATGTTAAGTTACAAATCTTTCATATTACATGTGAATACTGCATCTATGAAAACTGAATTAACGCATCTTTAACATTATGGTTGTTACTGAATTTTCACTTGTAACTCATGATCAATTTAAAACAACTCAAAATATAAGTGTTTGTTTATACAGTTGAAACAAAATATACATAATACTAACTTCTTTAAATTTATTTTGTAGGTATGTTTTTACCTGGCCTTGTATCTATACTTTCCAAACCACATGTTCCTGCAGAAGGTACTTCCAAAACATTTTAGAGAAATGACAAAATCTAGTATATACATTAAATAACACAATTACACAGGAAGTAGGTTCCTTTCGCTTATAGAAGCGGAAAACCCACGTTACTATGTAAATACATCACACCCTACAAAGTGAGACACAAAAGTGCATTCAACTTTCTTTAACTTACACTAAATTCTCAACAAATCTTTCAGCAGTCTAAACAAAACAAAAAACAAACTTGTACAGAGATACAATACATACAGCGTCTAGTAAAATAAATTATATTAATTTTTCTCCATTGCTTTCAAAGATTTCCCAGAGTTTTAGTATTTCATAGACACACTCCCTCTTAAGTAATTTATGTTTTTCAAATCATTCTGAATTTAGTCAGATGGAAATATTTCGAAACATCACACTAATATTAACTTCAATTTCTCCATTTTTTCAATAATTTCATATTCTAGCATGTGATGTTAATAACTGTAACAGAAAATCCAATACAAAATATTTGACCACAATTCTTTTTATTATAAAAATATTCTTATTATTGAAACTATTAGTATAAGAAAGAGTAGAACCTAAGTAAAATAATTTGTATCAGTAAATTTTAATGTACTACAGTGGCTTATATTATAGATAGATGAATGATTCCAACACACTCAAGGTAACAATGATTACTTCAAAAATCTCTTGCATCAAACAAACAGTGTAATTACTTACACTCAAAACAAACACATCATCACACTTCCTGTCTACATTTCTTGTTCATCTTCATATGAGGCTGATTAAGTACACTACAGTTTTAAAAAGGATACTCAAACTATTAAACTTTACAAAAAAAAACAATATTTTCACTCTTTAAACTGTTTGGACATTATCAGGGATGGTTATCAGACTTTATATTATCAAAGATATACTGTATATATGGATTTGACTTTGTATTTTGTTTCTTGTATATTGTTATTGTTTGTTCATGTTTTTATCATGTTAGATTTCTGTTAAAGAACAAAAATCCTCTTTTTTAGACAGGCAAACAAGCTCACTTTCAAAGTAAAATTTTAAAAGTTTCATAAAATTCCTTCTAGTGCTTGACATCCAAGCAACAAAAATAATCTAAAGGCTTATCTAGTTGTTTCATGATTATAGGTACTGACATGTTTAATGGTAACTTAAAAGGAATCAAAATATTTTAAATCAGTTATATTTCTATTGACACATTAGAATATTACACACCATGTTAACAAACTGCCAACAAAACACAGCATCCTTGTGAATGTGTTAACTCAAGCTTAAAATTCATGTCATTTGTAAGTGTGAATTCTTTAAATGAAATGAAACAATTAACACATAAGATATAAACACTGTAGTCAGTAATACAGAAATGAATAATCATATATATACTAAAAAAGTAAAAGTAGTTGCATTATTATTAATGTTATCCATCAGTATTTCAAGCGCAGACAGTAAATGCCATATTGTAATCAGAGCATAGGCAATGTCTACCAACACTCTATACGTATTAGTACAAAGAGTAAGTAGACACTTGACTGAAATTTAAAGGACTCTGTTGTTTAATAATAGAGCAAACTAATTATACAGTTATTAAAGAATTAGTATTTTTAATTTTAGAATTGATTTTTAATGGGGAAGTTACATGACAGAAAAGTATCAACATCAAATTGTAAAATTGACTATACTTAGTTTTAATGTTTACATTTCTTATTTAATTAACATCAAATATGGTTTATAAACGTTCCAAATGTTTTATTAACCCTTTGAACTCTACAGGCTAGAAAATCTAATGGAGAGGAATATATACCTGAAAGACTGTTTTCTGGCCTGAAAATCTACCAGTATCATCCAGCAGATTGGTTGTTGGTTTGTTTGTTTGTGTTTGAATTTTGTGCAAAGCTACTCGAGGGCTATCTGCACTAGCCATCCCTAATATAGCAGTGTAAGACTAGAGGGAAGGCAGCTAGTTATTGCCACCCAATGCCAACTCTTGGGCTACTCTTTTACCAACAAAAAGTGGGATTGACCATTACTTTATAACACCCCCATGGTTGAAAGGGCAAGCATGTTTGGTGCAACTGGGATTCAAACCCACGAACCTCAAATTATGAGTTGAACGCCTTAACCCACCTGGCCATGCCGGGGTAACCAGCTGGTTGGAAAAGTGGCTAGTGCTAAATTATCATTTACTTAGCACACACTTCTGAGTCTGCTGGATTTTCTGTTCTAAAAAATAGACTGACTCTTAGTTGTTGTTGCACTTACAGTGTGAAAGGTAAAATAAAACACCAGATATTTTAATACAGTTTTGATAGCACTGTCATGCTGAAACATAAAATTTTAATCAAACAATCAAGTAAGACAGAAAGATAGGGTAAAAAAAACAGACAACAATGATGCAAAACTGTGAAAAAAACAGATTTATGGCCACACAGGCTAGGGAACTGTTGTTGAAGTCTGATCCGGAAAATATTCTAGACAGTAATAATACTGGCAATGATGCTGAAAGTGAATATAGTAATATCAAGACTTCTGATAACAAGTTAAATGTTTGTCGTCATATTCCTGATGACTGTCAGTCAACTTGGTCAACTAATATTATTTCATTTTCAGCTGCAGATACAGAATTTAAACCATTGAAAAATGTAGGTCCAAAAAATGTCCTGAATTGAATTTCAAGCATGAGTACACCACTGTATTTTTTGTGCTATTTTGGAACGAATCCATATGGAATCTACTCACACAGGAAACAAATTGTCAAGCTGAATATGTAAAAGAAGAAAACCCTAACAACTTCTATGCTAAGTCATTTGATACATTCACTGTTCCTGAACTAAAAGCTTTCTTCAGGTGTCAACTTTCCACGGAGATCCACAAAGACAGGTACGAGATCTACTGGAAGAAGAAGAATATCTAAATTAAATCTACACCTGGATTTTTCAGTGAGGTTTTCATTTCAGATTGATTTCTAGCTATCTAGTCAGTGTCGCACAGTGTAAATGAAAGAGATCCAAATGTTGACAAGTCAGACAAAATACACAAGAGCAGACCAATTTTTGACATCATTGTGACTAACTTTCAATGACACTATATGCCAGACTGTGAACAGTTACTGGATGGAGGAATGATACCCACAAAAAATGAGCTGAGCATAAAGCAATATATCAAAGAGAAACTGATCAAGTGGGGCCTAAATACATTTCTTTTATGCAAAAGCAAAAGTGGATAAATCATGGATGTGGAGGTGTATATGGGGAAATTTAATGTGGATCAGCCATTGGAGACAGTGCTGGGTGTGGCTCAGTTGTGCAAACCATTTGAAGGACACAGTCACTGCATATTTACTTATCAATTTTACACTTCTGTAAATGCTGCAGAGTACATGCTGGAGAAACAAAGGTATATGAATGTGCAGTACAGCTTTGACAAGAGATGCATTGTCTGAGCAGAGAAATACAAGCAGGTAAAGAGAGAGAAACCAGAAGCTAAGGAAAAGGACATGCTAAAGTGTACTAAAACAGTTTACTGATGTAAATAATGTGAGGTCTTCCTGTGCAGTAAGAACTGCTCTAAGGCTTATAATTTCACAGTTCAATTCTGGTGATAAATCACTGAACTATAGCATAAATGATGATATGCTACAAGAAATGTTATGAATAAGTAAATTCATTGTTTTGTACTATAGACCCAAAATTATCCGTTGTAACATTTTGTGATGTCACTTTGTAAGATATTCTTAGTTTTCATATTAAAAATAAACGTTTTCCAGAATGGTCAAAATTTTTGGGGGAGCCCAGGGTAATGGAGCTGAAAAGGCAGGGAGCCCAGGGTTCAAAGAGTCCTATAATGCATATTTATTGCAAAATAAATATATACAGCAAAACTAAAAACAAGATATACAAGTATTCAGATACTTTACTTTTAAAGTTAGCATATTCCTGCATTGAAAATGTATTTCTGATAGATTCTCACCTCTCTCACATATTAGCTTTCCTGATCCAGTGCTGCCCTCTATATGCACAACGTTTTCTCACCACTAACCTTTAAAACTTCCATTCAAACTCATAAGTTTCCAGGTGATACTGCTGTGTTGTTGCATGCAAATGAATATGCAACAACCCTCTACCAATAAGAACAACTTAGTACAACTCTATACTGATTGTTCAATTATCACTTCAAGATTAATCAAAAAAAGATGCACCAGAAGTGGGGAGATTGAAAGAAAAATGTAAGAGGTGGTAAATATCTATTGGAAATATATTTTCAGAGTAGGAAAATGTCAACTTCAAATACAATACCTTATTTCTTACATATTAGCTAGAATCCCACACTGAAGCAATAGAGAAATTGGAGTAAAAGTTACCAAGATGAATCCTCTTCCGAAAGCAATGAAAGACAACCAATGGAGTGTGAACATAATGAAAATGTATATTGGCACACTCGTGAGAGACAGTACCTTATCTTTACCAGGGCACACACACTGCTCATTTTGATTATGTGTCACTAGGCTGGATGGAAAATAAACACACTCTAAAACCTGAGTATGAAATATTGATATGCCAAATGGTGTAGTATGGCTCAGGCATGTCAGACTGTATATGGAAGATCAATGCCAGCCAAAAACCAGTGCCATCAAGTATTACTTGTCCAGTTCATGGTAGGAGGAGAGTTCTTAACAATCACATGAATGAGGACTTATGTTGGTTGGTTCTGGACTTATCCAGCATCAGAACACATAGGAACCAACATCCAGGTAGCAGTATAATGGAGAAACTGTTCTTGGTGAGCCATCTCCAGTCCAAAACTATGACACCATTGGGAATTTGGCATTTGTTCCACAGTAGAAAAGATTTTCCATATCATCTACATGAACAGAACACCACTATTCTAATCTCTACTGAGAAGCTAGGAACTGGTGAGTGGCAAGGACTTCTATACTTCACTAGAAGAAAAGAGAGGGGAACTTATTGGTAAGCCCATAGGAGCACAACACAGAAGACAGTGCAATAGGTGACCACATTTGTAAGCCCTATTTATTAAAGCAGATAAGACTTAGTTTATTCAACTACGACTGAAAGGATGGACAACTGTCCCAATGCTACTTTATTCATGGTAGACCACAATTTATAGGTCTGGATTGGACCTCATTTCGTAAATAAAATATAATACAAGTATTCTTCTATCAGTCTCGTGAAACACCTCATTTTACCAGTGAATGCTATCATGCCTAAAATGACCCTACAGTTCAAAATTATGTAAGAATACCCTGGCAAACATCACCTGTCAACTAGTAGGATCATGTGACACAGAAAAGGCCTGTAGAGATAAAAGAAAAAGAACTTACGCAGTCATAGCTGATAGGGCGTGTGGAGAATGGTAATAAGAGGAAGATTGTTAACATCTGACAAAGAAGAAACAGAAAGATAATGAAGATAATGTTTGATTAAAGTATGTGATGCTGTCCACATGCCAGCCTGGACATTCCTCTCCAATGAATAATGGAATTGAGTAGCCAGAAAGAAAGTAAGGTGTCAGACTTGGTGAAAGATTACTTTGAAGTGTTCACACAAATCTTTATTCAATGAAGCATAGGCTAAATATGCAAGTTGGCATAGCCACCCTGTGATAGTAATGGGAGATATATCTTGGGTTATGGAATAAATAGATGGGGGTAGGAACCTCAAAAAGGAACCATGCAGGCCAAATAACATAGAATTACATTAATAGGACAGAAAATGTAATTAGGATCAGATCAAGAATAAAGACAAGAAATGGATGGAAGAGAAACAAACTGAATATGCTGTCTCCTTCAAGACCTGCAGGATGTTTTAGGTAGAGAAACATGATCAGGATTAAAAATATAAGAAAACAGAAAATAATATGGGAAGAATCAATGGTATGGATGTGAAAATTTTGATGGCCTAAGCAGAAAAGTAATAAGAAACAGGTTTTAAATGAATGATGGTAAAGTAACAAAAGGCTAAAGGTAGAATAGATAAGGGTATGAAGAACATCATTCAGGACCTAATTAGGAAATACAGCAAGACAGAGAGGACGAAATTGTTGAAAAGAATGGAATAGAATAGAAAGAACAGTAAAGGGAAGAGCAAAATGTATTAGGTAGTGTTGCTCTTGTAGCTAGTGAAGGTTGATAGAGATAAACATTGGTACAATAGCTGGAAAAAAATTCAGAAAGATGCAGGACAGAAGTATAGACATATAAAAAATGGTTGGACCAGTCCTGACTGACCACATCCACACCTAGAGCTTTTGGATGAGATGAGCAGCCAGATGAGAATACAACCACATGAGCATGTGAAGAAAGAAACCACTCCATAGTTAATATCCTGTTAAGCCTCAAAATAAGGTTCAGGGCACTCAGAACATGACAAATCACTAGCTGTACTTGTAAAGAGGGGCTCAGAAAAGGAAATAGAGTGTGTGAAAAAAAAGATAAATCAAGACTGAGTAGTGTCCTAATAATTGATATGAACTGAAGAGTTGTTAGTAAAGATCATTACAAGATATCCACAAACCATCAGAAGAAAATAACCCAATGCTTAACGCACCACCAACAGTTCTAAGGGATGATTTTTTATGGGACCACTGACATGAAATCTTGAGTTGAGAAATGTTCTACGTACTGTTAGGATCACATATATAAACAGATGTAGGTCCAGATGAGGACGTAGAGGAATCCCACTGTTGTATTGGTTTTGTCAGGTTAGTACAGAAGGAGGACAAGAGATCCTAAAGTAATGTTCCACTGATTGTGCAGAGACCAGTGTAGAGGTCACACATAAACATCATTCCAAGAGATAAGAAACTTCATGATTTCTTGAAAGCTCAACAAACACATTTTGGTAAGCATTATTTTTTAACTCAAGGTCATTTTTATGCTATTTACCTTAGTAATTAATATTGTAAGTTTATAAAAGCTGATTTGCTGGAGAAACATTTTATAAATCACTGTTTATATTGTACTGAAATTTGTTTAAAAGCTTTATAACCTATTAGTTTGAAACACATAATTTAAAGAAGTTGGACAGGTGCATGGTTGTTACTCTTAGAAATATAGAATCAACTGTGGTGTATGGTACAAAATTACAAAATGAGTGCAGCATTTGTAAGCTTCCAACTTAAATTATATGACCACATCCGTTTTAACTGATCAGATAATAATAAGCACAAAAAGAATATGTTGGAAAATAAAAAGTAAAAAAGGTGTTTTACAAATAAATACATGTACAGTACTGAAAAGAAAATTAATACAACACCTTTACCTGTTCACACATGATCTTATATATATATATATATATATATATACATGCACACCTGATAACTAGTCTACTGACTTCCATTCAAAGCTTGATCACTGACTGACAGTTCAGGGTCTTGATCAGGTTCTACTACTGTCATCACTAAATCACAGTTCTCAGGAATACCATCCCCACCAACTCCTTCTGAAGATGAAGCAGTAAGTTTCTTGCTTTGATGGGTCTTCAGATGTTTTGATAAGTGGTCACTTCTCATAAAACGTTTCAAACATTCAGCACACTGGAACCTTTTCTCTCCTACAGTGTATTTGTATGTTAATGTGAAAAATCTCTGGCAGCATTACTATAAATATCTTTAATTCAGTGAAATTGGTCGTTTATGTTGAAACAATGCCTTAATGCAATAAAATCTACAGCTCAAAGAAGAAACCAATATAACTAACTTGTTACAATCAAGTAACTTATATTATTTTACCATCAACAATTTTGTTTTCCATATATTTTTACAATTACACAGATTGTTGTAAATGCTCAAAACCATCAGGAACAATTATTCACAACACCCTTAAAATGTAATTAAATTATTCTTTTAGACCCATGAAGTGTGTTAATAAATAAAAAAGTAGCAAAATAGTTAATAGTTTATTTTAATAGCAAGCTCTATACTGCTAGGGGCCTAACAACAGAGCAGCTAAATGAAAAAAAAACAAAAACACTTTTTCATTACTTATTTTGTTGTTAAATGATAAAACTGACAGAAAACCTGAGAGTTCTTCAATTACAAAATATAACATGAAATATATAAACAATTAATAATAATTTAAAAATACAGTACATCACACATGAAGATTAGACCAATAGAGACACCATTCATTTCAAAGCTAAGAATCATGAAATTATCTTGGAGCATTGTGTTACAGAATTTAAAATATTACTGTTTGTAATAAAGTGTAGCTGCAGAACTCTTTCTGATAGATATGAGATACTTGCCATCAAAGTCATGTAATCCTTAAAAAATAGTCAATCTTCAACTGCATAAAAGTTTCAAGACTTGAGAGTGATTATCAAGTAATAATTCCCAGAAATTAAAATAATTAATGCAACAGCTCTCTACAAAGTTAGTATAGAAATGAAATTCCAAGTTGTATTGTTACCTCATAAATCTAAACCATTAACTTCAATAGACAGAAGAGTTTTATCAACTGCTTAAAATTAGAAAGTTAACAATTTGTAACAAAGCTATCTCAATTTTGAGTTGTCTTTTAAACATTGCTAAAATTTTTAACAGCACACCAGTCTTTTATGCCTCTTCATTTTTGCATCGTTGCAGCAACACATGTTGATCATGTGACTACCCAGGAATGTACTAGAATGTACAATCTTCAGTTTTGAGAACTGGCAAATATAAACCTGAAACACCAGCAAATCAATGGGAAGGAAATGTGGGAAGTGGGTGAGAGGAGGTAAGTATCTATTAGAAATACATTTTCATTGTTAGAAAATGTTAGCTTCTGAAACAGTACTATCTTCATTTATCTAAAGCAAGAAGCCCACATTGCAAAGGTGGAAGGGTCAGAGAAGACAAAACAATCCAATCAGTGTAGGACAACTGCCATGAAAGAAAAAGTGTGCCATAATTAAAATAAGAGGCACACCAGTGAGATGTAGCACTACTTCTCAAACAGGTATGCTATTCACCGAGTAAAGAAGAAAGGAAGACACATAGGGTGAAACCAAATAGAATATGTGGCTAGGGCTAAAGGGCTATAAATGTATATAAATAGGCCAAGTGCAGCTCCTCAGTAGAAAATGTCCAGGAAAAGCATCTTGCATAAAAATGATTGTGATATATTGTGACAGTAACAAAATAAGAGATAAACAAGTACTTTCTGCTCAGACAGAAAACATCTAAGTAAAGTTCCTTGTGACAAGTAGTACTGTGATAAGTCTGGTCCATCCAGGCAGAAAACATTCAGTGGAAGCTTCTTGCAAAAGATTGTTAGTTTCATATCATTTGCAAAATATATTGAGAGATCAACAAGTGCAGTCTGTCCATACAAAAACATCTAGGGTATGTGCCTTGCATAAGAAAATAATAATGATTATGGGAATAAGTGCAGTCAGCCCATGCAAGAACATCCAGGAGAAGCATCTTGTAGTTACTGTGCATAGCCAAAAATATCCAGTGAAAGCACCATGCATTAACAGTGTATGTTATGATCAGCAAGTGTTGTCAAATTAGACAAAAACACTGGAGATAGGCTTCTTGGATTGATAATATTATGAAACAACAATGAGAGTCCTCTTAACAGAGTGGGTACACATGACTAGGAAGTTTTAATTACCATACAAATTTCACTCTTTATGAAACCTCCACAGTGAACCACTCCAGTGACTGAAAATCAGAGATGATAAGATTTTCTTGCTCCAATAGCAGAAAGAAGGAAAAATACACACTGGGGGATCCAGAGGAAAAACACACTAGAGGCAGTGCAATGGGCATTTATGTTTCTTTTTTGTAAAATCAGAAAGACCCTGATTGTAAGAATCATGGATCAGTAGAGATTGGCAAATATTTTTATAGGTTTTACTCATAAAGTCCATAAGTGACAATCCACAATATATCAAGTCATCCCTTAAGTAATGTCTAATTTTAGGTTCAGAAAAAGAGAAATGATTTCGAATGCTTTTAATATTATTTAATCAATAATGTATGTTCCATTATTACCAATTACTTCCTGCCAACAATTCACAAGCTTCTGAATGCCACTTCTATAAAATTATTGGGGTTTGGAGGAAAAGAATATAGAGAGGGTAGTTTTGACATCTTCATTTGTTCCAAGCTCTTTTCCATGAAGATAATTCTACAAACTTTAGAATAGATGATAATCAGATGGGGCAAGGTTTGGAAAATAAGGAGGATGTGGTTGTTCTTCCCAGTCTAGCTCTTCATTCTTTGCAGATGTGATCCTTGCTGTATGGGGCCATGCTTTATCCTGATGTAACACAACACCTTTACAACTGATCAAAGGTCTCTTTTCTTTCAATGCAAATTCAAGTGCTCTAACTGTTGACAATAGAAGTCTGATGTAATTGTTACATTGAGTGGCAGCAACTCAAAGTGGATCACACCAACAATATTCCACCAAACACTTAACAAGACTTTTCTAGGATGGAAGTTCATTTTGAGGTGAGCTTTAGCCAGTTTACCCGCACTGAGCCATTGTCTGTGGTGCTTAAATTTTTATAAAATATCCATTTTTCATCTCCAGTCACTAACCTGTCCAAAAAAGGTCCCATCAAATCATGGGAGACCCATTTTTCAAGTTTTAACACCTTTCCAATCAGTTGCAGATGACAGTAAACTGTTTAATGGGTGGTATTAAGTTTCTGTGCTAGTTCTTCAACTGCTACAGCACAATCTTCATCAAGTGCATCATTAAACTCAACAGGATGACCTGAACATGGCGCATCATTTAAGCTGTAGTCACCTGATCTGAACTTCTGAAACAATCTTCAACATTTTCTTTGATCGAGAGGCTCCACACCATAAACACCTTGAATGTTTCGTGTAGTTTCTGCTGCACTACTGCTTTTTTAAAACTCATAAACTCAAACACATCCATCTTCATAAGGGTTTAATCGATTAATGATCTGAAAAAGTGGAGTTGGGTTAGTTTCTTTTATTTGTCTGAACATTTTTTATATATGTCCTACTACATATTTTAGTCATTAAGGCCTTCTATAAAGACAGAAATTATAATGCACTTTCTGTATTAAATTTTTGGACATTACTCATGGAATGGCCTGATATACATCTTGATAAACAAAATGTGACATTCTGAAAAAGATACACCACCAGATAAATGGCCAGTGGTCTTACAGCAACACCTCATCTTCACAGTAAATGTTATAAAATATGCAGAGTTAGCGCTAAGATAAAAATCCAGCACACCTGACCAAGCAACACCTGTTAATGGTGGGATCTTGAAATACAGTGTAAAGCAACTGTAAAAGAAAAAGGCACAAATTATCCCAGTCAAAAGCAAATAGACAATACCTGACTGAGAAAGAAACAGTTAGGTTGTGCAAATCATATCTGATGAAAGTATTGGAAGTTATACTGGCTTGAATAATTTCCTCCAAAGAATGGTAGATACCAGCAATGAAGGACATAGTTAAATGGCACATTTGGCAAATAAATATTAAACAGTTGAAAACATTTCATACACAAGTCAAAATAAACTAGTTGTATGAATTGCCAAACCTAGCCAGTAAGAGTAATAGGAGAAAGATGAAAGGAAACAGAGGGATTTCACACAATAAAGAGAAAGAAATGGGAACCATGAAAGGAGTCAGTATGAGACATATAACAGGATTAAGACTATCCTGATCTAAATGAGAATGTACATGGGAAATGGAAACAAGAAAATAGGAATAAAAGGCAAAATAACCTTTATAAGCTGCAGATATTTTAGGAAGGAAGGAATGACTGCAATAAAGGACTATATAAGAAGAATGGTAAAGGGTGTGAGAAGCATTAATAGCATAAATATCAGAATGATAATGACAACAAGTTAGAAGGAAAAAAAAAAAGTCCTAAGAGACAGGTGGTACCAAGAAGCAATGGGTTCAAAGGGAGAATGAGCTAGGGCATGAAGAACTACACTGAGATTCCAAAGCACAAAGAGATGGAGTGGATAAACAAGACAAAGAGAACAGAAAAGAAGGAAAATATTAAAGTAGGAGATTTACAAAAATGGTTAAAACAGATGGTGTTAGACAGAGCAGTCCAATAACTATAAATAGTGAACACAGAAAATTCCTGATCAAATAACCAGGTAAAGAATTGGGACACATGAGGAATAAAAGGATGGAAAGAATGGAAGCAATGGTGGATGGACCACTGTCAGACTGTAGACCAATATCTCTGATAAAGATACAAAGAGGAAGGTTAAATGGTATGGGTAAGCATTTAACATTACATGAAGAGTGAATCCCTGAGTGGAGGTGATGAACTGGATGAAAGCCATGCATGAAGATGGAGTTTGGTGACATTGGGATAATCTAATCGTGGTTGTCAGAGGAGTGACTTAGACCGAGAAAAAGGCTGGAGTTGTTGCTTCAGGAAGAGATAGAACAGAGGAAATAATAATTGAGCAGGTCAATAGAAGGCTTATAAGAAGTGGTCTGGATGAGGGAAACTTCCTTAGAAATTAGAGGGTAAGCATATACAGATGAAGGTCCTGAACACACCTATCCATAGAGCTTAGGGACATGGTGCAAAAAATGTAAAAGGAAGGAAGTTGAGCTTTCCAGTAAGTGGAAAATATGTCTATATATATGTGGTGTTCCTACATAAAGATATACAAGCTGAAAAACCTGAAGATGAAGAGATAACACAGTAGGAAGAACTTGGTTGGGATGAGACAGGTGGTCTGCAACTATATTCATAATCACAGCAGCATGACACACCAAGATCATTATGTTGTAGTAATGGATCCAATACAAGAGGCTGAGTGTTTGAAAACACAAGACCTAGATGAGGTTTCCTCTTGTTTGGTGATAATATCTGACAACTGTAGAAATGTTGGTATGACCAATAACTACCCACTCCTGAAAGAACAGGAGGAAATGACTGAGAGCACAACATACCTACAAAAGTTTCAGAAGATTGATACAGAAAGTAACTTCTTTCCTCAATAAACCACAGACATGAAATTTCCTGAGAACAAAGGAAAACCCCTAACACACCAGTGAAGCATCAGTGAACAGATGAGAGTCAGGACAAGGCAGAGGAAGTAGAACCCTCCCTGGTGTAAGAGCTCAGTCATCTAGCAGAGTCATTCAAAGGAACTATTTAATGGATGATGCCAATACTTCTGGGATTTTACTCCTATCTGTTTGTTGTCCCCAAAAAGACGACAGATTGGAGATCCATCATCGATATGTGCTGGCTCAGTATCTTTTATAAAATGCCCCAATCCACCATGGAGTCCTTTCTCTCCCTTCAGCTCTTTGGATGAAAAATTTTGTGTGACAGATCCTTATTTTCATATTCCCATCATTCCAAAGCTATATCATTATCTTTGGTTCATCCATGAGGGACAACTTTCAGTTCCAAGCACTACCGTTTGGTCTTGCTTCAGATCTTAATGTCTTCTGTCATGTCTGTTTTTGCTCGTTATCTTCACTTGTTGGGTCTTCAGACACATTATACAGATGACTGGCTACTGTTTGCCTTTTCACAAGCCTATCATCCACTTTCTTCATCAGGAGTGTGCTCGGGTTGGGTTTCTCATCAAGTTGAAAAAGTCTTTTATAACCCTCCACACAATACCTTATTCAGTTGGGAATCTTTCTTAATTCACATCTCAATCAGCCCAGCCTTCTCCACTCTGGCTTCAGAAAACGGAGCAGGTGGTTACTCAAGCACTACCTTCTCTTTCTCTTTCTGCTCAAAAGGTTCTATATTTTGGGAGTATTGGCCTCTTTGAAAGCTCTCATTCCATTCAGTCAAATGCACCATACAGAGCATGTTCTTCACTGGTGGAATTTCTCCTACAATTTCTTAGACCTTTTCTTTAGAGATTAGAGCCAAAGAGGAAGAAGGGAAACCAGGGCAGAAGATAGTTTGGGGGAAACTGAAACTGAAGGCAAAGACCCTTTAAGAAAACCAGTAAAAATCATGGATCTGTCATGAAGAGTTCACAGACATTTCAAAAGCACCATAACCTGGCCACCACCTGCCTATGAAAAGAAATCTCCTCACTAATAATGCTGGCCCCTGAAGGAATGTAAAGAATGTGCAAAATGAAGAGAAAGCATGAAGAAGGGTAGAGGAGGGTAAGAGAAATAAAGTGTATGGAGAACCCAAATAGGTGAAGAATAGGCAACAACAGTACAATGAGAAAAAATAAAAAGGCCAGAGAAGACAAGAAGGAATGTAGCCTTACCACCTTGACCCTGGTCTCTAAAGACTTAGGATGACCCCAAAGAAATAGAACTTAATGAAGATCCTTCAAAGAAGAAAGAGAAAGACAAACCCCACCAACTAATGGATTATGCACCAGCAACAAAAGATGCAGGTGGTGAGAGACAGTAATGAAGCCAACAAATGGGCTACGTAATACCAAAGGAGGGTCCTGAGTTCTGTTAGGAATTGATCAGGAGACTGGTAGAAAGCTTGATATAACAATTGTATGAAGGAAATAATATGTAAAAGGGTGGTCAAAGTAAGCCAACTTTTAGAAAAATAGAACTGATTAAAATGAATAAAAGCATTAGAATATGAGTCTTAAGTCCAAATAGGGATACAAGGAACATTGGTAAGTGACAAGTTACTGGTCCAATAGCCAAAAGGGATCAGACATACCCACAACTGACTACAATTGATCAGCAAAACATTGAGCATGAACAAAAATGTTGGGTGAATGAGGAAGCAAATAATAATCAGGACAAGATTCATCACCCAGCAAAGATAGGAAATAATAATCAAGGGCTTATGGCAAAACATGTAAAATTTGACATATCTGATCAGTAAATTCTAGAAAACATTTGGTTGACAAAGTTTCCAGATTATCAGCATTATGTAAATGGCCAGGAAAAACAAGAGATTCAAAATTGTTCTCAACTTAATAAAAACTTCCTCAGAAGTTTGTTCACAGGAAAAAGAAAAAGAAATCAGAGAACTAGCAAAAGTATACAACTCCCTCCAGATTAAAGCTTAGACCTTGTCAGCAGACATTGTTAAGCTGCTGTGCTGAGGACTAGTGACATTACCATTGCCCATATTGGCAGGAACCACCACAGTAAAATTAAAATGCATAAGTAAATTTTGGTTTTAAAAAAAAATATTGAAAAAAAATGTAAATGAAATGTGGAAATTAACTCAAAACATGAAGTTGAAACTGTTATAAATATGGATCAAGCACAATCAAGATTTCTGTAGTTGAATGGAGAATGAGTTAAAATGCATGTCTATACACTAGAATTCCAACTAAGGAAGTGATAATTGTGCTGTAATGGTAGAGAGAGCAACATGCGCGCTAGTATAGGCAATGCAGTGTGGTTGGTAGATAGTAGTCACATGATCAACATATGTTGCTGAAATGATAACAAAATGAGGAGGTACAAAAGACTGGTACACTGTTCAAAATTTTAGTGGGGGCAAGATAGCATTTGGAAAACAACAAGAGAAAAAAATCATGTAGCATGTACAAAAGTTGTGTATAACATTATGTAATTAGTTGATAAATAATATTCAAGAATTTTTATGGAAAATGGTTTAAATGCTTAATAATACATACTACCTGAACACCATCAGTTATATGTTTTCATTAACACTTTTTCTACATATATAAAAATTTACTTACATGTTTATAATCCATTATATGTCATACTCTAATTTTTCTCATACCATTTAAACATAAATAATGGCTATTTTTATAATTCTGTATTATGGGGAAGTTTTCAGTCTATTTAATTTGAAACTGTTTCTATAAGACTATGATATCGTTAATAATATATTTAAGTTGTTGTAATGAGAGTTTACATTGATTTCAAATATTTAACATGAAAGTGTAAAAGCTACCTAGGTAAAAATTATTTTATCAATTCAAGGCTGTCTGAAATTGCATTAGGTAAATAAAATTCAGAGCATGACAATGTAAATAAGTTATAAACATAAGAGGAGGGTTAAAATCAAAATATGTGGAGAAGAAAATGAAAATTACCGATATAAAAAGACTCACCTGTATGTGTTCGTTTATGTCGCTGAAGTTCATCAGAACGAGTAAAACGTTTTCCGCAAAACAACCAGTTACAGACAAATGGCCTCTCTCCTGTGTGCCAGCGAAGGTGTGCTCGAAGATGAGATGTTTTACCATATACTTTATTACAGCCTGGAACATGACAAATGTGCTGCTTCTTCTTTGTTTCACTATTTCTGAGTGACAAATTACCACAAACCAAATATATCTAGATCCACAGTTATCATATATACAGATGAAATTTAATAGTAGTAGTAAAATTTTTCATAAATTTTTCTAAATGTAGAAATTAGACTGACAAGTTTTTAAAACTTCATATATAATTAAATGAAAGATACATGGAATTCTCACCATATTTAAAAGTTATATTTAGTATAACTGAAGTGCAGCTATCAACATTAATCCGTACCCTTTCTAATAGGTCTTACTTTTGCTTTTAATGAAATAGTTTCTACTAGAGGTGTTCAAAAATGTATTACAAACTTTAGTCATTATGTTTTTAATCATTTTGTTCAACAGCTAAAATTTTAAAAATAATAGTATTTTAGCAAATGCATTTCTCAAGCAATACTATCGACAATATCAAGCAGCAATGTTAACTAAATAGACCATGTTTCTCATCAATACTTACTCTCTACAAAACCATGGATATAATCACTAAAAAAATGGTTAGTGCTATCTTCCATCTTAAAATCAAATAAATTACATGATAATTTGCAGTCTGAATCTGTAAAGGGGTAAATGATATTTGTTGCCCACTTGTAAACCAAACCATGAGTTGTGTGTAGAGATCTTTCCCCTAAATATTTTCAAACATTTATATGCACAAACAGTTATTACAAAATATTTAAAAAGTTTAGTTGTAGCACAATGAACAAGTGCTTAATAGTGAAAAGAGAGAACAATTTTATAGAGATTCTGTAGATTAATAAAATGGAACAATAACAACTGAAACCAGAACATGAATGTATGACAAAAAAAAAAGAAACAATCCTTAAAAGAACCTATAAATAATTGTTAAAGCATACTATGGAAATAATTAACTAGAAAAAACAGCTATTATATAGCCTGAATAAACATCTTTCCTTACTTTGTTGCAAGTTTCAATCACTCGAGTTATTGTCAAACTTGTCAATGGAATTGTACATAAAAAATAAACTGGTATGCATAATTTTTTCCAAAGAGATTAGCTCTGTTCATGACTATTAAGCCCTGTGTTCTCTAATTAGGTTCTATGATTTTTTTTTAATATAGCTCTACTCAAAGGTTTTTTTTATGATCTTTGGGCTATGTACAGGTGCTTGGATGATTTTTGAGTTGTTTACAAATCATCTGAGAGAAAATGGCTATGGAAATAGTATTGTATTACTTTTTGCCTGTGATGTCAGCTCTTGTACCAGGTTGATACTATCTGGCAGAATGAAAATTAAGAAATATGTAACTTCATTACCTTATTGACCATGTTCACTGGGTTCTTCAATTGTTTTTTTGTTTTTTTTTAGAGGGTCAGGCCACATTATGAAAGTGGGCTTATAGGCTCAGTGAGTTTATGGAGAGAGAATTATTGGGAATCATATGTTAACATTATTCAGACCTTTCTATATTATCTAAACTAGGTGGTGATATTTTTCAAAAATATTTGGAATTTGTGATTTTATTTATTTAATCATCAAGCAGCTCAATCTTTCAACAACATCCATGTAACAACTGCATGCAACTTTGCAAGAAAACATATATTTGAAGTATGAAAACTACCAATGTTATTTTATTCTAAATTATTTAAAGCTTCTGAAGATATTTTTAATTTACTGCTATGTTACATCACTGGTGCAGATTTTTAAAGTTAACAAGTTTAGAATTCAACAGCAACTTACAATAGGTATCCTCCAGTGCTGGAATCTAATTATCAACTTTACTTTTTAAATATTTTCTTATTATATAATCTTCGCTTATCACTATTCAACCATCAATGCTGGTTATGAATAAGTCTGTTCACAAAACACTGAGTGATTTTGGTTAATTTCAAGTGCAAATTGCATGGTATAGCTTCTGCTAGTATAATATCTCATCCACCCTTCTTTATTCATAGCTCTAAGAATTTTGTATCATTATTCTATAAAAGAATGATAAAACAAGAATATGAAATGCAAATGTACGCACATAAAATCAAATGTCTTATGTTACAAATATCGAAGACCACAAATTTTCAGTTAAAATACTTTTTAAAATAAGATAAATCACTACATCCAAATTTTAATACAAAATTAATAATTCTGATTCAACCTCGCTAGCACCTATATTTGCATGTCTGCATTAAAACACAAAAACAACTGTGAAATCCTAAAATATAATTCCATTGTACCTACATAAAATTTTTGGAATTATTTTTTTAAATGATAAAACCTGAAAAAATATTGCAAATAGGACTTAAATTGTATTTTTTCCAAAAAAAATTTAAATTGCTAAATATATATTTGAACATTTTAACTCATGCTGCAGTTAATACAGTATTTTAATAATTTTATTCTATGAAGAAATTATATGGGATGTAGGCCCCACAAGTTATTAGTCCCTGGGCCCCACAGCCTTATATCCACCACTGTGTGATAAAAAGTTCTTATATAAAAGAAAGTTCAAAAGGATATTAACTGTATAACATGATGAATTTTTTTAAAAATCACTAAACAGTCTACAAGTAATAAATAAGGCTTATGCTACATGGTTATTTGTTATAAATCTACATTAGCTTTCTTTGTCTTTAATGAAAATAGCTATACCAATATTTTTAAAATACCTTCAACACATCACAATGATGTCAGAATTTTAAAGTTGATGCAATAAAGACAGATATACAAAAAAACAGGAGAGTTTTTCTTAACTTTCAGCAGAATATATTTGTCAACATTTAATTTCACATTTATGTCACTTTACATCAGTGAATTTTGATTAACTATTATTTAATAATAAATGTTTTACTTTAACAAAAGCTCATTCAATTTGGTGTTGACCTGGCATGGCCAGGTGGTTAGAGTGCTGGACTTGTAATCTGAAAGTTAGAGGTTCGAATCCCCATCACACCAACATGCTTACTATTTCAACCATGGGGGCATTATAATGTGATGGCCAATCCCACTATTCACTGGTAAAAGAGTAGCCCAAAAGTGAGTGGTGATGACTAGTTCCCTTCCCTCTAGTCTTACACTGCTAAATTAGGGATGGATAGCACAGATAGCCCTCACTTATCTTTGCACAAAATTCAAAACAAACAAACAAACCATTTGGGTGTTAACTATTTTTAGCAGTTTCTCACATACCTGTAATGTCCTGCTCTGTTAACTTTTTTTTTGACAAGAATATGACATAGTAATCTCTGTACTCTATCCTAAACTCTGATATTTTCATGTTGAAAATACCAGTGGATGAATAACTAGAAGGCTATTGTGCTATAGAAACTACATACAGCTAAATAAAAATGTTAAAGCAAGTTTGGAAAAAAACAATTCATACTAAGCTAATTGAGTATGTTTTTAATTGATATCTACTATGTTGTTACTGTTTATTTATCAGCCTTAGAAATATTTTACTTGCAGTTGTGCATCTTAAATTCCATGAAAAAATTTAATGCATTTTTGAAGCAAATATTTGTATCATCAAACCTTTTGCTAGCTACGATGATACTCATGACACTTATCAACATTTGCTTTAAAGTTTATTTAAGCAAAGGTTCCATGCAGCAACTATAATCAAAGCATGAGAAATGAGCCATTAGCTATGTCAGATACTTTTTTATAGTCAAGATGTCAGAAAAGCATGTAGGTTCAATAAGTCTTGATACAAAGTGATAAAAACCCTATAACCTGAGTGCTTTTAAAAGGCAGATCTTTCTTTTTTAAAAGCAAACTGGGAATGTTGGTGTTATTGAATTAGTGAAATATAGTGGGAGTTGTCTCCTTCCAAAAAAAAACCAAAAAAACTCTGAAAATCCTTGTTCACTCCAAAGTGAATTACATCCCACCGAAAAATGATTGTCATTCATGAAATAAAGCTCACTGTCAAATGTAAAAATTAATGAAAACTACCAATTCATTTTGGAACTCACAACACCATTTATCTTATACAGTGAGAAAATGTAATCATCAATGTGTAGGACATACACAAACAACTCTTAGAGAATGTTTCAACAACCATAAATCTTATATTATCACCAAAAAAGATTTAACCAACCCAGTCATTCCACTGATGATGTTACTATCACTGGCATTGAAATAGTACTCAAAACAAAAGCTGATATAGAAATAAAATAAATTTATTGGATTGCTACTGTAAACACTGTTCAACCTTGTGGAATCAATATAAATCCTGGAATCAGTAACCTCTGATCACTGGTTTCATCCCTGTCAGAAAAAGAATTTTTATTTTTTGCTTATTTCTTTCATGTAGCATGAGCCCTAATTTTATGAAAAAAACTTTACTATCTATTTGAGATAATTTTCCATAACTATTTATATAAATCAATTAGCTTAGCATCTCTTTTTCAATCAGTCTCCAGGCATCAATTTTATTTTACTTAAACACTTAAATATAGTTTTATTTCCTTTTTTTTTTTAACCTTTTCTAGAGCAAAGTATCTCTAATGCATTCTTACACAATACTCTCATTGCTGTAACATTATTCCAGAAGTGGAACACACTTACAACAGTACATGGAAAAATATACTAAACATTTCCTTGAAGACCAGGCAACTTTCATGACATCACTCCTTTTATATATTACTAATTTAATTACACTGCTGTTCCTAGTTTGCCCCTGAAGAAGAAAGGTCCACCTTTCAAAAGTACTTGGGTTATGTGGTTTTCATCATTTTGTATCAAGAATTCTTATACAGTGTTATCTACCTGAAGATTTTAAGTATTTGAAGTAGACAGTGCTTATAATTATCATGGTGATAGTTTGAAGGCTTAGAATGTAGCTATTAACATTACAAATAAATTGACAATCTTACATTTTACTATAGCCTTAACAATTAGGACACATATAAACTACTCAACTTATCCTGAAGAAGTACAAACTTTTATTTAGTGTTACAACTAAAACAAGTTTTATATTTCCTTCAGTTTGATAGTAAAAACCTCAAGCCAAAAGCAGAGTACTTAAGAGTATTGTGAAGGCCTAGAGGGTATTCTTTAATGAAACAAAAAAATGTTTAAATCCTACCTTCCTTCTCCATCTCGACAATTAGGACATGTACATGCTACTCGACGTATCCTGCGTGGATACTCTGGAGTGTTGCTACCATCAGTGGAGGTAGAAGTTGAAGAAGTGGAGACTTGTGCTTGTGTTGTGGACGGTTGAGGCTGGGTGGCAGAGCTTACAGGAACTGCTGCTACTACTTGCCACTTGGTGGGGTCACTAGGATCAGGCTGAAGTTGTTGAGCTACACCAAAAGGCAGAAACAGAAGTATAATTTTGGAGTGTAAAAGTATTGTAATTAGTTTATGGTTATTTTTCAAACCACTCCAAATTTTTTTTTAGTTTTTATATTTTGAAGATACAGTATACTACATTTAAAACCATAAATTCTTTTTTGAACAACTGTAAATGTAAAAACATAGATAAGAAAACAATCTTATTCCAGTTTTAGTCCACACACAGCACAAAAGTTATTTCTAAGTTCTTTTGTTATAATTAGTATTTATTTGTTTCTTTTTAAGTGCAAAGCTAAACAATGGGAAATTTGTACTGTGCCATGTTCAAATATCAAAACCTAATTTTTAATGTTATATGTTCTCAGACTCAACAGTGAACCACTGAAGGGCATACAATTAATATAATTGCTATAGTGACAGCATAAATCGACTCCAATGAATTTGTTACTCATTGAAAAGATAGTCATTTTCTGTATGATGACTAAGATGTTTAAATAAAACATTGTGATAGTAAGAAATGGAAAAAAAAAGTCATCCAGTTATAAAACATATTTATGTGTTTTACCAAAATTATCTAAAAAAAATTGAGACAGTTAGCTATATCAGCATGGACATCCACAAAAAATAAGAAACATAATTCTTTCTTTATTCTTCAACATATGTATATTAATTTTTTAATTCACTTCACAATTTCACACTACTTTGTCCTCCCCTCCAGGAAAAGTTCTGCAGATGCTCAAGTATATCAATTGTTGCACTTAACAATTATACATCTGAATCTGTGCTTAAACTTATGTACAGCACATCTTCATTAATTACTACATCCAACTGAAATACATTTGAATTTGATTTAACTTCTAATCATTACATACCTATTTCTAAATACATTCAATAATTTATTTATCAATATCCATCTGTACATTCAACTATCTTTCACCTGTATTTGTTGTCTAGTATACTTGAATTTGCTTTGATCAATATTAAGATTAATCTAAATCTCTTATCAGATGCTATTATATCTAAATCATTCTATACCAATCCTTTCTCACTACATTTATAATTATATCCAACTTGTGTATATCTCTGTTGTATGTTTCAACTTCAGGATAACCATTATACACATCTTTCTACATTCAACTAAATATAATGACCAGACTTATATTCATTGCTTTGTTAATACACAGAGGATTGTTGTCACCTACATCTATTACATCTAACCACTACATAACTAAATATTTTATCTATATTTGTTATTAACAACCTAAGTACCTGATGAAAGGTTCAAGTTTATTCTTCTTGAGAAATTTCCAAAGTGTTCCAAGATTTTTACAAACAACTGTTGACATACCTTTAATACCAAGAAAAAAAAACTTTCTAGTTACTAACAAATGTTAGTAACACAAGTTACATTCACTAACTTACCAATAACTTGAGTTCCTCCAACTGTTTGTAATGTATGTATTGGACTCATTGAACCAGTCACTTGAGATTGTCCACCTGTCTGGACATGTGAAGCAGCAATGACATTTCCATTAGGAGAGATACTCAGGTACTGACCTTGTTGCCCTTGAAGCTGAACATTCTGGATCCCACCCATTGCTGGGATTCCCTGAACCTAAAGTTACAAGGAATGGTGCTTGCATTAAAATAATATGCCATGTAATCCTGCAAACAAGTGTTACTAGAAAATAAATGTACCTGATGAAAGGTTCAAGTTTATTCTTCTTGAGAAATTTCCAAAGTGTTCCAAGATTTTTACAAACAACTGTTGACATACTTTTAATACCAAAAAGAAAAACAAAAAGTTATGACTCAGCTTTCATTATAACAGAACATGAAAAAAAAAACTTGTAAAATGATAAACATCAACTATAAATTTTAACTTCCTCATTTTCTTTTAATACAATACTTTCCTAAAAGTTATAACTTCAGTGCTTTTGTTGCCATAGAACTGTTTTAAAATTCTGCACTCTACAAGTTCATTGAATTTTAAAAGGTTTTGTCCAGAAAGTAATCTTAAAATCATACAACTGGAAGTTCAATTTATAATAATCTATAATACTTTGTTCACTTTTTACAATTAATAGGAAGTTATTTTATCTATTCATAGATAGAGTTAGTGTAAATAATTATCACGTTCATATCAATAGAAGTCATAGTACAATTAATTTAAAATATACACAAAATTTTAGAAATTTTGCTAATACTGAGTACACTTGTTTACAGTCACAAGTTATGTTCTGTATTCTAAAGAGCTGTTTTGTTCCATTTATAGGTATTTACATGGGTTTCAAAACACTCATCATTTGATACAAGCTCATCCTAATTCAGTGAAAAAATTTTTTATCTGGCTTTTTAATTATTATTCAATAGAATTCATTGTGATGAAAATTTATAGAAAATGATTTATGACGTCTTTTAAGTGCAGCTTAATCAGGTATTATTTTTTTCAGTTACAAATCTAAAACTAAAAGATTTAAAGCAAAAACTACTCAAATAAGTGAGTTCAGCATACAGTTAGTGGCCATTTCATGAGGTACACCTGCTCTTTAATGAAAATAGCCAATCAGTGAATCATGTGGCTGCAACTCATTATATAAAGCATGCAGACATAACCAATAGATTCAGTCGTCTTTTTAACCAAGCAGAAGAATGGTAAAGATGCATGATCTAGGTGACTTCGACCGTGGTTGATTGTTGGTGCCAGACATGGTGGTTCTTACATTTCAGAAACTGCTGACCTTCTGGAATTTCTCTAGAATTTACAGATGAAGGTGTAAAAACAAAAAATACACTGAGCAGCAGGTCTGTAGACAAACATACCTTGTTAATAAGAGAGGTCAAAGGAAAATGACCAGACTCGTTCAAGCTAACAGGAAGACCACAAATACTCAAATAACCAGTCTTTACAACAGTGGTGTGCAGAAGGGTACCTCTGAATGTACAATGCATCAGACCTTGAAGCAGATAGGTTACAGCAGCAGAAGACCATACCATGTTTCATTCCTGTCAGCAAAGAACAGGAAGATGAAGCTACAGTAGGTGTGGGATTACCAAAACTGGATAATTTAAGATTGGAAAAATGTTGTCTGATCTCACAAATCTCAATTTTTTGCTGCAACATGCAGATGGTAGGGTCAGAATTTGGTGTAAACAGCAAGAATCCATAGATCCATCCTTCTTTATATCAATGGTACAAGCTGATGGCGGTAGTGTAATGGTGTGAAGAATGTTTTCTTGGCACATGTTAGGCCTCTTAATACCAATTGAGCATCATTTCAATGCCACGGCATACTTGATCATTGGTTGCTGACAATATGCACCCCTTTATGGTCACAGTCTACTTACCATCCAATGGTTACTTCCAGCAGAATAATGTGCCATGTCACAAAGTATGCATCATTTAAAGCTGGTTCCACAAACATGACAGTGACTTCAGTGTACTCCAACAGCCGCCACAGTTTCCCGAGCTCATTCCAATACAGTACTTTTGGGATTAGGAGGAAAGGGAGGTTTGCAAAATGAATGTGTGACAGACAAATCTACAGGAACTGCATAATGATACTGAGTCAGCATGGACCAAAATCCCTAAGGAATGTTTCTAGCACTGTATCTAATCTGTGCTTTTCTGGAGATAATAGAGGGTCCTAGCCAGTACAATAAAGGTGTACCTAATAAAGTGACCACTGAGTGTATATTCATTGTACAAATACATATATATTTGTAAATATACAAGTTATGATTTACAGATTTAAACTTTAAATAACTAAGTTGCATTACCATAACCCATTTTTTGATGAAATACAATTAAATGTCATACAATTAAAAAAAAACATCAAACAATAAATAACATTAATACAAAAAAATTATATATACATATGACAATAATTCCTGATCTTACTTTTGGAGGCACTAGATAACAGTTATCAATTTTGTTTATCCTATTAGCAAATTAAGAACTGCTGCTAGCAACAACATTATTCTTGTTTAAAGCAAATTGTAACTGTGTCATAATTAATTACTTTATGTATTAAACATTAATAAATATGTACATATCCTATGTATGTGTGTCAGGTTTTATTCTCAAGTATTTTTAAGTACTAAAACTCATTTCAATTATATCTTAAATGTTTTTATTTTCACTGTTTCACAAAACTTAAATGATGCTTACTTCAAACTAAAACTGGTGTAGCTAGGCCATGAGTACCTTGATTGATAGTGTACAGTACTCTACTGCTGATGGCCATTCTGTATTTAAAAGCATTTTATTATTAATGTATTCTCAAGACAACTGGTATGGGTATTAGCACTTTAATTAAATAATGTACAGAACAATATTTTCACTTTCTTAGGTCATATTCAGGTTAACAAAAATGCAATCTTGAAAAAACACCCCATCTCCACAGCAAGGTACACAGATTTAGTGTTAAGATAATATTCAGCATACCTGACCAAGCAACACCCACCACAAGGTAGGATCCTGATATATGATGTATATTAATTAAACAAAAGACAAAGTAATAATATATCATCTTACTCCAGTCAAAGGTGAGCAGATGTGTGTGCAATCACCACAGGAGAAAGATGATATTCACTTGAGGAAGACACAACTATGTTTTTCAGATAAAGAGCAACAAATGTACTAAGAATTGTTCACATACTGGCCTGAAATATCTGTGAAGAAACATTATGTAGGTGGAGACTTATGGACAC
Organism: Tachypleus tridentatus; assembly: GCF_004210375.1. Lineage (NCBI taxonomy): Eukaryota > Metazoa > Arthropoda > Merostomata > Xiphosura > Limulidae > Tachypleus > Tachypleus tridentatus. Next base: position 35,227,854 of record NC_134832.1, on the reverse strand, counting down.
ATCAGAATACAGCAGTCATAAGAGAGCTGATGAACCAAACCACTGAGTATTATACATGAAAGGTTACAGGAAATAGAAAAAATCAAATGAAACAAATAGACAAGAAAATGAACCATGAAAAGAGACAGTATGAGCCATATAACATAGCAGAAAATGAACAGGATGATGAAGATGATACGGTTGTTTGGGTTGGTTGGTTGGTTGATTTGGTGTTTTATGGCACAAAGCAGCTAGGCTACCTGCCCCAAACATCCAGTAAGAAGTTAAAATTAAAGTGAAATTAGTAAAATTCACATAAGGAAATTAAGATAAAACAAAATTTAAAAAACATAAATAGCATAAAACCAATGTTTACATCTAGTCTACAGCGTTAAGAGAAAAACTACAGTGATACAAGTTGTAAAGAACTTTCTGTAGCATAATTGTAATTATCATAACTCGTCAGGAAGACTAACAGGTAAGTATAAAAACCACCATCAGTCACCTGAAGTAGGCCTTTCCAGTCTGGTTTCAAGTTATTTGATGTTACGGCCATTTTCTAATTTCAAATCAAACTAGATGGACTGTGATTCTTAAAAGAGAATCACATAAAAAGGTCTAATGTATAAATTAATAAACTTAAATGTCATTAAGAAATTTAATGGCCTTTAAAAAAACTAAAAACATTTCCAAGGTGGACAGTGTCACCATCACGATTAACATTGTCTAACATTCTGGATAAACCTTGGGACAGAAGATGTTTAAAATGGTGCCATCACTGAGAGTCATAACAACAGCAAGAAAGTAAAATGTGGCTTATTGTGACCAGAGTGTTACACAGACTACACACTGGTGCATCAGTCCCAGATAAAAGCAAACGATGAGTTAAAAAACTGTGACCAATGTGTAGTCTAGTTATGACAACTTCCAACCATTATGGAAACAAGACAGCCAAAATCCAATAGAGGGTTTTATCTGGAAAAGCTTGTTATCACACTGCTCACTCTAAGTCGATTGCCAACTGGCATGGAGCCAAGTCTTGAATACAGTACCTTAGTCCATGTATAAAACAGGCACAGCAGTGAGAGCACCAGAGCAGACAGACTTGAAGCTCAGGATTGGGATAAATTCCCCAATGAGCAACAAAAATTCTTAAAAATAGTTTTAGAGAGAGAAAAGTTAAAACCATTTTGAGGAATCAAACAAGACAAGCAATAACCATCTTTTCTAAGGTTTTACAGAGACAGCTTGTCAAACCAAATGAGTGGTAGTTTGAAAGAATCTTGGGATCCTTCCTAGGCTTAGAGAAAGGCAGAACAATAGCTTGGTGCCATGCATTAGGAAAAGCATTCTCCTGCTAGATCCTGTTAAAAAACAACCAGAAAAATAGCAAGAGAGGAGAAGAGATCTGGCAAAACATTTTGTTGTGTACATCATCCAGTTTGACCAATATCTTGCCAGACCAATGAAGAGCAAGCTTGAGTTCTGCCAGTGTAAAGGGGTGATAAAAAGTAAGAAGTGATCATTCTGCCCAAGTCTTGATGGCTAAGAAGATGGAAGATGAAACAGAAGTGCGATATACCTGGAAAAAGCTTTTGCCAATAGTATCAGCAATACTCTGAGCATCAGCAACTTCCTGATCATCACAGAGCAAGATCAAAAGGGGGACAGAATTATAATGCCCATTGATCTTCTGAATCTTATCCCATATGACTATGGAACTGGTGGTGAAAAGAGATGCTGGTTGTGAATTTGATCCAAGATTCCTTCTGGCTTTAACATCTTACCTGCCAAGAATGTGGAAGGGCCTGCTGAAAGGTGGTGCAGTTCAAAAGTGTAGAATACATATGAAAGGTATCCCAGGGCCATTGGGGATAGACTCATGGAAAATGTGTCAAGGTTTTAAAAATACACTGAGCATCTACCTGGATGATACAGTCAGTCACTGGTGCCATGCAGTCATCTATCGATGGCTTACAGAGGATGGCAGGATCAAATTCGAAGAGAGCAGTATAAGAGGGCCAATTGGCATGGTCCAGCTTCCATTGAGGTACATGAGTCAGCCACATTGACCACAGCCAGTCTCTCTCAAATTGACAGGAAAATGATCACTGCACTCTGAATCACAGTCAACCATCCAAGAAAAGTAAGAGAAAAGAGAAGGGGAGCAGATAGAGAGATCAATAGTAGTAAAAACTGACTAGGTACATAAAAATAAGTATAACCAGTATTGAAGAAACAAAGGTTGTGATCCGAGAGAATATGTTCTATGGAGCAACCCCTCCCATCAATATCAGTAACTCTCCAGAAAAATCCTCTTGAAGTAAAAATGTATTCTCAAGACTGCTGGTAAGTACATAACAACATTTTAACCTTCTTAGGTCATATTCAGGTTAAAAAAGATGCACTTGCCCATCACATAACCCATCATTTCTTTACAAAGAAAAGGGTGAAGGGTGACTGTATCAGCAGGTTCCATAAATGTTTCCCATTAAGGAAAGACACACAGGATGATAGGAATCAATTAGCACCTTGATATCATCTAAATTAGAACAGAAACCTCAACAGTTCCACTGTATCAATGTGGCTATTTTTATTTAGTGGAGAAGAATTGAACATAGGGATCTTCTGTTTTCAACCACATCTCTTCTCTTTATTAGAAGGAGGTCTATTGACCTCCATGGATCCTGCCCTGGGTTAAATGGGCAGGTCTCTGTCATTAGAAGATTCCAGCAACTGAAGGCATGAAAAAATAATTGTTGTGCATCTCAGGGTTGGAGAAAAAGATGGACCCAAGGAAATGTTCAAACTCAGAATCAAAGAAAGTGGATCCAGAGATCTGCTGGAAGGAATGATAAGGACATAGGTGGGTGTTAACGTTGGCTCATCAACTTCCTTAACCATGTAGAATAAAAGACTTTTCACCTGGTTTGAAAACAATTTTTTTCAGAGGCATGAAGAGATCTGTTTGCACTCCCACTGTAGCAATGTAGCAAAAAGTAGCAGCACATATTTGAGATGGAGTAGTGTACAGTAACCTTGGCATAAGAAGTTTTGTGAACCATTTTCAAACACTTTACCTCTTTTTCTTCCAATCACCTGGAACGAATGAAAGTAAGATGGGTAAGAGCCACTACAATTAATACAATGAGGGTCCATTTTGCATTCACAGGCATTATGGTCCTTGCCACCACAACAAGCACATGTCAAGGAACCACAACATGATGTTTCTGAGTGACTGAATTGCTGACACTGGAAACATCTGAGAGGGTTTAGAATATATGACCATACTTTGCAATTAGATAGCTTGCCTTGAATGCAGTAGGTGGACATGGTGATGTGAACATCAAAATTATGATACTGGCTGGCATCATAATTCCATCTTTGTGAGTGGAGATACACCTCACTGCAGAAACTCTTTGGATGGAGAAACCAGTGAGGATCTCTGACTCAGGAATGTTCTTCAAATCCCTATGAACAATAACTCCTTGTGACAAATTCAAAGTAGCACAGGGAGTATATCCCCAATGACCTTTGAATGCAATAGGAGTTCACTATGTTTTGGAGTAGATGTTTCCACTAAGATATCCCCAGAAAGTAGCTTTTTGACTGACTTTAGACAGCCACAAAGCCCCTCTAGTCTCTTCTGAATAAAAAAGGGAGTTATTTGCCCTAAAGATTTGTCTGATAAAGAATGTAATATTAGGAAATGAGGTACAGTTGTTGAGGAGTACTGTTCAGAATCTTCAAGACATGGTTGTCTACCTATCATCTGTTTTTCACTATTTTATTTTTATTTGGAAGATCCATAATAAAGAAGGAATATTTTGGTGCCCTCTGACCCTGCCCAACATGGAGGCCTATGAGGGGACACATTACAATGACAAACAAAGGCACTACAGCAATGCTAGGGTTTTTTGAACACTATACCCAAACACCAGCATCAGACACAATGTTCACAACACCTGCTGAGAATGTCCAACAATCATACTTGGTTGACCCTAGACCAAGTAGACCAGCCAACTAACCCTGGGGAGGCCACTCAAAGGTTCCCATCTACAGGAATTCAAGGCCAGAGTGGTGTGTTAGGGTTAGACCACCAGGATCCTCTCCTCCTCTTCATGGGTTGCCACACACGGCAGACACAACACGTGGTTGGATGTTTAGCTCCCAGAGGAGATAAACTGAAAGAACAGGACCTTCTCTGGCTCCTACCCTTAACACATACAGGAATCCACACCAAGATCCTCTGCCCTATTAATGTCCTCTAATATTACTGTCTTACACTATCCTCATATGGCAACCTTTCCTTCCCAAGTATTATCCTAATAGCCATCCTCTAAACTCTTTTCCAACAATTAAATGTTTTTTTTATATCTCATCACACGCTCAGTTGATTCAACTGAAATCCTGACTCCAAACTGTCCTTCTGAGTTTCCATATTATAACTTTTAATGTTCTATGTATCTTCATAAAATTTGGCAATCCTTCAGTAAGCATTATAAATGTTTTATGGATGAAAAATATTAATTTTCAATGAAATAGTTTTAATAAAATTAGTGATGTTGAGAAAACCCACTTGTAAAGAAAAATATTATGTAAAAACAGCTCATTTGGGTTGAGAAAATATTTTATGTAGAGGAGCAAACAATGTTTCAACCTTCTTTGGTCATCGTCAAAGAAAGAAATAGATAACTGACTGGAAGCTGACCATATGTTTGAAAGGGGTTATATAACTGAGTGTCGGAATGTAGAGGGCATGCTTAGATGTTTGAATATATAATTTTATATTATTTATTATTATTATTTATTATATTACTTTTTAATATAGGTATAAATGTGTTCCTTTATAAACAAATGCAAAATTAAAGAAACCTTACTTATACAACAACTCAAGCCCAAAATAAACCAATACAAAGGAATGCCTTTATACCTATATTAAAAAATAATATAATAAATAATATAAAATTATATATTCAAACATCTAAGCACGCCCTCTACATTCCGACACTCAGTTACACAACCCCTTTCAAACATGTGGTCAGCTTCCGGTCAGTTACCTCTTTCTTTCTTTGTGAACCTGATGATGACCAAAGAAGGTCGAAACTTTGTTCGCTCCTTTACAGTAGGTGCAGGTGACTTGTTGGCAATAAATTTAAACTATAAACAAACCACAACACACACACACTGCTTGTTTTATAATAATATATTAAAAACAATATACAAACAATCATTACACTGTTGGATTCCACAAGTGTATCCAGAGGTTTAAATAAACTGTTTCTTTTTCATCAAAGTCCAAACACAACTGACAAGACAAATTATTCCTATATACTCTGCTATTACAATACAGTCTGTGATGATTTCACTTACAAATTGCCATTATACACTTTTTACCACTAAAATCATAATCACACAGTCTATAACTAGAACTAAATAATGATTTTTGATACATATTTTAGTCTGACAGAAATGTAAAGCATTCCATGCAATACTCAATTAAACTGATGAGAAACTCAAGATGATGAATAATGATGAATAATCTTACTATTGTAAACCACTGTTAATTCATAACAATTGAACCATACAAGGTATGATTTATAAACAGTTGCATAAACAAACTTTTCATAAAATATCTCTTCTAGGAATGACTAAATACAACATTCATGATATATAAACAAACTAATCAAAATGCATTAAAACTGAACTGAAACAGTCGTGTGTATCTATAACTAATATAAAACTTATCAGATGGCAACAATTCTATCATCAAGTTTTTAAAAATGGTATATGATTTTGAGTAAAATGAACATTTTAAGATCTTTTTAATATTAATAAGTGAAATACTCTCATAAAATTACATCAAGATTTTTATCTTTATATAATTAAATTTTCTGAAATGCACCTGACTGACAAGTAGTGAAGCTTATGTGTGCATTGAATGTGGTTAAAAAAATTGGGTTAGGCAATCAAGATAAGCTATGATAATGATGTTTAACTATTTTTCATGATAGTTACATTTGAATTTTGAGTTTTAGAAAATAGTACACAAACAAAAAAACTAATAATCACTATGACATAATGAAACCAAAACACAATAATCAGGAATTACAGTGAAAAAAGTGTGTTTGTGTGTGTGGAGAGAAATAACTTCTTTCTTTCAAGAACCAAGAACTACTTGAACAATTTCTGGTGGCACATCTACCAAATTCAAGTATCATATATAATATAATCACACTAATAATAAATTTTGAAGAAGTACTAGAATTTTATTCTGTTGACTATAAATACATTTACATTTTACTCTGATGGGTACATTTTCATTGTGTATATACTATGAACAGTCAAACTCTTATGTGTGTGTAACATTCAAATACATGTGTCAGAATAACAAGTAAAATAGTACTTATAGTTTCAACAAATTTCTTCTCACCTGAATAATGTTTGGTGTTCTAAGTCCTGCCAAATTAGATACACTGATTGCAGATGATGGCCACCAGGTAGCAGCACCACCCTGTGTAAGAATTTGGCTCATTTGATGCCCTTGGACAATTTGACCATTGGGTAGTTGCAGGCTCTGGACATTTACTGGTTGACCACCTGAAACTACAGTAGTGTTGGCTGATCCAGATGGAACAGTAAGTGCTTGACCCTGGCTAGTAGCAGAAGCTTCTGTGGATGAAATAGAAGTAACCACTGGAGTTACAACAGCAGTTGTCCAAGTGGTTGATGTATTTTGAGCTGGATTCTGAGGTAGTTGCAACACCTGGAAAGGTGTTCCCATCTGTAGTTGTTGCAACTGTCCTTGTGACACAAGCTGAATAAAAATATTGTACTGATAAGATCTTACTTTACTGGTTACCTCATGCATGTATAAGAGATAAAAGTTTTCTAAAACACACACACACACACACACATACACACACACTTCATTTAACAATTTCAGAATTTTCAAACAATTAGTGCATGCTAGTTTTGATAAGTTATTAACAAATGCACAGCTAGAACTAGAAAATTAAATATTTTCTACAACAGACATAACTTAAGCACACACAAAACCTCTGTTGGGTGGTAACTTGAAAAAATAAAAAGTGTGCACAAACCAAAAATCAAGCATCAGTATCACAACAAAAAGAAAGCTTAAATCAGGTTTGTTAATCAAGTTACACTTAAGGTTACCATTTCCTTCAGGATAAATAATAGAGAGAGGATTTTGTTATGTTTCTATGACAACAAATACTAACCACTTTATATAACCTCCAATTCTGAATTATTCTACATTATTCCCTACATGTTCAAGCATGTTAATTTGAGTTTCTTAAATAATACATTTTTTTTGCACTCTAAAAACACAACCTGAAGAGACATGACAAGCAATATTAGTTACAAAACAATTTTTCTATTATACAATCTAAAAGGGTAGATCTCCTTACTCTAGTCCACATTGTAATTATAACTGTAATATAGAAGCCTACAAAAGTATATATGATGCAGAAATTGCTTAAATTCTAATACTAGAGTGCACCACCTGTAACGTTAAAATTTGTAAGAGATGTCACATTCTGCTGGGTGGTTACAGAAGGTGGTACTTTCACACGTAAATCTTGTTGTGTCACAGCTCAGCAAAATATGCACATATTGGTATTGACTTACCCCTCCCACAACCAATTGCATGAAAACATACAGCATGTAAACATGAACATTTGATAAAAATAGTAGCATCAGCTCACTTCATCCTTCTCTTTCTATCTATAAAATACTTATAAAGAATGAACATATATCCTGTGACCCTTGATTAGCCAATCCTGTGGTAAGCAGTACTGAAATATGTAAATCTAACAAGTGGATGATTATTTGGTGTATGTATTTGGAAAGGTGGGGGTAAAGTAACATACATAATTTTCTTTAGTAATTATGATTAATGTTCACCCTAAGCTCACTAAGTACATGTCATTTTTCGATTTATTTAACAAACATTATCACTAAAAAGAATAAGATAGCATTATCAGAATAAAATAGGGTACTGTTTTTCAACTGGTAGGTTGCAGCCCAACAACAAACTGCAAAAATGTTTAAGTAATATTAGATAATATTATTTTATACAGTAGTATTGCAAAACTGCAAGAATATAATGCAAACTATATAACACTTTGCAAATGCTAACTATAAATAAATATCAGATGTATCAATGTAGCACTTTACGAAATAACATTGCCATACACATCATACTTCTATAACTTTTTGTAGATTCATTTTCAAACAGCTTCTTTATGAACATAAATAATAGTTAAAGAACAATTCATATCTTTTAAATTGATCAGCCTGAGAAAGGAATTTCTTCTTCCATTTTATCATTAAAAACTCTTGTAAAAAGTTTACAAAAATAATTACACTTATGAGTTGAGAGTAAATTACTTACATGGGGGTTTTTGTACTCATGGTTAGTAGAGCACAGATAGTTTGTTGAGCTCAATAACAAGCAAACATAATGCCAATATTGCAATTATTTTTACAGTTGCAATAATCAAAAATAGTAATAAATGCAACTCATTTTTAGGAGTTATGACAAGAACAGATTAAAATTTAATGAATTTGATAAAATAAAAAATTCTAATGGTGATAATTCGATTAGTGAATAACTGGAATAATCAGAAACAACAGTTGATTATTTTCATGAAATTTATCAATTTGATCACAATTACAACTATTTTATAGGGGACTAATTGATGCTCATTAGTAATTTTATTATATCAATTAGCCAGCTAGCTCTAATTCCTAAAGTCAATAGTTTTTGGTCAAGAGACTTTCATAAACTATCTTAACTTGCACAGTATTTTTTAGACATTTTTTAATTATTTCAACAATATCAGCATTTTTCTTTCAATATACTGTAAAAAATTAAGTTAGCATTATTTTTCTAAAGGTTAATTAAACTGTACCTTGAATAACTTCATGGCTCTGTCTTTGCTGAGCTGGTCAAGAATATAGTAGACAGTTAATTACTAGGTTATAGAACTATATCATTGAGCTGTAAATTTAATTATTTTGTAAATCAGGAAGTTTCATTTATTACAAGTAGCAGTTTGATTTCTCTGTCATCAAGAATAACAGCACATAAGAGAATTTCATTTTGAGAGAGAGAGGACAGTGTGTGTTAAGTTATGTGATCTGTGAAGTTGTTATGTAAGGTACTTTATTTGTTAAAAAGATGTCACTGAAAGTAATCATTCCATTTTTTTTGCAATTTAAAAGTAGGTTTTCTTCTTCTGGTTCTTTCTTTCTGATTTTTATTATTATTATTATTATTACTATCACTATTTAGTGGTTTAAAAATTACTTAATTTAAAAATTAAGAGCATTGTTTTTCTTTTTGAGTTTGATTTAGATATTAAATTGTTTATTTACAAAATCCTGGCCAAGAGTTCTTTAATTCATGTTTAATACTTTGTAAAACCTGTATTATATTTGATATATCTCTTGGCAGTAATACCATTATTCTACAACTCCCATGTAAAGTGAACTTATTTATGCATTTTTGTGTGTACACGTACGTGCCAGTTAAAAGTATGTTATAACCTTGTGAAATATAACTGAATGTTAACAGTTTGTTTCTTCATTATTAAGCTCCTACAGTTTCTCTTAACCAATCTAATATATAGAAAAGTATAACAAGAGGCATGATGGGAGACAATCTACTGAGATCACCTTATGCAAGAAAAAACAAAAAACACTATAAGATAAATTTTACTTAATTTTAACACAACTTTACATCTATTAACCTATCCATCAAAGTCAAAAATAATTAAAACTGCCTATAATACATAAGCAGATAAATTATTTCACAAGGTTATACCCTTAAACAAAAGACATCTTCGTTGAGAAATAAGTCTGTGTCAAGGCTTTGAAAGATTCACCATTTCATCTCTACTATTCGAGATATATTTATAATTTTTCCTTTCCCCTCTCAGAAAGATAATCACCATGAAGACTGTCCAAACATGTGAAAAGTTTGAATGTCAGAATCAAGTTCTCTCCCAGTTCTTCTGCTTTCCAAAGAAAACATAGCCTTTACTCATGTGTTAAAAGTTAAATTTCCTATGCTATGTGTCATTCTAGAACAGAGGCATGTCCAATAAGGTAATATGGGGATAGTCCCAACTGGAGAGTTCTGCCTCGATCTGGTTGATATGTACTTTTAATATTTTTAAATTCTCCACATTATAAAGAATTAACAGCAAAATCTTAATTCTCTTTTGCCTCCTTACATTCCCACAAATAATGAATCCTAGAAATGCCACTTATCTTACAACCTTTTTCGTGCACTCTATTATGTTGCCAACAACACTTTGACAATGAGCTCACATTTCATGGAACACAGATTAACTTTCATAAAACTAGCTTCTATATGCCTCAAACATTTAAAAAGCTGACTAGTAGCAAAAGCATGCATTAAATCCTGAAAGTAAAATAATGTTGAAATGCAAGTGGTAGAATTTACTACCAATATTACTATTATAACAAAAAAATACACTATTTCCTTGCTGATAGAATAATTTCAGTTTCATAACTTCCCCACCCACAAATAATATTTTCAGTAAACACCTATGTAATTTTCATACAAATATTCACTGAATAACATTTAACAACTCATGATTATACTTATTTAGCATTAAATTATCAATAACTACATTGTGCTAAAATTTATCATGTTTTTCTATTGTTTCACATATATAAATCTAATTAAATATTTAGCTGGCACTTGCACAAGATTGTTTTGGTAATGTTACAAAACATTATTGGAAGTTTTTGATACCTCTGTCTAAATAGTAACCATTCCTTGAGTATTAATGGCCAATCGAAAAATAAAGTTTGAATAAACCTGTTGTCATCTTTTATAGCTAGATTTTTCTTGTAATAACATTTTTGGCGCAATGGAATATTTATTTAGTTGGTTAAATTCTGACAACCAGATGCTATTTCCATCCCTGATGTGCAAAGTTGATAGGAAGTTGCCTGGTTGTACTTGTTTGTTCAGAAAGAGCAACAATTAAGCAATATGGAAAAAGGTACTGAAATGATTAGGACAACAAATTACACATTTTGATAACTCAGCTGATAAGAAATACATCTTAGAGCACTAGAGAACAACATTTTGAAGTAATAAAATCATCACAGTTGATTTTATAAGAATCCAATTTGTTATGAAATACAAAATTCACAGGCACAAGATTGCATTCTAGTATCACTAGCTTCTAAGTCATAAATATTAGGTGCTGTGAGAAACTTGTAAATTCAAGTTTCCTGAATCAGTAAATCAGACTTATGTTTTAAATACAAATTACAATAGGGTAATGTTCATATAACAGAACCCATAACACTGTTTAAGAACCTTGTTAGTAAGAACTATTTAAGGATTAACTTGAAAATTAACTGACCTTGACACTAATTAGAAGTAACCCAGATAGTCAGAAAAAAAGAATGAAAATTTTGAAAAAATTAAGGATTAAATATCTCACACAGAACACTGAAAATAACTGAACGAATTCTATAATATGAACCTAGTATATTAATCAATTGTACCTGTGCTAATTGTGTTGGCATTTGTGCTGCAGCCAGCTGAGTCATCACCTGGGCAGGTTGTCCTGTAGTGGTCAGCATATTTCCTCCTCCAACACCCTGTATGACTTGAACAGGGAGATGGATAGTATGAAGTACTGTCTGACCTCCAGTTGTTGATACAGGGACTTGAACTGGAATGGTCTGCTGCACAGCACTGAGTGGAAGCTGAAATGCTTGTAATATGCTTCCATGGCGAATTGCCATATTTTGTCCACCCAGAGGAGCAAATGCAACATTGTTTATGTTCCCAACCCCATGAACTCCTTGCACCTGTTGAAGCACTGCTGCAGCATTATTTTGCACAGCCAATGAAGGTGATGTTTGGGCATTTTGAGAACGAATAAAAGTTTGCCCACCTGGAGCAAGTACACCTTGGTTTCCATTAATCTGAATAGGTTGTGTTTGACCAGTAGCTAGTTGGTTAATGTTACTGATGCCAGGAATATAAATTGCTCCTTGTCCATCAATTTGCAGGTTCTGCAGTTGGTCTGCTGAAATAACGCTATAAGTAATGTTTCCACTTGCTTGAGGCTGTGCTACTATTGTTTGTGCTCCAGGATACAACTGACAATTGACAGATGCCACAGAAACTCCTGTTTGTGAATTATGAGGTACAATAGAAACTGATGTAGGAAGTGATTTGATCCCAGTTGCCGATACAGTCACAGCCGCGGGCTGAGCCGATTGTCCGTTCACGCCCGCGACCTGTGTCACAGTTCCATCCGGGTTCAACAGCCCTACAGCTTGTGATTGAACTGGTATAAAATGAGCTGGTCCTGCGGCCGTTGCGATTATTTCTCCGCTTCGTAAAACCTGATTTTGGCCTACCACCTTGACGTTTGATGATCCCAGAGCACCACCCTCATTTACTGGTGACCCTATCTTACTACAAGTAGCGGCCAAAAGCGCCAACGGGGACGGCTGTATTTCCTACATAGGCGGAGTTAAGAAAGAAAGGGGTGTGAGTGAGAACGGCAAACAATAATATATCAAACGCATAATTAAGAGTTAACACTTTTTAATTAGCTCACAACTTACCTGCGATGCACTACTTGGTACTACGTAATCTTGCTGCTGTCTTCTGACAGCAACTGTGGTCATTCTGTGATATTTGACACTAAAGGTTTGCCATGAAACACAAGCGCGTCACAACCGAAATCTAAGATGGCGGCCACTCACACCTGCGATAATTTCCATTTGACGCACTGGTATAAGCAACATGAACTATTAAGTACAAGTCCGCGGAATTGATAAAGTCTGAAATTTCATACAAAATGTTCTGACTTTATTTTGACAAATTAGGCCAGTAGTTATATTTCAATAAACTTACTTGTAAACGCGATGTCTGAACTGTTTATCAAATATGCTATTTTTTTTAAAAGCATATGACATCATATAGCGGAGTAATATATACATATATATATATATATACATGCGTACACACACACAAAGAGAAAGAGCGAGAGAGATACTGTTCAGTGATACTACAGCTAAAGCGGTCATCGCAGTAGGCGTGACTTGCAGGCGGAACACAAAAGCATGCAGCCCAAACAACAACACCGCCCATATCAGAAACTAATATTCAAGGACGCTGGTCTATCTCGATGAGTGTGGGGGGTGTGGATATTTAAATCCCTTATAACTAAAGGGCGTTTAAGCTCATCCCACACTCTTTTCAAGTGCGCCTTGTTGTAATATCCTACAGCAGACAGTCAGAAGACGGAACAAGGAAGTTGAAAAATGTTAGTTTGAATGGTATTACAATTTAGTATATTTTTCAATCTCAGTGTGGATGCAGACTATTTTAAGCACAAAATAATTATATACTCGAAAGAATGTGTACTGCTGTCTAAAAACACGCTTAGGAAACAGATGTACATAATTCCAAATATACAATAGTAAAAACTGTGCTTTAGAAGATACAAGTTTCATTGAGTAAAGTTTTCTATGTTTACTATTTGTCACCTTACAATTGTTTATAATCGACGCTTAAAAGCTTAAAAATTGATATTTTATCCTACTTGTACAACCAAGTATGATTTTAATCTGTACAAAGCAACTTAAAAATAATATACATCGATATCATGTATTGATCTTAAATATATTTGCAGGGCACCACTTCTAAAGAAGTGAACCAAACTATATTAACGCAACTAAGTTTTAATCTAAGTATATATTTTACTACGATACCCTAAAACATCTGTTAAATAACGTTAATAGCCAATAAATCACGTCAAAAACTCCTTACAGGTATTTAAGTGAGCCTTGTTTATGAGCACTAATAGATAGGATAGTACTTGTTTTTGGGTAAATGTAATCTAAGTTGTCAGTATGATTCTTGGAAAGGTATGACCCAGATGAAACTGTCATATATTGTGAAATAAATTAAGAAAAATTGTACATCTATATTAACCACTTTTATGTCATAATTGCGAAAGATCAATTATGTTGATCGGTAAGTATTAAAACTAAACAAACTAGTTAAACATGTATGATTAAAAGCAATAACTATAGAATGAAAAGATAAAGATAATATAAACACTAATCGGGTTATACTTTTCTCGTCGAAAGATAAACAAATGGAATAAACTGAATGGAACTATTCCATTTTATTTTATAAATAAAATAACACTGGGTATGCTCCTAGGAGTAGTAAACCCGACTAAAGGCTATCTCAAAGTAACCACTATGTCCACAGGTAAAGGCAGCAATTTTAATACCAGCGGTGACAAACGCTGCTAAGAATATTGACACCCATGGTTGACTTACAGGGCGTTTCCAATAGTCTATCTTCCGCGCCCATACCGACCCACCCCTCTTATCCATATGGTGTGTTCGATCCATTTTCACAATAGTTGAAAGTTGAAGAGTACGTTATGAAACGTTATTCGGTTCTGCGTTGAAAATATGAGAATTAATTGCAGAGCAAATGATACATACATACATATATCGCCAGATAATTTCCTGCTACACTGTTGCCTCAGTTTCCAGAGAAATTATATTGGTCACTGAGGCACATAATATTGTAACATTTATAAAACATACTTGGATACACACTCTTTTTTATTTCGCAGTTCACATCGCAGTATAAGACTTTCGGATTATAACAACACGGTACGCAGACTATTAGTATCACACAATCCCGATTATGTCTGTTCACGACCGTGACTTGTGTCACAGTTCAATCCGAGTTCAACTAGGTAAACTAGTTATGATAGCCATTCTTGAATTATGTCTGCTTAGTTTAGATGCAATTCCATATACGGCTAACATTATATAACAAGTAATTTCCGTCATTTTTTAAATATATTTATTGCAGCCTCATAATGTTTTAACCTTAGCATTTTATTTTGTTGTCTTTGACCACCATTCTAAATATGTTCGTAAGGTGATGTTTTTAGATATATGTAAAACATATATTCACATTATAGAGACATAATACGTATATTTGAATGAAGATAATGACTTCAACATATTCATTTCAAATCCTAGGGATCCTACTGAATACAATTTTATGAGAAGAAGATTAAGGCTAGTTTTGTAGATTATATATAAAGTAGTCGCATTATGTCCGTACGCAATGTATAATATATTACATACTAGTTAATTTATAGGATATTATAACAGAGTTCCCATCTTGCTGTAAGCGTGAAAACTCTCATGATAAGAAAGACGTTGGAAAAATTATGAAATAACTTTTACTACCTGCATTAGATGGTAAGACGTGGAACATACGATACAAATTTCAAATGTTTGACATGCTGTATGTGTTGCCATCTAGTATCGATAGTAAAAATTAAATCTCTCTGATAATTGTTGCTTGGTTAAGAAATTAGTTGGTAAATAAAAATTATGTGTATTAAACATAGAAATCATTTGAATTAGAATTTGGAAGAAATATATATTGATTTAGAATGCGCTTCGTACTTTGATGCAAGCACATGATTAATCAAATTGCATTGAAATAAAATGTAGCATTGTGTTTGTTACTGATGAGTTTATTTTCCAAACATCTCAGTGAGTTAAATTTTGTAACAAACTTTTTCTCAGATAAGTTATCTTTCGCATTATCTACAAAATTCCTTTAACTTAGTAACTGAGTTTGATATAATATAGTGCACGGTAAGTAATTTTACAAAGAGGTTTTAACTACTGCGCTCTGTTCATTTGGAAATATAATTATGAGTATAGTTTCTGTAACTATCAGGGCTTTTCCTAAGGATTTTTTTATAATAGCACTATTGTTTTTAAATTTGTATTTTTTTTTAAATACATGACGCCTTACCTCAATAAACACATTTATTTATCAACTCTATAATGGAATTTTATCGCTTTAAATATGTCATTTTTCATATTTTTTCATTTGAGCTCACTTATATAGGTGAAGTTTTAACTGCACAAATATTTTTACAGGTACACAATTTGTGGCCATCTGCACACTAAGAAAATCCCTAGTAACTGTGCACTTCATACGCGTAATGTATTCTGAAGTACAACAAATCACCTAACAATCATTTTGTCTAATATCAATTAACGAAGCAATTACCTTTTTCTTTAGTTTTCAAGAGGTAAATTTGTAAATAGTAATGTAATTTACATTTAGGTTTACTCTTTAGGACCCGCATAATTATATATACTATTAACTTTATTTTGTTTGAGAAACTTGATCAATATGAAAACATTTGATATATACATCGTAATATTCGATTACTAGTTAAATATCTTAATAAACATAAAAAAGACTGTAAAATTTATTATTCTAATTAACTGTTTGTATTCGTCTTAAAAGGTAGGGTACAATGGATATATATATCATAGATATTTTGTATTAAGCACACTCTTAAGGTGTTTCATCGAAAAATTATGAGACGTCGTTTAATGTTTAGCTATGGTTGTTTTCATAACTAGATTTTTTGCTTCTAACTAAATTTTGTTACAATATCTCCAATTTGGACGAAATTAAACATATCTATACATAAAACGTAAAGGAATAGTTAACAAAAAGATCGGCAAAAAATAAAGAGGTTTTCCTATAGCACTTTCTGGTAGCTGACTTTTTTCCAGTTTTTGTTTTGTTTTTTAAATTTCGCGCAAAACTACACGATAGCTAGCTGTGTTAGCTAACTTAGCGGTATAAGACTAGAGAGAAGGCAGCTAGTCATTATCACCCACCTCCAACTCTTGGGTTACTCTTTTACCGGAGATTCAAACCCACGACTTTCAGATTACAAGTCAAGCACTCTAACCACTTGGCCATGCCAGGTTACTTCACGGATAAAGGAGTGTGGGGAAAATAAATGTAGACGTGAGGAGGAAGTGTTTGTTAAGGTGACTATGAAAACTAACCATTCTCGATTTTTAAAAATCTCATTTTAAACGATGATGGAAATCATAGAGTATTATGATGGAGATGAAAATAATTATATACTCATATATTTGTATGTATATCATACTAATTTTGTTTACTTTTGGTTTTTAAGTGCAAATGTGCCAACCACGTCTACGAAAGCCGATTTTTAGAGTTGTAAGCCTTTTAACTTACCACTGAGCCATAAAAAGTATATATCAGGGTAACAAATATTTGTAATGTAAAAGAACTTTATAAGCGCAAAAGCACTTTATTCTTGAGAACGAAATCGTAAAAAGTATAACTACGAAGATGTAAGTGAAAACCCTCCTTTTAAAGCTATTTTGTTTTATTTATTTGTTTTGAGGTGTGAAAAATTAATAAAGCAATAGAAAATAATAAAAGCATGGAATAGCTCTTGTAAGTTTACAAAAAATATTAATAAATAAGTAAAGAACAAAAGATAACTAACTGTAGTTTAAATAAAGAGTATTGAAATGAAACAAGTAACTGTTTACTTTTGTTAGAAATGTATCAAAATAATCCCAGGATTACAAATTATGTTATTGGAGGTTCCAGATTACAGAAAACTTCCTTTTCTCTGTCTATTTCTGGTAAGAAACAAGTGGCTCAGCTAATGAGCTTAATGACATTGAGGGAGTGGTCGGGCTTGTTAAAGTGTTTAGCTAAAGGAGGCTTTTGATGTGAAACTACTGTCTGTATATATGAGTTAAATATCGTTAAAGAAGTTGTGTAGCCACAGGAAATATTTGACCCATAACCACAGTCTATAACTCTGAGTTTAATGCCATGAGAGAGTCGTTCTAAGTTGAAGTGTTTAACCGCTGAAGGTTTCTGATGAGAAATTAATGCTTATACATTCCTACAAGTTTAATGTTGTGAAATCTGTCTTTATACCAATAAGTTTAAATCTGTGGAGAAAATAGTCGGACATTTAAAGATGTATCACCACTAGCGGAATTTGATGTAAAACTTATGTCGATATATTTGAGTTTAATGACATGAAGGGAGTGGTTGGAATGTGTAGCAACAGGAAGTTTTTGACATGAGACCAGTGCCAATACTTATGTATATAATAGTACGGTGGAAGTTTCCCGGCTTGTCAGTGTGTCTAGCTATAGGAACTTTCGGCTGTGACATCTATAACCACAAATTTAATGTTTTGAAGAGAGTGGCTGAGCTTCTTAAAATATTTAGCCACAAGACGGTTTTTTGTTTTGTATTTTGTAGCTGTGAAACCAGTATGTATACTTATAAGTTTAAGTTCATAAAATGAATGGTCTGTTTTCTTAAAAAGTGTAGCCACAAAAATTCCTGATGAGAAAAAGTGTTGATACCAATGAGTTCAATGCCGTGAAAGAAGTGGTGAAGTATACTGAAAAATGTAACTAAAGTTAAAGGAGGCTTTTGATGTGAAGCAGGTGTCTATATATATATGAGTTTAATGACGTTAAGAGAGTATTCTGGCTTCTTAACGTGTTTAGCTAGAGGAGATTTTTGATGTCAAATCAGTCTTTATACCTGTGAATTTTATGACATGATTGGAGTGGTTGGACTGGTTAAAGAATGCAGCAGCCACAGAAAGTTTTTGATGTGAAATAAGTGTGTAACCAGTAGTTTGTTTATGGGGTTTCTGAATTAAATACAGCGAAATCAAACGTTTTGTTTTTATTATTAATGCAAAAAGAAAATGAATTGACTTTCCTGCAGTTAATTCAGAAATTCCGTATACACACTGCTAAAGTACAATTGTAATTAATATCATGGGTAAAAAGATGTAGAATGAATAATTTCTATAATCAAAAATAGGCTCCATTTACCATCCTATTTTTACTTTTATAGAAGCCGGAACCAAAGATATAAGTAATTAAATTTTTCGTTTGTTTTGAAGACAATGATATGACTGTTAGTATTATAAACAATGAACAGATCTCTATTTCATTCAAATCTTCAATATCTTTCTCAGTTAAATTTTCAATAAATCGATCGTGTAAAAATATTTGGAATTCATCTATTAGTACAGTTATTAGTTTCTATCACCAAATCGAATTTTAATTTTTTTTAAAGATTTGATATAGAGTATCTGTATTCTCGAATTAGTGCATTCATCTTACTAATTCCAATATTAAAGTAACCAATAGCGTTGGACCTTTTTAGTGCTTTCATTTAAATAAATCCTTTTTTATTAAAATAAAATGAAAGTATTAATGTCTAATACTTTAGGTCTCAGTCAATTTAATTCATCGGTTAATTTGTATATACTTACATAATCTATAAACTTTTATATTTATAATAATACAGTTCCTATTGACTCTTAGTTAAAAGTATTATCAGGAATTATATGAACCTTGTCATTTTTATGAAGTTCAACAAAAAATAATTTTAGGACAATGAGAATAAGCTTCACATTCAAACGGTTCATTTCTCTATCATCAATATTAATACGTAAGAGAAATCTTGTACTCGTTCTTCAAATCCTATAATAACGAATATTATATGAATATAATACGAATCGTCTTTAGCCACCATATTCGTATCTATAAAATTAATAGCAATTAATCTCATAAAAGAAATAACGTTTTTCATTAAAAACTCAATAGTAGAGAATGTCCTAGATACATTATTCATGTAAGATTTAGTTGCAGCATCGTTTTCTGAGAATAATTACTGACATTCATAATTATATTATTTTTATTATTTGATATCAATGAATTTCTAAAATTCTAATTTACCATACCAGCACTATCATATTGAAATATATTAAAAAGTAATACATTAATTTACGTCTTCCAATGTCGTATTAAGATCTTCATTTTTTTTTCGATATAGCTTTTGTTGACTGTATGAAAGTTTTCTTCTGATTTCATAACATTTTTAATGTTATTAGCATCAAATTATCATTGATTAGTAACAATCCTTTGGGTACAGATAAGCCATATTTGCTTCTTTTAATAATGTTATTTAGAGAATTGTTATCAATTTCGGTTTTACTAAGCATTAGCGATAAGTTAACAACAACATTGTTACCTGTAGCATATTTAACATTTTTTATTTGATTATACTCAATATAATAATTACCACCGTCAGATAATTTAAAATCGTTACCAGGCGAATCTGTAGGACCCTGAGATTATTCCTTATATACATTATCATATGAAAACCAATAACTCTTTTATTATTACTAAAATGTTCTTATAGTTTCGTATCTTTTATTGTAAACATTTATTATTCCTTTTCTTTTTCTAAACTAATAAGAAATAAAATTTATATTCAAATTAGGCATATTATAATTAAGAGCGTGATTCAAAACGTTAAACACATTGTTGGATACAATCTTCTGTAATTGGTATAGCTTACAAAACATCCAATTTCTTTATTATCATTTAGTCCAGCTGCCAAGAAAATTGAGTAACTTCTAGAATAATTTATTTCTCCAGCTTCAAACGAAGCAATATACTATTTAGCACGATATTTATCATTATTAATTTCAACCCACATGATTAATTTATTAAGATTATCAAACGTTATGTTGTTTTGATTATTTTCCTTTTCTTGAAATGGGGGAAGAACAAAGACGCATACGCAGAATTCAAAGAACTTGCTTGCGTTATGTTTAGAATGATGAGTGTGAAAATTGCAAGCAATTAAAATTTAAACAAAAAAAAGGAAAAATAGAGATCTACACGAAAGAAAATCCTGAGGTTATAGGGTATTCAGGTTGTAGATTAATCTTCTTTCCTGCCGTTCTCTTTCGTGAATGTCATTCTGAGAACTCATAAGTTCCAAAATTTAAAGGGTCCTCAACCGTATGGTTATTGATGATGAAATGTTTGCCAATAGGCGTATCTTGGTTCTGTAGTTTAATATGGTTTAGATGTTCTCGTGCTTGATTACTGAGTGAACAGTCTGTTTGTCCAATGCATAAGATATTGCATCTTTTGCAAATTATACACTAAATGATACATTCAGTGGCATATGTGAAGGACTATCTTACGTCAAAAGTTGTGTTCTTTCCTCGTTTATGGTACTGTATATACGTTTTTTACTAATATGGTATCTGGAACGGAGGGATTGTCATATGAAGATAGATTAAAATCCTTAAAAATGTTTTCTCTTATAAAAAAGAATGTTTAAAGGGAATCTTATTGAAATGTTTAAAATTGTAAAAGGAATTGATAATGTTAACACATCAACACTTTTCATATTTAACAGCGAGGATTATAGATCTCGGGAAAACAGTTATAGGTTTGAACAAGGTTGAAGCCGTCTTCAGCTAAGAAAATTTTATTTTTCAAAAAGAGTGGTTGGCCTATAGAATAGGTTCATTTCGGTTATTGTGAAGGCAGTAAATTTAAGTGAGTTTTAAAGAAAGCTTGATAGATATATGAATCATAAAGGCTGGATTTAATAGTTTTTATTTAATAGTTATAGTTTGGCTTAGAGGATGGAATAGCTGAAATGTACCGACAGGTCCCTTGTTGTCCCTAAACATTATGTTATGTAACATGTGGGCATGTGACACACCTATTTCATTTCCATGTGTGAGTGTCTGTAGTATCCTTTTGCTTTTGTTTAAGGTTACTCTGTACCGAGATTTGGTTTAGGTTTTTGTCGTGTCCATATGAAATAATGAGTGGGTTCCTGAAAAGAGATTTAATGGTAAGGACTTCAGTAAGTATAGTGTAATTGTTTGTATTATATTTTTATCTTCTTTTTAAGCTGATGGTATTTTAGCACAAGTGGAATATGATCGGTGTGTTTTTCTTAGTAGAGTTGAATGTTTACTACTGGGTATATGAGCTACCGCAAGTGACAGTATCATAGATAAAATAATCTTTCAGAAAAAAATGGGCCTCTAGTCTACAGGAATTCAAGATCAAAGTTGTATGTTAGGAGTGGACCTCTCAATCACAAGGATTCTTTCCTCCCTTTACGCACCGTCACGTACGGCAAACACATGGGTAGATGTTCAGATCTCAGAGGAGGTAAACTGCAAGTACAGAACCTTTCTGGGAGGTCCCTTCACCGCATACAGAAATCCACTTCGAGAAGAAGTACTTTATTAAGGATATTCTGTTCACTGGGCAAGAGTTCCAAATCACCAGGAATTTTGACAACCTGAATGGTTTCATACATTTTTTTTAATTATTGAAAGTGGAAGTAGTAGCTCCTGGAGTGTCGTTTTCAAATGGAGGAATAATGGTCGTATTTCAGGTACGTATATTAAGAGATAATGGTCGTATTTCAGGTACGTATATTAAGAGATAATGGTCGTATTTCAGGTACGTATATTAAGAGATAATGGTCGTATTTCAGGTACGTATATTAAGAGATAATGGTCGTATTTCAGGTACGTATATTAAGGGATAATGGTCGTATTTCAGGTACGTATATTAAGGGATAATGGTCGTATTTCAGGTACGTATATTAAGGGATAATGGTCGTATTTCAGGTACGTATATTAAGGGATAATGGTCGTATTTCAGGTACGTATATTAAAAGGTTTGCCTATCAATTTATTAAGTGAGCACCTGGATCTGGGAAGTGCATATCTATTTGTAGGAGTTATCTTAATAAGTTTGTAGGATCGTCGCCGTTGTTTTGTTTTAAATCTCTGAAGGTATATTGTGTGAGAATCCTGAAGGGCCATTATGGAGATTAAGGTTGACAGGACTATTATGTGTGGTTTCAAGGCTATTATCTTGTAGTGTTGTAATTTTCTTTGAGGTTATAAGGAACTCGTGTTAATTGGCTTCATTAATTATTCTGAAAATATCCTCGTGGACATAGCAGATAGCCTTATGTAGTTTTACTGTAAAAAATACACACACACTTAAAAAGTTTGGAGAATCCCATATATTTCTATTTTTCCTATTGTTGTTTTAAAGTTTAGTTGCTATCTACTTATCTTTTTATATAACGGATGTATTTTCTGCTTTGAATGTTCACGCTCAACATTCCAAATACTATGCACGGAAGTTCTTTGAATTATACTTATGTGCCTTTGTTATATGATCTGATGAAGTGTGCTAGCTCGAAACGTAATCTTTCTTTAAATAAAACACATATAAAAACTTGTCGATTGTTTAACCTGTTATTTAATTTTAGTGTTTTAGTAACGTATATGGTTTTAATTATATTTATATTTTAATTAAATGGTCTAGCAAGCCAGGCTATCCATACGCTTTAACAAGCCCATGTCATCAAAGTCATAGATATAAACATTGGTTTCATATCAAAATAATCCCGTGGTTACATCATTTAACATGCCTGACCACTCTCGTGTAATTGAACTCACAAGTATCGACTCAAGTTTCCTAAAAAAAACATTTGTGTGGTTAAGCACTTTAACAAGTCCAGCTATTCTCTTCACGACATAAAACTAATAGTTATATCAAAACATATCAAATACTTTCTATGCTTAACACTTTAACGACACTCCCTCCTCGACACTAAACCTATAGGTATGGACAACAGTTTCAAAACAAAGTCTTCCTAAAACTAAACACTCTAACAAGCAAGGCCACACCATTCACGGCATTAAACTCATAGATATAGACAATGGTTTCACATCAAGCACCTACTGTGGCTACGTCCTCTACCAAATCAGACCACTTCCTTCGTGTTAATAAACTGATCGGTATATGAAGTATTTGATATGAAAACGATGACTATACCTATAAGTTTAATGATATGAAGGCAGTGGTCGTATTTTTGAGTATCTAGCTGTAGGAGGATTCCGATGGGAACTCATTGTTTTTACCTCTATAGTTAATATCACTATGAATATTTTGGGCTTGTCAAAGTCTGTAACCACAAGAAGTTTTTAATGTGTCACCGCTGACCATACATATGATTTTATTGACAGAATTGAAGTGGGCCTATAATAAAATTCTCATTTCCAAGTAGTTGTATATGTGAAACCTTTGCTTACAATTGCGAGTTTAAAGTTTTGGAAGGTAATGATCTGGATTGTTAAAGTCTGTAGCACAGTAACCTTTGGCTGTGAAATCAATGCTTTTAACTGCAAGTTTAATGATAGGAAGGGAGTCATCCTATTTTAAAGTTTATGACGTGAAGAAAATTTCTATACTTATGAGTTTAGGATCGTAAAGTGAGAGATTAGGCATGTTAAAATGTTTAGCTACTCGAGGTTTTGCTGTGAAATTAGTATCTACACCGATGGGTTTAAAAATATAAATGAAGTGGTCGGGCTTGTTAATGTGTGTAGCCACAGGAAGTTTAGATATGAAATCAATGTTTTTACCTATGGCTTCAATAACATGATGGAATTAGTTTTATGTTAAAGTGTTTGTTGGGAAACTTGTATCTATATCTATGAGTTTAATGACAGAAAAAGAGTAATATGTTTTCATCAAGTGTGCAGCCACTGATGTTTTTTGATGTGAAAAGAATGCCTATGTTTATAAGTTTAATGACAAAAAAAAGGCGGTCGGGGTTTGTTAAAGTATATAGCCACAGAAAATGTTTGATGTGGAATCTGTGTCTCTACGTATCAGTTTAATGTTTTAGATGTTAAAACCTTATCCACGCCCATAAATTTAATGTCGTTAAAGGAATGTTTAGCCACAGGAGATGTTTGATGTGAAACCAATATATATATATATATATATATCTTTCATAAATGGATTGATTGGGCTTGTTAATGTTCTTAGTAACAGATGATTTTTGATTAACATCAGTATATATACCAACAAATTTAATGATGTCAGTTTAGTGCTCGGGCTTAGCCACAGGAGGTGTTTGATTGTTTGTTTGAAGTTAAGCATAAAACTGTACACTTGGCTATCTGTGCTCTGCTTACCACTGGTATTGAAACCCAATTTCTAGCGTTGTAAGTCTGAAGACATATTGTTGTTCCATGGGGGGAACGAGATGTTTGATATGAAATTATTTTCTATACCAGCGAGCTTAATGATGTGAGAGGAATGGCTCTATGATGATGTGTTTAAACACTGGAAGTTTTTGAAGTGAAACCAGTTTTATAACAATGAGTTTAGGGTCGTGAAGGGAGCGTTTAAATACATGATGTTTTGTTTTTTTATTTAATTGAACTGACAGGTACGGACACAAGTTTCCCATAAAAATTTTGTGTGGTTAAGCACTTTAAAAAGTGAGATGATTGGTTGAACTTAGTATAAACTAAGAAAGATTTTAAAGTTCTACTTTGTTTGTGAAGGATGACTTTTATTATCCGAGTATTGTGATCTATGAATACTTGAAGGAAGTGGTCGTGCTTATTAAGTGTTTTGGCAAAGGAGGATTTTGATATGAAACCAATGTTCACATCTATAAGTTTAATATCACAAATAGAGTGGACAGAGTTATTGTTTTGATGTGTAACTTCTGTCTATACTTATCAGTTTAATAACATGGACGGAGTGGATTGGAATTTTAAATTGTGTATACCAGTGTTTATATCTATGATTTTAAGATGTGAAGGAAGTGGTCCTAGGTTAACAAGTTTAGACTCAGCACATGAAACAAAACAAAAACTCAACATACTAAGAAACCAAATAAACACAGCCATAAAACTATGCTCACCAGATAAAATTAATGACGAATTAGACAAAATAAAACAATACTTCATCAACATCAAGTTTCCTTCACAAACCGTAGAAAACATTATACGCACACACCTAGACAAAAAGTAAAATCAACTAACAAAAGTAAATATACCCCATGATTTAAAAAGTCACGAAACCATATACGGCTGCATACCATATATTCCCGAGATCACCAGAAAAATAACCAACTTTTGGCAAAAACTAGTAACAAAATATGACATTCCAGTTAATACCAAATTTATTCAAAAACTAGGCACAAAACTAAGGTCTATACTATGTAAAAACTACGCTAACAAACACAAACGTTATTTATAAAATACAATGTAATAACTGTCATGACTTCTATATTGGAGAAACAAGTATAAAAATGGAAACCAGATTCAAAGAACACAATAGTCACCTTTACACGTTTTCGAACACTGCAAATCAAATAAACACAACATAACCATAGAAAACACCCAAATACTAAACAAAGAAACAAACATAAACAAATGCAAAATTAAAGAAGCCTTATTTATACAATAACTCAAGCCCAAAATAAACCAATACAAAGGAGCACCTTTATACCTATATTAATAAATATAATCCAACATCTAAGCACGTCCTCTACATTCCTACACTTCAAACATGTGCTCAGCTATCGTTCAGTTACCTCTTTCTTTCTGTGTAAACCTGACGATGAACGAAGAAGGTCGAAACGTTGTTCGCTTCTCTTCATAGCGTTTTCTTTATTCATACCAGCCGCTTCTAACGTATGTAATTTATATCATAGTCCATTATATAAATTTCATCAATCACATAGATTCGTTCTCTCTTTAAACATCTTAGGGGCATAAACCAGTCTAACCATTTATTTTTTTTGTTATAATTTTAAACGGATTATGAGAAGTTTGTCGAGCGATGCGTGAATTAACTAAATAAGACGAATTTTTGAAATTTGCGTTCTTGTCGCAAATGTATGCTGCAGTACACTAGATAGCGCCAGTATCGCGAGTTGCCCTTGCAATTATTGTTGGAAAGTAATATTCGCGTACAGATTTGATTGTTTGTTTGTGAATTTCGCAAAGCTACTCGAGGGCTATCTGTGCAAAAAACAAATATGAGCGAGCATGGTTGGTGTGACGGGGATTCGGAACCGCGACCCTTAGATTACGAGTCGAGCACCTTAACCACCGGGCCATGCCGGGCCTTACAGATTTAATTATACAAGTTAAATGTAAGAAAAGCAATTTTCATATCTTCAGTAATATCAATAAACTCATTAAAATACTACCGATAGGGTTACAGTTTATTTAAAAACTAGTACAGCGGTATGTCTTCGGATTACAACGCTAAAATCAGCGGTTCGATTCCCCTCGGTGGGAATCGAGCAGATAGCTCGATGTGGCTTTGCTATAAGGAAAAACACACACACTTATAAGCCATTCAAACATTTTTGTGTAAGAGTATTACTGTATCAGTTGTATCACCACAAAATGACTGTTGTTCGTGGCTCTTAAATTCCTACCATTTTTTTACAAGCTTTTAACATAATTTAGTCTGTAGGTAATTCGAACAACAGTTTTGTAGAGTGCATTATTACAGCCCTTTACTTTTGTAAATTATACTATTATGTAAATAAAATAATAGAAAAGCAAGTTTATTATAATAACTTCGTATAGACATTATAGATAATGTTGGACATTCCAAACACTTGCAAACATGGACAATATGTGTAGATTTAATAAATTGTATTGTGTATTTATTATATTACCCCAACTAAGAAATTTTGATGGTCGTTTCGTAAGTAGTATTTTATATATATATTGTAACATATTTCACTTATACATAAAATTTGAGATTATAAACAGTGATTTCACTTTAAAGGGTTTTTTATTAGTGTTCAAATAGTTAATTCATGGGAAATTATGAGTTATTTCTGTACTGAATCCAACAACTCGGTTCTATGTTTTAAATATTTAAATCATGCATATAATGTCGTTAAATAACTCAGGATTAGTTTAATATAGCTACGGTGGCTTTATAACCATTATTTTCCACTTCACGATACCTGTTAAGTTTAAATATCCGCCAAATATTTTTTATCCAGATAGATATTAAGATATTTCAGTGTGAAATGCATTTTCATTTTTTTATGCATTATGATAATTTATTTTTTCTCTGCATCCGTAGTTAAGGTTTTAGAGTAATGTCTGTAGCGTTCCACCAATTCTTAAAATAGTATCAAATCTGTTAGTAACATCCAATTAAGTACTAATGGACTGACATAATCTGTTTATAGTGTCTAAACAAGTATTTATATACTTAGTAATCTATCATTACTATCCGTCAAGTATTAATATACAAACACAACCTATCAGTAACATCGAGTCAAGCATTAATTTACTGGCACAATTTGTTTGTAATATCCACATAAGTTTTTGTGTACTAACACATTTTGTCAGTAATATCTAGTCAGGTGTTAATGTACTGACACAATGTATACGTAATATCAAGTAATGAAGTACTAATGTCCTGACATTCTGCCAGCAATATCTCGCTTTGTGCTAATGTGCTTACAAAACCTGCCAGTACTATCTTAAGAAGTATCAATTCACTGACAAATCCTACCAGTAACATCCAAAGAAATGTGGAGTTGTTAACTTTGAAAAATAATAGCAGCAAGATACTTTCGTAAAGATATACATATTAAAACTCAGTCAAAACAATAATCAAAACCATGTTACTTTACCTCATTTTTATAAAGGCAGGGTCCTAAAAATCACATTAAATTTCTTAACCATTAATATGTCCTAAAAGGATAATGTTTTAATTAAATTTTACTCTTTTAATTATCAGTCAAGTGTTTAAAGACTTACGGTGATATAAAAGTGTCAAAACAATATTTAACGTAACACATATTTATCACTCACACAATACATTACTGTAAGTTTAAAACTCGTAATCTGAAGGTCGCGGGTTCGAATACCCGTCACATCAAACATGCTCGTCCTTTCAGCAGAGGGAGCATTCTAATGGGACAGTCAACCTTTCTATTCGTTGGCAAAAGAGTAGCTCAAGAGTTGGTGGTGGGTGGTGATTACTAGCTGCCTTCCCTCTAGTTTTACACCGTTAAATTAGGGATGGCTAGCGCAGATAACTCTCGTTTAGCTTTGCGCGAAACTAAAAAAACAAAACAAAAAACTGTTTTTATGGAGTAACACTTTCACCAATTTGTGACAAAATGATTTATACATGTTTTACAAAAGCGGACCTTTACATATAGTTAATCATAATTATTACCGTAAGATTTTAGCAAATACACTGTAACAGTACAATTCATCAACGTCTAGATTTTATTATGTTAACATTCATTATCTGTAATAAAAATAATTGACTTACTGTATTTCTATTTTTTAAATAGCCAATTATCACCTTCAAACGCACATAAAACTTGTGAAGTAATGTAACAAATTTCTAAATTGTACATATCTTCTTTCATACAATGTTCTGTAGGACACCATTTCACAAATCATACGGCCCTATATGGCCAGGTGGTTAAGGCACTCGACTCGCAATCTGAGAGTCGCGGGTTCGAATCCCCGTCACACCAAACATGCTCGCCCTTTCAGCCGTGGGGATGCTATAATGTGACGGTCAATCTCACTATTCGTTGGTAAAAGAACAGTCCAAGAGTTAACGGTAGGTGGTGATGACTAGCTGCCTTCCCTCTAGTCTTATGCTGCTAAATTATGAACGGCTAGTGCAGATAGCTCTCGAGTAGCTTTGCGCGAAATTCAAAACAAACCAAACCACAAATCACACATAACCACTAATTATTCTACAAGTAAATGAAGGAGCTACAGACTACTAATATTTTTAAATGCCACAACTTTTAGACTGTCTATCATGAAACACGCGTACAAATTCCTACACGTTGCTTCTATTTTCATAATACTAACGAACCCGTATCTAATGTCTAATTATAGACAGTTATTTGTGACAGCATTCGGTCAAATGTCAAGCTTGGAGATAATGACGTCACCAACACACAGATTATCAAAGTTATTATCTAGAACGTTTAGACTCTCTAAAGTTAAGACACTAATAGCAAGTCAAATGCATACGATCCGGAAAGAAAGGTTTAGTAATTACAAAGGTCAGACACAATCAGTGTGGACACTAATGTCAAGAGATAGTCACACATACTGTGTGGAGTTGCGACTTAACCAGCCGATGACCTTTGCTTACTAGTCAGTTAAAAAGGAACATTATTTCTTCCTTTCTATATATTTCAAAACTTTATGTACATTTAAACTCGGATAGACTAAGACTATATAAGTACTGTGTTATAATGTAGAAGTAGAGCATAGTTTAAAGAAATAAAGCATGTCAGTCTAAAGTGACAGACCATCTTGGTTACGAAATTATATAAAATTGAAAAAACCATAAGGTAAGGATTGCCAAGTCTATTTCATAATAACTGGCTAGCTAGTCCAAGAACCAAGTGATTAAATGTTTGGTAAACATTTAGTGCATTTCAAATACATATTTAGCATCAGTTACTATAATAATTAATATTCATATTTATTACTCAGTATATATTATTACGAAAACAATCAGTGTTTCAGTCTACTTACAATAATAAAAGTTGTAAACATGCTACGACTAAAGTTGCGGGATTTTTTTTAAAACTAAAATTAAATAAAATAGATTCTCTCTATCTACAATATCTTTATGTTTATGGAAAAATGTTTATTAAAATTAAAGTGAATTATAATATACTGTCACTAGTCATATATCTACAATATGTTTACATAGATGGTTCACTGTAAATATGTAGTGACGCATATCAGTTAAATACTTTTTGTATTTAATTAAACTATAAATTTTCTAAAACGTAATTATCAATGATAAAATACCAATTATAGCCTACCATGCTCGACATACTGATGACTTAGAACGAAATGGAAGTTGTATTCAGTATGTGTGGCAATAATTATTAAAGCAAATATAATATTTTTACGACAATGAACGCAGACATAAATCAGGTCATATTAATGACGACAAAAGTCATTTCTAAATTGGCAAAGTCTAGATCTCAGTATCAGCCGAACCTGCTAACTTGACCATATATAACAGCTATCAATCACTTTCAATTCAACATTAATGCGAATACTATATTTTATAGTTCTACTAGTCATAACCAAGAACAGCTTAATTGATATAAGTATCATTTTTAATATATTTCTAAACTAATACTGTTATAAATCTATTTTAAATATACTTTTAAACTAAATCAAACGTATATTGTTAAACTAAATTCGTACTTTTATAGATAACTTATATTTATGTAGGAAATAGTCCCACTATCGATCAGTAGTGAAGATATCGACGAATTAGAGAGAACTAGGCAGAATTTACTTCCTTTCGTGACTTATATCTGTTCAAGAAACTGAAGCTATGGCTACTGTAAGTAACGACAAATCAGGAATATCGATGACCTATACCAGACGCCAGTTTTTACCCTCTTGGCACCATGACAGCATCCGTAAGTGAAAAGTTTTTGGATTGGCACTGTCAGCAATAAAAGGAAGGATATATATCTGTTTGATTCCCAAGAAGAGATGTACAGGTAAGAAAAAATACTATCATTGTTAATTCTTATTAATTGTGATTTTTGATTTTGAATGTTATATTTATCATAATTTATTTTCTACTTTAGATAAAACTGCTCTGCTAAGGATATACTTCCATGGTATTGCCTATAGTTTAGGAATACGTTTCTCACAATCTGTGGTGTAGACCCATTTAGGTATGCAAATTTGCTGCTTCTCTTTACAGAAGTAGGTTTATACCACCATGGCCGATAGTCATAATATCTAACTATGGATGTTTTACAACGAACAACTACTGTCAACTGAATAAATGTGCAATGGTTAGACTATATACAGAAATCTGATGGAGAAAGTTTTAACATGCACTTAATAGAGTTGTGAAACAAATCCTAAAAACTAATGAAACTGATTTAATGGGGGCCACACAGTATTCCTCCGACTGGATGTACGAGAATCCTTCTATGGAGAAAGAGTTAAGACTTTTGTACAACGTTAAAGAAGGAGAAAAATCAAGTATATAGATTTCATATCTTTATCAATAAATCCTAAACGACTTCTGTATAGAACAAAACACCATCTATAAGTTTCACAAATGCTATTACCATGGTTCTTATAAATATTATGACTCTGAGACATAATGTACTTTTAAATAGACCTATGCGGCTTAAACGAAATTGTAATATGGAAAGATAAAAACAACTGGAAGGTCTAGGATACAAAGTCGTAAAAATATTCATACCGTACCATCAGACACGTTATGCCATGTGGATACTATAATTCGACCATGACCACTTTCCATGAATATTCAAGGTTAATGGATCTTGGAAAATGAGATACAGCTTTTCAGAGTATTATTAGTAAAATAATTCACATAATTGCTACTAGGTAACGTCACATACAACTGATCCATATTGAATAACGAGAAAGAGTTATATGAAACATTTTATGAAGGCAGGCAATTCAGAGTTGTTTGAAGAATCCAGCAATTAAATTTATCAGGATATTTTTTCCATTTTACAAAATATCGTTTGTTTTTGCCTCTTCCTCATTCACGTAATATTTCTTCAACAGCATATACGTCATCGGGAGACTTAATTACTCTTTGTAGTTTAGGTTCATAAAATGTTCGATTTAATTTTTCTCCAAAATAATTTTGCAATTTATAAACTGAAAGACTTCTCTCTGTTTTCAGTTAAATATTTCGTCTGTTCATCCAGGTATATAACATTTTTTAAAAAATTTACCATTCATTTTATTAATACGTACTTGGTCGCCATCGTTGAAATGAAATTTCATTGTAATGGGTATTTTGTAAAGTGTTTTCCACACCACAGACTGATTACAGTGGTTAACATTCATCGGTCTCATTTTAATGCTGCGAGGATACAACTGATTATAGACACTGACCAGACGTCTCAATACAGTGATATATTTATAAGTTTCACGATGAGTAAAGTAGTGTCACATTTTAGATTAAATCTATCTACAATAAATGTTTATTTTTCGTTACGTGTAATAAAGAAGTGAATATTTTGTTCCTTGAGATATCGTTGAAAGAGAAATTAGTAAATTATGTCCCAGCATCGGTTTGAAGTTTACGAGGTTTTTATACTCTATTTTGAAATGTAAAGTCATGTGAAAAAGTTAGAACACCCTATGAAAGCCTGGGTAGTTTTGTAACATTTTTGGGTATATAGATATTTAATCTCAATTTTAACAATACTGAGAGATTATAGGAATATAACTAAACAATTAAAACTGAAGAAAAGACTTTTCAAGATTTTCTGTAAATGTAATTCTACAAAAATGCATATTCTAACTGTATGTGCATAGCTATAATAGATAAAATGTAGAGTTTTATTAGACGTTATTTTATAGGCCATCTACTTTAATTTAATTTTTACTATCAAATTTGTCTCTAACAGTAGTAATAATTTTACATTTACAACAAATGATGTTAATTTTTAGACGACTCAAGATATTATTAAATTTAAAAGATTGAGAACACACCATAACGACAATCAATACACAAATGAATGAATAATACAATACCATTTTATTAAAAGTGATCCCATTTAGATGCAGTAAGTTTAGGTCTTCTAACACTTGTATCATGTTTTATATACTTTCATCTATCTACATTTCGAACAACTTCTTGAAGAATATTCGTATCTAGTTATCGTTCTGCAGGTTCTTTTCAGCCTGCGGGTTAAAATGTGAACGAAAGGTTTAAAGACATTGTTGCAGTTGGTTTATCATTTTTGCTTAATCAACCAAGGGTAACGTATCGTTTTGTATGACTGACTCTACATCGTTATCTGTTGAGTTTAACATTTTGTGTACATACCTTTCATAAACCTTTGATTAATAAAGAGTGTGCCAGTTTTTCAGGAACGAGAACCACTCGTTTTGCCACATACTTATATTTCAGCAGCTT
Source organism: Tachypleus tridentatus (assembly GCF_004210375.1). Lineage (NCBI taxonomy): Eukaryota > Metazoa > Arthropoda > Merostomata > Xiphosura > Limulidae > Tachypleus > Tachypleus tridentatus. Next base: position 35,194,266 of record NC_134832.1, on the reverse strand, counting down.
TACAGATAGCTCTTCCTGCCAACCCACCAAATAATGAAACTATTGATGCTATGACTAATGGTAAACACTCTCCTTTCTGTATTAACAAGTTTCTCTTCTATTTAATATATGTTCTCTTATCAGCCAATTCTCTCAATAAACTAAGTTTCTACTTTTGTAAGTTCGTCGAGGAAACGTTACCCTTTAAAATATTTAAAGTACATTCACAACAACTGAAGATAAAGTCATTTTTAACTCAGACAGTTATTGCTTTAATATGTTTACGTGTAGCTTTAAGTAATGCATAGAGCACCTCTTGATGTTGTTTAATTGTAAGTGTCGTGATGAATAAATGAAAATAGACTGCGAGTACAACATGTAAAAAACTATTTATCCATTTAGATATAACGTTAACTTTCTTCACACTACAATGATGATAACTGTTAATGCGAAGAGGACATAACAAATTACATTTTGAAAAATTGATCAGTCTCGGGGCATTCAAAAATAATTCCAGACTGTAACAATACATTTTCACAAACTTTCCTTTGTGTAAGCGATTGTACAGTTCTATTTCAACAACTTAGCCACACTCCACAGATAGGGATAATTGATATTACCAGATTTCCTAGGACTGCTATAAATGTGCCTCGATATCCAATTACATTGACGACGATCATCACCTGAAAGATATTTATTTGAAAATGGTTGTTTAAACAAAAACACATTTACATATCCAGTCACCAAACATTTGAATGCAAGTATGTTTATTACGTGTGGTTTATTCTTTAGATAAAACCCTTTTACTTCTACTACAGTTGCTGTCATGTTAATAAATGAGTGTATATTTAGTTGAACAATACAGTTAACTTGCTTTGGTACGTACACTACAGCTTTATCTTCAGCAGAAAGTCCTGTCTCTAGAGGGATATGTTCAGGCATTTGAAGTTTAAAATCAATGAATAAGTAACCACATGGTTGTTTCGTTACATCTTGATAACCTTCTTCAAAGGTGAAAAAAACATTAGTTTTCAGTAATGTCGAGAAACCCCACTTGTAGAGAAAAATATATGTGTAAAAACGGCTCGTTTGGGTTGAGAAAATATTTTACGTAGAGGAGCGAACAACGTTTCGGCCTTCTTCGCTCCTCTACGTAAAATATTTTCTCAACCCAAACGAGCCGTTTTTACATATAAACATTAGTTTTGCTAAAACATTCAACTGATATATGTCTCTGACATTTTTAACAGAATAATATATAGTTAATTTAAACTAATATTACACGTTAGTGAAATATATTCTGTACAATATAAAATACGATAAATTCAAATGGTGACTTTCTCATATAAAAAGTTGAGACACTCTTTTATTTTCTCCGCTTCCACTCATAAGATCGTCAATGATAACAGGATTTGGTCTATCAGACTGTAAACTATCATGAGAATGTTTGGGTTTCGACAAAGTAAAAGCTGAGAACGTTTTGAATTATTTTTGCCCACAGCAACTGAAATTCATCAATCATACAATGTTTTTAGGAATAGGATAAATTACTTCACGATGATAAGTTAAGACTTTACTTACAAACGGTGATTCAACACTTACTGTCCGACCTGACACTAAACATATAAAATAGTGTAGTAGACTGTTATCCATTTCGAACTCTATTCAGAATAACTTGTAATGGGATTCATTTTACATACATCACGTTTGAGAACACTTGGGAACCACATCAAAGGCCCTGCACATGTTTTCTTTTCGGTCCTTAGACCGAAAAGTTATTTCTATGGGATGCAAGTATGTCATTATTCATAAAGAAGGGTGTTAAAATATGGAATGATGTGTCGTTTGGTGCAAACTGGATGATAACTCTTCTTCATTGTAAATGGTCTGAGTCTTTAAATATCTACAAATCTTCTTATGACTGTTATAGGAGCTGAAAAGGACTGAATATGTTAGTTATCACACGTTTCATTAATGAAATAGTTAATTTTTCACTGATAATAAAATTAAGGGTAAACCCCCCGATCTTATGGCATGACTTTCCGTCATTGCGAAAATAACTGTAGTTTCTTGAACAACCACTGACCCACGATGTTATATAGTACCCGTCCAGCTCGTCTACAAACTGTCCAAGATAATCTTCTAGAGGTAAATCGTTAGATCTGTCTGATATGTAGACAATACTGTCTGTATCATAATACAATACAGACGAACTTAACTTCTCTAATGTATCATATAATTTCAAACGAGAATATGTTGTTGTGAAAACCACCAGAAAGATGTTGGTTTGATCTATCTGGAGCAGATATTCATGTTTATATTTCCAATGAGAGCTATAACATCTTCATTTATTAAAGTAACATCTATGTTTTAAGGGGACAGTTGCACTCCTTCCTTTTCAGCATATTGTTTAATATATTTCTGCTTTGCCTCTGGTGTAACACAGTGAGAGTGCCAGCCTGAACTTTTCTGTTTTATGTTTAGAAATGTGTCTGTATAATTTTTAAGCAGTTGTGTGGATTTTCAGGAAAATGGTAAATTTTATAAATCTGAATTACCTTATGGTTACACTCGACAGTTTTTTTCACCTCTTCTGTATCCCAGCTGCCGATAAAAGCTCTCTCATTATCTAAGTGATTACAAGGTGGTGATATTCCTAAGTCGACACACATTTTACACAAAGAGAAAGTCAATTTTCCGTTCCTTCTCAGAAGTAATACAAGATAGTAAAGTTTCATTGGGCTAAACCTTTGCATTTAATGAATACAAAATAGTTGTCTAAAGTTGAAAACAAAATTGTTGTTATAATGGTTCGATGTCCAACAGGATATTTACAATATTTATTATTCTATGAATATAAAGATATGAAATTTATATACTTAATTTTTCTCCTTCTTCGTTCTTTAAAGGCTGTCACTCTACTACCACAATAAATTATATTAGACCAGATAATTACAAGGAACTTGATGGACTCTGTATAACATTTGATCCTGTACTATCAGTTATCCTTGGGTTTAATAATAATCACACAATAAAGAACCACAGCACCATATACTGTTAATATGTCTTGTGGATTTTATTCACTCTACGGAACCTAGTATTGTTGGTGATGAATATGTACCACTAATATGAATCATTCAAGTTAAAGACCACGATGGAGACATGTCACTGAGATCTTTACAAATCCTCAATACAGACCTCTGTCTAAATAAGATTTTAAGACTATAGAGATCCATATAAAGGATCAAATCGACCAAGGAAGAATGATCATGAAGCTCCACCTTTACAGTCACGAAAGTTCCTTACGATCAAGAACCAAGCGTCTGTGGCGTATGTTACAATTATCAAGCGGGAAACAATTTACCTTATTACACTGATACTTAAAAGCAACGTGGGTAAGGATTGACAGATGTTCTAAGCAACTATTTTGTTCTGCTATACCACTTTTGGAAAAGACAGTTAAATCAGGTATAGATTTAGCATCTGATGTCATACAAAGAAAAACTTTTGGTCAATGCTAATAACGACGAGCGATACAAGGAACGCATAACATGGTTAGAAAGTTTCTAGATAATAAAAGAAGTATAAAGGTTTCATGGTCAGAAAGCTAAGAGATGAAGAACTTTGACGCTATACTAGTTTTACAACGCTCAAAATAAGAACTAGTCGAGGCAACGACTTTGGAATAGTAAATCAGGTAGTCAAGCGGTGCCAAAATAAGACTCTATAAGTAGTCGCTAAAATCGATGACTACCTAATATGACTATTAAAAATTAGTCATTTTTACTATTGAATAGTCGGAAAATAGTCAAGTGATGGTGACAGGGATACCTGGCAGGTAATAAATTTGACTGCTCTATGATAGTCGTTATGTCTTTCGTTAGATAGTCATTCTGATCAATGCTGACTACCTGACAATAGTCTCATTGCTTACCTGCAAACCACTACAGAGTAGTCATGACATAGTCAGTGTGACCCTATTCGTCCAAGGAGCGGTTGTCATTATGACTATCCAACGACCATGGAAGATAAGTCATGTTGACCCGGTCAGGACCACCTCTGCAATGTCACTGTTTGGCAAAGAGACCATCTTCAGTGAGTTGTGGTCAGCAGAACCGTCACTGAGCAGCCAACTCCGCAGCCATCTTATGTTTCAACCTAAGTCCCAGTAACCTGCCACCATCCTGAGAAATATAAAGTGCATTTTAGCAGCACCATTTTTATTCTATACTGAACACAAGTGTACATCAATATACGTGTACCAAAATAAAATTCAAAATGCAGCAACAATTTGAAAATAAACAACTGAACTTTACACTTGGGTTTTGAAAATTCACCCTGGATCAAATACACATGACAAGTTACTATTACCAGATCTAATATAACCTTATGGCTTTGAACACTTTCCTCTTTCTTTACCTTTGGACGTTTTGACAGATTTCCCACTGCTATGTTTACATTCAAGCCTAAATTTATTCAGTTGCTGTGCTGGTGATGCCACAAGGAAAGAATAATGCTCTATACGTTCATTGACAGGAGTGTTGACTAGTTTCCACTTTACAAAGATCACCCTTTTTTCTGCAATGCTGACGAGTTTTCATCAATTCTTTGTGTTTTCGGTGGAAGTTTCATCCTCCCCAACTGGCTTTTCACACAAGTATTGCTTTAATCCATATAGCCTCTGTTCTGAGATGTGGTTTGGAGATGGGGTTTCATCTGTTGCAATTTTCGTCTCTTTCTTTCTTTCTTGGACTATAGGCAATGATGAATCCTTCTACTTTCTTTTATTCTGGAATTTCTGACGAAATCTCATCCTCCACAGCTCCTGCAATTAGAATTGAAATAATTAGTTCTATTAAGAATGAATAGCAAAACTCTCTTGGTATAACTATAATTATTTTCAACAATATTTCTTTTAAACCACTTTTGGCATTTTCAGGTTTAATTTGAGAAACTAAAAGTCATACACATACTGGTTAATAAATCAGTTGTACGAGTTCATCTGACAATGAATTTTCTTTAGCGTCAAATTAGTTGAGTTTCATTAGTTGAGTCATGTTACATCGTATACAAACAAAACAAATATTTCAAAGTATCAAAATAGTATTTTCCACAGCCCCACCTTGTTAGATATATGTACTTGTGTGTATTTTAAAAAATATAAAACTTCCCAAAAAATTTTCACTTGTTTTTTCACTAATATTATGCAACACAAAAAAATGACATTTAATTTATTTTGTAACTAATGAATATATTTCTTGCTGAATATATTTAAACCCTTACAAGTTTATTCCTGTTATGCACTTTAGGACGAATTTTATTGGACTCATTGGCTTTTGGGCTCATAAAGTCAAATGTATAGATAAAAGAATGTATTTGTGAAGAAAATATATTTCAGAACACACATAACATAATGCACATGTGGATAGTACTTACACGAACACTTTGGGGTGTTAGATTTGGGGCATCTGACAGCTGAGGGTAGCGCTTAAATATTTCATCCACTACTTGGTCATACTGCCTTGAAGTGGGATATCTGGAAAATAGAGGTTGGGTAGGCTATCAAGTGCAGATGAAGACATCTGAAGAGATATAATTACACGCTTGTAATCAGAAATGGTACATATGGTATTCACTGCACAGCATTTACAAGGTGTAGTTGGAAACCTCAGTGTAGACTGCATTCAGTAAATGGAAACGACCTTCTTTCTCAACAGGCTTCCCTTGCGACAACAGCAAAGCAGTAGATCTAGGCAGACTTGACAAATTTTCCAGCTTAAAGGGTACTGGCCAAGGCTTGAATGCTAAGATGCTGACCAAAGAAAATATCAAATAGTTCAAAATACTTACAAATTGGGGTTGACTGATTGCAATGAAATACTAACTAAGGTCTAATTGTCTCAAGTGAAAGATGAAACTATTTCTCCAAAAGATTGAAAGATCTGTTTGACATTCATTAGGACATATTCTACCATGATGACATGGACTGAATTTGTTCAGTACTGGGACCGGGTGAAGATGCGCTCTGCTTACTTGAAGGCACTTCAGGGTTCGGTGGATTATGGTGAAAAATACATTTTTAACGGGTCTAAATTTGTAATAAAAATTAACAACCGTAATTGTGTTATGTTGAATAATGTATATTGAACAATTTTACTTCTTTTCTTCAGAATAAAGTTTCCACAGACTGATTTCCAATGACTACATAAATGATTATAATCACTCAAATTTAAATGGGTTGCGCATTCTTACAAACGACTCACCACACCAGCTGTCTCTCCGTCAGAGGCCCCAGCATTAAAAACCAGAGAAACGCGCAACTTTGCTCGTTGTTTTAGAATGTCAGACCATTGAACATCCACCCAGTCCTGCCAGTCTTCCATGTACACTTGAGCTGACAAGTTGGTAGCATCTACATCCAGATTTAGGTTTTCAGAAATCTTACTGGGCAACAATCCCAGATCATCCACTGACACCACAATTTTTTTTCATTGTAGGTAATGTGGTAGGAAAAACCATTCTTCTGGAATCTAAAAGTATGGAACTGATCAAAAATGATTTATACGTATACACATGCAGAAAGGTTGCGATTGAAGAACAATTACAAAGCACCAAAAAGATATATTAACTTTCCATAAATTTAACATCAGTAGGACTGGTATGAATCAGCTAAATAAGTAATTTAGTCTTTTCCCTAACAAATAGTAGCCTTTAAAAGGTGAAAGCAAATATAAGTAGTCTGACCTCAATAGATGGTGATGATAGTGGTGATTTTGGTGCAAATATTGCAAATATACGTGATACATATTAATATGACACAAGTTCTCTCTGAAAATTTTGATGAAATTTGTCACAAAAAGGCAGAAACAAATTTACATAAAATATGTCAAATCTTTTGATGAAATTTGTCACTGGAAGGTACACACCAAGTTACATAAAATAGGTTAAAATTTACCACTGACTACTGAGTTCTGTTTAAAATTTGTCATCATTCAATCGCCACGAATGTAGTGATGTAGGATGATCATATTTTCACCTTTGGTCACATAACAAGGCAATGGGTAATAATCATAATGATTTGGAATGCTCAGAAGTTCATAGCTTCTCATTGGCTTTACAATGTAAGCATGAAGATGCCTGTAATAATCAACAGTTTGGTATCTTTGACAATACAAAAAAGGTTTTTCCCATAGAAAAAAGCAACAGATCACTGAAGAAAATTGAAGACTGTCGAATTCGTAGCTACTGACAACTGATGCTTCAGTGACAAAATCGCCTTCCCCAACAAATACACTGACAAGGTTTCGCTCTTCTTCGAGTGAATTCACAAGTAATCTGACAGGATTAGTCAGATCAACGGCATCTATTCCAAGAAATCCATTGCTTTCCAAATGTGAACAGAGTTTATACTGGTGTCTCATTGCCATTGTTTTGGCTAGATTCCTCCTGTTTTTGGTACGTCTTGCAACATCAACGAAAAACTATGTTTGGCCTCAAATCTCATGGTCCACACATTCCTCAGTGGACCAAATCTGCGGGTCATCTCTGAGTAATGCAAAGTAAAATGTCCTTTTGGCTTGAGAGTTCTATTTGGAAATTCTTTTTTCATAAAGAGAATGGAACTGTTGTATCACATCATTTAAGAATTTAATGCTTGCATATGACATTGATGGACGCATTATCAATTCTACCATATCCAGCAGAGCCAACAGAACTTCCCATTTGTTGTTGCCTTCTGGCACTGCATCACCCACCAGTAATGGAAATAACCTTAAGAGACACCAAACTTGCACAACGTTTTGCTTAATGTGTACAGACCCTCTCAAAATATCAAGCTCAGACCTATTGAGTTTATCAGTTCCTTTGTAGTGGAATTCCTTTACTTTGCCTGCAAGGTACTGAAGGCTGAAGTATCCAGACAAGACATACTGATCTATGAGTAAAACTAAAATTTCTGACACCAAGTCAGATTCAAAAAGGTCATGTAATATATCAGGTGGTAGAGCATTATCACATGAAATTGCTGCAGAACGTTCAGGGGCAATCTTTTTTTAACCCCATATATACTTGACAAAGTCGGTTCAGTTTCGACCATTGCAACTTGGTAATTATAGGATGCAATAGGTCTCTCTGGACATTTTGAAAAATCAGTCAACTTTCTTAAATCATCCCGAGTTACCATGCAGAATCTACATGATCTAAGAGCAGAAAATTATTCAAGAAACCCTCCAATAGCATGGCTTCCCAAATTATCTGCAACAACAACAAGAGGTGCACCTCTGAATTTGAATGTTCCCTCTGGTTTGACAATGTCAATGCCAATGCTTTCAAGAACAGATAGTTCTTCAAGCAAAGGTCTCATCACTGTATTTAGCCATGTTTTTTTTTTACATTTTGGTTCTTCACCAAGGTTGCTAAGGATATAAAATGAAGCTGAGATATAAAAGCAGGTTCAATATTGCCTAACTGATAGTAGAAAGCAGCATATTTGTAAGCAGGAACTCGTATTCCAGCCTGGTTCACAGCTGTAAACTCATCAAAATAGAGAATGATTTGAAGGGCAAGGGGAGTTTTTGCCAGAATGAATCGTCTTTTGAAATGTTCACCATCAACGACATCTCAAAGACAATCATTAGCTGGCTGGTGAGGATAAATAACCTGGCTAAAAATATCATCATGTTTAAGCAAACATTTCGGAGTATCTAATAAAGAAACATACTGCATTTTATCATGTTTCCCATCACCAGCAATTCCCAGGTCATACTCAACAGGTTTTACAAATGACAAATTATCTTCAATGTAAGACTGGAAATTATTGTGGTCAGTGAAATTTTCAACCATGGAATGAAAGTCAAGACTTTCTTTCTTGCAAGCTTCCATCACTATAACTATACTCTTTCTAGGAACCCCCTCACTGATCAATGTTTTTTTATGGTTTGGAATAAATGTTCATCTTTGGCAGCCATAATAGAACAGGACAAATTAAAAAAAATACTTGTAGTTTTGTAAGTAATTTTTTTCATTTTCACGCAGCTGCAGAATTGTTTCAGCTAAGGTTCTTCGCTCGTTTGTGACAACCATCTGCTTATTACCATCAACTGCCTCATTACTGTCAGAGTTTTTATACCTCTGTTCAATAAAGTACTCGGCACATTCACCACCAGCTTCATCATCATGCATACTGGTAGCAGCAAACCATCCATGCTTTTTATTTATGTCTTTTCAAACATCTGATGCTTTTGAATGGTCTTTCACATCCATTAACCCCACATGGGACAACAAATTCAGGCTCATGCTCATGAACCAAAGAAAAATGTGAAAGAAGCTTGCTAAAATGCCTAACCTTATAATTACGTTTAATACAAAGGAAAATATTGAATACGTCTGACTGTTCTGCCATGTTTAACTCCAAAGTTTAGCAAACTTCACAGTGTCACGGGTATTCATTCTGAAACGTAAAATGTATAATTTATTTAACTAAATTTAATGATAAATATCAACAATAACAACTAGCAAATGTCGGTCACTCGCGAACCGACGGTGTATCCTCGGACTTGCCCTCAATCTAGCGAATAAAAACGTATTTCAAAATTGAAATTCTTGCCTGGAGATGGCCAAAAACATTCATTGACCAGACCTCAACCTAACTAACATATTCACCAAATTGGATAGAAATCCGAAAGGAATTGTGGACTGTAGAGTGAACACAAGGAAATCTATGCAGACGCATAAGCATACTGATGCGGGATCTATAATATATTCTGATTTTCGTATGGGTATACAATTTTTATTATTTTAACTACACAACTCGGTTGCTCATGACTCGATGCAATATCCCCCGGATCCTACATTTCTCTCACCGGTATGGATGTGGTATGGACTATGGTAGGGACCCAAAGTCTGAGAAAGTTCCCTGGGAACAAAAAAGGGAGAGGAGTTGGGGGAATACAGGAGTGTACGGCCTGGCGCTGGCTCCTATCTCGCACCATTCGATTTCAAAGTATAGAGTTTAAAAATTTAAATACATTTTGTACCTAAAGATATTTTAGATAATTTGTAATATTAAATTAGAGAAACACACATTAAACACAATATATGTTTCACTTTTTTCGCTGTTTTCATATGATTTATCTTGCCACCTACATTTGTAACTCCATTGTTGGCTGTGTCAGTGGATCCCGCCATGATACACACGTCACATAAAGTGCGTACGCTTTAGCATTTTTAGCTCTGCTGATTTATTAAAAATAAGGATTTATTACGTATTATCGTATGTCATCTTTCATTATCAAAGGTCTATAAAATAATAACAGACGAGGTCCCTTTTAATGAGTATAATGAGTGTTAACCACGTGGGGAAAGCTTATTTCAGTCATAACTTAGATCATTGTGGATTGTAATAATAAATGTATTGATTATTGGATTTCATATTCGAATATTCCAACACACGCACACAACAATATAAAAACACAATTGTCAAATAAAACAGTGAAGGAACAGTAGTGATCGATAAATAAGATTTATTTAGGCAGGATTTATTTTATGTGAAAGAAATTTATTCCCTCGACGAAATAAAAGTAAATAAATAAATAAATTCTTGCAAAGTTTAGCCCTGGTCACGTTTCAATTGTTGTACTTATGGAACAAAATACATGTATACAGTCATTTGCTTGAACTGCGCCTTAATGCTATAAGAAACATCAAGGGTGTCAATTCATGAGTTAATGCTGACTATGGTGTTGGTCTTCCTGACCGCAAAGTAGTCCTTAAGACTAGCATAGTAACGCTGCTATAAAGTAGTCAAGGTGACTGGGAAGTGGTAAAACAGACTGGGACATGGTCATACCGACTGGGAAGTTGTCAAACTGATTATTTGCTTAAATTTTCTAAGAGTCAGTCAAACTGACTAGTAATAGATCATCGTTACTACTTAATAGTCAATTTTATATCCACGACAACAAAATGATAGTCATCTTGCTTATTGATACAGTTTAGATAGTCAATTTGACAGCGACCACGATATTTCTAAAGCAGAAAATAGACGTGACTATGCCCTGGTAGTAGAAATAAACAACTTTTATTTAGAGTGAAGTAACTATGACTTTTATACATATGAAAACTCCTGTCAGTGTAGCAACTCTGAGATAGACTTATTTTCTCTCTCTCCAACACAAACAATGATTGAGGAAGATCAGTAAACTACATATTATCCTCTATCTACAGCGACCAACAGAGGGCATATCGAATTTTCTACATCAGGACCATGAGATGAATATTTAGATCCAGCCTAATCATATCTTTTTATAAAGGCAAAGATTGTCAAGCCTGATGGTATATAAAAAAAATGAATATATCTCTGCGCCTATTAACTTGTTACTTCAATCTCTGTTTGCTCAAGTAGATGTACACCTTAATGATGAACTCATTTCTTCGTTTCACAACCTTTATGCATAGAAGACCTACATAGAAACTTTACCAAGATATGATGGTGAAGCTAAGACAAGTCATTTGACATCGTCCATGTTGTTAAAAGACACAGCAAGCACTTTTGATTATCTCAATTTTAATGATAACGAATATGATGGAATCAAAGATCGAAATGTGGATACATGTGGTAGTCAAACATTCAACATAATCGGCTGTTTACATACAGATATATTTTTACAAAACAAGTTCTTGTCTAATGGCGTAAATTTAAAATCCGACTCATATGAAATAAAAATTCATTTTTTGTTGTGTCAAATAATGAATCAGGATTCAAAATTTCACTACACCATGTTGGAATCTATGATAGAAAAGTCAAGATGAGCTCGCCAGTCGCTCTGTCACATGCTAAAACATTTCAGAAAAGAACAACTAAATATCCTTTGAAGCATATAATGTGTTAATTGTTTTCAATTCCATAGGGAAACATACAAGCACCTATTTTTAGATTAAGTATTTACGGGCCTTCTTATTAAAAATGTTGATAATGATGCATCCAAAGGATCTTGGAAGGAAAACCCATACAATTTAGAACAGTATGGTATCAATTTCCTGATAATCGAGGTGGATACCTACTCAATCCTTACGGCCAGATTTTGAAGCTGAGTTGTATGCATGAAGCTATGAAACGTTATTTAGTAGAACTAGAAAACAATTTCAAGATCAAAAATTGATATAGAATATGACGAACATTCCGGAGAATACACACCCTTTGCCTTTGATCTTACATCAGATATATTTGCTGGAGATTCTCGTTTTAACTTGATGAAAGAGGGGAAGTTACAAATTGAAATATTTTTGGTAGTGTTTTACTTAACGCTGTAAATGTTCTAGCATATGTAGAATTTAAGTCAATTTTGAAAATTAATTAGTCTAGAAATGCCATAACAGATATGTAAAAATATATGAATAAGTTAGAAATTTATTCAGTATTTTCACAGGAATTGTTTACAAGAAAAAATATTTGGAGGTATGATTAATAGTAATCAACTACTTGATCATGGAAAAAAACAGTTATATGTCGTCAACTTAGATCCTAGTAATAAATCTGGTAGACGCTGGGTCTGTATTTATTTTGGTTGACATGAAAAAGGAGAACATTTTGACTAATGAGTGTGAACAATATTGTATGTACATTATGCTTATTACCGTTGCAGATATTTTTGAAAACGAAAACTCCTGTAGAAATTTGAATCTCATAAAGATAGTAATGATACGTTTGTTCATTATTTTGTTGTAAATACATCCTCAATAAATGTGCCTTTTTATGTACACTCTGTGACCAATTTATTAGGTGCACCTGCTCTTTAACGCAAATAGCCAAACATCGAATCACGTGGCTACAACTCAATATATAAAGCATGCACACATGGGTAAGAGGTTCATTAGAATGAGCAAAATGCGTGATCTAAACGACTTTGACCATTGAATGATTGTTTGTGCCAGCATCTCGTAAACTGCTGAGCTCCTGGGATTTTCACGCACATTAGTCTTTAGAGCTTATAAAAATGGTGAGAAAAAAAAGCATCCAGTGAGCGGCAGTTCGGTAGGTGAAAACATCGTGTTAACGAGAGATGTCAGAGGAGAATGGCCAGACTTGTTGACGCTAACAGAAAGACCACAAATACTCAAATAACCACTATTTATAACAGTGGTATGCAGAAAGACATTTCTGAACACACAACGCGTCGAACCTTGAAGCGGATGGACTACAGTAGCAGAAGACCACGCAGGGTTACATTCCTGTCAGCTAAGAACAGGAAGATGAGTCTACAGTGGGCACGAAATCACCAAAACTGAACGACTGAAGATTGGTGTGACGAATCTCGATTGCTGCTGCGACATGCAAATGGTAGGGTCAAAATTTGGGGCAAACAGCATGAATCCATGGATCCATCCTGCCTTGTGTCAACGCTACAGGCTGGTAGTGGTGATTATACAATAGGCTTACAAACTTAGAGACAATACTGAGTCTTGTATTTAGTCTAGAGCTGAATGTTTTATCGACGATCCAGGTCCCCGACGAGTAAATTAATTCTGAGTTGATATTGTTACACCTCACTTACGCTAGCTATCTTGATTGGCCTCACATCACCGACTTTTTACCAAAGAAGATATTTAATATCTTTGTAGAAATAGTCACGTCGAACGTTAATTCAATGAAGTTGAATAGTTTGTAATATTCGAAATCTCTAAACGCTACTCGTCAAATTCTGTAGTTTTCCGATTAATAGGCATTAATCACAATTATAGCTTCTGAGACCTATAGCACACTGAATGTAGCTAACCAACAATAATATTTTTCTTCTATCTTTCTCTTAGCTGCTTTTATACGAATTACGCGAGTTTCTCGAAGTTTCAACGATGTTTTAGTGATTTTCGTAAAACAAACATTGTTGATTCTCACTCTCAAAAAATCTTCTACAAATTTCGAGAACAAGTGGGAATTGCACAATACACAGTAAAGAATATACGTGATATGCAAAAAAGAAAACTATACGTTTATTTTAATACGTATGCGTGTTGCAGTATATTTTTCTTTTTAGTAAAGCTATGTTACAGGTTATAACATGTGCACGAAAAACATTTTTCTTCAATTGCTAAATATAATTAGTAATAAAGGATAAAGAGAGATTTAATATTAGAGGCAAAAATTCATTGCAAAACTTTCTAACTTGTAATGAATTTTTGTCTGTAATATTAAATGTTTTTATCCTATATTAGTAAATATATTTAGCCATTAAAGAAAAATGTTTTTCGTGCACATGTTATAACTTATAACATAGCTTTACTGCGTGTCCCTTTCTTTTGTATCTAGAAGAATTATATTGAACGTTAAGATATTTTGACAGGTTTTTTCATAATTATATTTCAGACGGTTATATAGTGGCAAATTATTGGTAGGGTCCCGACCAGTTCTCCATCTTTTAGTAACAAGTTCCTGTTCCGTTCCAGTCAAAGTTTTGGCTTTTAGTACATTCTTTGATGCAGTGGGTTCAAAAGGACATACGGTTGTTGAGAATTCTCTGTTATTACGGCTTTCGGAACAAATAAGCTTCATTCAAGGGGGGCTAACGTTGTTTTATTATGTGCTTTTGATAACCTTAAAGCCTAAGTACAATCTCCATATGTTCATAAAATATTTAGTTCATGTTTCAAGATGTCAAGACCAGTAAGTTGCATATTTCAACAGTTTAAAAATAAAACTTTTTTTAAATGAGTGCTTTATCATAAAACTATTTCTGTATGATATTCTATACAAGATATATTTTCACATTTAACTTGCAAGTGTAAATATTAGTAATAGGTAGGTTTTCTGAATTCTAATGCAAAAACAGTTGAATGGCCTTTTTCCTGTAAATTTTCATAATTACTATTTAACAGGTATTCAACAAACGCACACACACAGGTATGTCTCGAATATAGCTTTAACTTCTAGTTGTCATTTGAAAGATATGCAAGAGTTTCATTTATTATCGATAAAATTGTGTTCTATTTTTTTATTCCAAGCAATCTGACGTCATACAAAATGAGCATGTGATCAAACAAGCTGTGACAAAGGTTTGTGATCAGTCATTTTCATCACTGCAAGTTTTAAGTTATATGTAAAAAAACAAGTTTATGCTGCTTCATGGTGAATTAAAAAAAAGAATTCAAACACCCCACGAAAACAAATTTTGTCCATAAGGCCAGTGAGTGTGATTTTTTTATACCACCCTTGAATTTATTTTTCTTTGTCAGACTATATATGATATAGATAAGCTAGTAAGTTAACTGTAAACATTCACGGCAAACAACACCTACTCATAAAAGTTTTCACATATCGTTTACTTGAGCATTTAGATATTTTGGTCAATTGGCAAGTAACACTCTGAGCGAATCTTGAGAGCTCCTAAAGCATTTTGATTTTCATATAGAAAGCGAAATTTAAAAGTAGTAAAAAAAATTTCTAAAAATAAATTTTTGTTCCGAATTACAAAGAGATCTATAAGAGTTAAATATCGCTTTATATCCAGTTTGTGGGTTCCAATATGAAATTTCGAAATCAAACGTAGATATTTAGTAAACTCAAACTATAAAAGGCTGCAAGTGCCTATGAAATAAAAGGATACGATATCTCGTCTTCTACACCGAGGCCTTCTTCACATACACAATCACGTAGGTACTTATTTTTAACTATTCATTATGCGTCCATGCCTATTTTCACACACGTTTACGAGAACAAAATCGCTTTTAACTTCCATATGTCTACTTTATTGCACACATTCTTAATACAAGTATATTTTAACATACAAACAATAACACAATTTACAATAACAGTTATTACAAATAATGATCTATGCACAAAAGTTTTACAAACATTCAAACAATATTACATCTCATATCTGGTCTGGAACTTCCTTGGTATCTTATCAAGGGTTCACAATGAGCAAATTAATTTCGAGTCAATAAAAGTACAGTTCACTTAACAGGGAGCGAGTTAGCTTTTCATAAGCGCATTTTTCAGTGCTGCTGAAGGTATAGTGTCTTCGTAAAAACATTACTCTCCGATTTAAATATGCTGAAGTTAAACGTTTGTATTGTTCAAAATTTATAAACATTCCTGGAAAAAAACATCTGAAGTTTCCGCTTAATAACCGTTACATCAATCACAGTCATAGCATCCGAGGTTTACAGAACCCTAACTGTGGCAAACCAATGATATATACTGTTTCTTGGCGCATCGCGTTGGTTAAATTTATAGGCGTGAGGAGAGCTTCTAGAAATTTAATTTGTATAACAACATATATGATACACATATGTTGTTAATTCTTACAGTAAAAAAATTTCTACAATTTTAGTGGATAGCTGGAATTTCGCAATGCAGACTTAACACTGTAAGTTATGTTCATTTACAACATAAATTTAACTTAAACAAATATCAACATTAAAACAGATATATGATAGTAAATCCGTCACAGTTTATGCCTTTTCGCCGATTCCAAGATAAAACACTGATTATGTTACTGTGTGATTAATAAATTTTTGTAGCTGAATTTATATTGAACAAGGGAACTTCTAACTGGGATTTAGTTCTTTTTATAATCATCTACCCAAACCATCACATACACAAGTAGTTTCATAAAAATTCTAAATAAAATTTCCTTCAGGATCAATAACCTATGTGAAGCCTCCCGCCAGTACAGCGACAAGTTTACAGACTTACAACGCTGAAATCATTGGCTCGATTTCCCTCAGTGCGCTCAGCAGATAGCCCGATGTGGCTTTACTATAAGAAAGCACATATCTATATGAATTATATGTTTTAACACTGTGAGACAATAACAAATATATTTATTTAGAAAGGTTTGTTGTTTTAAATTTCGCGCAAAGCTACTCGGGAGCTATCTGCGCTAGCCGTCTCTAATTTAGCAGTGTAAGACTAGAGGGAAGGCAGCTAGTCATCACCACCCACCGCCAACTCTTGGGCTACTCTTTTACCAACGAATAGTGAGATCAACTGTCACATTATAATGCCCCCAAAGGCGAGCATGTTTGGTGCGACCGGGATTCGAACCCGCGACCCTCGGAGTACGAGTCGAACGCCTTAACACCCTTGGCCATGCCAGGCCGATATTTAGAAAGGAGCTATATGAAACAAAAATTAGTTTTAAACTATGTCGGTGTTTATAGGTCAAATGAAAGATAATGTATTTAATCATGGGCAAACCGTCTATACCAGAAACGAATTCTATTATAGCACTAAATAACTCGTATGTTCGTACATATATATTTAACTCGTATGTTTGTACGTATATATTTAACTCGTATGTTCTTACTTCCATACTTTTCATCAGCTATTGAATATGCGGAAATGCTTTTTACCATCTGTAGATTAATGTAAGGAATAAACATATATTTGTTTGGTATTCATTTTATTTTCCTTTTGCAGCTTAATGATACAAAATGAACCATCTGCACTGTGCCCACCTCAATGACTGAGCCTAGCATTTAGCGGCTTAAGCCCTCAAGCATACCTGAAGGAGGCATATAATGTGACTTGCTGAGGAAAATTACTAATTTAAAACAGCCATTTTCTATGTACAGTTAGAAAATATCAGAAGCAATTAGTAGAATTAATAACAATATCAAACACATTTTTGTGTAATTCATACGCTATCAGATAAGCTGCAACCAATAAAATCATGTACCCACAAATAATATTTTAGAGAAGTGTGTTTAACAATCCTATGGGACTCCTCCCTATTTGTATATTCATGGTCAAAATGTTTGTATACTATTCTATGTTGATGTGATTATCGACTTCTAGGAGTAATTATTGAGTAAATGCCTGAGTAGTAACAGAAAAGGTAACATATGATCTGACAAACATGTACGAGTTGTTATTACGGTTTATCTAAGTTGTTTTGATCATTTGATCATCAAAACACACATACATACTAATTTTATATAAAAGGTTGTGCTTTTGGTATAATTTTTTTCTAAACAGAACAACGCTTTGTTCAAACAATTTCTCTCTACTTGGTATAGAGTCATGCCTACTTATATGCCAAAAGTTATAGAATGTCAAATTGTTCGACTGTACGAAAATGGTACGAGGTAAAAGGATATTACAAGAAAAGTACGGTACTCTCAATATACTGTAACCAGAATTCTTAAAGCTATTGGAAAAGTTATTCCAAGAAAGTCTTCTGGTAAACTCCGAGAAACTACTGCCCGGAATAACCATGTTTTGATCAAGTTTGATCACATCAGGGTTTGGCAATAGCTTTATGTTCCAGGATGATAATGCCACTGCCCTCTGTGGAAGTATAGTAAAGGATTATCTCAACAAGGAGAATGTTACAAAGACAAGAATGTCATGGCCAGCAAACTCTGTAGATTATAATCCCATTGGGAATTATTGGACAGAAATGAACATGAAAATTGCTAACAATCATAAACAAGCTGCTATAGTTGAGTTTCAGCGCCTTCTAGTTACAAGTTGGAATGAACCCAAGTGGATTGTATCAATGACCTCATCGACAGTATGCCATATTGTCTTGTAGAGTGTACTAAAGTACCGGGAAGACCAACCAAGTACTGAATGTTTAATATGAATTGATATAAGATTAAAGAAACTATTTATAACCATTTGATGTTACATTTTGTCATTGTATAGATTTTGATAATGTTTAGTTATGATAGGTGAAATGCTGAAGTACATATATTTCTACAAGTGTTTGATAAAATTGTGTACTTTTCTAATAAATCATTCATGATGTTCGTAGAACATGTTTCGTTATACAAATTGCATACTTAGATGTTTACTGTAACACACATTTATCAGTTTAACAGTGCTAAGTGTATTTATATTCCATTTTAACATTAATGATCTTATTTATTACAAAATATGTCAATACTTTGACCCAAAATGTGATTTCAGTAAGGAATGCCAGAGTGATGTTTCTTCGTCAAATTTCTTCTCTACTGAGCTTCCCTTGAGCCTTTAGTGTTTCTTGACTTTTGTAAAGTACAAATGAATAGAGCTACAGGAAAGCAGCAACGCTTATACGCTTAGAAGGAAATGAATGTATTACTGATGAGACAAAATATTTTTCCTGTGTAAGTTATTATGCTGCATATATAGCCTCCTTTATAATTAGAGAGTAATTGCGGTTATCAAGGAGAACTGAAATGGGATGACTATTGAACGTTTTTTGGATTAATACCATAATTGTAGGAGTGTTCGAACCTGCAGATCTAACCAGTGAGAGAGATTTGAATATCATTACCGACCTATGATTTATTAAAAATACGGCTGCTTTTGTACTGGAACTCTAGATCCTCTTCCAATAAACAACTATTTAGTTGGTGCTGTCAAATGAATGTCTAGAACAGCTGGCTTATTTAAAACGTTTAGTAACAAAGGCTTTGGTTTGTCAGCCTTAGCAGTCTTATAACACAACAATGTACTTAGTTAAGTAAAATAATATATATCATATCAAAAGGCGTTTGTTGTGTGATGTGAACCCGCGACCCTCGGATTACTAGTCGACTGCCTTAACCACCTGACCATGTCGGGCCAAATATCTTAAACTAACACGACGACATAACTGCGGGCTTACAACGCTAGAAAATGGATTTCGATATCTGTGGTGGGAAGGACACAAATAACCTATTGTGTAGCTTTGTACTTAACTTCAAACAAACATAAAGTCAGGTAGATGGCTGTTTTTTATTACAGAAATATCTTCATGGATAAACATATTTCGTTGAATATTAATATGTACTCAACGTAGTATACTGTTTTTTATAAAGTATGAACAAATATAACCAGAAAAATTATATTAAAGTAATCCAATCTACTCTTGCGAGAAAAATGACTTGTGCATCTAAAAACATTTGGACCAAATTCTAGCTTTATCATGAAAATTGCAAAGTAAAGCGGTATTAATCTCTGTTGTCAGTTTTGAGAAACTAAATCCAGTATAATCAGCCTTTTACATGTGACAAGAATTACTATAATCCACATTCGGAATAAAAATATATGGGACGCGCTCTTGGAAAGTATAAATAGCAATTAAAGAAAAAAAGTAAGCAGATGCCAGAACTAGATCTGCTTCATACGATGACCTCGTCACGGAAAAAAAGTTTTGTGGTTTTGTGCCATTTTGGTTGTGCAACAGCTCAGACTTTTCAACCAAAATTATCTGGTGCTTTTATATTATTGTTTTGTTTGCTTGTTTTGAGCTAAGCATAAAGCTACACAATGGATTATCTGTAACAAAACCCGCTTTCTAGTGATATACGTCCACAAACATGCAACCGTACTACTGGGGATATATCATGCGTTCTTGTAAAAAGAACTAAATGACTATTTTACGATTATCTGATTTAAGAGTTACACTTCTCCAAAGTTGAAGCAGTCATTTAAAACTAGGAATGTAAATTTGTAATACATTTAATTTAAAATGCGCAGATGATTACAATTTAACTATTGGACTGAATATAGTTTGTTACGTTATTTAAAATAGTTTAAGTATGACAGATTTCCCGTTCAAATTTAGATGAAGAATCTAACCAAAACAATAGATGCCAACACAATAGCTGAAGTGTATTTAGGGCGAATTTTCCGTGTATTTACTTATACTAACAATCAGGTATTCGTGTCCTTATTCAGCTGGAATTGGTTCAATAGAATATTCTGACTTCTTTGATTGTTTGTTTTGAGGCTGTATTTCACAAACAGCCCCATTCACTATCTCCCTGAGTCTGTTTCTGATCGTGACCTGGGAGATGAGGTGTTACCTAGTCATCTTCCTACGTCATTGACTATTTTATTAACTGGTAAAAGCTAAACGATTAATTCACGATATAAGCGCATAAATATTGATATTAATTATACTAATAATTTTACCCTTTTAAGGGCTCCGCCCATGAACTCTAAATTTATAGCAGTTAATGTTATTTACCACTTTATTTAGTTTGATTGCATAATAGTCCACAAACAGTTCACTGGCAAACGTCACGTTTCAGTAGATCAGTTTATGAGATGTATATTACTCATAAATACCTTAACAATACACTTTTTACGTTAATCTAGGTTATATTGTAAGATCTGGTTAAAGGTGACTTGTTTTGAACCATACCTTAGATATTGTGTCGTGAATTTTCATTTGAAAAGTGAGCTCGTGAGTGTGTGAATTATGTAAGTATTTGTAGATGTGGGATGTTTCTTAGCTATTTAGTGGGTTTTAATATTTTCTGATTAAATCGATGAATGTGCTTTGGACTGCTTCTAGTAATGGTTGTTTTTTTGCATTTGTAAGTATCTTTACTGGTATTTTTTGGGTATGTCTGAGTGCGAGATATTTGGACGATTTGTAGTTATATTATGATAGATTGCTGTTAAGTCGCTCTTTTCAACTGTGACTGTGTTTGTCTGTTTATTTGGTTGAGAAATTTGTTTACAGTGTGTTTGTAAGCGTACTACTCCTACATAAGTAAATGAAGGTGTTGATTGTATAAATGAAACTTTGGGCTATGTGATTTGTGTCGGCAGCAGTGGTGCTTTTCTGGTTGATTTTTATACGTGATTTATTTCCGCGTATATTGTATTTGTTTCTATGGTTCTGATTATACTGTGTATGTCGTAAATTCTTGTTTTGATGTCCTTATATTTTGAACATCCTTTGTAATTTTTACAGTGTGTTGTCGTTTACAATTATAGCAAAGAGAGTTTTCATGTTCTTTTGTACAAGCTGAATTGTGGTGATGTTCTCCACAGTCTACACATCATGGGAGAGATTTTCAGAGTGCTACGACGTTGACAATTAAAATATTGAGTTAAGATCACTCTTCTACCTGAAATCTCTGATTGTATGTTTCATATGCATCAAATTTTATCATGTTGTATATGAAATTCTTCGTTTTATATTCGTGTATAAAATGTTTTTTTTTGTGTGTGTGTGAGTTCGTTCTGGATATGAGCATGTTCAAAACAAAAATGTACTTTTTGGATGACAAATGCTTTGACACTGGGCTTCTTTATTCCTGGTAAGTGTATAATGAGTAACGTGTTGTGTCTAGAAGGCTGTGAGGCGAATTTGGGAGAAGGTTGTTTGGTTATCCATTTCTTTTCCCTTGACGGAAACTTTCGATACTAACTGAATATTTGGATAAGTATGTGTGTTTTCTATTTTCTTGAGACTGTATGTTTGTACTTTGTTTTTCTGTGTATTTTGATTATATTTATTGTCCTTTTCATGTTATTAATGTGAAAACGTCTACTTTTTTGTGTACTTTTGTTGTTTCATGTGTCTGATACAGATAACAGAATCACTCTAGATACTGAAAAACATGAAATATACATATATTTGATGTTGTTTTTGGTATTTTGTCTATTATTTGCTTCTTTTTATTTAGTTTGCCTGAGCTATAAGTTTTAGACTTCATTTCACTAATTATTCAGCTTAGATCGTTTTTAGCAAGCTCAACTAACAAGTCCATACTATACTCACTTAATTTCTAGGAGTGTGTGTGTGTGTGTTTCTTTTAGGAAAGCCACATCGGGATATCTGCTGAACCCACCGAAGGAGAATCAAACATCTGATTTTAGCGTTGTAAATCCATAAACTTACCGATGTACTAGCGGGGGGTAATTTAAATATAGGAGGAAGAGTGGTTTTCGTAACATTTTGTTAGATATTAAGGCCGTCTTGTCCCTTGGAGTAGCGCTGATATGAAATTAATTTTCATTTCTTTCGCTGTCTTATTCACCGTTTTTTTTTAAGAATTGATTTTAAAGTTTCTGCTTTCATCACCCCAGGCAAGTCAGGAGTGCGTCACTAATTCTCTTTTTGGTCGGTTTCTTGAACAATCCACCTTTCCAACGTCGAGAGGCAAGTGTTGATCGTTAACAATTTATGATCAGTTATTTATTGTCTATTGAAAAACATAAGCGCGAATTTCACTATTAGTCGGAAATGTTGTTTATTTACGTTTTACGCACAAACACCACATTAAAAGTGTAATATCACATTTTCTTTGAGTTACTAATTCACGTCAATGTCTGATAAGGGCCACGTTAATTACTCATCCAAGCCTTTTGTGCAAAGTTTATGTACCATATACGAGGGCTGTTTAAAAAATACGCGGACTGACGTCATAAAACAAAATGTACTTTATTTAGAAGTTACAGGTCTGGGACCCCTTCAAAGTACTCTCCTCCCCAACGCACACACTTGTCCCAACGGTGTTTCCACTTGTTGAAACAGTCCTGGTACGCTTCTTTTGTAATGTCCTCCAGCTCCTTCGTCGCATTTGCCTTAATCTCGGGAATCGTCTCAAATCTTCTTCCTTTCAAGGGTCTTTTGAGTTTGGGGAACAAGAAAAAATTGCAAGAAGCAAGGTCAGGTGAGTAGGGGGGGTAGGAAAGAACAGTGATCGAGTGTTTGGCCAAATACTCACGAGTTCTGAGGCACAAATTTCGCAGCAACGCGGTGCATCTTCAATTTTTCGGTCAAAATCTCGTAACAAGATCCAACTGATATCCCACACTCTTCAGCAAGCTCCCTGGACGACCTTCCACGTCAACTGACGACTCACACGTCGACAAAATCAACAACCTGATGCGGGCAAAACGACGGCTGACTGGCAGGGACCATCCTTAAAACGTTCATGCCACTTGAAACATGCCGTACGCTTCATAGCAACATCACCGTAAGCCCTGTTAAGCATAGCAAAAGTTTCAGTCGCAGATTTTCCAAGTTCAACACAAAATTTCACAGCAAGTCGTTGCTCCTTCAGGTCATTCATTCTGAAATCCGTCAAACGAAAAAATCGCACTTCACTTAAAACCGCGTAGCTAATACACAAATGAAGATATCTGCAATCGGGAAATGGCGTCGTAATCAGCTGATCTGTGCAAACCTAGCGACACCAAGCGGATTCCCCTTCGAATCAACTGGAGCCGCGCAATTTAAACAGTCCGCGTATTTTTTGAACAGACCTCGTAAGCCACATATAAGGCTTTTATTCATTTCTTGAATAAATGCATGTAAAATGTTTAAAGTATTATTAGGCCTACGGTCTAATACAGTGATTAGAGAAACGTTTGGTTGTGTTTGAATTTTATGTAAAGTTACTCAAGTGTTATTTTTGTTAGCCGTCTCTAAGTTAGTGAAAATATACTAGGAAAAGCAACTAGTCATCACCATCCACCACCAACTCTTGGGCTACTCTTTATTTAATTTTCTTTGCACGTAACATACATGCTAACATGAGAATAGTAAAATACTTTGAAAACGAATTTAATTTGTCTTGGTGAAATTTACAGCTAAAAAATTTGAGGGAAAATACATATTTCAAAATATTTTTGTTACAACTAAATTTATGCATGAAAAACATATCCGTTCGTCTACAAGTGTATTTTTTAAGCTTGTGAGTGAAGTTTGAAGCAACTCAAACAAAACTCACCTCACTCAAGGAGAATACAACTCAAGGTACCTTATATAAGGCTGTTACGTAAAACTATACATTTCTCATTAATTCTCGAAACAAACAACACCAACAGGGATCTTCTGCGGCTCAGTTTGTCAGTGTGTACCTTCATCTTGTGTGCCCAAGCAGTCAGGCGCCATCTGACAGAACAGAGAACGAGATGGCCAGGACAGTCTAGATGCTGGGGGGATGGCCAGACCTAAAGGAGGGTGGCACAGCACATCGGTGTGTCACCAAGCGTCATCAATCGACTTTGGCAACGCTACCAGAAGACGAACTCTTGAAGCAGGAGACCATGTCAAGGCCGTCATCATTGCATAACAACCAGAGAGGACCACTACATCGTGGCTACCGCTCTGCGGGACAGGTTAGCTACGGCTCGGTCACTGCGAAATGACCTTCAGCATTCCACTGGAACCCATGTGTCGACCCAAACTGTTCGCAATCGTCTACACGAAGGACGCCTTAGGGCCAGACGGCCTGCAAGAGGCGTTATTCTGACAGATACTAGATATCACATATCTAGTAAATAGTATTCTCAATTTAAATTTTCAATGAGTTTTGTTATGCCATTGACACTGGCTAAACTATATGCCAGTTACACCTGTGAGCCTTCGAACATACGGGATTATCAAGCAGAATCGGTAAAAAAACCTATCAAATCTACAAGACTCCATAATTCGCACACATAGTAAAAACACCAGCCTTGATTACGTTTCGTTTACGAATTTCAAGGTCCTCTCATCTAGATGATCCGATATTGAACTTTTAATTAAAGAAAGTTTATGTCTTACACTGCTAAATTAGGGACGGCTAGCACAGATAGCCCTCGAGTAGCTTTGTGCAAAACTCAAAACAAACAAACAATAAATGAAATTCCAAATTTAATAATACAACTTCACTATGATTACGTTTGTTCCAAATACTTGTATGATATTGTTGCATTTTATTATCCTTTGATTATTTGGTTTGTCTTTTAATTTATTTCATCTGATTTTCTGTATTTTAATTACTTTTTTATAAAATGCTTAAACTTTATGAATATTTTTACCTAATAGACCATTTTACCTGTAATAATCTGAACGTTCAAGAATTAAATGTTTGTTGCTGCCATCGTTTGTTGTTTATTATTAAGCTTCGATTCCTGTCCAATAAATGTGTTTTGGTTTTTATTTTGAGAAAAGAATTCGAAATTTTTACCTGTGTACAAGTTATTGAACATCAATCTCTCAACTCCTCTAAAAAGTGATATGATTAAATGAGCATTAATTTTTGTATTATGACTATGAATGTCCTTGTTATGTCCAAAACAGATAAAATTATCTACTAAGTAATGACGTATTTGATAAATATGTAATGCTATAGTTTTATGAAGTAACTGATACACAAAGTTTCAATACTTCATGTCCACAATTACTCCTTTTTTTTTTCTTGAAACAATGAAGGGTTTATACAAGTTGAAGCACTCGTCTTACATCAGAGGTATAAGGATTGAATGTAGGACATGAGCTAATGAGTTAAATCAAGAGTTTTTATTGATATACATAATTTATTTCAGACCTTTTTCTTTATTTTACACTTACTTCAGTCCACTTTACAGAACAGTGTTTCAGTTAATTACTTTACATTACCATATTACCTTTACTAATCTTTCTTTACACTCTTAGTGTGTTTTTGTTTTTGATACTTTGAATGTTTCTTGATAGATTACATCAGCTTGTTTTCCTTGGTGAGCCAAAATGAAAACAATTCTTGGTGACTCTACTCTTGAACACCTAATAGTCTACTGTAATAATCTGAACTTTCAAGAATTAAATGTTTGTGCTGCCATCGTTAGTATCTTGCAACAAAGTTTATAATAGTTCTTATGTACCCAGA
Organism: Tachypleus tridentatus; assembly: GCF_004210375.1. Taxonomy (NCBI): domain Eukaryota; kingdom Metazoa; phylum Arthropoda; class Merostomata; order Xiphosura; family Limulidae; genus Tachypleus; species Tachypleus tridentatus. The sequence continues at coordinate 35,167,941 of NC_134832.1, read as the reverse complement.
CCATTTCAATTTATCATAATTTGTATTACTCTAAAGCGTTTCAACACTATTCCTTTCATATACATATTTACATTCCAACAATAAGTGTTTCATTATGGAAAAGTATAAAATTAATCTTGTTTAAGATTTATAACCAAATCATCAGCACTGAGCCTATAATTTGAACTACCTAATGACAGATTAATTATTTAATCTAAACCTTTTCACTTCTTATTATGATTATAAGTAATTAATCTGCAAATAAAATATGATTTATATCAAATAATAATCCTGATATATCATTGAAATATAATAACAACAACAGTGATTTTACACCGAATTCCTGACAAACACTCCTTGTATTTATTAATTCATTAGAATATTTTTTGTCAGTAGTAAATTTGAGGGCTTATAACGCTACAAATGTCCCATTGCTTAGCTTTGTGTTTAACAACAAATAAGCGAATATTGCTCTGGAAATATTGATATTACTTTTTCTTTTCAAAATATTTTTCTCAATGCCTCAATGCATAAAATTAAATATGTATAGCAATGAACGGCAATAGACTTAACAATTGTTTTTTAAATATTGAAGAAATATTGTCTAATCCGGCTGATTTAGTATTTTTAAAACTTTTTACAATATCTATTATTTCACTTTTGGTTAATCATGTAGCAAATAAATATCGATTACCGTTTTTGATTAATTTATTTTATCAGTTATTCTATTCTATTAACCATCATACCAACAGCAACAATAAAAACATTGAGCGTATTTCGCTTTGTTTAAAGAATCGATTAGTACAGCATTATCAACAATGATATCACCAATATACTATTTATCGGTGGTATAGTTAATAACCAATTATTAATACAATTACAACTGCATTCTGTATTACTCCGTGAAAGCAAAACATCAGCGCAGTAAGTATTTTTCATATTCTAAATTTAAGCTGATAATTCTTGTAAGATTGTTTTCATCGTTATTATCAAATAATTTAGAACTAAACGCTAGTTCGTTTCTATCTTTACACAAATCTTTATCAAAGCTTATTTTTGTCAATGGTAACACCTTTTTTTCATTTAAAAATTATTGTTATTACAGATAAAATGAATTCTAATGACTTTATAAAACTTTACAGTACAAAGCATCTCTATTAAAACTCAAAGAAATTGAACTTGAGCAAGTCCTCATTGAAGCACTGAAAGAGCAGACTCTAATCGAAGTCCAGAAAAAGCAAATCCATGTAGGAGCCGAGAAAGAAATTAGGCTGAAAGAAATTAGACCCAACTCTGATCGACCAAATCAAAATGACAACTTTGAACTCACTCAGTGTATTAAAGTACCTTCATTTAATGAAAAGTAAGTTGATAAATATTTTCAACACTTTGAGAACTATAGGGAATTTGCCCACAGAAAAGAGGTTTGTTTGATCGATGGTGTAATTATATGCATATTGACAACAGTTTCGACAAATTAAGACAACAATGTCTAATTGAGGAATATGAATGTTGTACAAGTGACGACCTCAAAACTTACTTGGATGGAAGCAAAGTTGAAACACTATAGGAAGCAGTTGCTCTTTCCAATTATTACACTTTAACACATAAAACAATTTTTCATAGAAAGAAATTTCTGCCATGTCAAAAAAAATTGTATCTGTTCACACAAATAAAGTTTCGAATTCTTTTTAAAAAATACAACTTCTCTAGTTCAAAATCACAAGATGGAATAAAACTTCATCAAAATCCTTAAGGCCTGTCTGCCATTTTTATAAACAATCTAGTAGTGTTATGTCCAATTATCGATCTTTGAAAAAAGATGCTTCTCAGTTTTGTAAAACTCTTCATACCTGTCAGTTGGTCAGAAAACCTAATCAGAAAATTCCTGTCGCTTCTTTCAAACCAATTCCAGCTTTCAAAGAATCTCTTAGTCGTGTAAATGTTGATTCTCTTAAGCCTTTACCAAATATATAACATTTGTTCCGATGCATTTTCACGTCCTTTGTAATTTTATGTTCATAAAGTTATTTGTATTGATTGTGTTATATACTTGTGTTATATATATCAGCATGATTACTGAAGTAGTATTATTCTTTAATAATGTATTATCAAATTAAGTTTGTAATTCAATCCCACCTTTACACATCTACACATTTTGGAATCACACTTTGATACACAGCATTTGCATGTCAGTTCTGCTATTTCCCTTGGTGCCAACGTTTGTTGAGTCATGAATAGGGCCAATTTAAGGAGGGCAGAAGGGCCATTTGGACCAGAATTCAAGCTCAAAAGGGGGCTTTAAACGTACACACTTTTTGCGTTTTTTAAGTTAAGCGGCTTCTTTTTGTAGGATTCTTATGTTGTATTTAATTATATTTAGTGTTTTCTTGTTGTACCTTGTTAAAATATAGAAATATGTTCTCCTGCTATGGATTTTCTGAGGTTGGGAACATATTTCCTATGGTTGTGTTGACTCTTATATTTTAATCAATAATGTCTTTCAGTTTCTTAACTCCGTTATAAATATTCAAAACGACTCTCTCGTGATTACAAAACTCTTCTGAAAATACTAAGAGCTAGTGCTCACTGTGCACACTCGACATACCAAACAACTATTCAAAGCCACTCAAATTGTCTCTGTCATTCGGATTTGTACGAGAGGTCTATATTTCGTGGTAGAATTTGCTGTTATAAATGAACAATCATTTCACTTAGCTCTTCAACACTTCCTCGGATTCTTTTTCAGGCTAGATTCATTTAGGATCGTACTTTTGTTTTACCGTATTTACTGTGGTTACACATTCTGTGACAACGAATTCAATAATAAAATCCAATGTCATCGAGAACGACAACCTTAAGTAGCACAATGATACAACGCTAGAAACCGGTTTTTGATACTCGTGGTAGGCAGAGCATAGATAGCTCATTATGTAGCTTTATGTTCCACTTCAAAAACCAAGATCGAGGGCGTTATTCTCTCGGAATCTGTGTAAATTTCGTCAACTTGTTCTCTTATTCATTTAGGTAGAGTAATTTTCCTTATTCGTGTAGATTAAAACAAGTCTCTCTCTTCTTAAGTCTTTTGAAGCAAATTATACATCTATTATGGTAATATGAGTGGCGATGGTCTCAAGTAAATATGACACTCATTCTGTTCTTCTTAACCACTCATTATACTCAATAATTAGTCAAATCTAGACCTGGAAAGAGAAAACAAAGTATTTTGAATATAATATTTTAAAATGTACAGATAATTTATTTGCGTTTTCCATACAGTAGCGTAGAGATTCAACAATTCTAAAAATATATATGTTATGTAGGGATAAAAACCCGCGTGTGTATGTCATATCATTGATAATGACACATATACATTGTATATTGCAAAATAAACATGTAATTATATTGTTTACAAATATGGCGAAATATACTCTTCAAAAAAAAGAAACGCAAAAGGCAAAATATGAGACAAATTGTTAACGTGTTTATTCCGGGTAGTTCTGTATGACATGTGTGAAATTTTGCACATTCACTGCTGAACATCCAAAGTCTGCAAAGGCGAAGTCCACGCTCACTAGGTGAAGTTTAACGTCACTCAACGTCAATAACGAGTATGCCCCCCGTGAGCATCAATAACTGCTTGGCATCTACTGCCCATAGAAAATATGAGATGACGAATCACATCCTGTGGAATTGCTGTCCACTCAGCCTGCAAAGCTGCTGCAAGCTGAGGTAGAGTCTGCGGTTGAGGTTGTCGCCGTCGCAGACGTCGGTCCAACTCGTTCCAAAGATGTTCGATGGGGTTTAAATCTGGTGATCTGGGGGGCCAGGGAAGAACGTTGATGTTGTGGTGTCTCAAGAAGACAGTGGTGAGTCGGGCTGTGTGAGGACGGGCGTTGTCATGTTGAAAAACGTCGTTGACGTTCACCGTGATGGGTTGCACATGGGGCCTAAGAATTTCGTCGACGTATCAAAAACGTGATTCATCGCTGAAACAAACATGCTTCCATCGTCGATGAGGCCATACTCGATGTGCCCGAGTCCACTGCAGCCGTGCTTGACGATGTTGCTGGGTGAGGATGACGCCCCTGACTGGACGTCGAGGTCGGATTCCTGCATCTCGTAAACGGTTGCGTACGGTCTGATCGGAAATCCTACGCAGCCCTGGTATGGTTGAGGCAGTAGACGTCGCAGTGGTGGTCCTATCCCGAAGGTGACGTAACCGGATGTAGCGATCTTGTGCGGGCGTGGTCACACGAGGTCTGCCAGATCGTGGACGGTCACGAATTGATCCATGTTGTTGGTGACGATTCCATAGCCTTGTGATGGTGCTTGGGTGGACATTCACAGCTCTGGCAACATCTGATCAAGATTCGCCTGCTTCCAAGCGACCAATGGCGTTGTTGCGTTGTGCTTCAGTCAGTCTTGGCGTAACTGTATTGCGTGTTATTAACACTGAGCTATGGAAACCGATAACCCGTCACTTTTATAGGGATTTTGCACATGTTGCACTTGCAAAACATGCAGATCTCTCAAACAAATTTATTGGACACGCATGCGTTTTGGCGAAAAATCCGATGTTTTCCTCCGTTTTCAAAGTGCACAACTTTTATTGTCAGTTTGGTCTGACAATCAGTGCCTTAATACGTGTAACATCACGTACTCTGAGCTTGTAACGTTATTACATATATTTCTCTTTAAAATAACAAAAATATCCCTTTTGCGTTTCTTGTTTTGAAGAGTATAATTCAAATCTTTTTTCTCTACATGATATGTGAAAGAGAACCCCATATTTATTTAATTTTTTGTTCGGTAACCTAATATAGTTCTGTTTTAATTTAGAATATATTCTTTTATACTAGTCTGAGTCATGGCTATGTTTAGAGCAGTTTTTGCTACAGCGTTCTGTTTGAAAATTGCAGACTTTTGTTTTAAACTCTTTAAACATTTCTTTATGATCAAAATGATTATACATGTGATTATACTAGTAGAATTGATAGCACAATCACTGGTGAGACATATTATTTAGAAGTAAAAATAATCACTATATTTTTATTTACTTCTTATTTCTGATCACATAATGCAAATAAATTAAATTTGTCATATGAAACATCTTTTTTTGCGTATTACATTAGACTCATGAGATTCAAAATTATTTCTTTTGAAAATACAGCTTTCATGTATATTTTGCTTCAAAAGTATTTGTTCCTGTTGTTAAAATTTTTATAACGTGTTTTATTGAAGTTCAACACCTTTTACAGAATAAAGTAGTTTTATTTTCCCACTTAAGTATATTGTTTCACAGTTGCTGTGCTACTCGAAAGAAATATCTTTCTTAAACAACGACATCTATTACTCACTCCAGTTGGACTGTACTTTCTGTGTGTGTGTATGTGTGCTGTTATTTTTAATAAACTACTTTTCAAGAATGATAAAAATAACAGGGAGTAAGCATTGACGATTCAGGTGAGTACCTTTCTCTGCGATAGTTTTGAAGGATTTTCTTCCTGATTAAGCATTGAGTTACTTCATGTCGGTCCATCTTGTTACACCTTGTTAAGATGAAAACAATTTTCTCACTAACACTAAATAAAATGCCACTAAAACAACAATTCTTGATTAACTGAGTAAAACTGTCTAACTGAAATTTTATGAAAGTTACTGAATGTTTGGTAGAGATTTGTTTCCTTAGGTTATCAAGTGTTTGTCAAAAGATTGACGTGGCTTATTTATTGCCCCATTCTGGATATAAATTTTGATATTTTTGTTACAATAATGTTAGATAATCTACAATTTTTTAAAACCTAATATTTTTTGCTGGAATTCAGACTATTAATGAATTACTTAATTCTAAATTAAAGGAAAACTGCATAACTTAGGCTAGTAGAAAAGTACGGAATTTTAATTCATAAGAAAAACCACACAACTCAGACTAGTATAAAATAATTTATTCTAAATTAAAACAGAATTATAGCAGGATACATGACAAATTTGTATAATATTTTCGACCATAAGAATTAAAAATATATAATGTGTGTATACAAAATACCAGTATTTTTGCCTCCTGAACTTTCGAGAACCTCGTCTTAAAGTTTATAAATTACAAACGCGTGGAGATACAGTTTAATATTGTTGATTTGCTATAGTTAGTATACTATGAGCCTGGAAATCTATAATTTTTATCAACTCTTATTAATCTGGAAAGTGCAAATACTTGATCCGGAACGTTTATAAATTTTGAACATTACAAACCGCTTAACATTAGTGAATTGCTTCAAACGTTGATATTTCTAAGAGGACATTACTTGTCTTCATCTGAGAAAAACTCACGTGTGAGCAGCGAGAAATAGTTTATCCGTCAAGTGAACTGTACTTGTAGCAACATAGAATTAGTTCGTTCGTCGTGAACATTTAAGAAAATATTCATTTCGGAATAAAGTAAGACAGTATTTGTAAAACACAGAATTTTACACGCTCACTTACACAAAAACCCTACAGACAGACCATAATACTTCACCGTAAAGACTGTCACCCCTTTCACACTAAACAAAACTTTACCTACAATCAGGCTCTTAAAATAAAGAAAATACGGTCAGATAAAAAAAAACTACAGAACCACACCAAGGATCTAAAACAAACCATGTTACAAAGATGAGATAAATATACCTAAATCGACACACAAATAATTAAAAAAGCTAACAACACTCAGCGAAGAAATAGGGCAGTAAATGAGAACAATAAACTTATCAGTTTAAACTGAGAAACGTTCCACAAATTCTGAAAAAAATATATTTCCGTCTCCTGCAGCTCAATGATCGTCTTCCGAAAAAGTAGAACTCTAAAAGATATTCTTGTCCATACAAAACTGAATTACATCCTACACCAAAATGATTGTCGTCCATATAATAAAGCCCCATGTCGAATCTGCAAGTTCACAAAAATCACTGACTTTAAACTTTAAAATATCCAAAGATATCACTTATGAAACAAAAACACCATTTATCTTGTACAGCATAAAAAATGTAATCACCAATATGTAGGACATACACAAGCAGCTCCGAGAGAACGTTTGTACAACCATAAATATCATATTAACACCGTAAAAGATCTCCCTGCTGCTCAGCACTTTAACCAACCCGGTCATTCCATTAACGACCTTACTCTCATCAGCATTGAAACAGGATTTAAAATCAAAGATCGAGAAATAAAATAAGCTTATTGAATTGTTAATCTAAACACTGTTCAACCTGCCGGAATTAAACTAGATCATGGAATCAGCGATATTCGTTCATTGGTTTTATCTCTGTCAGAAAAATAATTTTTACTCTTTGCTTATTTTTTTCATGTAATATTAAAACTGAATCTAATAAAACTTACTACTTCTTAAAGAAAATGTTTATATCCGTTTATATAAATTTATTAGTATAACATATCCATTTATATCCAATCTCCAGTTGTTAAATTTACTTTATTTAAATACATCAATATAATTTTAAATATACATGTATTTAGTCATGTATAAAGTAAAATATTCCTTACACCTTTTCACTTACACTCTCGCTATTTGCTACATTGTATCGAAAATGAAACGCTAACAACAGTACATAGACAGACATTTCCTAGAAAACCAGATGACCTTCGTGATATCACTAAACTTCCCTTATATATTTCACTCATTGATTCTATTACACCAAGAGATAATAGAATGATGAGTTAGTGAAAGTGGGTTTTTCTCGAGGTACTCATGTTTTCCTCCCACAGCTAAATTACCGGGTATTAGAATTTACAGATCATTACCCTCGTATTGTGTTTCTTTTTTATGGTGTCAATATTTAACCTCTCGCGAAACACCAATGGAACTTTGCCACCAGTTGACTGCATAATCTCGTTAACTTTAAATTTTGTAGGTATAGCTATTAATCATCAGTCCAGCTAAATCTAACTTCGTGTGTAGGGTGAAGAGAAGGTCTCTTCTGAGCCCCCTCGATTGCTTTGCACTTCTCCTTGAGATGCAAAGTGTTAACTCGAAATACCCGCCATGAATTTTATCTTATTTATTACACCATCATTTCCAATTTACCCCTGAAGAAGAAAACCCGCCTCTCAAAAGCGCTCTCTTATAGGGTTTTATTCGTTTCTATATAAAATAGTATGTACTAATCAATGTGATTTTTTTAGATTACTTAAACTAAATTTAATATTATCTATTTGTATAAATTAAGCAATCAATAAATCACAAAACATTTTTAATAAATCAACACCTGTTAATGTTATATTTCTCAGACTACTACCCCGGAATTTGCAGAACACATTCTCTAATAGTTAAGTATATCTAATGAGCATAAAATATTTTAAATACTTTCTACTACCTTTAATATATCAGTGGCTAAAAGTAACTGAAATTTCCCAACAATTTCCCTTATTTTAATAATTATTTGAACAAAAGTATGATGTTTCCCAACTCGGTCAATAAGTTTCTAATAAGAATATTAATTATTAAGAACCCCTTCCAACTCAGTTCATGCACATTTTAACACTTATACGAGTGACAATAATATACTAAAAGGATCGTTATGGAAAGTATTGTTCGAGTGAAGTAGTCCAGTAATTGGAAGAAGGTATGGTAAAGTATTGACTACGGATTATTATAATTCAAGCTGAATAAAATCAAAGGTATCAATTTATATTAATACTCTCTTTGTTTTTCTTTCTACATTATATGATGGTTAGATTAACTATTTCTCTACCATATTTATGGAATAACTTTCCCAGTGCCAGGTTTATTTTTAAATACACTATAACTTAATTTATAGGGACAACAAGAAACATATTGATCCAGCTATGCTGTCCCAGCCTCAAAACTAAACTAAAACTATTAAATAAAAATAAAACGTTATAATTCATTCTTAAACTCACTTAAATTTATTGCCTCCCCAACGATCAAAGGCAATGGTCTACTCAACAGGCTGACCACAATGTTAGTAAAATAAAACGATTTTAGCTGAAGATTACTAATATCCTGCTGACATTTATATTTGTGCCCCTTCATGCTACTATTTTTACCATTACGTATGAAAAAGGATGATGCATTAGCATTATTAGTTTCCTTAATATCCTTAAACGCCTCAATCAGATCCCCTTTAACTTTTCTTTTTTCAAAATAAAACAGTTTTAGAAATCGTAACTCGTTCACTGTTATGTTCCCCACCTGTGGATCATTACCAATTTTTAGTTATGGATTGCATGACACACCAATGGGTCACAAACAATTATGTTTCAAATCCAAAATTATCTTCTGGCAAATGTGTTTGGGACGCTGTGACTGCTCTTTGGCAGCACCTAAATGTCTAATTTTGTATGCTTAATTTAAGGTGCATCAGCGAATGTTTTAATCTTTTTTTCTATGACGATCCATTCTAGGTACTTTTCTAGTAGTTTATTTTGAACAATTTTCAACAACTGAATGTCTTTTCTAAAGTACGAAGTCCAAGACTGAACAATGAAAATAAAAAGGCGTATATTTTAATATTTCATTATTTATCTGAAATTTGAAAATATAAAACTTTAGAAGTTGTTTGTTAGTTTTAATTTCGCTCAAAGATACATGAGGGCTATCTGCGCTACCCGTCCCTAACTTAGTAGTATAAGTCTAGAGGAAAAGCAACTAGTCATCACCACTCACCGCTAACTCTTGGGCTATTTTTTTATCAAAGAATAGTGGGATTGATCAAAACATTATAACACCCCACGGCTGAAAGAGCGAGCATGTTTGGTGTGACCGGAATTCGAACCTGCAACCGTCAAATTGCGAGTCGTGCGCTCTAACTAACTGGCCATGCCAGGCCATTGAAAAATAGTACCTGAAAGATGTAGTTCCAAAATGTTTAAACAAATAATTACGAGACACATCTTTCTTTGAATGGTTTATGAAACTTTAGTTCTATTTAAAAGTTAAAATGGTATGGGAAAATAATCATTGCCTAGTATCTCAGAGCGAAAAATTGCTGAAACCCTAATTGTAAAATGATTCAGTCAGCATAGAACTGTAGTTATTGTAGCTCACAAAAACAGCGTTTGAAACATTTCAATATTATCTCTTTAGACAGATATAGAATCACGCGTAACTGACGAGCATCTGAAAGTAAAATTGTTTAATTCTCTGTCGACATTAGTATCCCAATATTTTGTTCAAACAGGCACTGAGTTTCTCCTCCCAGTTTTCTTATGTCTGGTCTTCTTTTAAAACAGACTGTGTGGCATCTGGTTTCTGAAGTACCGTGTTTCTGACGCCACGTTCAACACCTACATCTTTGTTTTTTAATCAGTTATTCTTTAAATTAGTTATTTCCATGGACTCAGAAACATTCGCAAATTCTGCCGGTACTTACTTTTTTAAGGCAGTACAAGTACCAGGGCATATGTTTTTAGCTGTTTTGTCGTTTTTTGTGTTGAAACATAACCTTTTTTCTTTTCCACAGAAAGCTACACTTTACCTAAATTAGTAAATCTATTTTTTTTTTTTAGAATTTCACTCTTGTTTCAAGGCAACAAACTTAATAATGCTTTATCTAATTTATCAATCTTTGTTAGATCAATTGTTTAAACTTAATGAAAGATGTGTATGCAGAAACTTTAAGAAAAGATAGGGGCTGCGCTGTGAAATTTCTAAAAATTGTAGTGTTTCATAAATTGACAACTCGTTTATGAGAAAGCATAGAAGAGCTTGAGGTTCCTTAATTTGTCCAAATATCATGTATCTGTAATTGTAAAATAATGTACTTGAAGTGGCATTATACAAAAGACTTGATAACATTTTCTTTTGAGTGAGAAATGAACACACTTTTCAGTTAAATATTATTGTTCTTTGTTGCATTTTGCGGAACGTTACTCGAGAGTTAACTCCACAAACCATTCTAATTTTAAAGTTAAATATTAGTAGCAAAGCAGCTAATCAATTATACCACTCTAATTGAACATAGTTTAATTTATCCGCAACGCTTATAATGTATCAAAACCCCAAAACATGTAATACGACCTTCTTTCTTTTTTCTGGCGGTAATAGAGCTTGAATCTGCAGTTCTCATTTAAAGAACATAAGAGGGGCCGGGTTAAGCTGTCACCAGGCCCGAAGCACAGGTTGCAGAGCAAACCTTTTCGGGCTCCATGAGCCATGTATTTATATTTTCAAGAATAATCTATATAATAATTAATATAGTTTATATTTAAATTACTATATAAATATATCATAATTCTATATTATAATGTATTAAGTTTCTAAACAATAAGCTTAATGTGCAGTAGCTAGCATACTATATAGACTACTATAAAATTTCTTTTTGTTAAAATAGTTACATTAATAACAGCATTATCACTGTAAATATCTGCAAATCAAATTCAAATTTTTGATTTACGAGATTTGTTTTCACCAAATTTAGCACTTATTTTATTCGTGTCTAAGTTGTCGAGAACAACAGACTTAGTGCTTAGAATAGTGAGGCTTGACAGTTTGTCCTGTCTCATTGTTGATTTTAAATATATTCTAATTAATACTGAATAAGGTCTTCCTTCTTCAGATATAGATAAAAATATATCTGGGTATAGATAAAAATACTCTTAATGCATTCTCAATACCACAATAACAAAATTTTTACTTTTTTTGTTCCTGGGCAATTATTTATGCTTAAAGTAAATGGAAACGACCTATTTTTCTCTACAAACTTTGCTTTAGTGACCTGGGTAATTATATTTTCAAATTTACCCATTTTCCAGAACATTCCAGGTATATTCAATGCTGAGTAGCTGATAGAGAATTTTCTCGAACTTGCAAGAATTTTCAAGAACTTTCTAGAATGTTGTAGAACTTAAAAAGAATTTTCAAGAATGTTGTAGAACTTACGAGAATTTTAAGAACCTTTTAGAATTTTCTAGAACTATCCATAGTAATATGTATATAGGGGCTCACCACTCACCACTTCAGTTTGGTTCTAGCTGCCTAAGTGAACACATAGACCTATCTGATTTTATCAGATAAGACATCAAGAAGCTGCAAGCATTCTCCAGACGCATTCTGCTATGTATGTGGCCAATGTGTTAAGACAAGAGCGAAAAGTACTCCTGTGACAACATCTGCTAAAATGTGAGACGTCTACAAGCCATATTTCGCCATGCCTGCCGGGGATCAAGACAAACCCCGGGCACCTCATTTTACCTGCGAGCCCTGCAAAAAACTCTGGAAGATAAGACGGACAATTTTTGCTTGCTTGAAGGGTAAGATTTTGTATTATACAAATTTTAGACCTTTTAAAATTAAAATATCATTTTTTTAACTTCCAATAGTATAGAAAAATATCACATACAAAATATTTTGTATGAACCTCTTACACATTATTTGTGGATGAAATAAATTTATTCTTCATAATAACAATTTTATTTTGCTCTTTTGCAGGATGGTACAGAGGGGAAAGAGAGCCATGAAGTTCGCTATTCCAAGAATTTGGCGTGAACCCACTGACCATTCAAGCAATCGCTACTTCTGCATAGTGGACCCTTCCAAACGTCGGACTGACAAGAATGCAATCTGTTATCATGTATCCAGACCTTCCATCATCCATCGCCCCACTGCTACACTGCCCTGAGTTTTCTGTACCCACTCCGCTAGAGGAAAAGCAGCCATCCTTAAAAGAGAGCAGCAAATCAGAAGAGGAGGTAGACGTTGAAGATTCAGATTACAATTCCAGAAGCGCAGCTGTTGAGAGACACCCATACTACCCCAACCAAAGAGACCTCACTGACTTGATCAGAGATCTTGTTCTAACAAAGCCGAGACTATACTTGGGGGCTGATACGTGAAAGTATTTACATTAGTCATAAATCTCGAAAAACTGCTCAATTCTAAACATTTTTGTATAAGTTTAGTTTACGTACATGTAAATCTTGATTGATATGTTGTTTTATTCTGACCTTATGTAAATGAAAATGTGCAAATTTGCCCGTTTTTACATAGAAAATAGGTTAATTTCTAAATTTCATTATCCAGGTCGCAAAAGCAAAATTTGAAGGGAATAGTGGCCATTTTCTGCACTTTTACAACATAAGCAATTAAAAAATAACAATACTATCCAGGAACAAAATTTATGTTACATAGTGTATAGGGATAAAATAGTTTCTTTCAAATTCCCCAATAAAGTAACTACATCATATTTGCTGTCTTGAGAGAAAGGCATCATTGTATGAATTAAACTGCAGCAATTCTTCCTCTACGTCTTTCTATCAGTGTTTTATCTGTAAATTTCGACAAATTTTATTGTTAAGACCTATATATCCCATAAGAAAGTAAACACATCATTAAGTTTCTTATAGTTTTCGTTACGTTGTCTAAAAAAAATAATTAGAGAACCTAGGATTTTAAAAATCATAATAACTCTAGAATTGGCATATAAATTTTCTGTAAAATCTAAATTACTTTTCTGTGACTAGGAGTCGACTTTTGTCAAAGAATTTCATTTCACACTTCTTTCTCCCTCCTTTGTCCCAAAGGAAGGGTAAAAATGTTGTTCATTGAATTATTCCAACAGTTTGTTTTTTCATTTGCGTTTACTGGATGCATAATAAATCAAGCTTTGTAATGAAATGTAACATTGCTTCAAATGTGTTTTTCTTCTTTGAATTGAAATGCTAACACAAAGACAACTGTATCCAGGTATAATAGTTCTTTCTTTATGTTTCCAGTCTATGTTTTTGCTTCTTTATTCAAGAGTTCTGCTAGTAAAATGTCATCTAAGCATTTTACCACACTTTGATAAAGATTTTAATAATTTCCTTCTGATGTACATTTATTTACATTTTGCTATCTTCGAGTACAACCATCAAAAACGTTATGCAGCCTTTGCAAGAGAATGAAAAAAATTTGAACAACCTTAAAACTTCCGTGGCATTTTGGATTGCTAAGCTTAGACTATACATGAGGCATGATATCTTTAAGGCCTGCATAGACTCATCACTAATACATGTTTTTGCTGCATTATCTAAATTAGATAAATTGGCTGCGTTATCATAAGTTTGGTGAACAAAGTTTGAATATTCATACCATAATACCCAGAGATTTAGGATGGAGGAGTGTGACGGATTTACTATTTCAATATCGATGTTTGTTTAAATTACACTTATATTTAGAAATGTACAAAACTTATACAGTTAAATATGTATTGTTCTTCTTCAGTTCTTCAAAAATAATTTACACCGAATATTTTTCAATGTGTCTTTATTTCAAAGTGACAATGACGTTTACACCTTTCAGTTAAATGTTGAATTACAAAGCAAAGCTGGTATGTATGAATAGTCTGAAGTTGAATCAACAATGATGAATTAATATTTGTTTTATTGCATTCGATATTTTCCATTTTACTTTTGTCGACAATATATTTATCAAATCTTCATATACTGTTTTGGATAAATATGAGACGTTTCCTCTCCCGGCATGAAGTGTCTTTGTTTTGATTTATTGTTCCATAAATGAGTCAATTTTTCCAATCACTTTTGTAGTAACTAATGTCCATAGTCTTTGTTTTCAATATTTTCATCTTCTTCACGAAAGGGCAGGTTATTTTTCGCTAAGTTAACAATTTTTAAACTTTTCAACCACACTTTCCAATACTTTCTTCCAATAACTTTTCCATCGTCAAGCTGTTTATATAATTTGTTTTGCAATATGCAATTACTTTTTCTTTGGGTAAAAATATAGTTCTCGCAGTAATTTCAGCAACACTCCGTTCATACTTATTAAGATCCTGACCTGCATTATTCCAGTCATTGAATCTTATCACTAAATTACTTGTCTTTGCCTCTGGATTTCCAAAACATTTGCAGTACGAGCAGAATCCTTTGCCAATTTCAGGGGAATGAAAACGCTTTTGTTTCATCTCAAATATTGTTTGATGAAAAGAGAAGAAAAAAAAAGAGTACAAGTTACTTTTCAATTTCTCCCAAACATTAATCTTTCATATTTCTCAAGTTTTACTCAACATTTACTGAAGACATTTCTCCATTAACGACGAGAGTTGTAGAAATTTATATTTTATAATAAAATCGGTGAAATCGTTAAAATATTCTCACAGTTTTGTGTGTGCAATTGCATTGGGAGACTCATAAGTTTCAATTTCCTTATCATTCTGCAACTGTAACTTCGGAGATAAATAAAAAATTCCTTACCTCAACTTCTGTAGAAGCATTTTCCCTAATCGTTCTCTATATTTGGAAATGTGCATAACTCATACCGTTAAATCTGTATTGTGAAATTCCCCTCTATTAACTAAAGTTGTAGAAGATTCTCGAATGTAAGAAGCAGCAATATATGTGTGTACATAAACACTAATGCAACACCAGTTTTGTTGTGCAGGTTGAAATTTGTAGAAACTCACCTCATGCCTATGAGTGTAACCAAAGCGACGGGCTGAGTGACTATATATATATTAGTGATTTGCTATAGAAATCTACACAAACGGTTATCTGTATTATACTAATCACGGGTATCGAAACCTAGTTTCTAGCATTGTACTACAGGGAATCATCATGAAAATGAAAGAAATTCAAAATTTAATCGTAGCAAAAAGATTTTCAACAAAATCAATTTCAATTAATGAAATGTAAGAAAGTTTAAATAGCGTGTTTGTAAGTACTTACAAACATCATAATTAACATTAATACTCGTTAAGATAAACGAAACTAAGTGATTTAGTGAAATTGATGATATTACATTATACAGAAAATCAAGAAGTAATGATTTTTATCTTTTTTAAGCATAACCAGAGGACGTAGCAAAATTAACTTTTACGGTATTTGATTATGTCGTATGAAAAAAAGTTTTTACTTTCTTATGCATAGAAGCTGCTACAAGAAATTTTAACCGATATACATTAGTTCTCCCAATTAAACTTGTCATATAACAACAAAGAAGTTAAACGTCATTTTTTGTTTTTTCAGTTTGCTTGTTTGTTTCAAGACATTACACTGTGATGTCAACACACAATGTCACGTTGTTATCACTGACATAAAAGAATATTTTATTGCAGTTACAAACTGTCAGTTTTAAGATAAAATTAATATTCTCAATTCAACTACTCCATAAAATAATTAATTTGTTTATATTAATCATTACGCATTTGATGAAACACCTGCATTAAAATATTTTTAATAGCCAAAAGTGAATCAGAAAATATAGTTATATTTTTACAGTATGCTTTCTTTTTTCAACTTGGATTTTTCATGGCAAAACTCGACTATTCGAAAGTAAGCTATTAATATTTTTCAAACAATATTTATAAAGGGTAAAATCTTACCACATGACAACATTCTAAATTATGTACAAAAAAGTAAGCTAATTTGTACAACATGGTACAACAGCAAAAGTTTGGTATGGCCTACAGTTAAAAGCAATAAACAAATTATAAGAGCAACTAATACATTATCTCATATCCACATACCTTCCAATATAATCAACTATAGCATATATACAGTTGTGACACGAAGGAAAGGGTTCAAAGAATTATAAATGTTTTCACAAGGCCACATAGTTGGTAAAAGAATTGCCCAAACGTTTGCGGTGGGTGGTGATAACTAGCTGCCTTCTCTTTAGTTTTACACTGCTAAATTAGAGAAGGTTAGCGCAGTTAGCCCTCGTGTAGTTTGAGTGAAATTCAAAAGCAAACAATCTACTTTAAAATAAAAATTAATCTCAAATTAAAAATTTACTACTTATCAATTAAAAGTTGTTTAATTATATTTCTTAGGGTATATGTTAAAACCGCAAAAACTTATAAAAATTAGTTAATGCAAAACAACAATAAAATAAGCACTTACAACAAGTAATAATCTATTTCACCACTTTTTTTGCACTTTTTTGAAAGTAAGCTGAATTGAAATCAAGTCTTCTGAGATTTAAGGTAATTCTTCACATGAAATAACTTTTACTAAAGTATAGCAAAATTTTCTAGAAAATGTCATTGATCATAAACAAAAAAATGCTTAAACATTTTTTATGTTACATATTATAATAACGAGGATACTTTTACTTAAATGAACATTATTATGAAACTTAAGAAAGAATATTGAAACAACTGATGAGACAAAACATAAAGGTTCTGGTTAAAGAAATGAAAGTAGGTAATAGACATTTATAGTGAAACAAACATATTCAGATATTAGACGAAAATATAAAATAAAGTATTCTATAAATATTTATAAAGAAGAATTAGATTTTTTAAATGAACAGTGATAATATACTCTTCAAAAAAGAAACGCAAAAGGCAAAATATGAGACAAGTTGTTAACAAGTTTATTCCGGGTAGTTCTGTATGACATGTGTGAAACTTTGCACATTCACTGCTGAACATCCAAAGTCTGCAAAGGCGAAGTCCACGCTCACTAGGTGAAGTTTAACGTCACTCAACGTCAATAACGAGTATGCCCCCCGTGAGCATCAATAACTGCTTGGCATCTCCTGCCCATAGAAAATATGAGATGACGAATCACATCCTGTGGAATTGCTGTCCACTCAGCCTGCAAAGCTGCTGCAAGCTGAGGTAGAGTCTGCGGTTGAGGTTGTCGCCGTCGCAGACGTCGGTCCAACTCGTCCCAAAGATGTTCGATGGGGTTTAAATCTGGTGATCTGGGGGGGCCAAGGAAGAACGTTGATGTTGTGGTGTCTCAAAAAGACAGTGGTGAGTCGGGCTGTGTGAGGACGGGCGTTGTCATGTTGAAAAACGTCGTTGACGTTCACCGTGATGGGTTGCACATGGGGCCTAAGAATTTCGTCGACGTATCAAAAACGTGATTCATCGCTGAAACAAACATGCTTCCATCGTCGATGAGGCCATACCCGATGTGCCCGAGTCCACTGCAGCCGTGCTTGACGATGTTGCTGGGTGAGGATGACGCCTCTGACTGGACGTCGAGGTCGGATTCCTGCATCTCGTTGACGGTTGCGTACGGTCTGATCGAAAATCCTACGCAGCCCTGGTATGGTTGAGGCAGTAGACGTCGCAGTGGTGGTCCTATCCCGAAGGTGACGTAACCGGATGTAGCGATCTTGTGCGGGCGTGGTCACACGAGGTCTGCCAGATCGGCGACGGTCACGAGTTGATCCATGTTGTTGGTAACGATTCCATAGCCTTGTGATGGTGCTTGGGTGGACATTCACAGCTCTGGCAACATCTGATCGAGATTCGCCTGCTTCCAAGCGACCAATGGCGTTGTTGCGTTGTGCTTCAGTCAGTCTTGGCGTAACTGTATTGCGTGTCGGTGGCTTAACACTGAGCTATGGAAACCGATAACCCGTCACTTTTATAGGGATTTTGCACATGTTGCACTTGCAGAACATGCAGATCTCTCAAACAAATTTATTGGACACGCATGCGTTTTGGCGAAAAATCCGATGTTTTTATCCGTTTTCAAAGTGCACAACTTTTATTGTCATTTTGATCTGACAATCAGCGCCTTAACACGTGTAACATCACATACTCTGAGCTTGTAACGTTATTACATATATTTCTCTTTAAAATAACAAAACTATCCCTTTTGCGTTTCTTTTTTTGAAGAGTATACAATCTTACTCGACAACCCTGGCCCGGCATGGCCTAGCGCGTAAGGCGTGCGACTCGTAATCCGAGGGTCGCGGGCTCGCGCCCCCGTCGCGCTAAACATGCTCGCCCTCCCAGCCGTGGGGGTGTATAATGATACGGTCAATCCCACTATTCGTTGGTAAAAGAGTAGCCCAAGAGTTGGCGGTGGGTGGTGATGACTAGCTGCCTTCCCTCTAGTCTTACACTGCTAAATTAGGGACGGCTAGCACAGATAGCCCTCGAGTAGCTTTGTGCGAAATTCCAAAACAAACAAACAAACAAACTCGACAACCCTACCAAATTAAGTAGCAGGCTGTTGGTTTGAACTCTTCTTTTGGCTACTGAATTACTGCATTTCAAAAATAAATTAAATAAATATTTTTCTCTCTATTGTCTCAATCTATTTAATTCAGTTGTCACTTGCATCTTTGGCCATATTTGCGTGTTTTTTTTTTCCAATGTTGCACGAAAAAGTATACTTAGGGAGTTATTATTTCAAAATTTTCTCAGAGGAGCATGTTTCAGAACACTCTCAATGGACATGCTTACCTCCTTTTCTGTTTAAAGTTCAAAAGAGTATGTTATCTTAGTAAATACAGTTTAAATTTTCTATACAATGTGTAAAGTTTGGAGTCCTTGTTTATGTATTTTTGTTTTAATGAGAAAACGAATACTTTTGTTGCCAATAGGTTAACCAATCTTATGCTGAATATGTTCAGCATGGTAATAATCTCTCTAGCTTTAAAAGTAATATATACATGTAATATGCACTTCTTATTGTATACGGAGACATTTTACTCAACCAATAACTAGACATGAAAACAAATACAACTATAAAATATTTGTTTTTCTATTGTACAATAATTTTGTTCACTCGTTTACCTAGTACAAAAATTAATTCAACATTTAATACTTATTTTTTTATTATATACTCATATATTTTATTCACTCATTGCCTGGTAATAAAATATTCAATATTAAGTACTATCTGTTATGTTATAAAATCAAACATTTATTTCAACTGTTAACTTAGAGCTAAAACAAATTAAACGCTAAAACTTGCTTTTCTGTTGTATAATCAGATATTTCATTCAACTAGCAATAAAACAGATTCAACATTAAATACTTGTATTTATTATGTAGCCATGTATTATATTCTATCATTTACTTTATATCAAAAACAAATTCAAAACTAAATACTGTTTCTCTATAACACATTCAATCATTTAATTCAGTCATAACAGTAATAAAACAAGTTCAACTCTAAATACTTTTTTTTTCTATTATATGCTGAAGTATTTCATTCCACAATGTACCAAGTACTAAAACAAATTGAATATTATATACTTGCTTTTCTATTATGTATGTTTACTGCTGGTACACCGGCGGTGAACATACGGATTTACAACGCTAAAATCAGAGGTTCAATTCCCCTCAACGGAATCAGGAGATTGTCCGATGTGACTTTTATATAAGAAACAAAACACACACACTTCTGTTATATATCGAAATACACTTCATTTATTAATTTAATTAGTAATAAAACTAATTAAAACCTAAATACTTGCCTTGCTATTTTATAATCAGATATTTCATTCAACCGTTTACATAGTACAGAAAGAAAGTTATCACTTTCACAAGAAAGTTATGCTATTTCATTTTACACTGAGACAATTCATTCAGTAGTATTAGTTAAAATTTAAACAGTGAAAGTTGGGGAAGCATTAATTTATAAACCGATATACTTAGACATGGGGATAAAAACAGGGTTGTTTTTTTTCTCACATTTCTGACTCAGAATTATAGTCGTGTAAAAATACAATTTTAGTTCTGATATTAAATGAAAGGAGGTCTCTTGGGCAGTGAAATATCATTCGTTCATGTTTCTGATTTTGAATCAGAATTGGACAAATGTGGAAAGAACATCAGCACTTTACATAATGTTTCATAACAAATTTTAGGCCTATTTCTTTTTCTTCTTTTTTTTTTAGCAGTATTAATATATCCAATTCAGAAACGATGAAACTAACTCCAAGAATAACAAGTTATAAATTTTGGTTTAAGCTTAAATCAAGTTGACTTGCAACTTAAGTCAAAGCTGAATTATCACAAATTAAACATTAATCTTAACTGTAATGATTATATTATTACTATACCAATAATTTATCAAAATGGCACTATTAGATTTACTTGAACTTACGCGTACTCTTCTCGGATCGTACACTGACTTAATCATCTCGACGATACTTCCTCCTCGTCGTATTGTGCAAGCGACTGAATGCACTTTTGTCACTAATCTTCATTTGAGACGGTAATTTGATGAAGACCTACCCTGCAAAAAATCAACTGGAACTCTTATTCGCTGCAAACAAGATAATAGCTGATGGCTGATTCCTTTTACTGTCATACTGCTGCATTTGTTATAACTTATTTTATGAGAAATCATTTTGATGAGAATCAATGGAAGGATTTTCGCTACGGATGATAAGACTGTAGTGAGCGATAAGTTCATGAACATAATAAAGGTAGTATATGAATAATTCACTAGAATATTTAGATTTTGTTCTAAAACTTCAAACTACTTTGCTTTGTTTTTGTTTGTGCTGCTTTACATTGTTTTTCAGTATATTTGAAAAGATTAATAGCTAAAATTGTCAGTATTATATTTATTTATGTGTGTATAATACCTGCAAACTGTTTAATGACAAGTGATTTTTACAATAAGAATAACTTTGACATTATTATTTTAATGCGGCATAAAAATCATATATGTTTCATCTTTTTGAAGAAAAATATTTATTTATTTTAAAATATTATTTTCGGGTCATATCACTTGAAAATTGACTGTGTATAGAGATAACTTATTTCAATGTAACTGTCATGCATTCCTTGATATGCAGATAAGAATAAAAAGTGTTCTCTAAAATTATTTTATTGTTGTGGAATTTAAGTTAACTTTACATATGAACATTTTTTATCGTATTCACATCTGATGAAAATTTCATGCGAAGTATTATTTATGGTAAATAAATCAAAACGTAGATTGAATTAATATGATTATTTAAGAAAAACCTGTCATGCATTTTAACATCGTAAAGTTATATTTACTATTTCTTAGTATTAATTAGGCATATTTAGTCATAGTGTTATGGTTATATCATCACCATTTATATGCACATTTTCAATTATTAGAATCACTGGTATCTGTTTAATAATTTCGTTTGTAATAACTGGAAATTGTCAATAAACAAAACAAGATTCATACATATAACAAGAGATGTTGTAACATATGATTTAAGTTTTTGTTCTCAGCTGAATTAAAATATTTTTTCTTGTAATGAATTACTATATTCTGAAAAACTTTGAAAAATGTTGACATTATTTTTCAAGTACGACAGTATAATAATATTTATAAAGAAACAATAAACTGCTGCGAACAAGTATTTAGGAATTATTGGTGGGGAATAAAATAAAACTCATAGTGAAATAATAAAAATAGATTTAACAAGTGAGCTGAACTTTTGCCAAAATAATCAGAAATCATTTGTAATCTCAACACGTTCATCTGCAATAAAAATCAACAGAACATAAATAAAGTTGTCATAAACAATTTTGTTTTCAAATTTTTAAATGCTTAAATAATATGGATTGTGATAAAAGTTAAGGAAAACGACATTTGCATTGTAATAATTAACTAATGCACTATCAGAATGAAAAACTTGGAGTCTGTAAGAACCTGCCATTCGTGAAATGTTTTAATAAGTAGGATCTCCTGCCAGAAAAAGGTACAGGGGTAATTCTATACCGACCTGAAACAAGTAGGGATAAAATGAATGATTAAACAGAGAGTTTCGTTCCCTGCATGTGAAAGCCATCATCACAACAAAGGTATCATTTTTACTTCGGTGTATTTTTAAAAATTGCACCATAAATGTTCAGCATCGATTCATCCTTTCCTTATATTCCTTATTCTATGTAAATGAGCCACCAAATAAATAAATGTTGTACAAGTCATTAAGTTACGACAATGTTATTGTATAACACTTTTTTGTAACTGCATAAAAATCTAGGTAGTAACTATAATTCGTCCTCTAAAATGTAACATCGATAGCCATAGTTGCATCTTTTTAGTGGAATAGTGATACTTATTAATGTTGTGCTATATTCACATTTCCTAATCAAATTTGGCCAATTATAATTTGTACATTTAATTACTTTCTCTATGATAACGTTATTATAACACTTACGTGAAGCTCACCAGATAAGTTTAACCTATACAAGTAATGTTATAACTATCGAAGTTAGATGATATCATAATATCTCAAATGTAACCTGTTTCTGTTAGTTGAAAGCTCTGCTTTAGGTGAATTATGATGTTTCGTACTGAATGCACTATTAAGATAAAACTTGGAGTCTATAGCAGTCAATCATTGGTGAATATGCTAATAAGTAAGATTCGATGTTGAGATTGATTGTAATTATGATTTTCTGAAGTAAGAGAACAATATGTACTGAAAAATTAGTAAGAACTTAATACTCTTGCTCTTTCTGTTCTTTTAATAATTAATTAATCATTCATAAACGTATCGACAAGTTATTTGTTTTCCAGTGTCTTTATGCAGAAGAAGTGTCACTTAGATATTACGATTGTTTCAATTTTAGAAATCCACAAGTAAGAATATGTTTGTAGTTGCTGTTTACTACCAAATTTATAGTTTATAAAACTTCGTTCCAGTTTATATATTCGAGATGTCATACACATACCGTCAAGTTTCATTTGAAATTATAGACATTTCTGTTACAAAATTACTATTAAACGTAAATTATTATAACCAGTATAAATTTATGCAAGTTCCAAAACGCTGTAAACGAGAATACGATCTTTACATTGTAATAATTAATTAATGCACTATCAGGATGAAAAACTTAAAGTCTGTAACATAACATATTAGTTATCTGCATATATTTTTCCTTTTATAGTTACTTCTCGTGACTGCTGTGATGCTATTTCTAACCAACTATTTTTGTCAAATTAATTAATTTATTAAATTGTAACTTGGTATGCTTTTGTTGTTATTATTTGTTATTTCTCTTTTTTCTAAGCCAAAACTAAGTACATTTTCAAAGTAAAGTTTCTATTTATAGTGAAAGAGGTATGTTCGGTCTGAAAAGAATAATTTCTCCCTTTGCAAAAACAGAGATAAAACAATGATAATAAAATTATACAAAAATATTTTCCAGATACTTAAAGAAATATTGAATAAGGTGACCAGGCATTTCTTTTCTAACAGCAACCCTTAAAGGGAGATTAAATAAAATACAGTAATGTGAAAAAGTTAGGACACCCTATGAAAGCCTGTGTATTTTTGTAACATTTTTGGATATACAGATATTTAATCTCAATATCAACAATACTGAGAAATTATAGGAATATAACTAAACAAATAAAACTGAAGAAAAGACTTTTCAAGATTTGTAAATGTAATTTACAAAAATGCATATTCTAACCGAGGAAACAAGTTAGGACACCCTACCCCCTAATAGCTAGTGTTACCTCCTTTGGCTGAAATAACTGCAATGAGACGATTCTTGTAGCCATCTATGAGTCTCTGACATCGGTCTGAAGAAAGGTTGCCCCACACCTCAATGCAGAATTCTTTCAGTTGTGAGATGTTTGAGGGGTTTCTTGCATGTACAGCCCATTTCAAGTCACCCCACAGCATCTCAATGGGATTAAGATCTGGGCTTTGACTCGGCCATTCCAGGACTCTCCATTTCTTAGTTTTCAGCCAGTTCTTGGTGGATTTACTGGTATGTTTTGGGTCATTGTCGTGTTGCATGGTCCAGTTCCGCTTCAGCTTTAATTTTCGTATAGATGGTCTCACATGATCCTGAAGCACCCTCTGATACACAGTAGAATTCATGGTGGATTCTATGATTGTGAGCTGTCCAGGTCCTGCTGCAGCAAAGCAGCCCCAAACCATGACACTTCGACCTCCATGCTTCACAGCTGGTATGAGATTTTTTTCCTGGAATGCTGTATTTGGTTTACGCCAAACATGTCCTTTGTTCTGGTGTCCAAATAATTCAATTTTGGACTCATCTGTCCAAAGATCATTATTCCAGAAGTCCTGGTCTTTGTCTACATTCTCTCTGGCAAGCTTGTGCAGTCTCTTTCTGATTGTAGAGGCATGCACTTTCACATCAACAGTAGCCAGAGTCTGATGTAGGTCCCGTGATGACATGTTGGCAGTTGTTTCGAAAGCCCTCCACATCTTGACTATTTTCCGGACAGTGGAATGGCTGATTTCAAAATCTGTTGGGACCTTTTTAAATCCCTTACAAGACTCCTAAGCTGCTACACTTTTCTTACAAGACTCAGAGAGCTTTTTTTTTTTATGACGTATGTACAAACACCAACAAATGAAAAAAAAAACAAAAAAAAACAACAACATGACGTATATACAAACATTAACACCAACAAATGGAAAACAAAACAAAAAATGAAATATATACAAATATTAATATCAACAAATGGAAGTAAAACATGAAATATATAGAAGCATTAATATGATCAAAAGGAAAACAGTAAATATACACAACATTAATATATACAAAAAGACAAGAAGTGAGAGTTCAGGCAGGGCGGTGCAGAAGCCGATCTCCACCCGACCCCCCACCAACGCACAAAGGGGTGAAACGTCCAGCCGCCAGAGTTGGTAAAACATCCCGGAACCCATGCGCTGGTAGTCCGTCTCAAGATGGAGCAACAGCCGATACCCGGCTCTACCCAGTATCGAAAAGTACGACACCGGAGCCTGCTCGAAAATAAAGTTGTTCCGAGCAGGCCAGATGACGTACTTAAAAATGGTAATAGTGTCCAGAAGGTAATAGTGTCCAGATGGCTGGGAACAGGTACATGGTACAGGATGGTCTCCGACGAGAGGGACGAGACCTGGAAAAGGCTCCCAGATCTCCGCCGACGTCGGACAGAGAACCAACTTCTGCAAGACAGACTCCACCTGGGCGTGACACACGGGAAACAACTCAGTTGGACATGAGTTCCACATGTAGGTACGGTCCCTCACCAGTAGGATGTTATGCACCACACGCCAGTTGAAAGCCTGGAGGTAGTGATCAACATGGTGCAGCGCAACGCGGCCTCAAACAACGTCCCACGGTAGAGCAGGATGGTTTGCTCGATCCTGTGGGTACATGCGGTGACCAGCAGCTGGTTGAAAGAACGGCAGTCCGTCGGTACATCGGCAGACAAGACACGACACCGCCGTAACGCAGCAGCAGCGTCGACATACCAGGGCGGAGGGTCAAAACACATAGGTGTCTGCAGGCTTAAAGGAATACCAAAGAGCCTGCACCCCGTGTCAACCAGAAATCGCATGAGGTGGCAACAGGGGTGACTCTCCGTGGACAGACAACGAAAGGAGACAGACAGAAAAAGGGAAAGACTCTGGGACCGGATACATGGGATGCCCAGACCTCCCCTATGAGGCTGCAGAGTCAAGGAGTGCCTCGACACCGCCTCAGGCTTGCTGCCCCAAAGGAAGGCATAGACAATGCGCTCGATGGCCCGAGCCACGCAATCATCCAGAGGAAGGACGGCCCCCAGGTACCAGAACAAGGGGAGAATCCTCCTCTGCACCACCTCGTAGAAAGATTTTTTTTTCTTTTTTGGACTGGTTGAAAGTCACTGCTATTGCATCAATTGATGATTTGTGGAATGTTAGCTTAGGGGCTGCTTGAAAGTTACAGAGACTATAGCAGATGACAGTTTGTAAAAAGTTAAATTAGGGATTGCTGAAAGTGACACTGTCTATATCAGCTGAAAATTAGTAGAAAATTACTCTACAGGTTCGTTTAAAGTTGGAACGACACTACAAATTATAACGTGTAGAAAGTTAGTTTAGGAACTTTACGAAAGTCCTGCCGACTGCATAAGCTCACAAGTGCAAGGTTAGTTCCGGAGCTTGTTGAAAGCCATGACGACTACATAAGCTCAGTTTCTTATAGATAATATAACATTAAATCGAATTTCCGTTACTATACACATGCTTAAAAACAATTAGGTGTTGTTTACTATTGCTTAAAAAACTGTTATGTGGTTGGTTATATTTAGTGCCTGAAAGTTTAATAAATTTATGGCCACCTAAAATTTTCATCTAGTTTCGAACAGAGATTGTATTAACACATCTATAACATCAGACAGGTGAATTTTAACTTCCAAAAAATGGATCGCCACATCCACCAGATTTATAATTTAATAGAAGTTATCAAACATTCAAGGTGAAACTCTGACCATTTCTTTAATTCAGTAGTTTTTAGTTCAGTAAGTTTGGAAGTTCAAATAATATAATCAAAATGTTGCGTAAAAGACTAGTGATCAAACGACAAGATGATTCTTAGAAAGAGCATAGAATGTTAAAACCCCGACCAAAAAAAGAAGACTTTTGTAGCAGTAGTGATAGCTTTGAATTCAAAGTTAAATTCCACACTGTAAAATCATTACAGGTATAATTTCGTACGATTCTTATTAAAGTACAAGAGAAGTTTTCTGTACAACTGTTCAGGAAATGTTTTTGATGAGTTTTCTAGAGGTAGCTTTATATCCTCCCTTGTCAAATGACAAGAACAGATCTTCTGGTTCCTTGTACCTATTATTGAGAACTGGTACAATTTTCTATCATCTTATACTTTCTCATATAACAGAATAGAAAACAAGTGGATCTATACAAGAAATATGTGTCACTAGTTAGAACATAATTTTTTTTTGTTCCTTTTAACTTGTAACTTGTGTTAGCTTGAGATGAGAGAACTGAAGAAAAAGAAAAACAAACAAGATTTGAAAGTTTTACAATCTTCTGTTAACAATTTTACAGCTGTTATCTTTCGATGCTACAATGCCTTTTTCCTTCCTTCATAATGAAACTTACTTTATTTTCATAACATACATCGTCAGCTTTAAGAACTTCATAAACAGGACTTCGGAAATATAAATTTCTCTTTTATAATTCGACTCTAGTACGTTGTAAATTGATTTATTTGCATATACTTAACCCAAGACTGTTCTGTTGTCTGTCTTCTTCCAATATTTTTGACATCCAGAGTGTCACTGAGAAAATAAATTTTTTTGATGTTATTTTAGATATCAAAATCAAGTTTATGCTAATACATAAAATACAGTGTACATTTTATTGTCTTTGATAGATTTTAGCAGTGGTATCATACTTGTAATCGAATTTTAGAATAACTGAGACATAAGATAGATAAACAAAGATATACATATGAATGAACTTATTCAATACAGTTCTTAAAGTGGGTTTATTTAAATCAGCATGTCATCACATTATCTATATTAGAATGTATAAACAAAATTATTAAATAATGGCTAGCTAACTCATAATTTAAGAGAAACTTGAAATCACTGGTGCTTTAGGAATACGTGGAAAGAAAAAAATTTCAGATATGTTGAATATTTTATAGCTTGAGCTCCTGTTAATGTGTTTCCATTTGAGCATGATAATCTAACGGTTTTTAAGTTCATTTATTCGCATTATGCGTAGAAAATGCTGAAGAACCGCAAGGCGTTGGGGGCAAATCATGAAGTATGATAAGTAAGTGTAGCAAGCGATAGCAGGGTTGGTAGGTTTTTTGGCATCTCACCGTCTATTATAAATGTGAGGCCATTGTGATCAAAAATTCAACTGCATTCATTTAGCGAATAACCTGATATTGTCACGATAGGGGGAAAGTAAGCGATAGCTCTGTCATTTCCTAGGTTTTTTTATGTCTGTTTGTTCTATGAATTTCGCTACACAAGGGCTATCTGCGCTAGCCGTCCCTAATTTAGCAGTATAAGACCAGAGGAATGTAGCTAGTCATCACCACCTTGGGCTATTCTTTTACCAACGAATAGTTGGATTGACCATAAAATTATAACACCCTCATGGCTGAAAGGGCGAGCATATTTGGTGTGACTGGGATTCGAACCCGCGGCTTTCAGTTGAGTGCCATAAACAACTGGCCATGCCGGGTGTTTTTTGTTTTTTATTTTTTATGCAAGACATAGAAAAGCGTAACAATAGGTTGTACGTTTATCCAAGTCACTGTTGTTCTCTTATTTGTGTGGCTGGCTGCTACGTTTTAAACATTTATAATTTCTCAGCCGTTGTTGGGAAATATCGTAATTGGAAATAATATCAAAACCTTTCACATATGGTGTATTATTCTTAGCTTAACACTTCAGAATAATATATTTTCGTATAAGGTGTAGATTTACAGATTGGGAATACCTGCTGTAAATTTTTGTGTTATAGCATGAACAGTTTGATAGTTTAACCAAATGTACATGATTGTACAAATTAATATTTTAATTAAAAATGAAGATATTTACAGTTCTTTCAATATGGCCCGGCATGGCCAAGCGTGTTAAGGCGTGCAACTCGTAATCTGAGGGTCGCGGGTTCGCATCCCCGTCGCGCCAAACAAGCTCGCCCTTTCAGCCGTGGGGGCGTTATAATGCAAGGGTCAATCCCACTATACATTGATAAAAGAGTAGCCCCAGAATTGGCGGTGGGTGGTGATGACTAGCTGTCTTTCCTCAAGTCTTACACTGATAAATTAGGGACGACTAGCACAGATAGCCCTCGAGTAGCTTTGCGCGAAATTCAAAAACAAACAAATAATCACATGTTGTTGACATACCATATGTCACAAGAACACGCGAGTATTGTAATTAACAACAATTTAGAAAACTGATTAAAACAACATATACTCTTCAAAACAAGAAACGCAAAAGGGATATTTTTGTTATTTTAAAGAGAAATATATGTAATAACGTTACAAGCTCAGAGTATGTGATGTTACACGTGTTAAGGCACTGATTGTCAGACCAAAATGACAATAAAAGTTGTGGACTTTGAAAACGGAGGAAAACATCGGATTTTTCCCCAAAACGCATGCGTGACCAATACATTTGTTTGAGAGATCTGCATGTTCTGCAAGTGCAACATGTGCAAAATCCCTATAAAAGTGACGGGTTATCGGTTTCCATAGCTCAGTGTTAAGCCACCGACACGCAATACAGTTACGCCAAGACTGACTGAAGCACAACGCAACAACGCCATTGGTCGCTTGGAAGCAGGCAAATCTCGATCAGATGTTACCAGAGCTGTGAATGTCCACCCAAGCACCATCACAAGGCTATGGAATCGTCACCAACAACATGGATCAACTCGTGATCGCCCACGATCTGGCAGCCCTCGTGTGACCACGCCCGCACAAGATCGCTACATCCGGTTACGTCACCTTCGGGATAGGACCACCACTGCGACATCTACTGCCTCAACCATACCAGAGCTGCGTAGGATTTCCGATCAGACCGTACGCAACCGTTTACGAGATGCAGGAATCCGACCTCGACGTCCAGTCAGAGGCGTCATCCTCACCCAGCAACATCGTCAAGCACGGCTGCAGTGGACTCGGGCACATCGGGTATAGCCTCATCGACGATGGAGGCATGTTTGTTTCAGCGATGAATCACGTTTTATGATACGTCGACGAAATTCTTAGGCCCCATGTGCAACCCATCATGGTGAACGTCAACGACGTTTTTCAACATGACAACGCCCGTGCTCACACAGCCCGACTCACCACTGTCTTCTTGAGACACCACAACATCAACGTTCTTCCCTGGCCCCCCAGATCACCAGATTTAAACCCCATCGAACATCTTTGGAACGAGTTGGACCGACGTCTGCGATGGCGACAACCTCAACCGCAGACTCCTCCTCAGCTTGTAGCAGCTTTGTAGGCTGAGTGGACAGCCATTCCACAGGATGTGATTCGTCATCTCATCGTTTCCATGAGCAGGAGATGTCAAGCAGTTATTGGTGTTCACGGGGGGCATACTCGTTATTGACGTTGAGTGACGTTAAACTTCACTTAGTGAGTGTGGACTTCGCCTTTGCAGACTTTGGATGTTCAGCAATGAATGTGCAAAGTTTCACACATGTCATACAGAACTACCCGGAATAAACACGTTAACAATTTGTCTCATATTTTGCCTTTTGCGTTTCTTTTTTTGAAGACCATACATTATTTAACACACTGCTAGAGTTACAGTTATATTCACTAAAAGTTAATAAACCCTTAAAAACAACTTTGAGGAAATGTACAAAGAATACGAAGCATAGAGACGCGTGTAAGACCTAAATTAATTCAACGAAAAGGTTTAAAATCACATTAAGAATGTTTAATACAAAATTATGTAATGACCTGTAAGGTGGTGTTTCATTGGAGAGATAGGATATTTGCTCAAATAATTTTACAAAGATATATGTTTATACAGTTCATAATTTATAATCTGTTATTAAAATTCTAATATAAAAAGTGAGGACCATTCATACATTTAAATATATATATAATATTTCTACAATTATCATGAATAATAAAGCAACGTTGTGTGAATATTTTAATGAACCCTATATAAAAGATATAATACTATGAATTGTAAACATTATTGTAACTTTTATGGTTGTTAAAAAGTGGCATATAGAAAACATAAAGAATTAAACTAACATTAGAGTAAATTTAGCAAAATTTCTCATCTACGATTGAACGCACTGTCCTTTAAAGAAGATTTCTACAATATAAACTGTAGTGCAAGTTTATAGCAGTCATACTGGGTACGATTGAAAATGAAGAAGAGTAGTTTCAAGAGTGCGTTGTCTTTAACAAAATGTTTGGGCTAAGCATTTTTACAAACGATATAAAAGCAAACGTTAAAAAGCTATACATATCCATCTCAGACCACCACTATGTTACACGTAGAATGATATATAATTAAATGTGAGATATGTTTAAAAATGTTTTGAAAATACATGTATGGGTAATATCTATGATATATTCTTTAACTATACTTATATTACATGAAATTGTATGTAAAATGTTATAAAACTGCTTAAAGTTTAATCTCATATCATATTACATATTATCTAAAGAAATAAGTTAAACTACACAAAGAATGTTTTATCTATAGTTAATACCTATATTCACACTACAATAAACTCTTTACAATGCTTTGAAATGGTTCCGGTACGTTACAACTCACTTGAAATTCTCAAAACACTTCCAACACAAACATCTAGAATAGAGGTTAAGAAATGTATCCAGAATAAAGGTCCAAAATAGAATATAAGATGGCTTTAAAAATGCTGATAGGTCATTAGATCGCCAAGAACAGATCAATCTGATACAAAGCAAGATAAATACGAGTTATTAGTTGACGGTCCCTGAGGAGTAGCTTAGCTACACGATGCTCTCACTCTCACTCAGAAATTAGCTTTTCTCCAGAGATAATGGGGAGGAAAGACAAATCTCACGGGATTGCTAATCAATTGACTGATCCAATCATATTTTCTATAACTTTAGATGATAAAAGCCAATAGGTAGGAAGACATATCTGGATAATAAATGTCAGAGCATTTTTCGCGTGGTCCTTATGATTAACGTGTCATGGCATCACATTATGAAAACTTTCAAGTAATACTACGCACTATATTACGGAAAGCTGAATAATAACACGTATGTTTCAATATGTTAGTCCAAACAGCCTTCAATAAAAAAATATTATGCATTACACAATAAAACCCTAAACAGGTAGAGTGTCATACAAAACACTGTCTGAAAAATACTAACTCATCATTTAATACTTAAACGTACGGTATTGGATTAAAGAACAGTCAAATTAATTGAAATTAATAATCCACTGATAGTTATAATAGAATTATTTTTAAAAGACAATTGCGTTAAAAAAAACACCGGGCAAACTTCGTTTTATTCTCTTTAAAGTTTTAAAAAACAGAAAGAGTAATTGTTACTCTTTGTAATTTTAAATTTCTAACGAATCGTTATTCAATTAAAATTCTTATAAAATTAACCTCTTTTACCATTTAATATATACCTTACCAATTCCATATAGGATCTGTGTATGTTTTGTCAAACATATTATTACAGTGATCTTTGTGTTGTTAGTTATACATTACGTTTGTATGTAAACACTCATCTATAACAATAAAGTGGTTCTGTGTATTTCTGTGTGACCGCCATAATTCCAAGAGTAAATAATCTAGAAACCTGAAATTCTGCACACATATTAAGTAAATCTTCAAAATGTGCACCTGGATTTTACTCATCTTATTTGCAAGCATGCGTGTGCACATTTTTTTAATGAGGCAAGCTAGCAAGAAACCACATAGAAAAGAAGTGTGATCACCATAGCTCCAAAACGACAGAGTCTAGAAACCAGAAATTTTACACCAATATTACGAAAAGAAGTGGTTCATTATACTACAAATAGAAATCGCAAACAGATAGAGAACAGTTTGGGGGCGTGTGATTTCTCTTAATGCGGCAAACCAGCGAAAAACTACATAAAAAGAAGTGGTTCCTTATATAACGTTTCTAAAATATTTAGAAAAGCCAGCGCGTTTCGCTAAAAAAAATGCGTTCTAACAATGGCTTTTATCTCACGTTCTTTAGCAGCAAAAGTGTATAGGCTATACTTTAAAACTAAATTTGGTTTAGAATACACACACTGACAGACTAACCTAGAATACATCAACTTAATAGCCCTAGCGAAGCCGGGTACTTTCGATAATTTTATGTAATTTGTAACATATGCTTTTAAAAATGTAGTTGAATTACACATTCTTAAGCATCATGAAACAAAACACCTGAAATAAATTGCGTGAGATGCTTCACAAATAGATTCAATAATAACTGTATAATCTAAAACGTTTCAATCTATTATACAGAGACATTAGATACAATTATAAGACCTCGAAATCCTACTACAGGAGTGGAAGCTGAAAATAACCTTATTTATTATTTTTTTTATATAAAGCTTTACACTTTAGCATTTAAGTATTTTATGTGTGTTCTAGGTATAGTTGCTTTATATTACATTAGTATCTGATACCAATTGAAGGCTAAATCTATGCATATTTATTGAGTTTGTCTGAGTTTATATCAAAATAGTGGTTTAATGTAATCTACGATAATTACCTACATACTTATATTATGCTAACAACTTGACTACTGTCATTATTATTTCTTCTATTTTTTTGGCACCAAAATTAACCCTCAAAATAAATGAATGAAATTATCTATGTTATTGCGATACAGTATAAAATTATTTTATTTTATATCTTATATATTTAGTACATTTTACTGTATTAAACGTAGCTGATTATTTGTGTTCAAAATTATTGTATTATATCGCAATATGTTTTGTAAATCATGTCGATTGTTAAATACGATTTTGATAAATTTTGAGAACTTGTTATTGGATACCATTAGAAACAGCGGAGCAAGCCCATTTAGTAGGGTTATCTTTTAAAAAAAAATGGCAGCAGCAGAAACGAGACTTTATAGAAGTTCCTCAGAAGAAACATTACAGCTGAAGATTCCAAGAAAGATGTTTTTAAATGTCTGCACTATAATAATACGTCTATAGAATAAAGCCAAGGAATCCGATATTCATCAAATTACATCTCTGTCTATACCATTAAATGGATAGTGATGTGGGGGTGCGGTTATATCCATCAGAGTTGGGCTTTATAGATAGCAGCATATAATATTTATGCTTTGTTGCAAAGTGCAGGGGATTCCTTTTAATACACACATCCACATTGTATCGATCGAACTCCTCCGTTATCCTCAATTACTTTCATAGTTACTCCAAAATAAGGGTTCTGTAATCGAAAAAAAACCGTTAGGAAATCTTCTCTGGTACAGAAGTACGCGTGCCATGATTGATCTCGTTAATTTGTAAGTTTCAAACATGACGCTCCCAGAATTTCAAGGGATCCAGGAACACTGAAAACTTACTTCTAAACCTTCGCCATATCTTGCTGATCCTCCGGGCGTGTTTAATTTTCCTTGATACTCTTTACTACGTACATGAGCTACGCCGTATAAAAAAGTACTGCCTGCAGGTAATCCCAAACAAGCTTGAAAGTTTTGTTCTGTTAGCTTCATAACCGTGGGAAAAGTTTGCGGGCAAACAACCACAACGCGTATTAGCATAGGAAAATATTACTAACAATATTTCACAATATTTCGGATTAAAACTCACTTAGTCCTAGATACCGATTCATGTGTATATCTAGGAATATGAAAATACTTTACTCCACAAAATAATTTTTAAGTTTTTTTAACTTTAAGGAAAAATAATATATTTAGTATGATTCGATTTAATTTAAATTAATAGTCACGACCTGTTGCATAATACTTAATTCAGCAAGAAAATGTGATTCACGATAATTCTTAATTAATGTCCGTGGTTAGACATAAACTAACATTACGACAGGAGATTTTTTTTTC
The DNA here is from genome assembly GCF_004210375.1 of Tachypleus tridentatus. Classification (NCBI taxonomy): domain Eukaryota; kingdom Metazoa; phylum Arthropoda; class Merostomata; order Xiphosura; family Limulidae; genus Tachypleus; species Tachypleus tridentatus. The sequence continues at coordinate 35,132,947 of NC_134832.1, read as the reverse complement.
TGAAAATATGAATCTACTTGTTTGTTGTTAGGCACAAAACTACACAATGATTATCTATGATTTGTCTACCACAAATATCAAAACTTAGTTTTAGCGGTAATAGCCTTCAAACGTTCTTTCAATCACTGGGAGCCGTGGAAATTGATATCCACTGGCTTCACACTCACGCTCTTTATAAGAAGGAGTTATAGCGAACATTACCAATAGTTATGACGTGAACGCTTTTTACAAGCTGGCGATTATAATGCATTATTCTTGTCATAACAGAATAATATTAGGTGTATTATGTTTTTGAACACTACATTATATATCTAGCCCCTTAGGGATCCCAGCTGGCCTAAAGGGCTCTGGATTGAGCGAGAAAGTGTGGTTGGAATATTATTGTTATACGTATACTCTTTTAAGTGTTGTGAATTCTTAATGGACTAGATATATAATTAAGTGTTTATGAATACAAGAGGTCTAATATTATTGCTTTATAACATGTATTATTAATTAAGGGACTACATTCTTCAAATAGTAGCATTAAAGGTGCAACATTATTCATTTATTGTTATACACATGGACAATGATTTAGTTGTCCTGATGATTTGGTATTAAGACTGAAAGTATCACACTTAGAACAGACTATAGATATAACAGTGTAATAAGTAAATGGCAGATTATTAATATCAGATACTAGATTTAAGATAACCAAATAATAAACATTTTCAATAAATTGTTTTGTTTCACCTATTTATAATTCTGGAGCAACAAAACAGTATGGGCATTGACGCAGGTGTCACAAGAATAAAGAAACGTTGTGTATGCTACTATTGTAAGTAAGTTAGAAATGAACATAAGTGGAATACATTATAGTATCAGCAGTCTAAGTATTTCTTAATGGAAGAAATACAATACACTTGAAATACAATATAATTGCAACATTTTTGTGGCTTTGAGAAGGAAAGGTAAACCAGAAGAAAGCTATTGTTTCAACACTCTCGGTACAAGGATATGTTTTGTTTTTGTTTTTTTGTCATGGACTATGTACAGAATTACTCGAAACAGTCATGTTATGTTTATTCTCTTAGCTTTACTTTGTAACATATTTTAAGGAAGTTGAAATCTGAGTTGTAATTTTACAATACTCTTATTTCATGTTGATTATATCTTTTATCTCAATCATGGAGTGAAAATCTAAAATTTCTCAAAATATTCAGTTTGTACTTTGTCACTAAAATGTGATCATAGATGTGCCTCTAAAACCCAGTAATATATCAAAATGTCTTTCTGAGTTTGCTGTAGACCTAAATATTTTAAAGGACTAAGATTATCAGTAATAGAAACATGCAGGAAGGTGTAGAGATCTCGACAACCAGCAAAAAGCGATTGAAACGATAAATTCTTTGCTAGTTTATCGTGTAAAACTGACTCTTTCCAGTTACGTATCTGTTGTGAAATTTTTTTACATTATAAAATAGATTATCATTTTTACACCATGCTCGTAGGAAAACGAAGTGCTACTGCAAACATCAACGAAAATCCCTTTTTTTCTGTTTTTTTTCTTTGTTACACACATAGTTTGTTATTCGAGTGTTTGAAAACTGATAGCAAGTGGGTAGGACTTACTAACTCATTGTCATTCAAGTTAGCCTTGTAACAAGACTAACGACCATAATCATGGAAACTAGAGTTAGGAGACGTCAACGATAATTAGGTATTAGTGGTGTTCTATTTCTGTATGTTGTTAACTGAAGATTTCAGATTATGATGCTTCTGTTACATTGTTAGGGAATCATAATAGGTATGTTTTCCTTAGTGGGGTTCAGTGTGCGAATCTATTTGAATAAAGCAGTACTTTGCAATTGAACACAACACGCATCCTCTATCTATCATATATCATATCTGAGCTTTGTTTATAAAACTTTCTGTAAATGATACAGTCCATCAGAAATATATTTATCTCTCAAATAAAGTAGCTTAACCTTATCATTATAATAAAGCAAACGCGTTGCATTAATCATTTAAATTTGGAGACCTATTTTGTGGCTTGGTGAGGGAATTTAATATTAAAGACAACTTATTAGCGTTTTAATTCTAGAAATAGCCATGCAGAAAGGGGTAGAAGTCTCGGCAACCAGCAAAAAGCGATTGAAATAATAAAGGCTTTACTATTTGATCATAGAAAGTTGACTCTCTCCACTTACGCATCTATTGTGAGACTTTTGAATACCCAATTTAAATGCTTAAATTAATTTCACGACTGCTTTTTGGTTAAATTTTAGTTACAGATGTAGCAAACATGACGTGACCGCAATAGTTTCAACTCGTGTATTAATGAGATTAACACATGCACTATTCAACGTTCTGTAACATCACAGATGAATGTAAAAAAAACGAAATGCCATCTTGTTATAAAAGAGCACTTCATATTAACTATTATTTAATAAAATATATTATTCATCATATCTTTTGCCCAGTTTTGCTATTGGGTACCGAATTTTACAAAATGCTGTTTATTATTAAGCCGTGCTAACGAAAACCAATGTTTAGTGTTATAACCCCTCAGCTTATCGCTAGGTACCGGAAGACTTATAAAAGATACATAAGAAGTCAATTTATCAATATTATTATTGCTACTATAACTTGGTTAAATTATCAAAACTAATTAGATTTTCAATTGTTAAAACTTTTTCGGGCAATTAATTTTCAGCGCTTTGGGCTTCTATAAAACAGTTTCGTCAATAGTGAGTAAAAAGTTAAAATGAGTTTTGATAAAAAAAATTGTTTAAAATCTTCAGTTAAAAATAACAAAAATATAAATATACCTACACGTATTCTATATACATATATATGAAAACATTTTAAGTTATACAGTTTTCATTATAAAAATGGGTTAGTGGTGGCTTAGTAGTTAGTATGCCAGATAGCGAATCTGGGAATTCGTGATTCGCTTCCCATTGCTGTAAAGACAGAGATAATTATATGGAAGCTAGGATCTTGTGTGCGTTATACCAGTGATAGTAAAATCCTACTATTAAAGTTGAGACGAACAAGAGTTAGAGGTGCATGTTGTTGGCTAACTGCCTTACTTTTATTCTCTCAGCTCAAATGTAGGAATGGCTAGCGCAGATAGCCCTTTTGTAGCTTTGCACAAATATCACATTTAATTCAAACCAAACAATTTTCTTTGTTCTGTCAGTGCAGTACAACTACAAGTATTACTGTTGGTTATGTCAAATTTCTTTGTATAAATCCAAAATTTAAAGCAAGAGTCTTAAAAACACGAGTTAAGAAGTAAATAGGTATAAAAAATCTAGCTTAACTGTTTTATATTATAACTTCATTGTAATTTTTCTTGTTTCACTAAGATACCAGTTTCGTGAATAATTCCAATCTTTAGTGATATAAACTTAAAGACAAACACAGACGGAAGTTTTACCTGCCATAAAGAAAGTATAACTCTTCAGTAAATTAAGTATAACTGGCCATCAAATGCAAAATGCCTCTGTTTTATCAGTAAAAGTCCCATCTTCCTCGCTAAATGCAGGAAGTGCGTTTACATGCACAGGAGTAGCTGTAGAGTGCCAGCAAAGTCAATTCCACATATGAACAGGATCAGAAGAGAAACAGATAACTTTCTTTCCCAGTCTTGTCCATGGATGAATACATGAAATATAGCTATTCACCAAGACTCTGGGGATCTTGAGAGGATATCTTAGCATTTCAAGTGAATTGTACTTAAAATGTACGAATAAATAGCCAAACACAAAACATCTGTTGCTAAGATTCAATCGTCCAACGCTCTTTCGTGTTTAACATTCAACTGGGGATTGCTCTACAATCTGCAGAGTGTAAAACAAAGTATAAAGTCAGGATTAAGGTTCAACAAAATCAATCCTTGTCAGAATTTAGCTTACTATGCAGATGAACTGCAACAGTTGCATTGAGAAATATATACAGGAATAGTTGTAGCATACTTAAAAATCATACTCATCGATTAATGTATAGAATATCTGGCTAGTGAACCCACGAAGCAGTGCATTGGATTCTGGAATATAACATTCCTAATAAAGGAAGTGTTTGCAATCATTAGATTTAAAATGGTAAATTGAGCTTAGTCATTAGAGAAGAAAAAACAGAGTATACAGCCAAAGTGGCACCCCTAAACAAGACACCAAGAGTTCAGGTGGTACCAGATTGAAGTGAGTCATCTAAGCAAGTCTATTATAAACGCAAGAGGTACTAGGATCCATAGAGACAGTAAAAACATAAGTATCAATCTTAGTTTTACCCCAAGTACCAGGAAGGACTATGATATAATGTGTGAAGCACTTATTTACCTGTAGTTGTCATTTACACTAGAAGAAGAATTTTCCCCCTTAAAAATTGTCTAGGAATGGCCTGATATTTTATCCGGATTACCAAAACAGCACCATAAATATAAATTTAAGTAAAAATATTCCATATTTCAATCAGAGTATTTATATGTTCAACATTTTACTATGTTATACCATAATATAATTTAGTTCCACTCCCACATTTTATTTACAGATTGGTAAATTTAGCATATAAACTTAATAGAAGAATTAGGACACCCAGTGGAAGCTCACACATGTATTTAAATTAATACGTCGTGTAGAAGCCACTGACATGTATATCAGTTTATCCGACATACTTTCTACAAAGACTAGGGTTACAGCATCAGACCAGGTCTTGTAAAGATCTAAGAACATGTTGTATAGTATAAAGGCTTATATAACAGGATTTTACTCAAATTTATTGTGTATCAATTACCTTGCCTTGTCTAAAAATGCTTCATAAAGCTTAATTCTGCTTAGATGCAGTATAATTGAACGAGCTGGTAGAGCACTTCGACAATTTTTTTAATGGATTAAATGGACCAGTTCTTAACCCAGAAGCACATATCTATTGGAGATGCATTAATGTTAACAAACTACTTATATGAAGGCTCAAGTGAGCAGAGTGAACTGAAAGCTATTGGGATAAATTAAATGTTGCAAAGATGATATTATAGCCACCTGAAAGCAAGTTGCCTTCAGATTTTAGGAAGGAGAATATCATACTAGGGATCAGACTGCATGGCATTTTCTATATAAACGTGATGGAATACATTAATATAGTTACACTGCCATAAACAGAGAATGTTTGAGCATTTTGGAAAGTTTCTCACTGGATCAACTCCTTGAAATGGTATCAGTATACTAACAAGTTATGAGAAGGTCAACCTAAGGCTGAACGTTTTGTACACGTGTGGTGGTCTGTACGAATTCCAAATACGTTATTTAGATTCTGCAATGCACCTGGTTAGCGGCATCAAGTTTCGAATCCTAAACATGCTAATCAACGAGATAAAACCGATCTAATAGAAACTCTTAAAAATACTGTAATTTTTACTTTTTAGAAGTATACATAGTAAATTAAACGTTTAGAAGAGCAGAAAACGCATGTAATGCAATTAAATATACAAGTGAAAACTATATAAACATTAATTAAGACAAGTTGAAATATGTTTGCAGTTCTTGGAACTATAATAAAATTATCCGCCTTTAAAATGTATGTAGTACACTCACATATGAGCTAAAACTGTAAAGTTGGCGGCAATCATAAGAACCAGAGACTTAAATAGCAGATTTAATAAGATTAAATGCTAAGTTTTATTTATAAATTGAACTTGTAATTGTGATCAAACTTTTCAGTATAGAAAATTGTAAACACAAAGTTATGCAAGTTATATAAAATGTTAAGTTTAAGACTGATTGTTATTATAATGTTGATGAAATGTTGAGAGACGTTAGTGTACGTCACTCTATGGTAGTTCACTGAGAAATATCTGCGCGCTTTGATGCCACTTCGTGGTGCAATGGCAACTTAACCCTCTAAAGTCTGTTACGTAACAGCTTAGTAATATCTTGGGGACGGCATGCTTTGTATATTACGCAACAAGTATCTAGTTCTCAGGTGTTGGTATGATTTACATATTCAGTAACAGACGGTATCCTTAGATCTTCACTCACGTCACTGAAACGGTATCTTTTGGATGCAGAAGTGATCCGATAACTACTGGCCTTGTTAGTGTTTCTATACAATGATTGTATCGGCATTATTCTGCACACTGTTAGAATTTGTGTCAAATGTTGTAATTAACTTTTGTATATAATGACAATAACAGTAACGATAAGAGGGACAAATAAATTGGAACTATTTATCTGAAGATTTCGTTTTAATTTAGTTCAACTAAATAGAAACATCAAATATTAAACTAATTTTAAAAGGTTGCAATAATTATAATCCTAGTATTCCAGGATCCAGCTACTCAGGCTATCGAGATTTTGTTTCTGTAAAGCAGAATTTCATAATCATAAATCGCCTAAGTAGCAAAGTAATGTTCTTTTAAATATTTAATACGTCTAATAATGTTCTTCTATCTTATACTTGTGTTTTGTTTTCCCAGATACATTGCTGAAGTCCAATTTCTAGCATTAAAATCCCTTGAACGTACCCCTGACTGTGGACTAAGGAAAAGTGATGCAACTTGATCAAATAAATCAACAATTGCTTTTTTTCCTACCAAATGAGCGTGATTAGGTATAGAGACAAGTCAAGGTAACGTATACTCTTAAATGATTGGTTCCTACATGTATAAAGATTCAGTCACTGCACAGAAAGGCAGAATACTATTTAACTATAATTTACAATAACTTTCTATAGCAGACAAGATTCATTATGTTATGTTGTATTTTAATTCTTGTGATCATGTTTATCAAGATCGTAATACGTAAAGCAAAATATGATTCAGGCTGTTTTACGAAGTCTAAGTACCCTAATAGCACAGCGAAATGTCTTTGGACTTCCACCGCAAGAAACCGGGTTTCCATACTCGTGGTGGACAGAGCATTGATAGCCCATTGTGTAACTTTGTTTAACAACAACAACGTGGTCAATATTAAATAATAATGGTTTACTTTTCTCGATATTAGTTTTTGATTGATTGTTTTAAGAAAAATCTTACATATTTAAACATATTCTCAAACTGTAATCTTATTGTATATATATTTCTATATTATTATTTGTTGGAAACTATTGGTGGTTTCGCTATAAGCAAAAGGAAACATTGAGATTAGCAGTGTTTTCTTATGCAAGGGGTTATGATAACTCAGTGGACTTCTTTTTAATTTCAGATTAATGAGGTTTACAATGACATTAAAATGAAACTTCAGCACACTTAACCGTACGTATTAAAATATGTAATAAAGAAAACTCCATATATTTTGTTAATTACCTGGATTATTTAGAGCCCGATATTAAATTTACTTATGATGCTGAAGAAAATGCGTTTATCGTTTCTTGATGTATTAGTTAAGAAAACCAAAAATAAGTTAGAAACTACTGTTTGTCATAAACCTTTTTCCGCTTTCATGCCACCACCACAAGAGTGATGTAATAGGTATGAAAAAGACAAGTTTTAATTGTTATCTCTGTATGTTTTAAAGCTATGTTCTAAACAAGATTAAATAAATGTTATTAATTAAATATGTAGCACTGGATAAAAGGTTTTTACCTAATATTATTAATAAAGTTATGAGAAAATTTATTAAAATTAAAAATGATGATTAAAAAAGAAGCTAATACCCACATTTGATGAAATAAAACAATAAATGTTATTTATACCAGTTTTCCAAGTTTATCATGTCAAATTTTACGAAAATTAAAAATAACCTTATTCTGAATAGTTTTTGAATTAAGCACATAGCAACACAATGGGCTATCTGTGCTTCAATTCCATATAATTCAGCAAATTGTTTTTAACTTGAGATCTATGTAAATTTATACACATATGTAATGAGTTTGAAGTTCGATTCACATATTCCATATTACATTTAGTACATGTTAATAAATAAATTATATTTTTTATTTTATAAAATTAATTAGTATAAGTAACAGAACGAAAAGTATTTAGAACAGGACATGTGAGACATCTTTAGGTATTATATTTTAATACATTAGCAGCAATATAATTGCTATAACCATAAAATCTAAACAATGCAATGGAAGGTGCGACATAGTCAGCGACCGTTCACATACATTGAATAAATTTTAGTGAAATTAAATAATTACATTCAAATGAAGCTAAATGAATAAACAAACTCATGAGGAAGGACTGTGTTAAAAACAGCAAATTCCAGTCTCTGATTAATCATATTATAACTATACATTTTCAAACCATAAATAAAACACATTAACATGAAATAAAATATGCTGCATATTTTTTTTAAATGATCCTAGGCTACAAGCTACAACTTGCGATTATAAAATGTATCCTAGATTTTGGAGTTGACTGCAGATGTAGGACCCACGTTACAGTTTGGATACACTGTCTATCAGCTTTTAATTCGCTAGCCTCACATAAGAAAATTAGAAATTAGGAGAACGAGATGTGGGTACTCAAGCCCACAACGTCTCAAATCTATATCACCCTTCACTGCTTGCAGATAGTTGTGGGAAGGTGACTTCTCTCCAAAGTTAAAATAAGTATAAGAAAAAGATAAACATAAAAACATGAGAAATAAATAAAATAAAATAAAAAATGAAAATAAGGCACTATCATTTGCGGTTAAGTAAGAAATTAACATCCCTGGTCCCAATATGGTAGAGGCACTAATTAACGCGACATTAGTAGAGTTATAGTTTACTGTGACTTTCGTGCTTTTATATGTGTACATCCTCATAAGGTCGTGCGAAGTTAAATTCGTGGATGATCTTTTCTGTGTTTCACAAAATTTGAAATTTTTAGTTTATGTTATCTTCTATATGTTACTAGAACACATACGCAGATTTCTGTCCTTGCTAATTCTTTAACATTTTTAAAAATAATTTAAAAATTATAATAATAATAATAGGTTCAGTATAAAGAGTAACTATCCTATTTTCCAGCACAAAGAATTACAATTTCATTCTGTGACATTTTTAACATTACAGTTTTTGAAAGAGTACAAAAACACTTGAGTCAATAGCCGATAAAATAAATGCAAAGGAGACTGCAGAGGTTATATGATAACGTTAGCTTGTAATTTTTAACTTTTTTTAGTTATTTGAGACTCTATCAAATACCTTGGAATTAATAATCAGCAAAATGGATGAAGCGAAGGCTGTAGGGTTAAACGTTGTTAACGGTTTGTTCACGGAACTTAATCATAATTCAAGATTTATATCTGCGTAATTATAGCCTTTACCGTAGAGTACGGAGAAGAGAGAAAGTCCATAAACATGTCCTCTTTCCAGCAGAATAGTGATATTAACGTCACAAAATCACAGCTCGAGCCTCCGATAACAGCCTGCTGCTGTCAGCCAGCTACCTTTCGCCCCAGATTTACATGATTCTACCAAGAATCCATTGGAGAGCGTGCAAGCGGCGGTCCTTACCCCAGCCGCAATATTTACTTATTTTCCTAAGGTTTCCAATGAACGGGTCGCTCGAGTTCGAGTTTGTCAAATCAGGAGATAAGATTGCTTCATGAGATGGAGATAACTGTAGGAAGAGAAGGAAAAAGCAAGAACTGTTAATACGCTTTTAAGAAAAAACACAGTAAGTCATTCGATGGTTTTTGCGAATTGTTGAAACGTGAGAACTAAAAATGTTCCACTGACAAAAATTATACAGAATTTTAAAGCTATAGATTTTTTTCTTTGTAATAGATATTCAGAAATGTCCAGTAGTCACTTCCAAACATCTGTCCTTGAAAGCTGTTGTACGATAAAAATCGAGTCAATATATTTTTCTTGTACTTTTATTCAGTGTAAAGTTTTTGTCATACAATTTTTGCCTGTTTATACATCTATAATATTTCTGAATTATTTATTATGTTTCTCCGGTTAATTATTTTAGGGGTAAATGAAATAAACTCCAAAATTAAATTAATACTGTAAAAATATTGTTTTGAATGTGTGATTGTCTTTAAACTTTGAATCACTTTCTAGAAAATATTCGAGCTAGAGCTAGTGGTTTACAAGGACTTTTTCAGAAAAGGTTTTTATGAGAAAAATTTTGCTATAAGGTGCCCTATAGTCGCAGATTTGGGGGATCTCTAAGTATGCAGCTGTTTTGCTACTTCGCCATTTTCAATTTAAGCGTTGCCATTTTATAGGTTGAGGAAAACGTATTACCGAGTTTCATAGGTTGCTAAAGAGAAGGCGATTTTGAATCATTAAAATTCAACTATATTGCTTTCTTTCAAGCTTTAAACCTGTTCTAGTTTTTGTATAACATTAAATTACTAATACATGTTCCGGATTAGAATCTTGTAAGACTAACAGGATTTAATAGGCAAGGATACTGTTTAAAAATATAAGATTTCATTCGATTACTTTATACTAAAACTTTTTTTTTTTAATTCTATAACCATTATCTACTTAAACTCTCAAATACGTGACGTAATTTTTAATACTGTTCACTATCGTTTGGGCTCATATATTGGTTCATATTGAATAATTTTATGTTTTTGACTGTTATAGCACTCACTGCAAAAACTGAATCGAGTGAAATCATTCATTTTCTATGTAGAATATGACCGAAAATATCGTTAACAGTTATGGTACCAAACTCATGAAACAATTAATTCTAATCTTTATAAATGAGAACGTAAAAAGTGTTTTTGATAAGCTACACTCTGGTACCAGATGGAACTCAAAGCGGCAGCTTACTTTTATCGGAAGTTAATATTAAATAATGGAGTTCATTTGATATTCGTAGTATGTTTGCAAACATTTTTGTTATTAGGGATTCTGAAACTAATAAATTCATGGTCCCATAAATTGGGATACAAATATTTTAGGGAAAATATATTTAAAAGGTCTATGGAAAGACCCAGCCAGAATAACAGTTATACACTCCACACAAGCCGAAAACACCAACAAAACAACGAAAAACAACCATCAAAAACTAGGCAACATCGACAACTAACAGCCCATCTTCTCAGACAGAACTAAAAACATTTACATTTATTCCCGCGTTTCTTCAAATGAAGTCAAAAAACGAAGCTAGTTTCTGTTTAATATGTAAGTATCTTTACGTATAGTTTTGAGTGTTCTAAACAAAATTGTTGTTTTTAACACATCTTATAAGTGGTTTAGCACTTGTTTTTAAACGTTATGTTGAGTATGTAACTAAGGTATATTTATGTATAGTTTAAAACGTTCTGTAGGACTCTGGCGTTTTGAGCATACCTTAACTGTGAGTTCGTAGTAGTTTTTAGTACCATACTTAGCATTTCTATAATTTAAAATATTATACTAGTAGAGTATCTAATGGATTTTGATCAAAAGCAGACTAACTTTGTACATCAGAGCTAAATTTTAAGTTACTATTAATGAAAATAATTCTACACAACAAACAGATCCGAAGTGCTTAATATCTTGAATTAGTATACAAAAAAAAACTAAAATCTATAATGCTTTTCAGAATTTTTTATTTTACCAAAGATATGGGAAAAACAAAAATAACCTTCATATTCGTGGTCATCCATTCGGGATGCTACGCTTGCGTATAAATAAGAGTAAAACTCTAAGGAAATGTGCCAACAATGTCGGAACATCTACAGCCTCATGTCTACACTTGTGTTTCACTGTTCAAAATATCAGTAAGTTCAGAATAATGAAAAAAAAACGCATTTTCGAAAATAGAAGTTAAATGCAGTTTGAAACTACAATTAATCTTGGTTATTGTATCAAACGAGATATTTACACCCGTTACTACTCTGTGTAAAAGCTGTGTTTTATGTTACTGGTTAAGAACTTGAAAGGAAGTAATAAAACAAGATACCATATACTTCTGTACGTGCCGTATGTTTCAGTAAACTTCACATACCCAAATGGTTAAAACATATACACTGTGTATGCAGTACAGAACGTCCAAATATAGGTATAAATGCGCATATACGTTCTTACCACATGTAAAATTACCAGTAACTTAGAAGTTTTTGATTTTCGGTCCTTTTTTCCTATCATATATATATACGTCTATATAGCGAAACGATCTTTAAGAAAATATTTTTCATGTATCGACTGGTCCCGGCATGGCCAGGTGGTTAAGGCACTCGACTCATAATCAGAGAGTCACGGGTTCGAATCTCTGTTACACCACACATGCTCGCCCTCTCAGTCAATCCCAATATTCGTTGGTAAGAGTTGGAGGTGGGTGGTAAAGACTAATTACCTTCCATCTAGTCTTACTCTTCTAAATTAGAGACAGCTAGCGCTCAAGGGTGTTTACGAAATGAAGTTGAGTCAGTCATCCAGCCGATCTGTCAGCTTCTAGATTGGAGTTCAGTAATAACAGCCGCGTCAAGGATTGATATTCGGCCCAAGAGGAAGCATCTATAAACAGTTTACTCACAATTTTTCCTTCTTTAACTTTGCCGACAATTATGACCTTTGTTTTCTTACTGTTAACCACATACATTAACTACACTGAGGTTAAACTTGTTTATTTAAAACACTGATGATACATTATTATTTACTCTTACATATAGTTTGAAACGAATTTAAGTAAGCATACACCTTTTCTCCTTAAAACTCCTTGCAGCTGTCCTTGTGTTTGTAATTACAAAGGATGTAACGAGTAGAATTTTAAAAGAAGAGGCTATATTATCTCTCACGTGATAGCAAATCTATACTTTAACAATTCGTTTTCCTAATACTGTAGAGAGAGTAATAATCTCAAAGGGCAGAAAAATACTCTTGGAGGGTTAACTCTCAGCTACAATCTCACATTGATATTTTATGTACGATCTGTTTATTTTTACAAACAAATTCTTAAATTTCATGTTATATATAACGTAAAGACGATATTTATTTTTCATAGTTTTGTTAAAAATATATTGAACTTTAATAAATTAACCATAAATTTTATAAACTTTGTTACTTGTTATTTCCTTCACTGTCGAGTTTACTGAAGCTTAGTTCCTTATTGTTTAAATCCAACAAATAGACGAAAAAGAAATGGACAAAATGGCAGGTAGCATAAAGTTACATCATTAGGCAGAGTTTTTCGGTAACGTATTTTAAAGTTTCATCTTACCTTAAAATACGATATATGTTTAAATAATGATGCCTATTACCTTATAGTGTAACATATTTTTACGATATTGGCTACGGTGATAAAATCTGTTTAAACCCTTACTCATAAACAAGTTTAAATACCTTTTTATAAACATAAATTTTACATTCCTTTGAATTCATAATTTCGTATATGTTGCGTTCTAAAAACCTTGACCATAAAAGCAATATTCATGTATATTACAGATATGTAATAAAATGATTCAAATTATGTGTTATTCCTATGAATAACATCAGTCATAATTTATAGACTTGTATCGAGACATTTATCAAAATCAGGAAGACTAGTAGCACAGATGATTTATGAAAACAAGATATCAAGCAGTGTTAATTGGTTTAATTCAACAACCAGTTGATGGGATTTTTCTTTCTTATCAAATGGTAGCTATGTAATATAACCCCTTGCAACAGACTTTATCTACCTCCTTAGCACCTATCCAAAATAAAACTAGTTTTGTTTAATCGTGACCACGAGTACAAGTTCTTTCTTCCGTACGCACCATATGGCTTTTTTTTCCGTTTTCTTAATTTGTTGACTCTCTCAATAGGCCCGGCACGGCCAAGAAGCGTGTTAAGGCGTTCGACTCCTAATCCGAGGGTCGCGGATTCGAATCCCGGTCGCACCAGACATGCTCACCCTTTCAGTCGTGGGGGCGTTATAATGTCACGGTCAATTCCACTACTCGTTGTTAAAAGAGTAGCCCAAGAGTTGGTGGTGGGTGGTGATGACTATCTGCCTTGCCTCTATTCTTACACTGCTAAATTAGGAACGGCTAGCGCAGGGAGCCCTCGAGTAGCTTTGCGCAAAATTCAAAACAAACAAACAAACAGACTCTCTCAAAATACAAAAAAATAAATAAAAAATTGAAAGTTCAGCTGCACATTGTTTTAGCAACAAAAATTGTCCCGAATTTTGATTTAGGAACAATTTTAACTTTTTATTTGATCACTTTGTATCATGTTATATTTGCAAACTGTGAGATGAAATTTCAGTTTCTTCTGTTTGTAAAATTTTCCTTGTCTTTTTTTTCTTTAAACGCTGATTTTGTTCCTTAAACTAAACAGTAAGTTGTTTTTAAAAATTGCGCATTGGTGGTTTGTTTTTTTTATCGATAAAAGAAAATTATATCTGAGATCCTATTTTTTAGTTTTTATATTTACCAGAAAGGATCGTAAAAAAAAGGTTTTGTTTTTTATTTAGTAGTTTTGTCATATAACCCTTACCGAGGAAATCTTCAAAGCTATAACACAATTTTAAAGAGCAACATAACCCTAAAAGCTCTTTGAAACAAATAGATAAATCATGAAGTAGCAATCCGCAAGTTACAAGTCAAATGTGAATTTAATACCCGCCTCATCAGTTTAATTGAAGCTATACTTGCAAAATGTTTTACACCTTTTATCAACATATTATATCTCATTTGATTAGGCGCTAAAACGATCTTTGGTTATTTACCACAATGAAGAAACAGAAAATAAAGAAGATAACTGATGTTTTTCGTTTAGGTCTGAACAGTTCAATTTTAAAATTAACCGATTGTATTATCTTTTTATGTTAGCAAAAACTTATGAACGATTAACACATGCGAAATTTAGTTTTTTGCCCACTGGAAAAAAAAACTGCTTAGGAAATTGCCTAGAAATTTTTGTTATCGGCCCGCAACAAAACCGTCTTCGTTGTAGGCACACTTATATTCGAAAAAATTGGATTCATTTGTATATTTGTAAAGATCGTAAATATTGGTTGATACGAAAGTTATCACTAACATCATACTTATTTAATCTTAATACCTAATACAACAGTATTTTGTGATATTTTAACCTACGAACAATAATCATGCTCTAAGTAGATAAATTAGATATGGTTCCTAGGCAACCTAAGAAAGTAATTGCTACTGACTAAACCTTATAGAAAGGACTACCATTTTGATCTTAGTGTTTAAAGATTAGTGAGTGTGTATCTTGCGAGTGATTTACATTTACTAGATTTACGGAAATGAAAAATGTTATTGTCTCAGTGTCTTTGGGTTAGAGATTTGTTTGTTTGTTTTTAATTTCGCACAAAGCTTCTCGAGGGCTATCTGTGCTAGCCGTCCCTAATTTAGCAGTGTAAGACTAGAGGGAAGACAGCTCTAGTAATCACCACCCACCGCCAACTCTTGGGCTACTCTTTCACCAACGAATAGTGGGATTGACCCTCTCATTATAACGCCCCCACGGCTGAAAGGGCGAGCATGTTTAGCGCAACGGGGATGCGAATCTGCGACCATCAGTTTACGAGTCGCACGGGTTAGAGATTGGTATTTGGTTGGTTGTTTGAAGTTAAGCACAAAAATACAGAATAGGCTATCTGTGCTTTACTTACCACGGGTATCGAAATCCGTTTTTTAGTATTATAATCCCGCAGATATGCCGCTTTGCCACTGGTGGTGGTAGTGTTTGTGTACAACAGAAGTGTTTTAACCGATTAAATCTTACACAGTGGAGTAATGTTTTGGTCTTAGTGTGTGTGTCTTGGAACGTACATTATAGAAGTTACATATAACTATTAAATTTTACGGAAAGAGATGCTGTTTTCATTTATTGTATGCGAGTTGGAGGTTGATTCGTATATCATAAATATGTCATATAGCTACCAGTTTTATGAAAATAATACTGTCTTTGTATCAGGAGCTGGTGCGTGTCTAACAAGGAAGTGACTTTCACTTATTAAAGTTTAAGAAAATATCGCAAAAAAAAGATGTTTTTGTCTTTGTCTCTCTTTCTATGTGTGTCATAGAAGTAACTTCTAGGTACAAAATCCTATAGCGTGTAATATTGCATTTTGCTGTGATCTAAAGATTAATGTGTGTGTGTATCATATTAGTGGTTTCCAGCTACTAAACATTATAAAGTAGAGTATTGTTTTTTTCTTACTGTCTATGGATTAAAGGTCAGTGCGTGTATCACAGGAGTTAGTCCTACCCGCTACATTTTACGTAAGTGAAAAGTGTTTTTGTCTAAGTGTCTGTGGGTTAAGAGTTGATGTCTGTTTATCATGGAAAATACTTCCAGTTACTAAATCTTAAAGAGTGGAATACTGTTTTTGTAGTAATGTTTACTACAGAGAAATTCATTTAAAATAAAAATTTATCTCAGAATGGCTGGTATGGGTATTAAACACTTAACCTGAAGAGTTAACACCCATACCAGCAGGCCGGCATGGCCAGGTGGGTTAAGGCACTCGACTCGTAGTGTTAGGGTCGCAGGTTCGAATCCCACTCGCACCAAATATGCTTCTTTTTCAGCGGTAGGGAAGTTATAATGTGACTGTGAGTCCCAATATTCGTTGATAAAAGAGTAGCCCAAAAAAGTGGGTGGTGATGACTAGCTGCCTTCCCTCTAGTCTTACACTGCTAAATTGGGGGCGGCTAACACAGATAGCTCTTGTGTAGCTTTGTGCGAAATTCAAAAACAAATAAACAAACCTATACCAGCCATTTTGAGATACAGAATGCAATACTATTTTTATATTAGTATCTATGGAACAGTGTGTATCGTGCATATGTCTCCTACGTACTAGATTTTATGAAAATTATTACAAAAAAGTAGATTCAACCAATAAATTTTACTGAAAGAAATAATGATTTTGATTTAGCGCACAGACGTTAGGAATTATGTGTCCCTAACTTACGGACTTCAACCTACTAAATTTTTCTTTTGATGATGAATGTTTTTGTCTTCATGTTTGTACGTTATTGTTTTTAATTGTCGTTTTTTTTGTAACCCGCAGCCAGTACTCTGATCTTAAGTCACTCTGTAATGGAATTTTTTATTATCAAAACGTGTTTGAAGCTTTGTTAGCGCAGATAATTTAGAATTATAGAAATTAACTTGTGGAGAAAAAATTTAGTAATCCAAAACAGCCTGAGGTGATCCAATTTGAAGTTCAAAAATAGATATTATTTTTAACTTAATGTATGCGGCGTAGCCACTGGTTGGTGTATGTATGTGTGTTATGGAAGTGATTTCTACCTACTAAGTTTCAACTAAAGGAATGTTTTTGTCTTAGTGTCTGTGTATTAGGGACTAATATATATATATATATCATGGAAGTGACTTGTAAGAGTTTGGGAAAAAAATGTTTTATTCGTCTGTGTAGTTAAAGTATTTGTCTTGGTGTCTGTAATTAGGTATTGCTGTGTGCGTATAATGAGTGACTTCTACCTACTAAATTTATGGAAATGAAGAACTATATTGTCTTTGTACTTGGAGCTTAGAATTGGTGTGTGGTATCATGAACGTGACTTTTACCTACTAAATTTTACTTGAAAGAATACTGTTTTTGTCTTATTTTCTGTAGGTTTGAAATTTGTGCGTTTTATATATTTGACTATGCCTACTAACTTTTCGGAAATAAAGATTGTTTTAGGCTTTGTGTCTGTTAGTTAGGAATACAAGTGGGTTTTTATCATGGAATTGACTTTTTCTTAGTGTCTAAGGATTAGGAATTAGTATGTATAAAATATCATATATGTTTATGAAGTATAATGTTAGCAACTATGGCACACTTCAGTCATAGTGTAAGGATTCATTATATTCATAACAACACTGTGTTCACTTATATAATATGGACTATATTTAGTATTATAGTGGGATGATAGAAAATGTGGGAAATTTGGAATTAAGCAAAATAAAGAGCCATTAATTTTCTATCGTAGAAAAATTCCATTATAATTTTTGTAGAAATTTCCTTTTCAAACTGAAGTAGAAAAGTTTATTATACATTTGAAAGCGAAACTTACTATATTAAATAGTAAAGGGCATGTCACGTTTATCAACATCTCAGCGTCAAGCCACATGGTGTTGATTAGCGAATGGCGTTCAACATTCAAAGCTAAACGAGTACTATTTACATGCATGACTCTTTCTAGTGTCGGACCCAGATAATTCCATTGTAACAACAGCAGGAGGCTAGAGATTACGAACGTAAATCTTAAAATCTGTCTTCAACAAGGCAAGATTAAATGGATTTAAACACCAACCCTGCGAGAAGCTCTATTCAAAGGCGGCTATCGACAGCCATCTTAATGATAGACATAGTAGCAAAGTCGAAACTAAGATGGAATCCTTGCCTGAGTTTAATCTTATTGTTGTTTCATGGGATTTTTTGACTAATCTCTCGAAAAATTGCTTCCGTATACCCCTTGCTGTGTCAAGAAGTCAGCAAAGAACTCAAGGAGTGACAGTGAATTTATCTTAACAAACGGTCAAAAAAAGAAGGCTGAGTAAGCACGAATATATGTATATAGGCATTCAAACTGTTAAGCACAATATATGGTACACATTCAGAATTATTGTTGGTTACGAAAGGTGAATCGTTCATTCAAAATATAAATAATAATGCATTGCCAAAAGAATTAATTTTGAAGTGAAGGAGTAAGAAAACACTTTTTTTTTCCTGTGTGAAATGTCGAACCAAACAAAATAAAAAAACGGTAGTTTTCATTTCAAAGAACCTACTAAGCTTTCAAGACCGAGCGTACACTTCCAATATAAAAGGTAATTTGTTAAATAAACGTCTTTATTTTAAATGGGAAGCAGAAATAATTGAGTTTTTAGTCTTACACTGACAGGAGAAAAAAGAAATGAAATTCTCATATTTGTTCTTTCTAAAGAAATATGTGTATAAAAAATTAAAGCATAATAAATTATGCTGTATATAACTTCAGGAATATGCTTATATTATACATTATTTAGTTTTTATAAATAAATATGCATACAAGAAGGTTAACTTATTATAACTTAATTAAGGGAAGATGGAATTCTAGGGAAAGAGCCAAAAAGTAGAATTTGCTCACAAAGATACTAAATGATTATGAGAAATGCAAAAATTATAAACATATTTATCTAACTGACTATATAAATGATTTCCCAATATTCATTATTTTATATCTTCCAGCTTTTTTATAGTAGAAGGTTCACATTTAGCCTTTCATTTCATATTCTGAAATCGAATGTATGGGTATTAACACTTTTACTAATAAAGCAGAGTACAGCGTTTCCATCTATTTGAACAGATAGGTCATTTCAACATTGACACTAATACTAAAACTTAACAGAACCTTTCGTTATGATAGTTTGGTGATAACATAAGACAATCAAGACGTTGTAAGTTGTTTAAAATATTGAAATGTATAAGTGTTTTAATCACATATTTTTGTTGCTTCAATTCGATATTGTTATTCTAAAATTATTCTGGATTAAATAGGATTAATTTTCAGCTTAAAATTATTTATGTTTTATACGACTGTCCCATCTAACAGGGTCGAGACGGAGAAGTGGATTTCTCTGTTTCAGACAGATCTTAGTCCTCCTGGAGCTACGCTTTTTAGAAAACAGGAGGTAGTATTTTTTAACAAAACAATCTACATATGTATGTGCATGCATTGGCTTCGATATAGCTCCGGGCGTTTCTTGCCCATTTCCTGACGCCCCTTGTTGCTTGGCATGCCACCCTTACCGCATCTGACAGCCATATTAGGATATTTAGTAAAGGCAAATATGGCTGCCTGTAGAGCAAATAGAAAGGCTCCTCACGGGACTGAAGAGATGCGATTCTCTGAGCATACTCTGGCCGATCGGCCTGATGGCGTTACTGCCAAAGCCAGACTGTTACCTCTTCAGAGATGTCACAAAAGAATATTTAGACAACATAATAACTAAGAATAAAATAAATATTGTGGAAAAAATTTAAACACAAATTTAAGCAAACACTTTTTGAAATGTCTGTTAATGTATGAAAAGTAACCAGTTTTAACATTTAATTATGATATCTACCCGTTGAAACTTAATTACTTTTAACTGCATAGCCATGTTCATGCCGTAAATCATAAAAATATATATTTTATTTAAATAGATATGAATAGTTTTGCAAAACAATTTATATGCAAAAGTATCAAAAGTTTTAATATATTTCATAATCTTGTTAATCTCCGACTGTCTAAAACAATTAATTCTAACGTAAAATATCATTGTAACGTTTTGTATTTTAATTATTGATTAAGGATTAAACACTTGAATAATTTTTGTACCTCATTTAGCTTTAATGTTTGTTTCATTAAAATTACCAGTTAAAATCATAAATATTTAGAACATAATTTTCATTTATGGTATATATGTATACACACTACAGCCTTGCAATTTCCATAGACCAACACTGTCAGTAGAACGATCGTGCTGACTAGCTCAGTGACTTTCACCGTTGATTTTCTGCTGCCGTCTTTTTTCAGTGCCCTTCACAGTGTTGTGCCTATCTTTAATAACGTGCTTCACAGTGTACCGTTTAGTCAGTGTACTTTGTTCGTGTGGAAACGCAAACTAACGTGGCAGGGGTTTAGTTTAGAGAGAGAGAGGAATCTGAAGAATTCTCTCTCCAACTGGGGTTTTCAGGAACGTTGTGGTTCCTCTTCGTCCCCTCACATGAGAAATCGTTAAAATTTCCATGGGTTTTTCCTTCATTTTAATTTTGACATTTTTAGGGTGGAGTGGGGTAATTGAGAGTGATAAGAAAGACGGGAAAACTGGACGAGGATGGCATAAGTGAAGTGAGCCAGACCTAGGACGGAGTACAATGGCGGCTGGCGAGTTGATTTAAAATTAACTAGGACTTGATAAACTATAACTGAATAAAAGAATCAACGACTCTTCTCAGGATCATGTAAGAATGTGGCAGGCCTGGCATGGCTAAGCGTGTTAAGTCATGCGACTCGTAATCTGAGGGTCGCGGGTTCGCATCCCTGTCGCGCCAAACATGCTCGCCCTTTCAGCCGTGGGGGCGTTATAATGTTACGGTCAATCCTACTATTCGTTGGTAAAAGAGTTGGCGGTGAGTGGTAATGACTAGCTGCCTTCCCTCTAGTCTTACACTGCTAAATTAGGGACGGCTAGCACAGATAGCACTCGAGTAGCTTTGTACGAAATTTCAAAATAAACAAACAAACAAACAAGAATGTGGCTGGGACCAACAGATCCAATGCCAGAGATTTTGTTGTGGGGGAAACGGGAGTACCCCTAGAAAACCCACTTTCACAGCCTGAGTGCCGAAAAATCTACCCAGACCGTACCTGGAAGTAGCTGGGAAGAAACACAGGAATTAAAAGGAAAACAAAAACAAAAGAAAAGCTGATGGACTGTCACGGTGGTATACCTGGAAACTGTTAGCTGCGATCTTGTAGATCAGGTAGTAACTTCGTCACGAACTTATTTTCACACTTGAAGCCCATTGGTGCAAATGAAAAACGTGATTAGGTGGTGGAACAACTGGCTGTTTTTCGGTGGGTTGTTCTTCGCTGGTCTGTGATGCTTTGTTTCTTCTTGTAATTTTGGTTTGAGTTTTCTGCGTGGAGGTAGTTTGTTTTTCTGTTTGAACTGACGCGTCGATAGTTGTCTTGCTAATGGTTTGAGTCTGGCTGGTTGTTGAATTCTGTGGAACTGGGACTGTAGTGTGGCATGATCTGTCACTTTTCTTTTTTGGACTGCTGAATCTTGGCGTGTTGTTAACAGAGGGAGTTGACGTCTTCTTGGTCGAGTTATCTGTATCCGTGTTCGTGTTTCTTCTAGTTGGATCTGGACTCGGCGGTATTTTTGTAGTTTCTCGTTGAAAGTTGTCCGTTGGTTGTTTATGATGTCTGGGTGCTTTGTTTAACCAAGTGTTGAAGGGTCGTCGATGTGGGCGTTCGGCTCTAAAGTGAAATATGTGATAATAACATCTGTCACGTAAAATACAATCAGCACTGTACTTTGACGTTGTCATTATCTTCATGAAGTACGTAGGAAGATTCGTGTGCAGTTTAGACTTTGTGCTTTATAGTCGTGTTTTTGTTTTGTAAAACCCGACAGTAGATCGGTATGGCTACGTCCATCGGGCCCTATTCAGTTCGACGGCGGTTCATTCGCTTTGTAGTGCCCGCGTATCGCTACCCTTGGCGGTAATAGACGCCTTAACACCAACTTGGGAGGTAGCCACGTGGAGTCCCTCAAGCACTTTGATAACGGACGTTACGTGGCGACGCTGTATGGGTCTGCTTTTATGGCCACTTAGACCGGTCAGGGCGTTTCTTGTCGCCTGGACAGGTTCTATGTCACACCTGGCCTTAGACAGAGCCTTACCATGGCTGCAATTCACTGAATTAGGGATGTTTCATTTTATGCATCTAACCATCAGGCACTTCTCACCACATTCCGGAACTTTGTCCCTATTTTTGTGAGCCCTGATATGTGGAGGATGAGGTTGGAGACAACTGATTGCCTTGGTCTGGGGGCTTTGTTTTGTTGATGGGTCCTGGTGGGAAGGTTTCGAGGAAGCCTGTGCCTCCTTGTTGAGACAAGCTGGCAAGCGGCATTTGCGAACTCACCATCTAACCTTGTGATGCAAGCAGAACATCTTAGCTGCCTTGCTTCGTGGCAGGCCGATGGATCACTGGGTCCTCTTGGACATTGAAAATCATTGCAGGGATATGGATTTGGAGTATTCCAAACTATTTCATGCAGTAAGCGTCTCTAGTCTGATGGAATCTCTCGATTCCAGAAGTGTTACTAGAGTTCCACTGTGCAAGACACGGGAGATGACCAAGGCCAGACACATATCTAATCTGTCATTGGAAAATGGACAATCATCATCTGACATTTCTGACATTCTAGATGTGTGCCTCAGCTTTTATTGCTGTTTATATTCTGCTTCACCCGTGGACGATGGGTTGTAGTGGGACATCAGTCATATTTTGCCCTCCTTCGACCCTTCTTTTCACGATCAGCTGGTGAACTTCATCAGGTTGGGTGAATGTTGGTCGGCCATTTGGCCCATGCCACTTGGCAAGTGTCCTGGGCCAGATGGACTGCTGATGGAATGCTATCACCACGTGGGGCATGTTGTTGGACCCTTCTTCATCAGACTTTTTAACACTTGTCTGGCTAGCAGGTATATGCCACCAGGAATGCTGGATAGGCTCATTACTTTTATCTGTAAGGATCCCAGCCAGTCTAAAGATCTTTCCTCCTGGCGTCCCATATCTCTCTTAAATGTGGATGCAAAGATTATTTTGATTGTTCTGTGTGCCCGTTTGGGTGCAGTCATGCCTTATCTGGTTCATTGCACTCAGACGTGTGGCATGCTGGATAGAAGTATACAGCAAAATCTGATGCTTCTCAGGGACCTGTTGCATTACATCATGGACAGGGACATCCCTACGATCTTTGTGTCTCTCGATCAGACCAAAGTCTTTGATTGTGTTCACCAAAAATTTTTGTTGATTCTTGATTAACAGATATCTGACAGCTTCCTTTCCCATTCTACAGGGGATTTGTCAGGGCTGTTATCCTATTCACTTAATACACTGGTGATTGAGTACCTACTCTCTTATCTGTATCACTCAGTTTCGGTGCATGGCCTCTAGTTACCAGGGAGATGTGAATATCAAGTATGTTTCCCATGCAGACGAGGTGAAACTGTTCCTTGAGAACTCAACATCCCTAATTTCGGCGCTGGCCATTGTGCATTGTTACTCTCAGGCCAGTGGTGCCTGGTTCAACTACGCCTAGTCTCGGGCTCGGTGGCTGGGCAAATAAGCCTAGTCTGCTGACTCCCCATTTGGATTGGATTGGACCTCTTCCCTAGTCACTTGCTTTGGAGTTCGTTTACTTGCAAGCCCTGAGGTTGCCTGGAAAAGGTGGTACAGTGTGTTGGTTCGGCAGTGCATGATTACCGTTACTGCCCTAGTAATTTGTTTAGCAGGGTGGAGGTGGTTAAGAGGAGGATACTCCCCCTTGGTCTGGTACCTTTGAGCTATTCTTCCTCTGAATGACTGCAGTGAAGGGGCTATTAAGCGCCACGTCTTCACCTTCCCGTGGGGTGGCAAGCCTGAGGCTAAGTCTCAGTTTTCTTTGATCCTGCCACCTCGCTGGAACTCAATATCTTTTTTCTTTTCCTCCCAACCACCTTTTGCTGTTTGTCTTTGGAGAGTCATCTCTGTTGCCACCTCACTAGATTCTTGGTTGACATGGGGAACAGGCTCTTTGGGATTACACTGAGCCTGCAAACACCAATGTGTTTTGACCCTCCTTTCTGGAGTCTGTTATGCACATGTTGGTCCTTTGTCCAACTTCGGTGGTAATCTGGGAGAAGGACCATATTATATCACGTGCTGTCCCTGTTTCCAGTCACTTGGCCTTTTTCTTCCAGTTTTACACTAACTGTCTTTAAGTACGTCATCTGGCTTGTTCAAAACCAATTTGTTTTCGACCAGGCACTGGTGTCGTACTTTAAGATTCTGGGAAAAGCAAGATATAGTCTGTTATTCTGTTTTGAGGCGGACTATTACTGGCTGAGCTCTAGGGACTTTTTACCATCGATGGCAGCTGGATGTTTTACCTCTCTGTGCACTGGTGGGGTGTCGGGTCGAGCTTGGGATTTGAGCCGCCCTATCGCTGCTCCCGCTTTTAGTTATAGTGTTTTTTGTATATATATATATATGTAAATATTACTTCTTCTTATTTTGTTTTTGTGTTCTTTCCTTAACGGCCGTGTATGTATTCATGAATATATTTCTCATTATTGTGTCTTGTTTATGTTAATTTTGTATATTGTAAGTGTGTTTAACTTCTTCACTATGTATATATCTATTTATATGTACGAAGGCTGTTCAAAAAATACGCGGACTGACGTCATAAAACAAAATGTAATTTATTCAGAAGTTACAGGTCTGGGACCCCTTCAAAGTACTCTCCTCCCCAACGCACACACTTGTCCCAACGGTGTTTCCACTTGTTGAAACAGTCCTGGTACGCTTCTTTTGTAATGTCCTCCAGCTCCTTCGTCGCATTTGCCTTAATCTCGGGAATCGTCTCAAATCTTCTTCCTTTCAAGGGTCTTTTGAGTTTGGGGAACAAGAAAACATCGCAAGGAGCAAGGTCAGGCGAGTAGGGGGGGTAGGGAAGAACAGTGATCGAGTGTTTGGCCAAATACTCACGAGTTCTGAGGCACAAATTTCGCAGCAACGCGGTGCATCTTCAATTTTTCGGTCAAAATCTCGTAACAAGATCCAACTGATATCCCACACTCTTCATCAAGCTCCCCTGACAGTCAGACGTCGATTTGCTCGCACCAGGGTGTTGATTTTGTCGACGTGTGAGTCGTCAGTTGACGTGGAAGGACGTCCAGGACGCTCATCATCTTCAATGGACTGTCGACCATCCTTAAAACGTTCATGCCACTTGAAACATGCCGTACGCTTCATAGCAACATCACCGTAAGCCGTGTTAAGCATAGCAAAAGTTTCAGTCGCAGATTTTCCAAGTTTAACACAAAATTTCACAGCAAGTCGTTGCTCCTTCAGGTCGTTCATTCTGAAATCCGTCAAACGAAAAAATCGCACTTCAATTAAAACCGCGTAGCTAATACACAAATGAAGATATCTGCAATCGGAAAATGGCGTCGTAATCAGCTGATCTGTGCGAACCTAGCGACACCAAGCGGATTCCCTGGAACCAACTGGAGCCACGCAATTCAAACAGTCCGCGTATTTTTTGAACAGACCTCGTATGTATATATTTTACTCATTTCATTGTTTAATCATTTTCTTTTTTTTGTTTCTTAATTTTTCATAATATATATCTATATGTGTGTTGTTGGTTTTTTAGTATCCTTGTTATTGTTTTTTTCTACTCATGTGTATATATGTAACGTGTGTTGTTTTTCTCTGCGATGTATATATGTGCAGTGCATATATGTAACTTTCTTTTTTCCACAGTGTATATTTGTTCAGTGTACGTATGTATCGTTTTTTGTTAATTGTCATGGTGATTTGTAATGTTGTTATTGTTGTAAATAAACTAAAAATTCATGAGCTCAGTGACTTTCAACGTGGCACTGTCATAGGATGTCACCTTTTCAATAAACAGTTTGGCAACTTTCTGCACTGCTAGAACTATCCTGATCAACTGTAAGTGCTGTTATTGTTAAGTAGAAACGTCTAGGAGCAACAACAGCTCAGCCACGAAGCGGTAGGCCACACCAGCTAACAGAACTGGACTGCCAAGTGCCGAAGCACATAAAAATCGTTTGTTCACAGTTGCAATACTCGCTACCAAGTTCCAAATTGTCACTGAAAGCAACGTCAGCACAAGAGCTGTTCGTCAGGAGCTTTATGAATCCATGGCTGAACAGCCACACACAAGCCTAAAATCACCATGTGCAATACCAAGCGTCGGCTGGAGTGGTGTAAAGCACACCGTCATTGGACTCTGGAGCAGTGAAAATGCATTCGCTTGAGTGATGAATCATTTTTCATTCTCTTGCAGATGCCAGGAAAACTCTACCTGCTAAATGCATAGAGCCAACTGTAAAGTTTTAAGGCAAAGGTATAATGGTCTGGGGCTGTTTTTCATGACTGGGGCTAGGCTCTTTAGTTCCAGTGAAAGGAAATCTTAATGCTACAGCATGCAATGACATTCTAGAAAATTGTGTGCTTCCATCTTTGTGGCAAGAGTATGGGGAAGGCTCTTTTTTTGTTTCAGCATGATAATGCCCTCGTGTACAAAGCGAGGTCTATAAATGCATGGTTCACTAAGGTTGGTGTGGAAGAATGTGACTGGCCTGTACTCAGCCCTGAAATCAATCCTATCAAGCACCTTTGGGATGAATTGGAAGGCCTACTGTAAGCCAGGCCTCCTTACCCGATATTAGTACCCGAACTCACTGGTGCTCTCATGGCTGAATAGGAGCGAATCACTGCAGCCTGTTCCAAAATCTAGTGAAAAGCCTTTTCAGAGGAGTGGACGCTGTTATAGCAGCAAAGGGAGGACTAACTCCATATTACTGCCCTTGTTTTTGGAATGAGGTGTTCAACAAGCACATATGTGTGTGATGGTCGGGTGTCCCCATACTTTTGGCCATGTAGTGTATATTGCTATTGAAATTATTTTACACTATTACTTAGTACAGGGATGGCGAACCTTTCTTGAGAGTGAGTGCCCAAATTCTCTCATGTACCCATGTTACTTTTTAGCAGCAAATTATCATATATTACTAATATCCTGAATTATTTTAAATGATACAGCTTTTGGAGTTACATATAATTAACGTCCTTCACTGGGATTTGCAAAAGCTGTTCGATTCCTTTCGGTGGACACAGCGGATAGCCCGACGTGGCTTTGCTATAAGAAAACACACACGCGTATTATTAATAACTATAGTAATTCACAAGAAACAAAATTAATGAATTAGTAAATAATAATGGACTTTTTAAGGAAAAAGGAGTTCTCTTGCTTATTTACGTTTATTCATTGTTTTAATATTAACAAGAAAGCATTTTGTGAAACTATAAGCTTTGGTTCATATTATTTAACATAAAAAAATCCAAGAACTAAGAAAAAGAAAATAAGCATGTTTTACTGTTAGTGAGGCCAACGATGACAGATATTTTATATCAAGCTTGTGTTTGGTTGTTTGAAGAGCTATGCATGCAGCATTAGTTTCATCAGCAAGTCTATTTATATAATCACAATTCACAAAGTCTATCACTGAAAATAATGACTCAAATAAATATGTTGATAAAAATACTGTTAATACAACCACTGCGACATTTCTCAGACAGTCAAAAGATTCAGAAATAGAATTCCAGAGTTTCAGAACCTCGTTTTCTGCAACATTCTGCGTTATTCTAGTCACTAACTAATTTCCTTCAGTATTTTCTAGTTCAGCTCTTAATCTGACAAATTTTTGCCTCTAAATAAAGCTGCTTTGTAAATCAATCAGTTGTGTCTCAAAATTATCCAAGTCAATGCACCGCAACATTTCCAAATTCAGTTTGCAGTTTCTTCAAATAAGTTGAACTTATTAAATCATAAATAAACTTGTTCAAAAACTGAATTAATGATGTTTTAAAATTGCATTTGCAAGCTCTGAATGTATATTTCCTCATGAATTTCAAGATCTGTCACGTGTTTTTCAGGTTTGGAAAATATTTAGAAGTGCCATTGTAAACATCACGTTTAAAACTTTTCAGTTTGATTTCAAAAACTTTTATGCTATCAAATATAACATCAAGTATTTTGCCAGATCCATGAAATTTGCTCTATAAGTAATTTAAATATGAGGAGAAATATCTAAAAAGCATCAATCTTAATCTTCACAACATTATATAATTCTTGAGAAATTTATTTTTTTGTCAAAAAAGGCGAATTTTATTCAAACACTCAACAAATCGTTTAAAGACAGACAGAACCTCCACTTAGCTAGCAAACATTGTCGCACATAAGTAGTCCTGTGTAAACCAAATTATTCGCCTCTCTCAGTAAATTCTGAAATTGTCTTTTTGTAAAAGCACGCCTAAAAATAAACTTAACTGTCTTGGTTACAATTTCCATCACTTTTTCAAGCTTGCTAAGGCTACCTTTTGCACACAAAGCCTCCTCATGTATAATACAATGAAAGCCTATCAGTGGATACCAACATATTTTGCAAACAGATTTACAAAGCCTGCTCCTATATCAATTATGCTGGATGCACCAGCAGTTGTTACGGAAACTATTTCTGAAAAGTCAGCCTCAAATAGTGTTGTGTACACTGGGTCTGCGAGTAATTCAAAACGTGTCATCCGATGTCACATGTTCCTGTTACCGCAAACTGGCGCCAAGAAAGTGTGAGACATCTCTTGTGAACATTTCTCACTGCTCCTAGGTTGAAAACACTCATTCGCTGCTGCATTTGGCAATAATGATAATCATTATATATATATTTATTTATATGGGTTAGCGCTAAAGTTTGAAAAATCAAGAGGCGACACTGCATATCGCGTGCCACCTTGAGTGATGGCATGTCATAGGTTCGCTATCACTGACTTAGTGTATGTATTTAAATCTAAAGTAAATTTCCTTAGTTTGTTGTTGAATCATTACTTAGATTACAGTTTAAAATATCGATAACAGTAAGGATACCTAATTAACGAAACAGTTGCACTCTAATGATTAAAAGTCTTTTATAACATTTCAGACTGCTAGTTAGCCCGGTATATTATCAGTATTTTTATCTTGTATAATTTTTTGTTCTGTTCTATTAAGTAGCTCACTGTGACCAGAAGTTAATTATATATCATACTATATTAATTTCTCAGGTGGTATATTATCAACGTATTATTTGAAAATAAACATTACACAGATACTATATCTTGTGTAGCTTCAATTTCTGCTTTGTAATATAAAACACGTGTTCACTGTGTTAGAGAAAAGGTGTTGTTTTATGTCTTACTTAAGAAGTAATTAAAGTGATTTCCATTCATAGTAGTTGATAACATGTTTGCTCCGAATAACCTCTACTTAAACTTTTAACCAGCACTATCTTTTAAGTGGTTTCCCTAATAGTTATGAAATACACACAGAGTAATATTGAAGGGGTTTAAATATGCCAAAAGTAAAAAGAAAATTTCACTATATTCAGTTTGCCATAAGGCTAATAAATAACTGTTTTTAATCAACATTGTTTCTTAATTCCCTTATAGTAAGGAAAGAAAAAACACTCTTAGTCAATTTAATATCAAACACCATTTTAACCTACGAATAAAAGATAGATTATGGTCTGTTTCTATTGACAAAAATAAAAATTGAGAAGCGAATTTATTAAATTTATTTTAACTCTGAGGCTCAATAATTCAGCACAAAACACACATAACTATGGGCTTTTTTTCTTTAATATAAAAGTGTTTGAATACTTCTTAAGTCTACAACCATAAAATAGTTGGAAAATTGTGACATAAACACGTATGATACACAGAAAGAGTGAGACAGTTAGCTCCAAAAGTGAACAGAAAAATGTAGGAATAAAACAAAGCAGCGATATATGAAAGGATTAAGACGTTATTTTAAAATAATACCAATAAAAATCATGACAAAATAAAAAATAAAGCAAGATTGTATTACATAGAAATTGAATCGAGAATAAGAGTTAAACAAATTGTTTGTGCTCCATCTTCACATAATTTGCTGGTTAACTATCATACATGTACAGTCACCATTTTGATCTCCAGTCATTTTAATGTTTGATAACACCCACCTAATTGTAGTAGTCGCCAGTGTCAGGAATAGAGTTGATCAGAGCCTCAAGTGTAGCTGTGATTGGTCGCGGACGACAGTCTCAGTACTTCAAAAGAGCGACACACTTCTGTCAGTCACAGCAAGAAGCGGGTTCACCTGATGCTAACTTGAAGTTTACCCCAGCGACTTATTCAGTGAATAAAGTATAACGCAGGAGACCTAAAAAACGAAGGTGCCAACGTTACTTATAAGTTACTTTACCAAGTTACAAAAACTGTACAAGATAAGAAATTCACTTTCCAATATATTTTTGTGTTTTATTCATTAGAAACCACCTCTAAGCCTGAAAGTGTGGAGTCAAAACTGATTGCAAATATTATTGATTCAAGAAGTTTGTCGGCGCTCAGGAATCAGTCCATGGACTGAGGGTACACACAAGCTTAGAGTTTACTGGATCAGCTGGACAAGACAATCAGTAGTCTTATTCAATAATGGCCAGCACAGTTATTAGGGTAAGTGGTTAAAAGAAAAATATTTACCCAAAAACTAACGAAAATTTTAAATTGGAATATTTTTCAGAGTTTGTCTCATTTAATACAATATTCATTTCGAGAATAAAAAAATAAATAAATCTTAGATGACTAACATGATAAATAATATACATATATGCGTATAGAACTACAATTCCAGTCAATCTAAGCTGGAAATATCAGCTGATAAATAACTAATATCAGATACATTTTGAAGTAATCACAATAAAATTCTTGTATAATACTATTTGATTTACTGGAATATTGCATGCACCTTTAATAGTAATAAAAGTATCGTTTTTGCATATGATTTGGTTTGAATTTCGCGCAAAGCTACACGATATCTGCACTAAACATCCCTAATTTAGCAGTTTAAGACTAAAGGGAAGGCAGCTAATCATCACCATCTACCGCCAACTCTTGGGCTACTCTTTTTACCAACAAATAGTGGGGTTGACCATCACGTTATAACGTCCCCACATCTGAAAGGGTGAGCATGTTTGGTGTGACCGGGATTCGAACCCGCGACTCTCCGATTAGGAGTCGAGTGCCTTAACCACCAGGCCATGCCGGGCCTTTTTGCATATGAAAAAATTTCAATAGATTTAAAATTAGTTTTTTATTGTTATTGCAAAGATTTTCGTGAAGAGATGGTTGGAAATAGCAAAAACAAAGCAGTTTAAATAAATCTGACTGTGGAAAGATAACTTATGTAATTATAAGGTAGTTTGAAGGTTAATTGTCGTCTCTTCTTGATGACGAGAAACTCAAATGAAATATAAATGTATCTCAAAACGTGTGGTATGGGCATTAACACTTTTATTGGTAAGCAGAGAAGAACGTTTCGATCTTCCTAGGTCATCTTCAGATTAACCAGCAATTATGAGATACACTTTAATTGTCGTTTGTTTTAACCCCCAACCAGTACTTTCACTGTAAGTCACTTTGTCAAGTGGTCTGTTATTATCGAAATGCGTGTAGCCTTGTTAGCATAGATAATTTAGATTTTCAGAAGTTAACTAGAGTAGAAAAATTAGCTGCCCAAAATAGCCGATAGTGATCCAATATAAAGCTCTAAAATTATTGTAGAAAAGTTTAACATAATCTGTCTATATGCACATACATCTATTTTATTTTAATATTTGGATGTAATATAAAATATTTCTACGATCATACATTTTACATTTAACCATTATAACAGAAAAAAAGTCTCATTTAAACATCATTGTAGTTAAAGTAACTGGTTGAATACAGGCAAGATTAAGTTCTAATGGCCTATATCAGACAAAAGAAATAAATATTTATATTTTTAGTTTAAATTAGTGCGATGTAGTATAGAAACTGTTTACAGTTCATCAACAAGTTCCGCTTTTTTGTTTAGACCTAGTTAAACAAATTTTGTTATGGGTCATTAAACAGTACTTAAGTACTGTGTTTCGTAGGACTAGGCTTCATAAACGTTTCCACACTTCTCTTACCTCATAATATTGTTTGTTATAAGAGACTAAGTTATAAGTGCAAACGAGTTATATCTTACGATATTGTACGTGTTCTTCAGAAGTCAAGTTTTAAGAGAATTAGTTCTTATGTAAAGCATTTACACGCTAGACTACATTAAATTTTCATAAGGTATTGATGTACTATTTGTGGATATTTAGACTACGAAATTAAACTAGTAATCAAAGTATGTATTATTGATATTTTGTTCCTAATTCGTGACTTCAGGATAAATTAATATATACTAATGTATATAGTGTTTCTATCTATTATTATGTTATAATCTAACAATGAAAAGCTTAACAATTATTCTTAGTAAATGATAAAGATATCCACTGATATTTTGGCTGTTCAGTGTTTATATCATACGCAGTCCACTCAAATGAATTTCTCCATGGCATAATTTATTCCAGTTTAATTTGTGTGTATTGTTTGTATTTGGTTTTAATCTATTAGTCGGGTACCATATATACAAAGCAGGCCTGTTTCCCCACTGGCTAGAAATAGTCACCAAATTTTGGTTATTTATTCAATCTAAAATACAGTCAGAATAACTTTCTCCATTCGATTATGACATCTAAATTTCGTCATTACTGATTATTATTTAATTAATCAATGCTGAGATTAAAGACGTATTCTTAGAGAAATAGCGAAAACACCAACAATTCTGTTTTTAGAAACTTGTAACCAAAATTATATTTTCAAAATTAATTCATATTTCTGTTTCCTGATATGTTGATAAAGTCAGCTTATTTCGTTACGCTTGTTTGCTAACACAAGACCTTATTTTGACTACGGGACTACAATGTGACATTAATGGTCGATTTCACTTAGCTTTTAACAGGGCCCGGCATGGCCAAGCGTGTTAAGGCGTGCGACTCGTAATTTTCGGGTCGCGGGTTCGTATCCCCATCGCGCCAAACATGCTCGCCCTTTCAGCCATGGGGGCGTTATAGTGTGACGGTCAATCCCACTATTCGTTGGTAAATGAGTAACTCAAGAGTTGGCGGTGGGTTTTAATGACTAGTTACCTTACCTCTAGTCTTCCACTGCTAAATTAGGGACAGCTAGCACAGATAGCCCTCGTGTAGCTTTGTGCAAAATTCCAAAACAAACAAGCTTTTAACAGAGTATGAAATGCAGCAACTGATTTAGATTAGCTATTTCTGTTATTACAATGCCAAAATTGGGTATGTGTTTTTCTTTTTTTTATCTCTGATGGATTATTAAAAGTGTTTTGTTATAGAAAACTATTCTGCCAAACAGCTGGGTGTAAGTATAAGGATAATTGGTTTATTTTGTGCTGGTGACGTTTAATTTAATTGAGAGATCAAAAACAATTAGATGATAATAATCATTTTCTTTCGCTAAGTACTTTCGATGGTTTACAAGTTATTTTTGAACAGAAACAACGTTATCTTAAACACAGTCTCCTGTAAATGTTCTGAACTACAGTTTAGTGAACATAGCATCAGAAATAAACTTTACCATATTATAATAACAAAATGTGAGACTTTGAACCAAACATTTTATATTCATAACAAAGCTTTTTTTCTTTGTTTTAGAGCAAAACCTCATTAAGTTATCTGCTGTATTCATTGCGGATAATCGAACCTTTGATTTTAGCGATGTATGTCCATAAACTTAACAAATATTGTTCAAGATTTATCACAACTAGATTTTTTATCGACAAATTCTAAATTGAGTGTGGAGGGCATAATTTTCGATACATATTTTGTACAGGTTTAAACCGGACATTGGACATTATTATTGGCGATAGTGACACTGTCCAACAGGATTGTGTTATTAGCTTTTTGTGGGTTTAAGCCTTTATAATTCTGTTTACGTTTCTACCAGCTTTTAGAGCTTTACTTCGTTTTTAAATTGATTTATTTTTACCTTTTATAATATTTTACTTTTGTATTTTACCAGTCTGTGTCGTAATACACAATCAAACAGGCTCCATTCCCCCGAAACTGTAAAATGTGCTTTATATAGGTTCATAGACTTGTTCCATCCGTAGATTAGCGCAAGCAGTCGGTAAATTAATACAGTGACAACTTCAATTTTGTTGACTAAGCTTGTCAGTATTGAATTTTAAGGCTAAGTTGTGTTGAGTAAACGGATCATTAATTACGAGAAGGTACACGCCAATTATTTTGAAATCCTTTTTCCAATCGTTACATGAATACCCTGTTAATAATCACATTTTTCTCTCTAGACATGACTGATATATTAAACAGTTAGACTTCCATCTTTTATGACAAAGAACTATCCCTCAGCGGCATAGCGATAAGGACTCACACCGGTAAAAAACGGGGTTTCGATACCCATGGTTGGCAGAGCACACATAGCCCATTGTTTAGCTTTGTACTTAATTCTAAACAAACAAACAGACAAAATACTACTATGTGTAGAGGTGTGAAAAGCAGATTTAAAGTAAATATTGAAATGTTAGAGTTAATAAACATAAAACCACTTCTTGTAATATAATATTTGGAAGAAAGTTTAAAATTTCAACAAAGAACCGATGTTGCTTGATTTTATAAAACACGTTTTTCCCCACAACAAATCGACATCACTTTTTGCTATGCTGCACTTACTATACTTGGAAGAAACGGATATCACTTTGTACTATACTGTAATTATTACATAGGGGAACTGATATCATTTTGGCTATATTGTACTGACTGTTCTAGTCAGAAACGAATATCACTTTATACTGTATTACTCTTAATATTAAGCCAACAAGTCAGTGTCACCTAGTCCTATATTATATTCATCATTTCAAGGTAACTGGCATAATTGAATATTCTGTTAAAATACTTTTAAAATTGTTAATGGCACAAAACAGAAAATTGACCAATATTTTGTTAAAACACGTAGTATGTTTCCAAAAAATAAATCACTTTATTATACTTATAAATCTTTGTTTCCCAAGTTATTACTTTTTTACCATAATGTGCAGGAGCGTCGAGAGTCAACACGGGCTCCGGGTCAAAAATTCTTAACAGGCTCCTTTCTCTCTCCTTTTAAACAGTTTTAAGAAGTTATTAACAGTACTTCCACGGGACAGGCACCCAAGAATTGGGCTTCTTGGCAGACCCTAATACATAATATTAGTCCCGCTAAACATTTATTCTTAGCGTTTTCATGTTGAACTAAGACTCCACAAAAAGTTTTACGAAAAAAATCACAGACTTATTAACACTATCGCAAGTTTTTACTTACATAGTACACACTAGTTAACTAGTTAAGGATGTACTTGTGGTGTTGTGTTGTTGACTTAACCGCTCGACCTCTGGGCTAAGATCAAACATAGTTTGTTGTTTTCTTTGCTATTCGTCCCCGTTCTTATTCTTTGTCTTCAGAGCAGATACGAAGGCCTTCACTTTGGTGTAATTACCATGATTAATGCTACTCTACTGCTTTCAGTGCAACTCCCTTACAGTTATGCTGGACAAATCGTATTGAAGGTTCTAGCTGAAACCCAGACTTCTGTTGGCGAAAGTGGCATTAAGCTGCTTCAAAGCTTGCTCTTCAATATTCTATCTCTCTTTCACTTCTTGAAATGCTATCGACTAACATAAAAGTGCCAGTATAACTTTTCTCTGAAAACATTTCTCTGGCAGAGTTTTTTGCACATCGTTGACAGCAGATGAGAATAGTTTTTAACATCAGATTTGTCACAAATGTCGTTTCCAGTGACTTTCATAAAACCATCTGAATCTCCTAGGTGTAACATGGTGCATAAAATCCTTAATACAGTCATACAGAACGCAAGCAATCGATTGTTCATGACAAGAGCACTAAAACATGATGCCTTCTGTCAAGCTTCTTCATTTGGAAAGTTTGAAGTCGCTGTAGATTCTACACCAAAAAAGTGCTCAGTTGAATAAACATTGTTCCCATGCCCTGTTGGAGTAATACAACATCACCCTACTTTCACTCTTGAGCTCTTGGATTATCTGCGTCATTTCTTCGATGTCTCAAAATCCAAGGGATCCATAGAAGTATCGCTAGAAATTTTATATTCACCATTTTCCAAAGTAATAATGTAATTAGTTCTTCCTTTTTTGTCTTGCTTCGTGCCTTTACTTTTCTCTGCTGGCTGTTTTCCACCTGATTTTGGTGCCATTTTGAACTCTGGGTCTAAATCGTTTAAACCGCACTAACATCGAGAACATTTCCCACAACCATCATACATACGCACTTTGCACTTACAAACCATTTTCTTCTTTTCATATATTAACGTTGCTTTATCAGCATAAGTACGCTTACTCACTGAATTTCGATAGTATGTCGATATCTGTTTCGTGGCCAACCGTGAATCCGGTTTCCACAAAGGTGTGGTAATCGCCTGTTTTTTGTCCAATTAAATTTTGATAAGTGTTAGCCGATAAACAAGCAATCAGAAATGAATTAAAACATTAGGTTCTGCAAAATTCTGGATGCCTTACCCGTGGAAGCACTGTTGAAATGAAGATCTTAAATTCGGACAGCAACTAACTCATAAACAAGGTAAAATCATGGCACCAGCTCTCTATAGCTCATGGAATAAGCGTAAGAATGGTAATACAGTAACAACAAATATCTATTAAATCTATGAAATAATAAATATATATTAATCTCAAATTATTATCTCAATCATTCTTAATGTAGCAAGCGTACGAATGCGCAGAAAAACCAAAAACTATGCTTTTTAGATTAAATAAAGATATAGCCTAAAGGTACCTTACGTGCTTTGCGATATAAGCAGGTTTCATTCGCCTGCCCCTCCCCCTTGTTGGCAAACCTGGTAATGTCCTTCCTTACTTAACTAAGTTTCTTGATAATATTCATTATGTTAGTTATGAAATGGAGCCATTGTTTACCAATTTACCTCTAGACGAAACCAATGGTCTCTGTTCTAGCTTTGTTTTTGTCGAAAATGATATTGTATAGTTAAAACACTTTTACATTTAGCGACGAAGCAATCCTATTTTATATTTAATGGTAAAAACCTGTGAATAGACTGAAGTGCCTTGAGCTCAAATCTTACTCCTGACCTTACTAACTTTTTCATGTGTCCTGTCCTAGAAGTTGAAGTTTATCTATTTCAGGAGATATGTTGATAATATTTTTATGATGTTTAACAATGTTGAGTCAGTTAAAGAAATCTCCCAGTTCTTCATTGGCAAACATCCTAATATAAGGTTTACTTTTGAAAATCACCAGGGTTATACTTACTACTAATGTGTATCATAAACCTACATTCACTGGATTTTATTCACAATTTGAAGTTTCACTTTTCTAATTTTTAAAGAAAGTCTGGTTAAAATTTTGCAGCACAATGTTTAAAATATCAGAAAATTATACCTTTCTCGGAGTATAATTTTAAAACGTTAAGGAAACGTTAAAAAACTGTTTTCCTTTATCATTACTAAGCTGAATAATTCTCATCAAAACTGAAAACTAAATACCTCACCTCTCGCTCTGTTAGATGTTGCAAAGAAAACCATTACTTCTAGTCATACTTTACTTAGGCACTATTTTATACATGATTCAGAAGAAAATTATGAAAATAACCAAACAGCTAAAAGAACAAGTTTTCATTTTTTTCTTTAAAACAGAATGCATTAAATATTTAAAATAAACAATGTGGGGTGTTATAATGTTTTGATCAATCCCACTATTCTTTGGTAAAGGAGTAGCCCAAGAGTTGACGATGGGTGATGATGACTAATTGTCTCCCCTCTAGTCTTACACTGCTAAAATAGGAAGGGCTAACGCAGATAGCCCTCGTGTAGCTTTGCACGAAATTAAAAAAATACTACTTTTCAACCCTACACCAAATATAATTTATCAGGGGATAACATCAGTGTACGCGTATTAACGCAAAATTTTGTAGGCGGTCATTATTTTGTATAAGTTGTTGCCTTGTAGAACACATTATTACTTACTTTTTGCTCGCATAACCCCATACTGGCTCAGAGATAGTAGTAAAGATTTATACTAATTATATTTGTAGATATAAATAGTCTAAAATAGTATATTTTAGACCTATTGTATATATTTTTAACAATAAATTTTAACATAGTTCTTATCAATTTTCCAAAATTAGAAGAGTGCTTAAAACACACTACATTCAATATATCCATTGCCAACAACGCGTTTCGCTTTGTACATAGCTATTCAGGTCGACTTGTACAAAATAAATACAGTAGTAGTTGTATACTGTTTATAGGATACTTGTAAAAAGATGTTCACACCATAACAATTGGCCTATATAAATAATATTCACATCACTACTGAATTCATTGTATTCCAAGAGGTCTGAATGGCTCTGGATTTAGCGAAACGCGTTGTCAACAATGGATATGTCGAATGCAGTATGGTTGAAATGTTATTATTGTACACTTTTATAATTATTGAAAATTTCTGAAGGACTAGATTAAGAACGTAGTGTCAAAAATATAATAGACCTAAAATAATTTCTTATGATAAGTATAATTAATTATAATGATGCTTCGCTAGCTTGTAAAAAAAGTTTTCATAACAAAACGAACACATATCTTCTTCAAGTTCTTTATACTATATTGTTATCAATCATACACCTTTTAGTTAAATCCTTGTTAGGCATACCTCTAAATAATCATTCGTATCATAAATAGGAAACAACTATTTCTGTAAATATTTCATTCAAAATTTGAAACGTCGCCAAATGTCGGATCTCGCGTTACCCACTGTGTCACTTGGTTTGATAGTTCCTGTTAAAGTGTGTTGTTACATTAACCTCAATAATGATTTCATCAAAGGAACTTCACGATTGAACTGTCAAAACAGTTGCCAGTTCAGATTTCTCAAAAGATAAAAAAATTGCCAGATAGGTTATGTGTACTCATGTTTCTTTCTGAGCGATTCATAAACTCTACCTATTTTTAAGCTCATTATTGTTATACTTATAAAATGTCTGCATGAAGATAGCAAGTAATAATGCTACATATATGTTTTATTTTGCATTTGAATGATGCAAAATGTCATATTTCGTAGACTGTTTCGTGCGGCTACATTGTAAAATGTTTATGGACAGCCCTTTGTAAGGTGCTTCAGGAACCATGGTAGACAGAAACCACCGAATAGCCAGCCGCGTGGTAACGATAGTATGATTAATAAATACTAAATGAATATTGAATCAGATTTTTCCATCACATCAGCATCATAGTTATAATTTCCAATTTAAAAAAAATATATGTTTATTCTACGTAAGATTTAAATGTCTTAACAAAC
This sequence comes from Tachypleus tridentatus, assembly GCF_004210375.1. Taxonomy (NCBI): domain Eukaryota; kingdom Metazoa; phylum Arthropoda; class Merostomata; order Xiphosura; family Limulidae; genus Tachypleus; species Tachypleus tridentatus. The sequence continues at coordinate 35,093,471 of NC_134832.1, read as the reverse complement.
AGAATATCATTTAAAGATTGAAATTTGAAGAAACACGTGCTCACAAACCTTCATGCGGTACGAGATAAGTGTTGTCGCAAATCACTGCGTTCGGACGGTTGTTTCGCATCCATCCCATGATCAACGAGGTGAAACCAACGCTGGAACGCAAATCTGTGTTCTATATACAACAGTTGTTTTTTTTTTTTCTCGCACCATGCGTTTTTACAAAACTGTTTGATTCACTCTAATAGCAATTCAGCTCTCACTCCAATTTTAAAAAGACGTTATAAATTGTATCTCTGCTTAGTGAGCTTATATTTGTATTGAGTAGAAAGCTAGGCTGAATACTATTTATTGTTAACACCTATCTGACACAACTTACACTTTATATGACAAAAAAGAAAATCACTTTCTTAGGTTCGGTTCTCTTAATGGACACCTACCTATAAGCAAACATTGTTATATAAAATATGTTGTAATTCAAAAACTTAAAGTTTAGTTTAAGGTTTTGGCTCACATCACCATAGATGTGTTTATTTCTCATGAGTTCACTATAACTGTTTCTTCAGTATCTGCCGCCCCATCCCTACAATAACAAACACAAAAGAACAAGCATTAGGAAAACCTCTTAACAAAAATAGAAATGCCAAAGCCCTGAAATCTGTGCTTGAGAATTATTATATAACTGATAATGGAACTATTCTTAAGGATAATAAAGGTTGAAAACGGACATAATTATTTGAATATACATTAACATCTCAATAACATTTGGTTCACAAGAAACGATGCAATAAAAATGATAGTGCTTTCCTTTAATGTGAACTTAGCGAATTAAAACATCTTTAGATCGGTGCACGAAAAGTGGGTACATTCTTTAACAAGGTGGGAATTTTTTATGTATAATATATTTTATATTTAGAAACATTTTAGTTACTATATCTATGTCACGCCAGATGTGTTACTTAGCAGCGACTTGCCATACGTAAATATAGTGAATAAGAATCTAAGTTATTAAAGCACCCGTGATCTTTAACAGAAACGAACAAAAGCCATATAACCCTCGTGATGTTTCAAATGTTTTGAGCAATACATTTATTTATTGTGTTAATGATAAAAACAACGATAATAATAAGTTATAAAAAACCTATGATTAGAGGTAAGGGGAAATGTACAGCGCAACTACATATCAACCACAATACCAGGGCTCATCAAGCTTGCTGAGATACGATATACATATAATGGATTAAAGCAACTTATATTATCAAATTACATAAACCTCTGTTACAGCACGAACTACACCAAGCTGATGAAGTATAATTTGATCAGGTTTAGTCTAAGCCATTTATAAATTAGAGCTAATGTGAGGATTAGCAATGAATTATTAATTATTTACAGTATTATATGTACTTTAAAGTACAGGTTACAGGTTCAAGGGTTACATGTGTCAGTTGGAATAAGTGATATATATGTATGTATATTTCAACCTTTCATATTTCTCCCTTTTGTAAAACTTGCTTCTTATCAAACGCAACTGCGTTTAAAAAGTTGTTGTCTGTTCAAGTAATATCTTTTAGTGTTGGTAGATATGACAAATTGTTATTATTAAAAAATAGCTAGAGTTTATCATTTTCGTTCTTGTGTTTCAGTTTATATTTGCTGCAAATAGCATGAAGCACGTAAAAAAAAATTACAGAAACCAGTTAATGATAAGTAAGTTCGAGTTAACGTATTTGTACTACGACGGAAATGAACAAAATTTGTGTTGCATCTGCTAGGGACATTTGTATACTTGTATATATATATATATATATATATAGACCAATAGTTTCGAGAGAGTTTATTATTAACCACCATTCTTGGTTCTACATTTCATTTACAAATCAGGGAGTACATGTACTCGCTGTCCTATAAGTCGTGTGTCAGGCAAACCCAGTTGGCCGGCCTGACATGTGTGAAAAATGCCAAGTTATTCTCTGATCAAAACCCAGACGTATTACAAACAAAATAGAACAACGCACTCGTAGCAAGCTTTAAAAATCACAAGCTGTGAGTACGATACACTGAAAAGACATCATGTTCGGAACATGCTTAGTGATCCAGGTTTTGTCAGTTTTGTTTACCGATATAAACTGTATGCTTTTGGCACCCCCGCTGTGAACGGGCTTTTATGTCTGTAGTACCGTGAACCATGTCATACATATGATCCGTTGCTAACACAGACAGTAGATCAAGACCTGAATTTGGTGTGAATGTCGATGAGTGTTTTCAACGCTTAGGTGATTTCTATAGTTAAATAGTTGAAAGAGGTTAGAAGAACACGCTTTGGGAGAAACGTGTTCAGTTTCATTATAAATAGTATGAGCTTGGTAAGGCAAACTTCTGAGAAAAATATTTTATTATAACATTTATATTATGAAGCTAGTGGAGCAAAGTTGCCTGTAAATATATTTGTCGTTTCTTTTTAAAGACCTGTGCAGTAGTTTATGACTAAAAATTTACATTACTTATTTCTCTTATTAACGTTATACACGAAACATCTCACTGTTTTCTTGTCCTTCGTTGAAAAACAATCATAATAAAATTATGTGTACAATATTTGTTTTCTCTCTATGTTGCTTAAATCGGTTATAATTACACATTTATCTGAGAAGCTGAATACTCTTGGCATCACCAGACCTAGTTCTACACCACTGTTTATATAATGATCCAAACTGCTCTTGAAGTTCCTTTTCATGCACGTTTTTGATCTTTCAAACCAAATGTGACTTTTAGATGTATTTTGAAGAAACCACATTCGACAAATAATGGGATGATTTTTCTCCAGTACAAAAAAAAACAACAAATAAATAAATCGTGAGTCTGCTACGTAAATGGCTACTCAGAAATATATAGAAAAATATTCTTTTATTTATTTTTTTTATTAACAGGCACAGGTATGTCGAATAACAACACTAAAGAATAAAACCAACAGGAAGATATATTTTGAAATAAAACAACACATAGTAAAACTAACAGACACAACAAGCAATGAATAAAGACAAGAGTCATATCCGTTCTTAGAATAAAAAAACTAACACTTAAAGGCACAATTTCTGAACTAAAACAATATAGAACAGAATAATAACAACAGATACAACTGTACATATATAAAACAAAGAACATTAAAGCCGACAAACACAGCTGATTTAAAGTGAAATAGTTAAGAATAAAACCAATACATGCATTCGTTTAAATAATTAAAATAAGAATAACAATAAAAAGTAGGAAAAGCAGTTATAAAAAAACACATACAGAGAATAAGATCAACAAGTTCAACGATTCTTAGAAAAAGCCACGAACAATAACATCACAAGCACAATACAATTTGAAAATAAACAATAATAGATATGGCAGCTACAAAGAGGTGAAGTTTGATGTATAATTATTTTCATCGTGCATCATGAGTTCCGAAGTTAGCATATTTCGTAGTTCAGCAGTGAGTTTCAGGTTTCGTAACATTAAATTTCGGGATTCGATCTTCGTAGCGGACATACCTCATGTAACTCATTTATATTTTGCGTTATAAAAACAACAACAAACATTATAAATGACATTATAAATATAAGGAGAGTAAGCTGTTTGGATAATTTTACTAAAATGTAAGTTTATTTGTAAATGTAATCGTGAAATAAAACGGAAACTAGGGATGACAAGAGACGCATTTCTAAAAAATGATATATGACATGTAAAATGTTTACGAGGAAGTTAAAAGTTTTGGGATTCTGTATTACACCAATTCTCACGTATGCATCAGAATATTGGGCAATATTATCAAGTATGGGATATGGAAATCGTCATAGTAAGTTAGACAAGCCACACATCGAAAATATGTTGTTGAGAGCAGGTTGCAGGACGAAGATGCTGACTGACATCAGAAAAAGACAGTAGGAGTTTCTTGGACAAGTTATGCGGAAAGAAGAAACTGAAAGTCTAGTCGTAACTGAAAAGACTGAAGGAAGGAGAGACCGTGAAAGGCAGAGGTTGACTTACATCAAGAGTTTATATAAAAAGATGAATTTATCGACAATGGAAATTCTTCTTTTGTCTGAAGAAGAAGAGATCTGTGGAAGACCACAGGATCCAACACCCCATTTGGATTTATTTATTTCATGTTATCTCCAAAATAAATTTTAGTTTAGTAATGATTCCCTGAAGGAATTCTTCAAGGAATTTCACGCGTGTTTTTAAAGGAAGAATCGTGTAATAACAACAAGGATGTCAAGCTGTTTGTAAAATAAAAAGTGATAAAATGATTTTTTATTAAAGACGACCTTTAATATACTTCAGGGTATTTCGTAAACATTGAGAATTATTATTACGAAATTCAACCAAGTAACTATGGAAAATAAGTCTCATAGTATCTAACAAAATAAAATATCGCACAGTAATAATACTGATAAAATAGTGAACTGACATTTCAGTAGAAACAATAACTAAACAAACAGGTTTCAATACATTGTTTAAATCAATCATATGAATGTTTTTGTTAGTTTTCAAGTTAATCCATGAAGATAATTTTAAAAGCTTCTTTTGTGTGTGATTCTGGGTCGGTATTTGGGTTAACTTGTTATTTCGTTCCCCGAAATAATAACTCGGGGCGGTCAGAAATTATTGTTTTTCTTCACCCCACACGCGGCGAGAGTAAATTGGCCGCATGATTTCGAAACTTGTTAACTGAACTAGAGTAGCTAGTTATTTGTTGATCTAGAGCAGTGGTTCTTAACCTGGGGGTCGTGACCCCTGGGGAGTCGTTTGAAGTTTTTCGAGGTCACGCAAGGTTTGAGAATTATTGAGGAAATCACAGAGCAGTTTGTTGTTTTTGTGGAAAGTGCCTGTAACTGCTCACCAATGAGAAACACGCTGAAGTGCGGCAGTTGAACCGCGTCGAGATGCTTGTTGTGCAACCACCTGTCTAATTTTGAGTAAAAATTTTCATATATTACAACGTTTTGAATTGCCTACATTTTTTAACTTTATAATATTAATACATCGAACCTAAAATTTAAATATTAAAGTTTCCATCGCATTTAGTATCTTTTCTCATTATATTTATATTATATCAACCCTCACACTGAGTGAATAAGTAGGTTTTGTATGATGTTCAGTAATTCCATGGATTTTGAATTTGTTTAGCACATGTAGCATTTCTCAAAGTCATTTAATTGTAACATTTTCAGTAAATTAGGATCTTTATATAGTTTTGTTTTATTCTACCTTTACGCAAAGTTCACCATTACAAAAATTATTATAGGGATCATGGTAATACCCTGGAGAGTCTCAGGGGGTAAGACGATGAAAAAGGTTAAGAACCATTGATCTAGAGTGATAGTCTCAAATGACCTTGTGAAGTTGACAGATTTGTGTGTCTATTTGAGGAGCGTCGGAACCAGCTGTGAAGGAGGCCTGCGAGTCGGAGAGAGAGCGAAGAAGCGGCGAAAAGTTCAGCACACCATTCACAACCATTCAAAGAATTCCTTGACGTAAATATGGTCGAAGTGAAACGAGCAGAGAGATGCAAACCCAGTACGTCAACATAGTTAAAACACATGATATTGGTTAACCAGAATTTTGATGCTGTAATTATGATACTTAATAATTATGATTATGATGCGTACTAACTGGCCTCTTCTCAGGACTTGGATCTATAAATCCTAGGAAACGAATAATTTTGTTGTGGAGGAAAACGGGAGTACCCTGAGAAAACTCACTTTCACTGGTGGGGCGCCGAATAAACAGCCCCACCAGTGCCCAACACTGAAAGTGTAGAGGCATATATGATTAGACGTTAGAGTTTACATTCAGGGCATGAATGTAGTTGTAGGGAGAGAGGTCTCGGTGCCAAGTTCGTGGGGTGGCTGCTAGTTGTGGAAATTGTCTTGTTAATTGTGTGCGGTTGCTTGCTTTTCTATAGTATTTAGATGCTAGATAGATAAGTCTGTTCTTGAGAGCCGAGATGTTTAGCTAGTCATATCATTAGTAAATAAAATTCCCCCTGGCGTGAGCAAGCTGAAACAACTGAAAACTGTAAGAAGTATAAAAAATTTTATTTCGACTTTACGATAGAAAATGAGCGTTTTCCTTACAATATGGGCCTGGGCACAGCCTAATGGTTAGCGTACCAATTTACTGACTGGAGATGCAAGGTTTGAATCCAAAAGATGTCGCAAAAAGCACTTCGTAATTTCTGCTGCGGGTTTGTAAAAATTCCCCACTTTGGTTAAAAGTAGCTGTGCAGACGACGAGTGCTATTGAGTTATTACTATCCCTATGGCCAGCAGTTCTAAATTAAGGACAGGTTAATTATGTCCTATAAGGTACTGTTCAAGTAGAATCAATTATAGATAGTTGTATACAAGTTTTGTCAAATCAAATATACATGTTTTACACATCAAGAATTAAAAACTTGTTGCAAGGTATAAACGAGTAAAAGTTTCTTTTGTTTTTGAATTTTGCGCAAAGCTATATGAGGGCTATTTGCGATAGCCGTTTCTGATTTAATAGTGTAAAACTAGAGGAAAGGCAACTAGTCATTACTCACCGCGAACTCTTAGGCTACTCTTTTACCGGATGAAAGGGCGAACATGTTTGGTGTGACAGGAATTCGAACCCACTACCCTCAGATTACGAATAGAGTGCTCTAACCCCATGGCTATTCCGGGCCACGAGTGAAAGATCGTGGTTCATATTAGTTAAAACATTAAAATAGCGGTTAAAATAATTCTTAAATCTGCATATTGTCTTTTTTTTTCAGAAAAATGCGTTCTAACAATTTGTTCTTTTTTAATAGTGTGTTAAGTAGTTGCAAAGAAAGTACTTGCGATAGATTTACTGACACATTTTGAATTAGTTTTTCAGTAAAATATCTATACTGCTGTGCGATCTTATCTTAGATCAAGTGTAAAACATTCATGTTTCATCATATCAGTGTATCAAATCTAACATCACAGTTACACAGTATGACGTCATATTCAGATTTAGTAACAAAACCAAGTATTATTAAGTGCAAACTAAAAAAAAACTTTCAAATATGAGATTGGATAAAATAATCGTTGGTAATGTCTAATCTAAATTGGAAATAATATTTTGTAAATTAAGTATTAATAAAAGTTTGAGGTTATTGATTATTGTTATTTATATTAATTGGTCTGTTCTTGAAGTGATAACGTTACTCATGATCTTAAAATTATATAACTTCCTTTATGTTTTACTAATAACAGAAGAATATCAGGATTTTTTGTTTGTTTTTTTCCAGATAATCTGTTGATAAATATAAAGATTTGTATCTTAAAAGATATTTCTCTGAGAGATTATAAACATTCTTCTTTTTGTGTTTCATCATTAGGAACACCCTCGGCTGGGAGGAGCTCCGCTCGCTATGCTAGCGGCACAGTGTAACAAACTCGCGAGTAAGAGCCTTCCAAAGCTTCTCGATGCTGTAGTAGGAAAAAGTTTCCATCCTCGGAGAAAAGTCCCACAGACTATTGGTAAACCAGCTGCCGGACTGACATTCGGTTTCCAACAAGTTTTCACTCTCACCAGCAGCAACTCTCCAACCATTAATTACCAGAGGCCTACTGTGACGTCGTCATGTAACTCCATCCCATACGGAAGCAATAATTTGTTTTATCCTGGCGGTTGCGTAACATCATCTTCAGGGAACACCAGCCAGACTCACCTGACAGGTAAAGTATATAGTAAATCTTCTCATTTGAGCACTATGTATTCGCGGATTGGGATGAACGAACATCTTTATGAGAGTTGGGCTTTCAGTATGAATATGGGTGGTGCCACTCGTGGTGGCATCAAGTCAGAAGTTCCATCCTTCAATTCACTCAACTCAACAACTTGGTGGGATATGCACGCGGCTTCAGCAGTAGCCAGTTCGTGGCTTGAGATGTCGGGAGTATCTTCATTTCTCCAAAGCCATATTTCTGCCAACTATGCGTGTGGTGAATATAGTTTTACACCATCACTTGCAGCAGCCTCGAATTCGGCTCGCCTATGTACGCGGGGGCAGCATATAATCCAAGATACGCACAAGTCCATGTTACCCACAGCTCAAGGAATGGGTTCCTCTATAACCTCAGCTTTTGGCCTTTCTCAGCCTACTCTGTCTCTAGTATCATCCCCCCGATCACAACGACGGTATACAGGGCGCACTACGTGTGAGTGTTCTAACTGCCATGGAAACGAAAAGATGGGTCCGGCTGAAACACACCTAAGAAAGAAGAATGTTCACAGCTGTCATATTTTGAGATGTGGAAAGGTATATGAAAAAACGTCCCATCTCAAGGCCCATCTTCGTTGGCATACAGGTGAACGTCCCTTTGTGTGTAATTGGCTGTTTTGCGGGAAACGTTTTACTAGGTCAGATGAGCTCCAGCGCCATCTCAGGACCCACACCGGAGAAAAACGGTTTACCTGTTCTATTTGTAATAAGCGCTTTATGCGTTCTGACCACTTGAGCAAACATGTTAAAACTCACAATGGACAAATCACGGAGAAAAAGGGTTGCAGCAGTGAAAACAGTAGCGACTGAGAAAACAGTCAGAACGAGTGTCTTTGTATAAACTCTCCTGTTTACAGAAACATTCCATCATTACCCCTATAGACAGCACCTATGACCACTAATCGTTCTGTCGACACAAAGTAACAGTCAATTATTGTCCATTTGGCCGTGAAATAAGTTAGAGAGATTGTCTATATCGAATGTTATTATACTTTATTATTTCATAAATACAACATTGCTCATCTCCTTATTTACTTGGAATTCATCCACCATTTTCTCATTTACTAATAAAATCATTGATCATCTACAGATCAACAGGTAAAACCATCTACCATACACCATCACCTACAGGTCTACGACGAAAATTAGGACCATATACTAATCACATTGCCATCATCTACTTATCTACTAATATCATTACAATCTAGTTACTTCTCTACTATGTAAACAGTTCACTATCCACTCATCTACTGGAACATCCTCCATCATAGTAAACCCATTAATCATTTATTTATACACAACTAACACTGTCCGTACCAACTTATGTACTAGTAACTTACCTACTGGTAACATTGTCCATCATCGTCTCATCTTGTAAAGACACCATCCACTTTCTACTCATATATCAGGAACATCACCAAACATTTACTTTTTGTTACTAACACTGTCCGTCATCTACTAATTTACTAGAAACAGCATAAACTGTCTATTTACATTTTGGTAACAACGTTTTCATCTACTAATTTATGAGAAGACCATAAGTTTGTATACCAGAAACAATGTCTAGCATTTGTTCATCTACTACCAACACCTTACATAAAGAGCCATCCATTATTTACTCAAATACTAGAAACATCTTCAAAATTATACTCATTTATTAATAACTACGTTCTCCATCTATTCATTTACTAGCGCCACCATCCATGTTGACCCATCTGTCAATAACACTATCCACGAAATACTCATCTACCTGGAACAACCCAAACATTTACTCATTTACTAGCAATATTATTCTCGTCTATTATTAACAACACAAGCCATCATCTCGAAACGCCATCTATCACCTACTCATCTATTAGTAACACTATCCAGTAACTGCATATTACAGTAATATTGGCCTTATTTGGTCATCTACGAGAAATATTATAAATCATCATCTCAACGATAAAGTAATATCAGCCATCATTTGCTAATTTATTATTAATACCATCCATCATCCTTTCATCTATCACTAATAATTTCCAACATCTTATATGGTAGTAGCATCGTCTACCATCTATACATCTATTTATATCATCTTCCAACTATTTATCTGATAGGAATACCATCCAAAATTTTACTGTCTATTTATTATTTTGTAACACTGTCCAACAGCTATTTATTTACTGGTAACACTGTCCATCGTCTATTTGCCTGCTGGTAGTAATGCTCATTATTTACTAGTTACATTATTCAATATTTACACATCTATAGGTAATAGTCAGTGATGTCGAGAAAACACACTTGTAGAGAAATATATTTGTATAAACGGCTCGTTTGGGTTGAGAAAATTTTTTACGTAGAGGAGTGAACCTGACGAAAAAGGTCGAAACGTTGTTCACTCCTCTACGTAAAAAATTTTCTCAACCCAAACGAGCCGTTTTTACAAATATATAGGTAATAGTGTCCATCATCTAATTATCTTCTAAGAACACCATACAGCAGTTACTCATCAACTATGAAAAAAAACGACTACTTAAACGTCTTCTAGAAACACTATATACATATACTCATTTATTAATAACAACATCTACCATCCTCTTATCCATAAATAATATCATCCAATAAAGTTACCCATTTACTTGTAACGCTGTCCACCAGCTGTTTATCTACTAGAAACACCATCCAACATCTATTCATCTAGTAGTAGTATAATTTTTTTTATTTATCTACTAGAAAACAGTCTAGCATCTACTCCTTTACTAGGAACACCATGAACCATCTAGTTATCTATTAGTAATTCTATCCATTACACTACTCATCTTCTAGTAACAATATAATTCATCTAATCATATGCTAGAAGCATCATCCATCATTCACTCATATACTAGAAAAACATTACACTATCTACTCAAAACACGTACCGCCATATACTAATCTATTAGTAATGCAGTCCACCATCTACTCGTCTACTAAGAACATAATTTAAAAATGTATTAGAATCGTTCACTACCTCATTTATTAGCAACATATTCCACTATTTACTAATCTACTAGTAACACCTTATTCTATATACATATCTACAAGTAACGTTGTCCGCCATCTTTACATCTAGTATAAACGCCATCTAAAATGAGCAGAATCCACAATTCTTCTCATTCTCTTATAATACCGGCATCCCATACTTATTTACTAGAAACACTGTCCGATATCTATTCATCTAGTAATAGTACTATCCATCACTTAACTACACACTATATAGTAACATCGTCTATCATCTATCTACTCATCTACTAGTAACATCATTGAACGCCTACTCATCTATTAGTAACACAATATTTGTTTACTCACTTGTTAATAACATCATCCATCATCAACTCATCTACTAGAAAGCTTTCCATCAGTTACTCATCTAGTAAGAACTCCTACTACAATATATTGATTTACTTGTAACACAGTCCGTATTTACTTATCTCAAGGTTGAAGATGAACCTGAAGATCACCTAGAAAGGTCGAAACATTGTTTTGCTTTATTAATAAAAGGCATTCTAGTTTAAACTATTTTTATATTAATAACGAATTTTTTGCAAAATGCAGTTACGCAGATTTAGAAAATAATATTATTTTTTTGCAACATCAATGGATTTCTTTTACAAATAAGGACAAAAATATTTACTTAGATCAAATTATTATTTCGTTTACCGCAATAAAAAAGTATTATTATTATTATGTCAACAGATATACAAAAAACTGAAGAACATTAATGTCAAACGAATATTTATCCTAATTTTTTTTTATGTTTTTGTGAAAACTACGTTTTTAGTCTCAAGAGTACTTGTTGTGGTCTTTCTTCTATGTATTGCGTCTGGACCATCCATGATCAGCAATAATCAGCCATTGTGCTGGTATTCCACCTTCTTTAATTACGCCTTTCCATTTCTCTATGTCTTGATGAAACCTTCCCCTGTTCTTCGCTGATGGCATGATGATTTTCAGGAATATAATCAATATGCAAGTGTAAGAAATAAACTTTCTAGTTCATATTACAACAAAACAATTTGAATTTATCGAGCAGGTTATTGACAATATTTTATAATTTGGGATTTTGTTGTTTCCTTAAGGTTTGTTAATAACATCTTTAAAGGCAAGCTACACTTCTTTTTTAACTTTCTTCCTTGTCTTTTCGAACTATTCATCCAAAGTCAATTTCCTAATCTGAGGGTCAACAGAAATCCCTTCTTTAAGTTTCGTTTCTGAAAGAGCTGAGAATTGCCCACATAAATACTTGAAACAGTCACCATCTGTGTCTTAGGCCTTTACAAACTGCTTCATAAGGCACGGTTTTATGTGAAGTGGAGGTAACAGAACTTTTTCTCAACGAAATTTTCATGTTCAACGTTTTCCGATCCTGATATCCGATTGACACGCGTGGATGACAACTAGCCATTTCTTTTTTTATCCAGTGCTGATTTTACACATGGACTTTTAAGTCTCCACAAAAGTAGCCAACCATGTTCTTTGTACTAGGCATTATTAAGAAGAAATTCGATATTTTCATACCTTTTCTTCAAGTGAATCGAATAAACAATGAGATAAAATGCATATATATGTGTTACCATTGTGAAGGGAACACCTTTTGGACTTTTCTTGAAATAATCAATGAATAATCGTTAATCACTCATTCATAGATTGCATCTCCCAGCTTTGGTATTAATTCAGTAATATTTACGCAATAAACCAGTAAACGCTTCTGTGAAAAGTGTCATATAAACTCTTTCTCACGATTTCTGTACCAGTAAAATGATATCCCTGAAAAAAGTAAATTCTTAGCCCGAAGCCTGGACCTCAAAATCTCTGAGGAATCATTTGGAAGGCCAAAATATTCCATCAAACTATTAAGTTCACCTTTTGTGAAAAGTTGTGGTTCACCAGATATTTCAGGTTGAAAAAATAGTCCCTATCACCATTTCTATTAACAACAGATTCAAAATCAGATAAAAATGCATCAAGAGTCTCCAATGGAGTAGGTGCAGGTACATTAGGTCCATGAGCTCAGTTCATATAGCAGAATCAAGGTTCAGATAAGAAAATTTCTTTTTATTTCGAGTGTTGTAGTCTTGTACATCACATGTGCAAAAATAACAATCATTTTCGCGGTTTCTAGGCTCACACCAAACCACTGAAATTCCAAAAGGCAAAAACTTTTTGTTACCTTAGTCGATTGTTTCTACTCTTTGGCACAAATGGTGCATATTTAGTGCAAAGCTCGTGATTTGTTTTGGTTTCCAAGTTTTATTAAGCGTAATACGTTTTTTTTTTATTAAATTGTAATGTTTGTCTTTGTTTCCTTACAATACATTTATCACAAATAATATGTTTGGGTCATTTACACTACTTCTTATTGTCATAGCAACAAATAAGTAATGTTTAGAAAAATAATGTCAAAATGCATGAATAAATAAATACGATCCAAAAATGACTCGTCATGCAGACTGTTAATCGTTTATATACTAGTGGTGTGTTTCTCGTGGGTTCTTGAACGATCGGTAAGACTCTAGCTCGCGATTGGTCTAGAAAAATCTATAGCCAATGGTTGTTAATATTTTACACATAACAAAATGTAACCTGATTTAAATGAAAATGATTCACTTACGTAATAGTACGTATGACGTTTCGTGAAAAACCTATACGGGATGGAGAAAAATACATATCATTTTCGGATTCAGCGTACAAGAATTTCTATGAAACAAGTAAAAGTTTTAAGACAAGTAAAACCATCATAGGCCTATTTTATATGGGATAAACTACCCATTTAATTTAACTCTTCTACAAACACATAGATGAAAAATGTGATGAATATTCTGAAGAAAACATCTTTACCACTGTAAGTGGTTCTAGCATTGAACACGATGTCAGAAGGAAAGAAGCTCTGTCAATTAAAAATTCAAACCGAAATTTAAGTCAAACTCATCAGCAATAGATTTATTTTTGAAAAGTCACTATATTAGTTAACCCTCATGCTATTAGATACTTTTGTAAAAGTAATTATGTTCTTATATTATTATGATACCTTATTTTAATTTATTCAGTGCTTTTTACTAGTACGTTTCTACTGCAATCTACTCTTGCTCTCACCTAAGTTGTAGCCATATTGATATAAAAAGAAAGGATTAATCGCACACCCTTACATATACAAAGCAGTGAGCAACGTGACGTTACAGATGCGATTATGGCGCCTCAGCGATTTGTTTAACACTCATATACTTGGTTTACGGCAAATTCCCTAACAGCGCAGTATCGCCTTGGAAGTTTTATGGCTGGAGTAAATTACTTACAGTCTTCTAAAGACTCATACAGCAAGATTATTAAACGACTAAGAACCAAGAGATAGAAGATTTCGAAGAGAGCTCTGCAATGTCCTCCACAGAAATGGAAACAAATTACACAATAGAGAGTTTGAGAAAACAATGTTCTCCAAATGACATTCGAGGTGTTTCAGAGCAACGTCTTTATCTACAAAATGCAAGCCGTAGTTAAAACACACAACTTTACCAGTTGTTGAACCAGTGTGATTAAGCTGGGTAATATCTCATCGAACCGTTAACATAATATACTTAACAAAGCTTTAAAGTTGAAAATGATGTAAAAACTAGAAGTGCATACGTTTTCAGCAATATCGTGATATTAACGGCTGTTTTCAAGGGAATGATATCCGAATAAACTGGAATCAGATCAGTTTCATTCTTGTATTCTCAAAACGGCTATTATGGCTATTAAAACTTTAATTAAAATAAAGTATAGAACAACGTTTCGACCTTCTTAGGTCATCTTCAGGTTAAGAAAATATCTTTCTGCAAAATTAATTTTTTTTTAATTTTGCACAAAGCTGCTCGAGGCCTATCTGCGCTAGCCGTTCCTAATTTAGCAGCGTAAGACTAGAGGAAAGGCAGCTAGTCACCACCACCCATCGCCAACTCTTGCGCTACTCTTTTACCAACAAATAGAGGGAATGACTGTCACATTATAACTCCCCCACGGCTGAAAAGGTGAGCATGTTTGGTGCGACAGGGATGTTAACCCGCGACCGTCATATTACGAGTCGCACGCCTTAACCCACCAGACCATGCCGGGCCAAGTAAGAATCTCAGTTCATTTTTGGTCTTGATAATTTTGAAGAAAGAATTTCGCAATGGTAAATATTGTATTTGATAAATTAAGCTTCCTTTTGAAGTTAACTGTTTATCTGTTGTTTTTTTTAATAATGATTTCATCTGTTTGATTACTACTTCCTATACTGCCTGTTAAACTCATGTTTCTTACTTGTTTGCACGATGTCATCTATAAATAAATGATAGATTTTGTTATATTTTACGCACTATTATTACTTGTTCGATAGTCAGTCCGTACTTTGGTTATTATATGACATTTGTTTTTGAATTTTGAGAAAACTACACAACGGCTAACTGCGTTAGCCTCCCCAATTTAGCAGTGTAATATTAGAGGGAAGGCAGCTAGTCATTACCATCCACCGAATAGTGGGATTGACCATCACTTTATAACTCCTCCATGGGTGAAAGGACGAGCATGTTTGGTGCGATGGGGATTTGAACCAGCGACCCACAGATTAGGAGCAGAGTGCCTTAAGCATCTGGCCCTGTCGGGTTATTATATGATATATGATTACAAGACAGCGTATTTTGTCGGGTTATTATATGATATATGATTATAAAACAGCGTATTTTGTTGTTGTTCTTCAAAGATTATTTCACACATTTATTATTACTATCACACCTTTCACAGACTTATTTATTTCCCGAAAATAAAGTATTTAATCATTCCTCATAAAAAGTAGATATGCTCAGTTCAGAACCATCCGTGAATGGTAAGATAGCTTAGCGTTTTTCTGTTCATAGTGTTTACTTAATGTCGCGATAGACTTGTCTTGACGTTGATACCTTGTTGATTTAGCGGTTTGCACGTTGAAGACAGGAATTTCCATTACCTTTCGGTCAACATAAAGCAGATAACACATAATAATAATGTAAATACGGACCGGTTTTTTTTTCTCTTATAGACAGATGGATAATAATAGCACATATAATATTATCCATGGTGACGAGAAACCCACCTAAAGTGTGTATGTGTGTGTTTTCTTATAACAAAACCACATAGGGCTATCTGCTGAGTCCACAAAGAGGAATCAAACCCCTGATTTTAGTGTTGTAAAACCTCAGACTTACCGCTGTACCAGTGGAGGATTCAACGTGAACTAAAATGTATTCTAAAGACGGCTGGTATGAGTATTGAAACTTTAACTTGAGGATAACAAAGGTGACCTAATAAGGTCGAAACGTTGTTCTGTACTTTATTTTAGCTATAGTTTTAATACCCATACCAACAGTCTTTAGAATACGTATAATATTATGTCTGTTTTAAGTGTTAAATAAAAGCTTTGAAACTTAAAGTTTACATAAATAATTTCAAAGTATCATCGATTTAATAACGCATTTTTTTTCACCTGGTTTTATATTGTAGATAGTAGCGTCTGATCAATTTTAGAAGAATTTTAGTATTCAATAAATATTGCTCTAATATCAAAAGATAACGATAAGCTCATTCAATTACTTTTCAGCAAGTATGATTCGTGTTCGGAATTCCAACTTTACATATATTTGTAAAATCCTCAACCGAATTTGAAAATTTAAAATGTCATTACGGTTATTCCGCAACTGCTGTAGCCTTGACAAATTATCTCAAGATTTAGAGATTACTTGGCAGGGAACAATTTCGTCGCAACTGTCGGAGTTGTCAAGAAAGATATATGGCATTAAACATTTTATTTCCCAGTAGAACCTTTCAGTAACCGAAGTGGTAAAAACGGTTTACTTGTTTGCGATGTTTATATAAAGGAGAAACGCCATTAAGGTACAGTGATAAAGTGCCATATTTTCAAATAATCACACGAAGCTTATCAAGCGTAGTTCAGAATTTACAGGTGAATTAGGCCCAAATAAGTGCAGTGTCGAAAACTGTTGGAACCCAGCTGACTTGGCACGTAGATATCAATGCAGCCTGCAGCACAGTACTGTTCATTCCTCAGGAAAGTGAAGCTACCAACCATAGAAAGGAACATTTCAGCGGGATTCCTTATACTACCACCAAATCTGATCTGTTATATGCAGTTCTCGTTCAACCAGCATCGATTGTGTAACAAATACAAGGAACGAGCCTACTGTAGTTAAAACAGGTCATAAAAAATTAAACAAATGTATAAGCAAATACCATCCTTTATACAGTCTGTATTCAAATTTTCTCACATTAACATATTCATTGATAAATTACCTTAAATTTGTCATTGAATATTTTTAATATGTATAAAATTGCAATATATTTAACATGTGATTATATGTAAGGGCATAACATTTACATGTGAACTGAAATCGCATGTTTATAAAAAAATGAACGTGAATTGAAAATATCTGTTTTTGACGTGTCTAACGTAAAACAGAGAATTAATTACATAAGGTGACTGACATATAAATCAAGGTACTTAACGAGATTATCATGGTTGTAATTTCTACTTACATAAAACATTTCAGTATACAAAGTAATTTCATGATAAATTAAAGTTAGTAAAATATTTTATGGCTTGAACAGTACATATGAGAACAGGTCAGGTAAAGTTACAATTAACAACTGAGTGAAGCTGATTTACTGATCTTTAATTATGTATTTTGACGTCTTTTTTACAAAAAGTGCAAAATCAAGTATAGTTTCTTTCCACTCCTGTAAAATAATTGGCTATATGTGTTAATGTATAACTTCTTATTTCATGCATTAAAGAGATTCATTCTTAAGTATAATTTTTATATGTTGTGATAATGAGAGTTAGTTGTGACAAATGGACTAAACGAGCACATTAAAGGCATCAATGTTCAGGCATAAAGTATTTAATTTTGAGTTGATGACTTTAATGTGCTCGTTTAGTCCATTTGTCACAACTAACTCTCATTATTACAACATATAAAAATTATACTTAAGAATGAATCTCTTTAATGCATGAAATAAGAAGTTATACATTAACACATATAGCCAATTATTTTACAGGAGTGGAAAGAAACTATACTTGATTTTGCACTTCTTGTAAAAAAGACTGTTAACAGCAAAAACACTGTTAAATAGTATGATTATCATTCTTTATAATGCGCAAAGACCTAACAGTGAGGATCATAGTCAGAGACATTTTGCGAGATCGAACCTTGGACTTTCCGAACTTCTGTTTGGCACAATAACACTGTTGAAAGACACTTTCGTCTAATGTCAATTTTGTTGAAAACATATTGGTTAATTCAATTTTTGTTAGTTTTTTGTCTTTTTTCAAATAAAACAAGTCATTAAGCTATGGTTGAATATTTTTTCCTTACTGGTCAACAAGTAAATAACACCTGGGTGTTTGATTTTTAAAAGGTTAAGATAAATTTTATCTACTTAGAAATTAGAAGCTCTTACCGCCACTTTTGATAAGTGAGTTTCTAATTGTATAATAGATAATAGTGAAGGTTAGAGGAACGTATTCACTTGGTTTCATTTGGTGAAGTAGGGCTAATAATAATGTCTTCTAAATTTGCAGACTACCTAGAGGATAAACACATATTGTGTGGCACTGACAATTTGGAGCTCTATTTGTCCACTTGTTCTCAATGCACCAGTTAAAACGTGTACAAGCTCCGAGTATTAAACATATAATTGTATTTGCAAGTTTAGGTAAAGTGATGGAGCGCTGGAGAGTTTTCAAGGTTGGTAAAAAATTTGTAATCTCCAAAGTATTTACCAAGTTATAGGCTACTAATATTGCATAGCCAGTAAGACTGCAATAGTAAGATCTTTAAGTTGGCATAACTTTTGTAAAAAGTTAGAAAAAACCAAGAACAATCCAAAAGAATTTTGGAAAAAGTTTAAAAGTATTTCTTCCGACAAAAACACAAATAACTTACTACAATACATCACACACAATAACACAATTGCAAGGACGGACTCAGAGAAAGCCGACTACTACGAATCCTCCTTCAGTGACCAAAAATCGGCCGACTTTGACACACAACACCAACAACATGTTAACAACTACATGCATACAAATCGATCTTCCTTCACACCACAATTCCCCGGTAAGACACTAGAAAACTATTCAGGTTCAATCAATAGAAAAATCACCACCACAGAACTCAAAATTAACATTAAAAACTTCAAAATCACTTCACCCGGACATGATCAAATACCAAATATTATTCTCAAAAAAGGTTCCACTCTCCTATTACAACATCTCACAAACATCATGAATATCTCATTAGCAACTGGTTATTACCCAGACACATGGAAAAACGCCATTTTCACCACGATACCAAAGAAACAAACAAACAGGACAAATCCTGATAACTTCCGTCCCGTCAGTCTGTTAAGTTGTCTTGACAAACTGATTTCTCAACAAGTGGGTTTCTCGACATCACTGAAACCCTGTAATGGCTATGTCTCGCGTTCAGGAGACACTAACTACTGTCACTAGCTGGAGCAACAAGTGGAGAGTAGTTCTAAATCCAACAAAACCACAAACAATCACTTTTTATAGGAAATTAAAAAGACAGATAAAAACTGAGAAAAGTAAACATCACACTTGGCAATACGCCTATCATCATGAGCAAACACATCACATTCCTTGACATCACATTTGACTAAAGATAAACATGAAAAAAACATGTCAACAACATACACTCATCCATCAAAAACACAGTTCATAGTTAATGATCATATCTAGCAAACATTCAAACTGCACACCAGACACTATCATCCAAATATAGTGTTAATGGAATACGGATGTCAATATGTTAGACAACAACACACTACAAAACATCCAAGTACAACAAAATAAAATACTAAGAACAGCAAACCGACTGCCATCATACACACCTGTTAACTGCATACACAAAACCAGTAACCTATCCATCATTAGAAACAGGCTCACAGAAATGTCATACAAATATTACTTAAAAGCAGAACACAGAAACAAACTAACTGCATCATTATGTAAATCAGTAAGTGCACCTACAAAATACATTTCACTATATAACATATTTCACAAATCACTCAACAAGAAACATAATCACAGACAAGGTAGATTCATGTTTATATTTATTTCTTTTAAAGATTAGGGCACAGGACAGGTAAAAACTTTCGGCGCCTGTCCTGTGAAAGAGGTTTTTCTCGGGGCACTCCCGTTTCCCCCCACATCCAAATCTCAGGCAATGGATCTTTAGATCCCAGCCAAGGCAACACCATTGCCCAGCCCTGAATCGGGTCGTTTTACGTTGATATCTGCTTTTCGGGCTCTGGCCTGGTTCACTTCTCCGGTGCTGCCTTTGTTTCGCTCCCCCCTTTCTCACCCGTCGAGTTTATAATTCCCCACCGCACTTCATTACCTTAAACAAGTAAAAGTTAAATACAGGCAAATTTCCAAGCACAGTTAAATAATCTTTCATGTAAGGGGACGAAGAGGAACCACAACGTTCCTGACCACCCCTGTTGGGGAGATAATTCTTCAGACTTCTCTCTCTCTAAACTAAACCCTTGCTAAGTTCGTTTGCACGTCAACACCGACGCACACATTGAGAGTTGCACACTAGTCACAGAGCAAGCAAGACGTAATGATATCTCTGCCACTATGCTGTACAAGAATCAACTACGCCAGTTATACCGCCGGTAATTGTCGACGTTCTACTGTCACACTTGACGCCGCTATAAGTCGCCACGTTCATCGCCCAAGCCAAGCCAGGGACAACCATCGAACTTTCCAAGACTCGAATCCTTCGCCGGGGCGGAATTCTCATCCAGCCCGCTACTTCCGCTGATCAAGTTTATCTATATTAACCATGGAACACTGAAATAAAAGTAAGTTGTTCCCCAAGTTAAAGTCCTGTCAACCTTTTCTCAGTATTCCTCAGGGGCGTCGACTCAACCATCCAACTAGAAGAAATCAAACAAGACATAGAATCTCAAATCCAGGCCAAGCTACATGCCGTACATCGAATTTTCTCCAGACATACCGACCTACCTGCGTACTTCATGAAGATAGTGACAACGTCGAAGTACAGTGCTGACCGTATTTTACGTAACGGGTGTTACTATCACATATTTCACTTCAGGGCCGAACACCCGCATCGCCGACCCTTCAACTCGTGGTCAAACAAATTACCCAGACAACATAGACAATCAACGGACAACTTTCAACGGAAAACTACAGAAATACCAGAACCAGCAAGAAAAAACAGAATGCAGATTCAGGCAACACAACTTCCACTGCTAACATGTCAAGACTTAACAATCCAAGGAAGACAAGTGATAGTTCCTACCAGACATCAGTTCCAGTTTCACGGAATACAACAACCAGCCAGACTCAGACCATTCACATGAAAACTATCGACGCGTCAGTTCAAACAGAGAACCAGACAACAATCACTCAGAATAAACAAACGAAAATTACAAGAAGAAACAAAGAATCTTTGACCGATGAAGAATAGTTCACCGAAGGACAACAGCCAGTTGATTTACCACCACGCTCACGTTTTTCTCCATTCACCAATGGGCATCACGTGTGAACGCAAGTTCAACCTGAAGTTCCTACCTATTCTACAAGACCGCAGCTAGCAGTTTTCCTAGTTACCAGCCATATGTATACCATTGCTACAATCCAATAGTTTTCCTTTTCATTCCAATATGCATTAATAGCCACAATTGTTTTCCCAGCTACTTCCGGGCATGGTCTGGGTAGATCTTTTGGTGCTCAGGCCGTGAAAGTGGGTTTTCTCGGGGTACTCCCGTTACCCCCCACACCTAAATCTCTGGCATTGGATCTCTATATCCCAGCCAAGGCAACATTCTTGCCTGGTCCTGAAAGGAGTCTTTTAAGTCAATGTTTAGTAATCGCCAGCCGTCAGGTTATTCTGACCACGGGCTCTGGCCTGGCTTACTTCCATTATGCCACTCTTGTCCAGGTCTCCCTTCTCACGCGTCACTTTCATATCCCCCACCTCATTTCTTCACCTTAAATAAGTTAAAACTAAATAAAGGCAAACTCCCATGTGAAGTTCAATAATTTTTTTTCACGAGAGGGGACGAAGAGGAACCACAACGTTCCCGACCACCCCTGTTGGGAAGAGAATTCTTGAGGCTTCTCTCTCTATAAACTGCCAAGTTCGTTTGCGTTTACCCACTGACTTGAAGACGAAAGGCGAAAGACTTTCAAAGCGTCGTCCTCTACCCTTGTGTCTCCATAACAGGTAGTTGCCGTCCATTCTACAAAGTTTCATCATGTAACTCTGCCTAAACAATCTATCAAAGAATATCCGTCGTTAGTTACGAGAGCTTTCGATCATGGTAGTATAAATTTACTTCTATACTGAGCCGCACCTACATAGGTAATTATCTTGTACGAGAGGGAGTGTATGTCATAGGTTGTGAGGAACTCTCTCTGAATTGAAAACAGTACCATCGCGCTGTGTTGGATGGCAGTTGTGGTTAAGGTGTAGTATGTCTATGTCTGATCAGCAATTCCCCAGGACAAAAAGAAAGAATAATAAATATAACATTAAAATATCAAGATAAAATTTAAACAAAATTTAAGAGAAAATTTTCAACAATGGTATCAATATTTTCTTACTTGTACCTCTTCTTCAAAGTCAAATGTCTAGCCTTACTTTCGTCACTGACAGTAACAGTCCAGAATTTTTCATCTTACGGGCACTAATATGATGTCAGGAAAATAAAAGATGTCATAAAATATAGGTCTTCCATACTCTTGGTTTTCTTTTACGTTGAGAAGATTACAAAAATATCCTTTCTATACTTCTTCTAATTCAAACACTTTAGGGAACACTGATAAGGCAACGAATATGAAATTATGTCTGTCAATGATTATAATTTTCAAACTTTTGACAGCGATAACCGTAATTTTTCCTTCATTTATGATAAAGTAGAATTTTATCCTTTGATGAATAAGATAATTTAAAATAAAAGTAATTCAAAACCTAACCTTTCAGATTGTGAGCTAAAACAGTATAACTCTTAAGTTCTTTCGAGAACAAGAATTTGCAAAACTCATCACATATACATTGTTGTTGAAAATTGTTTCCTTATAGTTACAATCATGAGCCACAAAATAACTTACTTCATGAATTTCGATTTCCTTGTCAGTCTCAAAATCAATATTTATTACATGATTGTTTGAAGTTTTTACTTTAAAGAAACGTGTGTGTATTTTTCTTATAGCAAAGCCACCTCGGACTATCTACTGAGCCCACCGAAAGGAATTGAACCCCTTATTTTAGCATTGTAAATCCGTTAACTTACCGCCGTACTAGCGGGGGGCTTAGAGAAACGTAACTGATTATTTAAAACAAATAATATTTATCATATGCATTTTATTTCATTATATCAGTGAAAATATGGTATAAGGTTTTTTGTCAATAATAAGAAAATATATTTTACATTGATAAAACTTTCACATGAAAATGTTTTTCTCATTATTTTATTTTTCTGTTGTAACAATCTACCGATTTACAAAATTTGTTACAATCAGAACAACAATAAGTACCTACAGACCCTTCGCTGACGTGAGGACATCAAAATGATGATCATGATATCACAAGAAGATATTTTCAGGACCTTTACAAATTACGTGGTTGAAGCTGTCTAAAGAAAATACATGTTTATTTAACGTTTAAATGGACTTCAAATCTCAACAGTTCTCTTTTACAAGGTTCTTCTGGAACTTTAGATGAAGCATGTAAATCCCAAGCCATGCGTGTAAGAAGTGATCTTCGTTGATCACTAATATAATATATTTATATTTGAGATCTTCTTTGCGGGATGCTAAAGCTATTATTATATATAGCCTTAGCACCACAAGCATCATCATTATTCATGAATAATTGATAGCTTTATAAGTCGATCAAGACTACCCTGTAATTACTGATACTGCCTATAGATAATTCCAATTTTGAAAGTTTGAATTCTACTTATTTCTTACAGAAAAGTTTAACAATACATGTAAAAGACAGAAAAAATGAATGTAAATGTACGAGAACGTATTAATAAATATAATTTTGTATATGGTATGAAAACGACTCAGAGTATTCAAATACTTAAATTCGTATAAGCATTGAAATGTACCTCTCCAGATGAAGTCTGAATGTTACCAGTTCCTTCATCATGGGGTGTCACTAAAAGATAAAACTAAATGGAGTCACCTATATACGTGTAGAAAATCATACTAATTACGCTTAACTTCAAAAAACAGGCCTGGCATGCCAGGGTGGTTAGGGCGCTCGACTCGCAATCTGAAAGTCGTGGGTTCGAATTCCCGTCACATCAAATATGTTCGCCCTTTCAGCCGTGGGGGCGTTCTAAAGTGGCTGTCAATCCCTCTATTAGATGGTAAAAGAGTAGCCTAAGAGTTGGCGGTGGATATTGATGATTAGCTACCTTCCCTCCTGTCTTAAACTGTTAAATTAGGGATGGCTAGCACAGATCTCCCTAGTGCAACTTTGCACGAAATTCAAAAACAAAATGAAAGAAACAAATGTATTAATCAATATAATTATGTAAACGATATGAAAACAATTTGCACTATTTAGGGTCTTTAAATTATCAGTCTCTTCAACAGTTAGAGACCAAGTTGGTAAATGAATTCTGCGTAATTGTAGGCATGCATTTCTTTGTATTTAGCTCAACAAAGATGATGGATAATGAGACCATATTCTACATATATATACAATTACAAGTATTATTTATAGCTTGGTAACATGTTATCAATACTTAAACAGTTTTGTAACAGTACTTGTTTCATATAGCTTAGAAATATATTTAAACCCGCAAAATAATAAACACGTCTGATAAGTTGTCCGTAATTATCACTGCTGTAAAACACTATAAATGTTGAGTTCAAAGAGATTGTAGTCTGATTTTATTTCAGTTTTATATGTGGATAGGTCACCAAGATTTGACTGCTTCCTGTACATTGAGAAACAGAGTTGGTCAATTCGAGACTGACATTCAATCATTAGTTACCTGTCTATCAATGAGCTCAACTTGAGAATCAATTTGTTCTGTAGTCATGCATGTATGTGAAAACAAGAAATGATACATTTCGTCTGATATGTAGCAACAGTGATTTCTATAATTTTTAGGAGTAAAGATAATACACGATACTGTAACATTGTTTCAAAATTTATATCACTTTTAAAGAATTAGGTAATTTGAGTCTGAAACAACCATGAATAATTATAACATTTATCAAGCCTAATAGTGGTCATAAATTTCAATTATGTTCAGTAAGGCAGGCGATCACGTGATCTGTTGGAGAACAAAGATCATTTGTATCTGCACCAAATTTTTGCAGAAATCAGTCAGCATTATGCCTAATCCATTAACAAACAAGGTTTGTGAAAGGTAAAAATAGCAATTAAACATGAATCAAACCAACTTATAAAACATGAGATTTAAATAAACATTCTTTCCAAGACGAATAGATGTTATATATTAGAGAAATGAATAAGTGTTCTACATATAAAACGTCAGATAATGTAAAAAGTAAGTCATTTAAGTCAAACATAGAAGCGAAAAACTACAGAAGTAGTGAACTAACAAATAATTTTATAGATAAAGTGTTTGATAATTTTAAAAGTATGTGAGGTAAATTATTTGACTCTACTCTATGCCTCACTCAAATAATGGATGGTATGTATGATAAACACTGACATAAGTAACAGTGTTATAATAGCTGTGTCTTTAAAATAATGGTTTTACTTATAACTTTTTAAGACATATAATTCAATCTAGACATTTATGATGTAATAACATGTTGAGACATCCTACAATGAGCTCATCATCCTACTGAACTGCTGCCAATAGAAACATTATCCGTAGTAAGATTATCTGCCTGTAGAAACACATCTGCCTATTAACACCATCCACATTTATAAAATACGTGTAATACAGTTAAATGTTTGTAAAAATTATTTAAAAATAAGTTGAGATGTGTTTAAATCTTTATGCAGTCCTATCGAAGTATACTAATATCGTCCATTTGTAGAACCTTGATATCACTGTCTGCCTAAGAAGTTAGGTAAAAATATCAGCCTATAGAATCTTTGTAACAATATTTTCTTCTAGCAATGCACCCTCTATTACCACCTCTTGGCCTATTAACTCTACCACGAAAGAACTCCTGACTTTAGCGTTGTAAATCCGTAGACATGCCGCTGTACTAGCGGGGAGCTTAGATGTGGAAATTGACTGAAAAGCTTGTTCAAAAATTGAAGTTCGCAGCTTATTAAAAGAGTTAGTAAATGGTACAGTCACCTATTCATAGACTTCTTAAGTTCACCGTATCAATTTACATCTTACTCCTTTCAGGATTTAATAAGTAGACAAATTTCTATAAAACAGTGGAAATACTAATAAAAGTTTAAACTATTAATATACTTCCAGCTAAATACATAATTTAAAGAAAACTGTAGCGGTAAAATTATCCTTAAATGCAGTGACAATAACTAAATGCAGAAAATAATATCTTGTTAGTTTCCTTACAAGTCGTTCTAAGCCTCTCTAACCATCATTAATGTTATCGACAACTTAGTAATTACAATCTAACTCAACTCAGCTGAGTTTCTAAATTATTCTACTTTAGAAAATTATTGCAATATTGTAGGGTCCTTGAAACATTTCAAACAGTGACATCTATTGGCACCATTTGTAACACATGACTAGAGCATTAACAAAAGCATATTTTCCATACAACAGTATAGTATGCAAGTGTAAGTCAATAGATTTGTCAATTTACATCAAGCCTTTTGGTATTGTGTTCAAATGACGAAAGTCTTTAAATTCTGTCCTGTTTCACATAGATAAACTTAATATGAAAATTAAAATACTTTTTCATAAAACAAACATATCATTGATACAAATAACATTAAGGCAAGAATGTTATAACATGTATGTTACGTTCATCAACTAAGTGTGTGTGAATATTATCCTCAAATAACACAGCTTCATCTTATTTTTATATTAACATATCAAACGTTCAAGGCATGAGATCTCCAATATATTTATTGTACTGTACTCTTTTCTCCTATTTCTTTGTTTTGTGTTTAGAAATGTTTTAATACACTTAAAAAGAAATTAAAACTTGAATGCAAAATTTTTTTTTAATAAACTGCAGATATCGAAGCCACTTTGCTTATGAAAATGAGCTGAACCTTGGAAACGTGTTAATATCTAACCAGAAACGTGATTAATACACTTTGAAAAAACGGCCACGAGTTGCAAGATAAAAGAGGTACAAAGTCCAATGGCTAAATCTGATGATTTTGTTTCCACGTGACGATGAAACAAATTAAAGATTATTTTTTTCACTAACATGTAAATCGTCTTACAGACAAGCTTCGTAGAAACACTATTGAAATTAATGAAATTTAGTCATTTTCAAAACTCAGGTCCTATTAACAACGTGAAGCAGGCTTAGCAAACGTCATCACGAATTACCAAAAGTTGTTCGCTAAACTGCTAAATAAGGACTCCTTAGTTACGTTCTGCAACCTATGACATGAAGTCGTCTTAACAAGGTAGATTCTACAACTTTCCACATAAAAACGGTAAATTGTCGTTGTTCTATAATTTACGATCACACACGTTTGTCTGATGTGATTTAAATATATTCAAACATTTAGTACTGAGATCAAGTCTCCAGTGGTACAGCAGTATGTTTGCAGATTCATGACGCTTGAAACCGGTTTCGATATCTGTCGTTGACAGAACACAGATAACCTATTGTGTAGCTTTGTGCTTAACTGCAAACAAAATAAAATAAATACTTCCATACAGTGAAATAGGTTAACATATTGTGTAAAGCGTTGAAATTTCCATATAAATTAGAATAAACGACACAAAACTTTTACTGAAGGTATTATTTATCTTGCTATAATACTTTCATTAAATGACTTAAATTTAATAATAAGAATGCTAAATAGGAAGTCTGATGTCTCATCTTTTAATAGCACTATTGTAAACTGCTTCTGACACTTTGTTATAATCTTCGCTCTCCTTTCACCTTCTTTACGGTTAGTACCCAAATCAGAGTGAAATTCCGTGACTTTTCTAAAACGTCGAAAGGCCTTTATTTGGTATCTACATGAGAAAATTTCAATAATAAGATAATATTAATTGGAGAAAAAAAACTTTAGTTCTCTAGCTCATCATGTTGTTCTCTTTTGCACAATGTTCATGCACAATTCTACACAAGTTTGGATTTGTCTTTCAATTTCCACACCTTAATCCTCAATCT
This sequence comes from Tachypleus tridentatus, assembly GCF_004210375.1. Classification (NCBI taxonomy): domain Eukaryota; kingdom Metazoa; phylum Arthropoda; class Merostomata; order Xiphosura; family Limulidae; genus Tachypleus; species Tachypleus tridentatus. The sequence continues at coordinate 35,065,353 of NC_134832.1, read as the reverse complement.
CACGTTACTTAATTTTTGTTGACTTTCTGAAGTTGTTCTACTTTACTGGTATCAGTTAATTTCCTTTTTTCTCAGCCTTTTCAGCAAAATTATCAACTGAAGTGTAAAACTTTCACTACGTCACTGTTTTCGCTTACAATCAAAATTTTCTTTTTTTTCTTTTTTTTTTTTATAACAACTTTTTTGTCAAGATGCAACACATTTCTGTTTACCGCTTTGAGCATACTAGAGATTTGGCTTTAATATTGAAACTTCCAGAAGTCCACTACTTGCAAGTGATCCAGTTTTATAGTTTCAATGTGTCAAGTCTAACGGATTTACTGTTATATATTTAATATCTACGTTTGTTTCAGTTTAAATTAATTCATGCAACTTATATTGTTAAACGTATACTGTGCAAGTCCCATCTGTTATCTAAATTTAAAGAATCTAGAGCGCAAGAATCAACAATGTATCCTGTACGTAAAATACTAGTGATTTCGAGTATTGTTGTCAATTTAACTTGCTACAATCGACACGCGAAAAGACAGGTACTGAATACTGTGTGGTTGCCAAGTTCACTAAACTGAGCCTCTGAAGCTATAATTATGATTAACGCTTATTTAATCAGAAAACTACAGATATTTGCCCAAGAACGTTTATAGATTTCGAACATTACAAACCTTTCAGCTTCAAAGAATTAACTTCAGACGTTGGTATTTATATGAAGCCATCGCATAACTTCAGCAGAAAAAAACTCACAGGTGACGAATAGAACTAGCTGGCATCTCCAAGCGAAGTGTATCAACATAAACGTAACTTGCTCTTCGTGGACCTGGATCATCAAGAAAATGTTAAGTTTCAGCACAGATAGAAGACTGAATATTGTATGCGACTTAATACATGTTGCTAATCTGTAGGAAGACTTGGTCACAAGATAGATGAATGCGATTTTAAATTAGACTGAAATGTTTTACCGGAAATTTTCTTAAATCTTTAGGAAAAGACGCATTTTTCAAATTATGAAAAGAGCCAGAAAGTGATATTTTTGACTATTCCTAGTTATTCATCTAACTTTGGGAAAGTTTATAAGGGGTTACTAGATAAAGCCTGGGGACATCAGTCCTCCGCGTAGCAAACGCTTGATGAGTAAAAGGATTTGCAATAAAGACCCCATTTGTATTTAAGATGTAAAAGCAAGAATTACAGCTCTTCTTGTGTCGGCTCGGGAACAAATACTGTAAATGTACGTCGAGCGTTTAATAACCTTAATTACAGAAGAACAATAACGATAGTTTGTCTTACGTCAACTTCAAAGGTATCCAACGCAAACCCTTTACGTAAGTAATGTCACTCAAACCTATAGTGACGGTTAAAGCTATTCGAAGGCAGTTTATCAACATAAATTCGTTATTAATAAATTAATACAACAAAATGCTTTCAAGTATAGTTTATTTCAATCCGATAGTTCAGTAGCAATAAAATCGCGTATATACTTTCAATTACTTTTTTGAGGGTTTGTTTATAAATGTTCCCTAACGTATCCAGTTTTATAAAATAAATTTGTGATACTGTAAAGTTAAAGTTCAGACTGAACAATGGTGAAGAGAAACAATAACTCTTAATTGAAGTTTTATATTTAATTAGGTTGGTTTAAAAATCGTCTTTGTTATAAAATAGCTGAAACGTACATTTTGGAACAAAATTTGTCCAGCTAGAAAAACGAGTGATTCGGGAGCCTCTATCATTATATGTTCGTAAAATACTTTTCGGATATCGCGAATAGTTATAAATGATTTAGTCCTTACAGAAAAGTTATGCTACCTTTGCAAACAAAAATGACTCATTCTAGCAAGATAATGATAGGTTATGGGTTACTGTGTGCGTGTGGGGGGGGGTGTAATCCTCGGTCATTTAAATCGAAAATTCTCTTGAAATCTTCAGAAATTATCCTTGCGGAGTGTGCTTTTTAGTTGCTCTATCAATTTTTGACAAATACACTTCTTGCACTGGAACATCATCCTCTTGCGGCGAGGCTTCACTTCTGTTTGTCCAACCACATTAAACTTTAACACATTGTACATGAGGGAAGATAGTCTATAAAACTAGGACGTGTAGAGATTTTACTATGATTTTTTTTTTTTTTTAAATAACGAATTCAAACTAACATTGCCATAGCTCAACAACATTTGTGTAAAATTTAATCCTAGAAAAAATAATCATTCCACTTTAAGAACATTTCTGATAATTGCTACATAATTTGACAAAAAGAATAATGTTCCTCTTAAATTTCCGTACGTCACGTATAGCCTTATTAACGACCTTGAAACGCCTGTCTCTGGGATGTAACTATTGCAACATGCAGACCTTCCTATTACCAACCTTGACAGTGTTTCTAAAGGCAATGTCAGATTTCCATTAGCGTTCTAGCTACAGTGAGCCTACCAGTGCTGAACTAACAAGTAGATATACTAATTTTAGTATAAGTTAATTTAAAAACTAAGTTACGAGTGAATGTTTTAATCTCAATGTAGCCGAGCATAGACACGTATATTCATATATATATATATATATATATATATATATATATATATAAATAGGCTTATCCATCTCAGTTTGAGAATACTATTAACAAACTGAAAGAGGTTGATCAATAGTTTGTAAATTAAACAACTTTATACGAACGATTACAAGATACTCCAGGAGTTTAAACATACGCAATTAAGAAAGCTACTGCGAAATAACCTTGATATTTGATATATTGAACCATTTCACTCCGAAATATTAAGATAAAAAATTGTGTATCCTTCTAAAATAAAGTATTAAAGCAAAATCACTAATAAAAACATTTTAATGCAAGTCCTGCGTGTACAAGCTCTCTAAATAAATCAAATGACAATCGCTCCTACACATACAGGAAGTACCTCTCGTTTCCACATTTGCGCTGATAGAAGGTCGCACCAGTTAAAACTGTCGTAAGTTCTATCTCAAACTACTGATTGAAGCATAAGAGATTAATAACGCGAGATTTTAAATCCGGAAATCCGATACTTACAATATCAAATTACTTTATTAATGCAAAGCTAGGCAATAAGCTATTTGCACTATCTTTAGTAGGGGAATCAAAACCTTGGCTCTTTATCGGTGCAAATTTATAAAACCCACTAATGATCCACTGGAAGGCTCGATATCTGTTTTTGCCACTAGAGCAAGCATCAACCTTTTGACAGGTTGATTTTTTAATCTTCGGCCGACCAAACGAGCGTTACCATAATTTTTTTTAATTTGTGGAAGTACTTGCACCAAGTAGCATATGGATTTGAAAAAGTAGCCATTTTCTACTTGCTGTATATTGGGTGCATTTTTTTTCTGTAGTTTGTTACGAAACACCCTTTTTTCGTTATTTTGTTTACTCCCGAAAGCTATAAAATCTCATTAATAAAATGATTAAGATCCATAATATCCTAAATTTTTCACTACTTACCAAAAGATGATGCATGCTATATTAAAATATTTAATGTCTGTTAAACAAGGAGAAAAACGGGGCTTGTGGGAGTCAAGCTGCCTCAGAATTTAATTAAACGTCCTCCTCCCCATCCAAGGAAATGCGATTATTCTGAAAGCTGTTTTAGTAGCAAGTGTATCGCTTACAAAGAGAACTCTCGGAGCGACACAAAAATGAGAACTTAATTGTTTTGTAAAAAAAATGTCAATAACTTAATGTTTAATATTTCCTCAGTTAATTTCATATAAAGGGTAGCAGTGGAATATTTAGATATTACAGAATGAGTAATGTTACTAAAATATAGTTTGAAGTTCAGTTATCTTTCACCGCATTTGTTTTTCGAAAGTTAGATTAGATATATTTAGAATAGCGATAATAACTAGTAAAATGGGCAGACCACGCCTTAGTTTTAAGTGAAGCTCCATCTTGTATTTACACCATTTAAGAGGAAAATACATTATGTAGTTGAAACTTCAGCAAATTTCTAAAATTCCCCCCCTTACAATACTAAGCAAGAAATTAAAAGATCTTAAACGCACTGAATATTAAATTTGTGTAGTTTAAGATCGTTAAGTTTTGCTCAAAAGTCTTCCCATTAATGCATTCAGTAATATGAAATTAGTCGTTTTGGGGTTAAAATTTAATGAAGTATTTAAGGCATTTGCGAAATTTCTGCATATGGGAATAAAAGGAATTTAGTCTTTACTTTTGGAAAAGAAATGTTCGGAAAATTATTGGTAGGTTATTGTCGAAAAAAAAAAAAAAAAGGTATATACGTATTTGTACACAAAATGAACAGGTTTGTTTTACGAAAAATTTTACAGAGTTTATTTAAAATATTTATTCTGAAATTAAAGATTTAATAATAAATCAACTTTATTTACTTACCAAGGAATAAACTAAAAGATAATTAACAGTTTAGTATGAAAAATACCATCACAACTAATACCAAGAACATTCCAACATTCACTTCAGCTGAATTTGATATACAAATACTGCTGTCAAATATCCTGCAGGTGGCGTTGAAAGTCATGTTCATACTGGCGTTTTCCATCATTTCCATACCTTCCACCATCTTTGGACAGTTCGACTTTAAAGCTGCTTCACTCATACAGGAACCAAAGTCGGTCATTGCACTGAAGGCAGAAAATGTAAGAAATCAGTTCTAGTTTGTACATAGCTCCATATGTTCAAGAACAAATTATGTTTAAGGAATAACCAGACAGCACACGAATCGTTATAGTATTAAACCTACCGTTTAATCGCTTACAAGGGATCATCTTTAGTGTTATGAATTTTAAATTAAGTGTAGCCGTAACAGCTCATCGTTATAAAATTTGTCTATAATACGAGAAAGTTAAATTTAGCTGATAACTCACCAACAAAACCGTCTCTTCCTTTTCGCTTCATCTCTTTCTTTGTACGCATTAGATTTTGCCTCTTTGGAGATCCTACTGCATTCAGTAGTTCTCTTTTGCAGTTCCTCCAGTTTACAATTCTCTTCTCCAGTTGTAACATTGAATTGCAAGTCTGAGAAGAGGAGGTTAAGAACTTCATTTATGTAAATATCAGTGTATTTGTTTGAAGACTTGAGAATCCAGAACCCACATTTACTTAACATTGTTCCTTAAAAGTTTTTCATTTAGTATTTAGACAGTTTTAATAGTCTTGAAAGCTCAGTTGAGCTGGAATATTGATAAATTTCAAACCTATACTAAAAAGAAATTAAACTAACCTTTAATGTAGTGGAAAGAATCATAATATTAAAGCTTTTAGGTTGCGTCTAACAACCATCGATCATTGTTACAAGATTTATCAATATTGGAATAAACATGCGTGTATTATTCAACTGATAGCCAATATATTTAGAGAAAGTGACAGTTTTACTTAAATTTCTCCGTGTACGGAAAGAGTAAGAGGTGAATAAGAATTTGTTCTCTAGACCAACTAAATGGTGGTTCGCCATGGGCCAGGTGGGTTAAGGCGTTCAACTCGTAATCCGAGGGTCGCGGGTTCGAATCCCGCTCGCACCAAACATGCTCGCCCTTTCAGCCTTGGGGCGGTATAATGTGCGGTCAATCCCACTATTCGTTGGTAAAAGAATATCCCAAGAGTTAGCGGTGGGTGGTGATGACTAGCTGCCTTCCCTCTAGACTTACACTGCTAAATTAAGGACGGCTAGCGCAGATAGCCGTAGTGTAGCTTTGCGCGAAATTCAACAAATAACTAAGTAATTCAACATGTCCCCAATCTTAAATAACTATTAAGGTCACCTTTTTTATAAACACATTTGCTGTTGTCAAACTTTAAGCAGTATTTGTTGACATCAATTTCTGACTTAAAGCCGTTCAGAAGGTCCTCAACTTCTTTCTCAATTTCCTGACAACCAGAAGAGTCCGCTCCTGTTATTAAACAAGTTTCCGCTTTGATAAAGGCGCTGCGGAGAAAAAGTAGATATTTAACATGAAAGTCACACTTACAGATACTAATGACAATGAGTGAAGTAAATGACTATCAAGATCAACAAGGTATTGTTGAAATTTTATTCATTATATATATATATATATATATATATATATATATATATATATACTCTACGTCTTGACCTACAAAAAAAAAATGTAGGAGTTTTTCCATCTATTAGATAGAGGTGTAAGCTTCCCCTATAATTTTAGGAATTTGAAGTTCACTTCGGATAACTTTGCTAACGAGACTTTCTAGGTCTTTGAAAAACGAGTTAAGATATGCAAAACAGAAGTGTTAGTAGCAAAAGCAGAGCAGGTTTCTAGAATACTGTGCATAGAAACAATTCACCGTGCTACAGTCAATCTCTCCCAGAAAGAGATCTAAAAGAAGACCGTGTGTATAAAGTATTACATTTATTGATATTCATTTAAGACGAAGTGAAGTAAATGTACACGTATGTTAACTGTTTAAAGCTTAAGAAAAGAATGAAATTTTACATACCAACACTTTTCTTGCACATGAAGTTCGTCTGTTCCATTTACCTCTATTTGCAAGTGTTCGAGAAAGTCTTTGAAGTTCTTTTGGCACTCATGAGATACCTTAACAAAATTTTTCTTGTCACATTGCTTTACATCTCCATGTATCGATGCTAGAAAACGAAAGGTATAAACCGTATAATTTACATTTCATAACAAGAGCTTCTAGGACGTTTTGAACTGAAGTATCTCTAATTCAAACACTTTATTCCACCTGAAAACACTACTCCGTGCAATCAACAGCAGCTTTAGAAGTTAAGAACCCATACTCTAGCTCAATAGGCTACAATTATGGCTGTAACATATGATTAATAGTTTATTATACCAACAATAAACACGTTCTTAACAAGACTGTTTACTCAGGTAGTGAACCAAACAATTAAAGTGGAATTTATTAAAATTAGAAGGCATATACTAAAGTCCTAGCATAGAATTTTTAAGAGCCGTAAGTTGATAATTACTAATAACAGACACATTACACTATATTCAAGTCTGACTAATTTCCACCGTTAAATCTTCCGTTGATGCTTCCGACATTGTAGAAAGGTTGAAGACACCGAATATCAGGTTTAGGTTACAGTAGGCGCCACACTCTGGAAAGATACCTCAACTTACCTTCGCGCACGCTCTCTTTCTCTAAATATTTAATATTTTCCTTATGTACAAAGTACTCTTAGGACAACCTGCGTATTTTTAGTTTAACATATTCTTTCTATTATTTCAATAAATATGACCATAATTACACTTTTATTTCACGAATATTACGTAATATTAACACATCCTACTTTTAAACAATAAATAACTCGAACACTACCTATTAACAGATTTAAAGCGAAAACATAACTTGAGAACATCTTTCTTACTGCTACTTGTGACTCTCTTCTTCTATGCACTTTATTATCACCTAACAATTTTTCTTCGCCTTCATTTCAATAGCTTTAAATGGTACACTAGGGCCCTCTATAGCTGTTGTGATTGGTAATTTCATATAAATAAATATTAGAATAATTCCGGAACAGATGGTCTTGTTTCGTTATGCCATAAAACTTCAAACAATCTACTAATCAACCAAAACTGAAGAACTCCCATAGCTTGGAAAGAAATTAAGACAGTATTAAATTGCCTATCAATAAATTTGTACTATACTCATGAGTAGATGAAAAAATAAACTAGTAGAAATTTTTTCGTAAGTAGAATAAATTACAGCTCATCTGAATATGTTATTACCCCCATTGTATCTAAATATACTACAAACCAGAAGATGTATAATTTTTTATTACGTGAAATAGAAGCAAGACACAGTTTAGAAAAAAATTAACTAATTGATAATAACATTATAAATGAATTTTAGCAGATATTACAATGACAAAAGAGATAAAACATCCATAACCCTTAATATTTTAGAGGTACGTTACTACTGCAGACATTAGCCCTGAAGATTGTAGTTCTATTAATACATTTTAGTGGCTGTAACTAATAATAAATATTCTTACCTTTTATTGTACCAAAATATGTATGGTTTTTGTGTTTGTTTTGTGCTTTATACAAAATTTGAATAATTTTTTTTTACCCCGAAACTGCTGACTTAGCTTTTGGTTTTGTCATACATTTTTTTTCCTTGTGGCCTGTTAAAGCACTCGACTCGTAACCTGAGGGTTGCATATTCGAATATCCATCGCACCAGACATGCTCGTACTTTCAGCCGTGGGGGCGTTATTATGTTACGGTCATTCCCACTATTCGTTGGTAAAAGAGTAGTCCAACAGTTGGCAGTAGGTGGTGACGACTAGCTGTCTTTCCTTTAGTCTTACACTTCTAAATTAGGGACGGCTAGCGCAGATAGCCCCCGTGTAGCTTTGCGCGAAATTTAAAACAAACCAAACTTTTTCCTTGTTTGTGACCTGTTTTGACATGTTTATTAGAAGATATGTTTTATCTTAATATTGGATATCCCAAATAAACAAATATATCTACTATGAGTTCATTTTGGTTTTAGAGATAAAAGTTAATACGCTAGTTTTCAAAGTCTTTACGAATTGTGACCTAACAAAACACTAAATCATTGTGGATGAAATACATTATTTCAAACTTAGTGATTTGAGCAATATAATTTGTGATCTTAAATTTGGCATTCAATAATCATGATCATTTTAATAATTAATGGCATTTCTCATATTCGTTTTGATAATCAAATGATCAAAGACAAACTTCATTGCGGTTTCAACAACTAAATATCTAAGTATGTGGAAACTACAAACCTCATTGATGTCTTTTTCTTGAATACCCAGTGTTTAAATATTCTCTAGAAAACACCTTTTGACAATGATTTGCCAGAGACAATCATATTTGTCATTTTTGTATTATTAATTCAGTATTTAAAGATATAATTAAACTAATGCTCACAATATTACATTTATTTTCTAAATTATGCAGTCTCCGCATAACACATGGTCAAAGAAGTTGTTACGGGAATTTTGTTTTAGTTGTCTTTGTTTCTTTGTTATTATGTGAAGATAATACTTGTTTTACCCGTAAGAATATACTGTGATGCTGCAGGTTGTGAAAAATAGTCTTATCAGTTCTCTTAAATGATATTCCAGATTGTCTAAAGCTCCTGTTACGGAATTGAATCAGTTATGTCATAGTGTGCAAGCCACGAACTTTTACAATGTATAGCAATAAACTTCGCATCAATGTAGTTAATAAACCAAATTTTAACGTTATATAAGTTTTAATTTTTTTAATTTTAAAATAATGAAAGATTTAAAACATCCTCAATCTCCCCTAGTGGGAGAATCACAAAATTTGTTCCCCCTTCTCTAATTTACTTCTCACTCCTTTTCAAAGTAGGGAACTTAACATAAATTACTAATTATAATATAATAGATACCATTAAGACAAGTCTAATTTTAATAGCTTTTATGTTTCATCGCTTACAGAGTCGTAAACTAGAAAAGCAGGCTCACTTGCCACGATTATCTGTCGCATTCTCTCAGGGTAAATTATTGTCTAAAATTATCTCCAGTATTACATTATATAATCTATAACCATTAGAAAGGTAAAGTATTATCGATCTAATGATGTATAATTCTATATTGTTTTCAGCAATTATAGATTTCGTCTTCAGTTTGAAAGTTTATCTCGTGGTGATCAAATTTAGTAGCTAAGGAGTTAGTTTAAACACTTCCCGTTTTAATTATAAAAAAAAAATATTTGCTTTTTTGTAAGTTATCATTCTGTAGAAGACAAACATAAGTACTAAACTTGTTGTTGCTCATGCACACTTTTTACTTATTATTTTAAAAGTAACTATGATATAAATATTATAAAATTATGAGGTTAATATGTAAGATAATGATAAATATTCTTCACGACGTATGCTAACAAGGAGCTTGTGCGTTACACCATTCAATAGATTACAACCAAAATATAAAAATTAGAAACCTTCCAGGGTAGCCTAGGTATGGTAATAATAAAAAAGAAGTAATAAATAATTCTTCACGAAATATATTCTCACGATCGATAGGCGAGACAAATGTTCACCAATTGACTTGGAAATCTTATGGTGGGATCATTAGTTAGTCATAAATCAAAAGACAATAAAACAACAAAATTAAGTTTTAAACTGTTATTATTTTACAGAAAGTTATGTAAAGTTATTTCTAATTTTTTATTGTTGGTCAAACTTACCAAATCCTACTTGAATTCGGACAGAGAAAATTAAAGTGAAACATAAGATACAACATAAAGTTTTACCAAAAAAGTTTGATATTTTTTAAGATGTTCTAGAGGTTATAGAAATGAAATTTGAGATTTTTAGAAGAAGAAAAATATTTTAAATTTCAACATAAAAATTGCTTTGCACTCGGAGCAATCAGCACTCCGATTTTTTTTTTGTGTACAAAAGAATTGTGATATTTAATGACAGCTTGCCAAAGTTCATGTAGATACACATGCTACCTTATTCATTATAGTATAGAAACTCTGATGGTTAGTTTGTGGCTACAAGGTCGGTCACGTCAATCAAACCCATATGGAAAGAATTAAGAAATTTCTTGACCATGTGTTACGTGAAAATTCCACATGCCTACAATAAACAAAATAAAAAGTTGTGAAAATTAATGGCTAGTGGGACATATTTCCAAATGGCAGTGCTTGTTAAGTATTATGCAAAGTTACTTAAAAGCTATTTATGCCAGCTTATTCCTAATTTTGAAGTGCTTCATTACAGAGAGAATTAACTAAATCAACATACTCACCAGCTCATGGTCTATTCTAATCAAATACTGGATATGATTTTCACACCTATAGCCCTAAGGTATGTGGCACGATTTGTTTATCGGAAACAGAGTGTGAAATATGGAACCTCAGGTTCAGTTGTTTTTGTTCGTTTTTGCACTTTAATCACTTGGCTGTGCTTTGCTGAATTCTAAAAAAAAAAATGTACATTAAAGTACAGAGAATAGAATGCGTTGTATTAAAACTATTTTGGAGCCTCACAACGTCATTAGTGTTCATGTTGCCACGCCTAATCATGCTTTGTTTAACAATCGTACATCTTGTTTATAGATAATCCTACAGCATAGTTTACATTTTTATAACTCTGTCATAAGACTTTCAGGTCCAAAGCACACCACTGCTCTCGAGATGTTTTCCACAATCCATCTAGTGTATGAAGTCGTGTGCATGAGCAATATGACTGAAAACCTTATCGTCGTAAACCCATATATTGTTGGCTTTACTTCCATACAAAACTAGTATTTATGTTTGATAAGTATGCTCACTTCAACCTTTGTAACCTCTTTCCTAACTTATCCCTGGTTAAATGTTCGGCAGTTTTTTTTGCTAGGTGATATTCATACAGTTCTTCACAGTTGGTCTTTCTTTTGTTTTAAAAAACTATTTGTGTCCTCGATCTACACATATCTTTATGACCTGTGTGTATATGAAGATGAATCAGAGAAAGCTGTTATATACTCTTTCAAAGGTAAGCAATTTTCAGTGACATTACACTTCCTATGAAATATAAACAATATACTTGCAACTCGACCATGACTTTATATCATTTGTGGTTGGCATTTGACTTGTTTGTTTGCACATTCAAACCTGTTATAATTTTGGGATGATTATTAACTGAATAAAATCAATCAATAACAGAATATTTAGAATGTGTCAGACGAGCTGACAAAGATCTATAACAGCGGGAATGTTATAGGAAGCAATATCAATAGATGATGGAAGCTTTTTTAAGAGCTAAGAAATACACAGCTCATCATCTGGGAAGGGTATACAGAGATAAAGAAGAGGAAAATCGATGACCAACATGTGATTAATGATAAAAGTTCACTTCTGAGTTGACCATTTCTATTTTGCATATAAGAAAAGTTCATTATAATACATTGCTGCTATTTACGTTGCACTTAATACTGAAATTGTTCAAATTCTACATAATAATATATTTCCTATATAAATTTAATGTTCACTACACTTTAATAAGGCCTGGCATGGCCAAGCGCGTAAGGTGTGCGACTCGTAACCCGAGGGTCGCGGGTTCGCGCCCGCGTCGCGCCAAACATGCTTGCCCTCCCAGCCGTGGGGGTGTTAAAATGTGACGGACGTTGGTAAAAGAGTAGCCCAAGAGTTGGCGGTGGGTGGTGATGACTAACTGCCTTTCCTCTAGTCTTACACTGCTAAATTAGGGACGGCTCGGTGCAGTGGGCTAACAACCTACTCACTTAAATACTTGTTGAAGAATCCGCAAGCGATTGCGGCACTATGTTCCTAGATGGAATCTAATGGTGATAACTAACTAACTAACTAACACTTTAATAAGATATTTTATATGTGACTAAATTTAAAAGTCAGTAAACATAATTTTCAGTTAGCATAAAATTACTGCATAATTTCTACTAAATACAGTGTTCTAAAACAGTCAGATGTTTAGAATGTGTCAGTCAGCCTAGAATAATTTTCAAAATGAAAGATATTTTCAATTCTACCTTTAATATCTAATTAAACATAGAAAATGTATGATATTTTGTTATACACTAATGTCTAATTATTATTTTAATATTTCATGTTATAATGCTTCAAAACTAACGTATAATTTGTAACAGTGTTGCTATATTAGACGAAGTTTACTAAATGCTGTATATTAAGGTGCTACATATTTAGGAGCTACATGACAAAAGTCAATTCTGATTTATCTGGGAACAACTATGGATTTATTCTAAGGCAAATTTTAATCAATGATTGGACAAAGTTTTCATCATCGTAACGTTTCCATTACAATGTATTATACTGGCGTCCAATAACATAACAATTACATAAAGAACATAGTAAATGTCTGAAATATTTCTTCGAAACAAATCATCATGTTTATATTCCTGTTCTTGAAAGAGATTGTGCCCTGTACTATTTTACAAATTTCATAATAGTCATTGTTAACACTAAAATTACATGTGTCACATATCCTGATACGTTTTGGTTTCTTACTATTTTAGAGATGGTCCTTTGTTTCTTGTTCTGCTTCTGCATTGATTGTCATGTCATCAACGAAGTTTGTTTTTTCTAAGGTCTTCCTTAGTAATAGTAAGTAATACCTCGTCTATTTTGTTCATATATCTATTTGATTATCGTGTTATTGATATAACATCTTATAAGGTTCTCTTTATTTTACCAAATTCAGAGTGGCAGAATTTATATTTTTCAAAATGAAAGTTAGTTTAACTATCATGTTTCAGTTCTACTTTTAATATTTTTGGTATCTACTTAAACGTAAAAACTACATAAACATGTGAAATGTATGCTATTTCATTATACAATACAATATACGAGATCTGTTCAAAAAATACGCGGACTGACGTCATAAAACAAAATGTAATTTATTTAGAAGTTACAGGTCTGGGACCCCTTCAAAGTACTCTCCTCCCCAACACACACACTTATCCCAACGGTGTTTCCACTTGTTAAAACAGTCCTGGTACGCTTCATTTGTAATGTCCTCCAGCTCCTTCGTCGCATTTGCCTTAATCTTGGGAATCGTCTCAAATCTTCTTCCTTTCAAGGGTCTCTTGAGTTTGGGGAACAAGAAAACATCGCAAGGAGCAAGGTCAGGCGAGTAGGGGGTGGGGAAGAACAGTGATCGAGTGTTTGGCTAAAAACTCACGAGTTCTGAGGGCTGAATTTCGCAGCAACGCGGTGCATCTTCAATTTTTCGGTCAAAATCTCGTAACAAGATCCAACTGATATCCCACAGCCTTCATCAAGCTCCCTGACAGTCAGACGTCGATTTGCCCGCACCAGGGTGTTGATTTTGTGGACGTGTGGGTCGTCAGTTGACGTGGAAGGACGTCCAGGACGCTCATCATCTTCAATGGACTGTCGACCATCCTTAAAACGTTCATGCCACTTGAAACATGCCGTACGCTTCATAGCTAACATAGCTTAAGCCGTGTTAAGCATAGCAAAAGTTTCAGTCGCAGATTTTCCAAGTTTAACACAAAATTTCACAGCAAGTCAGGTCATTCATTTTGAAATCACCTGACGTCCTTCACTTAAAACCGCGTAGCTAATACGCAAATGAAGATATCTGCAATCGGGAAATGGTGTCGTAATCAGCTGATCTGTGCGAATCTAGCGACACCAAGCGAATTCCCCTGGAACCAACTGGAGCCGCGCAATTCAAACAATCCGCTTATTTTTTGAACAGCCTTCGTACTATATACTTGAGTAGCACAATAACAATTTTCATTTAAATTAACAACTTTGTAATCATATATTGTGTTTGCATTCATGTTCCAGACGCAGGTATTTTCTTTCTTTTTTTCAAAACTGACATAAAATTTTGAAACAGCATTATGGCAACTTTTAGGTCAGGTGGTTAAAGTACTCGACTCGTAATGCGAAGGTCGCGGCTTCGAAACCCTGTCACACCAAACATGCTTGTCCTTCAGCCATGGGGGCGTTATAATGTGACGGTCAATCCCACTATTCGTTGGTAAAAGAGTAGCCTAAGATTTGGTGGTGAGTGATGATGACTAATTGCCTTCCCTCTTGTCTGACACTGCTCAATTAGGGATGTATATTGCAGATAGCCCCCGTGTAGCTTTGTGCGAAATTAAAAGAACAAAAAAAACTAAAAGTCAGAACAAAATTTAATTTTATGTACACTACACTATTTAAATTTATTATCTTACCAAAACATCAAATAGATTTATCATAAATAAACAATAGAATGACAATCATAATCATAAAAGAACCATAAGTTATAAGCCAATTGATTATTCTTCAACTATTTTAAAACGCATTTCCTCACGTGGATCTTGAAATTGTTACCATAACATAAATTCTTTCATACACACTTTACAAGTAGATAAACAAACCTATAAATATAATCAGTAACAAATAAGTGATTTTCTTACATGAAAGTCATTTCTCATCATAGGTTAATAACTGTCTTTAGTATATAATTAGTAAAATCTCGTACTAAAATAACACAAATATTGAAAAATTTGTTTACAAAGCTTTGAAATATGCAAAGGTACGATTTACAAAAATTACTTAATTTGACAATTACTGACATACATGTCTAGATTAGTCCCTTATGATAAATTATGCCTCTTAAATATCATTTCATAACAAATCTCCATTTACATTTGATAGATAAAACACATTTTTCATAATCCAATATAATGCCATTAATATATATAAGTAACATCACATCCTAAACAAGCATACTGAAACATTTATTAACAAACCTGCAAGATGTATTATTCACGAAAACAGTTCGTAAAATACTGACTTAAGTCCAATGTAATAATACCTGTGGTACTACGTACTTGTTCAAGCATGCTATTAGTCAAACAGAATAAATCACCATAACTACATAAAGGTCATTCTCCAAATTATTTAGTTCCTCATTTAAAAAAATATACAAAATATATCATGTACTTGAAATATGTAACTAATTTGTCTGTCCCACACCGTGCTGAACATCAGTACATCATATATCATCATAACATCATATTACCATTACGTTATATTATCGAAATGTACAAACATGTGATCATCATCTCTGTACAAATCATCTTGTTGAGTGTCCTATTTATTTTATAGAAGTTTATTTTATTTATGCAGACATATAATTAAACATTTAAATATTCCCAACCAAAACAAAGAAAGCTCCTAGGAAATGATGTCAAAGGATAAAACTCTGCGACCAACATTTTGACCTTTGTTCGTCAGTCCCACGTTGATCAATGACTTTATCTTGAAAAACATCGAGTAATGAAACCATGAAGTATTGTAATTCATCTGATATGCAATGACAGAAAGCATTAATTGTGGCTTCTGTATGATATAAGAGACGGAGAATGTGTTGAATGCTTTTTTACCTCACTTTATTATTTGAACATTATTTACATTGAATATCTAAGTGATATGCTTCTAAGTTTTGTGATCTCACAACAAAAAATACGGTTTACAATAAAAGACATATTTATCATTTACATTACCAGCTTTTGAAGAGTGTTTCTATATTGACTTCAATACAGTCACATTACTATAATAAGTCCGTTATAAGACTAGGGAGAAATTAAATGCGCAAACAATATGATGTCTTAAGAAAATGAGAACTATTTTGAAATGCTAAATAAAATGAATAATTTCTAAAAACACTTTTTATCTCCTTATAATTAAATTAAAATCTGCCTGTAATGATGAAGAAAATTCCAGTTCTATCACTGCCATTGCAATAGTGTTTACAGTCTTTAGATCTAATTTCAATGTAAGCATCTTTACATTACAGTTTTTCAACGCTACACGCCGTTGGACACACTTGTGTGGACCTCGAGGGACGGGAAAGGAACAGACAGTGGTGTCAAAGACAATGACGTCATATTTCTACTAAAATCATCAGAGGACGTGTAGCTAGGGACGCGCTGTTAGGCTGTCATAACCGACGATTTCTTAAAAGTTCCACGAAAAGAACCATATGGTATGTTTCTAGGCCACTATAGGCGGCCATGGTGTAATGATTTCACAAAGCGAAAGCAGAGGGCGTGGCTATATTAGTAGAGAGTGATATCATAATTCGATACCAGAAGGTATATTATTATAGATGGATTGTGACGGAACAACTAGTTTCAACATGATTATACTTTATACAGTTAATATGACTCTATAATTCATTAGTTTTATACATTTACTGACCATTCATATCTAAAACATCCGGGAAAAGATGCTTATTTAAATAACATTTATGTAATGTTACATAAGCTGTAAAATGGTGGACCACATTATTATACTTCCACATATGATTATGTTGAAGCCGTTATATTAACAACAATCTTACTCTCCGTAAGACTTGAACAAATTTAAATGAAGTCAGAACTTATGTTTTTCTTTCAATTATATATGTTTATTAGTATTACATGTATTAAAGTGGGCAATGTTTCTATGGGTTCATACAGATTTCAAAGTTTATTAGATTATGTACTTTTGATAAACATGTTCTGTAATTCTGTAGGACAGTAAGCAGCACACAGCCATTCTTTTACTTTACTTTCGTGGTTCATTAACACCATGGAGACATTTCACTCTTTTTCATTATGGTATGTTCAGTCTATCTAATTTCAAAACACATGAGTAGCAAACTTTACTCATATAACGAATTTTAACATCTAATTAATAAACTTCGTAGTAAATAATTTTCCTACGTAATAAATATGTTTAATAACTAGTATAGAATAACAACACTTACCATTTTTCGTAAATCCTTAAGAAATTATTTTTACTGGGTACAAATCGACACAATGATAATGGATTATTGTTCACACATATACACACGAAAGAATACAATCTTTGAAGTACTTTTTTTGCTATAAATTTACGTTCAATAGTTTTTTTGATGATTTTCTTACGTTGAGATTACATAAAGACAGTTATAATGATCAATATATTCTTCTCCCTTATCTTGACCAATGTAAATGCAGAGCCAGAGCTACCATATTTGTTAATTAGATCCAGACCGACGATGTACAATTATTTTTCTGCATGATCAAATAATTGATAACAGGAAACACGCCTAAAGAACTTCTTTCACGTACACAAATTTGTGAGGGTATCGAATAAATTTCTAAAATGTTTGTAGCTTCTTTCGGACAATGTTCAATAGGAATCCTACTGCTTCACTTTCAAAAGTGAAAGATAAACCATTACAACATATTCTGTATGCAACTGATGTCGATGTTTGTTTGTTTGTTTTTGAATTTCGTACAAAGATACTCGAGGGCTATCTGTGCTAGCCGTCCCTAATTTAGCAGTGTAAGACTAGAGGGAAGGCCCCACTGATGTCAAACTAGCTAAACTTTGACTGCTAGGAAATACAGATATCACTACGAAGTCTCAACACATAAAAAATAGCCAGAAAGGAAAAGCCAGAAAACTTTTAGCGAAACAAAAGTCAATTATAATAAACTCTCGCTATGTATTTACATTATATATATATATAATATTGAAACTGAATGGTTCACACTCTACATAATCATATATTTTCTACATAAGTGTAATTCTCACTATAATTTAATTAGATATATTGTATGAACTTAGAAGTCACTAAACATAGTTCTTTCACTTTAGGTAGTGATACAAAACCCAAATGTATTTTTTCAATACTTGAGGAGACACTTCAGTTAGCATACAATTATAACATATTTTCAACTCAATTCTATGTCCAACAAATGGTCAAAAGCTCAGATTGCGTCAGTCAGCTTAAAAAAGTTTCAAACTGAAAGAAAGATCAATTCAATTCTACTTTACGATATTGAATTAGACCACATAAACATGAACATCCTTATCTGAATAACAGTGAAATATTTCCACGTTGTTAGTGAATCAGAAATGAAAGTATGTTGCATACTGTCATATGGAAGTGTAGAAACATGCTTATCAAATCTACATTATCTAATGGACTTTGAATTCTGTGTACAATCCTTAGTAACATTGATCACCTTTGTAAAATACATGTAATAAAAAGAAATAAATATATAATTCTGACTACACATTCAAATAACGGATAACAGTTACATTCATGGTCAGTAAGATTGTTGCTAAAATAATGGGTTTAACTTAATTAAATCTAGATATCGATGATGTAATCATATCTAGAAATATAGTAACTTAGCCCCTCTGGTAAAGCTCGTATAAAGTAAAACCTTAAAGTAACATGTGCAAATGAATTATCTTGCCAAGTTTTATGGATATTATAAGGTAAAACTAGTGCAATTATTTTAAATAATAGCATGGTATTTAAATAAGTATCCTTTTTTTCAGGACGATTTGCATATAAATGGTCAGAAAATGTAATAAGATATAACGATTAATCACTTTTATTATGAAGCAAAATGGTTTACTGCAGAGTTTATTGACAAAAACTATATATTTTTTTGTTCATTCAATCTTAATTAATTAATGTTGATTCAATATTAGGTATGGTAAGACCCGGCATGGCCAGGTGGGTTAAGGCGTTCGACTCGTAAGCTGAGGGTCAAGGATTCGAACCCCGTCGCACCAAACATGCTCGTCCTTTCAGCCGTGAGGGCGTTATAATGTGACGATCAATACCACTATTCGTTGGAAAAAGAGAAGCCCAAGTGTTGGCGGTGGGTGGTAATGACTAGCTGCCTTCTCTCTAGTCTTACACTGCTAAATGAGGGACGGCTAGCGCAGACAGCCCTCGTGTAGCTTTGCGCGAAATTAAAAAAAAATAGATATGATAAAATTCTTTCATTACAGGAAATTGTAAATTATTTGTTTTAATTCAAGAGAATATGTGATAAAAGTGACGTGTGTAACACTGTTATAGTATCTTTATCATTGAATAATAATTTTACTTGAGACATTAATGATTTAATTACTGGTTGAGGCATATTGAAAATCAGTTTGCCTTAGTAACACACTGTACATGCAAAACACCATCTGCCTTTGTTAAACATGTGTAAATGAGTTAAGAATATCATAAAGTCAACCTAGTAAAACAGCAAATTTTAATTATTCCATAATGTTTAAATAAGAGTCTCTTCTTGGACGTTTTACATAGTTAGGAAATCTATAAAATTAATCTAATAAATTAGTTAATCATATTAGCTCCATTGATTACCGTCACGTTGAAATAGTTATAAGTCTACTGGTACTTAACTATTATATCATCCCTTCCTAAGATAACCATGCCTTCTGGTTTCACTTTGTGGAAATATTAGTTTATGACCACCTCATACAGCAGCCCAGCAACATATTATCCAGTTTCACTTCGTAATGCTGTTACGTAATCGTCCGTTGGACGGGCTAGCAACGCGCCCTTTGGTACATTTTTAGAACAATGACGTCATCGTTTTTGGTAACATCACTGTCTCCCTAAAGTCGATACACGTGTAGCGCCATGTTACAGTCTGTAATACTCTTAATACTCTTACTACTGATAATATGGAAATTAAATTCTGGAAATATAAAACAAAATGATGCTAAAGTCTAATTTTATTCATTAACAACTTCAAAATTACCAAAAGGTAATACTTAGGCAATAACTTAAAATACTTTAATGAAAGAAGTGAGATTAAAAAAACGTTACATTTACTTTCAAGAAACGTGATCAAAATCTACAGTTAAAGGCTGAAAGGGCGAGGATGTTTGATGCGACTGGAATTTAAACTCGTAACATCTCAGATAACATATACCTTTGTAGTTATAGTTTTGTTATTTTATTTGCAAAGCACATATACGATATTTTTCAGTTTGAAACCATTAGACCAACGTAATATATGTTAACGATTTCATTTAAATACGATGTTAAATTTTAGAACATATTTAAGTAACTGTAATTCCAATTTTGCAATATTTTTGAAAATATCCAACATTTACAAAAGGCTATTAAAACCACTTCGTGAGCAAAAACGCAAACACCAGTGAAGATCCGTTGCTCTTAAACATTGATGATCGGCCGCACAGTGTATTATAATCTTTACAATTTACTTTAAATTGTTTCTGTAGCAAAATTCGAGACACTTCCAAGCTGTTTTCTATAAAAAATTGTGCAGGTTCGGTACAACCTGTTTCTTCCGCCGCATTTGTTTGGCAGGCTTCCAGCTTACAGAAACTCCTGAAAAGAACAAATATTTGTATAATGTAAAATTATCATTTAATTCAAACACTTCAAATCTTTTGACTGAAATTCTAAAGGCGAACTACATTGAAATACTTTGTAAGAGGACTCAGGGTGTTCAATACCCCAGTAATTAATAAATCACACTGTTAAATTTATATAATTGAAAATATTTCCAAAATGGTCTGGATTTGTAACTATTTGATGAAAACCCAGCTATTATTAACACAATAATGAAGGGCCCGTGGCCCGGCATGGCCAAGCATGTTAAGGCGTTCGACTCGTAATCCGAGAGTCGCGGGTTCGAATCCCAGTTGCACCAAACATGCTCTCTTTTTCAGCCGTGGGGGCGTTATAATGTGATGGTCAATCCCACTATTCGTTGGTAAAAGAGTAGCCCAAGAGTTGGTGGTGGGTGGTGATGACTAGCTGCCTTCCCTCTAGTCTTACACTGCTAAATTAGGGACGGCTAGCGCAGATAGCCTTCGAGTAGTTTTGCGCGAAATTCAAAACAAACAAACAAACACAATACTGAATAAAGCTAGAAATAACAGAAGCTTTAAAATATTTTTGAACAGATCAGCAATAACATGAAAACGTTGTCAATAATGAATACAGAAGTATATTACACTTATAAACATGACGGTTGTTTAAAGAGTGTTTCTTTTTTATTATTTGTTTCAGTAAAACATGATTATAAATCATAAATATTCTTTTTATATGACATTTTAGAAATATATTCATTTAAACATTATACCCGTGGCAATTACTTATACATGTACTAAGTATGGCCAATGTTGTTTAGTGAATATTGTTTTATTTTGAGGTTTCAACTTGTCAACAGACTACAGTAAAGGTTTTAGTTACTGTAGATTAAAAGTGAAATTAGGAAATAAAGCCTCAGACCTTTTAACTTAAACCAAAATAATTGTCAATGTTTTAAACTACTAAGGATAAGAAGTAACTTTTTATCCTTTTCATGGCTTTCTGGTTTGTTTAGTTTTAATTTTCCAAAAGCTACACAAGGGCTATCTGCAATAGCTGTCCCTAACTTAACAGTTTAAGATTATAGGGAAAGCAGCTAGTTATTTTCACCTATTGTTCACTCTTGGGCTGTTCTTTCACCAACGAATAGTGTGGTTTACCGTTACAAAGGCCCCATGGACGTTTTACATATCAATGGTCAGCAAACTTATAAAACTAATGTAATAAATTAGTTAATCATATTAACTACATTAAGTATCGTTATGTTGAAACAGTAATAGGCATATTAGTATTCAACTATTATATCACCCCTTCCTAAGATAGCCGCGTGGAATTATTACTTCATGACCACCTGATACAGTAGCCTAGCAATACAGATAATCTGAACACGACATTTAAATGCCTATGGATTTAAAAAAACAAATACAAAGTCATCTAGTTCACTGTTTAATGTCCGCTTTTCCATTAAGCGTTGTAGTTAAAGGCTGAAAGGGCGAACATTTTTGGTGCGACTGGAATTTGAACCCGTGACCCCCAGATTGGGAGTCAAGCTTGTATTCTAATCACCTGGCCATGCTTGGCCACGGTTTTCAAATTAACACTTTTTTACTCTAAGTATGTTGCCGTTCTGCAGATTAGCCCAATTCCTTTGATGTCTAAATTAACTCTACTTTAGTTGTAAGATTTTTTTTTTTTGAAGAGAAATGGTAAAAATGATCCAAAAAATTTAATTCTACAACGTATTACGACATTAGTAAAGAAGTGCGATGTTGTCTGAAGCTTATATGCTAGTAATTAATTATTAAGTACACTATCTTACTTGTTATGGAAAACTGTTTTGTGGCCATTGAAGAACTATAAAATAGAAATTATCGAAAATCATTCCAAATGTTTAAGATACGTATAGGTTTAATTAAAATATTAACTTTCGTTAATATTTCTACTGTGAATTCTTAGGTTTATATTAAAAGATCAATATATTTATAACGTTAAATTAAATGCTTACAATTTAAGACAAATTTCGATTGACCAAATATAATATTCTTTTTGCTCTATCATTCCCACAGCATGAAAAAACAGTTTATTATGCCATTTCAGAGAGTTAAATGGTTATAGTTTTAAGCACAAAGCTTTACAAATATTCTGGTATCAAAACACAATATTTTGCGTTATAAGCCCTCAAACTTACCGCCCAGTTACAGTTGCAAGGGAAAAAGTAGGGACCTTGGATTCAGTGCTTTTGACTTCAAAAAATATTTCGTATCTTTCAGCAAAATTGTTATACTTATAAGATTACACTTTACAAGTAGATCAATGTTATTGAATTTAGAAGTTTTTTGAAGTTACGTAAATGAACTTTATGTTAAGTGAATGATCAAAAACACAAGAATAGTTATTTCATTAGCATACATTACTTTTCTCTACTATTGTTTTAGTGAAATGACATTCTTTGTTGAATGAGTTAAAAGTTTTTTGTTTGGTTGAAGTTAAGCTCAAAGCTAAACAATGGGCTATCTGTGCTGTGCTCACCACGGGTATCGAAATCCGGATTATAGCGTTATAAATCTGCAAACATACCTCTGAGATACCGAAATTTAATACAAGCGTTACAATACGAAATTTTATACATTCTAGTTTAACTTGTTTTTGGGGGAAGTGGGGGAAGTTTTTCTAAAGTGTATATTGTAACTTATATTAAATTAGAAATATTATACATTCTAGTTTAACTTGTTTTTGGGGGAAGTGGGGGAAAGTTTTTCTAAAGTGTATATTGTAACTTATATTAAATTAGAAATATCATACTTCTAGAACCTGTTTCTAGACGCATTAAAAAGTTTTCTAAGAATATTTATAGAAAATATTTATTTGGAAAGATATACATGTTCCTTTTTTTAGTGATAAACATTCTCCTATTAACTTAAAAAAGAAGAGCTTACTACTGAAAGAAAAAATACACTGAGTACAAAAAAATAAAGAATAATTTTAATTCACAGCATTTTAGCTGCGATAAGGCCAAACCACTGATATCAAATAATGTTATTTGTTTCGTATGTTGATTTTCAAGCAAACTGAAAGCTGTGACCTGCCATAAGTGTAAGACGTAATTTAGCCTATACTCATGAACTAACATTTGGGCTTTACCTTATTATAGCTAATGAAGTTTCACGTTAAAAAATGGTAATCATCATAAACAGAAATAGCAGTCCAAAACCGAAGTAACATGATGAAAATAAGGTTATTCATACGGACCTAAACTATTCTCGATCATATGTTTGAAAGAACTGTTTCCAGAACATCTATAGTATCGGAATCACTTGGAGTTCATTAACGGGATGGAATGAGACTCTTTAAAATTCGATAAAAGGACGTGTCACTACATTTGTTAATTCCATCATGTGTAGACCAGTTTAAGACAGTTGAGACAGACTTAAGTAGTCATTAATACGGGGAATATTTGGTAATACAAAGCTTAATGAGGATGTGATCTTTATAACTTTGCCTTAATTATTTCATTTCTCCTGTACCATACTTCCGCTTTTACTTTATGTGTCAAAATAATGTATGAAAATTGAGATGGATTTAATTGCATATTCTCTCCAAATGTGAATATGCCTGTTACATTTTTGAAAGGTTGTTATGTATTATAATTTTATTTCGGACGAGTATCTGATTTACTATGTTACAGTATTACTATTTCAAATAGCCGGAATTTTTAATTTAAATTTAGAAGTTAATTAAATGTCGATAGATGTCAACTTTATGATATTTGCAACAAAACTGATATGCATAATTCTCTTTCTTAAAATAAATATATTTTAATATACAAATAACACTACAATTTATAATAACAATTATTACAAATAGTTATTACGAGTAATGATTTATAAACAAAAGTTTTACAAACTTACAAATAGCACTGAGTTTTCCATCTGGTCTGAAACTCAATATTTTATCAACGGTTTATGATGAGCGAATTAATTCTGAGTTAATACTGTTACACTTTGCTTAATAGCTAACTAACTAGCTTTCTATTCCTAGCTGACCTCACGCCGTTCAAAAACTGACTTTTCACAGATGAAGATAACTAATTTCCTCGTATAAATACTTATGTCCGAAATTAATTCACTGTAATGTTCTTGATTAAATACCTATATTTTCCAAATTAGTAAGCGCATGTCACACTTATAGCTTTCGAGGTTTATAGTATAGTAACTATACTTTGCGCGTCGATTTATAAGCTTTTAGAATGAGGTTATCGACAGTTCAATTAGCAGAATATCCCAAGTTACGCTAATGCTTTCGCAAACTATATATTGTTGATTATTATATGCGAGAATCTTCTACAAATTTAAAATATATGCGGGACTTTTGGAGTATGTATTTAACAATATAGATTACATGCATTACTAAATATATGTTAAACTGAAACAAATTTATATACTAAAATACGTGTACAATATTAAATCTGTTACACCTCCCTCTTTAGGGAATTAAAAATTGTCTAATGCCAATTTTTAACGAAGTAATCATGACTGTATATAAAGCAATCAATACAAATAGCCTTTTGGTCACAAAATTACATAGCACTTGAAAGTGCATTTGCATAAACGTTATGTTTTTGGTAATGGCCCAATACAATCAACAATCACACCACTGAGGGCTTTTTAGAAAGATGGGAAAATTTTCAAAAGAGCAACAAGAATTTTCTGGTTAGGTTTTCCCACCAACTAGAAGGCCCACTAACTCGTAATTTAAGGGTCGCGGGTTCGAATCCTCGTCAAACTCATCCTTTCAGCATGGGGGATTTATAATGTTACGGTAAATCCCACTATTCGTTGGTGAAAGAAAAGCCCAAGAGTTTGCGGTGGGTAGTGATGACTAGCTACCTTCCCTCTATTCTTGCACTGCTAAATTGGGGACGACTAAAGCAGACAGGCCTCATGTAGGTTTGCGTTAAATTCAAAACAAACTAAAACAACCAACTGACACATATGACAAGTTTTACAAAACAGAGAAACATATTGCCAATTTTTGGCAAATAGAATGTCTCATAATTTTGTCGTATGCGTTGTTGACACCTAAATGATCTCTGTTGAGTAGTTCGTGGGTCACTTTCAATATAGCAGAATGATATGTTTCTGAAACAACGATTGGTAAACTACAGCCCAATGCTCTAAAGCTGGTACATTTGATGGTCTCCATTTTCTCAAGAATATTTTTCTTGCTCGGCGATCAGATTACTTCTAGCAAACGGAACTTCGTAAGCTCATTGTATCTATCATTTTCACTCACAAAGAAATTACCAGTAGGACTATTACTCACAAGATCCCCATTGCATCCAAAACACATTTGAGACAAATCTGTAATATCTTCCTCCGACCAAGCGCCTATTATTTGTTTTTGGTTTCATTTAGTTCCCTCGCCTGAACTCGAGTCACAGCACACGAGAGAAACACGTCTGAATTCTCCTCAAAAACTATATCATCTTTAGATGAAACAGTGATCGGCTCCCTAACAATCCTAGGTTCGGAACAACGTTTCCCCAGCAAAATCGTTTCATAACAATAATCATACACCATTAATTGACAGAGTAGGTCTTACTCCAACCACAACTGGTACCGAAACCAAGTTTGATGTTAAATAAATATTATGAAGAGGAACAATAACAAAGCCACTCTCAATACCTTGAGGAATAACAGACTCATCAGTGTCAGAGCTTGAAACTGAAGGCAGTACGCCTTCTAACAACAATGAGCTGGTCACCCCAGTATCACGTAAAATGCGTATGAGTATGAAATTAGTAATATCTGTCGTCAAAGACATAGAGCCAACAGGCATAAAAGATCTAAATTCCTCCCTAATTGAATCAACCTTTTCATCAGTGGCCAGGTCAATAGTATCAGGCGAACAATTGGTGAAACTATGTCCATATGTAGACATGAACTCCAACAACCGGACATAACGTGACCAGGTTTTTTACAGAAATGGCAGACAGACCTTGATGATTTTGATAAATTTTATCGATACTGTATGAATATTGTGAACTAGAGGAAATAGATCTGTAGAAAAATCCTGGGCATTATTGGACTGAAGAGATACAGATTTTTGTCAATATGGTAGGAATTTCTTTTTATGAAAAGTAGTTTTATGTGGTAGAATGTAATCACCGGAAAGATCAGTTGCTTCCTGTAGTATTATTGCTAGTAACCATCGCGTTACACTATTTATCAAAATAAACATTTTTTTGTGTGATAGAATTCTGTATAAGTTTGACTGTCTTGCTTGCGATAATCTCGTAACTTTTATTGACAAGCCTCCGGTACAAACTCGTATGCTTCGACAATAGCTGCTTTAATTTCACCATAATCTGTATAACCTTCTAAGAGAGAGCAGCATAAGCTTCTTGTGCTTTATCAGCTTAAACACTCTGTAAA
Organism: Tachypleus tridentatus; assembly: GCF_004210375.1. Taxonomy (NCBI): domain Eukaryota; kingdom Metazoa; phylum Arthropoda; class Merostomata; order Xiphosura; family Limulidae; genus Tachypleus; species Tachypleus tridentatus. Next base: position 35,038,290 of record NC_134832.1, on the reverse strand, counting down.
AAGTAATGACCATTTCTCAGTGGACCATCTCATGGACTTGGCAACCTCCTCAAAATGTTGAAAGTATTTAAAAAAATTATTTTCATTAAATGATGGTACTTTAATATGTCAGTTGAGTTCAAAGTTGTCACTTTTACCTTGGTCGATCAAAACTGAATCTAATTTACATTTCTTACAGCAAAATTTCGTTCCTTGCTTCAATATGAGCTTCTTTAGGCTCTATTTGTTTCAATTTTAACTGGATTATTAACTCATCTTTACCCTCAATTCTCATTGACTTCCTCAGACAACAAATCCTCATCGACTAGTATTTCAATAATACGCTACTTTAGTTCAATTTTTTTTTATTGATTTCTTAATATAACGAAAATGAATTGTTCGAAACTGCGAAAGTTTTATAATTATATAACTTTTAGTTGTTCAAGGGAGGGTGATTCAAGACAAACTTGATAATCAGGTATGATCAAATATTGTTGACAGTGATAAAAAAAAACTGAATTATGATTTGAATTTTGATCAAATTTTGTCTGTGATTCAGATCATGGTTGAGCCCCCAGTTTATTATTGTTATGTATTATAATTTATCTCGGACGAGTATTCAATTTATAATGTAACATATTATAATTTAGCTCGAACGAGTATCAGATTTATTATGCTACGTACGTAGTAAATTTTCAAGTAGCGGAAAACTTGAATTTAGGAGTTAAATGAATGTCGTTATGTATCAAATTTATGATATTTGTCAACAAGATTGCTACACAATCTTCTTTCTTAACATAAATATGTTAATATGCAAACAACGATACAATTTATAATAGTGGTTATTACAAATAATGATTTATATACAAAAGTTTTATAAACTAACAAACAATACTAAGTTGTTTATCTGAATATTTTATAGACGTTTCACTCTGAACGAAATAACTGTTAATATCAGTGCAGTTCACTTAACGGGTAAGCTATCTTTCGTTTCTCACACGTGAGTTTTCCACAGGCGAAGATACGTAATGTCTTCAGTGTGTTTTCTTATATCAAAGCCACACGGGGATATCTGCTGAGCCCACTGAGAAGAATCGAACCCCTGATTTTAGCGTTGTAAATCCGAAGACATACCGCTGTACTAGCGGGGCGCACGTAATGTCTTCATAAAAATATTAACGTCCAAAGTTAATTCATTGAAGTTAAACGGTTCGTGATGCTTGAAATCTATAAATCTTCCTAATTAAATATATATTTTCCCGAATATTTAGTTTTATTACAGTTATAGCTTCCGAGGTTTATAATTTATTAACTATATCAAACCAACAGTATTCAACTGTCTCTTGGGGCGTCGATTAATGAACGCTTAAGGTGAGGTTCTCAAAAGTTCGGCTTTAACAAGCCGGAAACAGGACTTATATAAAAAAAATGGTATGTTGCCTGTATACTAACTGTAAGCTGGCATGTTATCTTGCCCATATAGCATCGTGGCGAAGATGAATTCTGGTTAATATCATTTCGTAGATATTCCTTTTGTGCAAAGTAACCATTTTTGGTCAGGTTTTATTGTTATCCTGATTACCTTGGAATTACTGTATTCATGCCATTGATGTTGTAAAGTATTCTCTCGACCGTGATGTGTTAACTTAATGAAAATACGGTCATCTCGTGCAGTAGGTTTTGACATCTACCGATATACTTTCCTGGAACAACGTTTCATATACTCTGATGACGTTTGAGAACGTAGGAGTACCCTACGCTTTTGGTAATATCTGTTTGCTTCATACCATTTCTGGACAAAACTAACCATTTTGTTCCCTATAACTTATGGTACGTAATGAGGCATGACTATACATCAAGTACAGAAAAATCGTCTGAACAAAGCCTTATTCTGTTTCGAAAAATGATCGTACCAAATGCACACCCTTTTATACAAAATAATTGTGTATTTATATTTTGCTCAAAATACCTTATACGAACTAGAATCACAACTGGTAGATGTTTGTCTGGATCGTACGCTACCTTTTCCATTACTATTATGGTATTAACTTAATATTTGTATCTCAGAACGGCTGGTATTAGTATTAACACTTTTACTGATAAGCAGAGATATAGATATTAATATCAATATATAACAGTACGCAAACTTCTGGCCAAGTAAACATAATAAAAATTCATAAACTTTGTCTGTAGTCAGTGTTTTACGCTACATATATTTGTATCTCCATATTGTTGATTTTTATTTATAATTTGAAATATTCTGTTTCAAATATACTTTCAATAATTGTTTCAAGATGTGCATTCCTCATCAATTACTCTACTAAGCATAGCTCACTACTGTTAAAATTGTGTAAGATTTTGTGAGATATTACCAACTGTAAATTAAGCACTAGGACGCATTAAAAAATTGGAAGTAAGGTAATTTATACATATAGGACAAATTTCTAAACAAACTGCGCAGTAATAGCTGGCACGTCAAACTACCATTAGCTTCAATATTCTACACCATGAGTAATTATATTATAATCTATTTAACATATATTATAAAAGTGCAGAGCCTCACTTACTCAGAGGGCCTGGCATGGCCTAGCGCGTAAGGCGTGCGACTCCTAATCCGAGAGTCGCGGGTTCGCGCCCGCGTCGCGCCAAACATGCTCGCCCTCCCAGCCGTGGGGGCGTTATAATGTGACGGTCAATCCCACTATTCGTTGGTAAAATAGTAGCCCAAGAGTTGGCGGTGGGTGGTGATGACTAGCTGCCTTCCCTCTAGTCTTACACTGTTAAATTAGGGACGGCTAGCACAGATAGCCCTCGAGTAGCTTTGTGCGAAATTCCAAAACAAACAAACACTTACTCAGATCTACCATTTCTTATCGTAACATAAATGATTCATTGTAATTTTTGACACCTGTTACGAAATTTCATTAAATGAGTTTATAAACCAAACATTTCCATCCATATTCTAATTAAGTTATCCTTCATGCATTTACATTTTTACTTCATAACAATGATAAATAAATTACAAAACTGTGTGTTACACTAACGTTTCAAAGTTTCTCACCTAGTTTCATTTTTCTTTTCTGTGCCTCAACTTTTTTCCCATTGTTATCAGTATGATTGTTATTTATATGCACCAGCCGTTATTATCTGCAGCTCTGCACGTTGTAAGATAATTGTGTAATTTACTTTTTTTTTTTTTTTTGCATATCAGACGTTAGTTATGTTAATTTTATGCTTTAGCGATCTTAGGAGTACATTTTAGCAGACTTCCTGTTTACTTATTTTTAGTTTTAAAGTAGCATGCTGCAATTATATTGTCCCCCTGTGGGATATTAGTAAGTTTTCAGATCAACAATACTAAAATCAGGGCTCAGTTCCTCTCGGTGAACACAGCAAATAGTCCACTGTGACTTTGCTATAAGAAAACACCTCCCCCACACATAAATATGTTGTGGATGTGTACCTACAATTGAAATTAGTAAACTTATTTTAGCGTATCTTTAAACTTTAGCAGGTGCAGAGATCAGTAGGATTTCAAGAAGGGCAGTCATTCTTAAGTTGTGTATTCTCTTGATATAAATATATTGTTCTACAATGGCACTCTCTAGAAATCTTAACAGTAATATAAGTGAACGAAACCAGTATATTATGAGGGGAAAATCAGTAAGCAAATTCTTTTCTTTTTATCTCTGCCACCTACGAAGAGACGAATATGATCTACGCTGCGTGGCATAGGCATGCGCTCTGGTGACTGTCATTCTAGTTTACATTGGATTGCGCTGAATGGGTGACTCTGAAGACTTTTAATACCAAACATCGGGTTTTTATATCAGTGATGGGCACAGTGCGGATAGCTTATTGTGTAGCTTTGTGTTTAAAACAAACATTCGAGCTCTTTGGACTGACTACAGATACAAATTTTCAAAATAACATCGCAGGAAGATACAATGGAGCAGGATCTCAGCTCCAGTTTTGTATATTTTATGTTATAGGAAATACCTAAACAGTATGTCAGTTTATTAATTGAGAAAAAATAATCAATAAACATAAAATAAAGAAAGCACATCAAAGAGAATAAAAAGGGTCTTAAGTACTAAAAGACTAAAAAAGTACTAAAATTTGTCCAGCATGCCCAGGTGGGTTAAGGCGTTCGACTCATAATCTGAGGGTCGCGGGTTCGAATCCCCGTTGCTCTAAACATGCTCGCCCTTTCAGCCGTCAGGGCGTTACAATGTGTAGGTCAATCCCACTATTCGTTGGTAAAAAAGTAGCCCAAGAGTTGGCAGTGGGTGGTGATGACTAGCTGCCTTCCCTCTAGTCTTACACTGCTAAATAGCTTAGCGCGAAACTCAAAACAAAACAAACCAAACTAAAATTAATGTATAAAGAAGAAGAAAAGAAAATAACATTAGAGAAATATTTGATTAGAAACAGCTTGCAGCTGAAATTAAAAGTGCATCTCTCTATGAGTTTTATAGATTCTGATATCAAGACATTTTCTTCTTTTCATCTATTCCATTTATTACACTGTTTAAAGTACCACACTGTAGCAGCCATCTTATACATACCAACATAGTTTTTCTGGATTTTTAGTTAAAGACTGAGTACTTGAACCAATCCGTTTAGAAAAAGTACGTGTGCATTCTGTGGTCCTATTGATTGCCTGGTTCATATTACACTCTTGTGTTGATGACACTGAAAAATTAATATAATGCATTAAAAACTGACATATTAAAACAATGTAAACAGTACTACTTTTTAAGATTTTTGAGTTTTGTAACGTTTTGCCTCAAAAGATTAAAATAGTTATTTACACATTTGAACAATTTTAATATGAAAATACTGTAGTTTTAATTTTAAATAACTTTTTGATATTTTGATGATCTAATAAGTGGTATTATTTCTTCATACGTTACATGATTGAATTAGTTGACCAATGAAGCATATCTAAAACATTCAAAAGAGAAGTATACACGAGGTAGAATATGTTATTATGAAAACGATTTTGAGCATGTGAATAAGCAAGCTACATGATAACAATAGCCGATATAAAATCGTTTCAGAACTATATTTTAACATACTTTGGGGTAATATAGGTAATGTAATGCCCCACGAAAAGTAATAAAGTCTGGGAGGATAAGTAAAAGTTCTTTTCGACTCAAAATTTGCATACACGTTATCCATAAGGTAACGTTTCAGATCGAGAATATAGTTTGTTTGTTTGTTTTGTTTTTTGGAATTTCGCACAAAGCTACTCGAGGGCTATCTGTGCTAGCCGTCCCTAATTTAGCAGTGTAAGACTAGAGGGAAGGCAGCTAGTCATCACCACCCACCGCCAACTCTTGGGCTACTCTTTTGCCAACGAATAGTGGGATTGACCGTCACATTATACACCCCCACGGCTGGGAGGGCGAGCATGTTTTAGCGCAACGCGGGCTCGAACCCGCGACCCTCAGATTACGAGTCGCACGCCTTACGCGCTTGGCCATGCCAGGCCCGAGAATATAGAATTTTCAAGATCGCGATATACTTGTACTTCTTGACACTGGAAAAATAAAGGAACATGAATGATCTTGGAACTTGCTGTAACAAGACGTACCTCATCGGTAGTAAACAAACTCCGGCGTCTTGTAACGTGTAAAAATCTATGAAAACAAAGCTATATGGAAAAGCAGTTCTCGTGCCCCAGGCATCACGACCTTACATAATCAAAAATGTTTCAATCAGTTAGAGAATGAAATAATATTCAGTATTTCACGATAATGCATACTATGACGAAATTTACCTGTTAGATGGATTATGGAAACTCGGTAGGTAAGAGCTGTGTGCTTTAACGATGACAATCTTATGAAAGAACCTTTTACAATGAAACTGTGCCATTATCAAAACGCCTGCTCGTCAGATAGAGAATGACCAGACGTGACGAGTTTCTAAAATCGTTTTACTATAAAGTACTTAACCTCTGTACTACTTGCATGTTGATATTACTTTTACTTTTTCATGTAATGATCTAATAAACAGTTGAAGCATGTTTTATCGCTGAAGAAAAAATTAATAGGATCTGCTTGATTTTGTAAGGTCAAGAGCATTTTGTTATTTTTTGTTGTAATCAGGGCCCATTGGATATTTTTATATATACTGTTGTTATTAGTACAATGTTAATCACTGGATTCAAATTTATATCAACTTACATGTGTTATAATTGAATAATAATATTTTCATCTGTAGGATAAATTTTTCATTTGTAATTCAATGCTGCACTGGCGATCAGATAAATATTTCTCTCAAATGAAGCGTGTAACATTCAGATGTTTAACCTTGAAAACTTAGTCTTTAACATTGCAGCTAGATAGATTTAATTCTTCACTCCTCCCACCTCTCTCAAAGAAACCTAACAAAATACATTTCAAGTGAATTATTTGTTTTTTTACGTCAGCATGTAGATGCAGAGAATACCTACAACACTTGGTATGAAGTCTAAATATTGTACATCTCTCTAGTGGCATGGCACTGAAGAGATCAATCTGATCTCCCTTAGATATAGAGTACACGTATGCAACTACTTACTGAGGGATAGGTCAAATATCTCTTGGAGCGCTTTCTATCAACAACAGAACAAATTTTAATTAAAGTTATTAAAATTCATAGTATGCCAGCTACAAACAACAAAGGATCACGTAACAGCTATCAGTGACGATCGCCATCTAATGACAAGCCATAGGATATCAAATATCCAAAATAACATTGCAGGAAGACACAACGGAGTATATTGTAAAAACTTAGTCTTTAGCATTCCAGTTAGATAGATTTCATTCTTCACTCCCCTCTCTCCCCAAGAATCCTTGGATTATGGAAAGTAGGTAGGTAAGAGTTGTGTGCTTTAACGATGACAATCTTACGAAAGTGCCATTTACAATGATAACCGTAATACTCAAACATGAATTGTCAAAAAAACGGTTGTTATTTCCAGAGTCACGTGTAATTAATATTATCAAAAGTTTTGTTTCTCAGATTATGCAGATTGACGTTTCTTCTGTTGCAAGACAGGACAATTAAAAGTCTCTAAGCTGCAAAATCTTACCACTTTCTTTCCTTCCTTCCACATGTCTCCTTCGGGTTAGGAAAATAACTGAACCATGTTGTCGCTAATCGCTCAAAGCCTGGCATTAGTAATTTGGAGAAAAGTAAGATTAATAATTTATTTTGAAATAGTATCAGAAACATACGCGTTGTATAAAGTTGACCTTGCCTTTAAGCCAGTTAAAGGTCATGTGGTGAAATGTGATGGTAATACACCCAGACGTGCTGAAGAGGTTGTTTTATTGAAAGTGCTTTGATTGGGGAATAGCTGAAAAATAAATAAGACAATAAATGATATTGTTTTCGAAAGCAAAATGCTAGTTTCCTTCCTTTCGGAACTACGTCCTTAAATTTATTTAATAAATTTGACGAATCGAAAACACAAAATATAAATGTCACTTTCCAAACGTTACGTTTTATACAATACAGACTATATATAAACGTCATACATTACAGTTCAAGAACAAGAGGAATCTTAAGACTTCATGTTTGAGAGCCTTTTAGACTTCACCAGTTATTATATCTTAAAAAAACTAAAAACATTTTATTCTTATTCATACTGTTTTAAAAAGAAAACCAATTGTTCTGTAAAAGATATTTATTTGTTCTTGTAGATATCAATAAAGAAAATATAAAAAACAGGCGCAATATCATACATTTGTATGGACGGACAAGCACTGCTATACGTTGTTTTAATCAACACGAAATTCAGGGCCCGGCATGGCCAAGCGTGTTAAGGCGTGCGAATCGTAATCTGAGGGTCGCAGGTTCGTATCCCGGTCGCGCCAAACATACTCGCCCTTTCAGCCGTGGGGACGTTATAATGTGAGGGTCAATCCCACTATTCGTTAGTAAAAGAGTAGCCCAAGAGTTGGCGGTGGGTGGTGATGACTAGCTGCCTTCCCTCTAGTCTTACACTGCGATATCAGGAACGGCTAGCGCAGATAGCTCTTGTGTAGCTTTGCGCGAAATTCAAAAACAAGCAAACAAGAAAAGCCAACAATGTGGAAATCGGACACGATCTGGGCTAGAATGAACCAACGTAAGAAGCACGAATATAAAGAACAAGGTAAAGTTGCATCAGTTTCTCTAAGCATGCAAATTATTCGAAACAGAAGTCCATTAAAGATTGAAATGGAACAACTACTTCATCTTTGGATTGAAGATTGTAACCAAAAGTGAATACCACTTTATATAAAAAACATTCAAACCAAAGCTTGCAACATCTTTTCGATGCTTAAAGAAAGTAGATTTCAAGGGGATACGGAAACGTTTGCTGCAAGTTTAGGTTGGTTTGACCACTTTAAACATCGAAAAGGATTACACAACTTAAGAATTACAGGGGGAGTTGCTAGCGCTGATAAAAATGCTGCTGCAAAATTTCTATCAACTTTCTAAAAAATTGTTGAAGAAGGCAATTACCATGAGAGGCGAATATTTAATGTTGATGAAACGGGCCTATTCTGAAAAAAATGCCAACAAAAATCTTTTTTAGCTGCAGATGAAACATCTTAACCAGGATACAAGGCTTCGAAAGACCGACTTGCCCTTTTATTAGGAGGCAATGTAGAAGGGGATTTAAAAATTAAGTCTATGCCAATGTACCGTACTCTGGATCCCCGTGCTTTGTTTGGCGTGCTAATAAAAAGCATAGATAACCAAAGAACTTTTCAAGAGTGGTTCGTTTCGTATTTTTGCCCAACAGTTGAAAAATAATGCAAGAATAATAACCTTAATTTTAAAGTGCTCTTGTTGTTAGATAATGCTCCAAAACATCCTACTTCACTGAGAGATTTAAATGAAAATTTAAATGTTGTGTTTCTACCACCAAATACAGCATCATTATTGCAACCAATGGACCAAGGAAATCTTGCGTCATTCAAAGCATATTACATACGAAGGACTTTTGCACAAGCACTTTTAGCAACACGAGGAGAAAATGGAATTTCGTGTACAGAATTTTGGAAGAAATACAATATAAATCAGGCCATTGAAAACATTAAACTTTTGTGGCAAGAAGTTACTTCCAGTAATATGCGACCAGTTTGAAAATGTCTTTTTCCCCCATTGTGCAAATTACTTTTTTGGCTTCAGTCCCACGAACAAAATAATTGACGTGGATACAGAAAATGTGCGAGAATTGCTTAATTCGCATGTAGAAGAATTAAACAAAATTGATTTTCAACTCGATGAGCAATGTGCATTTAAAGAAGCTGAAGACAAAGAGGATGAAACAGATGAAAATACAGCTAAATAAATCATTAAAAAAAAATTGAAGAAGGATTTAAATTCGTTGAAACCGCCAAGGAATTTTTAACTAAATGTCGACCTTAACATGAAAAAAAGCATGAAAGTCCACAGAAATTTGAAAAAAGCGATCGCTAACTCGATAAAAATTCTATAATGAGGAAAAAAATCAAAATCTGTGCGTCAACTTTGGACAACTAATTTTCTAAGAAATAGTTTAGTTATGATGTAATTATGAAATAAATGAAAAATATCATAATTAGTTTTATTAAATTTAACAGTTTTGGACATTATATACTGCTAAAAGCTGTTTTTAAAACACATTTTATGAATCTTGATGGACGATCTGAAAGTACGGGGATTCATTGTAATTGTTGCCATTGATTCTATTAATCACTTAACGCGAATTCGTCTTACACGAGTAAAAATTGATCGATTTAATCGCGTTAAGAGGGGTTTGCCTGTACATATCTAGAGACTGTGTAAAAATTAGGTTTACGATATTGAATTATATGTACTAACTTACAAAACATTTAAACATTGGTGTCTTATGTTTTGTCTAAAAGTAAGTTGTTATTACTATCTTCATGAATTACTGTATATTAAAACAAAACCTTAAACGCTTATAAAAGCTGAAAATATTATAACCATTGTTTCTCTAAATATCCAAATTTAAGAATTAGTATACATCTAATTGCTAAACAGTTCACTTTGAGAAACATTGGTGTAAATGCTAGCATTTCGTCTTCTTGTCTTCTTCAACAATCAATCAATGATACTTCATACCAATATCATTACAAGTAAACATAAGAAACTTTATATGTGTGTCATACAAACCACAAAATAAAAAGAAATTTGTACGCTTTTCGCAAAGGAAACTTATTATAACTATTATGTAATATTTACGAAAGGAAAACATGGTTAAAACTATTGTTATTATAAGACGAAATCAATTAAAAAGATATCATAATGATGTATTTTAACTTAAAAAGTATCTTTATTATTTTAGTTTTCAGCTTATAAATCAAATTTTTTCACTGTTTAGAAAGAATTGTAGCAAAAAGAGGTTACTCAAAATATAACCAACTTCATATGACATTGCAATATTTGATTTTTTGGAAGAGTGCTAATCTTGGGCTAATTATACGAGTAATTTAATGAATTAAAGGCTACTGTTCTTTGTTTAATTTAATCATACATAATTAAAACTATACTTTAATGACTTTAAAAATACCTTTGCAAAATTTACTCAAGCACAAGAAGTATGAAAGCAATATCTGACTTTCAAAATCTATAAAGTTTTCGTTATATTTTTACCCAGTGTTAGCTAACTTTTCATTTTGTGTCTAATTCACGTTAAAATAGATTTCAAATTTAGTTATGTCTTACATCTAGATATTGCTCAGGCTACATAAGGTTTTGTAATCAGAGGTTCTTCAACTTATTTATATTAACTGAGTGTGTTTCGATTATTAGTGTGCCCGGGACTGTGATTCTATATTTCATGGTACCTGTTTTACTACAGCAAAAACGTGCACTGTTCTTTTGGGCTGTTAGTGCGTAATACCGCCAAACAAAAATAGCCTATAAAACGATTGTTATTCCCGAAGTTACGTGTAGTTAATATTATTAGAAGTTCTGTTTCTCAGATTATGCAGATTGACGTTTCTTGTGTTGGTAGACAGGACAGCTCAAAGTCTCTAAGCTGCAAAATCTTACCATTTTTTCCTTCCACATGTCTCCCACGGGTCAAAAAATAACTGAACCAAGTTGTCACTAATCGCTCAAAGACTGACAGCTAGCTTTGAACCTATAATTGATCACAAAGTAATTGTTACGCCTGGCGCAGACTTCCTAACTGCGTTGGGGTGAATACGTTCCAATAATTAAATTGGGAGCTAGAATATCATTCCCTTCTTAATATTTTGCTGATATCAATTTTTATGTAGAATATTTCTATGTATTCTGGTTGAAATTTCCAGCCGAAATAAAAGGAGACTGCAGTTCTCTGGTAAATTCTAAATATTACGCTGTTAGTAACTTGTTGAGTATCTATAAAAAGTGTATACTGGTTACGATATGAAACATTCTTATTATTTGTGTGACTTATGATTTTAAATACACAGAAAACAATTGGAATTTGTAGTTGTATTTGTTATTGTTGAGTAAAATTGCTAAATATTACTTTAAAGCATTTTTCATATATGTAAGCTCTAGGTTATCTTCCTAAAAGAGTATTTTATTACATTTTCGGTTTGAACTTTATTTTCAAAAGCGAGGGAATGGAGGATAGTTGTTACGTGCTCAACAAGAACCACATCGAATGATGTAATACATTTGCAACTTGAAGGAAACAATCGCCCACTAACTAATGGAATAAAAATGATAGTGGGCGTTTCTATTCCTGTCCCATGTAAAAAATACGCCTACGAATGTTTATAAAAAGACAGAAAAATGTTTAAGAATGCTTACTTTTGAAAATAAAGTTCATATCGAGAAGGTAAAATATTGTTTCAAAGAGCAGGTGCCAAAGAAATCAATTTATGAATGCAAATATGTTTTAATTTAATCGTTAATAGATTTAATAAATATCTATTTAGATTATAATTTCATTATTTTATGGCAAAATAAGATTATAGAATTGTGACGATGCGTAATAATTGTCAGAGGTTTTAAATAAAATGTTATATTCGCGCATAACTGTGTAATGAAGCTGTATAAATGTTCAGTTTTAAGTCAAAATTCTTGAGAGTAAGTCTGGCGTTAACAGTTTTAAGTCTTCCCTAGAAGACTAGAATATGGATTAGTTGCTGACTGTCTCTACTACTTTTTCAATCTGACGAAAGCGTTCACTGAAGCAAAATAACATGTTTTGAGCTAAAAAAAAAAATTTACACTCATTAAATGTTGGAATATTCTATATAAATATAAATTTTACTGAAAGACCAACATTTTTATGATCGCGATTTTGTTACAAATATCATATACGTTTTCTTAAGAAAAGGTAACAAAACTGTGTAGTATTTCTCCAAAATATAATTTACATATTATTATACACAATTTTTAAAAAAATTCATTAAAGGTGCCAGAGACACGCATATTTAAGGGTACGGTTTGCGTTTAGTTAGATCTGTGCTAAAACAACTATGCATTCAAATTTGTGATACCTGGCTACTTGGGCTTCAACAGTAAGATTCTTCGAAAGCTAGGGAAGCCTAGTTTGTACGGCCTGGAAGAAGGTCATTTGCAAGTGATGTACAAAAATGAAACAAGATCCACTATATTCATATTATTACCCTTAATATCATACTATCATTGACCAGACAAAGTCAGTTGAATTGTGTTAGCTAATCAGTATTATTTTCTTTCATTTTTGTTTATTGTTCAATAATATTAAAGTGCATTATAAAAAAAAAAGATTTTGAATGAAACTGTATGTCCTTAATACACAGATACGCTCACAATTTGTATATATAAAGCAGAGATGTGCCCGTTTGACCGTCTAGTCACATGCTTCTGAATAACATTTAATAATACTTCTTAGTGAAACTGATATGTATCCCCCTATGATCCGAAATATTGAGTTTACATGGAGAAACATTGGACAAATTCAGTTATACCTTTTCAATACTGAAAAAGAAACTCAACTGACAACAGAACGAATGTCTTTTAGCATGGGTACCTTGACATGGAAGAAATGTATCTTGTGCTACGGCTCATAATAGTGGAAAGGGGCGGCCCACGTTCTCATTTATAAAGGTACGTTTTAAGCCCTGGAGTCCCCCCCGTCCTTAGCGAGCGGTACTGCGGTATATCTACGGGCTCACACTTCCAGAGTCTGTAAGTCAATTGTGAGTATGTAATCTAAAACAAAAGTCTCTTAAATTTAATAGCTGTATCGAGACACGGTAGTATGTCGTGCGGCCCAAATAACCTACTTAAGGACAAACTCTATGTTATTAACAGGAGTGATGGTTTAGTCATTTTCTACCTTATGTATCTCAAACTATTATATATTTTCGTGTATGTGCTCTACTGGACTCTTATTTCACATACCACACTTTAAAGCAATACTTCTCGGCGTGGTTGCTTGGGGACAGAGAAGGTTCTTGACTATACAATTTACCTCCTCGTGAGATATGAACGTCTACAAAAGTGTTTGCCATGCGTGGAGATCCCTGAAGGGAAGAAGCATCTAGCGTCACGTGATATTAATATAAGCAATTGCATGGAGGTGAAGACAAGAAAAAGTTAATATAAATTCCATGACACTACCATAAAAGAAGCTGTTAACACTGTTTTATAATGGAAAAACTATAACTACATGTTTTGGACGATGCGGCTAGTTCTATAAAGCAAAGGTCTATTCCGAATAATATGGTTGGGATCCTAAATCTAGTGTGCATTACTATCAAGTGTCACTTGATACTATTAATTGTTGTGGTTCCATGGAGTTTATTATTATATATTTATTTTAATATATATGATTGTCTTAGTTCAGTATATATATATATATATATATATAGAGAGAGAGAGAGCAGATAACTTGTATTGTTAAATGTGTATTGCGAAAGCTACTCCTGTTCTATAAATTTAAAGATTCTCGACTGTAAGAATCAACAATGTACTATGTGTGTATGTAAACATACTAGAAATTGCCAGTAGTATTGCCAAATGAACTTCCGAGAGCCTTGATTTAAAGCTTATAAACCGATGCAGAAACAGTTCTATATTGTTGGTTTTTACAGTCAGTGTACTATAAACCTTGGAAGGTATAACCGTGATAAACGCTTATTAATAGGAAAACTACAGAACTGGACCAGAAACTTTTATAGATTTCAAATGTTACTAACCGTTTAGTTTTAATGAATTAACTTCGAACGTTAGTATTTCTACAAAGACACTATGCAACTTCATAAGAAAACCTCACGAGTGAAGAGATAACTAGCATTCCCATTATGTAAGTGTACCTGTTTATCAACATAAAATTAATTCGTTCGTTGTGAATCGTCGATAAAATTTCAGTTATAGACTAGATAGAAGACTCAGTAGTGTTTGTAAAACTTTTGCATATAAATACACCCTTGTGAAAATTAATTGAAACAAATGGTCATTTTACAATATTTTCATCATGGCGGCCGGTTAGGCTCGCTAGTTTCGCTGATTTCCTTTAATAGTTATTTTTTCACACAGACGGCGTCATTAGCTGTGTTTTGCAGTACGGTCGATCTATTTTTGGGATATATGACGAAATTTTGAGGAATATTACGTCATTCGAAATTGCGTTAGAAGGGCAAGGAATCAGAAAACAACTTCTTATCAACTCAGTGAAGTAAAAACGGTATTAATGGGGTCTGAAATACTGGAACTGGACGCAAGAACAATGGAGAAAGGTGTTATTCAGTGACGAGACTCATTTCTTCGTACAGGGTCAAAGAAGTCTGCATGTTTACAGATCTTTAGGTGAGAAACTTCGAGAATCTCACATCAATCAGTTCGAAAAACATCTCTTGAAGAAGATGTTTTGGGGCTTTTTCAGCTACTATGGCGTCGGAGGCTTACATATCGTAGAAGATATGATGCAGGGACCACAGTACATCGAAGTTTTGCAGAGAAGAGTCGTTCCAGAATTAAAAAAGAGATTTCCAGATGGATCTGGCATTTTCCAGCAAGATCTGGCTCCGTTGAAACACTGAAACATGTGAAGAATTTTATCACTACAACGCGAATAAGGGTGCTGGACTGGCCTGGAAACTCTCTGGACTTAAATCCTATTGAAAATCTTTGGGCGATTTGTAAAGAAAGACTTCAAGGAAAAGACTGTACGACAAAAGATAAGCTAATTGAGGCCATAATTGAGGTGTGGTACCGCGATCCAAAAATTAGTAAAGATTGCAGTCAACTCGTGCCAAAGCGGTTTAATGATCTGCTGAAAAATAAAGACGGTCATATCATGTATTAATTTGCGAGTAATTTTTGGATTCTCAGAAATAAAACGTAAAAAATTGAAAATATCGTAATTTTCCGTCTTGTTTCAATTAATTTGCACAAGGGTGTAATTATTTGTAATTACTGTTATTATAAGTTGTATTGTTGTTTGTACATTAAAATATATTTGTGTTAAGATAGAAAATTGTGTCTGTCAAATTTGTTGGCAAACATCATAAATTTGCTCCCAAGTGGCACAGCGGTATGTCTGCGGACTGACACCACAAGAAACTGAATATTAACACCATGTTTAGCTTTGTGCTTAATTCCAAACAAACAACAAATATCATAAATTTGACACATAGCGACATTCAGCTAACTTCTAAATTAAAAATTTGAAATCGTAATAAAGAAACTCATCCGAGATAAATTATAATAAGTAACATGATTTATTGGTGTGTACTGACAAACAAGTCTTTATATCTATATCTTTATATCTGGTTTCTGTCCAGTGCTCTGAATGTCAAAGTGAAGAAATTCAACCAAGCGCGGGTAAACGGCGGGAGTAACTATGACTCTCTTAACAAGTGGGTATGAAGGACCACCACTGGGTGAAGTGTCTTGCTTTGAGGGCAAATGTATATCCCACACGGGAAGCCCTCAGTCGAGGGAATTTGAGTACTAACAAGGAAGTTGCGAAATGTCGGGGCTGCTCCGCCCCGAGAGAGACCATATATCATCTAAGTGGTCAATGTCCTAAATTAAAATCTATGAGGACACGGCGTAACAACAAGATCTGTGACCATCTAGTAAAAGAATGTGTAAGTAAAGGATGGAAAGTACTCGTAGAACCCACCATTGAGACAGGCAATGGTGAACGTCGGAGACCGGATCTGATCTTCCATCGTGAGGAAAAAGCGGTGGTTGTTGATGTGACGGTCCGATACGAACTCATGTATAGCTCCCTAGAGGAAGCATATAAGTCCAAGGTCGCCCGCTATGAAGAGCTCGCACCACAAATTAAAGATCTAACTGGTGCAACTTCTATTGTTTTCCACGGTTTACCAATTGGTGCCCGCAGTGCCTGGTATCCGAGAAACACGGAAGTACTGGCGGACCTGGATATAAGATCTAAATATTTTGAAGAGTTCTTGTGCGACGTGCGATGCTTTACACCCTAGATGTATTGTGGAAGGCGAACAATGAAAAACACCTCTCCCTGTAAGGCAATTACCGCCCACAACACATGACGAAATTTAAACAGCCTCTTGTCGTTAGACCAATGTAGGTATAATGTGCAAATGAATTGATCTTTATGCGTCTTCACTATCGGCATCTGTCGATATCGTCGACCCTGACGTAAAATTGGGTAATCGTACAATATCGATAGCCAAATGCCTCGTCATCTAATTAGTGACGCGCATGAATGGATTAACGAGATTCCCACTGTTCCTATTTACTATCTAGCGAAACCACAGCCAAGGGAACGGGCTTGGAGAAAATTTATTTTGGGCCAAAATTAAGTAACTCATACATTCAAAGAACTATTCTTCAGAAGCCATAATCATTTCGGAAGTTCCAAAGTTCATGAACTATACCATTGATAATGGTCGACAACAACTGGTAGCAGTTTTTTCTTTCCCATACAATATATACAATTTGGAGTTATTAACATACTGCAACAACATTTCTCTGACTCCATAATTGGTAGCAATGATTTCCAGCAGAATTTCACAATCTATTGTTGTTGATATGACAACACCAGGACTTTGACTAAAACATATTAGAGGGACATGAATATTCATTTATATTTTTCACTTCATTGGAAATCTATTTCATTATTTTATAAGGAATAAAAAAGATGAGGCAACCTTAAATAAATGTGTCTTGAAATGTTGGACTTCTCATTTGGTTACAGATTGTGGCCAATCTCTCCTTAAGATATGAACACGATATTTCACTTTTATATATATTAGTATGCAATTTCCACGTCTAAATCTCAAGGCATACTTGAGACTTAAACGTGGAAATGAAGTACAATTTTAGACTCTCAATTACAGACTCGTGCATGGAACCAAACACTAAAATATTGTCCATATAGATCCAGCATGTCTCCCATTCAGACATTCATAAGTAAGCTACATTAATTCCTCGAATATAGCAGGTTACTTTTCAGGCCAAAACATTTACAATGCGAAAAGCAACCTTGGGTCTGCTTCTTAAATCTAATTCAACTTTACAGTTTAAAGCATTCCAATACATTAAAACATTTGTCCGTTCATGTCAGTGAAACAGCATCAATATGAGTACAGTGATTACTTGCCTAAAATCAAATAATAATTTGGACATATCTTTTCTCTTTTTCACAAAACTATCAGAGATAATTAATCATTTTCTAGTTACTATATAATCCCATCCTTTAACATCGACTGCTTGTTTGTTTGTTTTTGAATTTCGCACAAAGCTACTCGAGTGCTATCTGTGTTAGCCGTCCCTAATTTAGCAGTGTAAGACTAGAGGGAAGGCAGCTAGTCATCACCACCCACCGCCAACTCTTGGGCTACTCTTTTGCCAACGAATAGTGGGATTGACCGTCACATATAACGCCCCCACGGCTGAAAGGGCGAGCATGTTTGGCGCGACGGAGATGTGAACCCGCAACCCTCAGATTACGAGTTGCACGCCTTAACACGCTTGGCCATGCCGGGCCCAACATCGACTGTATTTTGGAACTGACTACATCCTTAGTTTTCCAGAAAAGGCATCAACGTAGTTATTTAGTCAGACATATGTCACCTGCATCTATATGATATTAAGTGAATTTTGTTCGACCCAATCAGTTATCTGGTCCTGTAAGCACCTTTATATTCTTTGCCAACAAGTCACTAAGTTGTTTCTGCTGTGTTGAGTTTAAATTGTCTGTACAATCATCATTTAGTGACATCAAATGTGTTGGAATATTAGAATTTGGTTCTGGTCATTGTGAAAATTATAAGCATTCTTCTTAGCATTAATACCATCATCAGTTATCTGTGATTCATCTACCTTGACATAGTTGGACATATAACTGTCTACATTCTATTGCAGCAGTGAGACTTCATACCCTTCGAGACAGTCAACTGCTCTAGCTTATACTTCTTGCTTTCTGGATAGGAAACAACTTATTTCATGCTAAGCTCAGTAAATGCAAACGCAAACTAACATGGCAGGGGTTTAGTTTAGAGAGAGAAAAATCAGAAGAATTATCTCTCCAACTGGGGTGTTCAGGAACGTTGTGGTTCCTCTTCGTCCCCTTTCGTGGAAGGTTATTGAATTTAGCTGGTTTTTTTTTTACTCTTTTGGGTGAAGGAGTGAAGATGGTCATAATTAATATTATTCATGAACGAGGCAAAGGTAGCACCGGAGAAAACAGCCAGAACTCGTCCCGAAAGGCAGATAGCATAGTAAATGTGAACATAAACATAAACGACCCGATTCAGGGCATGGCGATAAAGTTGCCTAGGCTGGGATCTAAAGATCCAATGCCCAAGTTTTTGCTGTGGGGGGAAACGGGAGCGCCCCGAGAAAAACCCACTTTCACAGGACAGGCGCCGAAAGATTTACCTGTCCTGTGCTCGAGACCTTAAAAAGAAAATACATAATATTTACGCAAGTTTTGCCCTTTAAGTACTTTGTTGTGTTTTTTTGCGATTCCTGAAATATGTTGTACGAGGTCTGTTCAATAAATACGCGGACTATTTGAATTGCGCGACTCCAGTTGGTTCCAGGGGAATCCGCTTGGTGTCGCTAGATTTGCACGGATCAGCTGATTACGACGCCATTTCCCGATTGCAGATATCTTCATTTGTGTATTAGCTACGCGGTTTTAAGTGAAGTGCGATTTTTTTGTTTGGCGGATTTCAGAATGAATGACCTGAAGGAGCAACGACTTGCTGCGAAATTGTGTGTTAAACTTGGAAAATCTGCAAGTGAAACTTTTGCTATGCTTAACACGGCTTACGGCGATGTTGCTATGAAGCGTACGGCATGTTTCAAGTGGCATGAACGTTTTAAGGATGGTCGACAGTCCATTGAAGATGATGAGCGTCCTGGACGTCCTTCCACGTCAACTGACGACCCACACGTCCACAAAATCAACACCCTGGTGCGGGCAAATCGACGTCTGACTGTCATGGAGCTTGCTGAAGACTGTGGGATATCAGTTGGATCTTGTTACGAGATTTTGACCGAAAAATTGAAGATGCACCGCGTTGCTGCGAAATTTGTGCCTCAGAACTCGTGCGGTTTTGGCCAAACACTCGATCACTGTTCTTCCCCACCCCCCTTACTCACCTGACCTTGCTCCTTGCGATGTTTTCTTGTTTCCCAAACTCAAAAAACCCTTGAAAGGAAGAAGATTTGAGACGATTCCCGAGATTAAGGCAAATGCGACGAAGGAGCTGGAGGACATTACAAAAGAAGCGTACCAGGACTGTTTCAACAAGTGGAAACACCGTTGGGATAAGTGTGTGCGTTGGGGAGGAGAGTACTTTGAAGGGGTCCCAGGCCTGTAGCTACTAAATAAAGTACATTTTGTTTTATGACGTCAGTTCGCGTATTTTTTGAACAGCCCTCGTATGGTGAAATAAATTTGGTTGGTGCACTAGTTGCTTTATAGAGTAATGCCGTTAGTTTGTTTCTGTGTTATGCTTTTAAATAGTATTTGTGTGATATTTTTTTTGTCTGTTTCTTAGCGTTGGTAAGTTGCTGATTTGGTGTATATAATTTACTGGAGTGTATGATGGTAGACTGAATGCAGATCTTAGTATTTTGTTTTGTTGAACTTCGATTTTCTTGAGTGTGTTATTTGACATATTATATGTGACTTGACATCCATACTCTATTAGTGGACGGATGTAAGCCTTGTATATGTGGATAATGGTTTTTGGTGAGCATTTTGAGTGTTTGCTGGTTAGAGTCATTAAGTGTGAAATGCGTTTTCTAATTGATGAGTGTATGCTGTTAACATGCTTTTTCCATGTTAGTTTTGTGTCGAAAGTGATACCAAGGAATGTGATGCGTTTGCTCATGTTAATGGGCATATTTCCGAGTGATAATTTTACTTTTTCTAGAGTTTTTCTTTGTCTTTTTAGTTTCCTGTAGAAGGTGAATGCTTGTGTTTTGGTTGGATTTAAAACTACTCTCCACTTGTTACTCCAGGTCGAGACGTTGTTAAGTGATTCTTGCACGCGAGACATGGCCATTACTGGGTTTCCTCAATAAATGAATTTTCATGGCACTAGACACTAGACACTAACACACTAGACATTGTTTACAGTATAGTGTGAAACACCACTTGTGCACGTGGAGTTCCTTGTTTCTCAAATTTTTCGAGACAGCACTGGATGTTATTACACAAAAATAGCATTTCACTTGTTGCACAAGTGAAACTGACTTATAAACTCTGCAGTATATACATTACAATAACTGATGACAGAACTTTGTTTTGAAAATGAAATCCTCTCGACGTACCAGGAACTTGAACTTTCAATTATCATCTAGTTCTTCTCCATTTACCAGAACACTGTTTATGTAGATTGACCCAAACAGTGATTTTGCTTAGAGTGCCTGATAAACCACAAAATATACCAATATTTTGACCGCTTATCAAACTCTACTTTGTCTTTGTATTCCAGAAAGCATACACGAAGCCCAATTTAGACCTCAAATAGCTGAGTGATTGTACTTCTTGATACACATTTTTAATTCAGGCTGTCCTGAGTCAATGGACAGATCCGACTTGTTGAAACTACTGTGGCTGCACTGCAACTTTGGTATGAATGAGTTGTTGATCAATTCACAGTCCGTTTAATCCTTGATACAACACTAAAACCTGAGAAGAATGGTAAGTCGGGTTGAAGTCATTCTAGCTGCTTACGTTCACGTGAGAGATTTGAAGGTACTAATGTCTTTTCGTGAAAGACATTATTTTTATTAGCGAGGAGGTGTCATATTCCATTTGGTATCCCCTCTGAAGCCAAGAAATATAAGTTTTACCATTAAAATCATGTAGAAAATCTATTTAGGATTCCTGTGGAACCTTTATTTAGAGTATTGAAGTCAGGCCAATGGATCACTGTGTTTTTTAGTGATAATTTTTAGTGCAACTTGGCAATGATGGCTTTCCAGTCCTCAACTTGCTCCTTGCTGAAATACTTGGCTAAAACGTTTTAAGAGCCAGTTCAGACCTTCCTCTATCCACCCTTTGAATATCAGGTGATTAATTTGGCTCTCCCTTACACTTGAACCTGATTATTTATTATTATTGATTTTGACAAACATAACAAATGGCATGAAGTTTTCTTAAACTAGTACCACTATTTTTCAAAAGGTAAAAAGAAAGTAGGCCATAAAGATTTTGTTTGTTTATTGTTAAACACAAAACTGCTATCCATGTTTTTAGCATTAAACCCGAAGACTCACCACTGAACCACTGGGATGTGGCAGTCTGAAAGAATTGCACGTTATATATGGACATGTGAGTGCGACCGAATAGTCTCTCTGTTGACCTCTTGTTCATCATCTGATTGGGAGATTACTGATGGCATTTGTACAAGTGTTCTTACATCTCTAAGGGGAGAGAACTTCTAAACTTGGGGAACAGAGTAGCATGGTACTCATGGCAGTTCAGCTTGTGGACTCTATCAGACTTGTATTCCTCCTTGTATCACATTTATAGTGGCAGTATACTTTCTATCTCAGAGGCTCGCCACTGCCCATGTTCCATATGGAACCTGCCATTTCAGCTACTGGTGAGAAGGCTGCAGATGGCCAATGATATCCATCCAAGGTGCCTCTCGTCGTTGTTTACCATGGCTTTATGACCAGAACTGAATTTCTACTCAGGCTGGCATAGAATTAAGAGTTCCACACAGCCTCTCATGTAATCTCAGAATAACTCCACGCCACAGTTTTATGGAAACCCTCAGACTGAATCATCTCACACCAAAGTCAATTCTTAATACGAAAATTCTACTGACTAATGACCTTGGTGCAGTACGTGCTGCCAGTTTTCCGTGAGAAATGACAAAAGTAAAATATCCAGTAAAAGATTCCTCCTGAACATGACTACTCTCTCAAATGATCAGCTATCCTCAGCAATTAACTATCTCTGGGTCAAGTTTTCTTATTTCTATTTAAAATGCCATTATAAATTAAGGAAGTTTTTCAATATTATTAACAAAGTAGTTCAAATTATTTGCAGAATGCACTTCAAAATAGTAAATCTCATAATAACCAAGGTTCATATCCTAGTTATGACACTAAATACGTTTTCGATTATGCATTTCACTACTTTAAAGCTTCTCCATATAAGACTGCTAAATGAGGAATTTAATCAGGATATCAAATTATAAAGCAATAATAAATTATTAACTGAGATTACGCTAAGTGAAACGAATAGACAGAACAACACATGAAAAATAAAATGAACAATCTGTATTAAAACACTGTATCTCTTCAACAGGTTATGGATTTCGCCGGATTCCAAGATACAACGTGTCGTACACTTATCTTACCTAGATTCAGATTAATTTGTACGCCTTGATTGTTCTGTTCTTATTGATTTAGGTTTGTAGAAAACATGTACGAGGGCTGTTCAAAAAACACGCGGACTGACGTCATAAAACAAAATGTACTTTATTTAGAAGTTACAGGTCTGGGACCCCTTCAAGGTACTATCCTCCTCAACGCACACACTTATCCCAACGGTGTTTCCACTTGTTGAAACAGTCCTGGTACGCTTCTTTTGTAATGTCCTCCAGCTCCTTCGTCGCATTTGCCTTAATCTCGGGAATCGTCTCAAATCTTCTTCCTTTCAAGGGTCTTTTGAGTTTGGGGAACAAGAAAACATCGCAAGGAGCAAGGTCAGGTGAGTAAGGGGGGTGGGGAAGAACAGTGATCGAGTGTTTGGCCAAAAACGCACGAGTTCTGAGGCACAAATTTCGCAGCAACGCGGTGCATCTTCAATTTTTCGGTCAAAATCTCGTAACAAGATCCAACTGATATCCCACAGCCTTCATCAAGCTCCCTGACAGTCAGACGTCGATTTGCCCGCACCAGGGTGTTGATTTTGTGGACGTGTGGGTCGTCAGTTGACGTGGAAGGACGTCCAGGACGCTCATCATCTTCAATGGACTGTCGACAATCCTTAAAACGTTCATGCCACTTGAAACATGCCGTACGCTTCATAGCTAACATAGCTTAAGCCGTGTTAAGCATAGCAAAAGTTTCAGTCGCAGATTTTCCAAGTTTAACACAAAATTTCAGGTCATTCATTCTGAAATCGGCCAAACGAAAAAATCGCACTTCACTTAAAACCGCGTAGCTAATACACAAATGAAGATATCTGCAATCGGGAAATGGCGTCGTAATCAGCTGATCTGTACGAACCTAGCAACACCAAGCGGATTCCACTGGAACCAACTGGAGCCGCGCAATTCAAACAGTCCGCGTATTTTTTTTAACAGACCTCGTATTTATTTTGTTTAATTTGTACTACAAATGACTGATCACGCTACTTTCACATTACTGAGACATTGATCTCTTTATTTGTTCAACAATTAAAGAACATTGCTCTTGAGTAGAAGAACCAGATAGTCAATACTTCCGTGAGTGTTACAGGTATCCCTTTTATGGAAGATGACAGAAACTCAGGTAACTTGAAACTAGATCGATTTGAGCTTTCTCAACACTGATCTTGAGAAAGTACTGGCACATATTCATAACTAATATCAATTTACAATAAACATTAATACTACAGAAAAAAAAAGATCCCTATGTAATAATTTTATAACACTTAAACTTAATTACTTCTTGTTTTTGATTTTCACTAACATCATAAATAAATGAGTTTTTGTTAAATAATCATGACTATTTTCTGTAACATGAAAACAACAACTCAGTATTAAATGTAATTCTTTTATACTAAAATAAGGATTCATGTATTAAAGAAACCTTTAATGCGAGAACAGAGTGTTATTGGTAACATATATTTCACTTCTCAAACGAGTATTTAGTAAAGTATCTTTATATTGTATTGACAAACTACAAAACAGGTTCTATTCGAGGACTGAAAATTTGCTTTCATTAAGAAAAAAGTGCAACTTGTGCTTTTCTAACCTCAATATTAAAAACATTTTATTTGTTTTTGTTAGTGTCGTAATTCTTCACTTCACATTTGTTGCTGATCCACTGAAGGTTGCCCTAAAATAATCTTATATAAAAGTTTCTTATTACTTTTATAAACCTTAAATATATAAACGTTATAAATCACACATGTTACTTTATCTAGTTGGTTGATCAGTATATTATTTTATTAACATTGAATTATAGTAACATTCTTGATTTCAGAAAAGGTAATCAGAGTTTATGTTTATAATTAACAGATTTTTAACATTATGTATGGCATTTTACCTACGGATTTAATTAACGGAGGAAAAGAAACTCTTCAACAGTAAAATTCGTTTTTATATGAAATTAAAACACACTCAAATTGTAATTCGCAAAAATGCAAAGAGTCCTAAATAAAAAGTTAGAAAGTACTCTTATCCCTAGACACCATTATTTTTCTTTCTAGATAATAAATCTTCGGAATTACAACATTAAAATCAACGGTTTAACTTCACTCTGTGTAGGAGAGAGTCCGATGTGACTTTTCTATACGAAAAGCCACACACCATTATTTTCATCAATCTGTTGGCTTATGTTAATCATCAACTGTTAAAGTTAATAAAACAAAGTGTATGAACAACGACAGTTAAACTGCAACTAGCAAAACAATCATGTACCCTATTAAGATAACAAACAATCGTCTTCATAACTTACCGAAGTTTACGCACAGTAAAACAAAACACATTATTCCACTAGATGAGCTCATGTCGTTATAAACTTTAGCTTCTAAGTGTACATTTCTTCAAAATGTATGCTCTTACGTTTATCTAAACAACTTTCAGCATGTGGCGTCAGAAGTGAAATGGCCAATGGCATTGCACTGGTTCAAGACATCTATGAGGTAATAAAGGTACAAAATATTTACATTATACAAGGAAGATAAAATAAATTAATATGAAAGGAAAATTAAGTGTGAAATTTCCTATCGACCGCAATTGCACAAGAAGAAACAGTGTGGTTTTTATAAATCATATTACATCAGATTCAAGATTGAAAAAAAAAAGAAAACGCATCAAAAGGAAATAAAGATAAAGATGAAATAGATATGTAAAGAAGCCTTACCAACCTTAATAATTTTTACCACCTCGGTATTCTGTTACATGTATTTTCTTTCTGTTAGTGTTCATTTAAATTGTTACTACGTTATTTCGTGATAATCCTACAGTTTCCTGTTTTACACGTGTTTTTGGATTTACTTTTTCTGTATATTGATTTACGCGATCTCTACATTAATTAAGATTTTTGCTACATTTTTAGATTTCTCATCTATTACATATTATTTTACCGTGTTATTTGAATTTTCCTTCTCTTTCCATCGATTTACACGTTTTCTACATAAGTGGGTCTTTACTATAAGACTAATGGTAAAACTTATAACACTTATATGTAATAGTAATATGTTTAGGTTTTTCTATTTCTAATTCACTGTTTGGTCCAATAGGGATTCGAACCCAAGTCAATAAAATCATCAGTTGAGTTTCATAACCGCCAATTCACGCTCCAATGGCGGCGCCAGGATATTTTCGTTGGGGGGGGGGGCTGAGGTAAACTGTGGAGGGGCTTTCCAAAATGCCATCAATGTGAAGTATAAATGGTAAATTATAATAATGTAAATACCAAGATACATTTCAGAAAGGTGTGCTATTTTGAACTGCGTTTTCAATGCAGTTTTTATTGGAAACTCATACTCTGATTAATAATTCATTATTACAAATTAGAAATAATCTGTTTATGAAAATATGCGTATATGTAAAAGAGGAAGTTCACCTAAATTTCACCCAAAGTAATACATAATAATAAAGAAAATCAAGATTAGCTTAGATTGAACATTTAATATACCATTAAGAGTAAAGCTACAAATCAAAAGAAATATAACATAAAGACATAGTTTACATAGCAGAAACGAATTATCCCATATGAAGTTAATACACTCTGAGGAAAAGTAAGGTCACTATCAGGCTAATTATCTTTCAT
This sequence comes from Tachypleus tridentatus, assembly GCF_004210375.1. Lineage (NCBI taxonomy): Eukaryota > Metazoa > Arthropoda > Merostomata > Xiphosura > Limulidae > Tachypleus > Tachypleus tridentatus. The sequence goes on along the minus strand of NC_134832.1, from coordinate 35,011,872 downwards.
CATGTTGTGTTTATAGTCAATATTACTTCAAAACAATGCGCCTGTTCTGGTGATTGGCAGCAAATGTGTCTATAACAGTATCAATATCGAGTTGTTTTGCCCTCCTGGAGTTTACTGATATGACAGCAAGGTTGCTGGTGTGGTTGTTACCACTGCTGTTGCGCAATTATGTCTTGAGAAGCTTCAGACATGAGAAATTTCTCTCACAGGCAGCTGAAATGACAGGCAGGGTCAGAGCGATGCATACAAGTTTGTGGAGATCCATGTAAGCATCCTTGTATGGCTCCAGCATGGTTGCAAGCTCCAATGGTGTGGATACTTCCTGCCCCTTGTCCTTCTTCCTGACAATTAGCCGGTTCAACTGGTGGACCTCCACTGCGTTTCATCCTCTGCCACACCACAATCTGATGCCATTCCTAAGAGTGCTTGCTTGTCCAGAAATGTGGAGTGTTTGGGGTTCATTGCAGTTGCACCCATCAGAACACTGCAGACATCAGAGGAGAATCTTCTGTTCAGCTCGTTGGGCATCCTGTTTATGATGGCATAGAATGTGTGTCTCCTGGCATCTGGTGTTGGTTCATCTCTTTGGCCAGTACTAGATGTGATTATGAATGTGTCCAGGTGTCTGAAGGCAGATCGCTGTCCACCTTGACGCACCGTGTATTTCCACTTTCCCACTTTCTTACATACAGTCAAGTTAGGACACCCTATGAAAGCCTGTGTATTTGTGTAACATTTTTGGGTATATAGATATCTAATCTAAATTTTAACAACACTAGAGATTATAGGAATATAACTAAACAATTAAAACTGAACAAAAGACTTTTCAAGATCTTCTGTAAATATAATTCTACAAAAATGCATATTCTAACTGAGGAAAACGTTAGGACACCCTACCCCAAATAGCTAGTGTTACCTCCTTTGGCTTAAATAACTACAGTGAGACGATTCTTGTAGCCATCTACCAGTCTCTGACATCGGTCTGAAGAAAGTTTGCCCCACTTATCAATGCAGAATTTTTTAAGCTGTGAGATGTTTGAGGGGTTTCTTGCATGTACAGCCCGTTTCAAGTCACCCCACAGCATTTCAATGGGATTAAGATATGGGCTTTAACTCGGCCATCCCAGGACTCTCCATTTCTTAGTTTTTAGCCAGTTCTTGGTGGATTTACTGGTATGTTTTGGGTCATTGTCGTGTTACAGGGTCCAGTTCCGCTTCAGCTTTAATTTTCGTATAGATGGTCTCACATGATCCTGAAGCACTCTCTGATACACAGTAGAATTCATGGTGGATTCTATGATTGTGAGCTGTCCAGGTCCTGCTGCAGCAAAGCAGCTCCAAACCATGACACTTCCGCCTCCATGCTTCACAGTTGGTATGAGGTTCTTTTCCTGGAATGCTGTATTTGGTTTACGCCAAATATATCCTCTGTTCTGGTGTCCAAATAATTCAATTTTGGACTCATCTGTCCAAAGAAAATTATTCCAGAAGTCCTTGTCTTTGTATACATTCTCTCTGGCAAACTTTAGTCTGGCCTTGATGTTTCTTTTAGAGAGCAAAGGTTTCCTCCTTGCACACCTCCCATGCAAGTTAAACTTGTGCAGTCTCTTTCTGATTGTAGAAGCATGCACTTTCACATCAACAGTAGCCAGAGCCTGCTGCAGGTCCCGTGATGACATGTTAGGGTGTTTGGAGACCTCTTTTAGCATCTTGCGGTCTGCTCTCGGGGTGAACTTGCTTGGACGACCAGACCTGAGCATGTTGGCAGTTGTTTTGAAAGTCCTCCACTTGTTGACTATTTTCCGGACAGTGAAATGGCTGATTTCAAAATCTTTTGGGACCATTTTAAATCCCTTATCAGACTCATCAACTGCTACAATTTTCTTTCTAAAGGTCTCAGACAGCTCTTTTGCTCTCACCATGGTGCTCACTCTCACTTTAGCAGTCAGGAGCATACCAAACTAAATGTCTGAGGTTTAAATAGGGCAAGTCTTATTCAAAATGCTGAGTAACTATCTTCTAATCATGTGCACCTGGCGTGATACACTTGTGTGTGAGTTGAGCCATTTTAAGTGGGAATAAATATGGGGGTGTCCTAACTTTTTCCTCAGTTAGAACATGTATTTTTGTAGAATTACATTTACAGAAGATCTTGAAAAGTCTTTTGTTCAGTTTTAATTGTTTAGTTATATTCCTATAATCTCCCATATTGTTAACATTGAGATTAAATATCTATATATCCAAAAATGTTACACAAATACACAGGCTTTCATAGGGTGTCCTAACTTTTTCACATGACTGTATATCCTCAGCAGACTCTTCCAAATCTTTCCATGCTGCTTCAGTTCTCATATCTGAGAGACTAGAGATGACAGATTGTATGTACTAGGTCCTTTGCAAAGGCCAGCTGCAGATCAGGTGACTGGGGGTGGCCTGATAGTTGTTTTGTCATCAGCAGTAGTTTGTCTATGGCCACGAGACTGGTTACAAACTGCTGATCTAGGAGGATGAACAGGCCCTTTGATTCACTGGCTCTGTGGACATTGTCCCCCTCCACAAGACGCTTCAGGGTTGTCACAATAACAGGAGGGTTCTTTTCACAGCCAGACAAGAAACATGTTGACAGGCCCATCTCGTGTCTGACAGTCGCTTCAACTTTATGTGCTGGTTCACGGATTCAAGCTCCTTCTGTACCTTTAGAAATTCTTCATGCAAAACCGATGTAGCGAAGAATTTGTACAGCTTCTGAATTGTCACAAAAAACTCTGCTGCAGTTTGGACGTTGTGACACCCCTCTTCTGAGCCTTTTCTGTACGTCACTGATGTGTCCTGACATGACTGCAGCTCCGTCAAAGCACTGGCCAATGCAGGCATTATGGTCAATACCACATTTAGCCAGAGTCTCCATGATTTTCTTGAGCAATGAATCTGCATCCAGACCCTCAGCAGCTGTGAAGTCCAGGAACTCCTCGTGAATGCTCTGTTGGTGTAGGTACCTTACCACAATGAACAACTGTTTTTGTTTGCTCGCTCTCATCCCTTGTTTCATCCATCATTAGAGCAAAATGTTCAGCTTCCATGACCTCTTTGCTGATATCCTTCCTGATCACTCCAGCTGTGATGTCAAGCAGTTCGTTTTGGATATCATAGTGCATGTACTTGGCATTGCCAGGACCACTCAGCTTCTTCTTCACGATTTCATCATACCTGGAAATCATGTCAACAAGTTTCAGGAAATTGCCCCTGTTATCTGACTGACTACCTTCACCGTGACCTCTCTGAGCTTCATTCTGACAGGCAGTGTTAAGCAGTGCATCTATCACGGCTCTTATGTAATGTCGATTTTCCTCCACAGTTTTAGCATGGCTTGCATCTAGAGCATGTTGGATCCTTGCACCCTTTGTTTTCTGCAATTTAAACTCTGCCAAAGTTTGAATGGCAAACTTGTGTCCTGCAGAGTTATCATGGGACTTCAGTGATGTGGTCGCCTTCTTCCAGTTCCGGAAGTCTTCATGGGTGAAGGGCTTCTCAGTTTTACTGAAGTGTGTGTGACTGAAAAGACCACATGCAAAGCAGAATTCAACATCTTAGGTCACAGAGTACTCCAACCACGAGTGCTGATCACGCCAATTCTTGTTGAATGACCTTGACTGGCCACTGTATTCTGTGGCTGGGTATCTCTTCAAGTCTGAACAGGTAGAACCACTATCTGGAAGCTGGCTCAGGTCCTTCGTTCCTGCTGGTAGTTTTTCACTCTGGGTGTGAGTGGTGCCCTCTTGCGGCTGGGTCCCGCACTAGTTGTGTTTGCATTCTCACCATCACGATCACTACTGTCCTCCTCACTTGCACCACATGTGTTCGGAGGACCATCTACTCGCTGCCTCTTCTTGGGTTGCAGGTAGTGTTGCATAATCAACCCTATGTGTAGTATGACCAGTTTATGTTTTGGTGGATGATGTCTGACTCTTGTCTTGTGTGTTGGTGCCCTTGTTTGAAAACGATTCGCTGATTTTGATTTCCTTTTATTAATCCAAACTAAGCGTGTGTTCCAGTGTGAGGCCGAGTACCAGAGAGAGCGAGAGCCACGTAAACAAACATAACTCCCTTTTATACAGAGTGCGCAAACGTCAAAGTGACCCCTGAGCCGGCTGACTGCTAGTGCCACTTCTTACTTCCAAGTTGTATTAGTTTATATGAAACGAATGGGAATTTTTCTCCTTATATTGGTATTAGGGCTTACAAAGTATATTCATTTTAAACATCGAAATCTAAGGAAAAAGATATGACATACGTACTATTGGGTCATTTCATAAATAAGGAACAAATAACAACTAAACATAGTTCAACATTACGAACAACTGCTCTGCGGCATTGAAATCACCAAATTATATTAATAGCACATGAAAATCCAGAACATATCCGTGAAATACTGTTAGAAAAAGTGTTTATCTTTAACCATATAGCACAAGTACTTAATTAGAGGGTAGTGATAATGTAAAATTACAGGTCTAATTATGAAACATAAACACAGCTTTGATAGGGCAGGTTGTAAAACTGTGGGCAGCTAATGAGAGTGACCGGGGTGGGGGGTGGCGTGCGGCTGGCGTACACCATGGTCATCGGCTCGGTGATCACACGCTTAAGGCGTTCGACACGGGAATCGTCCGCTTGAACAAAACAAACCCGCAGCCTGGATATTGAATGGTCATAGTAGCACCAAAACAAAATGTCTAAATTGCGGTTGACCTTCACAGAAAGGCTGGTTTCTTCATAAGTTCACATTATTCATACAGGCCAAACTGTGATTATGATATTGTTCTTATTATCATAAGTGTGACAAGCACCTGTTACAATAATGTAACTACTACATTACATTAAATTAGGCACGTCTAAATAGTAGCCCAATGACAATTTCAAAATTCATTCTAGAATTATTTAGAAATATTATTTGGTTAGATAACATGTAAGGTTATTATCTAATCATAAGTATAACATTAATTGGATTGTAACTCACAATTTTAAGTGTATGCCACAATCATCAGTACAATTTTGGATGGCTGATACACGATGCAAAATGATCTCACAGAGGACACAATACTGGCTAAATGCTTCATAGTTTTGACCTATACACAATACACTTATACATGCATGCAATGTTTTACTTTTCAATAAAAGATAAATGAAATTATTAGGTAAATACCTGTGAAACCTTTTGTTTGTCAAGTAAAATCCCTGATGATCTGTTGTAACTTGAAATCAACGTGGTTGTCTAACTTCGTCAAAGCTCAAGATAGAATGGCATTACACAGGAAGTGGCAATACAGCACATGAGTTTTAGTGCAGTCAGTACGTTGCTATAAGACGCATGACACATACGTCCGTCTTAATGAAGACGTTGAGTTCTACAGATCTATGTCTCTTTGATGTTAATTGTTAAGCAACAACGACGGTTGTGTTTTCCATATTTTATTAATATATGTAGGTAACAATATGGGGCGCTGAGGGGGGCTTGGCTCATTTTGGGCTACTGCCACGCTCGTACCTTAATTCGTTGATTATTTGCATTTTTTTTCTTACTATCGATATAAATGGTTTCTACGTTATTCCGTGAATATTTTAGAGTTTTATATTTCTTCTCTGTTTCTGACTGTTTACCTAGTTATACGGGTTTTATTTCTCCAAATATCGATTTAGACGTTTACTCCTTTATTTAGGAACTTTGCCTTTTTGTAATTTACCACGTTATTTTAATTTTCCTTCTCTTCCCATTAATATTTGCTATCTTAACCATATATTAGATTTTTATGTTTTTTACACATAGATTGCTGTGATGGGGAATCAAACCCACGTCAATAAAATAATCAGTCGAGCGCCTTAACAATTTTCTTTCTTTTCCTGTCCACTAAAGTTGTTTCTATTTTAATTCGTGATATTCCCACAGTTTCGTATTTTCTCTCCGTTTCTGACTATTTGCCGTGTTCTTACTCTAAATGTCGATTTACACGTTTTCGCCTTTACGTGGGAATTTTGCTTTATATTTTGATACTTGTATTTGTACTTATTATTTTGCTGTGTTATTTGAATTTTGCTTCTCTTTCCATCGTTTTCTACACAATTCTCTGTCTTTACAATACATTTAGGTTTTTCTCTTTGTGACTCACTGTTATTTTAATAGTTTTTCTCTTTCCATCCATTTATACATTTAAAGTCTTTACTGTATATTTAGGTTTCCCTATTTATTACTCATTTCTGAGAATAATTCGAACACACTACAATCTTTTTATGAGTAGAGTGACTTCCCCACATAGCCATGCTTAGCACTGTGTTTCATTCTGTTATATGCACTTTTTTTCTCTTAGTGTTCATATAAGTTATTTCTACGTTATTTCGTGATATTCCCATAGTTTCATGTTTTACAAGTATTATTTGGATTTAAATTCTCTATGTATCGAGTTACGCTTTTTTTTACATTATTTGAGACCTTTCCTACATGTTTAGATTTCCTCATCTGTTAATTATTATTTTACATTGTTATCTGAATCTTCCTTCACTTTCCCACGATTTACACGTTTTCACCATAACTGGAATCTTTACTATAAGACTAATGGTAAAACTTATATAAAATATTAATACTTTTAGGTGTTTCTGTTTCTTTCCCAGGATCAGCGCTCTAGTAAGTTGTATTATGTGTATTTTCTTTCTCTAACTATCGATCTAATTTCTATGTTATTTTGTGACTTTGCTAGAATTTCATGTTTTAAATGCGTTAATTTAATTTTTCATCGATTTTTCGCTTTTCCTAGAAAATTTGATTTTTCTATTTCTTACCCACTGTTATGTGCAATCAGTTTACTAGTCGAGCTCCTTAATCATCTGGCCATGCTCGACACTATATATATCATATGCATATTTTTTCTCTTAGTGTCCATTAAAGTGGTTTGTACATTATTTCTTCATATTTCTACAATTTCATCATTTCTTTCCGTTTCTCATTGTTTACCGTGATATATGAATTTTCTTTCTCTAAGTAGCGATTTACACGTTTTCACTTTTATAATAGATCTATGAAACATTTTTATTTGAATTTGTCTTCTCTTTTTAATGTTTCCTTTATAATTTAGATTCTTTACGAAATATTTGGATTTTTGTATTTCTTAATCAATTGTGATAAGAAACTTGTGAAATGGATTCCAACTCAATACGATCATTTTACGACTCGAGAGCCAAATTCGCACTGATTTTCTTTCTGTAACTTGCATAATCTTTCTCTTAGTGTTCATTTAAGTTGTTTATACGCTATTTCGTCATATTCCCAGAGTTTCCACTAGTCTTAAAATAAACACATCACTTCCAGACAAAGCGTGTAAATCGAGGGTAAGAGAAGCAAAACTCAAATACCAAATAATAAGTATCAGATAAAGAAATCTAAAAATGTAGCAAAGATTTCAAATAACGTAAAAAAGCGTAAATCGATACATAAAGAAACTAAATCCAAATAACTCCTGTAAAAGATGAAACTGTGGAAATATAACGAAATAACATAGAAACAATTTAAATGAACAATAAATAAGTTGTTGTGTTTGAATTAAGCACAAAGCTACACAATGGGCTATCTGTGCTCTGCCCACCACGGGTATCGAAACCCGGATTTTAGTGTTGTAAGACATACCGCTGAGCCACTGGGGGGCATGAACCATAAGAGAAACAAAATGCATATAACAGAATGAAACACAGTGCTAAGCATTGCCATGTGGTGAAGTCGCTCGACTTGTAAAAAGTTTGTAAAATATTTTCTCAACCCAAACGAGCCGTTTTTACATATATAAATCCAAATAGCCCCTGTAAAACATGAAACTGTGAAAATATCACAAAATAACGTAAAAAACAATGTAAAAGAAAGAAAATGCATATAACATCATATAAATACTAACATCATACTTGAGATGTAGACTTAACCAACTAACTACATACTATAGATTTATCTAACATATATAAATACATACATTAGCTATAGATTTTATCAACATATTCTAACAATATAGTTTAGCTGTAGATATAAGAAAAATATATAATACATTCTTTACCTTTAGATTTTAAAACATAATCCAGTATTTCTACATTTCATTAACAGATGCTAACATCATACTTGAGATATAGATTTAAACAGCAGATTCTAACAACAATCTTAGTTGTAGATTTTATCGACATATTATAACAACATATTTTACCTATAGATTTCACGAACATTTTTGACTCCACATTTTAGCTCTAGAGTTAACCGACATATTTAACCACATACGATAGCTCTAAACTTTATCAAGAGATTATAACAACAGTGATTAGCTGTAGATTTAACTAACAATACTCTTTATTGCAGATGTAACCATCATATTCTAATAACGCATTTTGATGTATTTAACTAATACTTTAGCTGTACCTTTAACCAACATATCTAACTGCATATTTTAGCTATATTTCATCAAATTATTCTTACAACGTACTTTAAATGTAGATTTAATCAACATATCTAACTACATGCTTTATCAGTAGATTTAAGCAATATACCTAAGTACATACTGTACTATTAGATTTCATAAAGATAATCTAACAACACACTTTAGTTGTATATTTCATCAACATATTCTAACAACATACATTAGATGTAGATTTAAGCAAGATATCTGAAAATATACTTTAGCTGTAGAATCAACAATCATATATAACTACACACTTTAACTGTATATTACATCAGCATATTCTAACAGCGTAGTTTAGATGTAGATTTGAACAACATACTTTAGCTGTAGATTTCCTCAAAATATGGTAACAACACTTTAGCTATAGATTAAAGTAACCTATTCTAATAACGTTGTTTAGTTGTAGATATAACCAACATGTATAAATTCAGACTTCAGTTGTATATTTCATCAACATTTTCTAACAATATACTTTAACTGTATATTTAATCAACATTTTCTAACAATATACTTTAACTGTATATTTAACCAACATATCTAACTACATACCTCATCTGTAGATTTCTCTGACAGTTTATAACAACAATCTTGAGATGTAAATTTAAACAACATATTTTAACAAAATTCTTTAATTGTATATTTCATCAACGTATTCTAACTTTAGATTTAACGAACATATTTGACAACATAGTTGACAATCATATCTTCCTGCATACGTTAGATTATAGATTTTATCAATATATTCAAACAAATTCTAACAATAAATATTAGCTATATTTAAAAATACATTTTAGCTATATGTTTAACCAACATATCTAATATCATATTTTAGCTGTATATTCCGTCAAATTATTCTTACAACGTACTTTAGGTGTAGACTTAAGTAACATACACAACTACAGACTTAAGTTGTAGGTGTAAACACTATATTTATCTCTATATTTAAACAAGGTATCTAACTACATACTTTATCTGTGGATTTAAGCAACATATCTAAGCACATTCTCCACCTTTAATATATACATTAATATATTCTAACAACACACTTTAGCTGTAGACTTAACCACCATATCAAACTACATACATTAGCGGTATATTTCACCACCATATTCTATCAACAGTAGATTTGAGAAACACATCTAAGTTCATTCTTTATCTCTAGTTTAACCAACACATCTAATTTCATTCTTTATCTCTAGTATAACCAACATATCTAACTACATCCTTTATATTTATATTTCATTAACAGTGCCTAGTAGCATACTTCAGACGTAGATTTAACCAATATTTTCTGACAGCAATCTTTAGTTGCAGAATTTATCAACATATTTTTACAACATACTATACCTGTTGATTTAACGAACATTTTTGACTATATACTTTAGCTGGGGAATTAACCAATACATCTTGGTACATACGTCAGCTCTAAATTTATTAACATATTCTTAAATTAGAGGTTAGCTGTAGATTTAACTAACAATGTTCTTACTTGTAGATTTAACCAACATATTCTAACAAAATTTTAGCCATCTTTAATTACATACATTATAACTGTTTTTCTTAATCTGAAAATGACTTAGGCAGGTCGAAACATTGTGATCCCCATATCAATAAAAGTGTTAATACATACGTAATCTAACCTCATATTTTATATAAATCTAAATACAAAATTTAGCTTTATAACACTATGTAACAAAATTTTTATTCTTTTTTGTTCCTGGGCAGAAAGTGCTATTTCCCAATTTCTTATGCCTATGTGAAGTTGATAATTACTAAAGACTGCTAGACAAACAGTATTCACATTAAAAAAGTGTTGATAACATTTCGAATAAAGACTTAAGTTTATCGACTACCACGCGTATTGAAAAAGTGTCTTTTATCTCACTTGCAAAAGATGTCGCAAAATAATAATTATTTAACAGAATGGCTGTATCTATTAGTACACTTCTGTGGATGACTTCAAGAACGATTACACTATGTAACCAAATTTTTACTTTTTCTTGTTCCTGGGCAGAAAGTGTTATTTCCCAATTGTTTATGCCTAAAGTAAATGGAAAAGACTTATTTTTCTCTTCAAACTTTGCTTTTGTGACCTGGGTAATGAAATTTTCAAATTTACACATTTTCCAGAACATTCTAGGTAGACTGTTCTCGAACTTACATGAGCTTTGAAGAACTTACAAGAATTTTCAAGAACCTTTAAGAAATTTTTAGAACTTTCTATAGTAGTATATATACAGAGGCTCACCTCTTACTACTTCAGTTTAATTCTAGCTGCCTAAGTGAACACATAGACCTATGTGATTTTATCAAAGATGGCAGCAAAAAGCTGCAAGCATTCTCCAGACGCATTCTGCAATGTATGTGGCCAATTTATTAAGACAAAAGCTAAAAAGCACTCTCTGTGTGTGTGTGTGTGTGTTTTCTTATAGCAAAGCCACATTAGGCTATCTGAGGAGCCCACCGAAGGGAATCGAACACCTGATTTTAGCGTTGTAAATCTGTACTCTTACCGCTGTACTAGCGGGGGACAAAATACTCTGTGACAGCATTTGCTAAAATGTGTGAAGCCAACAAGGCATATTTCTGCATGCATGTCGGGGATCAAGAAAAATCCTAGGCACCTCATTTTACCTGCGAGTACTGCAAAAAAACTCTAGAAGGTAATACGGACAATTTATGCTTGCTTGAATAGTAAAATTTTATTCTATACAAATTTTAGACCTTTTGAAATTTAAATATCTTTTTTATCTAATTTCCAGTAGTATAGAAAAAATAACATATAAAATATTTTGCACGAACCTCTTACACATTAGTTGTGGATGAAATAAATTTATTCTTCATAATAATTTTATTTTGTTCTTTTGCAGGATGGTACAGAGGGGAAGAGAGAGCCATGAAGTTCACTATTCCAAGAACTTGGCGTGAGCTCACTGACCACTCAAGCAATTGCTAATTCTGTATGTTGGACTTTTTCAAACGTCGGGCTGGCAAGAATGCATTTGCTATTATGTGTCCGGACCTTCCATCATCCATCGTCCCAGTGCCACACTGCCCTGAGCTCCCTGTACCCACTCCGCCAGAGAGAAAGCAGCCATCCTAAGAATAGAGCAGCAAATTAGAAGAGGAGGTAGACGTTGAGGATCCAGATTACAATTTCAGAGGTGCAGCTGGTGAGAGACACCAATACTACCCCAACCAAAGAGACCTCAATGACTTGATCAGAGATCTTGGTCTAACAGAATGGAATGCCAAGACTATATCTGGGAGCTGATACTTGAAAATGATTTTCATTACAGTCGCAAATCTAAAAAAAACTACTGCTTCTAAACATTTTTGTTGATTTTTGCATGACTTTAGTATAAGTACTTGTAAATCTTGATTTATATGTTGTTTTATTCAGACCTTATGTGAATGAAAATGTGCAAATTTACCCGTTTTTACATAGAAAATAGGTTAATTTCTAAATTTCATTATCCAGGTCACAAAAGCAAAGTTTGAAGGGAATAATGACCATTTTCTGTACTTTTACAACAGAAGCAATTAAAAAATAACACATACTATCCAAGAACAAAATTTGTGTTACATAATGTAATTAATAAACATATCTAGCTATATACTTTATCTGTATATATCATTAACATATCCTCACAGAATACTTTAGATGTAGATTTAACCAACATATTCTAACAATAATCTTTGTTGTAGATTTAACCAACATATTCTAACAATATTCTTTGTTGTAGATTTAACCAACATATTCTAACAATATTCTTTGTTGTAAACTTAACCAACATATCTTTAACTGTATATTGAAGAAATATATTTTGCTATATACTTTAGCTCCAGACATCATTAACATATTGTAACAACAGACTTTGAATGTAGATTTAACAAACATATCAAACTAGATACTTTATATGTAGATTTCATTAACATATTCTAACAGCGTAGTTTAGAGGTAGATTTAACCACCGTATCCTAAACACATTCATTGCTTGTAGATTTAACCAACGTATCTAAATACATACGAAAGCTGTAGATTTCATCAAATTATTCTAAAACATACTTTAGCTGTAGATTTCATCAATGTGTTTTTTCTATCAACAAGTTTTAACAGTAAATTTAACAAAAATATCTTACTACACACTTTAGCCGAAGATATCATCAACACATTCTTATAACAGACTTTAAGTACAGATTTTACCAATAAATTCCAATAACAGGTTTTAGAGGTAGATTTAACCAACATATCTAAGTACATGCTTCACCTGTAGATTTTATTATCATATCTAGTTACAAACTTCAGCTGTAGATTAACCAACGTATTCTAAAAATATTCTTCAATGTAAATTTAACCAACACATTATAACGACATATTTTAGCTATATGTAACACTATACTTTACGTGCAGGTTTAACTAACATAAGTTGGCTGAATATTTCGTCACCATATCCTACAGTTTTATATTTTCTCCTTTATTCTGGGAAGTTTGCTTCATTTTGATAAATTTGTTTTTTATTGCGACATTTTAATTTTCCCTCTCTTTCTATCAATTTACACGTTCCCTACATAAATTGAAGTCTTCAGGTTTTTCTATTTCGAACACACTAAAATCCCTTGACAGTATGGCCTAGTTTGTCACTGTGTTTCATTCTGTTATGTTATTCTCTTAGCGCTCATTTCAGTTGTTTCTACGTTATGTCGCGATATTGCTACTGTTCCCTGTTTTACAGTTGTTTTTTCGGTTTAATTTCTCAATGAATCTATTTTTCGCGTCGTCTACGTTATTTGCGATCTGTTGCTACATTTTTAGATTTTTTCGTTTCTCACTTATTATTCTACCGTATTATTTAAGATTTTCTATTCTTTACATCGATAGAAGCGTTTGCTACGTTAGTGACGTGTTTACTGTAAGAGTAAACGTAAAACGTATTATATTTATTAACAATAATAATTTTCTGAAGTCTGATGGAGAATTGAATCCACATTAATAAAATCATTAGTAGAGCGCGATTACCACGTGGCTATGCTCGGGACCCTATTTTGTTGTGTTATTTGCATTTTTTTTCTCTCTTCCTATCGTATTAAATGGTTTCTACTTTATTCCGTGACATTCATACAGTTTATATTTTCTTTGTTTTCTCCTTTGCTACATTTGTATAAATTTGCATTTTACCAAGTTATTTAAATTTTCTTTTTTTCCATCCATTTACGCGTTTTTTGCATCATTTTAAGTCTTTAGATTTTTCTATTTCTTACTCGCACACCACAGTCACTTTACGAGTCAAGCTCTTTCACCAAGGTAGAAGGCCATACTATGTAAAAACTACTCTGACAAACAAAACACAAACATAATTTATAGAATACAATGCAACAGTTGCCACAACTTCTATATTGGAAAAAACAAGCAAAAAATGGAAACTAGATTCAAATAATTTGAAAAAACACCTTCACACGTTTTTGAACACTGCAAATCAAATAAACACAATATAACCATAGAAAACACCCAGATATTAAGTAGGGAAACAGATATAAACAAACGCAAAATCAAAGAAGCCCTACTTATACAGCAACTAAAACCAAAATTAAACCAATGTAAAGGAACACCTTTTTACCTATACTAATTAATAACCTAACATCCATCTGCAACACCCCCTACAATCCCGTACCCATTTATACCCTCGTCCCTAAGACATGTGTCCATCACATTAAATTCTCTCTTACTTAACTTGAAGCTAACATAGAAAGATCGAAACGTTGTTCTCTCCTCATCAATAAAAGTGTTAATACCCGTAATAGCCGTTCTGAGATACATTTTTTATTTCAAGTGGGTTTCTCGTCATCAAGAATAATTTATGTCAAGTCCTAGTTTTCCGAAACGCAGACGTATTGAAATATCAGCGTCATTAAAAGTTGTCCTCTACTAGTAGAACGGTAAGTCTATGGATTTACAACACTAAAATCAGCGGTTCGATTCCCCTCGGTGGACTCAGCAGATAGCTCGATGTAGCTTTGTTATAAGAAAACACACCAACACACTAATTGAAAGTTCATGTTTGTTTAAACAAGAAAGCAATATATGTATTTGTATTTTGTATTCTGTAAGTCACTGATTTGAACAAGATGGTGATTTATGAGAAAATAATGACATATGCCGCTCTGTTCATGCAATATGTATTGTTATTTACGACATAAAACACTAAACTGATAAATATATTGTAAATGCTATTGCTTTTTGTTGGCTAATCATGTTCTCACCCTCATCTTTATCGGTCTATAACGTATACTATTTTGTTCCACGGAACTGGTTCCAGTATCCTACTATCTGAATCTACATGATCCAGAAGAGCTATTTCATTAAAAATGCGTTTGAATTAACGAAGAGTCATTGTATACATACTTTAATGCTAAAGGCTTACACTTTAATGCATTTACATGTTCTGCGTTTGCGCACCATATTGTTAAAAGGCGTAATTATTAACTTCATTAGTCAAATTGATAAATTGATAATAAGTTATCACGTACTATTCATTGTGTTTTCTTACCTGAACGGTAACACCTTTTTCATTTTTCTGAAAACATAATCTACACAAACTAGCAGTTTCGTACTTTCTTTATGAGGCGTTTTTATCAAATCATTAACGAGTTTTTACTTGTTTTTTAGTTTTTTATATTTAAAATATTAACAAATGTTGCTCTTTCTTTGTAAGTTTTATTGGTTTTTAATATTAAAAGTTTGTCTTAATACCCCAAAGAAAAGCTTTTTCTACTATCACAAATTTAGTATTTTTGAGTTAGAATATTGCTAATTCTTTCTATTTTTCATTTAAAGAATGCGAAGATTTTAATAATAGCTATGCACAACTTTTCTCAAAGTTGAATCCCAATATTAGAGTGATAGGACAAAAAATCTATTGTCCTACTGCCGAAAACACTCGTTTCGCACTTTAAGGATGTGTGTGGTCAGTAAAAGTTAGCCCAAATCCCACTATTTGGTCAGACAACATTAGTGAAAGAGTTAATAGTGGATTCTGTCATTTAACTACTATCCCTCTAATGAATAAGCTTAGAGTTCTGGATAACTGTATTTTAAGTAAATTATAAAACAAGTAAACTCCCTGTAATGCGACGGTTTTTGTGTGTTTTTTACACATTCTATTAACATTGTAACTGCTTACCAAGAATATAGTTATTTAGCGAATGAGTTATAGTTTGTTAATTCGTCCTTATTTTAAATGTACACAAACGTATGTTATAAATAAGTTATATTTCTGTATAGTAGATTGATTATTTGTTTGCGAATTTTGTGCAAAGCTACACGAGGGCTATCTGCACTAGCCGTCCCTAATTTAGCAGTGTAAGACTAGAAGGAAGGCAACTAGTCATCACCATTCACCGCCAACTCTTCTACCAACAAATGGTAGGATTGGCTGTAACATTATAATGCTCCCACGGCTGAAAGGACGAGCATGTTTGGTGTGACGAGAATACGAATCCGCGACTCCCTGATTACGAGTCAAGTGCCTTAACCACCTGGTCATGTTGGGGCCTGTATAGTAGAACTGAGTGCGACACCGGTGTAACATATTTGTTCTGTTGTTTTTATAAGAATAAATAAAACTTTATCGTTTCTATGCTCTTCTGCAAATGATAAGAAAACTGATAATTGTTGTCCCTTAATAAAATAAAAGCTTGTACGTTCGAAAAGGTCTTCACAGCCACTTACACAAACCCTCACTTATTTTAGAGATAACTTTCCTCCCCCACCAAAGTTGCTAAACTTGCAAGATAAGATCCTAAGTTATGCATGAATTTTTGCGATAAATATTCTTGAGAAGGTTTTAGTTGCGAGATATTCATATAACTAAAAGTGTAAAATATTCTGTATGAGATGCATCATACTTAGGATTAATACTTTTGTTACAGTTAAAATATGTACGTAGGTGTTTTCAGTGTGAACATTTTAGTGAAGTAAATGTTACATTACTAGTTATTAAAGTTGATGGTGGTTACATTTAAAGTTTTTCAACACGGAAAATAATGCGAATTCTTTTCTTTATGCATCTACGTTAATCCATATTTGTACATATACTTTAGTAACTTTCTAGAATTTTTGCTATCATTCGCTCCAATGTCAAATAACAATAAATCAGCCATAAGTTAGTTGAATAAGAATATATAATATGAACGTATTTTTAAAATATTTTAGCTGAATTTTTTTGTTGTTTTTCTTTGTTACTACGATAATTTTCTGAATAATCTTCGGATTTACTGTAGATTTTTAACGAGTATTTAGACAAAAAGAAATAGCAACTAGAAATCAAATCCATTAAAAATTTGTGACAGGTTTCCTTTCAAATGGAATAGAAATTCAATCGGTTGTTACAGGTTTTTTCCGACCATTTGCAACAAATTTCCAGGTGTTTGAGTCTGTTTTTAGAAGAATTAGAGCAAGTTGCTAGATGTTTGTGGTAGGTTTCAAACAGTTGTTTCAAGTATCTAATCGACAGCGAATGATTCCTCTTATAAAACTTATAGAACACTCTTGTGTTGATTTATAGTTTTTATTGTGATAACCCAATTTTTAGGACAAGGTTGAACTTAGAATTTCTTGTGTGCCAAGCGGGTAGTCTATCAACTGAGGTAGAGGAAACCCACAAGTAGTTGTTACACGTTTTTACGATTCAAACTACCGCAAGGTCAACTACGACATGTAATGACCTCTAACTGCATAATATAGTCATTAATGGATGCTAATGAATCTCAATATGTACTTTACGGCAAAAACTGGAACGATCATAAGAGACAAACGTTAAGAAACAGATTTATGAATCACAAGATTTAGAAGATCTGCTTCAATCATATAGTTTATCATACGGCCCATGTGGTCATTTGTCAAAATAATTAAAAGTAATGTTACTAGGTGTCCCTATATTTCTCACAAGAAATTTTGAATGGTAGTTATGTTTGTGCTTGAAAAGTCAGAAATCATAGCTGTTGGATGTTTCGATAGCGATGTGGTTATGATGTGAAAAGGCATCGTATGGAGTGCGACACTGTTATATGTAGCTGTTTCAATTCAGTTACAAGGTTAGTATAAATAAATAAATAGACCTCAGAGTAATTCTGAGCAGCGAATTTACTGCTTGGTTAAATATTGATGTGGAGTTGGACTTAATTTCACGGTGCAAGTGGATCAGACGCTGACCTGATAGAGAACATTGATACATTGTTTCATAATACTAAGATGGAAATGAACTATTTTAAACGAAAAATATTAATGATTATGTTCTAGTCTAAAACCTATAGAATATTCCGGAACTTCTTGATAGGGTGCTCTTCCAATGTGTTTACAAGTCATGCAACGTCTAAAAACTTTACGTTTAGTGATGAATTATGAGGAATAAGACAACAATCTTCTAAAACATAGTCTGCAAGGACTGTATGATTTACCCGTAACTAATTTCTTTGTTCAATATCATCCTGTCAGAAAAATTTATTTTAATGAGACCTTACATCTGACAGCCTTGAGTTTGAGAATACTTATGCATGGGTTGAAACTAGCAATATGCTATCAAAAGGGATAGTTCATTTTTTAGACTAATAACTTGGATGAGAAAACATTTCATGAATATTCACTATTAAGGGTTTTACTCAACGTTGATATTTATCAAGAGATCTTTGCAGTTAAGCACAATAGACTATCTGTGTTGTGTTTACCATGAAAACAACAGTTACAAGCCTTCAGACTTATTGCTGACCTACTGAGAGGCAAAAAATAAGTCATTGTCAAGTTACGCTGTCGACGCTAAACAGTTTACTTTATCGAAGGAAACACTACACTAGCCAACAAATGACTTATCGACTGTATTAATGAATAAACGGAGCTTCTAGACAAGGCAATAATTTCATTTCTGATGTTACTTGGGTTGAAGAACAATTTAACTGTACAATTTTATTTTGTCGATATTTTGGAATGTTTGATGCTTTTCTTAGAGCATTCAAAGTGGAATATTAAAATCTGTTAGAGTATTCAGAGTAGAGTATTAAAATGTCTAAAACAAGGGTTATGTAATAAAAAAGACATATCGAAAAACGATCATCAGAGCCTAAAAGATAAATAAGACAAATGTAGCAAATATAAATATGGTAATAAAAACAGAACTATGAAAAAATGTTTGCGAACTTGTAGGGCTAGAAAGTGGTTTTCGATACCCGTGGTGGGCAGAGCACAGACAGCAGTTTGTGTGACATTGTGCTTAACTTCAAATAAACAAACATTTATCACGTAAACATTAGAAACTTGTTTTCACCAATATATATTATTATGTAAAAATTATTTGATTTTCGATGTATATATTTACTGCAAAAATATGATAACATATCAGTAAAGGGCAATTATTAAATATCAATAAAGGGCAATTATTAAGTATTAATAAAGGGCAATTATTAAGTATTAATAAAAGGAAATTATTGCGTACAAAAATGAATTTTATTTTGCCGAATGATTTATGTTTAATGGTGTAAGTATGCCTCGGCAGCCTAAAAGAGGGTTCGAAGGATTTAGTAAACTTAGTACTTTCTGACAAGTAGAATAAATCTAGGAATCCCAAGTATATTTTATGCGGGAGGCCCACTTTTGTAGTTACACTTCTGTTTATGTGTTCAAGATACCACAATAAATATCGTCAAACTCTAATGACAGTTCTCGACTATAAGAGGTCATTTACACTTTATTTTTATAAATTATTATTAAGTACATCTATCAGTTCTAAAACCGTACGTTTTCCAGACATCATGGTCTACTTGCTTTCTTAACGAGGACTGAAAGCGTATCAATATTTTTATATATCTTGTTTCATCAAATAACAGCTATTTGAAAAGGCGTCCACTCCTGTCCTGCAGTTTCCCCAAATTGACTTTTATTTTAGAGCTACGGAAGTAAGTTAGTTCACCAAAAAGTTAATATTTTGTGTGTTTCTCTTGTGGTTTAATAACTGCAAGAGTCTTTCAGGCATTATTGCAACATATTTAATAAAAGTGTCCTATGGGATTTTACTCCAAATGTCTCTAATATATTCCCACAAAGTTTCTTTGGAAGTAACATTTGATTTGTCAAGTTTCTGATCTGTCAAATCCCAAATCTGCTGAACTGGGTTGAGACCGGGTCTCTGCGAGTGCAATTGCATCATTTGAATGATTTCAGCAGTTTCTTTCTTAGATAAGTAATTATTGCAAAGGTTGTATAAGTGTTGGGGATCACTGTCTTCTTGGTAGTAGAATTCTTTATTAATAATACGCAAACTATAACGGTTTAGTATTTGTTGATACTTATGCTGGTCTATTATTCCATCTATTTTGCAAACATCTTTTGTCGCCTCAACAGAAAAACAACACCCCAATCCATCATACTGCCTTCCCATGTTTCATGGTAGGAGCTAAATATATATTGAGGTAAATATCTTTCACCTTTCTTGCACCGAATGTAACCCTATACTTTGAACCAAATAGTTCAAACTTTTATTTAATCCAGAATACCCTTCATCAAAATTTCAGTTTTGTACTTTTTAGTAGATTTCAGTCTCTTGACAATATTTTAAACTCTAAGTAAATGTTTTTAAATTTCTACGCAACCAAACATTCCATTCTCGTTAAGTCTTCTTGTGACTGTAGATCTGGACCTTTTTCTGGTATTTGGTATATGATCGTTTATCTCATGCTTGAGATCAGTGGCAGTTCTTCTTCTCTTGCAAAGGTTGGAAAAACGAAGATACTTAACATCAGAAGATCTTGAAAAGTCTTTTCTTCAGTTTTAATTGTTTAGTTATATTCCTATAATCTCTCAGTATTGTTTAGATTGAGATAAAATATCTATATATCCAAAAATGTTACACAAATACACAGGCTTTCATATGGTGTCCTAACTTTTTCACATGACTATAAGTGTTCTCACTATGGCTCATTCAATTATCAATAGAGATTGAAACATTAGCATAGTGTTGAAATTTACATTCTGTAATGAAATGGAAGAATTACAAAATATTCTTTTTTCCTAACACTTTTGAATAGTAATGTATGTGGAGTTGGGCAAGTATAATTCCATAAATGCAATTCATACGTTTAGTGTTATAAATGAAGTGAAACTCTAAAACTTTATAAATATATTTTTCGCATTTATTGTTTAATGCAGAGTGAGGAAGCAAAACTATTGTTTAGGTTTTCTGTTCGATATAGAATTGGATTATAAGTACGTATTATTTCACGTAAGGTGGGATAATCATAATTCTATAAATATGTTACACTTGTTTATCGTTTTATATATAAAATTGGAGCATCATAATTTGATAGATACTTTATTTTCACATATTGTTTCATAATGGATTAGGATCACTATACTTCTTCAAATACGTAATATGCTTTATACGAAGTCAAATTGCTTTACAAAATCAATATTTCTTCTCAGCTTACAAATAATAAAATAGAAAGAAACGACTGCTAGTCACAAAGAGATTTTCAGTTCCTAATGAAAATATTTTCTGCTTTAAAATTGAATTGATACAAAACTAAGTGTTCAAGAGAATTAGACAATACTTCTTTCGTGCACTTTTGAAAATAACTTACCATTCTGTTTTGTTCTTTCTACAACAAACAATGATAATAGTATTACGTAAATGTAGTTTCAGATTTCGTTAGGATTCTTTAAAATTCCCAAAAAATTGTTTATTTGAACCATCTGGACACAATGGACTGAATGACCAGAATACAGATATCTATGGTTCATACATAACTGCTTCTAATTTTCAACTGTGGACGAGAAAGAAAACGATTAGTTGGCAGAAACACCACCCGAACATTCCACTATTAAAAGAATGGTAGAACTGACTGACTTTGTTATAAAGCACACCAGTTGAAAATATATAAATAAAACATGAAAACATGATATGTTTTTATATTAGTCACTACTGTTGATAAATTTTGTTTAGAATTTATAAAGTCTCAAAAATTCACGTTATTTGAACTTGGTGTTATTACAGTTTAAAGGAGCTATATATATTCAACTTGCATTGCCTAATTATTTCACTTATAAAACAATGTATTAATCATTACGTAATTTCAAAGACATTTATGACAAAAATAGAGAAGTTGTATGTTGTAACTACTAGATATAGTGTTAAGATTATCCAAGTTATACATATGTTTGGTTTTGGTTTCAAGACCAAAAAAAAAACTTGTTATTTCACTATTTCTTTGTTTCATGTATTTCTGTTTAGTCTGCATTTTAAAAACTTAAGATTAGGTAAAATGTGATAGTTTATAAATTCAGTTTCACTATCTTTACCTGAGTGGCGACAAAGCACTTTAGTGAAGACTCTCGTAATTCGATAAAATAACTATAATTCTGTTACTTCAGCAGTTGTATATCAGACAATTTACCCATCTCTTCCGTCATCAAAAAACTTTTATCTTAAGTATAATGGAAAATACAGTATTCGCTAAACTATTTTGTCATCATGACGTAAAACCTTAGCGAAACTGTGATTGGTCAAAGCTTTCAAGCGATTACATGAACACTGATAAGGGGAATATGGGGTGATTTGACAGAACAGTTAACTATAAATAATGTTGTTGCTCATCTTTAGAAATAGAAGTTTCAGAACTATAGGATCTGTTTCATAAAAAGTTATCAATTCCTTTTCGAAGCATCTGTTCATACAAATCTTTCCGACAATTTGGGTTCTTGTTTCTGAGACGCTTCTAAAACCTGGTAAGTAAGCTTTTTTCATTTCAATTATTTACTAAAGCTGACCCAGATTTTGGATGTTTTTGCACATTGAACAACTAGTAGTACTGAAAAACTGACTGAAAATTCTAGTTTAATTTTATTTGAAGACTAAAACATGCTTGTTTAGTTTTACAAAAATATTGGAAGACCGGTTGGAATATTCTAGCTTAGTTTCATAGAAATACTAGCTGAAACACACTAGTTTAATTTTATAAAAACTACCAAAATTCTTGCTGAACACTGTAATCTAATTTTATAAAAATACGGAATTACTGGAACACACTAGCTTAGTTTTATAGAAATACCAAAAGACTGACTGAACAATTTGGTTTAGTGTTACAGAAATACCCGAAAACAGGAGCACTCTTAATTTAATTTTACAGAAATATTTACTAGAATACTCTAGCTAGGTGTTATAGATAGCGGAAGACTGTAGCATTTTAATTTAGTTTTACAGCATTTATCTCACTAAACACACTATCCTTAAAGTTTTTGGTCGCTACACAATAACTTGTGAGACCTATAACACTTAAATCCGGGATCTTTTACCTTCGATGTGGACACAATGCAGATATCTCATTTCGTTTATTTGCGTTTTAAACAATCTAGGGAAAACCATATTAATTTCTTGCTGTTTACAGGAGATTTCAAAAGAACAACAAAAAAAAAGAGTTATTTTAAACTGTTAATTTTGTTATTCATGGTTTCGAATGATCAGCAAAAAACTTTACGCTACAGTAGCAAGAATGAAATAGAACACTTTTAAGTAGCATGAAGTTTTCATAGCACTTTTAATAAAATAATGAACTTCCTTCACTTTATTCCAATAGAGAAATGAAACTTTCCCCAATACAGTTTGTGTTTTGCTTGACTTTCGTCATCCTATCTTGGAACTATGTTACTGGCTATCCTCCTGCCCAAGGTCGTGATTCTTGGACCAACAATGATGGAAGTTTTGAAGATTTTATGTTTTACCCAAGCAGCCTAAGATTGAACCAACCTATCAAGAGAACAGGTAAGTTTTAAAAATTATATTTATATTGTTTGAATAATTCATTTTTAACGTAATATCTTACAGTTGGGTGTGAAAGAGGGTAAATTTTAATAATAGTTTCTAAAGCAGTTTTAAATAATGAAAAATATATTTATACAATGATGACAGAATAAATGTTTAACGTGTTGTAGGAGCCGTAGGGGTTGATCTTCCGGACTACATCTTCCACTACAAAGAGGGTTTCCCCAATTTGGCTTTTCTTAAACAACGGATGCTAAAGAGTGGAAAATAAACGATGACTGATTGATAATATGACATTCATTTCGAAACTGTAATTCGAATCCAAGGTCACCTAGCTGTAATGTAATTTTGTTCTGAATTAAACGAGTTTAGCTCATAATGCTTATATCTGGAAAACTTCAGTTTTTTCTCAATAGTCTACTACTGCTAGCTTCTCCAACTAATTTGGTAAACTCACCGGCAAGGTATTGTTTTTATTATTATTAATAAATAAACAAGAACATTTATATACACACGTACATATATATGTACCAAGTATATATACACATACACACAAAAATATATAAAGAACAAAAGAGTGTTCGTGTGGTTATGTATACTTGGGAATAAACACTAATCTTCCATTTAAAATCAGCACATATGAGAGTAACGTGACATCAAATCTTAGGAAGTGTGGAACAGAACAATTAAAATGTTAGTTAAAGTAAAAATAAAGTTTAAAATTCAATAGATAAATACTGAAGGACAAGAACATGAATAACAAGTAAAAAGACAAAAAGGAGACATTGAAGTAATAGTTAGAAATATACTGAAGGCTGTAGAAGTGGATGAAAGTGATAACACTAATATTATTCAATAAATACAATTTACTGATTAGGAAACTGCTGTGGCTAAAGATGTTTTCATGCAATAATAACAGGAATGTTGCTAAAGAACGAGAAACTATTTAGAAGTCGCAACCGTAGGCTTAAAATTCAAACTACTGAAATCGACTAAATAAAGACTGCTAAACTGGACCACCTGCAATACCAGCGAGACAGATGAATTTAATCAGTTTCTGTATCAGCCAACAGACTTAGACTCTTAGTTGTTAACGTGAACTAAATCCACCCTCTTACGTCTAGAAGAAACAAGTGTCATGAGAACTGTTGTAGCTCCTCACTCACATCGCTTGAAGTAATTAGCTGTGCACAGACTTTTACATCTCATTCATAATGGTCGAAGAACAAGATTTACATAGATGGACAACAAGTTGAATTTCAAGGAAATAGTGTTACTCTATGTAAGGAGTCTTCAACCTTTAAGTATGGAGAAACAGATACGCCAGAAACTGTACGGAACAGCAAGATTTTCTTAAAGACAAACGAGTATAATTCATTTTCGTGATGGAACAAAACGCTACTCCAGAAACTAAAAATAAAAGTGATTTTTTTTTCTAAAAATGAAGTTTTCGTGATAAAAACTGTAAAGTTGTTCACAATTCGTCCAGTAGGCCTTCTAGTGAAGATGCTCATAAGTATTGTGAGAGATTAACATGGTTACTTAGATTAACATAGTTTTTTAAATCGGTTTAACATACTGGTTATTGACCTTGAGAAAAGTTAGCATAATACTTATAGGTATTGTGAGCGGTTAAGATATATACGCAGAAGAATAAACAAAAATAAACTACCTGATAATACTCTGTTCAGGAAACGAATAGATACAAAAAATAATTCCAGCAAGAAGATAATGACCATGTGATGTGTTGTGAAAACAATGTGATGAACTACAAAAGAATGATGTTGGAATACCACTTGAAAGAATAGCTGTTGATGTCTTCATTAACGGAGTATTCAATGAATACCTACTGTACTAAATCAAAAGCTGAAACTGGCTCCTAGTCTTGTAAATATGTTTGTACAGATAAATTATAAAGCTTTGCTTTGATCAAATACGCGTTGGCGAAACGAGGCTGTTAAAATGTTTTGCAGTGACAAATTGTATGCGAACACTAGTCAATAGAAAAAACTGATTCACCAGAATCTGGAAACGCTTTTCTTCAGGTAGTAACTCTTTCAAGTATTACTTCAACATTTTTCTAAGAACGTATCTGAGTAAGAGGTGAAACTTAATAAGAGGTGCTATTTATCTTACCAAGCAAGGGAGCAACAACACATCTAGTTATTGAGTAAACTAGTTATTCAACAACTCTCGTTTTCATCATGGTGATATAACCTGTAAATTAAGAAAAATATACTTACAAAGTGTAGTTCACACGAAAGCACCATATGGTGCAATGAAAATAAAGAACAGTGAAGAATATCATACAATTCCAAATCAGAGATTGTTTACCATAACCAAACTTGGGAATACGATAAAGTTTAGAATGGATTAGTCAGTTAAGTATTAGGTCAGTTCAGCTGATAATAGTATATATAAAAGGTATAAAACAGTTTACTTTCCCTGTGACAACAGCGGCAGATATTTCAACATTTCACCATAAACAGCTCTTCTTTTGCTTAAATTAGATTTAATATTTTTTTATTAGAACTTATCAATGTTAATCAGTAAAATTCAGAAATTCATATTGGGTATAATTTTTGACGTAGTTTTTTTTTTCCATAGGGTAAAGAGTGCCCTAAACTGTGAATATGAGAGTTCAAGATTTGAGTTTGCAGTGAGATTGCGATTATACATTTACTAAATTAAAATGCATGAAATAAAATGAGATAAAAGTTGTATTTTGTATTACACACAACACCAGGAATGACGACTGAACATGTGTTGTCATCATGATACCTAAACTCATAACTAGTCTTTCACTCTTAGAGAAAATTGAAGAATTTTGTTGTAGTAAAAAATACTTCTATGCAAGTATGAAACAAATATTCTAAGCACAATCCTCTGTTACGTATCACTGTTTATTTCAAACAAGTCTCTGGTTTATTGTGTTACGTATAATATATATTAAGATTTCAAGCAGCAGTAAATTTTAATTTTAATTTAGAAGTTAATTAAATGTCAATATATATTAAATTTATGACATTTGCCAACAAGGTTGATACACACAATTTTCTTTTTAACACAAATATATTTTGTTATACAATAAAAAAAATCCAATTTATGATAATGGTTATTATTAGTAGTTATCACAAATGATGGTTTATATACAAGCGTTTTACAAAATTATAAATAATACTGAGTCTTATATCTGGTCTGGAACTATATCTTTTATTAACGTTCATAAAGAGCAAATTAATTCTTTCTTGATACACATGCACACTTCTTTCGAGAGCTGGCTAAGCTTGAAGTACCTGTTAGTTTCACCGGCGACAACATCAGATGTCTTCGTGGAAATACTAATGTCCTAAGTTAATTCACTGGAGTTAAATGCTTTATAATGTTCGAAATCTACAAACGTTCCTAGTCCAATTCTGTAGTTTTCCGATTAATAGGCGTTAATCACAATCATGGCTTCCGAAGCCTATAGTATACTGACTGTAGCAGACTCATGATACTCTGTTACTGTCTCTCGCTTAGCTGTATTTATACGAATCAAGCGAGTTTCTTGAAGTTTCAACAATGTTCTTGCCTTTTAGTAAAACAAATATTGTTGATTCTTACTCTCAAGAATATGCTACAAATTTCGAGAAAAGGCAGGACTGGCGCAACACACAGTCAAGAATACAGCCACATGCAAAAGAGAAAACTACACTGAAACAAGCGTACGTATTAAACTAAATGTATAATTGTAAATCTGTTACACCTCTCTCCTTAGAGAATTAAAAATTGACGTTAAACAATTTTAAACTAAGATATTACATATATATATAAATACATGGACAACAATACATTAAATACAATATATTGTGAAAGAATTATACAATTTACAAAATTATGACAATATATAACACAATTAATACAAATAACCTTATGATAATAAAATTACATAGCATGTAAAAGTGCCTAAACAAATGTTATCTTTTTGGCTTAACACAAACAATAATCACACGACTGAGGTGTTCTTCGAATGCTGTGACAGGTTTCAGAGCACTAACAGTAATTTTCTTATTACATTTTCCAGCCAACTGACGCGCATAACAAGTTTTATAAAAGTGAGGTCTCCCGCTAGAGTTTTTTTCTAGGAAATACTATGTAAAAACTTCACTGGCAAACACAACAGTAACATTATTTATAAAATAGGGCCCAGCATGGCCAAGCGTGTTAAGGCGTTCGAATCGTAATCCGAGGGTCACGGGTTTGAATCCCGGTCGCACCAAACATGCTCGCCCTTTCAGTTCTGGGGGCGTTATAATGTTACGGTCAATCCCACTATTTGTTGATAAAAGAGTAGCCCAAGAGTTGGCGGTGGGTGGTGATGACTAGCTGCCTTCCCGCTAGTCTTACACTGCTAAATTAGGGACGACTAAAGCAGATAACTCTCGAGTAGCTTTGCGCGAAATTCAAACAGACAAATTTATAAAATACAATGCAACAATTGCCACGACTTCTATATTGAAGAAATAAGCAGAAAAATGAAACTAGGTTCAAGGAACAAAAAAATAAAACCTTCACACGTTTTTGAACACTGCAAATCAAATAAACACAACATAACCATAGAAAAACTCCTAAATACTAAGTAGGGAAATAAATATAAACGAACGCAAAATCAAAGAAGCCTACTTATACAGCAACTAAAACCAAAATTTAACCAATATAAAGAAACACCTTTATGCCTATACTAATTAATAACCTAACATCCAACTGCAACGCCTCCTACAATCCCGTATCTCCTTTTTACTCTCGTCCCTGAGACGTGTCCGGCAACGGTCAGTTGCAAACTCTCTTTGTTAACCTGAAGATGACCTTGGAAGGTCGAAACGTTGTTTCTCTGCTTTTCAATAAAAGTGTTAATAACCATACCAGCCGTTCTGATATACACCTTGTATATTTGCATACTGATATTGTACATACTTTGGATATTTGTATTAATGAAATTGTATACACCTTGGCTTATACATACCTTTGATATTTGTATTAATGATATTGTATACACTTTAGATATTTGTATGATAATATTGCATACATTTTAGATATTTGAGTAATGATATTGTATTAATATTGGATATTTGTATTAATGAGCAATTAAAGAAAAACCTTTAAAACACAGAAGGAAATAAACATGTAAACACACCATGTTAACATAATTAACGAATTAAAACTTGATTAGCAGAAACCAACTTTTTTAGAAAATAAAAGTTTTAAGACGGCTTGACTGGGTAATGACTGAAGATTGCATAATGTTGTCGAAACGTCGTAAATTATAATAGTTTTTCATTATCCAGTCAAGCCGTCCACTTTTACTTACTTAATGAATATATAGAACAAATATACACAACGTGTTTCCCAGTAACTACAATAAATCCACAAAATTGTGAACAATAATGACAATGCAAGTAAAATAACACAGGCGATAACAAAAACAGAAGTAATTATATCTGTATATCAAACCAAAAATAAAGCCTCACGCGACGATAGAATACTAGCCATTTTCCTAAATAAAGGTACTCAGAAGTTGTTTGACCATTTAACACCATTATATAATTTGGTGTTCAATTCCGCATACATTCCAACTTCTTTAAAGCACGCGAATATTCTTATGTTTGTAAAATAAAGAAAACAAGCTAAGGAACCATGAAGCTACCAACCAATCAATTTGACTAGTTGTGCATGCAAAATTTTAGAAAAAAAATTAAAGATTGAATCAAAACTTCACAAAGTTGAAAATGGTTTCAGAATATTTCTGCTAACAAAAAGTAATTTTGTTAGGTCAAGTGAAACCATAATGGACAGCTTTAATTATAAGAAATGCAATATCGCCTGCTTTCTCGATATAAGATACAAATTGAAACAACTAAAATTAACAACGGGTGCTATTTGCTTGTTGTCTCACATTTTAGAAAATAGGAAACGCATAGTAAACCTAAAAGGCACATACTGGAGTATTATACTTCCAAGGCACGTGTTTCACAGGGAAGTGTAATTAATATTGTCCTCTTCATCGTGTAAGTATGGTTTGTTTAGTTTCTTATTAATTTTGCGCTAAGCTACACGAGTGCTAGCTGCGCTAGCCAGCCCTAACTTGGGAGTGAAAGACTAGAGGGAAGAAAACTAGTCATCCACCAACTCTTGGGCTACTCTTTTACCTCCGAATAGTGGGATTGATCGAACCTTATAACGCCCCTCCAGTTGAATAGGGATTCGAAACCGCCACCCATACCTAAAAACTATACCATGCCAGGTCTAAGCATGTATGCCATTAAATAATCCAAATATTCGTTTAACATAACATTACTGCCAATATTATTGTAGTACTTCACATTTTTCCTCTTAAAAAATACAAATTCACTATTAAGCCTTCCATTTGAAAGGAGTTAAGTTTGACTAGTTATAACTCAATCCTTGTGTATGGATCTCTATATTTAACCACCTGATGACTTACGTAGTAACTGTAGTTAGGGGTAGAATGAATGAAAAGAATTTGCTTTGTTTATTCCTCAGCCTCGCTCAAGCCACAACCTTTATACACCATATAAGAAAAACCATGTCTCTCTCTGTGTTGGAATATAGGTACAGGACGTATCTAGTCCTCGAAGGTCACTTGACCAAAAGAACGACCAGAGATCAGAAATAAATTTGAAGTATATGGTATAGAAAAATAGCTTAGTAACTAGAGGTATTTCGATATCATAACAGAGAAAACTAGTTTTTTAGTTATTTAAATTTTGTAATAGTGGAGAATTGTTTCATGATAGGCCAAATTTTCTTATGATTTTTACGTAAATTTTTGTTATAACTAAAAATGCGAACACAAGTCGAAATTCACGCCGAAAAATGTTTTAGCGAAAAAACGCAAACCAAACTTTCGTAAATCGAAGGATATCTATAATTAGAAACATATATATATTAGTAAATTTTTAAAATCATTGTATCAAGAAATGTAAAAACTAGCTGTCATCGTAATTTGTTAATTTCTTGTGTGTACATGTGTACAAATTCTATTTGTTTATCATCTGAAATCTCTAATTACCTTCTTTCTCGCAATGTGTTAGCTGTGCATCTTTGAAAATTAACGAATAAGGTTGTGGCAGTGATTATTAAGAACAATTGCCGTAGATTACATTCACTAACAAATTTTTTTCTCTGCTACTATAGAAAATGCAACAGTTTCTGATTAATTTAACTATACTTATTCTAAAAATCATGTTGAAAATTACTAAGCATCTCTAGTTTTCGAGTTATGGTAGATTTATTAAAATATTTTAATAAAAATAACAATATTATCTTTAATAATTTAATTTATTCACTGATAATTACATTTAATAATATTTCAAAACAACAAATAATAAACCAGCAATGAGTAAAATAAAATTACACACCGAAAATTCATTCAGGCTACTTTTAAAATTTTCATCATGGTATTATTTTTTATTTTGTATAACAAAATATCTACGTGACATTGTTCCAACTTTTATGTATTTTTCCAGTTTTACGTTGTAAGAACCAAGAGTAATTTCCCATCATTACAGGATTTTTTTATTCTTAGTATCACCGTTTTACTGTAGAAATATCTTGCTGGAAGTGCTCACCATGCCTATTGTTTATTGTACCTAGATCATTTGGAAACAAGTCTGAATGGGAGTGTGAGAAGTGCGTGTTTATTGACATCCTTGACTCTATTTTCCTTTTCTTTTCGAGCGTTTCATCAGTCATTACAACAAAATTTTAATCTTTGTGATTTCCTAAGAAAATGTTGACACTAAGTTTGAATGATTTTCAGGCAGCAAATTCTTTCTAAGTGAGTAGTGTTTCAAAATAATCACCCATCAGCACTTCCCAAATCTGTGGTCCAACAAAGATAACTCCTTTCATTTCACTTCACTGATTATTGGAAATTTGTTAGACAAATATTTGAAACCATTACCATCTTTGTTCATTCGTTTTACAAAATTCTTCACGAGTCCCAATTTAATGTAAAGAAAGGCAGAAACACACTTCGAGGAGCACTAAAGGTTGATACTCGATATTTCGTTTCCTTGCAATGTAAATTTCTCTTACTGAGAATTTTTTCTTTACAAAATGATTTTTATCATCTCGGCTGTCCAAGAGACACAAAAATTAGCAATGTTTGGTATACCCACTCTGCAAGCCTAGCGAAAGTGCAATGACCTTTAAATCACCATATATGTTCAACCATATTTCATGGTCTCAAGGGTGATCTACATGATTTTATAAGTTTTATGCTTTTAGCATGAACAACAGGAATTGATGGCTCAGTGCAAAAGTGCAGTTTTAGATTAATTTTAGATGAGTTTATAAAAAAACTCTCCGTTGGAATGATACTCAGTGCCTAATTCCTCTGTTGGTGAATTAACATTTCTATAGAAACGTAAAGTATCTTTTATGCTGTAGTGAGAAGTACTTTGATGGTGACTTCGGTAAATTGAAACTTTTTTTTCTGACAGATAATAAATTTCATTGTTGTAAACGAGAGTCAAGACGTTCCAATGTTTCTTTGATACATCGCGGGTATGATGTAAGGAAGATCGTACTTTATTTTGATTGTGCATGGAGTGAAGCAAAGGGTTCAACTGAGTGAGAGAGAGACATTTGACGTTGTCCTGTTTATATTAATTCGATGGACTTTTCGAATGTTTTAGCAAACTGAGCGCGTGAGAAATTCGTGATCCACGGGCGGAGAAGGTAAGTGTGGACGGGAAGAAAGAGTGGCTCAATTAACTACAATTATATCGAGAACAAATAAATAGCATATGTGAACAATATGTTGGGCATTTTGCGCCAATATAATACAATAAATGTTCGAAGTTATCAAAAATGTATGTCTTTTACCCATTAAACTATCCAATAAACTTAATTTCACAGCACAAATCTGTTGTACTATATTGGTTACATGGTATGTAACACAGTGCAAATAAGATACTAATATATTACATTAACTCAAGACGTAGAAGTGAGGGGAAAATTCTGACTACAGTTTTATGACCGGGCTCCGGCATGGCCAGGTGGGTTAAGGCGTTCGACTCGTAATCTGAGAGTCGCGGGCTCGAATCCCCGTCACACCAAACATGCTCGCCCTTTTAGCCGTGGGAGCGTTGTAATGTTAGGGTCAGTCCCACTATTCGTTGGTAAAAAAGTAGCCCAAGAGATGGTGGTGGGTGGTGATGACTAGCTGCCTTCCCTCTAGTCTTACACTGCTAAATTAGAGAAGGATAGCGCAGATAGCCGTCGTGTAGCTTTGCGTGAAATTCAAAAACAAACAAACAATTTATGATCGTGTACCATCGAATTACCCTAGAGGACTTGACTTTTCTCCAGTAGCAAATTTTTGGTTTTCTAGTGTTATGCAACGAGTGAACTCGTGCTTCGTGTACAAAGTGTATTTTAATTTTGGGTCTAATTGTTGCAACTTGTATTGAGATATTATAGTATTGGGTTATTTAGACGCTACAAACAATTAAAGAATTAGCATAATGTTATTTTTGTGCATTTGTTTATGTTAATGTTGTTGAAGTAACTGCTATAAATGTCGTAGTTCTGCACTCATATAGAATAACGTACGTTAAACGTCGTTTACTTTTGCACTTGTATTAAGTTAAAAGTACCACTGTACAAGTAGCCAATATGAATACTTGGATTCCATGCGAGTTCAAATTTAAAATAAAAAGTTTTCATTGCTCAAGTAACAATTTACTTATCCAAACGCGCCCGGCATGGTCAGGCGGGTTAAGGCATTCGACTTGTAATCTGAGAGTCACTGGTTCGAGTACCCATCGCCTAAAATATGCTCGCTCTTTCAGCCGTGGGGAAGTTATAATGTGACGGTCAATCCCAATCTTAGTTGGTAAAAGAGTAGCCCAAGAAAACAAACAAACATTACCCGTTGAAATCATCTCCAAACGTCTATGTTCTTAGGGTTTCTGGTCATCAAATTGAAAATTTTATGAAGTTCCTTACTTATCACTTTATAACACGGTAATATATAAATACATGTTTTTGTTTTTTGTTATATAGAGAATTGTTATAAAGGACAAAAGTCTTTTGTATCTCATTTTTGAAACACTTTAAAAATACGTATAAGGAGAAAATAGAATATTTTCAAATAATGAAATAAATTATGCAAAGCTCGCAATTTGTAATAGCTATTGAATGTTTATTTAATTTTGATGCATAATGAAAAAAGAGGCAAAAATAACCTATTTTTGCTACTTTTTATAAAGTGGTTTAAAGTATAAAAACTCAGTTTTTCAGTGTGTGCGTGCGTGTGTGTGTATTTATTTGTTACCAACACTGAATTAAAAAACCAGACAGGTGCTTTTAATCCCTCACCAAGAGAAATAATACAAATATTAACTTAACAGTTTGATGGCAAACAAGTGTTGTTTCTTGGGTTATAATTGCATTTCACCTTACAAAGATA
Source organism: Tachypleus tridentatus (assembly GCF_004210375.1). NCBI lineage: Eukaryota > Metazoa > Arthropoda > Merostomata > Xiphosura > Limulidae > Tachypleus > Tachypleus tridentatus. The sequence goes on along the minus strand of NC_134832.1, from coordinate 34,978,114 downwards.
CTTTTTAGCACAGTTACCACCGTTCCTTCCATATTTGACTGTTTCTTGGTCGACTATGCTGTCGGATGCTCCACGTGATAATTTGGCACAGTTACTGATAGTTTCAGCTGCTTCCATTACCAAAGGTTTATTACCACAGTTTTGTACAGTGTCATAGTTGGCTCGACAGTAAAAATATCTTAAAAAAGAAAATAAGTAGTGTTCAATATAACGATTCTTTAAGTGAATGTAAACAAACAGATTTAACTGCTAACCTAATTCTGTTGCATAACAAGTACATTCACAGTTCTGGATATTCATTCGGTAATTACACAAGTTCTTTTACCTTTAAAATACATACAGTTTTGTTCATTAGCCTGACATTTCCATAAAGCAACTTTCCCTATTACTTTTCAAACACACAATTTTATTTATTAATCTGACAGTTTGACAACATCACTTTTCCTGCCATAATACAAACACAGACAGTTTTATGTACAATAGCCTAGTAGTTTCGCAACATCACTTCTACTACCTTTCAAACATAAATTTTTATGTATTAACTAATAATTTGATAGCACCAATTCAACTGTTACATTAAAGCGTACGCAAGTTTTTATGTAGCTACTTAATATCAGTTTCTCCTGATATAAAACTCACGTTTACAACTAAATAGCTTTGAAATTGACAGAAGCCCCATAAAATGTTTTTCTTTATACGAAAATACTGCACATTTCTTCACTAATATTATGTCTACAAGTTATAAAACAAATACACTAAAATTCTTTGCTCAAGAAATTACAATTATTAATAACTATTTAAAGTTGCTTGCGTACAACGCTTAAAAGTTAAAAGTTTTTATTCGAGAAAATGCGATAGTGTTTTCAACACAAAGATTTAGCAATGTGTGGGCTTCAAGTTATTAATTAAACAAAATAAACCTGTATAACCAAAATGCCATAGCCACACGGTAACAAAAGTGCTAATTCTTGGAAAACAATTTAACATGTTTTAATCAAAAGACTTACAAAAAGAGAATGTGATATTTTAGAGCTCAATTCTGCGACCTTTAATTTCCTAAACTGTGATATTTTATCGTTATCAGAAGAAACACTACTCTAAGCTTTCTGTCGACTCGTATTTTTAACTTGCTTCGTATTTTACGGTAAATTCATGCATTAACTGCTTTCGAGCGGTTTTAAAAGTTATATTAATGACCAACTTCTTCCCCATTACGATTTAAAATTGATTTTCCTAGAATTAACGAATTATTGGAAATATATTAATATACTACAACTACACTGGATACAAATTTATGATATCATACAGTCATAATATTTAACCTCAGGTTTTTCCAAATCATCATGGTTAGGACACTCGACTCGTAATCTGAGAGTCGCGGTTTTGAATTCATATTCTAATAAACATGCTCGCCCTTTCAACTGTGGGGGCGTTGTAAGTATGGTTAATCCTCCTATTCGTTGGTGAAAGAGTAGCCCAAGGGGTGGCGATGGGTTATACTAATTAGCTGCTTTCCATTTAGTCTTTCATTACTAAATTAGGGATGGACAACGCTGATAGCCCTCGTGTAGCTTTGTGCAAACACCAAACCTACCGAATGAGATTGCAGGCAGTATTAATGGAATTTGTAAACCCAAAGATATTTTTCTTGTTGTTCTTTTTCGCACTTTTATTCATTAACAGGGTGATCAAAAATCGAAATTAATAGTTATTTTGGTTACCGTATCGTTATCTATGGTTCGACTGTACGATGGACTCAGGGTCTGGTTTCATACAAATGGTGAGGTCTAGAAGTAACTTTCAGAAAAGATGCAAATACACTCCATGAAATACACTTCTGGCCAAAATCTTAAAGCCAATGCTAAAAAAGTTTTTTATTTTTATTTTCCCTTTTCTTATTTTGATCTTTTGAAGCTTTACTCAAATAAATGGTTGAGTCTAATAAAGCAAAATGCATAGTTTTTCTTTATGTTCATTGGCCTTAAGATTTTGGCCAGCAGTGTATACTGTTTTCGTGGCAATAAGGTATCTAACGACTTTGTCAGTGAAAATAAAAATAGAAAGGAGCAGTAGGATATATTTTCAGGATCTTTATCGTTACCTGAAGAAAATCGTCCGATGAACATCGCATGGGATGGTAGTTTGTCTAAGCCTAATTGAAAGAGGTCAGGGTACCACCAACCCGGCAGCTGGTTGCGGTTCAAGCTTTGCACGAGCTACAAAATCCCAGTAAGTGGGTTCAAACACACAACCTACTGTGAGTTCAAGTGGTAACGGTCTTCCGTTCTACTGAGAACCATAAAAATAAAGTCAAAAACAAACTTACAAAAACTTTAGCCTGTAAACAGTAACTTTTTTTTTCTTTCCGCAGTATTAGTCACAGCTTAGGCGTCATTATTCTACGCGACATTAAATTCCGTATAACAATTTCATATAATCCCTTTAAATATCTTAAATGTACAAATGTCGAAAGATTATAGAATGATGAAAAAAAGCATTCTAGGTAAAGCGATTTTTGTTCTACTAAAAGTGACCGTTCATCATTGACTGTTGCATCATTCCTTTCGATTTTTTTTCAAGGATACTGTTCTACACTACAACCCACCGACAGCAATATGGACTGCACTATCTGCCATCGGTCTTCTTCGTTAATTCATTTATTACTGTGTTTATTTAAGTCTCTAATTCGAGCATATAAAAATTTGTTTTTTAGAGTATTTGACTGTGAGATAAAGATATTTCTGGTCATATCGGCAGCATCATTCTTCACTGACACTGGAACTTTTCCTGGCACTGACATACACACATGTAGGTGTAGAAACCTATATGTATGTATGTCGCTACCTTTCAAACATAACTACATATGTAGGTGTGGAAACTGTGCATTCAGGTTTTAATGTTTGGAAACTGAGAAAAATCTTTACGTCTTCAGTAGATTTATCCTAAAGATACGACTTGTTATTTTTTTCATGCTACTAATTGCCTGTTAACTTGCTATGAAAGGATAACGAAAACATCTTTGGTGGTAACTTTGAACGTTGAACTTCCTTTGACGTTAAACTTAATGTTAGTTATAGAATGTGAAGATACTGTGTCGGCTGTATATATTATGTAAGCTTAAAATATATTATAAACATTACAGATACTATGTAAGCTTAGAATATATTATAAACATTACAGATACTATGTAAGCTGTAAGTGTTGTGTAAATTGTAGCTGCAGTGTAGGCTGCAAATTGCACAAGTGTTAGGAAGGTTAAAGGTGCTGTAAAGATTGATGATAATGTTAACAAGATATATTGCCAACTATTGAGACATTGCAGGTTATACATACATCATTAACATGTTTCGTGGTTTCTCTAATTTGGTTCTATAAACTGCGGAACAAAGTTTTGTCTCAGGTTAAAATAATCCACGTTCCTTGGTCGATTGTTCATTGCTGGCATCACCAATGCTCCCTTTCTCCCATTTCTATCATAGTAGGGCTTCGAGAATGATATTCTGTGATACTGTCTTGCGACAGTAGTAGCGTAGTTCCATTATTTACATAACTTACAAATTATTCAAGTATAAGTGTTTCAGTTTTAGTTGCTTTTGTCTGAAAATTACCAAGAGTAATGATTCTAGAATAATTATATAATTCCAAGTTATGAAGTCTTCGATAGCTCAGAAGTAACTATGAAAGCTTATAACGATAAAAGTTAGATTTTCACAGTCGCATATAAGAAAAGCACAGATAACCCAGTGTGTACCATCATGCTCAACAAACAAACAAAAGCAAATCTCATTAAATAGATCAAATGTTTGAGGTTTAACATATTTCATCGAACAGTTAGTTCATTCTGTGTCTCAAGATCTTGTAGCCTTTTTCAACTTCAAACGTACTAACTAAAAGATTTATCATATTTTAGCTGCTTTTATTTCAATGGTACCTTAAATCATAACCTCTTTAATGGTAATCTTGCTAGTAATTAAAAGCCTACTGTACCTAACTATTAATTTAATTTTTAGATCGCTGATTTTATCATTCTAATTTCATTTTAAATTTCTGTTGCTGTCTTTACATCAAGGAGGATTTTTTGTTTTGTTTTTTGACACTTTGATATGGCAACATTCATGTTAATGACCTTTTCCAACACCAAGTCAATATTTTTCTCCCATTCATCTATGATATACTTTTATTTTTTTGTAGCGTGTTCTAGGAGCTTTCTAGATCTCCGATGATGCTGAGATTCATGTTGTTTCAAGATACTTCGAGCCATAACTGAAATATCTACAAATTATTCTCGAAGTGTGTTCGTACAGCATTTCGAACTGCTAATCCACTCCTATCAGTATACTACTATAGACAGTTGGCACGTTAAGAAATAATTTACAATTTAGTTCTCGAACAATACGAATAATTAAGTCTTAACATAATCGATTAAGAATTCTTAAATTTAACTTAACAAAATGCTAAAGCTTAATTTTTCTAAATAATGATTATACACATTAAAGAAATGACGGTTCTATCAGGACTTATTTTTCATCTTACACTGGATAAGTAACTATACTTCGTACGATAAGTAAGACGATCGCTTACAGTCGAGTTAATTGAGTACTTAATTAACGACTATCAAGGCATCTCTTATTTTCACAATCACGATTTATGTTTTAATTATGACTGACGAGCTTAATTATAACAGTATTCGTTAATATAGCTTCTCAGGGTTCACGCTTTTCAACCAAACAGGCCTGGCATGGCCTAGCGCGTAAGGCGTGCGACTCGTAATCTGAGGGTCGCGGGTTCGCGCCCGCATCGCGCCAAACATGCTCGCCCTCCCAGCCGTGGGGGCGTTATAATGTGACGGTCAATCCCACTATTCGTTGGTAAAAGAGTAGCCCAAGAGTTGGCGGTGGGTGGTGATGACTAGCTGCCTTCCCTCTAGTCTTACACTGCTAAATTAGGGACGGCTAGCACAGATAGCCCTCGAGTAGCTTTGTGCGAAATTCCAAAACAAACAAACAAAACAATCAACCAAACATTAAACAATAAAATTTACTAACTAAACTTAATCACAAAGCTTAAGTATCAAATAATAAGTTACTGTTAATTAAACAATACGTACTGTTACGTGGTAAGTTAAAGGAACTAGCTTATAATACAGAATATAAAGATTTTATTACTTATCACAGTGAACACATCCTTTCGACTTCATTTCTGAAATACTGTGAAACATATTCCAACCAGCACAACGAACATCTTCATCTAGGATGGATAGAACACCCATATGTTTTTGAATACAACTGCCAAATATTAACACCCAGTCTCTGTCACAATAACTTACGTTGGTCATTAGTCCTATAAGTAGGACCATTACTTTTGGGTACAGACAGACTGCGGTAAGATTTCTCATTTAGCGAGTCTCTTTTCTGAAAATTAAATAAAAAAGACAGTTTTAATAAAATTAATAACATATCACATAGAAGTGTTTTAGAACAATTGTCCACCACGGTCATCTTCGGGTACTGCTTTGTGATAAAATATGCTGTAAAACAATCAATTTCATTATATCTATTGTGTATGTTCTTTGCGATGTAAAACAGAATAATTAAGTTATTCGATTTTTCAACCTTTGTCATGTGTTAGTTTAACAGACATGAAAGTTAAAACTGTGATGATGATAGTAACCAAGTAGACCGCACGCTGTATTTCTTCCATATTGAGAAACAACTACCTAACCTACTTGCACCATTGCAACATTTTTTTAAAACTTAATGTTTATGTATCCTTTTGCAAGAGTGGTCACATTTATTACACGATACGAAAAGTGGTGAAATAAGTGAAAAAACATGCAAATTTAGGAACGCCAAACAGATAGAGTTTATTTGACCACTCACTAGATAAATGTAATGTGGTTGTCCATTCAAATTATTTTAAGATCTTAATAAAGGTCAATGATTAACATAAAATCTGTTATGTCATCTTTTATTATCTATGTAAAGGTTTACTGAAAGTCTTTTTCCGAGTTGTACAGTAATATAGTTCAAAGAAGACTGTATTTGGCAAATATTCTTTGAACTGTATATTTGTCATTAAGTAAAGAGAATCGAGAGGCTTTCCCCTCTTACTGTTCAAGACTAGTTTCGTCGTACGTTATTTTAATATTACGATTTCAACTAAAACCTGATTACCATATATTACTTTATAAAGAAAAACCTCTTGGAAATGTAGTACAGAGTTGTATTAACTTAATCAATTTGGTTACATATTAGTGCAAGCTACATTTTTAATATTTTATTTTAGATAGTTGCTTGAAGGAACTAAAGGAGATGACGATGCAATTACTTAGAAATGTTTTGAAGCATGTAGAAATAAAGGCACATTATAAGTACGAACATTCAATGATTAGTTCAACTCACTGTTGGTAGTGAGCGTTATAACGTATATTCACCCGCTCGATTAGCGAGGAAATTCTGTAAGCAGATTTATTTATAAGTTAGGCATATCTTTAATTTCAGAACTTCTGTCAAAATGTTGTTGTGAACTGATGCGTAGAATTTAGATCACTGAAAAAATAAATCAATTAGTTATTATTTCGTAGACTGAACTTGGCATTAATTTTTATTAAGTTATCTTAAATAACCCACCCAATGTTAGAACACGTTACAACAACTGGTTTGCAAGTAACAGCATAGCTTAAAAGTAATAGTTTCTCTTTGAGATTATTTACTATAACAGACTAATGGTTTAAGATTAAGCCAGAAAGCAACGTCTTCTAATGTTAACTGGTTGCTTTTTCTGTTGTATTCCAACAAGTTTAAGACGTTAAACAGTATAAAACATACAGAATTGGTAGAGACAGATTTTTCTTTTTTAATTTGGCAGTTGCACAATGTATGAAATGCAGGTTTAGCAGCTTAATAACAACTTCTACTAGTATTTATATCTTTCTTGTAATGAGGCTTCAAACTAATTTCTATTGAAAGAAACAACAAGAAACAGTTATTAAAACAGAATATGAAAGTGTTTTAAGCTTTTAAATATTAATCAAACAAATGAATAAGTAATAAAAGGATCAATTAATGCAAAAAATGTTTTCTTACCTCAAAGTTAAACGTTTGATTCTTCAAACACTAGCGGTTCTTTCTTCACAAGCAAACCTCGTCAATTTATACCAAATTTTCTTTATATGTTATCGCTCTCTGGTAGTCACTTTTATAATAATTCAGACAATCTCATTTTCTGTTATTGTATTTCCTATAATTATTTATTTGCCTTCAAATATATAAATATAAAATGAAATATATGAAACTGATTCTGACAAGCTAACTGCTTAGAACAGGTTTCCATAACAATGACTCTTGTTTATCTTATTGTGCAAGAGTCCACATCCTGTCAGGCTTGTGTACTTTAGCATACCTACCCTTATTAGTCATTATCGTGCATACGTTGCTGTAAATTTACTTGAAATGATATACCTTACTTGATAACTTGTTTGATTAATACAAGGTAGTTGAGCTTACTTTTGAAACAACTATTTATTTACTACAAGCTGCAGCCCCAAGTATATCAGTTTCCGTAACCATCGTAATTAAATACGTTACAGATTACTAAACAAAAAAAGAAAAGAAGAGAAGGCCGTTACACATCAACGTTGTTGAACCCTATTCTCGTATTTGGTAATAGCGTCTATAAGGTTTACTCACAAAACATTCTGCGTTGTTTAGAAATAAAATAATATTTTCAAAATTTTGTACGCTATTTTAAAGTGTAATTTTTATTAGCTGTATATCTACAATAACTTGTGATCTAGAAGAATCCCCACGGCTGAAAGGGCGAACATGTTTAGTGTGACGGGGATTCAAATCCGCGACTCTCAAATTGCGAGTCAAGCACTCTAACACAGAGAAGATAGTAAGCAGTGGTGATTAACTTTCAGAAAATGTTTATTTCTGTTTAAGCTCCTTTTAATTCTCTTTGATAAGTATATTGCATTTCACTTTTTTCGTTTAATTCTATTGATTTATTTAAATCTTTTTCACTACTTATTTCATTCTTTTGTGACTTTCTCATAAAAATATTCCTTTTACAAATACGAATTTGAAATTTGATTATTATTTTTTAAATATCTTGCTTTGTATAATAACTGTTTTGATATAAATATCAGATCTTCCTTTAAATAAATTTTACCTTCTTTCAATTTTAAGTCTATATAAGTGCTTCTTGTTGTATTATAATCTTCATTTTTACGTGCTATTGATGAAATATTTCTTACTACCTTTTACTTAAAGTTCACTATCATACGTTAAATTATCCCTCTGTCTCATCTTAAGTTTCAATTACTTATGTTTCTATAGGATAATAACGCTACTAACATTTTTAATGCACTCCTGAAAGTTTTATCATACTTAATATGTTTATAAATATTGAATAAAACAGCCAATTGCTTTTGCATGACTTAGTACACATTTAATGTATACTTATTATAGTTTTAGCTTCTATATTTAAACAACGCTAAAATCAGGGGTTCGATTCCCCTTGGTGGGCTGAGCAGATAGCCCTTTGTGGCTTTGCTATACGAAAAACACACACATTCTATATTTAAGAATGGTGAAATTTGCATGCTATCCAATGAAAGTGCGGAAACTTTGTAAAATGTACAAAATTAAATGCAAGTTTAAATCTATATACACTTCTTGATAACATTCCCTACCTTGTAAATCCCATTTAATACAAATAAATTAATTAATCAAAACACAAACAATTGTTGAGACCTGTTTGCAGCCCTATAAGACTGTCAGTCTTTGTAAGTTATATTTAATGATTTACTTATAAAGCGAAACAATGATCACATGGTTATGAAAGTAGATAAAATTATTAGTTTTAAGACTATGTTTCTATAATGTTATGTTGATTTGTATTATATCAATGCTTCCACTTTCTGAATAACTTCCGCCTGTTATGTCTTCCTAACAACATGGTCATAGTAACACATTTTTTGACAACTTACGTTGTCATGTTCTCCTGTCATAGCAACGGCGCCATATGGTTCCACTTTGTGGAATTATGCCATCACGCCTAGCAGTGCTTTTTCTGTATTATGCCTATTAATATGTTCTCTGGTGACACTTTGTGCAACTTTGACTTCAGTGTCTCTGGTTACATCATCGTCTCTATCCCTTCCCTGCCCCTACTGCTTGGCGATCCCCTACAGAAGTAGGATTTTTAGGCACAGGATAAATGCCCTAACTACTAGCAGATTGAAATAATTTCTGAAGATGAGCTTAAACTTACATCTTGATTCGTTGGAAAGATTGATTTTATCATATTTTAGCTACAGACAGTAAACATGTAATTACAAAAAATATAGACTTTCATAATAATTATTTATCAATATATCTCCTCTACAATAATATTTGTGCTTTATGGAAATCTATGTTTTCCATTGGCTCCATGAAGTGGAGTACTACAAACACTCAATGAGCAATATCTGTCTGTCTGGAAGAGCTTTGACTTCACACTTAATGAAATTAATGAAAACCTAGTACAGATAAAAATACGTTTATAACTCCAAACTAACGATTGATAAAAAATGAATAAACGGATAACTCAAAACTATTTCCATACATCAAACACTAAATTAGTTGTAGAAAAATAATAAATATTTTAAAACTGCAAATTTTAGAGTAATAATGTCATCAAATCCTCATTTATTTATAGATATATAAAAAGCACCTGAATATATGTATGTGTGCGTGTGTATTAACATATACAAAAGAAAGTTAAAAAGTATATATATGGTGTTAAGAGAAGGAAAAAGACAACTTGATGATCTATTGCAACAGATGTTAGAAGATCTTTGGTGTTCTTTGGAAGATTTCGTTCCCCCTTCTTACGGAAAATATAGCGAACATCATTGTGGCCTAAAAGCTCAATTTTAGTCTCGTCTGACTAAAGAATACTCTTCCAATAGGTAAAGGGTTTATCTACATGCTTTCTTGTATACCTCAATCGTGCTTCTAAATAAACAGGCTTTAAATATGGAGTTATACGAGGACGGCATGCTTTGAACCCAAAAGAGCGTAACATGTTCGTAACTATAGAGGTGCTTACTTCAACCCCAGTTTCTCTTACCAGTTTCTGTATGTCATTACGTGTTAAACAAGGGTTCCTACTAACTTCTCTGAGAACCTTCCTCTTGGTTCTCTCTGGAATTTTGGTGGGGCGTCCGGAACAAGGGAGGTTAGCATTTGATCCTGTAAGCTTAAACTTGGCAATTATGCTTTGAACAGTAGATTTCGGCATATTAAAGTTGTGTAGCAATACCGGAAATAGACACAAGAGACTTGTATTTTACAATAATTTGGTTTTTTAATCACTGGATAGTTGTTTCCTGTTCGCCATGATGACCAAGCAGATAATGACGGAGACGGCGCTAAAATGCAGGAAGTACATTTTTTGCCTGCTAAATTTCAATAATTATGAACCCAGTGTCTAGTTCTGGAATGGTATAGTGCACTTTATTCGCCAAACTAAACAACATTTTTACGAGAATATAAGTTTCTTCAAACGTTCTGAACTGTACGAACACTTTCTGCTCCTCCTATTTTTGGTTATTTTTTTATAAACAGTTTATTTGTCGTTTAATTTACATAAAATTTATGTAAATTTGTGTTGGTATAATATTTATAATATATTTTACTTCTATTAGAGTAATCGTGATACTTTTTAAGTTATGAGCAAAAAACTACTCGGGACGCAGGGGTACGAACACTTTCTGTCGTAACTGTAGATCTATTGACAGTTGGGTAAAAGTTACGGCGCGGCATGGCCACGTGGGTTAAGGCGTTCCAGGCGTAATCTGAGGGACGCGACTTCGGACCCTCGTCGTACCAAACATGCTCGCCCTTTCAGCCGTGAAGGCGTTATAAAGTTACGGTCAATTCCACTATTCTTTGGTGAAAAGTAGCCTAAGAGTTGGCGGTGGGTGAGGATGACTAGCTGCCTTCCCTCTAGTCTTATACTGCTAAATTAGGGACGGCTAGCGCAGATAATCCTCGTGTAGCTTTGCGTGAAATTCAAGAAACAAACAAACTTACACGGTACTATTATTTCATTAGTAGGAAATAAACTGTTTCGCATGTGATGTATGTTGTAAAAGTATTAACTAATGAAACATTGTTTTGGAAAAAAAGAAGTGAAAAAGGGATATAGACGATTGTTTTTGGTTTTTTTAATTTCGCGCAAAGCTACTCGAGGGCTATCTGCTCTAGCCGTCCCTAATTTAACAGTGTAAGACTAGAGGGAAGGCAGCAAGTCATCACCACTCACCGCCAACTTTTGGGTTACTCTTTTACCAACGAATAGTGGGATTGACCGTCACATAATAACGCCCCCACGGCTTGGAGGGCGAGCATGTTTGGTGCGACCGATATTCCAACCCGCGACCCTCGGATTACGAGTCAAGCGCCTTAACACGCTTGGCCATGCCGGGCCGGATATAGACGAGATAAAAGCTTCGACCTCCGGAATATGAAGCGTGTGTCCCCGAATGAACCAAAAATATTATTAAATGTAAAACTATACATGTAAGAAGGGCATATGTCTTAAAATGGATAAATCATTTAATAATATTGTTGTTGTATTATGTAGTTGGGCATGAATGAAATAGAAAACTACTAAGCACACTATTGAGGTGCAGTATTTAAACTTATAGAAAAGACGTGAAACGATGGCTGTAAGCAAAATACATCTGTACACATTCTTTCTTTTTGTATGTGAGTGTGTGTGTTGTTTTATTATAGCAAAGTCACATCGGTCTACCTGCTGTGTCCCGTGAGGGGGAATCGAACCCCTGATTTTAGCGTTGTATATCCGTAGACTTAACGCAGTCCCAGCGGGAGACGTCTTTATATATAAACATCTAGTCTTTATGGATAATTGTCACTTTTGAATAAGATCTCGAGATTATTTCTTGGTCGAACATTCGATAAAGCGACGTTATTAAACAGCGAATTTGTAAAATTATGGTATCAAAAAGTTTGTCCCTATTCACTTATTCCAGTTTACTATCACAAATAACTTTAGGCCTAATTGTCGATTTTTTAAGCGCTTGTTTTAATACACTTGGTAACGTACAATATTTATAGCTAATGAATTTTTAAAATACAGTATCAAGAAGTGTCCAAATCAAAAGTCATCATGTTTTTCTTTTGCTTTTTTATAAATTTCTTGGGTGTATATGTGTCTAAATTACATTTGTACATCATTTTAAACCTGTAATTATCTACTTTAGCAAAATTTGTTAAGTTTCTAAAATGAATAAATGAAGTTATGGCAGTAGCTATTGAACCTACGCATACAGAGGGTATTTAAAAATTAGGCCTAATTGTCGATTCGTAGGCACTTGTTCAAATTGTATTGACATGTAATTGTAAAGAACTAACTTAATATGATTTTTTGCGTGTTTGTTTACATTACTGAAGTAATTGAATTCAAAGTTAATGTTATAACCTTCATAGTTTTGAATTGTATAAACGTTAAAGTACCACTTTAAAATTATCCAATAGGAATATTGGGTTTCCATTCAAGCTAACACACATTCACGCAACTGACACTCATTATTCTTTTAATTACATAGATTAAATATACAAAAATAAACACCTTCACAATCAAATGCATATAGTATTTTAAACATTCAAATATTCTGTTGTCAAAGTACACTTAAGAAAGTAATTTAATTAATATTACATATGTTGGGCCTCACTATACATTTAACTTGGTTTATCTTAATAAGAACAGTCTCCAACACTGCTGAGTATTTAAATGTAAAATGCACAGAGGATAGTTGAACATATATAGCAGAAAGGTGCGACAGAAAATCCTACAAATATTATTAACGGAAATTTCTGAAATGATACATTAACAAAATGTTATAGAAATACTTGGAGGATATTGATTTATATAGACTGGATGACATAACATTTATAATATTGCATAGGCTGACCAACAAAAGATGGTTGCAGATGTTTGAATTTTCTGGAAGAATATTGCGCAAAAGCAATATGTCTTGTTTATAGATAATGGTAATAGATGTTTTCTATCTACCATCTAAAAACAGTCGAAGATCTATAGATGCGATGATTGAAGGTGGTTGAGGATCTTAAAATATTTATTCACAGACAAGAGGACTGAACATTAGTAAATAGTGCAATCACTAATGGAAGAAAACCTGTAGATTTACTTAGATATGATTCAAACAAGCTTCAGTTGTTATATTATAATGTATCAAACTACCTTGATTAATTTTAATTTTGTGTTGTCGGTTAAGAAATTGTTTTCCTTTAAAAACTATTTCTTCCAAGTATCTGGATTGCTTAACATTACTATAAAATAGATGCGATTACCAGGGAAGTTCATTAGTCTTTACGTACTGTTTAATGTATATGCCATTTTTGCGTTCTCGTTACCTTACTAGGTTTTTGGCATTTCAGGTTGCTATAGTTATGCAAAGGTGTGTATTTATTGAACTACAATTCCTGGTTAACTGTCTGCTTTTTTTTTGTTTATCTAAACAATATTTTACGCATACGGTGGACCAAGCGGTCAGAGACCCTTATAGTTGAACTGCTTACCTTAGGGTTAGGCAACCAGATGGCAGCATCAGTCGCCTTGGATAATGGGTTGATTACACAGGCCTGAGAATTTATACTTCATAAAAATTATTTTGGTTTTAATAACGCGTTTTCCATAACTTAATTATGCAAATGTAGATAGAAAATGATATTCATTTTTTTATCACATAAGGATTTTTTACAAATCGCGAATCACAAAAAAACAACTCTTACTTAGGTCAAATTATTATTTCTTTTACCACAATGAACATTTTTATTATGTTTGCCAACAACAGTTCAAACAAACTGAAGAAAAGGCAAGAACACTGACGTTAAATGAATATGCATCTTCATGCATCCTTATTTTGCGTGTATGTGACATAAAAGTATTCTAGTCTCAAAATACGGGTTTCTATTATGTGTTGCGTTATGAAATTTTGGAAAAATCTGTACGAGATGGATCAAAATGAATATTGTTTTTGTGCTCGGTGTACAGGAATTAGTGTATAACATGTAAACAATTCAAGAAAATTAAAACTATCGCAGACCTATATGATGCTGAATATTTAAAGGAAGTAGTCCTTGCAAAAATATACTTTCTTAAGGTCAACTACTAGAGATAATTTACACCCAGCTTCTTTGTAATTTGAAACTGCATGCACCTCAAAATGTAGCTTCTAGTATTCTGAATAAAGTATTCCATTCAGCAACAATAAATCGCCTGCAAAACCGTCAAAACTAACATTTTTTATTAGAACAAATACCATTAAAAACGTCCTTAGCTCTTAGAAACCAGAAAATGGGGAAAGAATTACTACACATTTTGCGAGAAAGAGGGGAAAATTGTAGTCTAATATGAACACAGAGCCTCTCGCTCACAAGGCGAGTAATACTGAACCCTATCTTTAAGTTTATGAGAATTACGTTTTCGCAAAATACGTGTAGATTCGGTCCGGATACATTAATAAAATTAATTAGAAGCTGGAATATATCTTATTATTAAAATATTTGGGTGGAAAGAAAATAGTAGACACATAATAGTATCGAGATATTAACATTGTCATTTTAAAATAAAACTTAAATTTACAAAAATTTGATATCCATTTGTTTTAAATGGATTTAATTTGTTACCTATATTTTTGTAACACGAAACCGGGATACTGTAGACCAGACAGTGGGTGTGGAAGTACTGGAATGAGAACATACATAGATATTAATGTGTAAGAAGATTTTTGTGCCTGAAAAGTGTACTGTAGTTGTTTTCAGATAACGAAAAATTCGGTATCTTTTATTGTTAGTATAACTGTAAATGGTTTAAAATTATTTTGCAATATTAGTTTCCAGAACAAATGAGTTTAGACCTCCTTGGAAGCGTCAGAGCTCTGGCCTTATAGAATAGGGTATGTGAGACTGAGAGATATCATTGTTGGAGAATCTTCGCTGTTCATCTGGCAGGTCAATTCCGACATCCACAATAGTCAAAGACAGACCAAGATACATTGATGCAGTTAACATATATCCATGTACACTACCAGATCAAACAAAATATATTCTACTGCGAAAGCATTACATTCTTAGTAAGACCTAAGTACAGTGGTAGAAACATAATTTTCTAGAGATCTTAGAAGGGTATTAAGGACTAGTTTATTCAGCAGTAGCCGATGGTTGTTTTTGTGTTTATTTTTTGAATTTTGCGCAAAGCTACTTGAGGACCATCTGCGCTAGCCGTCCCTAATTTAGCAGTGTAAGACAAGAGGGAAGGCAACTAGTCATCACCACTCACCGCCAACTTTTGGGTTACTCTTTTACCAACGAATAATGGGATTGACTGTCACATTATAACGCCCCCACGGTTGAAAGGGCAAGCATGTTTGGTGCGACGGGGATTCGAACCCACGACCCTTGGATTACGAGTCGAACGCCTTAACCCACCTGGCCATGCCGGGCCATGTTTTTGTGTATATTGTGCCCTCTTTGATGCTACTGATCTTGGCGTTTTCAGCACCACTCTTACATTAGGCATGGTTTGGTTTGTTTGGAATTTCGTGCAAAGTTACACAAGTATCATTGTTACTAGTTGTACAATGTGTAGTCATGTGTAGAAAACTGGATCTTTCATTAAGCACTCACAATAGGGATGATGGAATATTGATAACAACAACTTTCAAGAGAACTTTCAAGCTTTGATATATTTCAGAATGGAATCTGAAAATGAAAAACTTAAGAAGCGCTTAAAATATACTTTAAAAATGCTATCTACAAGTCACAAGCCATTCAAAATGAAGTGATAACGGAATAATTGTGGAAGGATTAGGAAGTATTCGGTATCTGCTTTTTTAAAAAAGTTGTTCTATATTTGTTTGAAATTCGGTGATTCGGCTTACCAGGTAAAATAAGCTTTCATGGGGTTTGTAAATGTAAGAAGAAATACAACTGAGAGGAAACTGGCAGAGATAGTTTTTACTTTACAGAATCTGGGCATGAACTTAGAAGAATGTCGTGGTCAGACATGTGATGGGATTAGAAATGTAGCCGTCCATATTAGTGGAGCAGCAGCAAGAATGTCTAAGAATTATACTAAACCTCTGTACACACACACACACTACAACAGCTGGTGTCTGAATCTAGTATTAAGTAGGTGCGCCAGTAACATTCTTGTAAGAACACAACTTAGAAAGTCTGTCTCTTTAATGACAGTTCTTCCAAACACAATGAAAACTTAATGAAATGGATTCCATGCATTTTTGAAACGAGGAAGCATAAATTAATCGAACAGTATAGAACAAATTCTATTGGGAAACATAATGTTTTTGAGATGTTTTGCTATTAACGCTTCACTCTACGATACAGTCTTAGCCAAAATGTTTGTATATTTTGTAACAAATAAGATCATTATTATTAAGATGGAATATATAGACTCTGAAAATGTATGTTACGTTAAACATCTACATGTATAATGAGACAGGTTATATGGACACCTTGAATGATTTATTAGAATAGCAAACAATTTTATCAGACACCTGTTCTCCAGGTAAACGACGAAACAAACCCTACTGTCAGTTTTAACAAGTCAAACACAGAATCATCTGAAAAGATGACATGTCGCCAGTGTCTTAACTGTAAGTTAGAATGCTGGCTTGCCCAAGTAACATAGTGATGGCGGTGTATTTTACCTTGTATCGGTTACCTTCTCTTTCTTACTAAATAACCTTGTTTGGTCAGTTTCCTTTTCACTGTTCTTCTTGACACTCTGCAATGAATGTGTTCATGACATTCCTTTTGTAAGGTGTTGCAAAACTTCCTTCAAACATGTTTTATTAATTAGATCAGAATGGTCATCTCTGGCAGTAGTTTTTCTGCATCTACTAGTAGACTTTTCTGGAAGAACGTTTCAGGTAGTCCGACGACGTTGAGGATTCAGGATAAAGTACACTGGGGGAGAGGGGAGTCATACTGTTCTGACTGTGTCTTTTTGCTTTATACCATTTCTGCAGAGTCGAAAACTTTGACGCCCTGTAACTTCTGACACGAGATAAAACATTAACACTACACCAAGAACACAGAAATTTTCTGAACACAGGTGTAACCTGTTTTGAGAAAGCACACTAAAAGTACTCCGTTTTATACAAAACAGCTGTGTATGTGTGTTTTAATGAGCAACTGCTCAAAACAACTTACAAGTAACAAAATAACTACCAGTACATGTTTATCTGATTATACGCTACCTTCTATGTTACTACTCAGTAACTACTCCATACAATGTAAACAATAACATTAACATAGTACAGTATACAAACATTTTAGCCAAAACTGTATGTCTTAATCAAGAGAATACAATAGGAAGACAACTTCATACGGCTACTACACTTTATGTTATCGTTACGTCGTTCCAGCTCCTGAATTATTTGGTGACTGTAAAACTTTTCATGAGTTACACTAAAGGTCTAATAGGAAACTACAAGAAAGGACAGAGAAACTAAACACTACATTAGGAGCATTCCAAGCTTTCCATATCTTTATGTAATGCTAAATAACTGAAGTATGAGAGTGACAAGGTGTGAATACAAGAGAAGTCTCTGTGTACCCGGTCTCATGAAGACATAGTTGCAATCTACAATGAAAAAGGAACGTTTAAACGGACTCGGCTTATTTGTGCGCATTATTCGGGGCTGTTATATACTGGCATAATGATAAAGATCTTTACAAGAAAACACCCAAGGAAAATGCTATTTGGGAACATACAGAACTAATACTAATGACAGACTCTTGAATTTTCCGTGGTGGTTTATTCGTGTATTAGAACAGTTTTTCTATTTTTGTAATAATGTTATGACCAGTTTTTGTGGACAATTGATGTTCTAGATTTAAGTTGAATAAAGGGATATTATCAGTGTTTGTTATGTGTAGTGAGTTGTTAAATGGTTTATATGAATGCTCTGTTAGATTTGGTTATTTTCATGATATCCTTATGGTTTTAATACTATTTTTCAGTATTTTTAAACATACAGGTGTATTGTCTTTTTAAAGGTGTTTTTAAGATTTTATGAAATCTTTGGTCATTATCACTGTTATCCATAGCATATTTAATATTTTATTAAAATATATCGCTTATTATTTTCTAGTATAAAAATAACCCCTTATCATACATGTCTTATGTGCGTGCATTGTCTGTGATACATAGTTTATATTTAACTTTCAAAGTATTTTTCAAGAGGTAAAATAGTAATTTTATCATTTTATTCAAATTTTATTGAAAAATTATATCTGCTTTGTATTATATATGTTAAATAGTGCATTTTGTTTATAAATACAGTTTGTATATCTGGTTAGCAATTCTAATTGTCCATAATAAAATTTCTGATGACAGTAAACCATCCACCTAAAATTTCTGGACCTCCCACTGCAGTACTAACGCATATATATATAGAAGTAATAATTTTTGGAGTAGAATAATAGAATGATAACTTAAAATTGTGGAAGAGTTAATTCTCTTTACAGCCAAAATCTCACATTCTTCTATTAATTTATTGAACTTCACGCAAAGTTACTCGAGGTAAACATATGAGTTAGCCGTCTCTAATATAGAAGTGATAGACTAGATGGAAAGCCACTAGTCAACAGCATCCACTGTCAACTTTTTAGCTACTCTTATACCAACGAAAAGTGGAATTAACTGTCACATTATATTGTCACTAAGGCTGAAAGAAAGAACGTGTTCGATGACGGTATTTGATAAAGCGGCCTGGTCGTACTCTAACTGCAGCATATTTTGGAATCTGTGTAATTCCCACATAGCAAAACATATGGTTTTGCAAACTACACTTCGTACAATATTGTTTTTCCACTTTTTTAAACTATGTATTCAAAACAGAAAAAACAACATAAATCTCTACTTGTGATATTAATTTAGAGAATGATAAATTCTTCAACAGCTCACATGTTTAAGTTAATTACACAGAACTACTTAACCTTGAAATCAATAAACCGTAATCAGTATTGACCTCTGACCTAGGATTTTGATCTTTCCGAGCTGCAAATAAAAACGCACTAAAGAAAGATTCCTTACTACTTATTTTATCCACATTTACAAATGAATACGACAAGAAAATCTCTACTTACTAGGACTGAGATTGTGAGCGGATTAGTCGATGTACAGTTCAAAAAAGCTTTGACAAACAAAGTTAAGATATTGACATTATGTCCTCTAATTATCTTAATAACTAGGTGTGATGAAATCGGTTACTCTTTTTAGTACTAACGAAACAAGCTTGCCAGGCAACGAAATAACCGAAAATAATTGCCAAATGGATGTTACCTGCCCATAAAATAGAATTATATTCGATAGACAAGATCACAATGACCGTCACGGTGATCAATCATATTTTTATTTTTCAAAACGACCCAATACTCGATCGCTTTTAAATAGCTCATTATTTTCCTTCAGGAGAGAAAAATAGTCAACTGTTCGAAAGCGCTTTTGTTTTGTGTCTTTTTTTTAACAATTCATTGTACTTTTTGTGTGTAGTCCTGTGTACTAACTCCTTTTTTATCAGAATTTACAGTATAATATTTAATGTTTGCTCTGAGAATCAAATTTATTGCTAAGACAACAGCAGAACTCGATAGTATATATTTATGTATAGTTCCGATACAAGTAATAATAAGCTGATGGCTTAGATCACGTAATTGCAACCCAGTTTGAAAGGTATTTGTAAAAAAAGTAATTTATTTAATTCATCAGAAGTTATTTGAAGACACGATCGAATGTATCTAATCAGCAGCAATTTCTTGTTTTGTTTTGTACATTCATATTTTATAGTTAAACGAATGATTTGTACTTTATTTACTTGGCTCGAGAAATGGAGAAGTATAAAGTTTAATTTAAAGAGCAATACAAATTCTTCCACATTTGATATAGCGTTATTATTTTGTGTGATACCAGTTTATCTTTATCTTAAATTAATTTTTCATTATTTTAGTTTATAGTAAGCTGTAAAAAAAATCATGCATCATGGTATTTTCATATGTTATTTTTTGTGCATATTTGACATTGTAGAGTTCGTTTACAATTACATTTCCATTACATGTTTTTGACAAGTTTTATCATGTTCATAAACTTCGTGCCTTAAATTCCTTCTAAAAATAGAAAGTTAGCTTAAATAAATGTCAGTTTTAAGCACTCTAAACATAAACCATAGTTTTTACCTGTCTTTTTTGAATCACTACTAGATTTCTATCGCGTCAGGATATCAACGTCGAGAAAAGAATACTATTTCGAAATTATAATATTCAAGCTTCATTAAAGCCAATAAGTATGCTTCAGAATTTGCTGGGCTGAATGACATCTGAAGATTAAGTGATTGACTGTGAATTCATTTTCGCACAAAATTACACTCCGCACCTTGAAACTTCGAGTGTTTCATAAGAATGGCTGGAGTAACACAAAAGCTGGTGATGGTAACCGTTGACTAGATGTCTTCCCTTTTGTTAATTTGTTCAACACTAAGGACGGTTGGCGTGCTTTGTTTGTTTGTTTGTTTTTCGTATTGCATGAATTTAATTTGTTGCAAAAAGTCGCCACATTTTATACAATACTCAAACAATTTGGAAATTAGAGAAATGTGAAAAGGTATTTTTTCAACACTGGATAACAAAACATTCTCTGCTAGTGGAAAAAAATGCAACTGTTTCTGAGTATTCTGATTATTCTGATTCTATCAATCACAATGAAAATTACTGATCACCTCTAGTTTTCCAGTTATGATAGATTATCCAGAATAGTCTTATATATTGCAAAAATAACTTTTTCTTTAATATCTTTATTTATACATTGAAAATTACATTTAAAATATCTCATCTAGATGCTTTGATAAGTTTATTTTATGTTCACAGCATGGGCAATAGGAATCGATGGCTTAGTGTTCTTACTGTGCAAAAGTACAGCTTCAGACTAACTTTAAATGAGTCAATAAAAGTCTCCATTCTTGAGGATGATGTTCAATATCTTTAGTGTAGCAACATTTGTACAAAAGTAGAAAGTATCTTCATGGTATTGTGAGAAACATTACTTTAATGGCAGCTTTGGTGAATTAAAAGTATTGTTCCTGGGGTTAATAATTTCCATTGCTGTAAACTAGAGCCAAAAAGTTCTCCATAATGGTTTGATAGAAACAAGTCACGAATCGGATTAGTTATCTTTCTTGTTTCAGCAGATGAAGCAGTTTATGTTGAGGTCGCAAAGGAATACAGTTGCATGATTAAGAGTATGAAGATGATTCATTGTCTTCTTGGCAGGATTACTTTTCTGTTTCCCAATTTGCATGTGGATGTAACACTGGAAGACCATTCCCATGAGGTACTTGTTTCATTGCAGATGCAATATCTGGATATTTACTATGTTGTTTAGTTTTACCTGGATATCCAGAAATATTAGGCATGCAAATATAACAGTCGGTTAGACGATCTTTGGACTAACACATGTAGTAGAACTGTTTGAATGATTTGTTACATTTCAAACTTAAGTTGAACTGGAGACAGCCAGCATTTCAAATGAATTTCTAGAAAATATATGAAATTTTGAAAAACTTTGATAATATTGTTGGTATGATGCAGTGAAGGTGATTGAACTTTGTTTTAACTGTGTTCGGAGAGAAGCAAAGTGACCAACTGAGTGGGTGAAAAGCAACTGAGAAAGAGAAGTATCTCACTTCGCCTCTTTTATGCTCAGTCGAGAGACTTCTTGATCTTCTATCAATCTGAGCAAGTGAGGATTTCGTGATTCAAGGTCAAAGCAGGTGATTAGTGGAATGAAGCAAAGGTCGTGCGATCGCTACACTTATATCGAGAACAAATAACATATATTAACAATATATTTGGAATTTTACACTAATGCAGTGCAGCCAATATTTTAATTTATCTAAAATATGTGCCTTTCACCCATTAAACTGTCCAAGTAAACTGAATTTCATCACATAAATCTATTTTGCTGAACTTAATACATGGTAGTTCACATAGTACTGATAAAAATATTGAGATGTTACAATAATTTAAAATCTAGAGACGATGGATAATTTTTTTTTAAATCGGCACAGTCAATTTAATCTGAATTATTTGAGTTTTCTCAAGTAGCATTTTTGTCCAGTAGGTTTAATACTTTTCTAGAAAGCTATATCACTGAAATGTGGATAAAGAATATTTTCCTGAAAGGAAAAATACAAGTACTGATAATTTTAAATATTGGTAATGAATATTGTATATAAATCCATAAAACCTGACTATTTAAGATGAATTGTATTTAAAAAAATCTCTTAAATATTCATAATATACAATTTAATTATTTAAGATACGAAGAAAGAAAAAGTTCTAGATTTGTATCATACCCTTTTTAATAACTTAAATGTTCAATGTTACTAACGTTTAAACGTTTCTTAGTTTTATGAAACATGCATAATGAACTTTATGTAACAATCTGTAATACTGAAACGTTATTACAGAAAAATCTACAATAACTAAATTAGTGATTGTACATGTTAGCAATGATTATAGTTTGTGAAAGTATATATGTATTACTCATCATAGTCATAGTTTAAAAAGTATTTGGTATAAATAATTCAAAATATGGGTAACGGAGTTTTTATAAAGGTGAAATTACTCAGTATTCCAAATCGTGGTTTATTAATATCTTAGAAAATGTAAAACTTGTAATACTGTTTGGAAATAAGACTATTTAATATTTTTGTATTTTACTAATGCCTAATCTAATAATTTACAATGTACATAACATTTTTTATAACTTTCCCAAGTCTATATTAATAATTATAATATGTATAATGTCATCTATAAGTTTCTAATCCGTAAATCAGTCGTTGGTAATATAAATGATATTTTCGCTAAAAATTCATAACCTTTATCAGCAAGCTTATTCAAGGAAAATGAATATTTTCGAAAATACCATAATACCTGTATTAATCAACTAAAACATGGATAAGATGTTGTTACTTAGCGCTAAGTTACACCAGGGGTGTAGGAATTCAATCGTGTATTTTAGCATTGTAAGTCTGTAAATATTTAATACAGACCAATTGGAGGACAACATTGATTAAAAATATATTCCCTGGTAATGCTTATTTACGTATTATTTTTTAAAAAACGTAATTAATAAATATTTTAGAATTTCCTACAATAGTTATCCCTAACGTGATTTGTGAATACTTTTAAAAATCCGCATCATTTGTAAAAATAACTTAATCTGTGATTATTGTAAATTTTCTATATTTTTAACTCATCTATTAGTGTGGTACATAAATATTTTACATGAAATATACGATATATATGTATTAATTACTTGAAAATTTGTAAATAAATATTCCAGAACTCACTAACTAGTATCTGAAATATTAATCTAGTTTTACTTGAAATTGTTCCTTTGCCATGACACACAACGAAGCTAAGAGTTGAAGTTATTTGATAGTCTATATCTCAGAACGGCTGGTATGGTTAACACCCATACCAGCCGTTCTGAGATATATTTTTATTTAAAGTGAGTTTCTCGTCATCAAGTATTTGATAGTTTGCTTTTTTTAATTTAAAAGAAATAAAATATCGTATTGTGTTCCGATCCTTTATAAATTACTCTATGAAGATTATTTAATGTGTTAGGTATCTTGTGTGGTTTTTGAATAGTTTCAGTTTCATCATTAAACCTTTAAATTGGTTTCAAGTATCCAAAAATATCTTTAGAAATATTTTTTACAAAAAAATATATTCAACTTAAAGACATAGCTAAAAACATTAGTTGGAGCCTAAGTATACACCTAACGGATTTAATATACTTAAATCTGGAACACAAACACACAAATAGTATGCTCGGAACTTAAGTTTGAAGCATAGTATTACAGTTTCTAAATCTCAGACACTTAAACTCAGACACAAAATTATTTTGACGGCATCGAGAATATACCCTTTCTACCTTAACTCGAATAAAGTGAAATTGCATTATATTTGCCTCCGTTTATGTCACTTAAATGTAATTTAAAGAAAAGATGGTAATATAATTTTAATCTAAGCTTTAGCTTAAAAGTATTTAACTGTAGAATTACTGATGTGTACTTTTGGCCTTTATATCACATTTCTCTAAACTGTTTAGGAACCAAATTTCTTGTGGACTCATGACTTCTAATAACATATGAATCACATGAAAAATCAAACAAAAACATTAATATTGCAATTAACACTATGGTCTTCTACGTATTTGACGCTGAAAATAAGTGTTTTTTACATAATATATTTCAACCCTACCAATAATAACTGCTATAAAAATCGGTAATTTGAGGGTTAAAATCCCAGCATTGCTAGTAAAATTAACAAATATTGAAACAAATATGCATAATAATGAAATTTGAGCAATCTCTCTATTCCATAACGTATAGAGTTTCTTATTTTACATTTTCTTCTTTATTGTGATTAGCTTGCTGATTATGTAATTATTTGAAAAATGGTTGTAAGAAAAACTACTTATTTTGTTATTATAGCAAACTTTAAATTTATTTCTTCATTCATGAGAGTAAACATGACGTGAGAATGATTTTAAACAGACTTGCATAGTTACATGTGGATATTAGTCCAAATGTTAGTTGATTTTTTTAGATAGGTGAAATGTTTGGGCCACGTAACGAATAATAATCACTTGATGTATCTAATGATCACTTTAATTTTCTCTAAAATCTGTTCTAGCGGATTGCGGAGCCTCATTGTCTGCCAGTCTTCAGTAGGATTTCAATAGACTTCATTCTGTCAATACTTTACGTAAGGTTATTCCTGTCAGGTCTTCTAAACATTTCAGTTTTATAATTTACTTTAACATATGTTTATGTTGTCGGTTTCTAACTGGCATCACGTGTAAACCGAAACTACTCTTTGTCACCACAACACGCGTGGACATTCCGGAAATTAGAGTACATAACAAACTTTTACGCTTAGTGATATAGTTTGTCGTTATATTTACTTTATAATTTTTTCTGACATCTCCAAGTGACAATATGTTTATACAAAAATTCAAGATTAGCTAGATTAACTTTTTCTATGTTACTTTTTTATTTTTTCAAATTTTAAGAGAATCATGAAACATGCAGAACCCTCTTGGAATCTTTATGATACAAATGTTTTAACTCGTTTTATTTTCTGTTCTTAAAGATAAATAAATAGTATCAGACTAAAAACTGGGTGGTTGTCAAAAATACATTCAGCAAGATCTAACGATATTAAATCAACTCCTGCGTTATTTAAACTAAAACAGCATCCTAGTTTCAGCACGTTAGCAACATCTATTCACGTCCACATCATTTTCATGAGTTAAATTTATCAGAACTCCAAAACATCATTTTCTACATTTTAAATAATTTTCATTAACTTGTAAGTTATTTCGTCGAAGTAACGTATTTTTAGTAAGTAATCAGATGTGTTAATCTTTGACTTTTGTAGACTAGAAAGCATATCGTAGAGGCAATGTCATGTCGGAAATCAAGCTTTTGTATCATTGTCCATTTTGTATTGTTGTAAAAAAAAGCGAAATAGACATTTTTAGACAAAGCAAACAACAGTATTCCTTCACACACCACCCACGGGTAATGAATATCTGGTATACAGACATGTCACACATTTGCTACGTATTTATTTTAATATAGATGTGTTCATGAAATCTGTTTCTTTTCAGTATTCCAATGATCCAGAAAACTGCTCATTAATTTTGTTTTAAAGTTTTTCTCGTTGTTTTCTTAAAAATAATGCTTACACCATCCTCACCCTCGGAGGCAATGCTGTTGTAAAATAGCGCATCATGTGTGAAGATCGACCATACAGTCTCTTTCCGTGGTTAAGCAAATGATATAAACAAGTTAAAGCTTTATGTTTCATATATGAACGACCAGTCATGTATAAAGCATTATCAATCATTATGTGTAAGTTCGACGTTTTGTGTTAACTAAGAATCGTTAGACTTGATTTTCAACGTGATTTGGTGGACGGGAATGTATCCTAAGAGAGGAAAGATGGTAGAAAGCAACAGTATCCTAACCTAACTATTAACACTATATTTGTGCTTTTAAATATAAATATAGTTTTGTACTTTACATCAAGTGTCCAGTCTGATTATGCTTCTAGTGCAAATTCAGTCATTTAGCTAAATTCAGATTTACTCAATAATTATCAAGATCGATCTTCCTGTTATAAAGTTGGCCTACTTAACACACATATAGATATCAGTTTCACCTGAGAACAGAACAGAGCAGATAGGAAGAAATTTTGGTACTATTACCACCAGATCTGTTGTGAACTTTTCTGCTTTTGGATGAGTATTTATAAGTCTCCTAGACTTTCAAGACCATTCATGAGCAGCCAAGAAGGACTGGAAGATGAACTGACAGATGACTTTCTCTAGTCAAAGCCCTACTGGCATATTATGTCTGATAGCAGATATCCAGGGGCAAAGCGGTTGACCTATGCGAGAGTAGTTGACCTCTCTAAGCTAGGAGGTATCCTGTAATAATTAACAATGTTACCTTAAATCATGCATGGTGGTGCTTAGTATGTACCTGTGAGAAGTCAAAAGTCTGGTGAGCATTGTGATATATCAAGCTATTTTTATGGACTCAGCTATGGTAGCTACTGTGAGAGATTGACCTCAACCTGTAGTCAAGTGTAACTCGACACACTCTTGATGAGTGATATATTTTTGTCATCACTTAAACCTCCTCGAGGAACAGCAGTATGTCTGTGGAGTTACAAAGCTGGAAATCGGGTTTTGATACCCGTGGTGGGAAGAGCACAGATAACCCATTGTGTAACTTTGTGCTTAACAAATAGACAACATTTAAAATGTTTATTTTTTCCCTAGTTGAATTTGTAAGTATTATAAAATCATGTATATAAATTTACATTTTACTATTCATTCTTTCATATAAATATCTATAATTAAGGGAGCGTCACCTTGTATTTCATATAATTCATAAATAAAAGTTTACATTTGCAATGTTTAAAGCTAATAAAATATACTTCAATTAATCAGTAAAATGAGTTTCCGTAAAAGTTTAGTTTACTGCATAAGTAATTACTGTTAGACTATCATCTAAAGGGAACATGTAATCACTGTTTAAGATTTTCTGCTTTGTTTAACGTTTCTTTTTATAAATGTATGCATAGTGTGTTAAATAACACTCTTGTAAAGAAGGTAAATAATCTGAGTTTTAAATTTATGAACTTCCATTGCCGATCATTTTATTTTTGTTAAAGGTTATTTTATCTGTGCCTATATATTTGCATTCTATATCAAAGTGTAACTTTATGTATGTTCTTTGTCAAAGGGTTATATCATGTATTAGTCTGTGTTAAAGAATATCTTTTATGGTTTTTCATTATTAAAGATATTTGTATATATATAAGTTCCTAATTTTAATTCCTTTATATTTTAACAAATAATGTTTCATTTTTAATGTTAATACATCTTCTTTAAAATGATCTTTCCTTTTGTTTCTTTTATTTAATCATGTATTATTTTGCATTTTAAATCATACTTCAAAAGTTTTTACTTTGATGTATTTAAGTGTAATTTTTAATTTAAGAGTTGTGTTGTTCATAAGAAATTAAGTATGAAGAAAATTTGATATGGTTTTTGGCCATATCGTAAGCCTAAAATTAATTTATCTTAAAGCTAAATATAATTATTAGCCTAAAGACAAGTATGAATCACATTGAAAAGCAAGTATAGCCGTAACAGTCCAATATACCTTACTTAACAGAAAACATTAATTTACCCAATAATGACTAAAGCTTCTCGTATGTTCTCATAAAATTTGGAAGACCATGTTACTCCACGATTAGAAGAGGAGGCACATGAGACATGATTTCCAGACAAGTTGGACAGCTCCTCGTCGTCCCGTTAAAATGTTTTCAAGATATACTTTCGCTGAAAAGCATATTTAACTTCCTGTTAAACAGGACCGTAAATCTTGGACATTGCATTAACATATTATCGGTTGTAGGGCTTCCTCAAATGTCGGAATGACCCACAAAATTTGAAGGATATGAGAACAGACATTAGAAATGAGACTGCAAAGGCCAGTGGATACTGCCCACAGCAGATGTTCGCTATGTTTCGGGACTGGTGGTGGTAAATTTAATTGGTCTGATTGATAACGACGGGAAACATATTCATCACATTCTGTGATAGCCTTCCTTTGAAATACTATTCACCATGTCCAAACTTTTGTGAATGAAACTTATGATTTTCAATCTTTCTTTGTTAAAATTTAGTCCCATAGGTAAAATAGGTTTAGGTTATTATCATTTTAGCTACGTTATAACCTTTATAATCACCCTTACGTTTGACTGCTGGTACGAAACATATTTTGTTAGCTTATCGACAATTCTTTGTGCGTAATAAACATATATTACATATGGATAGACCACTACTTATTTAGTTTTTTTCATTTTCTTAACCCTTAGTAACACTCACAAAATTCATCAACGTCAAAATGCAATATATTTCTTACAACGGTAGCTAAGATTATGTGTATTTCATAGCTCATTGCGTTGCCATGGAATTTATTTACTTGATCGAGATGTGATCAACTTTTCAATTCTCATAGCGTAAGAACCTCGTTGAACAATATTTAAGAGTCAAATGACAAAGTAAAGAGTTTCACAATATTGTGAAAAGTAAGAAAAAGCCAAATAACTTAATTATTCTATAATAATATCTGTAGGTAGCAATGTGAACTTATGGATGAACATCGTTTTGTGACGTAATTGTTCTTGTCATTCAAGATCTCGTGATACACTCTTAGCGATAACGGAAATATTGGTTTTTACAAGAATCCAGAGAAGTCTTATCGACTTGTAACACTTAATTACTTAGAAGTAGATAATTCTATGGCAACACAAATAACGAGAATACGGACCATTGACCGAAATGAAAAATATGAGAATTGTTCAGAAAAGTTGGATCACAGTTGTCATATGATATTGCGTGTCACTTTCTATATAAGTAAGCCTAAGAAGAAAATGAATTATTATTTTCGTTTGAAGAACACCTTACGAACAAAACATTTCTCTCTCAAGGATGACATTTGTCACATCACGATGCACTTCTGATAACGTATTTCTTTTTCAGAAGACACATGTGTGAACATGAATTCGCATAACATTTGCACCTACATAGTGACCTTAGAGTGTCACCAGATGTGATGATATCATTAGAGATATGATGTCATAGTCCCATGAACTGAGGCCAGCACAAATTTCATCAACATGACTATAATTAATAAAGACGGTATAAACACTAATTCATTAATTAAGTATATTTTCTGACCATTTATGTAAAAATAGTCCTGAAAAAGGACACTTAACGCTAATTCATTATTTCTTTATTTAATTACATTTCCTGGCCATTTTCATGTAAATTATCCTGAAAAGGACGCCTAGCACTAAATTATTACTTCTATACCTTTCCTTACCATTTATATGTAAATACTACACACAAACACTTTATTTAAATATCAAGCAACAATTTAAAATTTACT
Source organism: Tachypleus tridentatus (assembly GCF_004210375.1). Lineage (NCBI taxonomy): Eukaryota > Metazoa > Arthropoda > Merostomata > Xiphosura > Limulidae > Tachypleus > Tachypleus tridentatus. The sequence goes on along the minus strand of NC_134832.1, from coordinate 34,948,446 downwards.
TTTTCACTAATTTCACTTTATTATATTAACATAACTTGAAAAAAGGTTTTACAAAAGTAGATGATATTTTACATATACACTGTGTCACTAAATCAATTTGTTTTTTAATGTATCTCAACATGCGATTACGTCATCAATGTTTTCTTTATTGTTTTATCTTGTACGAGTTTACAAGGGTGAATGTCATTATATTTTCACGTATATTTACGTCGTCTGTCTCTAGACTTACTTATATCAAAGCTCTTAATTTAACGACAGTCTTATTGCCTGTAGGATTTTAACAAATCTCTTGTTATCCATTATTTGAAGAAAGTCACAATTCACGTGTTTCTTTTCAATTATATATATTTATTTATTTACATGTATTGTACAAAGGTGTGCAATGTTGCTAAGAACTGTATACAGATTTCAACGTACATTTGATAAATATATTTATATACTTCTGTAGGACAGTATTTAGAATATAACCTTCTTTATTTATTTTCATCTCTGGTCATTAACGCCATGGAGACATTTCACTCTGACTCATTGCAACATGTTCTCATCCAGGCTATCTAGCTTCAAAACACATGAGCTGCAAGTTTTATATACACATATAGCACATGTTTCACTTACTTTAATTTTAACATTCAGTTAATAAACTCTGTAGTAAATCATTTTGCTATATAATAAATGTGTTTAATCACTACTATAGAATAATAGCCTTTACCATTTGTTTTCATAAATCTTTGAGGACTGAACATTCTTCGACACATGTTGACAATGAAAATAAGCATATTATATACAATATTATACATACACACATGAATATGGTCTTCACAGTATTTTGGTTGTTGTAAGTTTATGTTCGATAGTTCTTCCTCGTGGTTTTATCGTGTTGAGATCATGATGAGGTACTCCTGATGTACCAACATATTCTACATTCTCATCTCGACCAATGCAATTATAGACCCAGTGGCTACCAGAGTTATGAGTTGTTTTTCTGCATGATCAGGTAGTTGATCACAGCACACACAACTCCAAACTTCTTTTTTAGTAAAATAGTAAATTTTACATTATTGCATGATATTTAAATAAAGTGTTTTTGTGGAGTATTTATATATAAATGGTAAAGAAATGTACATAAGTAATAATTTAGTGTTAAGCGTCCTTTTCCGGACAATTTACATGAAAACAGTCAGGAAAAGGTATTAAATAAAGAAATAAGTATTAAGTGTTAAGTGTCCCTTTTCAGGACTATCTATATATAAATGGTCAAAAATATATTTAGCTAATGATTTAATGTTTTATACCGACTGCATTAATTACAATGATGTTGAGACATGCTGATGAGATCTGTACTGGCCCAACGTCGTGGAACTACGACGTCATGGTCGCCTTTCATGGCGGCCTAGGTACGTGCTCTTTCTGATGATATCACTATATGGCGCCAAGCACTATCTAGTGACATTTTGCGGAACTATGACGCTATCCTTTTTAATAGCATTATCGTCTCAACTCCATCCCTCCACGTTTCTGAGGCAGCAGATCAACGTGTGTCTGAAGTGGGAGGGATAACTACTAATATTTTTATGTATAGATTACAGGGAAGCTATAAGAAAAATTAAAGATGTTTCCGTTTCACATATTATGCTCGATCAGACATTAAATGATATTAATTTTAGTATGTAGAGAAAAGGAGGTGCATTATAGTTTTTTACCTGTTCCTCAAGTAGGCTTAGATTATCTTTAGGTACAGTCTTTGATAAAGATGAGAAATCACTTACTTCGGTAGATGTTCTTTGGCTTTCATGAAATTTCTATATTTATATTAGATAATTTAGGAGCAAACTAGTTTACTTCACACTTCGTATTTATTAAAATAAACAGCGTTTCTGTTTGGTATAAGACGTACCATCGTATTTCTTAGATCTAATTTCTTTACTTCATCTGTTAATCGTAATAACTTCACATTTTTGTCTATGGACAAATAACTCTTCGAATTTCATGTAAGACGTAACACATTACTTGGTATACCTAGTTACTTTATTGATTCGTTTATTACAACAACTTTGCACCTATGTCTGTGGATAAATAACTGTTGAATTTCATGTAAAACATAACATATTTAGTAGGCCTAGTTACTTTAACTTCATTCGTTAATTACAACAACTTGCACCTGTGTCTATGGCTCGCTTCAGATTTCGTGCAAGAAAGACATAACATTAATTAATACCTTCTGTCAGATAATTTTCCAGGTTTACCGTATCCATAAATTGTGAGAAGTCCTACGTTCTATTTTTAGAAATACTTCTAAACAAATTTATTTGTTGTTTTAATGTACTCTGAATAAAAAAACAAAGAAAGAAAAAGTTACAGGTATATAGAGAACCGGATGAATCTATACCACCATTACGACAACCCATGACGCCTAGATCCTACAGAAGAACGATTTATCCAGTTACATGAAAATTAATGGAGTTGTGTTATCGGTTTACTTACTGGACCGAAACACTCTTCTTTCATCGTAAAACATAGTCTAGTTAAGAGCGGCAAAATCTTGCCATCTCTGACGGTCTGTCGTGACGCGAATTTCCAGCAACTGGTTCAAGTTAAAGAATCCATTAAAGGATACTTCGGGTTCGTCGTTACTTTGTATATAAACACTTGAAAAGCCCTGAACACAAATATATATATATATATATATATATATGTTACCTACCTAACAAATTAAATACATAAATTAATGAGCAAGACTTCTGTTATTCTTTGTTTAGTTTTTGTTTACAAACCTTGCTCAACTAGTTCCATGCAAGATATATATAAACAAACTGTTTATCGCTCGTAGTTCTCAAAAAATTATAAAACATAACTGTTTTCAACGTGTTTTCGATAAAAACAGCCCAACTTTTATTAACATGATTTTCAACAAACAATCCAACTTGTACAGATATCAGAATTAACCCAACATGTTCCATAAAAATGATCCAATTCTATACAAATGGATGTCATTCACGTTATTGATAAAAAAAACAATCCAACTTCTGTAAATAAAATTGTCATTACCGTGTTCTCGATAAAAATAATTCAGCTTTTAAAATGTGACTGTCATAGACATGTCATTGAAACAAAGAATGTTTTAGTGTTTCGTGAATGAAACTGGTACATATTACTCATTTTAAAGATCTGATTAGATATATTTTAGCAGTATGGTATAAGAGATCCGGTTTTGATTACACATTATAATATATCTGGTAAAGTTTGGTTTAAAAGTTATTATTACATATGGAATTGGTTTTATATTAAGTCTTATAAGATATGTCGCAAGACGTAGTTTAGAAGATAGTATGAAATTCAGTTCAGATTAAACATTATGAAATGTGTGATAAAGTTTAATAAAGTTAACTTCAGTTTGATTAAGGTGTTATGAAACGAATTATACAATTTAGTTTAGACAGTATGACATACAAAATTTGATTTAGACTGGAAATTATAAACTTTCTACACATAATGTAGGTTTAATGTTCAGTTTAGATTTCTTTCATGCCATTATTTAATCCGTATTTCCTACTTCCAAGTCAAAGAAATGATAACTATGATAATTAAACAATAAAACACTGCCCATTTATATATATATGTTTATTTGGCATAAATACAACGTACGGAGAAATAAACTTACATAACTATAACTACCACATGTGACATGTGTTTGATTAATATCTCATTTATTTTTTGTGGTTGAGCACAAAGCAACCTAAAGGGTTATTTACGGATATCACAGATATCGAAATTCGATTTTTAATGTTGTGAATACGCATATATTTCGTTGTGTCACTGAGGGCTATATTTCATTTAAAGAGGGAAGTATTCCTTAAGAACTTTTAATCATTTTACAAAAGCAGTTAAGATTTATTCTGTGATAACGTGAAAACCACACTTAAAACTAATAAATATTATTTATCATTACTATTCAAGGCTGAGCTCTATTGCTAAATATATATAAATTTGAGATACATTATTTATTTCTCATTCATCTCAATGATAACATCTGGTGGCAGGAAATTAAATTTTATAGAATCATCTCGTGGTATTCTTGAAATGTACATTCAGAGCAAATGCTTTTCTCAACGACAGTTCTAAAAGCAAATAGCTATATTCAGAACAAATCATTTCCCAAAAACTCACAATTAATAAATGTGGTTCAGTATATCCTAAAGGATGTACCCTAGTATTCTAGTGAGACGCAGCTGAGATGGCGATATTACTGTTTTCCCAAGATAGACTTTCCCGACGCCAGCACGAAATAAGATATATTCACTATAGTAAATTAGTAAGAAAATCTAACAACTTACTAGTCTGAAGTATTTTACAGTTTTTATGAACATTTGAAAGTTATTTTATTAGATAACACTAGGTAACACAAATTTTGTTCCTGGGTAATATGTGTTACTTCTTAATTGCTTATGTTGTAAAAGTACAAAAAATGGCCATTATTCCCTTCAGACTTTGCTTTTGTTCCCTTTATAATGAAATTTAGAAATTAACCTATTTTATATGTAAAAACAGGCAAATTTGCACATTTTCATTTACAATAACATATAAATAAAAATATAATTCTAAATAAAACAACATATAAATCAAGATTTACATGTATTTATACTAAAGTTACACAAAAATGAACAAAAATGTTTAGAAGTGAGTAGTTTTTCGAGATTTGCGACTGTAATGTAAATCACTTTCACGATCAGCCCCCAAATATAGTATCCCACCAAGTTTTCATTATACGCTCCTTGGTAGCGGCATTCAAAGTTCAATATATCTTAGTGAAAGCGCTCACCTTGCTCCTCTGAGTATTCTTCCATGTTCCCCTCGAATTTATCAAGATGAGCGTCAGGATATGGAATTTCAGGGACATCTTGCAGCCCATTTTGCCGTAGTTCTTCACCAGAGCCCCAACCAGTTCCACATAATTTTTGGCCTTGTGATTGCCCAAGAAATCCCGAACCACTGCCCCAAGCTTTTTTCCTTCCTACTGTGCACTCCAGGGTCGTCTTTATTTGTGGTCCAACGAAGACATCAGCTTTGACCTTTGCCTCAGACAGCTTAGGGAAGAAGTCTTAAAGGTACTTGAGGGCTGCAGACTCCTTATTAAGTTTTGTTACAAATTGTTTCATAAACCAAATTTTATGTGCAATGGTGGGAACAACACCTCCTAAAGGTCTACTAGTGGCTCACACTTGACATTGTGCCTCACCACAGAGAACTCGGTCCGTTGTAGCCAGTGCTTCCTGTTGCAGTGCGTTGCAATGTCCCTGCTGTCCCAAAGGCAAAGATAACAGAGAAACGTGATAAAGTCTCTTTGGAGACTCATCAGGAATGCATGCCACCATTTGAAGTCTCCGATAACCTCCCAGCCATACTAATCATACTTCAAGGCTTCTAGTAAGATTTTGACGTTGTTGTGTTCCTCTTTAGACACACCGAAAGATATTTAAATTTTAAAAGGTCTGAAATCTGTATAATATAAAATCTTACTATTCAAGCAAGCAAAAATTATCCGTCTTACCTTCTAGAGTTTTTTTCGCAGTGCTTGCGTGTAAAATGAGGTGCCCAGAGTTTGTCTTGATTTCCGACAGGCATGCCGAAATATGTCTTGTAGGCTTCACACATTTTAGCAGATGCTGTTACAGAGTGCTTTTTTGCTGTTGTCTTGATAAATTGGCCACGTACATAGCAGAATACATCTGGAGAATATTTGCAGCTTTTTGATGCCATCTCTAATAAAATCAGATAGGTCTATGTGTTCACTTAGACAGCTAGAACTAAACTAAAGTCGTGAGCCCCCGTATATATATACTGCTATGGAAAGTTCTAGAGAATTCTCGTAAGTTTTACAACATTTTAGAAATGTTTTTGAAAATTCTTGTAAGTTCAAGAAAATTCTCTATCACTACTCAGCACTGAATCTACCTAGAATGTTCTGGAAAATGTGTAAATTTGAAAATTTCATTACCCAGGTCACAAAAGCAGAGTTTGAAGAGAAAAATAGGTCTTTTCCATTTACTTTAGGCATAAACAATTGGGAAATAACACTTTCTGCCCAGGAACAAGAAAAAGTAAAATTTTGTTACATAGTGTAATCGTTCTTGAAGTTATCCATAGAAATGTACTAATAGATACAGCCATTCTGTTAAATAATTATTATTTTGCGACGCCTCTTGCAGGTGTGATAAAAGACACTTTTTCAATGCGCGTTGTAGTCGATAGATTTAAGAATTACAGCGAAGGTTTATCACATAAAACACTTTTAACACGTCATTGTTTTCCATACATTTCACTCTATTACCTACTAATGAAAAACAGTTAATTAACAAAACTTTTCAACATCCACATTTTACATCATTCACTTCCTTCTCACTATACGTACTCTTGTCATCATTATATATGTTTAAGTCATATGTATATTGTATTTTTAAGTATCTCTAGGCCACTCTATGTATTTTATAATGTGCACATGTTTTACACCACTGCATTTTCTGTTCGTAATACATTTCTTCGTTACATCTCACCACATGTGTTTTTCATAGAATGATGCACTATATCTAATTGCAATTTAAGTCTATAAAACCCATAAATCGAGTTTCTGTTCTTTAAAACATTTCTATGACTGAAAAACACATTGTATTTAAAAATTCCAAGACGAGAATATCTCACATATATTATAAATTCTAATTGGCTTAGCTTTACTTGGCTTATTTGACATCAAACGGCTCTACCAATAAAGCAGTATTATTGTTTAGCTTTTAAAATATGCTCATTTTCGACTTATTAATATTTATTACCTTTCCATGTCTTTTTGGTTAAATATAAAAAAAAAACCCAGATAGGTAGATAGAAAGAGAGACGAACATATATAGAGAGAAACAGACAGATATACATAGAGTATTAACTTAAGATGTAAGAGAAAAGTTGAGATTATTTTGATTTATTTTTACAACTGAAAACTGTCGGTAGTGTGTGTATATTAAGTTAGTTTCCACTGAGATAGCAAGAAAAAGATGTTACCTTGTTAAATAAAAGATTTATGACTGTGCAACTGTCTTTACGTAACAGCAAATAAGGGAAAAGATATTATTAACGTCAAAATGACGTCATGGTAGCGACATGAGAGGAGAACACCACTTATATAAAAAGCGGCAGCGATGTTCCAACCATAAGACATCAATCGGCATAGCGAAAGAACGTACAACTAGCGAACTTGATAAAGAAACAGATCCTTTTAACTGTTCTACACCTCCTACAGGTACACTACTATTGATTTTTACATATTGTTAAAAATACACAGGTTCTTTTAGATGCAATATACCTCTTGTAGTTACGGTACCATAAACTTACGTTAGTTGATGTACTTTAAGAAAGAGAAATTAAATACAGTATTATAGACTTTGTTAGTTTATGTTTTGTTAAAGAAAATATTCTTTTATTTGTACTACACTTCTTACAGGTATAGTAATATAGAGAATTATGGGTTTACTTAGCTGCTATTAATTTCTTATAGTTGCAATACTAGAGGTTTGCATAAGTTTGCGTAGAGAAACAGGGACACCTTCAACCACTCTACGTTTTCTTGGATAGAGAACTGCAGCTTTGTATTAATTTCCGTAGTGGTATCAAAATAAATATTTTGTAAACAATTTTTTAGTTCTTACAGATATTATGCTGTGACTTTAGGCCCGGCAAGGCGAAATGGTTAAGGAACTCGACTCGTAATCTGAGGGGCACGGGTTCGAATCCCCGTCACATCAAACATGCTCGCCCTTTCAGCCGTGGGGGCGTTCTAATATTACGGCCAATCCTACTATTCATTGGTAAAAGAGTAGCCCAAGAGTTAGCGGTGGGTGGTGATGAGTACCTGCCTTCCCTCTAGTCTTACACTGCTAAATTAGGGACGGCTAACGCAGATAGCCCTTATGTAGCTTTACACAAAATTAAAAACAAACCAATCTGTGATTTTATCCAAACGCCGATCGCGAAACCATGATATATTTAACTGTTCTACCCTCCATTATATGTATAGAATTATAGCACTCTAGTTCCATCTAAGGAAGTATAACGAAATTACTCTATAATTCTGAAATATCTGCATTCCTTGGTTTAGGTGAACGTCGGTTGTTATTTGAAACATTATTCGATTTAAGTTACTGAGAAGAGTAAGTTGCCTTGATGCTGATTTTTCTAACTGCAAACGTAAGATACATTATTTCAGTTATTCCATTTCGATACATTATTCAACGTATTTATTCAATCTTTCATCTTGTTAATTCTAGAAGGGTTTATTTTTCTCGTATTTTACTTTTAGTATTAAAGATAATTTTGCTAATTATTCAGCTATGTTTTAGATAAAAAATGTTATTATACGTATTTTATTTCTACATATTACTAATTTATTGAGTATTAAATATCACTCTGATTATTTTTCCAATTACAAAAGCTGTTTTAGTACATTATTTCACAGACATATGATTTATCTTATTATGCATGCTTCATGTTAATTCTGTTGCACTTTGTTTTTTCTAATTATTTCTAATTGTGAAAAATAGTATGTATACTAACTATAAATTACTATATTAATACTGTGCAATACCTTTATTGTAGTTGTATAAATTATAATGATTTAATGTTAATGTATAAGATCATGTTAACTTACCCTGGGTAAAAAGACTGTGTCACTTGATTTGTATTTACAGCTGTACAAATTGTCGTGCAAAATCGTACTTTGTAAAAAATGTGTTTTTATTCCAATAATATATGTCTGCGAACACATACCACTATAAACCGAGTATCGACCTGTGGGGGGACAGAGTACATATATAGCTCTTTGGGTAGCTTAGTGCGTAATAACTAAAAAAATAAACAACTATTGCACTAATGAAATTACTTTTTGATAAACTGATGTAGTAAAATATTAATATGTTTTCAGTTTATCCAGTCATAAGAATAATCTGTATAAAAATACGTAATAAGTTAAATTAATCTGGAAATGGTTTCAAAAGTGTGTATTTAATTTTTGTTTATCTACCATTCTTTTCTATCTTCAAATCTACAATGTATGTAAGTAATAAAAATTTGTACAATTTGCCCGTGGTGGCTCACTATTTAAGTCTCAAAGTTTAAAATACTGGTTTCGATAATCAGGGTGGGTCCAGCATAGATCACCCATTTTGTGGCTTTTTCATTAATACCAGGCAAACTATGGTTTATTCTATTTGTTTGTTAATTTCTGATTATACTCATACTTTTCTTTCGGTCCCCCAGTGGCTCAGCGGTATGTCTGCGGACTTGCAACGCTACAAACCGGATTTCGATACCCGTGGTGGGCGGAGCACAGATAGCCCACTGTATAGCTTTGTGCTTATTTCAAAACAACAACTTTTCTTTTGTTTTATTTTTAACACAAAAGTTAATAACTATTCACAGGAACTCCTGTTTTGGTGATGTCATTATAAAGTGAAAGTAACAACCAAACTTACAGTTTCTACAAAATAAATGAAACTGTAATGTGCTTTTTATTATATAATATTTGCAAATAAACATTAATTATACCACATTTGTAAGTATACACGCCTAATTACGAAATTTTTAAGCCTTGTTTGTTTGGTTGTTTTTCTGAATTTCGCACAAAACTACTCGAGGGCTATCTGTGCTAGCCGTCCCTAATTTAGTAGTGTAAGACTAGAGGGAAGGCAGCTAATCATTACCATCCACCGCCAACTCTTGGACTACTCTTTTACCAACGAATAGTGGGATTGACCGTCACATAATGACGCCCCCACGGCTGAAAGGGCGAGCATGTTTGGCGCGACGGGGATGCGTACCCGCGACCCTCAGATTACGAGTCGCACGCCTTAACACGCTTGGCCATGCCAGGCCAATTTTTAAGCATACACAACTAATTAGACCACATTTGTAACTATACATTACTGTAAGAACTGTGTTAGTACTATGAGCAACAATTTGACGGAAAATGAAAGTTTTATGCAAAGTCAGCTTTCTGTGATATAGATTTAGATTCACTTCTCTAATATTTTAGACGTTTTTAGACGTTCAAAAGATTCTTGTTTTTAGTTTAGTGTAATTGTGTTTTGTACTTTCAGCTTTTCTTCTCATGTTAATAAACTTTTTTGTCTATTAACTATCATGTTTGAGAAATGTAACGCATAAAAATTATGCATGAATGAGTTCATTCGATAGCGTTGGCCCACAGTACCATTCTCCTGGAGGTTGAGTGTTTCAGTCGTATATTTACAGATGTTTTACTTGACTTTCCTCATCTAATTAAAATTCGAATTAAAGAAAAAATGAATAAGAACTACAATTAAAATTATCTGCAGAAATAAGAATCGTTACCCTGATTAATTTTTCTTAGAATTTATATACAAACTTAGATAATCTTTATATTTTCAATTTTTTCTTTAATTATTTTCGTCAAAGGTAGGTTTGTCTAGGCAAAACCCACATTCCGAAACCACAAACATAATTAATTATATTAAAATAATTTTGAAGTAATAGCCCATGAAGGTGGAGTAACGTAATGTCAAATATAAATATATCTGATTATATTAAATATTTTATTATTTCGCCCCCCCCCCTTCAGTGGCTCAGCGGTGTGTTTGCGGACATACAACGCTAAAGACCTGGTTTTGGTACCCGTGGTGAACAGAAAAAAGACAGATAGCCCCTTGTGTAGCTTTGTGCTTAATTCAAAACAACTTTGTTACTTCATTCTTTTACAAATATCTAATAATTTTATTCTTGTTTCTTCAATAACTTAACTGCTATTATTCCAGTAAAAAATATTTAAATCTTCAAAGTGTTTAGTTTTATATTAAAAATACAGTAAACATACATATATCCTTTAATAAAAACCTCATTTTGAGGTATTAGCATAAAATTTTCTATTTACCGTATATAGATTACAGATAGTGTGTTTTCAATTTAGCAAATGGACAACGTTTGGCTTTAATAAAGAAAATAGTCATAAGAAGAATGGTAAAATTTTATAAATTTAAGTTTCAATTGAACTAATTTTTTGTTTCTTTATCTAGTTCTAGTAAGTAGAAAAAAATTAAACTTTTGGATTAATTTGTTCATTACTTTTATGGTATATTAACTAGAATCTCATATTTGTATGGAAAAATAGATACAAGGGAGAAGTCTTCGAAAAGTACAAGTATGCTATTAATGCTTCTTTCTCTGTTTTGCACTTCATTGACACAAGTAGACATATCAATTTCAATCGAATATTAACGTCTACTAAATGATACACGTGTGTATTAAATGTTGTTTCATGCATTAGGCTCGTTTTTATTTTTACTCCCAGACAAAACCATGTTCAAGATGTCAGTTTGTGGTCTACTTCTTGCTACCACAATGCTGTTTTTGATTGTTACCAGGAGTGTTTCGGAGTCATCATCGCTCACTGAAACTAACAGGTAACGTTCTCGTCTAAATAATTTCTTAAATCTGTTCCAGTCTTCATTCGAACAAACTACAAACATCGTCACTAAATTGCTTCAACATTCAAATAACGTATCAGGTGACATAATTTCTACTTTACTTTGATATTGACTGAAATTAACAAGTAACTTCAATGAAATATTAACAAATAACATTTTTATTAGATTATCCAAACATTCACTGAAAAATTACAGGTACGAGCTTAATCAGAGCACCTTTCTTTGAAATTGTAATAGCGATAATTAGACATATCTGGAAATATCAAGAAATATTCCAAAAATGTTCTGATGTTTGACTAAAGAAGATTAAAGTGTATATATATAAAACAAATATTTATTAACAGTTTCTGTGTGAGCTTATATTTTTTTATGTTACAGAAATTTGTTGCGTTCTAAAATGTCATGTTCTATTAAAAGAAAATGTCCTAAATAATATATTTATTACCATTATCCAAAATATTCTCATTTATAATCTTGATATTTGTAAATGTTACATATTTCATTAGATTCTTATAACAAATAACAAAGTCTGAATAACTTCACTGCTTTTATATAGCAAGAGGTGTTTGAGGCTAGTACATTGATCCATACAAATTAGGATACTTTATGTAAAAACATATTATAATAGAAACGTTATTCCCACTAAACTTGGGACTGCGAAATAAAACAAAATTCTCGAAAATTCCGTTTTATATTATTGTCAGAAGGTGAAGCGGAATGATGTACAAACATATACTTTTTGCTGGGATGAAGCGAGAGCTTCAAACGATGTGAAGCAATACTGGGCAGGCGCAGTTTAAGGTTTAAATTAAACTTGATCTTTAAATTGCTAAGTATAACCACTGGCACTGTTGTGCAAATTTTTGAATTATAAATTAATATTAGTTTGTTTTAAATCTTTGTTTGGAGTCTTTCTGTGCAGGGGGTTCGATTCCCCTCGGTGGGCTGAGCAGATAGCCCGATGTGGCTTTGCTATAAGAAAAACACACACAAACACAAACATACTTTCTGTGCATTGGAATGAAATTTTTATTGTGAAACCCTGACGCTTCCGAGCTCCAATACATAAGTGTCAGTTAATAAAATAACAACTCATATTTTCACAAGGAAATAATATTTTCAAACTGAGAATGCTTAGCAAACACCGCAAGAATCAGATTATGAAACTCGGAATTTTTCAGAAAATAAATGAAAGTATATTTTGTAGTTTAAAGTCAAAAGCTTTAGCTTTTAACACATTTAAGACATTTCAGGTACTAAGTTTAATATGAAAATAATAAAAGTTTTCATGCTTTTTATTTGTTTTTGAATTTCGCGCAAAACTACATGAGAGCTATCTGCGCTAGCCGTCCCTAATTTTGCAGTGTAAGACTAGAGGAAAGGCAGCTAGTCATCACCACTCACCGAATTTTATTTTGCGAATAAAATATTGTTGACATTTTCAGAAGTTTGACTAAACCTAAAAGTAAATCATCCGCCAACTGAAAAAAATAAAAAGTTTATGTTTTCTTAAAATTGGTTGATCTTATGTTTGGTCAAATAGTTAAACGTAATAAAATATTGAGGATTTTACTAATATTTCATTTCGTTTTTAAACCATGAAAATTTGTTACATTCTTTCTAACATGTAATAAGAAAGAGGCTTTTTCAGACTTCCTGCGAGATTCATTCCAGCTTTCAAGGGAGCATCCCTCTCTGTTACACGAATATTCTTTGTACATTTAACAAATGAATGTTTTGTTCGCTGAGTCAAAGTTTTTATTTGTTTCCAAGTTTGAGACTCCAGAATATAACTTAAGAAAATCTTCATGAGAAGTTAACTCCATCGAGAGACGCTATAGTTAGCAGAGGAAAAGAAAAGCAATCTGAAAACTAATGAGAACTGCATCGCCTACTTTCCTAACCCTGGCATATCAAGTGCTCCACGGGCAACAGCCACACTTCTTGATCATGATAGAAGCCCTCTTTAGATGGGTACACATTAGGCCCAAAGAACTAGTTATATATCATGACAACAAAACACTATATAACTTGTTTTTGTGTTGTTGTTGCTCCTTTTTTAACGTAAGTGAAAATGTCCGGTAGTACTAGAAAAGGAGTTTTATTAACAAGACCACGTTCAAACCTCTCGGCTAACACATTTTAATCTTAACTGGATTTTATTTTCTTCGCATTTTTTGCTGAATCAAAGCCCTTCTTTTACCGACAATGAACTTTTTAAACCATTACCAAACGTGTGATAGCTTTACTGCAAATGCTTTCGGACGTCTGTTTTCGCCTTGATTTTTGGTATTTTTTTCAACATTATATAAGCCCACTATCCAAAGACATAAATCTTAGCTTAATAAAATAGCACAGATATAGCACATTTTGTAGCTATATCCTTCAAAATCAACATTTTCTGACGACAAAGTAAATGAAAGTTACGAATGATCAGGATGATTATGAGATGCTATTAAGTTTATAACTTTTAATTCGTTACTTTAACTTCTTTTTATTAAAAAGTTTTCAGTCTTGAGTAGGAACGGTGATGAGAGGCTGAGGCTTGCTAAAACTGAAGCGACTCTTAAACGTGGTTTAGCCCCCAACAAAAAATTCTCGTTACTAAAGCTCTTCTACTTCCTAAATATTACGGTATGTCCACGAAACGTAGAGTAGTCCTTTTACTGTTTTGTCTTAATTGTACAATGTTATATTTCATCGATGTATTATCTCGTTTCCTCAACTGTTATTGTCAACAAGCAGGTATTCTAATTGTACGTTAATGAACGTTTTCGTATGCACCTTAATGTGAAAAATTATTTAGATTTATGGACCTTTTTTTTGTCAGCCTGAGACGATCTCTTGTTGAAATTAACAACCCCGCTGACGTTCTAGGAGTCTTAGCTTACCTGCAGTCAAGCATACTGAGGGCACAAGAAATTTCCAAGTAAGACCTAGCCCTACCGTTTATGTTGTTATTTTTATGTAATTCCCTGTCATTGATTTGTTCTTTCCATAATTCAAATAATACCCAGACATTTCCAACGAAATACATTTGAACATAAATATTAAATTAATTTTATTTTACTTAAAAGTGAAAATAAGAACGATAAGAATAAACTAATAAACATAAACTTAGCGATTATCATAACCTTTAAAAGATAAATTATCCAAACTGTTTCACGTGTTAATACTATTATTAAACATTAAATGTCTATATGTTTTCCATTTAATTCCTCAAGTTTGTCATTTACAATTTCAATGTTCAAATATCAGCAGTTTCCGTTCTTTACTATCATAAAGACTGTAATAAATAACACAAAGACTGTTTACAAGATTTAATCATTTTTATAGACCCATTAGGGAATTCTATTAATGTAAAAATAAGATTTTTTTAAAAAATGTATTAATTTCTTCAAATATTATAGTAAATTGTGAATCAACTTGCAAATTTTATTGCAAATGGAAGTTTTTAATGAAGAAATGGTAGTTTTTGTAAATATTTATGTAGGATATAACGTCTTTAGTGCCTTTTCCCGCTGATATAATCAATGTTGTTGGCTATGCACTGTTAATTTGATGGATCAACTTTAAGAAGATATGTAAATCACGGAACACCGAAAACCGCCGTTTTACTTAAAATAACTAATACCAGCAGATGGCGCATCTTCAATAAACATTCGTCATAGTCGTCTTCATTTACATTTGCTAGATAAAATGTGCCAATTTCTGACTGATGTCATAATGTCTCTCTCTATCTCTATGTTCCATATCCTAACGGGACGTTGGAGACCATGGTCTTCAAAAGATCTCTTCTCTTTGATATAAGTCAACCTCTGCCTTACACGATCTTTCATTCATTCACTCTTCCAAGTTACGACTAGACTTTTAATTTCTTCTTTCCACATAACTAGTCCAAGAAACTCCTACTGTCTTTTTCTGATGTCAGTCAGTAGCTTCCTTCTGCAATCTGCTCTCAACAAAATATCTTCATTTGACGTGTTACTTCTCTAACTCACCTTGAAGATTTCAATTCTGTTTATCATACTTGCCAATACTGCCCAATGTTCTGATGCCTACGTAAGAACTGGTATAACATAGCAATCCATAACTTTTAATTTCATCCTCATAGAAATTTTACTACATGTCAGAATCTGTTTCTTTTTCAGAAATGTGTATTTTGCCGTTCCTATTTAGTCTCTGTTTTATTTCATAATCACAAGTACTATCTGATGTTATTCATCTTTCCAAAAAGTTGAATTTATTGACCTGCCTTATCTGTTTCTCATCTGACAATAAATACAGGAATGATCTCCTTTGTAATTACCACACATTGCGTTTTCCTACAGTTAATATTTAAACCCGTCTTCTAATTTTCACTAACAATTAATAACCAATTACCTAATAACTATTTACATCGGTAATGCATTATGTTTGGTATTTTAGGATGTGCACACATATATAAAAGAATTAGGATAGGTGAACTGTCATGTGGTTTTATTTATTTATTTACGGAAATTATTTACAGTGAAAAGAGAGGACTTGACTTAGGCCTGTCTCGCGGTTTTTCCGGTAGTCAAGCGGCTAAGCATCGTATGGGGCTTGCAGCAGCAAAATTTGCTGGTGGTCCCGGTAGACGGCGCCGTGATTTAAGCCAGAAGGAATAAAGAAACGTCTAAATATTGCTAAACAAAGACAATGACGCTAATAAACAAAACTTTTTTCTAACTGTTCACCTAATTAGCATACTTTAAAACATAGTGGAATTTCTTAAAAATAGAAATACTTGTTCTAATAGTTCTAGTATCAAGTCGTAAAGTTTGAAACAAAAAGTAAATTTCTTTTATGTACTAAAATAATAAAAGTTAGTGTAACAATAAAACTTTTGTTTGCATAAATAACATTGATAGAGTATTTATTTGTTGTTGTTTTTAAAAAGGTTCTTAGTAATGATATAGAATGAAGTATTTTCCTCTTGCCAGTCAAGAGAAATTTCACCCACGAAAACTAAAACAATTGTTCATAAATTATTGAAACTTGCCGTCTATAAAACAAAACTTGTAACGATTTTTTTAAAATATTCAAAGTTTAATTACGTTTCTCTCTGTTTTTGTTTTCCTATATACACGACCATATCGTGCTCACCAGATATATTTTTGAAGCTTCTACATAAAGTTTAACTGTCATAATTTTGAGTATTAATAATAATTTACAAATATTGACTGGGTTACACCATCAATGCACCTTTACTTTTTATCTTACAAATAATAGCTTAAGCACAAGCTTCAAATCATTTGTTTTTATCACGCACGATTGGTTCATTTGTTGTTGTTTTTAGTTTAAAGTAAGATACAATAATATGTGCTTACATTTAATTACGAATTTGTATTTCAAAATTATATCCTCACTTTTAATATTTTTATAAAATAAAATTGCCTTCACGTGTTGGTGCTTTTGGTTTGCATTGTTTTTGGCACAAAAGTACAAAACGAACTATCTCCTGCTTCTTCATGAAGAACCAAACTTCCAGATTTTATCTTTATGAACAGGCAAACTTAGAGCTGACCCACAGAAGGACAACATAAAATGGTTTGATATGGTGTAAAATGTATACCCCTATTGGTAGTGAATAGTACTAAAACACATTAGTAATTTGAACGTTAAATGGTAGCATCTGTTTTATTAAATGTTAAAACTAAATCTAAGTTTAGGTCATACTACACAAAATCTGAATATATAATAGATTTTACAGCAATTTTACGTTGTGTGACTGACAAGCTACACCTATTCCACAAATAGTTACTTGAAGGAGCTAACCATAATCAATATAAGAAGGTCGGGAATACTTAGAAAAAGTGCTGTCAAAGAAATGGTCTCACGCTAACATTCTTAAAAGTAAAAACTGCTACTGATATTCAAGACAACAAGTTTAATTATACATTTCAAGAAATACTTAACGTAGTCCAAAATAAATTACTTAAACGCACCATCTACGAGAAATATAAAGTTTTCAAACAACTCAGTCACCGCGAAATAACACATCGCACTGATCTAGCAAAAATTTGTTCAACAACCGATTTTGCCAAATCATCAACAACCATGTTTACAAACTGAACTTGAAAATCAAACAATACCTAAACAAAAATGTAAAGAATCTAGGAAAAAAAATGAGAATAAAACTGCAAACTCTTCATAAAGCTTCGCAAAACATAATATCATCAACTTATCTGACACACCCCTAAATAAAAGTAAAATTGAGTGCCTTAAAATACGCCTAAGAACTAACATACAAATAAGTATCGAATAACTGAAAAAAATTTAGTTTGGCAGTGAACAAGATTTAAAAGAACCAGAAGTTCCAATTCAACAAATTATAGATAATTAGGCTGCTTAACCTTTAAGGTCAGAAATTGAGTACGATGCATCAATGGTAGAACTCTTCAACTCTACGGACTGCCAAAACGTTATCAAACACATAAAAAATGCGCTTCATAAAATTAGTCTAATTTTCCGTTTACACTAAGCTTGCCAAATATCTAACTTGAATTGTTTCAGCATGCAACGACGTAGATAAAATCACCAAACACACCCTACAATTTATACCACCCCAAATTCATCTGAAAAAGATCAGTTGATCCAAATTACGAAATATGAAAAAATAAGCAATCCTGCCGATGCTTATAAACTAACTGAAATTAAAATGCATGGATCATTTCTAGAATTTGAAAAAGTATGCAATCAATAATGCATTTGAACTTGAAAATAAAAGTTAAGTTCCTAGACAAAAAAGATTTCATGAACAATATGATATTGCTGTAAATATATCCAGTGCACATTCAGATGTCTAGGTGAAAATACCAGAGCGAGTACCTTGTGCTAATACGTATGTTGTGCAACACGCACACTTGGTGCTGAGTGATTTTATTCAGTCCGTACTGAGAATTTAAAACTTTAATTATTTGCTTCAGGACATTTTGGAACAAACTATTAGTAAATAGGCTTTACTGTCAGTACCAGTGAAATCTAATTCTGATACAACATTAGAATAATTATGTTCCATCCCATGATCTTCACCCAATGATTGTTTGGAAGCTTTGCGTTATAAATTTACCAATGTGCTAAAGACAATAATTGTAGTTACAAATGACAAAAAAATCTTACGAACTTAATGAAACCAGTTTTTCATTAAATATCTACAGCCGTTTAAAATCGTGTTTCCCATCATAATTGAAATAAATATATTAATATACCTAAGCTGCTTCAACCAAATACACAGGAGCTGAGTAAAGTATCTGGATTGTTACAGAGTTCTTATAATGAAATAACGTTCTTGTGAAACAAGTTCAATTAATTAAAATAAAAGGCAACAAAAATTATCACAGTCTCAAGCACTGAAAGAAAATTTCGAGTCAGGTAAATTAGTAAAGTTTTGCAATATATTCATAATAAATATTGCAATAAGAATTAAAAGAAACAGTGATAGCGGTAATGATACGGACTTTCAATGCAAAAATTTGGGTTTCGATACCCATGGTAGGCACAGCACAGATATCCCGTTGTGTAACATTGCGCTTAATCACAAAATAACAACGTAATGAAAAAATAGGCACAGAGCTGATTTTCGTGACATCTATTGTTATTTTAATATACTATTTCACAAATTTCGATACTTTCTCGCAAGTAACGATAATATCTCGAATAGATAGATGGCTGGTTTTGCTGGATTGACTAACCACTTACGTAAACTATAGGCTGTTGAGCTTAATAAAAACGTGTCAAGTGTGTTGGATGAAATATAGGAAGTTGCCAGGACTGAAATGTACTTAAATTTGTGATGACGAGAAAACCCACTTGTAGTGAAAAATATATATGTAAAAACCTGACGATGACTGAAGAAGGTCGAAACGTTGTTTGCTCCTCTGCATAAAAATTTTTCTCAACCCAAACCAGCCGTTTATATACATATATGTACTTAAATTTATTTTTAGTTTTATTGGACTATTCTGTAAGGTTTTCCTTTTTTTTTTTCTTCTTTCGTCAGTGGTGGTGTTTTATCGTTAAACTGGTCAAGTCAGAAAGTTTTACGAACTATTTATTGAAGTTCTAAATTTGTTAAGTTTAATGAAAACTTACCAATTGTGGATACAAAAGAAAATGTTCCCCAATCTAAGTTCCACTGACATTTATTGTTGGATTGTTAACCTGTTTACAAGTTTGTTTGATTTTTTGTTAAGTACTTCAAAGAGCGGTAAAACAAATTGCCATACACTCATATCTGGTCTGAAAAATTATAGTTAATTAATATTTACCCTTTATTTTCTCGAATTAAAATTTAGATCTTTTACATCAGGATTCATATAAGACGATACATATGTAATATAACTGTGTTTTTAAATACGTATACTGCGAACCGTAAAATTTCATAAAAAAGAATAAAACAAAACTCTTCTCGCTTGAGCAATGCATTATCTAATTGAACTGACAAAACAGAGATTTTGTGATAAATTGAACATAGAAAGCCTTCATTGCTTCAACCAAAAGCATTTCAATAGCCTTCTTAAGAGAAATTTCTGTATATTTTTTTCAAAGCGCTTCGTAGATTCTTCTACCTTAAAATGATCATTTACCATATTTACAGCACTCTTTTAAAAAGTGTCTAGTCCCGTTTTAATAAGTGCTACCTTTTAAAGTAAAATCATTTAACGTTTATTCTGTGAATATGTAACCTACAAACATTTTAGGTCCAGCATATTAAATTCGAATTTATTATTTTAAACATTTCTAAAAAGAGTTTCGTGATAACGAGAAACCCACTTTAAGTGAAAATATATCTCAGGACGGCTGGTATGGGTATTAACACTTTCACTAATAAAGCAGAGAACAACGTTTCGACCTTCTTAGGTCATATTCAGGTTCTCTGCTTTACCAGTGAAAGTGTTAATACCCATACCAGCCGACCTGAAATACATTTTTAAAGAGGTTATTTGAACAATAATCAGAACAGAAAAGGACAGCAAAAACAAAGAAAGATGATTGATGAATCGATGGATATGATGAAGGAATTTATAATTTAAAATATTATAACAATGAAGATAATTTGATGCCCATCATAGAGAAATATCCATTTATATTATATCGTTATGCCTGAAGTCGTCTGTAAGGTACGTCATAAGCAATTCTCTTCTTTATTTCCTGATAGTTGAAACAGTATTACATAAATTGGAATAAACACAACGAAATGATATTATGTCTACTGTATTTATCCAAAGTACTTCGCAAATTCTTCAACTTTAAAATTGTTGTCTACTGTACTTATCCGAAGCGCTTCGTGGATTCTTTAACAGTGAAGTGGTTGTTTGCCTGTTGTGTTCATACTAAGAATTACAGAGATTCATTATTCAGGTCCATATTTCTTATTATATGTAATATATCCGGTGTTCAAAATAGTTTTTAAACTATAGATATGCGTATGTCTGTGGTTTGACTGAATATATCGATTAAATTGCTTTTGCGAATAACCTCTTTAGTTTAATATTTAATGTAAGTCACTAGAACCTTGTAACACGCACAGTAAAGGATGGTCACGGCGAAAGGGTTAAAGAAAGCAAATAGCTTAGAGACAACGTGAAAATTTCTTATAAATTGTAATTTAATTTGTGATAAGCTGATAACTGTTTTGCTTACTACGAAATTTGAATAAACAAAAAAACTGGCAATAAAAAGCCTTATTCAATGGAATGTGCGTATATGTCTATAAATGTTAATTACATTAATTGATTACAAAAAATTACAAAAAGAATTGATAGATTGAACACGATTAATGTAGTTTATCAATAAATGTCACTAACTGTTTCCATTCTCATTATCTACTTTAAACCTTTCTGTTTGTTGGTCACTAGCATTACAAATGATATTAACAAGTCTCCAATCAGAATATATTTTCGGCTCTTATCTCTCATGAATGAATGAATGTAATATATCATATATTTATAAGATAAAATTATATAAAGCGCAAAGTTACATAATAGGCCATCTACGCTCTTCTCGCAACCTCGGATCTTAATGTTGTAATTCCTAAAACTTGCTGCTGATGCAATAGGGAACTGTTTTTTTTTTTAAATCACAAACCTGATGACGCATAAAATGTTGATATCCAAAAACCCCTTATTTTATTCATTTTAATTGATTTTTATTTTTTATGCATTCTACACCTTTCAAGTAACAGTGGATTAAAATGACCACATAAAATTTCGTGATGTTTCTACCTTAGGACATCGGTAATCATTATTAACTGTGATTCGTGGTGTTCAGTTTTGATAATATCTTAAGATCATAGGGTTATTTATAACAATATAATTTAAGACAAGATACTCATCCAAATAATTATTGTTTCCACATGGTGCGTTCATAACATTTTATATAAAAATAATAGTTTAGTTTGTTTATAATTAAGCATATAAATCTACTGAATGGGCAATCTATTCTCTGTTCATCATGGGTATCGAAATACGGATTCTAAGGTTGTAAGTCCGCATATATACCGCTGTAACACTTAGGGCTCTAGTTTTTGAAACATATGTTAAATCAGATATTTTAAATTTGCGTGTTTGCTTGATACCCATACCATCATTTGTCACATAATAAAAGAAGGTCATCAGGTAATATAACAACTCAGAAAACGTATGAAGAAAGTATGTGCCAGGAAAGTATAAATGTGACTTTGTAATCTTCACAGACGGTTTGTTATTTTGTTTTCTGGAATTTAGCGTAATGCTGCTCGAGAGCTATTTACGCGAGCCGTCCTGAATTTAGAAAGAAATGATAGGCTAGAGAGAATGCAGCTAGTAAACACTACCTATCGCCAACTCTTGGGCTATTCTCATATCAATGAAAAGTGGGAATAATCATTACATGTAATGTACAGATTTTATTCCCCATGCAAAGTCGTGACAGCTTAATCTGCTATATGTTCATTAGCCGATCATGTCTGCTGCTTACCTTGTCTGATTTCTCTCTCAACTTCAGTTACCATTTCCATATGTTTTTTTTTTATTTAGCAATAATTTTTATTTATATTTATTTGCTTAGTTTTTTATAAGATGGTGTACGTGGGTTACTAGATTATAAAGTGTATTCTAAAGCTTAAATTGTGCATAGAACAATATTGAAATAGGTAGTCAAAGAACGTGAAGACTGTTTCGCTCCATCAAATGATAAAATTATATTAGAACTAGGTAAGAGCTGGGTCTGTTGAGGAAATATGATGATGAACAAAAATTAGAAATCTTGGTTTCTAACTATTCGCCGGTTTTCGACTTTGTGAGGCTCTGAATAGCTGAAAAGCGGCATGTACACCGGAGATAGAACGACTGTGCCAGGTTGCTCTTCATATTTAGCTCCTGATAACATGTAAAGAAGAAAATTCAGATGATTTATGTATCACCTTAATACAAGCGTCTGTGCCACTCCTACACAGAGAATGCTAGTTCACTCTCCTATTCAATTTCCTGTGACATAAAGTGCAGTTGAAATTCAAAAGGGATCATTTCTCATAACACGTTTCTTCTCCTGGCAACGCCTAAGATTTAGGTACACACGGTTAACAAAAACAATTAACCATCCAATGAGATTTAGGAAATGTTTATCCGTTCTATTAAAGATAACAGTGATTTTAAATTGAATGAATCTAACCAATATTTAGTTTTAAGAAAATTAAGCGTCAAAATTTGTGTCTGAATTATGAGAAAACTTACTTATAAACTAAAATATCATATCAAAAACCAGTTAGACATCAGTGCAATCAACTGAATTTAGATAAAAAGCAGGCTTCATTTGACTGGTAGGCCTACTGTACAGAGAACAAGGGAATCAGTCGATACTGCTTGATGTAGAAAAACCATCATGTAATAACCTTTCATTAAAGATATTAAAAATTATTACTCAAACAATTATAAATGTTTTCGGGGTCATCAAGGTCTTTGCTCAATAGAGGTCAAGTTAACAGTGGTTGTTTATAGGGCGTCTTGAGAGTCAAAGTTAGCTATTCAAATATTATACTGAAGATTCATTACTACGTTACCTGTTTATATCAACTGGAAAAAGAAAAGAATATATTAGCGAGTTAAAATTTGACAAATACTATTTATAAGCTTATATTCATAATTTTGTTATCTTTGTATGCAAGAAGTAAATAAAAAACTGTCAATCAGTTGCTTTTTCAAGTATATTTAATCTAATTTCAGGTAATAATTACAAGATCTAGAACTTCTCAGAAAAGATGAATTGAAAAAAAATCAGAAGAAAATGTATTTTAACAAAGTGTTCCTTTATTACTTATTATTTTTGAAGATTCCCTGGAGAGTAAAACCTGCAATAGAAAAGAAAACTATAAGTTGATAGACTTGTTGACTTGTTTAAGAAAAATACCCACAACAGAGATGAAAATTACCAAAGTTGATAAAAAATATTGTTGGCTTTGCTTTAGATTAAACTTATTTGTTTAATATCATTTGTTTGCTGTAAAATGTAGTTTTGAGAGCGTCAATGTAAAGACAAAATCAACAATACTGTGATAATAATATTTATGATAAACTTACGATATATTAGATTTCTAAAGCGTAATTTGCTCCAACAAAAACAATTTCAGTATGTGTTCATCTGTTTCTTGTTAAACTAGGTAAAGTTTTAATAATCAGAATTTCTATCTTTCTTTCATATTTGTACTTTTACAAAAAACTTTAAAGAGAAATAAGAAAAATAGATATGATGTGTAACTGAGTACTTATTTTAAAGAAATCTATTTCAGTACAACCTGGAAAATCACCATCATCACAAGAAGACATTAGTGTAAAGTACGGGTTAAACAACTTGATAGTTAAGTTTTTGATAGTCAGAAAAGTTGGAAAGTTTTTTTAATTTTCTCTCTTTCCCATTCCATCTTCTCCTAATTTTTGTTTCGCTTGCTTCATTTATCAGCCAGAACCAGACACGAAGATCACATTGCAGGCTCATTAGTTTAGAAAAGAATAATATATTACTAATTGTTGTTCTTCTTACCTTCTACCTACACAACATTCTGGTTCATTTCTTTTGATGGTGTTTAGGAAGAAATGAGCGTAGCAATCTCATAAGTCTAGAAGGAGATCCAGGTTTGGGAACGTCAGAAGAGATTGACCCTCGTCTCTTTCCTGGTGAGTGTTCGGAAGACCAGAATTTTTGCTCATCTACAGCGCTCACTAGGTCCTTGTAGTCACAGCTGTGTGACATGCCTGCGTTGAGAAAGCAGGTTCGTTTCCTAACATAAACGTGACACTTATTTCCCTCGTCAACTCAGCTGGTCGTTATAGATTGGAATTAACGTAAGCAATTTTTAACACCTTCAATTATGTCTCTTAATAGACAGATATTCACATCCGCAACTTAAATTGAGAGAGATTAGAATTAGCTCACATGATATAATAATACTACTTCACGGTACATTCGTGTAATTAATTACACATTTTCATTATTAGTAAACATTTCCAAACTGTTGTATTTTCAAATAATTGTAGTTACTACGTCTGCTCTTTTTTATCCTTGATGCCTTTCCGACAACTCTATACTATTAAATCTACTTCTCGAATATGGATTTAACTACAAAAACCTTAATAACAATAGTGAATTAGCTTCATGAATGTATGACTCCATGATATGTAATTAGCTTCTTGAACGTGTAATGTAGTTCCATAATGTAGAATATGTTTCACATACGTCAAAATTAATCTACAGCGTGCAATTACGTTCATTAATAAATGTGTTTTTATAATAAAAAATCAACTTGGTGAACACGGGTGTGATTCTGTAGTGTAGAGTCGTCTTCATAAAAGTGAAGTTTGTACTATAATGTAAAATCAACTTTGTCAATGTGTGATACCATGATATTGGATTAACTTCACAAAAGTGCAGATGATTCTGTAGTGTAGAAAACTTCCTGAACATGGAAGTGATTATGTGATGTGTATGTGTAACTATATGATGCAAAATCACTTTACGAACAATAACGTGTAATTAGCTTCGCGAATAGTTACGACATTTATATAAAAATCAGTTTCAGAAACACAAAAGTGGTTCTATAATGTGGAACGCAAGCTGAAATCAAATACACAAACGTTACTGTGGAATGAACATTAAAAATAAATAAAATGTGGTTCTGTGATATAAAATCAGATTCGCCGACATTGATTATCTAATTATTTGGAAATGGTTCTGATTTTCCTAAAATAATTAACTAAATTATTATGAGTTTACAAATTAACTGAAAATTAATTGGACTTGATATCAAATATGAAAGAAAATTGTTGGAAGACGTTTTGTGTGCTTTATACACTGCTCTAAACAACTAAGGAATAATCAGTTTTCATTATCTAATCGTCGTTATCAAATAGTGTAAATAATACATCTGAGTTCATTTACGTAATAAACAAGCGTCTAGTAAAGGTTATTGAAACACAGTGTGTTATAAACTAACAAGTTGAATAAGACAAGAGAATGAAAGAAATCCAGACTGGGATTTAACATTACAGTACCACACTGAAGTCATATGGACACATTCATGATGCGAAAAGCAACAGATCAGATAAAAGCTAGTCGACGTTTCAGAGTGAGAGTAAATTTCCCAGCGTGTGGTTAGGGGAACGTGGAGTCACTAAGAGACCATCAATACAGTTAGTAGGAGATTGGAATAGGTCGTACTACTGTCGACAATCCCACATTATAATTGCATGGAATCGACGTAAACTATACAGATTCAGCTTCCCAACTGAATAACTCTTCAGAACAGTAACTGAGCATGTAAAACATCAGAAGGGAGCTTCACAAACTTGGTTTTTATATCGGACAATCAATGATGCGCAAATCCTTTTATCTACAATATAGTAGTTGTCAATAACATTTTTACTGGTGAAATTACATCGTGGAAAATGTTTTGTTCCCAGGCACATCACGCGTCACACAATAGCCATATACGGGACGTGCAAACATTTGGAGAGTGATCAGGATATGATACGATCTTCATTTTCACCCTATTACGACAGTTTAAATGCCATTTCATCGCGTTTGTTGACTTGCGTTCACAATTTTTATTAAACTACTATTTTATTAATTTATGTCAATAAGTTTGTTATTAATGTGTAGTTATAATTAAAATATTAGTATTAAATATTAGTTAATTTCTTAACTTAAAAGCAAATATTAAAAGAACACACTTAAATATTGATTTTTGTAAGTCGCATGGTATGTTGAATGCAGCACTGGTTCAAATTAAATGTTTGTGATTTTGTGTATTGACAAGCTAGAATATAAAATAAGAACCCCGTATATTTTTATACTACTGGCATATGGCTTGTGTACTGAATCAAATACATTAGCCCATTTCATCTCTTTCAGTTTTTGGAAATTACCTCTTTCATACACTTTCAGTCTATTTTATCGTGTTGGAAGGTCACCTTATTCTTTCGTATCAAAATTTCAAGAAGATGTATTATATTTTTAGTCTACTCGAATTTCGTATTTTAGATCTCACTACAGCTTAGTTACTATGCTTGATAAATTAAAATGGGATTCTATGGTGTCTGTATAGTAATTTATGATTTTTGGTTATTCAACTGTATATATATTTCTGTAAACAAATATTTCACATCATCCACAAGTGGAATTTTAATAGGCTTAGAAACCTACGTCAAGCGGCAATTGAGTATAAAGGTCGTAGCTAAAATAGATAAGTGTTTGCTTTAATTATTTATTTACTGTTCTATATCTTAACAAATGTTTTATTTCTAAATTGTTATAATTAATATACATATATGATGTATAATAATTGAAAGGTGATTATATATTACAAAATATTAGTCTACTGAAACACAGCCAAGACAGGTTACTTTGTAAAGACTAAGGGTCAGTCTTATATTATTGGATGCGGTAACAAACGTGCACCATATAAATGCTAGTTTTACAATGTTAGCCAAACACGATTGAAAGGTCAATGTAACAAAATAATCTGTAGTAATTCTACATTGGGCCGCCATGGCCAGGTGAGTTAAGGCATTCGACTTGTAAGCTGAGGGTCGCGGGTTCCAATCCTCGTCGTACCAAACATGTTCGCGATTTTAGTCATGGGAGCGTTATAATATGACGGTCAATCCCACTATGCGTTGGTAAAAGAGTAGCCCAAGAGTTGGAAGTTGGTGGTGATGACTAGCTACCTTCTCTCTAGCCTTACACTGCTAAATTAGGGACGGCTAGCTCAGATAGCCCTCGAGTAGCTTTGCGCGAAATTCACAGAAACAAACAGTAATTCTACAACGCAATAAATATTATTTATATTCATTTTCCAATTAATTGTGGTGGTTACGAGGCCAGTGAAATTGACAGACCCCATATAGATATGGTGGAGAAAATAAGGGACAGCATATAAAGTCTTACCCAAAAACATTAAAAATGTATTTAAGATGTTTTAGAGATTATACAAATAATATTTGAGATTTTTAGAATGAAGAAAAGTTTTTAATCATAACTCGAAAATCACTTCACACTCGGACTTGTAACGAAACAGACTAGATATTTAAAAAAAATCTTTAGTAAAAGTAATCCATTAAAAATCAGATTTTTTGTGTACAAAAAAAAAATATACGAACTCATGTATATTGTACCAAGCCTGTCGCGAAATGTTCAAGGAAGAATTACACACATGTAGTTGTGGTAGCCTAATGGTCTAAGTAGGGTGCATAATTCGTGCCCACATTGACCTTTGTGTGTTATGACATAGCATCATCACTGTGGATATCACACAGCACAGGAATTCAGTCTTAAAACCATTAGTGTTGTAATGTTCAGGTGCAGTTTGTCAGAACTATTTTCTAATGGACGATAATTAATCCCTAATAAACTGGTTAGCAAATTCCGGAGAAAGAAGATGATATATACAGGCCAACAAGCTTACTAAACTGAAGTTTATTACGTACGGGATTCTGTAGGAAAACGTTTTAAAGTACGTGATTCAGGTTCAAACAGTGTTAATGAACTGGAAAAAGTAACGCTGATAAAGGAGTGAGCTCCATTTTTATTTTATTTTTTGAGAATGTTACCCCCGAACCGAACAAAGATTTAAACCCATCGTTATAATATTGCTAAGCGATTAACTCTGTGACAAATTAAGACAGATTAAGAAAACAACAACAACAATTCTGTATCGGCATGAACATGAAATTGCCTATTAAAAAAAGCAAATAAATTAATTTTATTATATGCACAACTTTTTTGCATACTCATACGTTTATTGACAGTTATAATAACAACATCTTAGACAACTAATGAAACTAATGTTTTATGACATAATCTACAACCCCAAGAAACCATCAAGGTTAAAGGTTAGGTTAACATTTTTAGTCGCTTGCGTGTTTAACTTAACAGATCACCATTATTTTCATGTTACTTTAATCTTCCTCTAAATGATCTACATATTCCGCTTTTATATCTCTGTCATATTGGCTGATTTTTTACAAGGATGTTTACTTAAATCAAAATTTAAGAAAGTTATTAAAAGGTGTTACTAAATGCAAAGGAATTTGGCTAGATAATATACGTATGATGCTAAAGAACTATTGCTAAAATATATCGATACATAACGTATCTGTCAGTGATAAATTAAATAGCAGAACAATTTTCCATTGAAGAAGAAACTGGGTAGATTTATAAATAAAAAGAAAGTATTTTTATAATGATCTACATATTTCACAAACAGAGTTTATACATATACACAAATATATGTATTTGTTCTGAGTAAACTGGGATGTTACGTGAGTACCATCTTCGTATTCTCTCTTTTCTTCGTTTTGAACATAAGAAAGGAAAATAACTACATGTTTTTGAACAGATTATTGACTCGTTCATGTTGCTTGCGTTTGTTTATGTAATAGGGCAAGGATTAAAAAATATTAGGGAGCAAGATTAGGGCAAGTTCTCTCTCTCCAAACAACTGTATCTCTGAGCTATATAGGAAATCATCTCCAGTTCATGAGCAGAAAAGGAAATATATTTAAAAAAAAAAAAAGTGTTATCTAAGTGACAAGTAAATGCTTCAGAAAAAAAGAGGGTTTAATGGAGAAGAAACCATGCGTATAAAACGTAGAGTACATTAAACAAAAGGAACAAAGTATAACAGATCCAGTCGAATTTGTGAATTTGTTGTTGAAAATAATTGTTAGCAATTTTAATAGTTATTCGTTATACTTCGTCTGACGTGTTACAGTGGCTATTACATTACTGAACTTAAAAATTTGCATATTCAATCTTGGGAGAAAAAGTCCAAACTTATTTCGAATATGTTTGAGGCAAAATGCTCTTTGTGATATTTTATATGATACTTTTTACTATAAAGCAAACACGTAATACAGAAAACAGCATTTGTTATAGAGTAAACTCTATAACAGGCAGCTTCTTCTAGTGTTTTGTTTCTGATCTATGAATACACACGACATGAAACAACATTCAGCAAAAAAAATGTTTCTAAATAATAATTATAGTGTTAATATAAACATGATTATTCATCAGAGAAGTTAAAAATTAGACTCCTGTAAAGATAGAAGACAATTAGTTTGAAATATCTGAAACTGAATGCAAAATATAGGGTATGGCATTAAATTAAGGAATATGAAAACATATAGAATATTTGAGATTGATAAATATAAAGCAATAAAAAAATTAACAAATAAATCAGAACAGTTTATCACGCATAATGAGGAAGGATAGGTAAATATAAGTACTGTAGTATTATTAACTAGAATGTATAAAAAAATTCAGAAGATTAAGTGGAACAAAGACAATTTATTTTAAGAGATAAGGTGAATATTTTCAACATATTTTTTTTAAAGACTGAAAATCAAGACTTACTGAAGTTTCTCTAATCGAGCGTCAAGATCACGTAACATGTTTTTGATGTAGGACAGGCTTTTTCTTCGAGCAATGATGCCCTTCAGACTCCTAAAATACAAAAAAGTTTAGTTTTGTGTGAAAATACACAGTTATATAACGAAATAAACTAACTTTGATATAGTCTTACTGAGTTTCCCTTCTTGGTAAAACATCCCGCATAGTTTTCACAGTTTTTAGTAATAACGATTGTAAAAATAAAAATATCACTAAATTTGTTCAGCTTTACTAAATATACTCTGAATTTGTGGTTTTCTGATTTTAATATCTATTAGTATCATGATAGAAACTAAGGATGGCGAAAATTTTAAATAACGTAAACTATTAGGCGTCATAACCTATGAAGCAATCACCGAAACTCTGGAAGAATATATGACAGGCGAAATAACGATAATACAAATCAATATTGCTATAAAACACAATAAAAACAAAGATACAGACAGCATACAAGTAATATTACTCAAAAATGGAACTCAATTATTACTTAAACAACTCAAGGCACTTTTAATCTCTCTCTGAAAACATGGTATATACTGTATACCTGTGTCTCTTGGAAACAAGCGTATATTCTAATGTTTTTAAAGGATAAAAAACCAGCAAATAAGCCACAAAACTACAGACCAATCAACCTGACCAGCTGCACAGAAGGCCCGGTATGGTCAGGTGGCTAAGGCTCTCGACTTGTAACTCAAGGGTCGAAGGTTTAAATCCCCGTTACACCAAACATGCTCGCCCTTTCAGCCGTGGGGGTGTTATGATGTTTCGATTAATCCCACTATTCATTGGTAAAGAATAACCCAAGAGTTGGTGGTGAGTGGTGATGACTAGCTGCCTTCTCTCTAGTCTTACACTGCTAAATTAGGAACGGCAAGCGCAGATAGTACTTGTGTAGCTTTGTGCGAAATTCAAAACAAACCAATTTTAGAAAAATTTTAGAAAGAATAAGAAATTAAAGACTAAGCCTCTACCTAGAACACGATTCTAAATTATCGAAAGTACAAAACGGTTTCGGAAAATTTCAGCAAAACCACAGATCATTTAGTTAGATTGGCCGAAACTAATAGATAATTTTAACAAAATAGATGTACGGTTGTTTATCTTCTCGATTTAGAGAAGGCTTTCGATACAATCTGATATTCAGGTCTAAGGTCCTGAATGTTAGAAATGAAACTACCGCGAGGAGTTATTTGCTGGTTATCGAATTTTTCTAGAAAATAGAAAATGTCGCATAAATGTTCAGGGCACCTACTCGAAGTATTTTACTCCTGCAGGCAGTTGGGCCCATACCCTTCATCATATACGTAAGCGACATTTCTTTAAACGACCAAAATTACTGTTCTGCTTCACAAATCGCAGACGATGTAGCTGTTTGGAAGAATTCCGAAACAACCAACAATAACGATCACAAATTTACATCCCTCACTAAATAACACTGAATAATACTCTTCTAAGAAACTAATAAAAATAAACATACCAAAAAACAGAAATTCTAGTACTGTCAAAATTAAAGAAATTAATTAAAATAAGTTCCAAACTCTATTTTAATGGAACACTTCTCCAAACTGCTACATCAGCAAAATGTCTTGGTCTCTCCAATGACACAAAATTAATCTGGCAAAAGCATATAAATGAAATCTCAAACAAAATCTGGAAAAGAATAAATCAAATTAGAAGTCTGTCAAGAAATAATACAGGAACAATATCAACTATCATATTAAAAATATACAAACACTATATACCACCAATCATACAATACGTTTGTCCAGCTTGAATCAATGTCGTATCCACTAAAATTGAAATTAAATTACAGAAACAACAAAATGCAGCACTCACTAGCCCCTACAAAGTTCCACACTCAACAAACTCAAACTCCCTACATAAATACGTAAATACAGAACCACTCCATGACAGACGTCCAAGCAGATCATTCACATACTTCAAAAACAACTGAAATATAAACATATTACATGAATTAGATCGTTACATCACACATGGTGAGAGTGAGCCTGAGTAGCTCTTACCCTTAAATATGTACCATAAGTTTAATAATATACCACCTATCGTTAGACCTACTTAATTCATCATATTGTTGTCTTATAATATAGTGTATTAAAAAGGGTATTTGTGTAAATACACATAGAATGATGCAACAAACATGAAAACATTGGAATATATGGGCGAAATATATGTATATAGAGAGAGTGTGTCCAACTGTAAATCAAATGATGATCGTATGAACGTAAATGGACATAGCCCTGGTAGGGGTTTTGAATTCATCCGTGAACTTGTGAAAGCAATACCCTTTTTATGTTGTTCAACATTTAATAGTTTCCAGGTCCAGACAAGGATGTTAACAACGACAAAAGGAAATGCATAACCTTGATTAATAATGTTAATAATTGACATGGAGCTACTCTTATCAGACATAGAAATAGTTGGCCTCGATAAATAAATAAACTATTTTAATTTATAAAACAAAATTTTTAAAATTAAATTTCCATGAAAGAGATAGTAGTGTATTATATCAAATACACCAACAAAATACGACGGCTAGGAAATTATATTCTAACTCACTTTTCGAATTCATAATCAGTTGTTTCAAATGCCAGTGTGGCTACAATCAGTCCAAGGCATAACAACATCTTCACACCAGTTATCATCGTGTTTCCTAATATATAAATATATATATATGTGTACTTAAGTTTACTTAACTTCATCAAAATGTATTAATTTTCACTATAAATATATACATATATATATACACAAATATACTAAATATTTCACTTGAAAGTTGGAGTAAAACGCATTAATACCAAATAAATGGAATTAAAACTGATACTCGTTATAGAAAAATGTGGACTGACGACATAAAAAAGCACTAAGATTTAGCATAAAACTTTATCAATTTTATCAAACACCTTGAAAACATAAAACAAAGTCTATTCAATGTATTTTTATATTCTTTTCTTTAGTAAGGAAATAAACACAAATATACAAGCTAACTTACCATTAAAAATGTTAATTTTTAAACTTCAGTAGAATTTGATCACAGTAATTAACCAATATGACCAGTTCATACGAGTTACATAACAAAGTGTATCCATTCTTTGATAGATTGTTGAGGCAGAGTATTCATGACAAAACTTTGTAGAATAGACGGCAACTACCTGTTATGGGGACACAAGTGTAGAGAACGAGGTTTTCAAAAGTCTTCCACCTTTCTCAAGACTTGAAAACGAAAGGCGGAAGACTTTGGAAAACGTCGTCCTCTACATTTGTATCTCCACAACAAGCTTTAAGACTTGAAGATGAAAGTTTCATCAAAGAATATCCAGTTAAAGATTTTGTAAATTGTACACTTACTGGATTATACTTGAAATTTTCGTAAATAATTTAAACACCTTTTTGAGAAAGTTTTATAGCTTTGTTGAAAATGTAAAAAACTTTGTGATGTTACCAACGTATAAATTGTTTTTAAGTTTATTCAACAATTTGCCTAAATATTTCTCTTTCTCTTGGGTGTAAAAAAGAACCCACTAAAATGTATTGTAACCTGTTACAATTCTTAGCGTAAATCTACCACAGGTCCAGCATGACCAGGTGGTTAAGGCACTGGACTCGTAATCTGAAGGTCACGGCTTCGAATCCCCATCACGCCAAGCATGCTCGCCCTTTCAATCGTAGAGGTGTTATAATGTGACGATCAATCCCACTATTCGTTGGTGAAAGTGTAGTTCAAGTGTTAGGGGTGAGTGGTGATGACTAGCTGCCTTCCATCTAGTCTTACAATGCAAAATTAGGGACGGCTAGCGCAGATAACCCCCTCGTGCAGCTTTGCGCGAAATTCAAAAAACAAACAAATAAACCTACCATAAGTAATTCGATGACAACAAAAAGTTTCAAAGAAACAGGAGACTGATTTACTCCTCCAAAAATTGGAACCTTCTATCAAACTATGAGAGTTCTGGGTTTCTTTTCAACAAAGCTCTATTCTCAATTGGTTTGGTTTACTTATGTATTTGTTAATAGTTACTATCTTTTTCGAAACCTCTACGTTTTTCTCGTTTTTTGGGTGTTGTTATATCAATCCCACTATTCGTTGGTAAAAGAGTAGCCCAAGAGTTGGCGGTGGGTGGTGATGACTAGCTGCCTTCCCTCTAGTCTTACACTGCTAAATTAGGGACGGCTAGCACAGATAGCCCTCGAGTAGCTTTATGCGAAATTCAAAAACAAAAAACAAACAAGCAAGCGCAAGTAAAGTTCAGCCAAAAGAAAAAAGTTAGAAAACATTAAATTAGCCGGAAGTGTGCGTGACTGTTGGTTTAGCTGCAACAGACGATATTTTAAAGCGAGTTTCATAGTTTAACAAAGATAAGAATCAAAATTTGTCATGTCAAAGGGTGTTCTAAAGTAATTGAACTTGTCTCTGTGGATTTTGACGAAAAGGAGAAAATTATTTAAAGTTCTAGATACAACAGTGGTAATTCACGGGGTAACATAAGTGAATGTATCACACACTGTACAGTAAAAAAAAATAATTCGTCTTGTCAGTTGAATTTTAAAGAAACTGAATCACCTTGTGTGGACGTTTCACAAGAAAAGAGAACTGTATAAATTTTAGATAAAACTGTGATATTCTATAGTGTAAATAATTTTGTAAATACGTTTGACTTGTTTTGAATACACCTTTTTACTTTAAGAAAAAAGTGCACTGTTTATTGCCAACAAGTCACAAACACCTGCAGTAAAATAATTCCAGCCCACACATATACGTATACAAGCCCTGCTAATGTTAATTCGAGACGTTTACAAGGACACATGACCGAAACGTTTGACGTTAATTAAATAATAAAATCAAAGAACATTGAAATAATGAAAAGTGTTCAAAATTGGAAAATACCTGTCAAGATCAAAACTTTATTCGCAATATCTTGAGCAAAAGCCCCTCGTCAGCTAGTTTAAACCGAAACGTTGTGAATCTATGAAAAAATGTTTGTCATAGACGTTTGTTTTGCTTATTTAAAACACTTTTAGACTGTTTCATTGTTTTTCACGTCTTGTAGTCTTTCTTAATGAATTAAATCTTATTTGATTTACCACAACGAGATAACTTATACAAATAACGATTAAAATGTCATTGCATACTAATAGTGCATACAAGCAAAAATCGATGTCCTTTTACTGTTTAGTGTAATTTTTTAAAATAACTATGAGAAGGATATGAGGGCCACACATATATGTGAGTAGTTTGTACTTTGGTTTTAAGATTAATATGAAGGTGAAAAATACGTTCTTAGTTTTTTACATACAAAATAGTGC
Source organism: Tachypleus tridentatus (assembly GCF_004210375.1). NCBI lineage: Eukaryota > Metazoa > Arthropoda > Merostomata > Xiphosura > Limulidae > Tachypleus > Tachypleus tridentatus. Next base: position 34,912,687 of record NC_134832.1, on the reverse strand, counting down.
GACAGTTGGTAACTGTTGTTGTGTTTTATGTTTCATTGTTTTCACATAACACGTATCTTATAGAGAAAAATTATTTTTGTTTGTCTTATCTATATCTACTATACAGAACACAATTTAAATATCTGTAAGTTATCGCTTCATAATTCTTAACAGATTCAAGTCAGTTAAACTAAACTAAACTAACGTGGCAGGGGTTCAGTTTAGAGAGAGAGAAATCGGAAGAGTTCTCTCTCCAACTGGGGTGTTCAGGAACTTTATAGTTCCTCTTCGTCCCCTTACGTGAGAAATGTTTTAAAATATCCATGGAGTTTTTACTTTATTTTTAACATTTCAAAAATATTTGTGAGTGAGAGGAAGGACGGGAGAACTGGACGAAAGCAGCGAAAGTGAAGTGAGCCAGACTTTAGCTCGAGGATGGAGAACCCTGGCGGCTGGCGAATTGGTTTTTTTTAAAATTTACTGTAATTGATTAGATACCCTTGACTGGGTAAACGGCCCTTTTCAGAATATTCAAGTCAGTTCATTTCACGTAGTGTCTAATAAATTCTTGTTCTGTAATTATTTTACCGACAAATATTGAAATCTCATGTAATATTTTAAAATAATATTCGAGCGATAAATAATATGTTGTTAATGCTATGCTTTATTTATTTAGCTACAAATAAAATATGTTGTTTATTTAGTGCAAAATTACATAATGAGTTATTTACCCTCTGCCCACCACATTGTATTGAAGGCAGAACTTTAGCAATATAAGTCCGTAAACTTATCGCCGAACTAGCAGATGACCGAATTATAGCAACCACTTTACCTACTTTTTTTCTAAACTTCTTCCCAACACACACACAACTAACACTATCTTCATTTATTCATATAACCGTTTTTATTTGTTTTACTTTTTAACTTCTGGTTGAAATTTAATAAACCTTAAAGTGAAAGAAAAATAACTGCTTAATTTTATTTTTCTGAAAGGTTATCACTATAAACAGGCATTATTTCATTAATCATAGATAATAAATGTATTCTGTGCAAGCAGATTAATATGTAAAACTATAAGACTTAGATTATAACCTTTACTTTGTATTTTTATCTGTATACTTCAATTGTTTGTCTTTCAAATGTGTGATGAAAGTTTGATAAAACTGTGTACAAAATCTGATGACCCTTAGATAATTAATAGTTTAATACAAAAAGTAAAGTCCTACTGAAATCACTGACTGACATTCTCTTTGTGTATATAAATGGAAATACGGTAGAGTGAGTTTTCATACCCCTTGGAAAATTGAAATAATTATGTTAAATAGCTTATACAATCATTTTAAAAGTATTTTATACTATCCCCATACTATCAGGTTTCATTATTCTAATCAACAAATAATACTTTTCTGAAATTTTCTTCCATGCTTTTTCTGTTACAATAATAGATTATGGTTATGATTCTGTGTTGATTCTTCATTGATGAGATAAGATTTCATAAGTATACTACTGGAAAATTTGTTGATATTGTATTTTAAACATTCTAAAACCATATCTGATACCACAAAAAACGTAAAAAAATACCTACTAAACTAATCACTATACGTTTAAATGACTTTAAACCACAGTAATTTTTGTTGAAAGTATAGAACAAAACATATTTTTTCAAAATATTTTATCGTCGTCACCATAAAAAAAAAACTTTTCTGAAAATTATAAACTTTATTAACTAACCAAACATGTTATGGTAATAACAAGCCAACTTTGGGCATGTTGCAACTTCCTAAACGACTGTAATGAATTAATCACATGAAGAGCTTATGGTTTTCTTATTTCCCATTACATAAAATATATGACTTACAAGTATATTCAACTCAATATGGGCTTTTCGTGGAGAAAGCGTTTTGCACAAGAGATAAGATATCATTATGCAAAAAATTTTGTTAATACAGAGAAAAAATATTACACAGAAATATACCTTTTTTACACCGTTATAAAATATTAATTATAAGTGTTAATTCCATCATTTCAGGTCATTAAGTCATTTATCACAAAGACACAGTTACAAACTAAAGTGCTCAAGTATTTCTTTCATACATGACTTCTTTTTTTAATCTTGTTCTAGAGGTAATATTTGTAAATAACTATTTGGACTTTTATTTAGAGGTCCACTTTCTTTTTAAAATATTATCTGAAATTCTAAACTGCTATGAAACTCAACGTTAACAGAATAACTAGAAAATAACCTGAACTAACCAAGACAACTTTAATTTGTGAAACAGTATACCTTATTTCACTTCAATTGTAGCACACCCCGGTGACACAATGGTATCTCTGCGGGGGTAGGCAAAGCACAGAAATCACTGAATGTAGATTTGTGCTTACCCACAAACAAATTCTCAAGAGTTAGTTGTTCTTGTTGTTATTTTTTTATCTTGAAGTCTGAACAAAACTTTAAAAAAGAAAAACAAAACTTTACATTATCCTGTTAATATCACCAAAAATAATAATTTGTCTTTTATTATAATACGCTATGTAGATTAGAGGACTTTCATCATATAACTCCAAACGTTGGCTTGATGTAACAATTCTTGCAGAATTAGACCAGAATTAAATAATAATAATAACATTAATAAACATAATACTTACCAGGGCGCAACCAGCAGTACAGAGTGAGGTATGGTCTCTTTAAAAAAATATATTAAGACAGTCAACTGCTTATTTACAAAAATCAGAAGATAGTGAACTTTTAGACTTTTTTGTTTAGAATACTGTGTTGGTCGTTTCAACCCCGGTCTGCCGGTGGAAAAGCGTTAAATCTTCTGATTTACAACGCCAAAATCAGGTGTTCGACTTCCGTCGGTGGACACATTAGATAGCCCTATGTGTCTTTGCTATTACAAAACACACGTTTGACTTCGACAGCCTTCTTGTCTATTTTCCTATTTACTAGATGGTATCTAAATTCAAGACGTTCCAGTTAGATGTTGCTTGAATTTAAGTTACTTTAATTCTAAATACTGTCACACAAATCAGTTTCTTTGCATGTTGAGATAAGTTGTCTTAGCTATCGCTTCTATATCTATGCATTAGAGATATTAGACAGGAGAATAGTCTATTTCCTAACAGTTATTCCGTAAGTTTCCAAGTAAGTTTAAAAATACAAACAAGATATGACTTTTACAAGGTTTTTTGTTTATTTGTTTTTATTTCTCCCTTTATAGGAATTTGTTAGTTTCTTAGTCTGAACACAAAGCTACACAATAAGTTATATGTACTCTGCACTCTCTGAGTATTGAATTCCAATTTGTTTAGTGTTGTAAGCCTCTTACCGCTGTACCACTTTGTGAAGCAAGTGTATGTTTATTTCATATCTGTTTTATTCTGTAAACATCTTTTTTGTTTCTAGAAGGAGAGCAGACTAGGAGGAGCATTAAGTTAAAAACCAGTGTCGTATGAGTTATTTGTTTATGATTTGTTTGTTTTTGTAATTTTTCCAACTGAAGGACTTCCCTCCGTCGAAGGATCCAGAAAGCTAATATTTCTCCAGAGTGTCTGCTTTACTGAAGGTTGAATTTAGAAAGAAAATAATGTGTATTTTAAATGTCTGCAAAATTTGAATTCCTGAAAAGGAAATATTTTATTCAAAATGTGTGATTTTTATAATGAATTTCAAAAAGGAGAACGTTTTTGTCCCGATTGACAGATATATACATATATTGGACTTCAGGTAAAACAGCATACTGCTTGAAAATGTTTGTTTAATGTTAATTTGTAACTATTAATTTCTTTCCTAAAATTTATTTGATAAAGGTTATGAAGATTTGTTATGTTTAACTGAGTGTTTTGGTAATCATACAAAACAACAATGTTCAGCAGCGGTTCAAAGACTGGCTCTTAGTATTTCAAGCACAAACTTTTACCTCATAGCTCCGTCATCTCTTGTCTGATTTGAGATCTAATTATAGTTTTGAATTCAGAAGTTCAAATTCTTTTTATTTATGTTTTTGAACGAGCACAAGGTCTCATATAATAATTAACTCCAATCCTGATTAAAATAATTTCAATTTCAGGGTACGCTGGCAGAGATCCCAATGTGTAATAAAATCGAATCGTGTATATATACACTCCTTAAAAATATAGCTAATGAAAAGGTATCTTGTATTAATTTACTATAATCCTCCCCAAAATAAATTAAAGTGCCGCGGCTATTAAGGATTCCCTCTTGTTTAATACTTAACTTATCCTAAAAGCATGTTAAGACGTGTATTTTCATGTTAATAATCACGATTTAGCAGATTTGTGTAAACACAGTTTCCTTTAAGGCAAAAAACAAACAAACGAAAAATTTTATAGAATTAATCAGCCTTATATCTATTGTAATATTATGATTCAGGTTCTATATATTTATTGGATCATTCTAGAGAACCAGTCAGGCCACCCACGACACTTAATGGTTTTTCAGTATTCTTCAGAAAAGCAGGAAGGTTGAAATTGTTCTGATTACCATTTATTACTCAACCTCCTGGTGATTTCGGAAACGACTGTCCACAGGGGAGCGAGGAAATATTCCGTTACGGAAATTGAGTATCTCTCTAAACAACTAGACAGCTGGAGTTTTAATCATTGGTCCTAATCAAAGTTGTTTTAACTAAAAACATCTAAAAACAAGACGAATAGTGTAGTCTCAGATCAAGAATCCGAAATAATCATAGAATAAAATTCCCAAACAATCTCAAATCTAAATTTTTAAACAGGATCAGATCACTACTAGAAAACAGTTTCAGTTCAATAAGTAATAGATTACAACTTCAAAAACAAACTGTTCTCCTATAAAATATTCTGTGATCTATTCCCAAAAAATATTTTCGAATTCATCCTCAAAATAATCTGTGATCAGTTTTACATGTTGCCTTAGTTCAATGTTTCAAATAAGCTTCAAATCAAGGCTCCCAAAAAACGCACAACATTCTGAAATTTCTACTCAAAATCAGTCTTATCAGTATTCGTAAATAGACATACATAAATACGTCAAATTTTGATTGTATTTAATATATACATTATTTTTAGTTTGAGATTAAAACAAGTAGACTTTGCCTTTTCTATTTATAAGTTGCTAGCTTTCCATCCTTTGCTTTAGATAGCAAGAGTATAGTTAAAAAACAAATTCATTTTCACTTTTCAATATACGTGAAAACGATTAATTCGACATTCTTTCATTTCAGAAAAAAAAAAAAAATTTCCAGAGACAACATCATGGCACATATTCTGTAACAAGAAACAAAAAAAAAACGTAATTACTTTTCTTTCAACTGCTCTACTACGATAAGTAGAGGTTGAAAAGCAGAACAGAAACCCGCGCAGATTAACATTATAATGTGTTTTTACTAGATTCAGCAAACGAAGGATTGGTATGTTGAGTCTTAGGTCCACAGCTATCTCTTCACAACAGACTTACAGGTTGAACTGTTCGGGAGTAAGAACAGGCAAACAAACTAGATCGTCCTTGAAAAAATAAAACAGAAAACATTTACAGTGAAAAAAAAAACGCAGAAGTAAACATAAATTCATTTTGAGACTTCCGACAAAAAGAAAAAAAGTGTGTGTGTTTTCTTATAGCAAGGCCACATTGAGCTATCTGCTGAGCCCAACAAAGGTAATCGAACCCTTTAATTTAGCATTGTAAATCCGTAGACTTACCGCTGTACTAGCGAGGGGCAAGGTTGCTTGTATTGTGTTATATAATGTCATGGTTTTTGAAACGGTATAATGCTTTGACAATGTATGGTATTGGCATTAAGCAATTTTTAATTCTCTAAAAAGAAGGTGTTAACCGATTTATCGTTGTAAATTTATTGTGATATCTACGCTTGTTTCTGTATAGTTTTCTTTTTTGCATGTGACGTATATTCTTGACTGTGTATTGCTTAAGTTCCGCCTATTTTCGACACTTGTAGAGAATTCCTAAAAGTGAAAAATCAACAATAGTTGTTTGACAAAAGCGCGGGAGAACAGTGTCGAAATTTCTAAAAACTAGCGTGATTCCTATAAAAAGCGGTTAGCTGAAAGACTGAAAGAGAATATTACTGTACAGCTACAGTCGGTGCGCTATAGGCCTAGGAAGCTACAATTATGATTAACGCCTATTCATCGGAAAACTACAGAATTTGACGAGAAACATTTATAAATTTCGAACATTACGAACCGTTAACTTCATTTAATTACTTCAGAAGTTAGTATTTCTACGAGGACTTACATATTTTTGCTGGGAGGAATCGGTTTTTACCTGGTGTAAGTAAGGCCAGTCAAGAAAGAGACATCGTTTCTTAAAGGAGGTGAAACAATATCAACTCAGAATTAATTTGCCCATCGTGAACCTAAAACATCGATAAAATATGCAGTTCTAGACCGGGTATAAGACTCAGTGTAGTTTGTAAATTCTTAAAACTTTTGTACATAAACCATAATTTGTAATAACTATTAGAAATAGCCATTATTATAAATTGTTTTTATGTTTGTATATTGGAATATATTTCTGTTAAAAAAATAAAATTGCGTGTATCAATCATGTTGGCAAATAACGTAAATTTGATACATATTAACATTTTATTAACTGCTAATTTCAAATTCAATTTTCCGGATATTTGAAATAGTAATACGCTAACATACGTAACATAATCAATCGGAGACTCCTCCGAAATAAAGTATAATACGTAACAAACTGTATAGTATTTTCTTCGTCCAAGGTCCACCAGTGCCTTAACGAGATATTGTAATCAGAAATGCATGGTCATCACTATCACAGGTTAAGCCCCCCTCTAGTACAGCGGTAAGTCTACGGATTTACAACCCAAAAATCAGGCGTTCGATTCCCATCGGTGGGCTCAGCAGAGAGCCACATGTTGCTTTGCTATAAGAAAACACACACACATCATACGTTAAAAACACTAACTAAAGCGATAAACAATACAATAAAGTAAAAAAAAAAAAACAACTTAATTTATCCCATTGGAATGGAGAGTTTACAAATCTAAAATTATTTAGTTTTCTTGTAATTTATAATTATAGTTGTTTCTAGGGACATTCTCCAAAACAAGTGTATTGAAATGATCAAGGGTATGGTTGTGCAAATTGAAGAGTCGGGTCTCTGGTTTATCTGCGTTACAATGTATTATATCTTTAAGATGTTCTTGGGGACGTTCTGCTAATAATCTACTGGTTTCTCCTATGTATAATTTTGCACAATATAAGCAAACAATAGAATCTATGACGCACTTTGATGTGCAATTACACTGATTCTTAATGTAAAACTCAATTTACGACCCTGCACGAATATTATTGAGTCAATGTGATCACACGTTTTACAGCACTTTCTACTACAAGGATAGCTATCTATAGTAAAATTGATGTGTGTGTTTTAAGGTTCCTTTGCATCACGTAGTTTCCAATATTGGTATCGAGAGGCATGGGAAAATGTCTAACTTGTTTGTGGTAAGTGAAGATAAGGGGTGACTTGGTACAGGAGAGTTTAGAGTTTGTTTCCATTAGAGATGAAGAGGACTTGTGGTATTGATTTACAGAGTTGCTTTTTCGGAATGTTTTTGGAATAGTTACAATCAAGGAAAAAAACCATTCAAACTCTTTTGAGCGGATATTGAAAACAACAGGTTCACTACACAGTTTCCGTAGCCTAATGAACTGGGATTTTGCGAAAGTAAGACTGATAGACGGTGTATCCCCAACGCAATGTGGGTCCTACTTCTTCAGTCACCTCTGAAACCTATGGTTACATTCTACATCCTACATTATATCTGGAATCTTTTCAATTGGTGTAGCGTTTTTGTTTTAGCTTGTTTTTAGTTATAAAATTAGTCAGTATATTGGATTTGCTGTTTTTACGTGGTCCTTCCTTTTGATTTTGTTTTATTTTACTTAACTCTTCAGCATTAATATTCTCTTTAAATAAATATATATATATAAGTAGAATTATGTGTGTGTTTATATATGTATATATACAGTTCCTATTTTGTCACGCAGTCTTCGATTTAGAATATTTTCTTTTACGGAGTTAATGTTCATTTAGTGATACCTGAAGAGGGAGCATTGTTCGAAACGTTGTATTGACAATAGTACATATATATATATATGTATATATTAAATATATATATGTGTGTGTGTGTGTGTGTGTGTGTGTGTGTATGTGTGTGTGTGTGTGTGTAGTTAACTTTTTGGTGGTTTTAGCTTCAATATTTTTCTTCTGTCTCTAGCAATTCCTTAGTTTACTTGAGCCTATCGCTCTATTAAATTATCAAGTTATGTATAAAAAGCTATAAATGTGAGAACGTTCATAAGTCACATTATGTAATTTAGAATATATCATATCGCCTATGAAATTCAACATAAGAAGTATGAAATATAACGATTTTACTAAATGTGGGCAGTTTGTAATGGGGTTCTTAGTTTACAAAACATTAGAGTTGAAAACTTTACTACTTTTTTCAAAACTTTACATGAAGTTGAATGTTGCACTGACTGACATAACACCTAACAAGAGGCAAAGATTATAAACTAGCTTTCTAGCTGAATCACGATATTTATCACTAGATTACTGCCGCTCAGGAATGGTAAGTTTATTTTTAATTAATAGAAGTTCATCACTTTTTTTCTTTGTTTCATAATAAAACTGATTATTTTAACATAAAATACGGGAACACATAATAGAAACGTTTTACCACTTTTTTAACAATTTTGAAAATTGTTCGCTATGGTGAAAATATTAACAAAAACAGTAAACTTAAATTACAAAAAAAAATTAAAAACGGAGGTAAGAAGTATTCGTAACAATATTTACCAACCACCTTAGTTACAAAAAGTATGCATTATACCAAAATATTAAGCGTTTTCCAAGTTTTGTGATACAAAAAAAATTACTGTAGATTTAACAAGAGCTCAAAATGTTTAAGTTACAACAAGAAATATATTTAGATGTCGTACCTAAAGTGTGCAGAACAACATAACTACAGTTATAAAATAAGATAAAACATAAGCGTATTTTAATTCAAAATCTTAGTTAGTATAAAACTCCAGATAAAAAAAAAAGTTTTCAAAAAGCATCTTCTAACGGATATGCCGGGTCCGATCCGGTGATTAGCATGCCGGTGTGGGGATCCGAGATTACCTGGTTTGGGGTCCCTTACCGCCAAGAATATTTCACCCTGCACTTTGAAGTGGTGAGCGCAATGTTAGGTTGACGGCCAAATCCCACTATTCGATTAGAGTACCCCATAAATTGGCGGTGGATGGTGTTGACTAGCTGCTTTTTTGTCTAGTCTATCTCTTTATAATAACAAATGGTTAACACAGAAAGCCTTCGGGTAGCTTTGCGCGAAATTTAGTAAACAATAACAGCAAATCTTACCGAATAGAAAAAGTTGGGATTATTAAGTTAAAATAAAATTTTAACATATTCGTAACACTTTACACAAATCGAAAAGTTAGCACACCCGTTTTGCCTACAATTAAAATATAATTGGTTAGTATTGTATTATTTTCGCCATATTAAGTGTAGAAACGTTTAATGTATTCGTATCATTCAAATTGCAGTAAAAATATAAGTTGTTAATGTTGCATTATTTTAGCTACAACTAGTAAAAATAGAATTGGTTAGCATTATCGTAATATTTTAATTACAATAAAAGCAGAAGCTGTTACTGTTGGGTAATTTTAGTTAAAAGTAGGAAAGGTTAACGTATTCTTAAGATTTTAATTAAATAAAAGTATGAACGTTTAGAGCTGTATTCACTTAAATACAGTAAAAATAGACATTAACAAAGCGTTTTAGTTATAATAAAAACAAAAGCAATTAACGTTGCATCTTTTGTAGTTGCAATATAAATAGAAGTGACTACGTGTTAAATTATAAAACAAACAGAAACTTTGTGTTTGTAATATTTTAGTTGCAATAAAAGAACCCGAAACATTTAGCATATCCAGGACATTTTATTGATAATGAAAAAGTGGAGGATATTTTAAAGAAAAGAACGTTAGAATATTAAATTTTATCATGTTGTATTCAAGAAACAACGGTGAAAAGTAACACTAGCTAGGAAGTCTAAAACTGTTATAGTTGATATTACCTACCTGTTTCTTGGAGTCTCCTCGACGACAGATTGCTTGAAGACAAGATAGCTTATTAAGCTTTCCCAGAGATAAATTTAAATACTTTTATCGCCCCCTTATATGTGGTTACATATATATGTAACCATTATATGTGGAAATCTTCGCCTTCTGAAATATTGAAATGATTGGTAAAACCGTTTGTTACGTCACGATGACGTAACGCTGTAACCTTGTAATTGGCTCTGACTGTTAGCGAAGCACTATGTTTCGTCATAAAAAAACTCGATAGAGATTTAGCTTGCAATACCAAACTTCATAGTTATGTTCTTAATTAAACATCTTTACATTATTTAACCTCATTCCTAGCGTGATGTAGTTAAAGGTGAACCATTTTAATATGTAAAGCATATCTCAACAAGAGTCAGCTGTTTCTAGATTGGATCTAACTGTATTACTTTATAAAAACAAATTACTCTGTGATATATTATTTTTTTAAACCTACAATTTGGGTTTCTTCTCGTCAAATGTTCTTTTTGTTGTTATAAATAATTTCGTAAACGGTTTGATTTGGGAGCTTATGTATATGATAATTCAACTTATTTTGTTATGTACAAAACATATGTCCGTTCTCGTCTATACTTTCATTCTTACCTGTTCATTTTTTGCATTTCTACTGCTAATGGAAACATCTAGCTTAAATATCTGTTTGTCTATGTTTATCACTCTATCCACAGCTTAGCTGGCTGTCTCGTAATAAATCATGACAACATTCGTATCTTGTACTATGTTCACGTATAAATTAGGATTTTGGTAGGATGACATATAATTCTCAAGCTTAAGAACATACACAGTAAGGAAAATATCGTTATCTCAGCCATGATATTCAACTGAAGACGTATGGTTTAACGTATGGTTGTAATTTTAGTGTTTCTAAAGCATTTAACTTAATGGTAGCATGCCATATTTTAACAAAATACAGTGTAGAAATAAATCTGTAGAAACGGTGGTGCTGTGGCCAAATATAAAATTTCAAAAACTTTCTATGGAAGCTAAAATTACTGATGTTCATAAATAACATATTTAATATCCAATTATTATTTTGTTGTAAAATTTCTGCAGTTTTTATTTTTAATCTTGAGTTTGAATTTCCGTTAAGATCCATTAAAGCAACGTTTAGAAATAGAAAATTGCAACGATGGTGTTAATATAATTTCGTAAGATGTAATAGATTTTATAAATATCCTGTCCTATTAAAAAACGTTGAAGAACCAAGAGTCATAGTTACTATTATATTATATTTGTTTATAAAAGTAAGCACAGTCATGTTAACACGTTTCAAAGGTCAACGACTTTTACCATCAAGACGAATGGCAAGACATACGAAAAGAAGTATCTAAATTTAAAAAATGATATGACGACAACACGTCCAGGAAAGGAGGGAAAAGCGACACTGTATGTACGTGTTTTCTTATAGAAGAGCCACATAGGGCTATCTGCTAAGCCCACCGAGGGTAATCGAACCCCTGATTTTAGTGTTGTAAAGCCGTAGACTTACCACTGTACTAGCGGGAGGCTGTATGTATGACAACAGAACTTTAAAAAAACTGTATATAAGAATGTGACAAAGTTCGTTACCATGATTGAGCTTAGTTTAATTTGGGACCAGAGCATGAGCATAACAACATAATGAGCTATATATATACATATGGGTGAGTAGGCTCTGGCGAAATATTCATACTATAAACTATGAAGAGTACGAGGCAATTGATCGGTTTCACAGCTACAATACACTATTTTTAAATTATTCGTACCATATTTGATTTGTTTGTTTGTTTTGAAATTTTGCACAAAGCTACTCGAGGGCTATCTGTGCTAGCCGTCCCTAATTTAGCAGTGTAAGACTAGAGAGAAGGCAGCTAGTCATCACCACCCACCGCCAACTCTTGGGCTACTCTTTTATACGCCCCCACGGCTGGGAGGGCGAGCATGTTTAGCGCGACGCGGGCGCGAACCCGCGACCCTCGGATTACGAGTCGCACGCCTTACCATATTTGAATCATTGAAACTATATTTAATTAACATCATTGGTCTAGAGCATCGTAGTATGACCTTCTAGATTTTTAAAAAATGTTGTATGTTTTACCCTTCCCCTTGTAGGAGAAAGCTTTGTCTTTCGAAACTTTGGGAACAGGTAAAATATAAAATGTACAATACGTACGTTACTCATCCAGGACAAACACGTTCTTTCATTCCTCTCAATGTAACCCTGCCAATAGATGTCCAAGTGTGATAATTGTCTTTTAATTTAACACCAATGTTTCTGATTGTGGCCAAGAATCTCTTGTTGTCAGTAATTTTGATCTACGAACACCATATCTATTCCCATAGTGGTGGTGTTGCCCTTTAAAATAAAAATTTAATCTTAAATTGCAAAATTCAAGATTGAATAATGAAAAGTCATAAACTTCAGTTTTCAAGAGCTTAGCTTGACATATAGGTTGTAAAAGGGATATAAATGCTAAGTTACAATTATTACTTCTTTAACACCACTTTTAAAGACAGGATCTAAACTTAAACCTTTGTCAAGTAACATTTCTTTGGGCTTTACATGTATTCACCTCCTGTATCGACTATAGGAAATGTATCCCTAACATCTGTGAACCTTTTGTTCCTGTGAGCTTCATTGGTTATCCAGTTGATCACTATCTATATTTTTGATATCTTCTGTAATTCTTGCCATACAACAGCCAGCCTAATTACATCACTTTCACTACCATCTGATTACCCCATATATCTCAGGTTTAGTAACACAGGAAATAAATAGAAGCTGCAAAACTTGTTTCCCACACGCACGAGCTGCCTATAAGAAACTGATGCCAATTTCTGCTTCTAATCATTAGAATTCAATAATGTTTAAGTTGTTTCTTCCTATGGACTTCCTTCGATGTACAAGTTTAGTACTGGAGAAGAACAAGAGCACTTTCTAAAGGTTGAATGACTGTCGTTTAACATCATAGTATCTTAATACTAACCACATCTCTCATGCTTCATGGAATCCAGCACAGTTCTTACTTGATATAATGTACATTAATCATACTAGTATGGTAGGAAGTCACTGCTACTTGATCCAGTTGACCATATGGTCCTACATATACACTAGCATGCTTAACCAACAAGCCACTGAGCTGCTCCTACTGCTTTGGGTACAGCTTATTTGTGCAAACTTCATCCAATAATCTTAGGTGTATTTGTAGCTTTGTACTCCTTACTGAATATGGCGGAGTGGGTGGAACCCCACCATTACTGCTAACTTCAACTACTTTGACATCACTTACCATGGCAACGACCATGCCAGTATTTGGATAGCTGATTACACATAAAAATAAAACAACACTCAGAATATAATTTTCTGAGTAGATGCTGCTTGTTTTGTGGAAAGAAGACATCTTATTTCATGCGATAATTCATTAAACAAATCGCACGGTACTGAAAAATTAGGCATAATTCATAATAAACTAGAGAACGCCTCTTGGTTATACAGAAGTGCTGTTTTTACCTTCCCATGTTCACACGTACAATCCACTGTTTCTGTATTAAATCCACTTAACAATAAATAACTCTATCACGAAGCTTCAGTTCCCTTGTTATAGAGATAAAACTGGCCAATAATTTCTGCCATGACTCCGTTTTAAGGATGCCAATGACAGAACCAAAGTTGGAAATAACTCACGTTTTGTCTCTCACCATTTTCAAGATTAGTGGTTTTACTTGGAAAGCATGATATACCATGATATCTTGAGATCTAATTGTGTTTTCATTACTAGTGTATCAACCATGTTGTTAATTCCCTTGGATCTGCTGAGCTGTCAGTCAAAACCAATAACGTTGCCAAACTCATTGCCCACCACAAAGTTTGGGTACTGTTGATTCTCTCTCATCTTCTAAATACAGGATGAAAATAATAACATTGTATAACATTTGCTGCTTAGCAAAATATGGGCATTTCAGTCAAATGTGACACAACATGCCACATTCAAAAGGGCACCTGAGGTACGGCATCATTAGTATAAGCTGTGATATACACAGAAGTGAGCATAAGCATCGCTATGCACTGGACCACGACGACCGTGCCCCGATTCCACTTGACAGTACGAATCTGCTGTTGGTGTGTTGAAAAAGCAAGAAATGTCTGCGCCTATGGGAGCCACAAATCTTTTAAGTACTTAGTGACACCTCTAGAAATGAGTCTGTTACAATTAAATTACTTATATATCTCACACGAATAATAAACCTTTGTGCTCATATCTCATTTGTAAAGTGCAGCTTAAGCAGTTTGTCAAGCTATGTCAGACTTCACAGAACACATTTAAAAGTCTTAGACTTAACAACAGAGTTGCTGTTACATATTATATACTCGTTAATATTAATAAAGTATGCAGTGTTTACAACATCTCTTGCATAATAATTCCGTTTCTCAGCTTTCTAACCTTAGGTCTACAGTAATCTGATGCAAAAAATAAACTAGACCGTTTTTTTATCAGATGCTGATGCTTTGTTTCATTCTGATATACGAAATATTAAAATAAGTTTAAAGAAATATTAGTGGAACTATTACATATTGATTTGTTTAAATATTATCTCTATTAGTATTTAATAAACTTTATAAATTTTAGAAGTCTGCAAGGCTTTTATTTTTAGTACAGGTGATGTTTTCAGGAGAAAATATCAGTTTATTTTTGACAGTTCAAATACATACGTTAATAACATTAGCAACTTACAAACTCAGTGACCCAGTCTTGCTATCATGTGTTTATTAACATATATAGGCTATTTTCTCGTAAACATTTGTGCAATTATATAAACTAAAACGAATGCTATATCTTAGAACAAAATAGACGTATTTGTTTGTTTTATGAATAACAGTCATAGAACCAATGACTGTTAACAAAATAAACGCTTTGTTGATTTGCATAGATTGTTTGACAAGTTTCTCTAGTCATACTTACTAATGATATATTACAAACACGATATATTTAAGACAGAGATAGATGGAATTATAGCGAACTGTGGAGCACTGGACAAAGACAGATTCAAGGTAAGCCTTTAACCTTTAAGTATTGGGAAAATATTCAACGTAAAAAATATTCAACGTAAAAAATATTTTGAGTTGTGGATAACCATATCTACCTCATTTCTATTCCCAAAACACACTCACACGAATGTAATACCAAACATTTGTGCTTATTTCCTCTGCCGGGGCGCTGCGCTCTTAATCACACTCTTAACGGCTGTGTATTTGGTGATAACACGGAATTTATTTCAATTTCAATGAAATTCGTATCGCTCAATTTTATGAAAATAAAAACAAATATCCATGGATCAGGATTTGAATGCGTTCTCTTCCTTTTCAGGACTGTAGGCTTAAGCTTGCGCGATACTGTGTGTTTGAATGGACATTTTCTTGTTGGATTATAAGAAATTGAAAAATAAAAACTACAATGGTCGTCTTTCGTAAATACTCTTTCTCGAAGAAATATTTTCTTTTCACAAGATACCTAGAGAAAGTTGTTATTTTATGTCAGAAACTTCACATTAAAAGAAACAAGTTTATTTTCACTTCATAAGTATAGCAATATTATTTGATTTTACTTCTAGAATTTTCAAATCTACATTTAAGATTATCAGAAAACGGGTTTTATTGCTAAATATCTGTTATCATAGATTTAAGGTTCATGATTATTATTATTATTAAGGTTCATGACTCAACAACTTATGAGAGTTTTTTTTTAATGTGAAACTCGTGAGCATTTAGAAATGAATAAGAGACTGCTTTTTTGTGTTACGTACAAGATAATATACATATCCAGTTAATGTACTAGAGTTCAAACATCCAGAAAAAAAAATTAATATTTGTTTGTTTTCTTGTCAGTCACAAAGTTATGCAATGGTCTATTTATATTATGCCTAACGCGGGTATCGAAGCCTTATTTTTAGCGTTATAAGTTTTCAGACTTATCACTGAGCCAATGGGGAGAGCCAAAGTTAATATAGTATACCCAGCTGAAATTCATATATACATTATAACTTTAATTTTGTATAAGAATATCTTTGCTAGTGTTATTAATAATAAAAGTTAATTTAGAATCATTAAGGTCAAGTGTATCCTAGCTGTATTGTGTTTGGCTGTAATCTGTAGAAGTCAAAGATTTGAACGCTGCCTACGCTTTCAGCTGTGGTCGTGTTATAAAATGACAGTTAATATTGGTATTCAGTTGAATAAACTAAACAAACACTTAAGGTAGCGAGTGCATCTTAGCAGCTATCCTTCCTCTGTTTAACAGTTCAAAATTAGAGAAGGTTAAATCTGAACAACCTTCACGTCATCGACATGAAAAGGATATTTAAAATAAACAAAAATAAAATATTTCCAGATCCTCAAAATCTCTGACCTGACTAAACAATTAGCAATTTGTGCTTAAGTCACCGTTGTTTATGTTGTAAGCATTAAATAAAAATTCACAATTTAATGATTCAAAATTACTCTTGGTTTGAAGCTTTTACATGCTTTAAATGTTCAAGCTTTAGTTTCAACAACATGTATGTCGTTACAGAAGAGCAATTTTTTCTCATAATATATTCTGTTCAAAAGTGGGTTCTTGAGAAAATATGCATGCTGTTGATAATTCGTATTACTTACGTCACGCACATTTCATGCGTACGTATTTGATCTACGTTCTTAACATACTAGTGTATTATCTTATTACCTTTGTTCATTTGAATATTGCTAACAGCAGTAATATTACTTAAAAACGATTATAAAGCACATATAGAATTGGTTGCATTGTTATTTGTAATGTCAGTACAACTGTCAAATATGTTTAGCAAAAGTTAACAATAGTTCCGAAAGTTGATTAAGTTATATCGTAATGAAACAAAAAACTTAGAAACCATGAAACATTTAATCACGTAGATAATTTTAAGGATGATATTTTATTTTCCTTTTACATGACAACTTCGTTTCTGCATAGAATATGACTCCATTTAACTGTTTCTAGTTCTACTTACAGGTCACGTGGGAGAATGTAATCATAACAGTAAATTATGTGTCTCTTTTTTTCTTTTGTATCTTGATCGCGAAGACCTATTGTGACAATGTGATAGAAATTCCAACAATTTATTCATAAAGTGGTTATTAAGAATTGAATTACCGATGTCGAAAGGAATCGACAGCTTATACTGAATATATAAATACGAATTTACTTTTATAATGTAACTAAAAGAAAGTATGAATTGTTTTTTTTTAATTATTATTAACAATTAAGACTATTTAAAAGTCACTCCTCACATTGGAGTGAACTGCAGCAGTATATAAAAGATCTCGGTGTTTCAATTCTATTGTCTATTGCTACCCGCGTTCACATTTTAAAGTTTAAAATGTAGCTTTGTGAGAAAAAAATGATTTCATTAAGGTTTAATTTTGTTCATCAGAAAGGCTATTTTAATTCAAAATGTAAATTAATCCTTTGCTCTTCATGTATCTCAGGACGACTGGTATGGGTATTAACACTTTTACTAATAAAGCAAAGAACAACGTTTCGACCTTCTTAGGTCATCTTCAGGTTAACCTGACCTAAGAAGGTCAAAACTTTGTTGTCTGCTTTATTAGTAAAAGTGTTAATACCCATACCAACCTTCCTGAGATACATTTTTACTTCAAGTGGGTTTCCCGTCATCACGAATTACTTTGCTCTTCATGCTATAGAAGAATGATTTAACCTAACTCCTTTGTCGTACTGAGTTAGAGCATGGTGTATTACGTTCCATGAATTACGAGTTCCAGAGTAAACATGTGTCCTCATGCAGTCGTGAAGATAGGAATGCCTATCTATTACCTCGTCCAATAAACGTAAGACACTAATATTTGTACAGTTTATTTGTATTTTAGGCATAAAGCTACACATTAGATAATATAGTGCTCTGCCAATGACTAGTTTCGAAACCAGGTTTCTAGCGTCACAAGTCTGTAAACACATCGCTGTGCCACTTGGAGGCATTTGTATAGATGACGTCAAAGCGATGAAGCACAGCGATTCTATCCTTATAAGCAAAATTTGGCTCTCAATATCAACGAAAAAGCATGAACAAATAATTATGACCTGTGGGTAAATACGTTATGTCAAACCCTACAATTAGTTCTTTATTTTATGTATTTGTAGCCAAGGTAACTAGAATCACTCTTTTTTGACACAATAAACATCACTTGAAAAAGGATGGAAATTGGCTTTATAAATCTGTTCAGAATTTTTTGAAAGCACTTCAACATGAATCTATTTCTATGAAGAACATATATCGAAATAACAGGTAATAAATGGTTAAATAATAAGCCCGGTATATTATTTTTAATCATTTTTTTTATCTTAATCAATGTTTGACAGATCTTTGTGCTTGTTGTATGAGTGGTTAACCGTTTTTTTCCCATTCTGGGAATAACATTAGTGGGATTCAGAGTTTGGATTTCACACCATAAATCACCTTCTGAGGACTCGTATATCTTCCCCGTGAGTTAGAATGAACGGATAATACACCAAGAAAATAATACACCGAGAAGAACAGAACAGATACAGTCATACTAAGAAGAATATATTAAATTAGTATCTTAAAACAGAGAAAATAATAAAAAAATACATTTTGGTGATTGTACAGAGATCTAACAATGAGAGCAATTGATATTTTACAGCCTCATCTTTACCTTAAATCAGGAGAATCAAATTTAGAGTTCGCACCGTGAAGTAAAAATTCATTTCTGTTAAAGAAAATCACGTTTGATCTGAATCAAATGTCTTACACCACAAAGCGTTACTTTGAATCTTAAGACAAGTTTTCTGAATAGCCTTGAGCATGCTGTTAATATATAAACCACTTTATTCCCCACTTGAATAATTAAAATGTATTCAATCAATTTGGAGATAATTCTCTTTTTTTCTTGATACAGTTACTTGAACGTAAAAAAAAAAATTAAAACCAATTCCTTACTCGATGTTTTCCTTCGGTAAATAAATTGGTTGATTATAAAAGTGATTCATACCCTTTAGGGATCACGTTACTATTTTACAAACTGATGAAAAACAAACAGCTAATACCAATTCTAATATTTTAAGATAAAACTAACTGATTTCTTATGGTTACTTAGAATTCTCACTTCAATATGTTATGTTACTACTATTATTAATGATGGTCAACATGCAAAGTTTATTATTTCTCCAGAGTTTGTAACAAGAACTTTTAGCACACATTTGTCGTCACCTAGCTGTTTATTGACTATCAGCGTTCGTCGAGTAAAACCAACAAAGCTTTGTTAGCAATGCGAACAGTTGTATATATAGACTACAAAACATTTGGCTCTCGATATTGAAAGTTTTTTAATGTTATCCATTTACTAACTTTTCCTATGAAATGGTTCTTTAATGTGTCTGAACAATTTATTAAGATGATTACTTATTTTACTTTTTGAACTAACATCATATCATCCAATGAGAAGATCTGGGCAACATAATTCGGCGTACTGAGTATTTAGCCATGAGGCTGGACAGCATGGTACAACGTACTACTGAGTGTACAGATAGATGATCTGGACAGCATGGTATGGGTAACAGTGTATTCAGCTAAATGTCTGGGTAACATAGTAGTGGTTACTGAATGTTCAGCTAGAAGTTATAGGCAGCATGGTATGGAATTACTGAGTGTTCAACTAGAAAGTATGGGCAGCACGGTACGAGTTACTGGATATTCGGCAAGGAAGTCTGAGCAGTTTACTAAACGTTGAACGAGATCTATTTCTTTGTTTTGAATTTCGAGCAAAGTTACATGAGAACTATCTGCGCTAGCCATCCCTAATTTAGCAGTGCAAAACTAGGGGGTAAACAGTTAGTCATCATCACCAACCATCAACTCTTAGGCTACTCTTTTACCAAATAATAATTGGATTGCATCACATTATAACGCCCTCACAGCTGAAATGGCAAGCAAATTTGGTGTAATGGGATTCGAATCCGCGATCCTCAGATTGCGAGTCCAGCGTCTTTAACCCCCTGGCCATGCCGGTCCCCAACGAGATCTGTACAGAATTCTCAGTGAAAAGGTCTGAGCAGTACTTGACAGTTTGCTGGCGACAAGATCAGAGTAGTATTGATTTATAGAGTTGTTCTGTGCTAAAAGAGTATCTGTGCTTAGCGCTCTTAATTTTCTTAATATTGCATCGAAATACGCAAGCTCAAAAACGCAATATTTTTAGCAGTTTTTTAGCTTAAGAATTAAATATTTTATTATTTTTTAAGCGGTAAGTTATTTTCATTCAATATATAACGAGAAAAGATAAAGCGGTAAACACAACGTATATGCGTTTCGGGTACGAATGCATTTCATCATAAATTCATGAAAATCGATAATATAATGCATGATTATAACCAGTAACGTGTGTGTATTTATAAATGCACATTATATGTAAACAGTATTGAAAATACTTATATAAAAAACAAATACAATGAGTAGAAATGCAAATATTATGGGACTGCTCTCCCTTCATTGCACCAGAGTATAGTCGCTTATTGGTAATTTTCATTGTTCTTGATTATCATCCAACCAATCTGACAGTGCCACATCAGAATAATGATTGTAAAAGTACAAACAGTCGTATTATTCCCGACAATAATATGATGGATGTTTCACTGAGTTCAATATGTTCGTGAGAAGGGCTTATAAAACTAGCAGTGTTCATTGTAACAGAAACAGTTGAGGACAGAATCCCTAAACTCTTTTCAAGTACGGCCCGGCATGGCCTAGCGCGTAAGGCGTGCGACTCGTTATCCGCGGGTTCGCGCCCGCGTCGCGCTAAACATGCTCGCCCTTCCAGCCGTGGGGGTGTATAATGTGACGGTCAATCCCACTATTCGTTGGTAAAAGAGTAGCCCAAGAGTTGGCGGTGGGTGGTGATGACTAGCTGCCTTCCCTCTAGTCTTACACTGCTAAATTAGGGACGGCTAGCACAGATAGCCCTCGAGTAGCTTTGTGCGAAATTCCCAAACAAACAAACTTTTCAAGTAATGTTACGTAACCCAAAGCATGCTTCCTATATAATACATAACAATCCAATAGGAATCCTACCATTGATATAGATGCGAATGTCACTTCCAGAACAGTAAGATAAGCATTAACAGAAATTGACCTTGAAGAATGTGTAGCTGATCGGAAACCACTTCTTAAAGAAATAACAAACCAAAAAGTTGAAATATGTATCAAACTTGAAACAATGGAACTGGAAAAACTGGAAAGGTATTCTCTTTACAGATGATTCCAAATGGAAATTGTTTAGTGACAATTAACAATAGCTTGTTCAATTGTATAGAGAAGAGCGGTATCATGGCCAACGTACAACAAGCTAAAGGACAAATACGTATAAGCATGTAATATAATTCAGCCAGTGATGTTGTGAGAGGTACAATAATATTTTTAACTATCATATCATTTCCTCATGAACAAGATCCGTTGAGCAAGATATATATTCTATATATTTAAGGCCACCTCCCCATCAACTCCGAATCCGCCTGTGGGAGCGTTACGATTTGACGGTAAATCCCAATATTAGTTGGTGAAAGAGTAGCCCAAGAGTTGGCGGTGGGTGGTGATAATTAGCTGCCTTCCCTCTAGTCTTACACTGCTAAACATTAATAAAGGATGTAATGAATCACTCAATCAAAATTATTGGAAATTATTGAAAAACTCATAATGAATAATATTTAAGAATTATCTTAATAAGACTATTACCTTTATATTAGGCCCAGTATGGCCAGGTTGTTAAGGCACTCGACTCCTAATTGTTAATTCGAATTCCTGTCGCACCAAACATGCTTGCCCTTTCAGCCGTGGGAGTGTTATGATGTGAAGGTCAATCCCAATATTAGTTGATAAAAGAGTAGCCCAAGAGTTGGCGGTGGGTGGTGATAACTAGTTGCCTTCCCTCTATTCTTACACTACTAACTTAGGGATGGCTAATTAGGGACGTATGAAACATGGGTAGTGATGCCAACTGTCTTTTAAAAGCCAGATCTGGATGAGCGGCTAAGTCTCGAACAAAATTAAACATGACGTCATAGCTTAAACTTGTCCAAATTTGCAACATTTTGATGCAATTACATGCAGTATCAATTGTTTCAATTTCAAAGTATATTTATATGAAGTATAATTATACTTCTGGCAATTATAATTTGTAATTGTTAGGTTGGGTTAGATTCGTTGTAGTTTGATGAGACAAACTTGGTACCAATATGCTCTATGACATCATACGCCCGCATGATGTCATGTTTCATTTCGTTTGAGATTTAAACGCACGTCAGATCTGACTTAATATTTTGTTATTTGGCTTAAAATCATCTGTTAAGAAAATTGTAAAGATAATATGCTACCCTTTTTCTTTAGAAAAATGTATTATTCTAGCGGCCTAGCCTTTTTTCCACAAATCTGTATTTCTGACTTCGTTATGACAACACTGATCTAAGGTCAGTATGATGATAAAACTCAAGTGCTTGAACGAGTTTTCATTAAGAAGTTATTTTGTGTTGGTGAAAATACTTTTGAAGTGCCAGAGATATAAGAATACGTTTTGACAAATTAATAATTAGTTGTCACCCTTACAATGGATAACTGGCTGAATATCAGTAATAAATATATTACGAGTAAAAATCTTCCTAGGCCTAGACCTAATACGAATTCATCGGCGTTATCGTCGCGTGCAAGTAATTCAACGCAGGATGATACAAGAAGTACTGAAACAAGAAAGAAAAGAAAGTATGATGAAAGTTTTATTGAATATGGTTTTACATGGACAGATAATGTAGTGGGTTGTGTGTTGAGTGTGGAACAGTGTCGGGTGACAGTAGTTTGCATCCAACAAAGTTAAAACGGCATCTTAAAACCAAACACTCCCAATTAAAAAATCCAACTTCAGAGTATTTCAAAAGAAAGTGTTTGCAATTAAATCCAAGGAAAGCTACAATTCGTTCGTTTGTCCATCAGGACAACAAAGGTGCTCGTATTTCTTCGTATAGTGTTAATTACCGTATTGCAAAAGCAGGTGAAGCTCATACAATTGCAGGTTTAATAAAATCATGCGCAAAAGATTTGGTAGAGTCCATGATTGATGATAAATTTCTTAAAAACGTGAACACTGTGCCCCTTTCTGACAACTCGGTTTCTCGAAGAATCAAGGATGTGTCAGCAAATTGCTTAACGGAGTTACTAAGGTGAGTAAAAGCGAGTCCGACTTTTTCGCTTCAAATGCATGAATTAACAGATGTCGTAGGTTATGCGATGTTGCTTATGTTCGTTCGCTATATTCACGAAACTAGTTTTGAAGAAGACATACTAATTTGCAAATCTTTTCCAACTCAAGCAACATGTGAAAAATTTTTAAACTGATCGATTTATTTATGGAAGAGCAGGAGATCCAATGGCAGCTTTGCTCATGATTTGCACTGATGGGGCTGCAGCTATGATTGAAAACTTTTCAGGCGCAGTGGCACGTATAAAAAAAGAAAAATCTGGACATCAAGAGCATCCACTGTTGTCTTCATCGTCATTCACTTGCAATGAAACGAATGTCAGAAGACTTAAAAGAGGTATTGGGTGATATCATAAAAATAGTTAATTTCATAAAATCAAGACCACTCACTGCGAGGATCTTCAGTTTACTTTGTGAAGATATGGGAAATTTGCATAAAACTTTGCTGCTTCATACTGAATTGGCCCGGCATGGCAAGGTGGTTAAGGCACTGGACTCGTAACGCGAGGGTCGGGGGTTCGAATCCCCGTCACACCAAACGTGCTCGCCCTTTCAGCTGTGGGGGCGTTATAATGTTACGGTCAATTCCACTATTCATTGGAAAAGAATAGTCTAAGAATTGGCGGTGGTTGATAATGACTAGCTGTCTTCCCTCTACTCAGAATAGCGCAAATAGCCCTCGTGTATCTTTGAGCGAAATTCAAAACAAACCAAACCAGACTATTCATACTGAAGTCCGATGGCTTTCTCGAAGTAAAGTGCTTGTTCAGGTTTTACGAACTGCGTGAGGAGATAGGTTTCTTTTTATCTGAATGCCATTTTGAACTTGCGTACAAATTAAGGGACAAATACTGAGTAAAGAAAGTGAATGCTACAATGCAGGATACCAGGGTAATGTACTTCAAAGCTTAGAGTAAAATGGAAGCGTTTCAACGTAAGCTAAAACTTTCGGGTAAATGTATACCTATGGAACAACTTGATTGCTTCAAAAATATCAGTGGCTTTTTTGCTTATGAATGAAACTTCCTAAAGTGAAGATGCAAAATTTTCAGTCTTGAAGCAAATATCTGACTTGTGTACAACTATTGCGGAGTATTTCCCTTCTCATTTAGAAAAATTACTGTTGTTTCAAAATCAATTTGTTGTCTCTGCAAATACCAACGATTTGCCTTTGAAAGAGAAAGAACAGCTTATAGAAATTTCAACTGATTACACCCTAAAACAAAATTTCAGCAAGAAGAAATTACACAATTTTGGATTCAAATAGCCATGGAATACCCTAAAATAGGTAACAGAGCTGTGAGAATTCTGATGCGCTTTCCAATAACATATATTTTTGAGAAATATTTTCACTCTATACAACTACAAAGACCAAATTTAGAAACAGAATAAATATTGAAGATGATTTGCGCTTATAGGTAACAACCATAACTCCAAATATTGAACTACTCTGTGAACTAAAGGAAGCCCATCCAAGCCACTAATAAATAAATAAGTACACTGTACTTTTAGTGATATAAATTTTGCAAGCAGAAATTTTTAACAAGTTTTTCTTTAAATATTGATATTTTTAATACATTTATATTATAAAAGCTTCAAGTAAACTTTATCTGGTGTTAGTGACTGATTGTTTCTATTTTAGTGTATTTTTGTTATTAAGGTTCTGGAATATTTTTCCTTTCTGATGTAAATCTCCGCAGGTCTAAAACGTTTGGGAACCCCTGACTTATCATGTGTCATAACTTGCTTACACTGTGTAATACTGGTAAGTTCTTGAAACGTTTGTTTTATTTTTAAAGAAATTTTGTTGGTGTATTATTTTAACTATTTTATATTTCAGACCTTGTTTGTTAAGCACAAAGCTACATGTTATCTCCATCACAAGCTCAGAAACCCAGTTTTTGTTTGTTTTTGAATTTCGCGCAAAGCTAAACCAGTTTTTAGCGTTAGAAGCCTCCCAACTTGCCACTGGAGGGTTACTACTCCCGGCTCTCAATTTAATACGTATTTAGAATTTTCAACCTGAACAATACCTTCTGTGATCATTGTTAAACGACTTAGTCAGCAACCCCAAGATTCAGGTATAACCATTCAACAGTACTTGCTGATTACTTTAAACTTAACAAAAGAGGTGATTGTCACGGTTATAACTCTCCTTCAGATGAAAGTGTAAAACGTGTTCAGCATCATATCGTGACTCGATCCTTTGACATTTTATCCATAGTGTAGCAGACTAATTACTGGAAACTTTTCAGACGTGACTGTTTTTCGATCTGCGAAAATACGAGTTTCGGGCGGAAAATAAAAGAGAGTTTCTGAGAAATATAATAAATAAAGGGAGAGAAGGACAAGAGAATTAGTTTGAAAAAAGATCCTCGGTAGGAAAGCAGTAAGTCCATGAACTTACAATGCTAAAATCAGGTATTCGATTTCTCGCTGCGGACACAGCAGTTAATCCAATGAGATTTGATTTAAAACAAACTTTTAGAAAAGATAACGTCAATAGTAGAACGTAAATGCAGATAGATTACAAATAGCATAATATTAAAAAAGTAATATCCCCCCTAGTGGCACAGTGGAATATCTGATGACTTGCAACGCGAGAATCATAGAGTCGATACCCGTGATGGGCACAGTACAGATAGCCCATTGTGTTGCTTTGTGTTTAATTTCAAACAAACAAAAAACGCAATAACATTGATAAAAATAATAAAGTAAAAATTAATAAGTAATAAAATAGATAAATTAAAGCATAGCTTATGGAGAAAATGGATTAAAACAATATAATAAACATTATTTATTAATAAGTAATAAAACAGGTAAATTAAAAACATAGTTTATGCAGAAAATAAATGAAAGTAATATAACATTTAACTGATAGAGAACTCTTGTTTCTTCTTTTGAATTTCTCACAAAACTACACGAGATCTATCTGCGCTAGCCATTCCTAATTTAGCAGTAAAAGACTAACGGGAAGGCAGATAGTCACCACCGCCAATTCTTTAACAAATGAATAGTGGAATTGATCGTACATTATAACGCCCCCACAGTTGAAAAGGCATCTTTGATGGGATTGGAATTCGAACCTACAACCCTCAGAGTTCGCGTAAAGCACTCCAAACATCTGGTCGACAAAAAATAATTAAAGGTATATTATCACTGATTCCAGAATCAAAGCTGATGCCATTAGACTGAACAGAAGCTAAAGTAATAGTCTATTAATTTTCTTTCAATTTTCTGTCTTCTTTGGTTACATACCATGTTTCGACATTTCAGAGAACCATATAATCTGTATATGATCAGGCTGACAAGAAGCCTTTTCGTGTGTGTGTGTGTGTGTGTTCTTATATTTGTTTTGTTTATTTAAAAATGTTAACACATTTGGTTTTATTTAACATCCATTTTCCAAGCAATCCAGCAGCAAGACTGATTCGATACTCATGATGAGCTCAACATATTGTATAGCTTTGTGCTTAATAGTATACATTCGGTTGACATGGTTGTTACAACTTTTAAGTTATTTGGCTGTTGTGTCACATTAATAGCTATAGTTGGTTTTATCCAATATAGTGATACTATAGTTGTTAAAACTTTAATAATAGTCGTTTATTTTTAAACCTTGCTCGACTCACAACCTAAGGGGTAGAGTCCCCATCACAATGAATATTCTTGCCCCTTCAGCTGTCAGGGTGTTATAATATTACGATCAATCCCACTACTCTTTGGTAAAAAAGAGTAACCCAAGATTTGTCAGTGGGTAGTGTTGACTACTTTCCTTCTTTCTAGTCGATCAATGCTGAATTATGAATGACTAATGTAAGTAGCCCTCGTGTAGCTTTGTGCAAAATTCAAAGGAAACCATTTGAATTTATTCAACATACTATCCCCTAACGTCACAACGGTAAGTCTAACGGTTTATAACGTCAAAAATTGGTTTCCAATACCTTTAGGGGACACAACACAGACGATTCATTGTATAAGTCTTGTACTTATTAGAGTTTTATACTTAAAATAATATATTAAATTTATTTGGATAAGCATACTTAAATATTAGTAACTGAAGTTGTTTCAACAATTTATTCTGGGAGAATTGTTATGCTTATCACTAATGGTCTTTGTAAACTGCATTACTGGATCTTCAGTAAACTCTTTGTAGCAATAACTGTTATTGAGTTGCTAGTGATACAGTCTTCTTTGTTAAGAATACAAGTGCAGGGCCCTTTCGTTTGCTACCTTTATTACACTATTGTCCAAATTAAAATTAGCGAAAGTCATTTTGAGTGTGTGAGGATGATTTCAAATTTTTTATTGTTAGTTTTAATATATTTATTATAACACTTTAATATGATTCTGTTTATGAGAGGTCCAAGAGGCCATCTCTATAAAAGTCATTACTTTTGGGGGATCAGGAAAATGAGATTTGTCATGAAAAAAATCCTCGTTGTCTGATTTTAAGAAATAATTTATGAAGTTCAGAAAAGGCTTCCAGTTCATTAACAACGTTTTTGGTAACTTTTAATAATAAAATTTAATACCATAACTTTTTGAAAGGCCGACGTTCAAACAATTTGGAGCAATTATATGTTTAGCAATTACCAAAAATTACCAAGAGATAGAGGATCTCTTTTCATAAACAATATTTTGACCCAACATGGATAAAAAGGAAAGGCTATTCACAACCCAGGTGGTAGCCAAGCATCAAATCTGAATCATTATTACAAGTAGCTCCCACACTTGCTGAAATCAGAGAAAAAGGAAAAACATCTAGAAACATATGTAGGAGAGCCCCAACTTCATTCTCTTTTCTAATAGTGGGGGAGTTCACTTTAACACTGTCCACCTCTCCTAACCACATACAGGAATCCACATCAAGGGGAGAACAAGAATGATGAAAATATTGCATAGAGAATTCTCATAGTCCATGCATAGACTGGAACTTCTGACTGTTGGTACATGTATCTCATCCCTGAAGCAAGGCATTCATGGAAATCTAGTAGTGTCCTAACTTAATAACTGCTCAACATTGAAGAACCTAAGTAAAAAGACTGGGGAAACCAGGAAACAGATCTGTACAATTTCTAGTCACTTAAAGACCAATAAAAGGATTATTTCCCAGAAGAAAAAGAACCATCCAAGAAGTGGGAGAAGAAGAGGTGAGTAACAGTGTGGCATTCCATTCTATAGCACTGAGCAGGATGGGTGACGGCTGAACCAGACTGAGATACGAGATGAAAAATACCCAAACTGATGGCATAAGAAATAGGAACAATAATAGCAGTCCCAGTTCCTAATGAGATGCCTGCCTGTGTTGTGCCATAAAGCAGAACCAGGATATTATGCTCTAACAGTTGAAGAGATATTGCCAGGAGAAACCAGATGTCCATGAAATGGTTTGTGCACAGTACAATGGAATGAAAAGGACAATAAAACTTGTACAATATGGCAGAACCCATGTTAAGCCTATACAAGTTCTAAGAAAAAGGCCCAAAACTGTAGTAACTGGCCCTTATACACCATAAATGTCAATCATGGTGGGACTTCACTCCTGAGGCAAAGCACGGATAGGAACCAATTACAACCTAGTTGTACATCTATAATACCCATAAAATGAATAACTTCTAAACCTTGGAGAATCTGGGCATTGATGTAGACAAGGAATACTGATGACTGGACACCAGTCTCCTGTCTTCATAGGCACAACAACTAAAAGGAATAAAACCTCTGAAGAACTAAACCAACTTTCTCTTCCCAGGCCAAACAGACTCGGATAACCCTGGAACTAAGTTCCAAAACTAGATGAACTGCAAGAAATAGAAACCCTACAATTTGTGGATAATAATGGGGAAGATGTGAACTCAATGATCACTTGTGACCCAAAGGATCTGTAGAACCTCTGGCCTCATGGTTAAGATTATCACATAGTCAGAAATTCTTGGAACTGAGCTTTCACAGCCCCTGAAGGTATAAAAAATCACCAATGATGCTGGCAATCTGACAAAGCAATGAAAACTTTGGATATAGACAGAATCTCTTCTAAGTACTAATATATAAAGGAGTTGATGTCAGGGGTTGGCATATCAGACAAGGATGAGGGTGTCTGTCTATTTGCCTATGTGCCAGAAATGATAATCCAGGAATTTATATAATCATTTTGCAAATCTGAAGAATAATAAAATTTTAAAAAATTTATTACTACAAAATAATCTAAATAACATGATAGCATTCAAATTATCTCTGAATGATTATAGTACTTATTGAGAAACCTATCAGTGACACTTTGTCGAGAAAAGTAATAAAATTATCTGAATGAGGTGCTTACATACAATACCAGAATAGAGGACTCATTGATGTAGGTGGAAAGTACCACAAGACAATTATCACTAAGGACAACTGAGTGGAGTATAAAAGACTAGAGCAAGTGAGGAAAAACCAGGTTAATGCTACATGGGCAAAGACGACATCCTGGCAGTTGAGTAATAGCTATAAGTGATAGGAAGACAAATATTGCTAGGAGTAAAAATAACTTACCTTCAACACAAGGCTACAGAATATAAGAATAAAGAGAAGGGATCAAACTATTATTAGTTATGCTTACCAAAACAAGAAAGAAAGACCTGTGAAAACATAACTTTACTAAGCTCTAAAAATTAACTAAAAGTGAATGAAAAAAAACCTTCTCTATAATCTCAGATAGAACAAAATGAAAATGTTTCACAATTTGATTTTCATGATATCGCACCTCCATCCAAAGCAAAAATTCATACACTGGCATCATCTAGTAATTGATTCAAGTTTATTTCTAAACTTTCAGTATCACATATCTAAAGAAATATTTGCACTTTCATATTATATAAAGTTGATACATACATGTCTGTAGAAATTATATAATTTTATAAATATACCCTGGAGAACTACATGTTTTTCACCTCTTAAACCACTAATTAGTTATGTTCCATATCTTTATATATATTTTTATACATATACACTATCTGCAGAGAACACTGGATGTAGAATATGGAAATGTTCAACATCTTGGAGAAATGTACAAAAGTATATCTATATACTAATTTACAGAATTATTTTCTTCTATATCATCTACATTACTGACACACCTAGATTATTACTTTATGTATTAATAGGTTTGAAAATATGAATTTATTACAGAAAATATTCTTTATTCCTGGTGTTTAAAAACATTATTGTTTGGTAAAAGTTATATAGCTGAATCATGGGTTTTGAAATATAACAAAAATGTGTGGACAATGTTCTCTCAAACACCAAATTTGTATATTACATTTTTGTTATTTCACTGTAGCTTTATAAGCTCACAATAGTTGCTTGTGTCATGGTTTTACACTCAATCATAATGAAGTAAACTAGATATCCAACAAGAGTACTTAAGTAATTTCACCTTACAGATACTTATACACAAATTTAAATGTGTTTATTAAAAGCACTTGAACTAGATGATTTACACTGTATGTCACTGTTTATCAGAGACACTTCAATATGATACAGTATCTCTTACACACCATGGTATTAAAGTACTCGAGCCTACTTACAATTATTTAGTGCAAGCTACTACAACAAGGCAATTTTGCTTGTTATATGGACCTTCAATAAGGTGGCTTCCATTAATTATTACTTATTATTCCAATTTCAATTAATTTTCCCTCTCTCAACAGATATGTTTTCCATTAATTTTACATGCAAACAAATAACAGTAATAAAAAAATTATTTTTAAATAGAGCCGTCTTACATAAGGTTAAGCATATTTAAATGAATCAAAAATAACCAGTTTTAATTTTAAAAAAAAACAACTTTCTTCTAATAACCTAAAAAACATGAATAAAATAAACAGTTAAGATTTCATTTTATTAACACTAAGCTTT
This sequence comes from Tachypleus tridentatus, assembly GCF_004210375.1. Lineage (NCBI taxonomy): Eukaryota > Metazoa > Arthropoda > Merostomata > Xiphosura > Limulidae > Tachypleus > Tachypleus tridentatus. The sequence goes on along the minus strand of NC_134832.1, from coordinate 34,881,366 downwards.
ACAACTCAAATTTACTAATGTAAATTGTAATAAACTGTATCCTTATGAAAAATATCAAATATAATTAATACAAAAGACTTGGATCACAATTTGGCATAATTTCTCTACACAACTATATAAACAGTCTTTGTAAATTTACTGAACATTCTTTACTAGCCTTTCTAAGTAAAAGACTTATAAACCATATAAACCTGCAGATATTTAAAAAAAAAACTCTTATTAAGTTGGCTTAGCTCTTATGCTACTACTAATGAAAGTAAAATGATTGAATTATAAAAGTGAATTTTTAGAATAGATTGCTTTAACTTATTTTGAAGATTCTACAAAATTAATAATTATTTAAGAAAATTTATTCAGTGCTTAATTTTCTCTGTATCCAGATATTTATCAAACTACCACAGAGAAATAGCTCAACAAATTCTTATTTTTCACCATAATAAATCTCTACTATTAACAATATTTACAATTCAAAATGATTCTTACAATATAAGATTAACCTGTAACACAGTTGTGTTGGAGGTGTAAAAGAAACATATACTCTTAATTTAGCCTGAGAAAAAAAATTAAAAAATTATTATTATTATTTAAGCAATATAATGCCAACTACAGAATAAAATCTTTGGTGACACTAAAATTATTTTTTCAGCAATGAAGTGTACTACTGTTGCAGTGATAGAAAAAAATACATTCCATTATTAAATTTTCACCAATAAAACTGTGATCTACTTTAGTACTGTTAAAGCACACACAACTTATTTCTTGTTAATATCTTCATAGTTCTGTGAGCAACAGACCTGTTAAAGAAAAATCAAAATATCTAAATGTTAAGTTCTGATATTTATTGAACAATTTAACTATATATATACATTGAGTTTGCTATATTAAAATGATTTTTGAGCCTCATCACTTGTTACAATTTAGAACACCATGTCTAGTCATGCTTTAAGTAACAGCCACACATTCTAACAACAGACCTGCAACTAAGTTTCTATCGTAAAAAGTTTTATAATAAAAAGATATCACATTCAAAGCATACTAACCATTCCAGCATACCTATCTTAAATCAACTAGTGTACATGGACAAGTGTGTCCAAATGCAACAAGTCCAATCACCCTGAAATCCATTGACTTTATAATGGCTATGACTGTTACATAACTTTCTGATTTACATATTCATTGATCATTTTAATATAACTCACTCAACCTTCTATGTACATACTACTGCATGTATCATCAACTGAACTGGTGTTGTAATATATCAAAATGAATTGCCAGCATAAATAATTATTAAAGTATTGAAAGAAAAGATTACTTGACACAGCAACCTGGGAATATATCTGAAGTTATTGATTTTAACTTTTTCTTTTAATTTTTAACTGGCCCTTGTTTAACAAAAAAAATAAAGAATCATTAAGGATTCTTAAATATCTTTATACACAACTAAATATTTAGATACATACAATTATACAAAATACCATGCTTCCCTACCTCATGGCATATGTAGGAACTGTTACAGAGAACAGTATATACAACTGATGTAGTTCAGATTGCAAAACATAACATTTGTGATGTTCTGTACAAATATATAGCTCTTGAGAAGAATGTTTCCCATGACTAGTCTTGTCTTCTATAATATAAGATTGTAAGTCAATCATACTGAAAAGTAAACATGTAGAGAACTCTCACTGGTTTGCTACTCATGAATTCCTATAAAACATATTAATTGTAAGGGCCCCTGTTCTTATATTATACCCTCTATGTGAAGAAAACTGTCACAAGTGCATAAGAAGGGTAAAGCCTTGTTATTAGTTCAAACCTCAATCAATCTCAGCTAGAAAAATGACTGAGAACATTCTGAAAAGTCCAATATACTAGAAAGAACCCTATTATTTTACACCTCATGGCATAAAGAATTTGACTGAGTCAAATGGAACCCCAAAGTGAGGTAGTGAAATGTTTCTTTTACTTGTTTTTAAACCTGTTGATAACTTACTTGAGAAAAGAAAGAAAAAGTGATCACTTAAACATTTGTAGAGTTTCAAACAGAAAATATCATACTATTAAAACATTGTTTCATAATAAACTCTTCCTCTACAGAAAAAAAACAATTTTATGTGTACATTAGCTGAAACAAATTTCTTATAAGAAAACTGATTTCAGTAATAGTAAATCATTACAAAACTTCTCCAGTATATGAAACAAATATACAAGCTTTTATTCTATATTAGAAACAAATCTTAATTATCTCATGTTTCATTCATCATCATTATACCTTCTGAAATAGCTTTAACTTGAACATACTTATCTCCCATAAAATAAGATAAAGTCATCTATACATTTATATATAGTTAAAAATACATTGGAACTATATCTTCATTTTCATATTTCCAATTATTTTAACCTACACTATAGACTGATTTAAATGCAAACAAGAATTTGAAAATGGGTGCCCAAGTTTCTTATTTCAACAAATCAGTATCAACTTTTTTTTCTTCTCTGATGTATGATTTTGCATAGGAATACTGAAACAATTTAATTGATCATACAGTAAGAGACTAAAATGCGTTTAATTCCACTGACACTGAAGTTAATAGAGAACTTAAAAAAAAGAAGGATAATGTTTCAAGCTAACTTCTTTGATTCTGATTCTCTAGTACATTTCAAATGAACTATTTTACAATAGATTTTATGAATATGTCAGGTCTTTTAAAACATGTTCTATTATGATTTATTTAGTCAATTGAATACTACGTTAACAAGATCATGACTATAGTAAATGAATGCTGCATCTTGTGAAATATATTGAATTTTTTTATCCATAATAACAAGTATCTTTTTTAATACCAAATTTGTATTTTCTAAATTAATATTATATTGATTCAAATAGTCAACTGGTATTTTCTACATTAATAATACTTTGATTTATAACCAATATGTATTCTTTGCATCAACATCTTGATTCATAAAACATACTTAGACTCTCTACATCAACAAGTAACCAGATTTAAATAACCAACCTGTATTCTTTACATTAGCACCGTCATTTACATCCTCTGGTGCAGGAAAATAAATTCCTACAGCTAACTTGTAAAGGGCCCGAAGGATCTCCTGTCTTCTTCGCAAGCTTACACACTTTCTATCTTTGAGTTTTATCGTGTCACCCTCTAAGGGTTGAACACTACAGAGACTGCTCTGATGTTCTCTATGTATTAAAATAAACCTGTAAGAAAATAATGAATGGAGATTATCTAAACAGTAAACATCTTGATCTGAATAGCTCAACCTGGATTATTTGCATTACATTTAAACATCTAGCCTCTACTATCTACAAAACAGATACCTTGGTTTTAATAGTAAATATGTTTTATTATGTTAATAACTACTTTGATTTTAATAGCTTACATATATGTTGAGTGTGTGTATGTTTATGTGTGTACACACACAAGTGTTTGTTATATAAATAGCAGCTGAGGGAATGTTATGAAATCTTATCTAAAGCTGTATAATAACCATATGTATTAAATTTTAAAATCATGAGCTTCAAGTCATATGACAAAATGATACTATGAAAAATTTATTGACTTTTTACAGTGACATATTAGCATAAAACTTCTATAAAATTTTGTTAATTAAATTTTGCTTATTAAGAAACACCATGCTGAAAATCCCCTGATATTTGTATTTAACAGTGTAAAGATGATAATTCATCTAAATATATTTTCTTTTCTTCAACAGCCAGAATGGCATATTTCACCCAAGAATATTAATGATTATTCTACAGTGCTGATGGAATGAAAATAATATTTTTTAATTTCTGCTAATTGCTATATCATAGAAACGATAACTCATTCTATTTAAAAACACTCAGAAACCAATGCAAATGTCATAAATTATTTGTATATAAAACACACATTTTCTAATTTGTTCTAATACTACGAACAAAGTGCATGACCTTTCCAAAGAATATTTCTACAACATGCTATTTTCAGGCATGCCAATGACATTTATGAAAAAAAGAGGAAAAGGTATATAGCCTGGCGCCAGAGGTGCCACAGCGTGGCGCAGCTGCGCCTGACTAGGGAGCTCTGGGAAATTTTAAAAAAGTGGATGCTATTTGGTGTGATTTGGTGCAATCTGGGACATAATTTCTTTATGTTTTTTGACATTGCAATGTTGGAAAAGTACACAATATATATCATATAAAATAACAAAAGGAAATTAAAAGACTAAATCAAACTAATAAAAACTATAACTTTCATTTACAGTTTTTAGCAGATTGATTTATTCTTTTAATTTGCATTCATTTTTTAGAAGATATATCAAAATATCTAAAATTAACAAATAAAATAAAAAGTAAATAAATGAAATTTAAGATTGTTTATTTGCTATTTATTCAGTTTAATTTTTTTCTAAATCAAAATATATTAGTAATATGAGTTAATAAAGCCAAAATAACTCAGTAAATATTTCAAATACAAATCATTTCATTATTATCCTTTTTTGTCATCAATAACATCATCATCATCAACTACTGGTATGCTGCCAATTAAATGTTTTACAGTCATTGCCAATAACTACTTCTCTGCTGCATATATTCCATACAATTTTCAAATCACATAAAATTACTCTTTTGACTAATCATGACTACCTACAGTTCAAATTGTTCATCTATGCAATCTTGTCATTATACTACTGGTACCTTAATGTCAGTGAATTTTCCATTCTTTCACAAATTGACAATACAAACTAAAACAGCATATGAAGGAAAGCTATGACATTGCTTAAAAATTCAACTACTGATATGGTTCAATATTAAACTACTGATATCAGTGATATGCCTCAGAAATTAAATTTTGTACAGTCACTGACATCAACAACTACTGCTCTGCTGCATGTATTCCATTAAAATTTCAAATTACTTAAAATTACTCTACATGACTACCTACAGTAAAACTTGTTCATCTATACAATCTTGTCAGTAAATTACTCGTACCTCAATATCAGTATATTTTTCATTCTTTCACAATACAAACTGAAACAGCAAATCAAGGAAAGCTTTGACATTGCTTCAAAATAAAATTAATGATATGCTTTAAAATAAACCACTGGCACTGTATGCTGCAGATAATAATAAAATGTTTTTCAGTCACTGATATCAACTTCTGCTCTGCTGCATAAATTACAGTCAAATTTCAAATCACTTAATTTCCTTTAATCAATCTTGGCTACTTTCCTCTTTTTCGAGACAAGGGTTTCCAGTGCTCTCTTCCGAGTTTTTTTTTCTCTCCTTCTCTGAATGGGCAGCTCTCTGTGCCTCTGCAGCTTTCTGGACTTTTTCTTTAGCCAAGGTGGCTGGGCCAGATTTCACAGAACCATAGGCCTCAAGCCTTTCTGCCCTTTTCTTCTGATTCTCCCTCAGCTTTGAGGTATACTTTGAAGCTGCTGATCTAATGTCCTTACACATTCTCTTGTCTACAGGATCAAAATGAACATCTTTCCTTTTAAACATTTCAATCGCTGTTGTTTCTTTGGAGCGTAGAGAATATTTTATCGTCTGGTATGCACATGATACCAGACCACGAGACCTGCAACAAGACGAAACGAGACTGCCTCCAAGATGGCGGTCAGATTTTTTTTTCTTCTGCAATAAACATTGAAAAAATACGATTTCTCCTCAAAAACCACCTACCCGGCCCCAAAATCACTCATATTTTCTCCTCGAATTTACATGAATCTCGTGGGTGATCATTGGCTGTTTGAAAACCGTGGAAATCCGCGTTTCAGCGGAAAAATGGCACGCATGTATTTTACCAAAATTAAAAAATTCTCTCAAGATTTTATATGGATAAAATCAAAGAATATTGAAGAGTATTTTTCATTATGTTGTAAAGCAGTTATAAAAAATAGTTCTCTCTTACCCAAGAATATTTCTATCAATTACTATACTGCTAGGAAAATTATGTGGGTGAAGACTAGAAACAGACTTCAGAAGTTGATAGGCTCCTTTCCATAGCTTAGAGCCCTACAATTAAAAGTTAAAATTTGTTAGTAATAAGACAATTCTGAAATTTAAGGATAAATTATATTACAATTATAAAAGATCTTACCAACCTAACCTCTTATACTTAGGGTAAATATTACATAGAATTTGAAAAATGTGATAAATAAGCTGCATTTTTAAAACCATTATCATACTAGTATTCTTTGGAATGATGTATGATACAAACTACTTTTGTTAGTGTTATTAATTAAAAATAAATCTAGTACATTTTTAAAGGATTGTTCAAATTAGTAGTGCCACATGCACATGATTACAGCATTTGGATAAATTGGTAGAAATAACATCATCCTTTCTCAGGAGTCACCTTCAATGTCTTATATTAATAAAATTGTCAATCATATAGGTTGACCTCAGACAAAAATTTTAACATTAACAACATCCTTTCTGACTTACTTGAACGCTAAAATACAATTCTCAACATTTTGCAATTTTTTTATATATAAAACACATCTACTGTTTCAAATTTTTTCAATAAAATAAAAAAAATGTTTGCTAGGGAATAAGATAACAGTCCAGTTATTAACATATTTTTAGTAAGCTTCAGAGAAAGAAGCAAACAATACAGTAGGTCAGTAGAAAAGAATGATTTATCATAAGGAGTATTTTTTTTTATAACACTAAACTCAATTTGTTATGAAATGTGCAAACACGTATTTCATTTGAGCAAACTATTTACCTCTACAATATAAAACATGTAGTAATGAATTTTTCTTTCATGATTAGCTAAATAAAATGTATAAATAATTACAAAATAAAAAATATGGCTTCAGTATTACTGTTGTAAATGTTCAGTTCATGCAGAATTAAGAGTAATTCTGGAATTCATTGTTTATAGCAAGATTTTATCTATATTACAATGCTAGAAAGTTGTTCATATTAAAAAACAAACAAACTAATATAACAAAGGAGACTAGCATGAAAAAGCCTTTAAAACAAAAGCTATTCTATCATGAATGTTTCTATATTGGCATTTACTGCTACAATAAAAACCAAATTACGTAGCAAATATCAAAGAAAAAAAGCAATGTTTATTCTTATTAAAAAAAAGTTAACCCTTTCGCTATGGTCTCAGTATAATATATACAAGTTTGTCTATATATGAACTACAACTTTTGATACAGCATGTGTATCTTCACAAAATTTGGTAGGTTTTTAGTAAAGATTACAAGTCTTTTGTATACAGAAAATCAGATTTTTATTGAAATATTTTCACTAATGATTTGTTTGTGAGAATAGTCTTTTTTTACAGGTCTGAGTGCAAAGTGATTTCATGTTATAATTAAATAACTATCCTTCAACCTAAAATCTGAAATATTGTTTGCATAATTTGTAAAACTTCCTAAATACATTTCAAACATTTATTTTTAATAAGACTTTATACTTTATGTTACTTTTTATACTTTAACTATGTAGAGTCTGTCACTTAACCAACCTCGTAACTATCATAAAAATTAAGAAATATAAATTATGCTTTTTACATGCTAGAATGACTGCATATTATAAAACAAAAATACAAATGTTTAGTCTAAGTAGCTTAAGTCTCATAACACAAAATACATTTATATATATATATTTATTATTTTTTATTATATTGACCTTCCAGTCATGCTTAGCTAACATTGCATAACTTGCACATACACTCATGTTACATATCCAGTAATATAAAACTGACCTTTAGTCTTCCCCATCTTTGTTGTGTTTTAGTGGACTAGTATATAGTATTCGTAACATGCAGTTACATTTCAATCATTATATGTTATATACATATATATAGATTATTATTATTTAGAAATAAATTATTAACCTTATTTAAGGTTAATGTAACATGCAGTTACATTTCAATCATTATATGTTATATACATGTATATAGATTATTATTATTTAGAAATAAATTATTAACCTTATTTTTCTTAAAATATAGAACAATAAATCAAGAAGTACAGCAAACAATTATCTCTTCTTGCTACAACTTTTGTACTCTGTTATTGCTGGACATAGGTTGCTAAGCCTTTTAAAATTTTGCACGTCAATAATAGAAAACAAAAGTTTTTTAGGTTTATACATAGAGTTGAATAACCAATAAATCATAAATAACTATACTAATACCATAGAATTCTACTATAATTTATTAAGCTCAGTAACCAAAATGTATTTAGATTATAAAAAACATAAAACTTCGAGCAGACTAAAAACACAACCTATCTCCTTGAAAACTTGGATCGAAAGAACATGGTAGTCTTTTCACAGATTAAAGTGGCTGAGAAAACCACTCTGAGGACATTCTAAGCTGTTTATTGGTTATTCACATGTCATATACTGTAGTAAGATTATTTAAGGAACTGTTTCAAAAAATGGAAAGAGTTGAATGGAGCCACTGTGTTTCATTCAGTACATAAGCAATATCTCAGCAAAATAAAAAGATATGTGGTTCTTATTTTATATTCCAGCATGTTAATATTAGTAATTTGAGTTCCTAATATGTTCCAAACTATCGACTTTGTATTTTGACATCACAAACATCTAATTTTAAACAGTGCTGCATTCAACATACCATATGACTTAGATGTGTTCTTTTGATATTTACTTTTAAATTAAGAAATTAACACCTATATAATATTAAAGTTTGAATTATAATCTACAATTTGATTCCAAACTTACTGTCATAACTTTATAAAATAGTAGTTCAATAAAATTTTTAATGCAAGTCAACAAACATGATGACATGGCCTTTGACCTGTGAGGATAGGATTTTGCATATTTTGAAACATCCCTTTAATAACTATATTTAGAGCTGTTACCAGGATATTTCTATTTCTAATCAGTCCAGTTTCTACTGATGTATGCTGATCTATATATAGCTATCATTAATTTCCCTGATCACTTTTGTACGTGTATTTAGAAAATTAAATCATTAACACATGTAAATAAAAAACAAAACTGTATAAAAATCCTGAACCTACTTCTTCTTCAAGCTGATTTAAAGAAGGCACTGGTCCACATAGCACACAGACTTCTACTCCTTGAGTTAGTTGCAAAGTAACAAGCTTGTTACACACCTGTCAAGTTATAAGTATATATCAGTCACAAAGCATGTCATATATACCTTCATATATATATAATGATCTCTAATACTTTCCCAACACACAAACTAGTTGTAGTCACTAATCTGCTACAAACACATTAAATTATAAATATGTTCAGTAAAACACAAAAGCAGAAATTAATAAAAACCAAACATTTGTCTTAGTTCACTTAAAAATACATTCAGAGTACTTAGGCAACTTTACCATTGGACAACTGTTTGGGAGGTAAATGGAAACTTCTCTAGAGGTTGTCTTTGGGTAAGTGTTCACAAATACAGAGAGTAGCGCCATCTCTTGACCAGCCAGAGACCACCATTTTTTAGTTGCCACAGCAACTTTTCCTCTCACCATTAGGCAGCCATAAGACGTGTTGGCCAGATTCACAAATGCTGTGAGGTAGTTCTGTGGCATAACAGTAAAATACCATGAGTAATTTTCCATGAAAACATAAAACGTTTTGCATAAATATACTTAAGTCCAGTGCAGTTTTATAATACCTGTCTTCAAGAGAAGATATCTGCTTTTCTCTAAACACCTTTAACACTGAAAATCAACCTTCAGTGTTTTGTACTTTTTATCATTAACAAAATAAACTATTATTATGCACATTGAAATACTAAGTAACATACATATTTTCATTCTGTAATTGACAGTTTTATTGTTATGTATTCTATAAATGTAAAAGAATTACAACTTGTTAATTATTTATTTTTAAATATGGCAGTTGTAAACTACAACTACAGCTACAAAATCCAAGCAGATTTTTACAACAAAATTATTTTAACTTCTAACAGGCAAATGTATCATTTAATATTGTTGTAAAAGCAGGTTTCTTCCTCTTGGTTTCAACTAGTTGAATGTATAATACAGATGAGCAAATTCGTAGCTGAGAAAATGAATCAAAATAACAATAAAAAAAACAGAACACAAGTTTTTGTTTACACTAATTTTTCTTTATTAATGAAATAATCAGGCTACAAGATTGACAATACCAGAAATATTTTCTGTTAAAACTTACATTCCCATGAAGTTTGTCCAGTGCAATAAATTATTCAGCCTCAAGTGAGCAGTTTATACCTCAAAGCTAACTTTATGTTAACAGTACAACAAAATACTAAACACATATTTTGGCTATTCCGATTGATAACTAAAATTGCAGCAACACTACCAAAGCACTTATTTTTTAATTATTTAGGACAATGAATAGCAATGCATAAGTGTATAAATATCTATGGATCAGTTGCAACTTTATAACTTTATTTCTCTAATCACCAACTGTGTTAATATCAGGTTAGTTCAACTTTGGACTTTCTAACTTTATATTCTCAAACATGTGTACAGTTATTATGTTTCATTGCAAAAAAAACAACTTAAAATCATATAACTTATCCTTTTGTGCTCTTGATAATAGCTCTTTAAGAAATGATATACTATAAAAAGTTTTATATCAGTTATACACTACCTGTAGTGTGGGACTTTCAGTACACAGTAAGCAGTCTACTGTTCCTGTGAGGTCACTAACAGTTGCCATGTCTTGATCTAGCTGTTGAAGGAGGTGGTCAACAAGAAAGAAGCATATCTGATGAAGAATTTTTAAAAATGTTATTCATAACACTTAAAATATCACATTCACTGACACTGAAAAATCATGATAAATGTATGAAGAAGCTAAAATTATCAGCATTCTCTTAAACAACAACATAGTCTTTTTGAAAAACAATATCACATTGTGTTATTTGTATTTTATTTACAAACACAAATGCACGTTTTTTTAAATCTTAGGTATGTGTTACGTGAATGCCAGTTTCCACGTGATGTAGTCTTCATTAGAGATCAGTCACAACATGCAATATAAAATGTAAATAAAAAACTGGAAATTTAAGAACTTACAAATAGAGATTGTTAAAAAAAAAAAGTAAGCAAACAAAACTGGAGATACTGTAGACATTATTTACTCAAACTACAAGCCTCTATTTTGGCTCCATGCTATGACTTAGAATTGCATTTGTTACAAGGTTTTTACTTTAATTCTGTTATACTGACCACCAAGTAGTATGGGGAAAAGCATTTTTGATATTATTGAAAACTGTATTAAAGTTCTTCACTTAAATATTTTGTCACTAAGCTTTTTCTTTTAGAATGTTGGCTATCCAACATGCAGAATAATTCTAATTTAAAAATTTTAAAATATCACAAGGAATATCTTTATAACTCCATATAATTATCAAATATTGTTCAAGAAAAAATTAATATTTTATTGTTATTTTCACTATCAGATCCGAATCTCAAACATAAATGTTTAGTCTAACTAGTTTCAATGTCATAACATTACACACTTTTTTATTATATTTACCTTTCAGCTATTGCTGGATAACATTATAGAACTTACAATGACATGGTACATATGTACTCATGTTACTATACCTAAGAATATAAGACTGACCTTTAGAAAATAACCTGTCTTGGATTTGTTTTAGTGGACTAGTAATAGTAATTTGTAAAATACAATTATAATACTTTATTTATATATGTATATACATTATTACTATTTACAAATAAGCTTTAAACTTATTTTTCTTAAAACAAAGCAGTAAGTAAATACCTTCCAGTTATGATGACCTTTGTATTTGTTTGTTGCTTACAGCCTTTTAAAACTTTGCACTTAGAGAATGTGAAACCAAATCATTTTTAGGTTTTATTTATACATTTTAAATAACCAAAAAGTCATAAATAACTATATCAATACTATAGATTTTCCATTATAATTTACAAAGCTTAGTAACTACTCTGTATTTGAGTCTAAAAAATATGAAATTTTGAGCAGACTAAAGGCTCATCAAGCTACCTTCTTGAGGTCTTGTTTTTAAAGAAGGAAATGATGACATGAAACTTGAAAATGGCCGAGAAAGCTACTAGGGGGATGTTCTGAGTTTTTGATTGGTTATTCATTTGTCAAAGATAAGAATAAGTGTATATAAAGGAGCACGTCAAAAATGGAAAGAGGAGAAGAAGGCCACTTGTTTGATTCAGTACATGAGAAATATCTCAGCAAATGGAAAAGACAGGAGGTTATTATTTTGTATTCTAGCTAGTAAATATCAGTAATTTGAGGTCCTATTTCATATGAAACTACAGATTCTATACTTTGACAATGCTGCTGCATTCAACATACCATGTGACACATGAAAATCAATGTTTAAGAGTTTTTTAATACTTACTTTTAAAATAAATATATTAATTAACGTATAATACTAAAATCTGGATTATAATCTACAACTTGATACTAAATTTATAGACATAAATTCATACTAGTTATTCAATTAAATTTTGAATGAAAGTCAACAAACAAGATGACATGACTTTTGACCCATGACAATAAGAAAATCGTCTCGACAGGGTTAAAGTGTAATAACATGACAACAGTTTTTCTTTTATACATATATAATTTTTAATATTCTTTTACTGAAAAGAACAAACTCAGTCTTTGGAAGATGTACAACCTCGCTGTCAAAAAATGTCTTCTGCATTTATTATGATCCAATATTCATGTACATGGTTTCCAAAGTCTGAGTTACTAGTCACTAGTGAGTTGAAAGAGTTAGTGTGGTAGACTGAAACACAAAACATTAAAATACAATGACAGTTTTCTTTTTACATTACTTATTAAAAAACTATCGAACTTGTACTGAAATAAATAACAGTAATCTTTCTCCCAGTGATCAGTTCAGTATGAAACATTTGGGAATGTTTGATTTAAGTAATAAGAATGATATCCATAATCAATCACTGTCTATATGTCAGTTATGTGTTTTTGGTAACATTTCATAATACTTACCCTCAGTTCTCGCTTTAAGTGATCTACATTGCGAATGTTCTGTAAACTGTCCACCCCAACCATCATCACCATAGCAGCAAAGATATTGTCCAGTAAGTGAAAAAGATGACTGTCACTTGTAGCATCTTCACTTGTGGCAAGAATTAAAATAACACTGTAATATAAATAAATACATCAGTATCTTGAAACTATTAGTAATTACTTTCAAAACAACACAAAATTGAAAGAGAGGGATACACACACACACAAAATAAACACCAACAACAAGAAGCTATTTATAGTATATCCAAAAATGGATAGCTTTAAATATTACCACACATGGATATACAGTGGTAGAAAAATTTATTGTATCACTCAATTTCTTACACTTTTCTTTAAAATCATGTAGGTGCAAATGTGTTTCATGAATGATGCAATACTGTCTAATTATTACATCAGCAGCTTTTTAGACTGTCTGGGTATTGCATCAGCCATTTTTGGGCTATAAGTAGAAATCCTTGCTTTTAGCCTATTCACTACATGTGTGTGATGCTACCATGGCCAAGAGTTGTGAGTTAACTCTACTGAAAAAAAGCAGTCACTGCTTCTTTGAACACAGGGAATACGTTCAACAAGGCAGACTGCTATAATAATTAAATTTAACTAGTCAACTCTGAGCCAATAGGTGCAGAGACATAGAAAAACTGACTATAGGGAAGGGGTAGGATGAGCACTTGCACAGAAACTGATGTTTTTGTTCTAAAATACATAAGCTTGCAGAATCTTCAACAGTTATATCCAAATCTCAAAAAAAGCATGGCAGGAATCGGCTTGTTTTGAATTTCAAGCAAAGCTACACAAAGGCTATCTGCACTAGCTGTCCCTAATTTAGCAGTGTAAGACTAGAGGGAAGGCAGCTAGCCATCACCATCCACTGCCAAATTTTGAGCTACTCTTTTACTAACAAATAGTGGAATTGACTGTCATATTATAACACCCCCATGGCTGAAAAAGTGAGCATGTTTGGTGTGACCGGGATTCGAACCTGCGACCCTCACATTATGAGTCGAGTGCCTTAACACCTGGCTATACCAGGCCACATGGCAGGAAACTACAGCAGTCACTGTCATCACACACACACACACCTTCCAGTCTTGCAAGTGTTCAACTGGTCTCCCAGCAAAATGGCTAAGAAAGAGCCTCCTGTTCATAAACAAAATAAAGATGATGATGCTCAGCTGAGCCAAAGAGCATATTGACCAGACTGAAGCAATGTGGAAGAAAGTAGTCTTCTCAGATGAATCAAAGTTAAACTGCACAGATCTTATGGGAAGCACTTTGTATATTATTGATGTGGAGAAATGCTTTATCCAGCGTGTTTGAATTCAACTGTGAAACATCTGTAGGATCAAGTGATATGACAATGTATTTCTGGTCATGGTGTGGGCACCTGCATTTTGTAAAAGGCATTATCAATACTGACAAGTACATTGAGATTGTTGTGTCCCAATTAAAGCAAACAATTCAGGATCACTTCATGGAGCTGAAGAATGACTCTGCTCCATACCACAGAAATAAAACAGTTGGTTATATGAAATAAAGATGAACTTTCATTTCACTTCACATATATTGAAAAGTCATATTAGGATTAATTCATTGTTTCAGGTGAAGGACTGTCTTCAAAGAAAGAGGGCAACAGCCCAGATCTAAACTTTATTTAAAACTGCTGAATGATAATGGATAACAAAATGCAAAAGAATCCTAGAAGCACCTTGAAAGTGCAGAAATCCTTAATCCCTGTGTTACATCATGAAATCAACCTTGTCTACACTCCATCCCTCATGCACTCTTTGCCAAAAATTTATCAAGGTCAGAGGGTACACTTTTTGTCAGTTACATTGATGGCAGTATCTTTAAAATCTAGGTTGTATAACTTAGAAAACATCTTTATATTTGACAAGTATTTGTTGTTATATGTTTGTCACTGCTGGTTTGTTAATAAAAGATGCATATGTGTTTGGATGAGAGAAATACTAGTTGATTTACACTATACAGTTATGTTTTACATTAGTTTTGACACTTTCACAATGCATAATTTCATAAAAGTTACATGAACCAATAAAAGTATGAAAAACTTGCATGTGCAATAATTGTTTTCACCATTGTATATTGTTTGTTTATTTGCAATATTTGGGCAAAACTACACAAGGTTCTGCACAAGCCTTCTCTAACTTTTAACTGATAAACAAAACTAAAGGGGATGCAGCTAGTCAATAACACCACCCACAAACTCTTGGATTACCATAATGGAATATTGGGATTGTTACCATTATATCTTCAACGTCTGGAAAGAAATTTTGTGGCAAACAAATGTAAACCATGGACCCTTGGATTTACATTCTGGCATGCAACCCAACAGGTTATGTAATGTCTGGCCACATGGTGTTCATAATACTTTTGACGTTAAATAATACATTTTACCATTTTAGTATCAAAAACATAATTGGTAAACACACTACATATCATCGGAAAAAATATCTTAGTCTTCATTCCTAACATATGTTATACAGAAACAATAATTACTTTCGTGGAATTCTAAATTAGTTATATATTGTGACACTAGAGGACACTTATTGCGATATCGTAATGTGTTTTCCTTATAGCAAAGCCACATCGGGCTATCTGCTGAGCCCACCGAGGGGAATCGAATCCCTGATTTTAGCGTTGTAAATCGATAGACTTACTGCTGTACCAGCGAGGGAAGCAATATAATAAATAGAATAGATAGTATCACGATTTCTATATATAGTTCAACAAATCAAATTATAAATGGCTTAGAATGATTTAAATTTTCTGTAGTTTTAATTACCTATTATGGAATACCCGCCATAAAATTTTAGACCCTACGGTGATTGCAGTTTGAAGTTCTCCACCACGGAGTCTTGAATACAAGTGAATGGCATTCAGTGTTCCGATGTGCGTAAATGGCAACTGAAAAATAAAATCAGATGTTATTTCGTATTACTTCAGCGTAGAAAATAATATATGCAATAATCAAACATTTAGCAAAATATGAAAAAAAAAGAAGGTACTTCTTGATCCACAATGAGTCCACTGAGTACCAGACAGTTTTCTACAGGAAACTATTTATTTACTCAAGTTTAAAAAATGAGATCAAATCATTTATTTACACACTTTACACAAAATGTCTGGACTTACATAAACTTATTTCATAAAGTGCAATGAGTTTTTAAAATATTTTATAAACTTTGTATAATTCTAACACTATGTTTAATATTCTTGTAATCAATTTATCATATAACGAACAAGGAAAACTGTATTATAATAATAATCAAAAAGAAAAAAAAATAACTTCTTAATGCTTATTCTGACAGGCTATTTATAAAATGATGTATATTTACACTCTATTTGTTAAATGATAGACTGACAACAAACTCAAGCAAGACGAATTTATATATTCCTTGGTGGTTCAGTGGTAAGCTTGAGAGTTTATAAAGTTAAAATTCAAGGTTTGATCTCCGCAGTGAACACAGCACAGATAACTTCATTGTACAGCTTTGTGCTTAAATAACAAAGAAACAAAACAATAAATTGGTCCAGAATATGAACCTGACCTTTTCTTTTATTCTAGTGATTAATCTGAAGTTTTAATTCTTCCACATAATCATACGAAGAATTTTGTTTGCTTTATTTCAAACTTTTTGCAATTCAGATTATGAGAATTGACTATCATTCTTATTGTGTACTTATGGATGCGGACTCGTTTACTGAGGACACGAATATGAACACTAATCCATTCTCCGATTGTGCTAATACTTTGCCACGCACAACCCTATATGAAGTTTAAGCTGTTTTGTTCCCTAAAAATATTTTGAACATATATATATGGTAAGTTTCAGTTAATCTTATCAGAACACTGCTGATAAAACTACAGACTCTAGAATTTCTGACTGTACGTGTCCGGAAGGTCGGAGCCAGTAATTCCAAACAGCGTTAATTAAAATCGGCTTTCTTTCCCACACTCTCAAAGATAAGAATACACGATACATTTCCGTTGATTCTTACAAGATCGTAACCTTTCCTTACACATAACTGATCACTTTATGCATGTTCATTAAAGACCTGGACAACTTGTTTTTATTGGGAGTAATACGAAACTCTTGATCCTAGTTACTTCCAACACGGCACTAGTTGCGCAAACACTGTAATTTCAACAGGTAACTTATAAACAAGTTATAGAGACTGTCTGCCTGACACTATAATGTTTTCCGTAAGGTATATCCAGAAAATTTGTTTCTCACGCGATTATGGGTAATTTTGACAAAAAAACCTCCCTGGCAGTTGTGAAAAGAATTATTATTTTGTCCTTGAAACGTTTAGCCTGAAATGCTTAAGATATCAGAAAGATCCAACATTTATATTTTTCAAAATTTTCAGTACAAGGTGATATATCCTGTGTTACTGCAAAAATAACAACAAAAAATGCTCGTATTTGCTTGCCCTTCGACATAATTATCTCACGCTAGAAAATATCCACAAATAGCAGAGGAAAGGGGAGGCAAATCTTAATAGCTAGATCAGATTTGGAACTTGTTTGTTCCCTTATTCTGTAACATAAAGCTCAGCTAACCGTGGGAAAGTCCGTTGTACGCATTCAATCAGAACAGCACGGATGAAAATAATTGTACGCTTGAACAAGCAGTTACTTTAAGTTTGTTTATCATGAAGTACATACAACGTATAATAGTAACTATATACTGGAATTGAAAGATTATCAAAAAGTATTGATTACGAATGTATCATCATTCCAGAATAATAGACAAAATAACCTTTTGTAACAATTACAGAAAGTGGCACTTTTCAATATCAAGTTATGTTAACTTTTTCAAGAAATGGTTGTAAACATAAACTTGTGTTAAACCAGTAGGTATGCGTAACGTGGTGCCCCCAAGTGGCACAGCGGCATGTTTGCGGACTCACACCGCTAAAAATCGGGTTTCGATACCTGTGGTGAGCAAAGCACAAATACCTCATTGTGTACCTTAGTACTTAATTTCAAATAAACTTTTCTGGTATCAAAGTAGCCATTTTTACGTGTTTTCCCCCTTTTGGTAAACTACTGGTACATATTAAAATAGAGAAATATGATATCAGTACGCCTCTGAAGAAGACATCGAAATCAGCATTCTTAAGTGTTCTAAGCGTATAGTTCTTAATGAGTGACAATAAAAACATAGAACACACGCAGATGCAAAAACTTAAAACTATACGAAATCCTAAAACTATTATTGTAAATTTACTATAATTTTTAAATGGGTTGCAAAAAATATATAATTATGTCTTTAAATCTAATTTCTTTTTCTACCTTCATGACGATATTTATTTTTCATAAATGCTAAGAGCACAAAGGCTTAAAAAATAAACTAAAAAAGCCCACATGCGCTTGAAAGAATAGTCAATGCCGTGGTTGCTTCTTGCGCACGAAACACAATATTTTTAATTCTTTATGATATATCACGTGAAGTGTTTACAAAAAGAAATAGAATGTTAACATAAAAAAAAAGACTGTACAAGTACAATCCTGTCACTAGCATGCTGAGCATTGAATTTTGAAGTATGCACTAAGTCATTCAGAATGTCCTCGGATCATGGCAGGTAAGACTACTATTAATTCATTCAAACTATTGTTCAGTAAATTTTGCAGTAACTAAAGGCAGGCAGGTTACTGTAAAATCGCAGAGCATATTGTTAAAATTGTCTCCCGGTAAGTATAGTAATATTAAAGCAGGTTACTGTTCGTGAATATTTGAGGTACATAAAAAATAAAATCGTGATATAAGAAAAAGAATCATCATGCTTATTTAAGCATGCTGACATTTCAATAAATTAGGGTTAGCTATTTGATAAAAGAATTAACACAGAAGTCTAGTAGATGATGGTATGTAATAATAAATGTTGTGAGTCTGTACAGGTGGAAATTATATATATTTTCCATCATATCATATTAATGGTCAAGGAATGCGATATGTACCACATTCACAAATATAGTACTGCTCTCCTGCATTAACTACACAAATTTTAAATATATTTTTGTGAACTAATAAAATAATGTTTTGTTACTGCATATATCATAAATATATTATTGTTTGTTGAAATATATTCTATCACATGTATCTATTCTAAACGAGTTTTGAGAAAAAGACATTATATGCGTTCAATGTCGTTTAGTGAAATTTTATTTTTGTGTTTTAGGTTTTGGAATTGGTTTGATTAAGTTAAATATTTAGTACAGTAAGTGAATCAAGAGTCAAGTATCAAGGAAACAATTTGATTGTATAATCTAAAAATTGGGTAGCTAGTCATGAGTCGAGTATATTTTGTGAAAGTGGTACATTTTGCACAAGTGCCTAATAAACTAGCTATTGAAATCAATATGCCGAACGTTCAAAGCTGTCTTAATTGAATCAATTGTCTTGTCACAATGTCTAAATTCATCAAAGCGAGGTAACTCATTATAATGTTTTTAAAATAAATTTCAAGTGTTTTGCAGCCTCACTCAAACGTTGGCCATTTTTGTAAATTATCCTACTCAGCAGAAAAAAACAAAAAAACATCCATCAAACAACTGAAATTACTAATAAACATCGCCTGATAAAATATGTCTTCATTGATTTTACTCGGTCGCCAAGACGTTTATGTTAACAAATGTGTTCCAATTGTTTCATTTAAAATTTATTCACAGAAGTAATATTATGCAGAAGAAAGCTGACTTTATTGACTGTTCTCTGCGTCTTTAATGTATGTATTAAATATACTTCCTTAACCGTGAATGTGCAGGCCTAACTACAGCAAAACCATTGGTGTTACTTTTTCTGTGGCTCGGCTTGACCAGGTAGTTATGGCACTCGACTCGTAATCTGAGGGAGCGGGTTCGAATCCCCGTCGCACCAAACATGCCCGCCCTTTCAGCCGTGGGGACATTATAATGTTACGATCAATCTCACTATTCGTTGGTAAAATAGTAGTTCAAGAGTTGGCGGCGGGTGGTGATGACTACCTGTATTCCCTCTTGCGTTACATTGCTAAATTAGGGACGGCTAGCGTAGCTTTGCGGGAAATTAAAAAAACAAACAAACTTTTTCTGTACTATGTGCAGTTTGATATTATTGAACGTTTCAAATCTTTTAAAGTGCAAATGAATAACCAATTGTAAACAGAAGTAGAGGGTCAGTTCAATTAACAGCTTGAAAACGCTGCACGAGTTAAGTAACAAGCAAGGTTAACACTTTCCTCCAAAGCAGTGTTTTTCGACCATCGATCCGTC
This sequence comes from Tachypleus tridentatus, assembly GCF_004210375.1. Classification (NCBI taxonomy): domain Eukaryota; kingdom Metazoa; phylum Arthropoda; class Merostomata; order Xiphosura; family Limulidae; genus Tachypleus; species Tachypleus tridentatus. Next base: position 34,861,063 of record NC_134832.1, on the reverse strand, counting down.
ACAACTAAACACCAAGCCGTTCATGACATCATCCTTAACCTTTCGTTGAGTCAGCGGGAAAGTATAAACTTGAGAATGAAAAAACGTTTCCACAAAAGGAAGAGCTTAAGGACCGTGGAGTACATTTCTTTCAAATGCAAACGACCTACGGTAATAAAGTAGTTATTACTATTGTTTTATTACAATAATGTCATTAATTTCATTGGATAAAATTCCATGAGTAAAAATTTATTTTCTATGTCAAATAATTTTTAAAAAAGAAAATACCAAACTCTTACGAGAGCTTTTCATTTACATTAGTGTATATTGCTTTCAAATTGTGCCTACGGACATATTAGTTAGAAATTTCTTGCTTAGAGTGAGTTATTTTGTTTGTTTGTTTTTGAATTTCGCACAAAGCTACTCGAGGGCTATCTGTGCTAGCCGTCCCTAATTTAGCAGTGTAAGACTAGAGGGAAGGCAGCTAGTTATCACCACCCACCGCCAACTCTTGGGCTACTCTTTTACCAAGGAATAGTAGGATTGACCGTCACATTATAACGCCCCCACGGCTGGGAGGGCGAGCACGTTTGGCGCGACGCGGGCACGAACCCGCGACCCTCGGATTACGCGTCGCACGCCTTACGCGCTTGGCCATGCCGGGCCCCACTTAGAGTGAGTTTATTACATATTACATCAGTGAAAAGTGCGTAATATATCGCATGGTTTTGATGCATTGTGAAAGTTATTTCTTGACTCAGGCCTTACTTAATCATTCAGATATGTTAAGAAGTATTTGGAATATGTACAAGAATATACAATTTTAAAAGTTTTTGGAAATATACTGCTCAATATAGTTTTCTACATAAAAATGTGTCATAAAAATATTGGCTAGAACTGGTGATACTGGGTTGCACATGCTTAGGCCATTTGTTTGTATATAGTTTTGGTTGTTGAACATGAAGTTTGTCTTTATCGTGGTGAATTCTATGAGGGTTGCTAATTGGTTACTGGGAATGTCTGTAGTTGGGTTAGGGTCTCGGATATATGACACAAGTTGAAACACAAGCAATTAACACAGCATTACATCCACCACTATACTGGTACAGATATGTAGATGACACGGTTGAGGGATTCAAATCTACAGAACACATACTTAATTTTTTCAATCACATTAACTCTATACATCCCAACATTAACTTCACATATGAACAGGAAGAAAGTAATCAAATATCATTTCTTAACCTCAAAATTACAAGAACCGGCACACAATTCAAAACAGAAATCCACCGAAAAATCACCCATACTGGACTATACATTCCTTGGGACTCAGCACATGAAACAAAACAAAAACTCAACATACTAAGAAACCAAATAAACACAGCCATAAAACTATGCTCACCAGAGAAAATTAACGATGAATTAGACAAAATAAAACAATACTTCATCAACATCAATAAGTTTCCTCCACAAACCGTAGAAAACATTATACGCACACACCTAGAAAGAAAGCAAAATCAACCAACAAAAGTAAATATATCTCACGAATCAAAAAATCACGAAACCATATACTGCTGTATACCATATATTCCTGACATCAGCAGACAAATAACCAACATTTGGCAAAAACTAGTAACAAAATATGACGTTCCAGTTAATACCAAATTTATTCAAAAACTAGGCACAAAACTGAGGTCTATACTATGTAAAAACTACACTGACAAACACCACACCAACATTATTTATAAAATACAATGTGATAACTGTCACGACTTCTATATTGGAGAAAAAAGTAGAAAAATGGAAACCAGATTCAAAGAACGTAAAAAGTCACCTTCACACATTTTCAAACACTGCAAGTCAAATAAACACAACATAACCATATAAAACACTCAAATACTAAATAAAGAAACCTTACTTATACAACAACTTAAACCCAAAATAAACCAATATAAAGGAACGCCTTTATACCTATATTAATATAATAAAATAAATAAAATTATATATTCAAACATCTAACACCGCCCTCTACGTTCCGACACTCAGTTGCACAACCCCTTCCAAACATGTGGTCAGCTTCCGGTCAGTTACCTCTTTCTTTGTGAACCTGACGATGACCGAAGAAGGTCGAAACGTTGTTCGCTCTTCTATGTAAAATATTTTCTCAACCCAAACGAGCCGTTTTTGCATATATATTTCTCTACAAGTGGGTTTTCTCGACATCACTGATCAGCGATTTGTGTAGTTACGAAAAACTGATTATGTCAGTCTATAATGTGGACAAGGCCTTAAGAAACGGAATGTCACATTTTATTTATGCACGCTAAGTAAATACATCTAGCATTGTATAAGAGTGGGAAGTACCAAAGGGAAAATTTTATGTGAATTAAGTAAAATCTCAGCAATCTGAACACAACATCATTATCGCGGAGTCCGTGAAAACATCTTGCGGTGTAAACTAGTTCAAAATACAATATCAAAACAGAAGTTTCAAACAATAGAAATTACCAAAACGCATCTCAGAAGGAAAACAAAATTAAATATGCAACCTGAAGCACTTGATACAATAGAAGTAAGAAAAGTAAAAAGAACAAAATGCTACTCTTAGAGGTATATCCGATCCTCACGAGTCCAACAAAATCGGGCAAAAAAAGATCCAATAAAGATGTTTATTTGTTTTGTATTTTGCGCAAAGCTACACGAGACTAAAGTAAAGGCAATTAGTCATCACTACACCACCCACCGCCAACTCTTGGGTTACTTTTTTACCAACAAATAACAGGACTGAACAACACATTATAACGTCCACACGACTGAAAGGGCAAGTATGTTTGATGTGACGGAGATGATGATATAAATTGATTGTAATCTTACCACATTTTGTTACAAGTACTTTATGTTGTTTTGAATTAAGCACAAAGCTACACAATGGGCTATCTGTGCTCTGCCCACCACGGGTATCGAAACCCGGTTTTTAGCATTGTAAGTCTGCAGACATACCACTGAGCCACTGAGGGGCTGTACTTAATGTTTAAAATGGTACAGTTTCAAAGGTAGCTTATTTTTCACGCAAAAAGTTAGCATCTAGAGCAGCATTTCTCAAACTGGAGTTCACGAGTCATGTCCAAAATTTGATAAAAATATTTAAAAGAAATGTGATTTACAGAATAAGAATATATTTCGTAAAATTAAATTTATATGAATTAAAATATTCGATTTTAGAATACAGCTTTTCATGTACGTAAGTGTGTGTGTTTTTCTATAGCAAAGCTACATCGGGCTATCTGCTGAGTCCACCAAGGGGAATCGAACCCCTGATTTTAGCGTTGAAAATTTGTAGACTTACCGCTGTACTGGCGGGGGACTTTCATGTACACTGATTTATTTTTCAAAAAAAAAAAGCATCGTTATGTTTGAGAGTCCACGAAAAAGAATAATTAAATTGAGTCATTGAGTTACTAAAGTTTGAGAATCGCTGATATAGAAATAAAACCCACAAATGTGTAACTAATCCTTGGGGGGTTGAGTTTAAAGGAGTCCCTCTGACGTCAGCAGGATATAGGGATGCAATTCTGAAACTATTATTGTTGACATATGCAAATATAGTTGATCAGAACTTTCTTAAAATGAGTATCTGGTAACAATTTCCTGTGAGACGAAACTATGAAATGAATGAACCGGATAACATGCTCATTGAATTTTAATCCATTAACTTTAGCATGCATGTGATGTTCTGAATAAGATAAATGGCAGCGAGAGATTCACCTCCAATGACTGTTGGTGACCGGAATACTCTTAAGAGGAGCGAGCCAAATTACTATATCAGTTTATCGAATCACTTATTCAAAGATGTAACATCAGTGCGTTTCATTAACCAATTCGTTTCTGATCGTTTACTGGACCGCAAATTCTGTAATATCACGTGAAAATTTGTCAATATTAGTTTATAATATCAAATGATTGGTCACCTGATGCTTCTCTTGCACACAAATATGCTCTGTTTTTGAAATATGTTTGTGTTGTGCTTATCTGCAAGACTTCTCTGTTGCCCTGAAAAAGGCCCAAGTACTGTGGGATACTCGGGCCCAAAAGCACTACAACAACAACATAATAGTAGCCAACATGAAAGCTAGGGATGGAGGAAGAAGTATTGTGCACCTGACCCTCCTGGGTATTTAAAAATTCAACATACCCAAATACCCACAAAAAAGAAGCGAAGCAAGATTTCTCAAAAACGGCTAAGTAGATTTGGAAGAATGTTGAACTATGACCTAATTTAGAAGTGGTTAATTTTTGGAGAATCAAGGTCACGCAAATACAAAAAAAAATCCCTACATGTTAATATTGGGGTTGATTTTTCACGCTATTTTTGGTCTATAACTCAGTAAAAAATATATATCGGACTTTGATGACATTTGGTGAATATATGTAGACTATTATACCACATTGTCCTGCCTAAAATGGTGTGTGACTGTTGATAAGGGCGGACATACAGACACATTTTCGTATTTTCTGAGAGTCGAAAATGATCAACGAGGCGTGACAGAGGTATGCGCTCTACTGAAAGCCCCTTTAGTCTAATAACTATAGTTGTTTGTGCTTTATGATACCATATATAGAGAGAAAATTCAACTTGTTGTTTTGAGCAGTATACTTGAAATATTTCAGTAATAATACAAACAATAACTTTTTATTTCTTAATTACAAAGGAACATGGACACTAAATATGTATTATTATCATTATACTCTCGGTGACAGAAAGGAATGAAATTGAATATTCTCTATAAGTGTTTCTTATCAGAAGGACTGTTGGTACGATTAGTTGATATATCATACATCGACATTTTTGAAGCGCCAACGTTAGTAGCAGCGAGTCCCAGTAAATGCTTTGCTACATCAGCAACGATCCAATCCATTTTGCTTAATACAGTCTTTTTAACTCATATGTGATGTGTACGCTTTTTAGAAGCCCTTGAATAATAATTATAACTATACTTGTAATATGACTTTAAAATTAGCCCTGTTACATTGTTATTTTGTTATTACATTGTAGAAGGTAGTATATCTGAAGAATGTGTAGAGGAGAGTTTTGTATATGTTCTTAACCAATTAATTACCAAACTGAAATAAAGTTGCTTCTGAACCAACTTTATCAGAGATTACTCCTAAAATCTTGCAATTAATTGTGAACAGTTGGACATAATAACATTTTTCTTTATCAAATAGTTTTAATGCTCCACAACACGAACACTAAAATTTATATGGTGCTCCCGCACACAAGAAAAGGCGGCATGTTTGGTTGTTTTTGAATTTCACGCAAAGCTACACGAGGGCTATCTGCTCTAGCCGACCCTAATTTAACAGTGTAAGAATAGATGGAAGGCAGCTAGTTATTACCACCACCCCCAACTCCTGGCACCAACTAACGGATTAAACGTAACATTATAACGCCTCACGGCTGAAAGGGCGAGCATATTTGGTGTTGTGACAGGGATTCGAACCCGTAAGACCTCAAACTGCGTATCGAGTGCCCCACCCATCTGGTCATGGAGCCACAATTCAAAATATAGCATAATAAAACAACTGCTTAATTAACAAAAAAAAGTTTACTGAAAAAAATACTAGAATTAGTACGTTAAAAACGCCTTGGAAGCGATTAATTCGGTTAGTTAAGAAAACATTTCTTTTTCTAAAAATGGAACATTTAAACCTGCCAGTTAAATACTGAAATACAACCACCATGCTCTTTATAACAAAGTTGAAATATGTTTCCAGCAACCAAGATTTACAAACTTATTTTCTTACTTTGCTAATCAATATCGATATAAAAGTCTAATTAGCAACAACATTAAAAAAAATTGCAAGTCTGTGGTTTCACTTGGTAAGCCCATATTTACATATTCATATTCATTTAACCTTAAGAACTCTTTCAGTTATTCGTTACCTATAACTTGCGTATATTTTATTCATCGAAAGGAAACATTAAGAAACAACAAGCGATAACCTATGGGTAGTACGTCATAAATACTTTAAAACTGATAGATAAATACATTATATTTCCATCCATTTAGACAGTAACATTAAATAAGCACGGCATATGGCTGCGTGACACAAATAACATACGCTTAATAGGCTGCATTAAGTGTAATTCATGTATATATTAATATGGTAGAAAAATTAAAAACGTTAAATACTGATTACATTGACTGGACGTTCATGAAGTAGTTGTGACAGGTTTATTTATACACTTATTTGGTATCGAGCTTAGAACTGGAGATCTGCCCGAGCCCGTCTAGCAGGCCAGGCTATAACCAGGATAATAACATAAAAGATCCGGGTTAGGGCTTGAATGAAGTGACTTTTTGTCAAACGTATTTGTAAAAATTCTATCTCCCTCGTGCTTCTTTTTTCAACTTTGTTTAAAGTAAATATTTTCAAATTATTTTTTGAAAAACGATAACCTACACACATAGTTAAGGCTTGACAATAACTATTTCATAACTTCTATGCTTCGTATCAAAGGCACCTCTAAGGAATTTTGTATTACTATAAATACTGTCTCGCGACCCTTTCGTATCAATTGTTAAATCGATCGTATTAAATATCAACCATAACATTGATAACCACACATATTAGTACTATTTATATTAGTAACATCTTCTGTTGGCAGGTTGAAACGTACATAGAGGTCATCTCCACCTTCTCACGATGAGCCGATGATGTCTATCTCGTGAACAATACTTCGTTTAAGCTTCGGGCCTAGGTTGGGCTTTTGTGGAGAAAATCTGGTACTAGGCAAGATAAGACGGCATATTGGATATATCCGTCAGGCTCGGGCCAGGTAAATTTGTAAAATTTCAACTCGTTCAGACCCCTATTTAAAACGTTTGGCTCATTGTCAAACAAAAAATTTTTTATTTCGAATCATGGCGTCTAAATTGTAAACGTTTATTTAAAAAGTGGTTTGTGATATTTTATAACACTAAATGTTACACAAATTATTTTTAGCACAGTTATTATTAGTCTAACTTTGTTGTTACTTTTATGCTATATTGGGAAGTTTTTAAATAAAATTTGTTATATTAATTCTTGTCTGTATGATTTTCACTTTGGCAAAAATATAACCAGGTTACGTCAAAATAATCATCAAGGCCCAGGATTTGGTGTTGAAATTAATATATACTTAATAAATTGACACAAGTGGAACCTTAATTACAGGTGTTTAATAACAAATAAACTTAGGAACAATTATCCATACACACTTGTTAAAATTAATACATATATTTAATGAACTGGCACCAATATTACCTGAACTGCAGGTGATTATTAACAAATAATTTTAGTTGCGATTATGTAGGTAGTAGGTAAAGCTAGTTTGCTTAACTGAAATACAGTTAAGAATAAACAAGATGATATTAAGGGAGTGATTTCGTTAATCAGAAACCTTAGTTATTATGTACATATTTTTAAGTTTGTATGCTAGTCTCTCAAAGCGAATATAAACATAAACAATATTTAGAATTACATTTAACTCTATTTATGATTATATACAAATGTTGTGAAGGTAGTTTTAAATCTGGAATTTTAAACAGTACAAGAATTCGACACGCACGTTTTGCCCCAAGTCACCGTATTTCAACTGAACAAGACTCGCTATCTAGCTGAATTCACATCTTAGCAATAAGCAAGGCACGCGATTAGTCGGCGCGCTTCGGGCAGGTGAACAGCCAGTCAACCACGCCCTCTAGCAAGTTCATAACTTCCCTTAAAATGTAGTCTCCACAAAGATTAAAATCATGTAAGAAAGGATGTATTCTGTACAGTTTCGTTTTAGGATCTCGGAGAGCAACCTGGACATTTTCATACATGTAAAAATATACACAACATATACGCTAGTTTGTTTTTTTTAAAGAGCTTTACAATTTAAATTTCAGCTGTTTCTAGAGTAAAGTACTTTTGTAAAACGCAATTTAACTGTCTCAACTACAGTGCCATGCTTTTATACATACACAATGTTTTATTCTTAAATGAGAACCAGAACCAGAATAGAGGACACCAACAAACGACCAACGTACTAACTTTATCTTAACACCAGTACCTCTTCTTGCATAGCTTTGGTTGGTTAATTTAATTTCATGCAAAGCTGGCCAACGGTTATCTGCTTTAGGAAGCTAGTCAACACCACCAATTCTTGGGTTACTCGTCATAAACAAAAAGTGAGACCGTAAGGGAAAATTATGTTCGGTAACGAGATTCGAACCTCTAGCTCCGCAAGCAATTATAGATATATTCCCACTTTTCATTAAATTTTGGTGCAATGATATATTGTCAGAAGTGGCGACATATGTATCGTGAGTGAAATAACTTTAGCTCGAGCTGTGTTTAAGATGAATGTACTCAAAATTTGTAAAAAATAAATAAAAAACAAATAGGAAATCTTGAAATAATGATATTATTTTAACATTAGAGCATGTGTACTGTATTTGTTTTATAGAAACCTACGTTTCACCTATCAATATCCGTATGCTACTTTCTTCTTTTTTAATTTGTATTGCAAATTGTAATATAAAGCTACATTATCTCTTGAAGTACTAATGCGTAAAATATAAAGTTGTGGATTTTTTTCTTAAATCAACTAATTGTTTTAATTTGTATGTAACTGAACATTTCATACATAACTACCCTAGTATTATCTTACAAATGTCTTTTTTTATACATACAGAAATATACTTCAATATTCCCATGGTTGATATAGAAAAATTAATATCCTTGAGAAACGAAGACAACCTATATATGTTAGTATATATTACGAAGAAAATCATTTGCATTTTGATATGTATCTGTTCAACCTTATACTTCGATGTGTGTGTTTGTATGCGCGCACATGATAAAGAAATATCAATACATTATTAAGAAAGTAAGAAGCATCAGAAATTAATTTAGTGACTGGATCCAGTCTGTTTATGGCATACGATTTTAATAATCGAGAACTCTTTCTATAATTTTACCTAATGCCTTCAGAAAGATTAAATGTAAAGAAGCTCGTTACAATTCACCATAAGTATAATACATCTTTCAGTTTAATATTATCGAATTTTTTGGAATTAATGAAAGTTGCAACCACTCCCTATTTAAAATTCGTAAAACAGTGAACATAGTTTGATAAGTTTTAACTGAAGTCGTTACTGCTGTAATAATAAAAGGCTTAATTATCGACATAAACTAATTGTAAGCGAAATACTTTGTTAATGCCGACTTGAAAGTTTTCAAACTATACACCGACATTTCTTCATATTTTTTAAGTTGTGCCTCTTTAACATAACTTACCGACTGACGTTTTCTAACAGACATAATATTACAAATAGATTGCCTTAATACCTATCTATAAAAGAAGGTAAATTATGCAGTTTCGTTAATTGGTTAATAAACCACGTGTAGCCCCATAGTGGCATAGTTGTACGTCTGCGGTCTTACACTGCTAAAAATCTCGTTTCTATACTCGTGGTGGGTAGCTTTGTGCTTAATAACAACAACAACAAAATACGTGTAGAGAATATCTGGTTATAATGTGTATTTAAAATGCATATAAAATAATACGGCAGTCCATTAACCGAGTACTAGTTTTATTACATACCAAGATATGTTGTTCTATATGCTTCTTCCACTACTTATCCTCTCTCACTTTTTTCTGGGTGAGGTGGACGGAAGACATCAATTGGAAATGTAAAGAATTGAATAAATGACAAAGAAATTATCACCTTGTTGAGTATAATTTTAGCTATTATTCAAATTTACAGCCTTATCTTACTAGCTATATCTGTAAATATAATAATTTGAAAGAAACCCACATTTAATTTGATGCCATAAATATACAAAATGCCTGTATATATCACTAGTCATTTCTTAAAATGTAGTTTCTGGAGTCAAATACATTTGTTTCATCAAGTAATGAATATTTTCATGACAAAAACTCAACAGCCTGGCTATTCCATCCACGTTCGGATACAACATTTACAGCAGTAGTTTTCTACAGCTGATCCACAGAAACATCTAATAAATGTATAATTCCTACTGAATTAATATTTATATTATTAAAATTCCAAATCCCATAAAACCTGTTTTACATCTACGAAAATTCTGTGTACTTTTGATTTTTAGATCATAAATTGTAGTACACGCCTTTATTCCCGGTTCCTCTTTTTTTTTTTTTTTTTACACAGATTTTACCGGCCTTTTGAGTTAAAAAAAAAAAAAGAAAGAAAAGGGAATAAGTGACCTACAGGGGCTTTGAAACCACTCATTTGTATTAGCCTTGCGAGGAGTATTAAGTTTAATATACTTCTCCTTAGAATTTTTTATCGCTATATGTTAACTTACCCAAAGGTTTCTCATGTACAAAGTGCGGTTCGAGGATGCTTCATCGTTCACATCTTACTGTCCACGATTCACTGCTATATTACTCACAGTCATATTTTTCCGCCTTATAGTATCACCCTATATAAACTTAAATTACAAACTGAAAGTATTGATTAAAAACCCCAAACTTAGAACTCTACAAAAAGTGCCATTGATTCTTAACTTTTTGAACAAGAAAATTTATTTTACAGTTATAATTGGTACTCGTAGTTTGATACCAATTCCACGAGAATCAAATACTAATTAGGGATATGTTTACAATATTTTTAATGTAGACTTTAAACTTTTACTACTCTTTTTGTTTTACCTATAAACACTTTGTTGCTGCTTAGATGTAACAGTTCGTAGTAAAGCTCAATTCCAATGTTTCATTACCAGAATGAGTATGTCCCTTATTTTTGAATTCACCTTCAAAAGGGCGGATATTTATTAACGTATTCTATGTATGAAAAGAAAGTGTGTTCAATAATGGTAGAAAGAATTTAAACAAGTTTCATCATCTGACTGAAAATTCTAAAACTTCTAAAACGAAACAAAATTGTTATTCTGTAGCCTCGCCAGTTTTGATATATAATCACAGGTATGCTATACCGCTGGAACGTTATTTATCGAAGTTATTACTAGGGTCAGGTTCGGTTAAGCGTTTTCTATCAATATCCACCCAGGTCCCCTAGAGAGGGTGATATACACCTGTTATTAAGTAGAATACCCTAGGGTAAATTCACACACACACAACTGTCAGTACTTACTGCAGACGAAACAGTGGAAGCCTTCTGTGGTAGTAAGTTCACATGTTATCACTAGGCTCAACTTTTAAAAATGAAACTAATTTTATGCTTAGTTGTTCAGTCAACCTTTAGTACAGCATGCCACGCTTTTTCCCCTCTACCCTCTCCTATCTCCACTAGTGCCAGTATGAAAAGTTAAGGCCCAATGTCCCAAAGCCTATATTTAATCACATAATTTCAGTGCAAAAGGACAAGGGGGTAGTTCAATCAATAATATATCAAGCAGACTTTTAGTAGCCTAAAGGTTAGATAGGAATTCCAAACAACGGTATATCAAACAAGGTTTTAACAGTTTCAAAAGGAACAGATAGTGTTTTTCTTATAGCAAAGCCACAACAGGCCATCTGCTATGTCCACTGAGGGGAACCAAACCCTTGATTTTAGCATTGTAAATTCCAAAGACTTACTGCTGTCCCAGCAGGGGGGTTTAAAAGTCTCAAAAAGAATAAATAGTTACTCAAAGTTTATGTAACTATGTGAATTTAAGACTGATTTATAACTGTGGCAATACATATAAAATGCTTTAAACTTCAATATCAAGAACAGTTATCAATTACAGTAATTATACTTTAAAAATTTTAACATAATGTTTAAGAACAGGAAGTGACCTATTGATCAATCTCAGCTGTCTCATCCTCCAACCTAAATATTATTAAATAAATAAATGAAACTAAATCTTAAATCTAGCCCTTATCATCTTTATAGTTATCAAGCTTTCTCTTAAACACATTTAAACCTACTGCCTCCACAATATCAGAAGGCAATCCATTCCAAAGGCCAACCACCCTGTTAGAAAAATAAAACTGTCTTTGCTGAAGATGACATCTACTTTTCCCAAACTTATATTTGTGTCCCTTAGTTCTAACATTCTTACCATTAAGAATGAAAAGAGATGATGTACAAACACTGAATTCTCTTTACAATCTCACATATGTTAATCAGATCCCCTCCAACTCTTCTTTTTTCAATAGAAAACAATTTCACAGATCTTAATCTCTCCTCATATGACAATCCCTCCATCCAAAGCACCATTCTACTAGCCCTACTTTGAACCCTTTCCCACAATTCAATGCCTTTCCTAAGGTAAGGAGTCCAAGATTAAACACAATGTTCCAAATTCAACCTAATAAGTGCACCTATACAATGAAATTATAACCTCTTTAGACTTGTGTTCATTATTTCTGTAAATAAAACCTAAAATCCAATTTACTCTACCACCAGCAACAGCACACTGCTTAGATGGCTTAAGAAACTGACCAACCATTACAAGATCCATATCTTTCATGACACTGTTAAGGTTACTCCCATCTAAATATACACTTATAATTCAAATTATGATAACCCACATGCATTATCTTACATTTATCATAATTAAAAAAATCATCTGGCATTTGTTTGCCAAATTCACAAAATGATCTAGCTTCTTCCTCTAGCAATAGCCAATACCTTAATATAATTAGCAAATTTAAGTAACTTATTGACCACTCCTTGACCTATGTCATTTATGTCAATCAAAACAAAGGTCCTATGAAAATGAGAAGAGATACCTCATTAACGACATTAATCCAGTATAACTCCATTTATGATAATCCTGAGGTTTCTTCCATCCAGCCATTCTTCTATTCAATTAGCTAATTTAACCCCCCTCCCACACACACACACATACACAACCATAGAGATTAGTTATTTTATAAGCCTTTATGAACCAATCTGATAAATGCTTTCTGAAAATCCATATACATCAAATCTACACCCTTACCCTCACCACAATAAGCACTAACCTTTTCAAAGAATGTAAAAAGATTGATAAAGCAACATTTTCCCTGCTGACTATCCAATTAAATTATAAACTTTGTTAAATGACTTTGCAAATATTTTTTTACCAGACTTCTGAAACATTTCCCACAAGTGATGTAAAAGTAATGGGCCTATAACTACTAAAACAATTTTTATTACCTTCCTTGAAAATAGGAGTGACATCAGTTAATTTCCCATCATTTGGTATCTGCCTGCTATTCAATGACTTACAAAAAAAATAGTGGAAAGTGGTATGCATATCCAATTCTTTACCTCTTTCAAAAACCTTGGGAAAATATTTTCTCTCCAAGGAAACTTATTGTTCTTTAAACTTCCCAATTCTTTCTGAACAAGCTTAGAATTAATGGAGTCATCATGTTTCAATTTATCAACAGTTCAAAATGTGACATACTATTTAAATATTCATTAGTGAGAACCAAAGAAAAAGAAAAATTTAAAACTCAGCCATCTCATAATCATCAGATACTAACCTCCCTTTACCATCCATCAAGGATTCTATTTTCATTTTGTCCCCCACTGAGACAGAAGTCTTTGGAATAACAATGCTAAAATCAGGGGTTCAATTCGCCTCGGTGGACACAACAATGTGACTTTGCTATAAGAAAAAACATACACACACACACATTCTCTACTCCCATTTTGATATTCTAAATTTAAAAAAAATCCTAACTGTTAATTTTTACATTTTCAACCAACTCTTTTTTTCACACATCCTATATATATCCTAATTTCCTGTTTGACCAATTTTCTTGATCTTCTAAGATACCACTGAATTTAAATTTCTTGAATTTGTGATGTTTTTTTTTTAAATTTTCTCTCTTATATCCTTTGTGGGATAACCTGTTTTGTTTTTCTTTCACCCATCCTTTTCTATCTAGAATGAATGTTTATCTTAAAAATTTATCTTCAAAAATTTCCACATTTGATCAGTATCTTTAAATACCTCAGCAGATAAATTCACAATATATAATTGAAATTTTGCTTTTTTAAAATTTGAAGCCAAAATATCATTGTTCCTGATCACCATATGTGATAAAACATAGAACCTTTTACCTTTATATCTGTTTACAAACACAAATGGATTCAGTATCCTTACAATTACCTTTGGTATCCTCAACCTCAACAGGATGTAACTCGCATTTTATACATACAAAGCCAATCCTTTGCCTATTTTTAGTATTATATTCTATTAAATAACCTATAACCATGCATTTCAAACAAAATACTACCATTTGCAGTTAACCATGTTTCAGCTATCCCCATTATATAAAAATTATCCATTCCTTTCAGTTCCCAGAAAGCAATCTATTTTATTTCTTATCCTTTTAACATTACAACAGTAACAATTAAGTATATCCTTAAAACTACCTCTGTGCTCATTTCCTGCACTACTTTTCTTTTTTCTTATTTTGTATTTAATTTATCCTGGCTCTCTCCAGTTTAAAAATTTCTTTATAGCTAATTTAATAGCCCTTGCAAAAAGTCAGACACCACCAAATTTAAATGTAAGTTATCCATTTAAAAAATATAATTCCCTTCTCTCAATGTGATTCCCACAAGTCCAACACCCAATCTGCTCCTAAGAATAGTTTAGCCCTAGTAACCTATTTATAACTTCATCCCCACAATTATGTCCTGGTAGTATCCCTAACACATTAAGTTATGGTCTTATTCTTTATTTTTTTTAATCAACCCTTCCAACTAATTAATTTGCTCTTCTGACTTACTACTTTCATCCTTAATAGTACTTTTTCTAAGTTCCTGAAAGTCAGAGTTAGCTGATGTATACCTTGCATGTGGAAGCTTAAACTACTTTTGAAATCTTGTTACCATTTTCCACAGTTTACACTTCTCCTTATCCATTGCCTCTTAATTTAATGAAGATAGCCTCCAACTCCTCCTCCATCCCACAAACTCTACAAATTCCACATCTTCACTACTAGTACTAGTTTCCTTAAAAGTACATACCAATCCCAAGTTCTCAAATAAATTTTTATTGTGACATTGTAAAGATTTAAAAATTTATTGTATGGTTATACTACAAATAACAATTTCTTATTCCATCCTTGGTAGATAATTAAATGAGTAGAGATGAATTTTTTATATATTATGTGTGTCAATTTTGACCAAATTTAAGTCTCTCAAATTAGATGGATGGGTGCTCCAACTAGTATATACCATGTTTCTCCGAAAATAAGACAGGGCTTATATTAATTTTCACTCCAAAATATGACACTAGGGCTTATTTTCGGGGAATGTCTTATTTTGATATATTAAAAAAATGAAGTTACAAAATAAAACTATTAAACTAACCATTTAAAATAAACTATTATTAAACTATTAAACTAACTGATTAATACTTAAACAAACTAATTAACTAACTATTAAACTAATTACTTTCCTCTTCCTGCCACTCTTAACTAGGGCTTATTTTAAGGGTAGGGCTTATATTAAAACTATCCCCAAAAATCACACTAGGTCTTATTTTATGGGTAGGTCTTATTATCGGAGAAACACGGTAATATATCTAATAGGGGTGTCTATTAAGTATACATTCATATTAACTCTACTTATAAGTTACATAATACTACTCCTAATAATTCAAGCTTGGACTGAACAGGTGGAAGATATATTAGAAGAAGTGATAGATTGATAAATGGTTGGGTAAAAGGACAGAAGAAAAATTAAAAGAACAGACAGGTTAAAGAAGGGTTTGGTAAAATGATAAGTGAAATAATTAGGGAAGCATCTGAATAAATTGAAGAATGGGTACATAAAAAAGCATTTTGATAGATTGACATGAGTGTGAATGTAATTTTGACTGCTTAAAGTGGGCACATATAAGACAGGTGTTCTGTATGTAAAAGAGGATCATACATTTGTTTGTTTTGCAAGAGAAGGATAGGAGAATGCACATCATAAACTGTACAGCAATATATAGGGAGTAGAGAAAAAGTGCTCTCCCCCTAACAATGTTGTAAATTTGTTATATCTTTCATTAGATAACAGAAAAATATGTAAAACTCTATGTTTTTAGAACACGCTCAATGAGATTTGTTCAAATATGATCTGAAATACCTAATCTTTTTATGACTGTAGTTACATTCTCTCATAAAAAGTGTTGTGCACCTGCTGTACTGTCTTAGATGTTCTCATTCCAATTAACCTGCAAAATGATCAAACAAGTTTTTTCACACATTTCATAGAAAATAGCAGCAGCTAATTCCTCTTTTGACCAGATTCAATAAATAGTGAATAAACAGGACTTGTGCACACAAAATTGGCATCTGTGATTAATATATACTGGCTGACTTGTTCAGGAATAATTACCAAAACTTAAATAACCCAGAAGTCAAAAAAGGAGGGGTTCATTGATACAATTATGTGAACAACTTCAAATAGGTGGGACATCCCTTATATATAATGTTTTATTTTTAATCTGTGGTACAGTAAATAGTGGTTCATGACTGATACAAGTTCTGCACTACCTACAGAGGTCCAAAAATGCAGAAATACTTGTGAAACAAATTCTAAGAAAGACAGCAGAGCAGAAGCTTCCATCCAAGACATAAGAAAACTATCATTAGCATGAATACCATAAAAACATTAATTTTTCACATCTTCTCTCTAATGCAATACAAGCCATAAAAACTATTGAGTGTACAACAGTAAATTAAAGTATAAAAGTAGGTGAACATCTGCTGTAGACTGTAGTATAATAACACCCAACTCATCAACAGGTATACTCTCAACCAAATAATCACCTTTCTGTCTGTTTCACTCTACTATGCAGTTATTCATTTACTTATCTATCTACATATTTGTCTAACTGTACTATATATTTTCATCTGTTGTGAGTAAGGACAGTATAGCATTCTATGCAGAAGTATGTGTATGCATATCAAACACACAATACTAACCGAACATTATAGTCACACAGTCATGTATACATGCATCAGACAAATTTAATGCAATGATCTAAAGGTAAGACAGTGGGAAAAAAACTCTAAATTTCTTATCCTGTTGTGAGCAATTATATGTCTCATTACAATAAACTATGTAATAAGTTGCTATATAAAGAAGATACATATATATGTTTAACATTATTTAAATATACACATAATTGTAAAGTAACTAGCATTTGACCATTTTAAATATATATAAACATCTAATTACTATCGACTTAATTGCAAAACAATGTTAAAAACGTGAGGGATAATTTTGAAGCCAAGTATTCCAGTCAGCCTGATAAAAGATGGTGATGAGGAAAAGTCACAAGTACTA
Source organism: Tachypleus tridentatus (assembly GCF_004210375.1). NCBI lineage: Eukaryota > Metazoa > Arthropoda > Merostomata > Xiphosura > Limulidae > Tachypleus > Tachypleus tridentatus. The sequence continues at coordinate 34,843,778 of NC_134832.1, read as the reverse complement.
GAAATGAAATACTAGCAATTAGTTTTTGTTTTTATGTCATTCTCTTCTTCTCACTGAATAATGATCCAGGGAAATGTATACTATTATCGTGAATTTACGAATTATGTTATGTCTAGGTTGAGTGATCTGAACAGTGCACATTGATCACTCATCAAGGCGAGCTCTTACATGGACTGACAAATCTAAATTTGCTCAAACAAGTCTGGTGTTCAATTTGATGTTCAGCAAGTCAAGTTAGTTCAACGGACCGTTGTTTCATAAAATTATGAAATCAATTACGTAAATTCATGAGCAAGTCGCATTCAAACCTCGTTAAGATTTTTTTTTTAAATTAAGCCTTTTCTATTTATGTTTTCTTATTTAACCAAATGAGTTTCTAATATTTACATTTCAGTTACTCATAAAACTTATAAAAAAAAATGGAATTTACTTTTGGTTTTGTTCTGTTGCTGCACTACAACTGTACTATAAATGTGTAATTTACATTAAACTTAGGACTACACACATAAAAAAAATAAGAAAGTAGAAAATCTTTAAATTGGTAGTGAAAAAATGTCATGTAATAGACACCTAAAGGTTTACAATTTAATACTTTCTGAAATTAAGGATTTGCTTATTTCTTTGTTTTAGCACAAAGCTAAATAATAGGCTATCTGCACTCTGTCCACGCGGATTCAAAACCCGAAAATTAGTGTTTTAAGTCCATAAACTTACTGCTGGCCCAATGGGTCAATGAAATTATAGAACTTATTCTTATAAAATATTAAAATTTTATTTATCTTAAGCCACGAATTGCACATAACCCAAATAAAACATTTGGGCAAAAAGCACCTTAAACATTAAATATTTGACTCAAACAACATTTTAAAAACCTTTACTATTGACTGCTAAGGCTGCATGCACAAATGTAGATTTACAAGAAAAAGAAAATCTGCCCAAAATAACCCGTTTATAATTATTCTCTTGCCAGTCTGCAACAAAAACTGTTTAGTATACTGCATTCAACTTTTTTTACATAATACTAAATAAGATACTGCTAAGGTTGCAGAAGTACTGAACAATTTTTTCTTTCTTCTATACTTTACATAAGTTAAAAAACACATAATTATAGTGTAAATAACGTTATCATTAACCCTTGGAATTAGCTTTCTTACAAGTATATTGATGTTCCAATATAATGCTTAAGTACAGAGTGAAACAGGAATTACTAACCAATAACAGATACATGTTAGATAACTGTAGATACTCAATGCTTTGTACACCATACAACTGATGTTTTTAAGGAGCCAATTCCTATATTATGTACGAAGTGAAGGAGTGAAAAATCAGTACACACAGAACTAAATTTTATTACACATATTAGTAGGATAATTACTTTAAAACATGCAAAGGTTTATTTAAATTGATGCTTTAAACATATGTTTTATTTAAAATGGATGCTTTTCTAGTGGTAAAATTTTCTATGTATTAAATGAAGGTTGTGTCTTAGTCTAGGCACATATTTGCCTACTGCTAGGTATTATATATAGAAAATTTACTTACCCAGAAACTATAAATGCTCACTATATTCTTAAACAAATCTCTGTGACAATCTTCAGCTGTTACTTAACATTTTATGACTCGAACTAATGTAAACAAATAGTAAATCATCACAAACAGTACCAAAGAGCTAATAGCTATTTATATTATGATTACAATGCATAAAGTTAGCTACCATTTAAAGTAATTCTTTGCCCTCAGTTAAGCATGAAAAAGTCAGTTAACAAAATAAATAAACAACTGGAAATTTACAAAACTATGTTTTGCTGCAGAATTTGTTGAATTACTTTGATAAAACCCAAACTAAATTTTTAATATAACTCTGTAAAACTGTAATTTCACCTATCCTTATATTAGAAATACATCATCAGAATCCCACACTGTAACTTTTAAAATGGTGCACATGCATCTTCATAAAACTTAATAGGATTTCAGTTAACATTACAAGTATTTTGTACACAAAGAATCAAATTTTGCAATATATATTCACCCGTGAATATAAAGAGTTAGTGCTGACTATTCTGCACAGAAGAATATTTCCATGTTAATGAAAAAAACATTATTCATCTAAAAATTTTCAAATTGAGTTTGCATAACTTCTAAAACCATCTAAATAAATGCAAAACGTTTTTTTATAAGGTGAAACATCATATTTTATCTGTTAGTTTCTTTACCCTTACTCAATACTTTAATTAACCACTTTAAAATATAAGAACTAAGTTCAAAAGGCTCCTTTTTTCTATCGGCAATAACTAAAAGTTAGAACAGAAAACTACAAATGTTTGTCCTAAATAGCTTAAATCATGTAACAGTCCAAACGAGTTTCTACTTAAATTGTATTGTTTTATTGACAACTGGACCTTATCTAATTAATAATCTCATCACACATAGTACAAATTTGAAATTGTAAATCAATCGTTGACATGTAGCTCGTGATATTTTAGTGAATGGTGTATTGCACGAGCTACATGAATAACACTATGTAACAAATTTTTTTACATTTTTCTTGTTCCTGAGCAGAAAGTGTTATTTCCTAATTGCTTATACCTAAAGTAAATGAAAAAGATCTATTATTCTCTTCAAACTTTGCTTTTGTGACCTAGGAGTGTATAATGAAAACATAATGGGAGACTATATTTGGGAGCTGATATGTGAAAGTGATTTACATTACAGTCGCAAATGTCGAGAAACAACTCACTTCTAAACATTTTTGTATCACTTTAGTTTGTTTGTTTGTTTTTGAATTTCGCACAAAGCTACTCGAGGGCAAGCCGTCCCTAATTTAGCAGTGTAAGAATAGAGGGAAGGCAGCTAGTCATCACCACCCACCACCAACTCTTGGGCTACTCTATTACCAACAAATAGTGGGATTGACCGTCACATTATAACATGTATAACTTCAGTACAAAGACATGTAAATCTTGATTCATATGTTGTTTTATGTCAGACCTTATGTAAATGAAAATTTGAAAATTTGCCCATTTTTACACAGAAAATAGGTTAATTTTTATATTTCATTATTCAGGTCACAAAAGCAAAGTTTGAAGGGAATAATGGTCATTTTCTGTAGTTTTACAACATAAGCAATTAAAAAATAACACATACTAAATTTGTGTTACATAGTGTAATTTTAAGTGCTACTGCGACCCGCAAAACATTTGCGATAGTTTCATGCCCTTCTCTTGAATATTCCATATTATATCATTTTCATGCACATTTTACCTACGCTTTCTTGTAAGCATTATGAAATTAATTAGATCAATAAATCATTATCAATTAGAAAGAGAAAAAAACGAGGTCTGAGAAATTCACGTAAACGTAACTTTATACAAGAAAACAACATATAAACTAAATAATAAAATATGGTAATGGTAGGGTATGAAAGTGTTTACTGTAATGTTCGTTTAGGTTTTAGGAAACTACATATGGGTTAAGTGTTTTTTGTGTAAAACTTTGCATATAAAAAACTACAACTGAAATCGAGGTCAGTAATCACTTGATGATGACATGTTTTGCTAATGTCACGATAGTACAAATTACAACTTTAAGCGTGTCGTATATGACATCATTTTAATGTCTAGTGACTGACAGACAAACACCAAACAACTGTAAAATGATGAGCGTGGTCAAAATAGATAACCCCTTCAGGAGGCCTTCGGGGCTCCCTTTGGGGAAAATTGTAATGAAGAGAAGGGCGCTTACAGGGCACGCCCCATCGTATTTGCCGAATATATATATTCAGTGTGTTAATTTTATTTCGTTGTAATTTACACTGTACTTGAGAATTATAGACTGTTTTCGAAGTTTTGACAGAACAAGATATTTTCGATAAAATGCTTGGCTCAAATTTGCAAAATTTTCTTTAAAGGTCTAGATAATTATAAATATAGTAAAAATTATAACTTAACATTTATTAGTACAAAACTATGAATACAGAGTAAACAATGTTTTAACCAGAACTTGCCTGCTTCTGGAGATTGGTCTGGAGATGAAAAGATGTATGTATGATTTGGTTTGTTTTGAATTTTGCGAAAAATTACACAAGGGCTATCTGCACTGGCCGTCCCTCATTTAGAAGTGAAAGACTAGGGGAATTGCAGCTAATCTTCCTCCCAAAACACACACTGCCAAACACTTGAGCTACTCTTTTACCAATGAATAGTAGGATTGATCGTCCTTTAGAATGCTCTCAAAGTTTAAAGGACAAGTATGTTTGAGAATGTATGATAAACTCAAGCAGTATGGGAGGTAACGCTGCAAACATTGACAGAAATTACCTTACCAGATTATATAAATTATCATTCAGAAATATATTTACTTTTTCTTCCACTAACAATACAATTTTTATAGGCTAGGGTCTGTAATTTCGTAGGTTGCCCCCCTCCTGAAACTAAAATCATACATACTTCTTTAAGCGTGGTTAATAGACTATAACATACTCTTATTTATCTTCATAAGTTCTGTGAATTACTAACATGGTTCTATGCTGTAGATGCTGTGGTTGCCCAATCCTCTCTGTGAACATGACTAGCTTTATGGCTGGCTAGTTCTGAATGATAGTAAATGTTAACTCAAACTAAATAAATAATCAGTGTTGAAAATAAAAATAAGTATATATTATTGTGTTTTTGATCTTTAACATGAAAATCTGATTAGTAAATAAATATAATTAATAGCAGGTACAATTCACATAATAAAATCGTGTTTATGAAAATTAATGTTATAAACAACGCCTATACCATTACTATTTTTGCTGTTATCCAGCTGGCATAGTATATAACAAAATGCCTTAGCACTGGATAAAGAAGACGCAATCTAGTTGATATATTACAACATACTCTTCAAGTTCTAAGAAATGTTTAACAAACTTTTTTTTTTTTTTTCTCCTGAAAGTGTAAAGCTCTGGTTATGAAAGACTTACAAGCGCAAAAACTAAACAGGAATTCCATTGTGCAACATTATGATTCCAATCAGACGTATTATCACTTAAAACAGGAAATATCTTAACTCATTTTCTCTCAGCTCTCCTAATAACTCTCACTCTCATTAACTCTAATCCCATATTCTAAAGTTTACTTATATAACTTAAGTAACTAAACAACTCTTATTCCTAAATCAGATAATATTATCACTTCAAATATTCCATAAGGCTACAGACAAAATCAATGCCACCATGACAACCAACAATACTTTTAACCCAATTACAAAAAGTAAATTAACAAACACTTATAACACAACCAACACAAACTTTTTAATGCTTGTTTCACGAAACAGTTTTCAGTAAAACAAAAAATATTACATCCTACAAAGTGCCTAAAAATATATTACATTGTTTGTCAGTTCGGTATTTTGAGACTATTTCTCCGTCATTACATCCTCACTAATAGAATTTCAAATGTAATGTTACGATAAAAGAATAAAAACACTACACGAATTCCTTTATACGATACAGCGAAGCTCAAACTAAAACTTAAAAAGTTACTAGTGTATTTATCATTCTCACAATCTACGTCTAAAAGAACGATTCACTCACTCAATGCATCCGTACGCGGTATCTCCCATGGAAACGCGATATTTTTATTGGCTAATTGTACAGTGGTACTTCTCCCTTTATACTAGTGCAAAACTACAACGTTTACATTAACTTTAAAGAAGATTACTTCAGTAACATAAAAGAATACACAAGGAAATTTAATTCTTTACCTTTCCATGGCTTATATATAACACAATACCATTAGACCTCTATACAAATTCTAACAGATACCTAAAAACCGACAATTACGCTTAGTACGTGAAATACGAGTTTACCTGCCACATATTCTTCAGTAATTAAGTACCATAACTTTAATGAATTTCAATGTTTTACAGCTAACATACTGCTGAAAAAAAATCATTTCAAATTATATACAAGTGTAATTTAGACATATGCAAACATGAATTTTATATAAAAAGCACATTACAGTTAATTTTACACTTATTTAAACAATAATTTTAAAAATTCACGATTTTATAACGTCGCTGTATCGAGATTGCGATCAAAATAAAGTATCAAGTTTAAGACGGCAATTATTCACAAAGGGTTTAATTTTAAAACTGTTGTGCACAGGGATATGTTTCGTTTGTAGTCATTCCACGTTCTTGCACTTTTTTCTTTAAATCTTAACACAACAGCTTCATACTCATCATGTTTTTGGTGAAATAAAATATTTGGGCTTTAGCTCATATGGCACAGCACACGCTTCTTGTGTGGGAAGTTGAGGATTCAATTCCCTTTGTATCCTTTGTTGTTGTTGTAAAGCAGTGTTTTCGTAGTTAAATAATTTAGCATTTTTACAAACTACAAACACACTACAAGGTATGTAATAATTTTATGTTGCTTTCTACATATTGATAAGACCAATATGGCCTAGCGCGTAAGGCGTGCGACTCGTAATCCGAGGGTCGCGGGTTCGCTCCCGCGTCGCGCTAAACATGCTCGTCCTCCCAGCCGTGGGGGCGTATAATGTAACGGTCAATCCCACTTTTCGTTGGTAAAAGAGTAGCCCAAGAGTTGGCGGTGGGTGGTGATGACTAGCTGCCTTCCCTCTAGTCTTACACTGCTAAATTAGGGACGGCTAGCACAGATAGCCCTCGAGTAGCTTTGTGCGAAATTCCCAAACAAACAAACAAAGATAAGAGCAGTGTACAAACTGTACAATATCATCAAGTTAAACTTCATGCCGACACCACATGTGACGTTGCAGAATCGTCTACGAATATAAATCCAAATATATCTTTTCAGTTCACTGACAATATGAAATGTATTTGAGTAGTCGACCGCTGGCTTTCGTACAGACTAATTACAACGCTAATATCACGAGTGACCAAAACGTGATTCGCCTACCATGGTAAACATTTTGGATGCTCAATCACTCACAAGATATAATAAGCTTCTCAACACATGATTCTGAAAAAACTATACGAATTAATGCATTCTCATTGTTATATCTACAATCGTTAATTAACTGACGTTATGGAATAAACACTGTATTGAAAATACTCCTTTATGTATATGAAAGTATGATATACAATAATATTTTTCAATCATTAGAGTTAAGAACTATAATTAGAAGTAATTACTAAAACCGTACGCTATACTAAGTGGCATGTGTCTAGAGATGGAACCAACTTCACCATAAAATGTTGGAATCTAACAATATGTCTACATAAGTGAATGTGTATGAAAACAAAAATGTAGTTATGCGACTTCAATATTTATATCAAACAACTGAAGTGAACTTTGAATTAACTGTATTTAACTACAGAAATATTAACGTAATTCCCTCAATAAACATTTATGTTTCATAATGTTTGCAAGCTGAAAGACTACACAACATCAATTTACAATGTAATAACTAACACAAGCATTTTACTATTTCCTGTTTCTCTTCTATCTAAATATTCAGATCATCAACAATTCCTGTTGAAATAAAGTGATAATATAAGTCTTTTGTTAATTCATAAAACTGAGAAACAAAAAACATTTCTCTGCTACCAGAACAAAATGTGATTGTTTCTGAGTAATCTCATGACACTGATGCTAAAAATAATGTTGAAAATTACAGATCACTTCTAATTTCCAGTTATTAAAAATGTATTCAAAATATTCTTTATAAATTATGAAACTAACTTTATTTATACATTGAAAATTGCATTTAAGAATGTATAATGTGCAAGTTTTGTTAAGTTTCTTTCATGTTCACAGCATGGGCAAAACAAATTGTTATCATAGCATTCCCACTGTGCAAAAATACAGCTTTCAAACTAACTTGAAATGATTTGATAAAACTTCTCCATTCTTGAGGATGATATTCAGTACCTTTAGTGCATCAACATTTGTAAAGAAGCACAAAGTATCAGGACAATCAATTTAACCCAAATCATTTGAGTTTTCTCCAGTAGCATTTTTTTGTTTTCTAGTGTAAATAAGGAATACGTTTCAGTCAGTTTAAATTGAACCTTGCAATGTAACAAGCTATACAGTATTAAACCATCTTATGGCTGCAATTAGTAAACTAACTTGATAGAGATTCCACCATTACATTACACTGTTTCCAATGTGAATGGCATGCTTACTAAAAACCTTATTCTTTCTTTTTCCCCTTAACAATAATTAACACTAAGAAAACAAAAGCATAACTATCATCATTGTACTCACAGTTTAATTTTCCGGATTTTAGGAAAGACCTGTGCACCTCATATCAAGTACCTGATATATTATGAAGATTTAAATATACAGAGAAAATGGTTATAGTGTCCCATTCAGTTCCTGTAAATAAAGACATTATATCCATTGGGACACTATGTATGTAGGATGGCTTTTATCTCAAAGAAAGTTATAAAAATGGAGTTTTAAATACATGTTATATGTATTATAATCTTTATTTATCAATTCATATTTAAAAATGAATGTAATATGTTGCAAGTGGTGTATCTCAGGTCTCAGTCTTAGGACCATTGCTCTTCCTAATTTACATTAATGACATAAATGAAGGAATGGTCAATAAATTACTTCAGTTTGTTGAAGATATCAAGATCTTGGGTGTTGCTAGCTGTGAAAAGGATGCTGCTGATTTACAAAGATTCAGATAGAACTGGACAAATAAATGGTAGGTAGGTTTTAATTATGATGATGCAAGATAATGTCTATGAGGTACCATAATTTGTATTATAACTTGGATGGGAATAACCTTAAAAGTGTCATGAGAAAAAGGTATCTTGGTGTAATGGTTGATCAGTCTCTTAAGCCATCCAAGCAGTGTGCTGTTGCAAAGAGGATTTTAAATTGTATCTACAAAAAACATTAAAGACAAGTCTAAAGAGAATATAATTTTGTTGTATAGGTTAATGGCTAGGCCACCTTAGGCAAGACATTTAATTGTTCAAAACGGTTCAGAGGAGGATTACTAAAATGGTACCTGGGATGGAGGGGTTGTCATATGAAGAGATTAATATCCTTAAAATTTATTTTCTTTTGAAAAAAAAAGTCAGAGGAGATCTAATTTAAATGTTTAAAATTGTAAAAGGTATTGATAATGTTGATAGATCAACATTTCTCACAATTAACAGCAAAAATTATAGAACTAGGGAACACAAGTAGAGATTCAGGCAATGTAGAAATCCTCTTCAGCTAAGAGAATTTTATTCTTTGAAATAAAGTGGTTAGCCTATGGAACAGGTTGTGGAGGCAGTAAATTTGAGAAAGTTGAAAAGAAAGCTTTATAGATATATGAATGATAAGGATTGTCTGTAAAGTTTTTTTTAAATATATTTACTTATAATTCTAGTTTAATTCATAAGATGAGACAGCAAAGATAGATAGACCAATAGGCCCTTTGTTGTCCCTAAACTTTATAACATCAAAATAAAGTCACACATTAAACATTGCATCAGTGTTACATGTACTGCATTTACTCATCTTTGTGTGAAACATTTATATACAGCTCCACTTGTAATATTTTCATGATTTGTTTCATTGTTGTTTAACAGAACTGGCTGACTGACACTACCCTGAAATAATCTTAGAATTAATCATGAAAGCACTATGAAGAATCTCTAGTACATACAGTTAATTATGGGTCACTCTCACTTTCTAAACAATTCCAAGTCTTCACATTCCCCTTTTATTTTTATCATATTAATAACTTGGGGTTACATGAAATTTATAAATATTTTTTTCCAACTTGACAAGTTGATAGTTATTTGAATTATCACTAAGCTCAATAAAACACACAAATTTACACACGCACACCCAACCACCATAACCACACAGAAAAGGAAGTATTAGAGACAGGTACTATTTCACACACGGTGGAGTCTAAGGTTACTTACTACTAAGTGGTGGTCTCAGTAAACCAACTGAAGTCTACCTTTCTCTTTTCAGCTCCACCTATGCCCTCACTTTCAGAATGCGCCATTACTAGTGTATACACATACTCACGGTAAGATTCACCTGTCAATAACAGCTAATAAATCTAAGTTACTATACCGAATTGTAAACAAGTTAGTTGCTTTAAAGACCCAACACAAACTAAACTAAGAGTTACAATGTAAATGCATGATTCGAAAGGAGTCAGGGTTTCTGCCACGTTTATTTAGAAAAGCGATTTTCTTTGATTTTCCAATAAACTTAAAAATAGTTCTATGCTGTTTTCATCTCTTCTAACTTTATCAGATTTACACACTTTTCTCGTTATTGCCTCAGTATTTCTACAACCAATTATATAGATTTTTAGGTAAACATCTATAAAAAATACACCCTAAACATGCTCAGTATAGAAAATAAAGTTTCAGGTTAACACTAAACACGACAACACAATGTAAACAACAAAAAATACCTCTTAATCATAATCGGACAGGAATTGTTGGGAATATCGGCCGTCCCAAGAAATAAGAAAAATGCTCTTTTTATCAAGCATCACTGGTATACCAGCAATAATATAATGATGAAATTTTAAACTACGACTTACTACCAGAACTTGTAACTAAATATGTATAACAATAAATTACGTTTTCTAGACGCACATTCATAAATATAAACGTATGATTTATAGCTGTTTCTGCCAGAGCGATAAACCAGTACCACATAAACTGTATATTGTTCATAGGGGTATTTTATTCCTTATACGTTCTTGTCTAAAGAATTAAATTAATGGAAGTCATTATTCCCGTCTGTCTCTTTCTTTTCCTTTTTCCTAGCACACGTGAGAAGAGCAAGGAAAAGTTCACCTCGGAGATCAAAGGTCACTACGCTCTGCCGTGTAGTGCCAATCTATGTGTGGGAATTTTTTTCGTTGACGCCTAGACGGTCGTACCCGTTGTGCCCACACCCTTACAGAAAACTAGTTAGTAGCCTAATAAATATAAATTGGTGATTTCAAGAAACGTACGATACTTGTAAAGTATGCAATAACAGTACAAACACCACTTTTCTATATAGATTAACTTCAATTTCTCACAATCGTGTTGTCACAACCAGTTACACAGTACATCGTTCGCTTTACGATCGAAATGTTTTAATTTTACGTCTGAAAGTTTCTCTCAACATATTTTCATAAATTTTAAATTAATATATATTTTTAATCAAAACAGCCACTTACACAGATCAAAATTAAAAATCAACCAGTAAGAAGTATAACTAATTAAATAAACTGTTCTTGCGTCTGTAATGATTAGCATGCATTTTCAGTTGGGTCTTTCGCTATTAACAATATTTTCGGGCGTCAATCCATTAACCTAATTCAAATGGAATGTTTATGCGTAATATCCTCACGAAATATTCTATCTTCCTTATCTTATAACAGAGCTTGCGATGTATACGTCCGTACAAAACTCGGATCTCGGAAACGACTGTACAAATCATAACTGGATGATGTTTTTATAACTGGCCAGTATTTTTACAGCTCAGCAACAAATAAAACAAGTGAAATTTCAACAAAATAATGGTACGTTTCAGATTTAACCAATAAAAATTAAACAAAAACGAGTAAGTTCCAAATATAAAACAAACTTACAAATATTTGTTTTCCTTTAGTGAAAATCTCATGAAAGTTGCACCATACAAACAGGGTCCTTGATAACAAACGATATAAATAAATACTTAAATAAAACCTGCTCTGTGATGATAGCTCATTTTTAAACTAAAATTTCAATAAAATATTTTTCTCATGGATGGTGAACATTATTGGAACACAAGTGTGTGTACACTGTTGTCAGAAAAGGCCGCAGGCCTTCCACAGGAACTAGCAGTTATACCTACTCGGAGGGTTTGTATTTCTGCTAGTAGTGGTAATAACATTCCGCAAGTGCTAATTACGAACACCAAACTGACCATTTCCTATTGCTACAATAACGAAGTTACCAATTTCTTATGAGAAAAAATCGACAGGCTAAATCTATTAAGCAAAAAAATAGAAAGAAATCATATTCAAGTTTTCGCTGTAATAATATATTTATTGCAAATTCCCGCTTATAATATCAAAGATTTGGTTTGCGAAGTATCCCTAAGTGATTTTTTTTGCAAGACGATCAGCACGTACGGATATTTTTTAAGGTCAGTTCAAAATGAAAATAATTCAACTAATTTCCCGTGTTGCATCATTATATTAATACACGTGTATATTAGGTATTCAAGTTTAGAAAAATCATTAACTAGTAGTTCTTCAAAAACACATTTTCATCAACATTACTAAATAACCTAATCAAAATGTAATGGTTAAATTTTTTAAAAGAAAATTACTATTAAATTATTATTACAAAAATCTCAATTAGAAACAATGTTATTTTTACTTGCTTTGATATGAAATCTCAACATACTGTTAATACTTGGCTTTAAATATAATTCTTACATATGATATTTAGTCAAAACACTAAATGAGAAAAAAGGCCTATAAGAACTTGTGGAGGCAATGGAATACACCCGCTTCTCTCCCCAGTTCTAAAGTGTAATCGTTATACAGTCACTGTAGCTATTATGCTTTGTCATGTTTTAGTACCGAGAAACATAATTCAGTAGGTGACATTTACACTGGATACGTTATAGAATAGAAGAAGCGATAAAAAGGCTATAGCTGGCTGGTATGAGCTTCAAGTTAAATTGACAAGAAAATTACAGCTTTCACGTTCGGAAACACTGCTCACCTTTGTCAAACAGTCCTCACTGATAGCCTTAACTTTTTCTTTCTACTACATATCAAAGATCACATAACAATGCTTGGTTGTTTATTTAACAAAACTAAGTTTTTCGCTTTTCATTATTATATAAAAAGTCTACAACCTCAACTGTGTAAACAGAAAACTTGAAAAGAACTGAAACACTTAATCTACAATCAATATTTATCTGGGGCATTTAGGTTTCAGGTTCCATTGTTAACCACAAATTTTAATCAGAGAAACCATGTCAAATAGTAAAAATTTAAAGTTTTATATTAAAGATATATTAAATTTTTCCAGCAATTATAGTTAATAACTTGTTAAGACTTCCAAAGGAAAGACGACTAATAAGTAGTTTGAATAAATCACTTTGTTGGAAACATCCTTGGCAGCAGTTACTGCTGAGTGTTTTTGGTTGGGTCTCTCCCATCTTTGCACAATGATATGGTGTAATATTTGCCCATTCTTCATAGAAAAATAGATCTAATTCTGACAAGTTCACTGGGGATCACTGATGGACTGCAATCTTCAAGTCGCACCAAAAGTTTTTTTATGGGTTTCAAGTCAGTACAATCCAGGGCATTCGCTTTCTTCTTTTGAAACAATTCCAGTGTAACTTTGGCCTTGTGCTTTGGGTCATTGTCCTGCTAAAATGTGAATTTTTGACTCAGTTTTAAATTCTTGGCTGGCTTGAACAGGTTTTCCTCTAGGATTCTCCTGTACTTTACACCATCCAATTCTGACAAGCTTCATAGTAGCTGCTGAAGATAACCATCCACATAAAATATTGGTACCACCATGCTTGACAGTTGGGATGGTGTTAACTCAGTGCCATGTTGTGTTGGGCTTGCTCCAGTTGGAAGGCTTTGAATTCAGACCATAAAGCTCAATTTTTGTCTCCTCTGACTACAAACACCTTCTGCCACATATCTGCAGCATCATTTACATGCTTTGTTATAAACTCCATACAAAACTTAATTCATTTGCAGTAATGGCTTCTTTCTTGCCACTCTCATCCATACAGGTCAGCTTTGTGTAGGGCCAGGATACTGTTGATATGTGAACATTGACTCTCATCTCAGATGTAGAACTTTACAAATCTTTAAAAGTCACTGTTGGCTTCACTGTGGCACCCTAACCAATTTTCTGCTTGTCCATCATGCTTAGTTTGGAAGAATGGCCTGATTTGGATAGTAACTGGGTGATATGAAGCACATTCTACTTCTTAATGATGGACTTCAGCAAACTCAAAGGAATAATCTGTGATTTTGAAATTTTCTTGTAACCTTTTCCTGATCTGTGCTTCTCTACCACTATATACCTCATTGTTTGGAAAGCTCCTTGATCTTCATGGTTTGTTTGCCATATCACTGTGTGTGTTGTGTATGGCTTGAACAGATGCATTTAATCTGAAGTCAAGTTAAACCATTACACTTACTTGATGACCATTCAAACCAATCTTTTACACCTGAACTGATTAAGGGTTGCCACAGCAGAGAGACTGAATACTTACACAATGAAAATATTATAATTTTCTTTGAAAATCTAACTAACTTACATGATATCAGCATTTTTTTAGCTATCTCAGCTTGGAGTAGTTTGTGTATATGATAGGTATAATATTACATTTGAAAGTTTCATGATTGCTAGCTCACACAGCAACAAAATGTGGAACTTTGCTAAGGATTGAATACTTTTGCAAGGTACTGTATTTTGCAACTGCTTATCACACTCACCCTCAACTAAAAGAACAATTACATATCAATTGATTACAAAGTGATGGCTATACGATAAAATACAATGTTGAACTCAAAAATAATTCTGATTTATTGTACATACAAATAGAACAACAATCAGACGAAAAAAATGTGGTAGAAGAAAATGAAATACAGTTAAGAAAAGCATAAAACATTGCTCAAAGAAATACTTTCCATTAAAAACAAGAAAAAGAAAAGCTAACAGATGACTGATGAAATAATAAAGAAAATGACTTGAGAAAGAAATGCAAAAATACTGACTGATATGATGCAATAAACAGAGAAATAGCAACAGAATGCAGAAAAGCAAAAGAAAATTGGATGAATGACCAATGTCAAAGACTGAAAAAATTGAAAACTCTACACAGTTCCAAAGAAATACATGATAAAATCAAAGAACCAAATAGCATAAAAAACAACATAACAAAAGACAGTGGATGTATAAAAGACAAGATTGGGAATATCTAATTTGATTAACAAAAGATTTCAGACAAACCATCCTTAAAAATGAAGTACAGAATGTCATAAACTATAAGATAAATGGAAAAGCAACTGGATCAGATGATTTGTCAGCAAAAATATTGAAAGCATAAAATGATTACAACCTTAATATTATAATTTATGTCATATAATATATAACACTGGATACATATCAACCAAAATAAAACAATCTACATTTGTTCCACTATAAAAAAAAACAACAAAAAAAACCCTCAAAGCACAGAACTGCATACACTTCAAAATAATTACTTTAATAAGTCGTATCACCAGACTGCTCTTGAAAGTAATACAGCAATGAACTTACCAAGTGGGTTCAGGAAGATATTTTTAATCTGAGAACAATAAGTAAATATGCTATGGAGGTCCAACAAAATGTGTGTGTGTATATATATATATATACACACACACACACACACGTTTTATATCCTACACTAAGATGTTTGGTAGGATAAAATACTTAAAGATAGCAGAATGCTTACAAAAGATATATATTGATGAAAAAGATCTCTAGATCATCACAAAGGTGTATTGGGAACAAACAGCAGTAGTAAGTACAGAACTGGGAGCAACACCAGAGTTTAAGATCAATAAAGGCATTTGACAAAAATTTGTATCATCATCTAGATTTTTCAACCCATACACATAAAAAAACATTTAGCGAAATAGAACACATACGGACAGTACTGATAGGTGGAATTATGATCAACAACATAAGATATGCAGATGACACAGCACTAAAAGTGTATCAAATCTACAAGAGTTAGTAAACAAAGTAAATGAAAAAGGAAAAGAGTGTAATGGATATGAATACTAACAAAAAAATCAATGGTTGTAACTCAGAACCAAGATATATCTAGATACAGTTTAACAACGTCAACTCAAGAAAATTCAAAAATTGTGTGTTTATGACACATGAACACTGAAGATGGTAAGAACAAAACTGAAATTCAAAGAACAGAAAGAGCCAGGAGTAATTTAACAACATGTGAAAAATATTCACATCAAGAATCCATTAACGTAACAAATATAGATGACAGTAGTCAAATGCTATGTGTGGTCAACCCCACTATATGGTACTGAAATGTGGCCAATATCTAAAGTGACTGCTTAAAAAGATTAAGACACCTGAAATGTGGATTTATAGGAAAGCACTAAAAATATCTTGAACAGAGCATAAGACAAATGAACAAGTGCTAGAAATGATGAAAACTAACACTATTATGAAGAAAATACAATGTGAATACTTTGTAACACAAAGACTGTTGCTAGAAGAAATAATAAATGGGAAAAGAGAAAGAGACAGACCGAGAAATATATGGATGGATAACATCAAAGCTTGAATGAGAACATCATATAGTATCTGTGTTAGAATGGTGGGAAGAAGAGAGCAATGGTGCTCCATGACAGTCAACTTGCTTGGAACACACGACACATGATTAGATTCACTCTCTAAACAGTTAACTTGTTTGATTTGATGGCAATTTTATCTTATTTGGTGAACATAATAAAAAAAACTCATATTTACAAATGCTACAACTCAGTCGCGTTATAGCATATATATTATAGAGTAAACGCAATACACTTAAAAAGAGAAACAAACAAGGTAACACTTTTTAGCTTTAAGCAATCCTGTAACTTACTCTCCTTACATTGCATGATATTTCTATATCTAGGTAAACTACATGAGCCCTAATGATAAAGTACCCTTCTCCAAATATTGTATATTCATAAATGTATTGAACCTGTAATAAAATTTCCCTTGTTAACCATTCAGTCTATCTCTAAACTGTGTATGCTTACATTATCTGATGTCTTCTCATTGAAGGAACTTTCTGCAGCTTTCAAACAGATACAATTCTAAAGAAACCACAATTAAACGAAATAAACATTTATAGAAACTATAAAAGAAAAATCCTAAACCTATATATTTACTTACTAATATGTGAAAGACTAATTAATGTTCTATCTAATCTTTACAGCTGCTGTTCAAGGCTGTGTTTCATTAGTAAACTATGGAAATACTCATTAGAGCATATACCTCTGGCCAGGCAGCATTGATCATTCTCAGCTCTCAAAAATTTCGAAAATTTGTCTGTATGTCCGTTGTCAACAACTGACACAGACTACTCGTGGCACGACAATGAGAAATAACAATCCGCATATGTCCACCATGTTCTTCAAAATCCGATCAATTTTGATTTAGTTATAGAGCAAAAATAGTGAAAAATCGGTCCTCGTATCAACGAACATGAATGTTTTGGAATTTCGTGACCTTGACCCCAAAAAATTGATAATTTCTATGCTGGATCATAGTCCATAACCAACTTTCGTCAAAATCTATTCAGCCGTTTTCAAAAAATCTTGATGATAACCACACACACACAAGGATGGAAACTTAACTTCCACCCATTTACGATGGTGAAGGTAACGATCAAACCACTTGATAGGCACCATAACATGACTATAACCTACACTGATATAAAAACTAAGTTAAATACCTGAAAAATCAAGAAATATATACTCTCAAGTGATAAAAGGTTTTTAGAAAACAAGTTATTCTTTGAAATGGAGATAAAACTTCTGAAAAAATCAACAAGTAGTTTTTTTTTGTTTACAGGCAAAACTCTTAGTAGTTATGCAGAAATGAAAATATATATTTTCCTTCGTAAGTTACACTGAGCAAATGTTAGAAATGACAAAATATTGATTATAAAATATTACTGACTTAAATGAAAGAATATATTAAGCTAGAGAATACAATAATTTAGGAAGTAGTTGTATTGTTTCTCCTAAACTGTTTTTGTACATGAAAATGTAAGTAGTATAAAATCTGTAACAACCTGAAAATATAATTAATGTTATTTTGGGTGTTTTCCCTACAAATTTCCACAGGAATACTGTACAAAAACCTTTGAATTTTTGTTGATGAAAATAAGTATCAAAACATTTTATATAATAAAGTTGATATACTTTAAAATGACCACTTATAAAATAATGATAGTTTTGGCTAGAGGCCTATATCATAGGGCAGTTGAATAATTCTTTTATTGTAGAAAATAACATTATTTCTCAAGATATGTGAAGAAAAAGTGAATATAAGATTTGACGAAGAATATCAATGGTCATGAAAAATTAAATAATATCACAGCTCGCTAGATGAAGCTATTGTGTTTTTTAAACATGCTTTATTCCTATTTAAAATTAAATCAAACATTTGTAAAGTACCACACTCTCAAAAACTGTTGCTCAAAACAGGGACAGTAGCACTACTGATAAATTTATATTACTTTCATTGTTTGCTGTTGTTTTAGAGCAAAACCACTTTTCTGTTTACTTACAATGATACATTACTAGTAGCTTAAGTAATAAAATAGATTCAAGATCTTACAAAAATCGCTGCGAGTAGCTTAGTTTATAATCTATCAGTTTCAAAGCTTTAATTTTTGTATATAGCTATGCAATTTATGTGTAAATAAAAACAGTTAAAAACATTTCAAATTTTGTTACAAAATTAAAATGTTATAACTACATACAGAAAAAATATAAAAGTCTACACCTAAATTTATATTTTATCATTCGTAAATGGTATGCCTGTTTTCAAATTGTTCTTTTAAATCGTCACTTATATAGGCATAGCACTTACTTTGGACATGAAATGAAAACATCTTTCTCGTAAGTATTATAATTCACAAAAAATGAAAATTTGATTCTGTAACAAGTGTACGTTATAAGAAGTGTATTCTAAACAACACTTCGAAAATGTCCCCGAAAGCATTCTTATTTAAGGTAAGACCAAAATTAAGAGTAAGACATTTTTATTTATTGCTGTATTTTATTTATTATGTAATGCTATTTTACAGTCTGCTAATTGAACGACTGCAGATAACAACAATAAAATAATCAGACTTCAACAGCTTGTAGAAGGTGTTCACACCATAACAACAAGTTATAAATGTGTGCCAAGTTTAGAAAATATGTTAAAAGTTCTTATGGTAATCAACAGACCACTGAAATAAAAATACTGACATCTAATATTTATTTCGATAATATAAAATAATAAAGGTCTTAGGCTGTTTTTTTAAACACTGAAAAAATGAGGTGGGAGTTCTGCCCCTAGACCTCTCCCATTTATCAATGCCTGCTTAAACAATATTATATTAATATAATACAGTTACAAAATTATAAATTTAAAATATACCGTGATGTTAAAAAAAAATTCATAATACACTTTATTCAACACTTATGTACTCAAAAAGTTGGCAGTGGATGCTACCAGCTAGTTACCTTCCATCTAATCAGCAGTTTAAAATTAACGACAGTGGCAAATACTCCTAAAAGATTTACTAAAACAAAGACAGGAAGAGAAAATTTAGTGGCAATGGGAACCAAGTGTGAGACTCTCAAACAATTGTCCTTAACCCCCACATCACTACCAACCCACCCAACTACGTAACAGATTTTTAACAAACAAACATAATGGCAATATTTTAATTACTGGATAATTGGAATAATCAAAAACAGTAAATAAACAGAGACACAAATTTTGATTGGTTGATTATTTTTGTGACAATCGATTCAGTTGTAATTTCGATTAATCGAATGTTGGAATAATCAAAACTACTAAGATCGATTACTTGATTATTTTTGTGACATTAATCGATTAGTTTGCGAGACATGAATCAATGTAATCGCTACTTATGGTAATCAAGTCCTCCTGTTGGACAGCAGTAATACTTCGTATTTAAGACACTAAAATCAGGGGTTCGATTCCCCTCGCTGGACATAGTAAATAGGCCAATATGGGTTTGCTATAAGAAAAATACACAAAAACAAACAACATGGTAATCGACTAAACTGCTTAAATCTAATCCTATACAATGTATTTATTTTTCATTCTTAATTACTTTACTGGCAGGCAACTCGGTGTTAAGTGTTACCACATTTGTTGTCAACTCTAATGGTTAACATTAAAATCACATTTGTATTATCATTAATTCTGTTTCAGAAGAGTAAGCGTTTTCATTTTGTCATGTAGAACCTACTTTTAACTGACAATGCCATTCAGAACTATCAATACTCAGTCTTCACCACTGTAACCTTAGCTGCAGTTACATTAACTGTTAAAGCTAGTTGTGCTAAATGTAGTACTAAAATTTGAAAAAGTGATCGATACTAGATCATTATAAGACTATTGAATTTTCATCACATCTTTCTTTACATTTGAATTTCAAATTAAACTTCACACTGAAAACCGTGTAGGGATTGTAAAGAAATATATAATAAAATTATTAATATTCTTATTGTAGTATCACACAAACTACCGATCAGCTGTTTCATTAACCTTAGTCATTATAGTTACTTTACACAATATATATATATATATATATATATAACCACTGTTAATTTGATTTAGTATCTGTCTTTATCATGATTCCTACTTATATAAAGTTCTAGTTCTACTCTAGTTTTATAGGTAATTTACTAAGTATTACAGTATTTACTAAATAGTTCTAACGTCAGCTACCAGTTACATCAACATGCACTCATATTAAATGTTTATCCGACTCTCAAAAAGCACATTTTTACAATGTTTGCTCTGTTACAAGATCAGTTAACATCGACAAATAGTAACTTAAAGTATCACACGAGGACTATGATAGTAACGCAACCAAGCTTAATGTCAAAAGGACTACGAATACAACGCAGCTTACGTACAACTACAACTCACTTGTATAAATATAGTTCACAACATATTTTTAACCATTTATTAAATTTACAATATTTACATTTTTGTATATCGTGCTTACCATTTATAAGACGATATTTTTTATACAAAAAACTTACTGTTTTCAAATCTCCAATACTTCTGCTAAACAACGGCACACCACCGTCAGCCGTAAGCGCTAACAGGTGAGCTGCCATTTTCATTCCCATAGCTGAAGCATGCGCAGTACGTAAGGCCGCAGTGACTCCTGTTCGCAGTCGTTTGCCCATTTTGCACGTGGTAATGTTTTGCTGATTTCCGAATTTGAACTTTTTCTTTCTTTTTTTAAATTCTGATTTTAACTTCTTGTAATAAATAAAAATTATTCTTGCTAAAAGAGAAAGTCTGAAACGATAGGCACAGTGTCCTATTGCTGGTTATTTTTCAAGCAATTAATCATGTCAGCAACAAAACTAAACCGCTTCAAAATGCACGTAATATTTGTTCTTGTTTTTCAAAAAGCAACAAAACTTCGAAGTGCTATTGGAGTGGTACAACATACTTGTAAAAACACACGAGTACACTGGTATGTTAAAATTAACCTATATTATTCAACCTACTGAAATAGGATCACTCAAATAAAAACAGCTTCTTATGGACAATATTAATATAGTTCAGCACAACAAAGATACGTTTGAAGACGGTAAAGTTTTAGAAGAACAAACTTGGATAGCCAGACACTAACTGGATTATTATGGTAAACTTAACTTGATTATTATCAAGAGTGCAGTTTAAGGAGGAGTCAAATGGGATGGTCCATGATTACTATTGGAGGAATCTCAGGTGCGTGCTCGACCGCACTTGTGTGGCCAGTAAATGTACTGGAACAAACATCAATTCTTCAATCTGATCGGGATAATTCCCAACGGGTCGGACGGGAGAACCACTTTGAAAAGTCATTTCCTGAAGCCTTATCTTATCTTGTTCTGAGCACTTATGACTTTATTGCTTATATAGTTTAAGCAACCTGCAACAAAAATAGAACAGATACGTGATGACATTGATACTGGATTGAAACTGGTTGTAATTCAAAAACACTGACAACTTTAGTGGTTTATAACGTCATTAAACTCACCTTGATTGAAAGAATTGTGAACTTATATTACTTGGTCTTATCAGGACTATTTTGTCACAATGAGTTTTACATAATAAAATGTATACCGTTCCGGTTCTTTTTTCCTTTATTAGTGTGTAATTTTATCATGCAATGAATTCACTACTATAGTATAGTCCTTATATATTTCATAATAAAACAATTAAACACAAATTATTTCAAGTATTTCTGTCTTCGCTTTAAAGAAATTTATTTGTATGTGATTTGAAAACAACGTGAATTTCTGGCCTATAAGCTGAAATGATGTTTCTATTTTAATTTATTTGACTTTTTTAAGAAAAAGATCCAAATACCAGCTGAACAATGCAACTGAAACGTAAATTATAAAGCTTTAAGTTACTTCATGTCAATATTTATAATACAATTTTCAAATACAGACTAATGTGCACTAAAGTTAAATTTAAAATTTGGAAGATGATATATGTTTTATTTCGCTCGCTATCTAGAGTTGCATACTTACATATTCAATTTTCATCTCTTGTGCTCTATCTGCTGTCTTTCAAGCAAGTTACATTTTGTACTACAGGGGCAATGTAAAAATATAAAATAAACAAAGCTACATTGGGCTGTTTTCTGTATTTACCTCGAGTAATCAAACACCAGATTGTTTGTTTGTTTTTTGAATTTCACACAAAGCTACTCGAGGGCTATCTGTGCTAGACGTCCCTAATTTAGCAGTGTAAGACTAGAGGGAAGGCAGCTAGTTATCACAACCCACCGCCAACTCTTGGGCTACTCTCTTACCAACGAATAGTGGGATTGATCGTGACATTATAACACCCCCACGGCTGAAAGGGCGATCCATGTTTGGCGCGACGGGGATGCGAACCCGCGACCCTCAGATTACGAGTCGCACTCCTTAACACGCTTAGCCATCCGGGCCAATCAAACACCAGAAGCTCCAGAAGCTAATGTTGTAAGTTTGTAAAATTACCAATATCCCACACTGAGACGAATATGTATTTATTAAATACTAAAATGTTTCTACTAGGGTTATAAAGTTGATCAAATACATTTCTGTATTTAAGAATTTCAGACCTTTTTGTTAATGGATAGTTATCATAGGGTTGTTTTCTTTCATTTTCGATTCTAGTAGTTATCTTTGTTGGATGTTTTTTTCACTCACTCCAATGTTTTTTGTACATATGTTACTTTGAAAATACTTACTACCAAAATTCGTATTTCTGGTCAAAAGGTTTTGAGCAGTTGTTTGTTTTTCAGTTAGTCAGTGATATGTTTAATGACTTGTAAAGTTAAAATATGGGAAATCGATTCCCCACAGAAGATAAAGTTGGTGCCTCTCTGTGTATATGTAGCTTTGCGATGTTGAAATAACACAATTGATTTAACAGAACTTTCAAAAACTGATGTATCTGTTATGTATAATTTATAAATATAGCTTGTGTAAACACCACTGATTTTGTCATAAAACAAAAATTACAATAGCCTTATTAATACTATTTGTACGATATCAACGGCTCGGCAGAGCCAGGTGGTTAAGACGTTTGACTCGTAATCTGCGGGTTCAAATCCCCATCATACCAAATATGCTCGTCTCTTCCAACGTGGGAGGAGGGGTTGTAATGATAAAAAAGTAACCCAAGAGTTGAGGGTTGTGACTAGCTTTGCTTTCACTTTAGTCTTACACTGGCAAATTAGGTATGGCTAGTGCAGATAACCTTTATATAGCGTTGTGCGAAATCTAAAACATAAACGAGCAATAGTAATGTTTATTAACGACGATAATTCATGTTAACCTAGAAAAACTAAACTGTAACACGACGGTTTAAAAGTAACCTAAAAATTCACGTGTTTATACACTTTTAAAGCTTGGTACTGCATTCTAACGAAGTACGTAATAATATCAAATTAAACCATAAGGCTGCATACGTTGCCTATACTGTTATGCTATATTTATATGTAAATTTATTGTGCGATATAATATATAAATACTAAGTCAGTAATGAAAAATCGGACTTATAGACTTATAAATAAACTATGCAAGTTAAAAAACTATCAAAGTAAGTGTTGTCATAACATTTCCACTTTATTTAAGTCTACAACTTTCTTTTAAGTCCAAGTATTATATAAGATCATTTGTTCTATAATGTGACGGTCAATCCCACTGTTCGTTGGTAAAAGAGTAGCCCAAGAGTTGGCGGTGAGTGGTGATGACTAGCTACCTTCCCTCTAGCCAGTTGTGTCGGAGTGTTCAATTTTTCTCTGATAATGATGCATATAAATATGTATGTATGATTATTGTAATAGTTTCAAAGGAAACGTTGAAAAAAAATAGGTTACGTAAATTCTCAACTTTAGTTTAATAAAAGCTTTAATTCCCATACCAGCCATCTTGAGATACATTTTTACGTGTCCATTGTTTTCGAATTACGAAGCTATAATCCGTAGTTCGATTCTCCATGGTGAACACAATGCATATAGTCCATTGTATAGTTTTGTCGTAAAACGAACAAGAGAAATTTCACATGACTCCAGAGGCTAAAGAACATGAGCCAGTTTACTATTACTTCTTCTTTATTGGCTAGTATAAATATTGGTGTCTCAAATCTTAAGGACAAAATAAGAAGGCTTTACTTTTACATTTAGGCATTAATTTTAATGGTAACTAAGGTTTTTATATCCATACCATTGACAACTAAGAACATAATATTTTCAGATATTATGAAAAGTTCAGATAAAACACCCTTTACTCACCAGATATATCGAAAATTATTCTTTTATTTGAACCAACATTTCGCCTTTGCTGTTTTCTCAGGGTTAATATAAGAAACTGTTGTATATTAGAATATTTGTTAAATTGTAATACTATGTTCTATTTCTCGAGTCTGACTTAACATGCGTCTTATAATTTATAAATAATTATACTTGTTTCATTATTATTCTAATATTATAGTATAATTATACTGCTCATTATAGTTATATTATAGGATATATCGAAATAAAGAGAAATACAGTATGCTTTATGATTAGCTAAAAATACATAGATGGAAAATATGCAAGTAATAACCTCAAGTGTACTTGTACAATGTGTCGTTTTTTAAATGGTGATTTAGTTATATGTACCACCAATTATTACTGTTTGTTTTTAATTTTATCGTTAATGAGTACTGCTTCCATATATTTTCTCTCTTTAAAAACTTTGTTTTTTGTAAGATAGAAACTTTGGTTTTCTCTGTTTGTGTAGGAAGTGTTCTGCTGAAGCGATTTTGTGTTGGTCATATGTATATATGTATATAACGTACTAATGTCTTCCTGGTTATGTATATGCATCTCCATATATTACAAATTATTTGATGGACTATATTTTCGATGTGGCACAGTGTCCTGTTCCGTTTTTTCTGGCGTAACATTGATTCTTTGACACATTTTCTTTGTGCGAATGAAAATTAAACTAATAGTTTTTCAGTCTTTTTTTGCGTTATGTTGATTATCAGTTGGAAATATTTACCAATTTTACGAATCTTAGTTGTAGTTGTGTTGCTTATGAAAGAAATATACACTCTAGGCATCTTTGTGTATGATTTGGGGAAGGGGGTCTATTACTGTAGTAATTTTTCTTTCTGATTTAAAAACATTGATGATGTGATATTGGGGGATAGTAGTGTTTTAACACTCCTACAAAAAGTGGGGCCTAATAGGCCCCAGAGCAACTTGAAAGGTTATTAATATTAGGCTAATAATTTTGTATTTAAATGAAATTGCCATTTAAATCCATTAATGAATGGATTAACGAGATTCCCAGGGGAATGGGCTTGGAGAAATCAGGACTAGAAACGTCTTTTCGTAGAAGTGTTAAACTCATTTTGTGTTATTTGAATGGTATTCTACATGGAGCATTTACGACTTATTCCATTTGATTCTCCTATTATTGTTCCTCTTTTGATTCGATGTGAGTGGTGTGATTTGTAATGGAGAAATATCAGCCTACATTTTTTTTTTGTTATGCACCGAGCTCCGTATTTGTCCTTCATAGAATGTTAAGTATCCTTCTGCGTTGAAGTTGACTGATAGGTGGAAGTTGTTTAAGAAATAGTAAAACTGCTGTTGTGTTATTTTTTTCATAATTCCATACCCTAGGGATGTCATTGGTGTATTTGTACTACACTTCTAGTATTAAACTTGTTTTTTGTCTACATGTGTCAAAATTTTTGGTCTGGGGTATATGCATGAATGTTATAGCAACTGTGACAGCTGCTTTGTTATCCATTGCTACTTTTTTCTTTAGTTTGCATAAAGTGTCACCAAGTTTAAAATAACTATTGTGTAGAACAAAACCGAGCATTGTGCAAACGGTTTCTTATGTTATGTTTCTAGAGAAATGTAAAGACATGAAGTTAATGATACTTCCTATGCTTTATTCTATGGGTATGTATGGGTACAAGACTATTACGTCTAAGAAAAATAAAATGGAGTCAACATATATTGTTTTTATAGAATAATGTATCTTTTCTAATTGTGTGATTGAACATATTTCAGATTTGTATTCTGAAAACGGCTGATATGGGTATTAAAACTTTAATTTAAATAAAGTAGAAAACAACATTTCGACCTTCTTAGATCATCTTCAGGTTAACGTCCTGTACTTTACTGTAATTAAAGTTTTAACGCCAGCCATTTTTAGAATACAATTTTACTTCAAGTTTGATTTTCGTCCTCATAAAATACTATAGACATGGTTTAAACATTTGATCAAGTAACCAGTGGCTTCTGTTGCAGAGTCATATGTCGACACTACGGGTCTTAAAAGTTAATTAACTGATTGTTTGGAACTAAGCACAAAGCTACACAATGGACTATCTGTGCTCTGTTCACCACCAGTGTAGAAAGCTGGTTTCTAGCAGTGGTAATCTGCAGACATACCACTGTACTACTAGGGATAAGGTCTTGAAGGCAAATTTTGTTTATGGTCTTTAAAGATTCCATTCAGTTTCAGCTATGGAAGAATTTTAATTCCTTTAGCAATTGTTTTCGGCAAAAACACTTTTTTCTTTTATATATAATCAGTGCAGTTTTTCTTTTTAGATATCAGATTTATTTCTTTAAGAGAAAAGTCAAGTACTTTATTGCGCATAACTTGCAGCTTACATAGATGATCTTATTTATTTACTTTTAGTAAACTGTGAAGCCGTGCAAAGCCAGGTGGGTTAAAGCGTTCGACTCGTAATCCAAGGGTTGCGAGTTCGAATTCCCGTTGCATCAAACATGCTCACCCTTTCAGCTGTGGGGGCATTATAATGTGTTAAAAGAGCAGCCTAAGAGTTGGCGATGGGTGGTGATGACTAGCTACCTTCCCTCTAGTCTTATACTGCTAAATTAGGGATGGCTAGAGCAGATTGCCCTTGAGTAGCTTTGCGCGAAATTCAAAACAAACAAAGAAAGCAAATATTAATGACTGTGAAGATTACATTTCAAAAGCCTTGATTCAGTATAACTATTTTTATTGGTAGTTAAAAATATTTATTTTGTTACTTGTAGAACAATAAATCTAAGGCTGCATTTATTCTTTACAATAATATGTAGAGTACATTACTACATTAAAAAAAAAAAGAAAATCACGATTTCTTAATATTTAGACTCGGTAAAGTGATGACTTTTGATTCTAAAGATGTCGCCGTTGTGAGCTTTGTCGGTTTTAGATTTAGCAGACTGCACCGATTAGTTTTAAGGTTAATTTAGGAAGAAGGAATGGCGTCGCGAATGGCAAAGAGGTTTTACCGTCTTGAAGGAGTAGATGACTTAACTTTGGACCAAGGAGCAACTGCAGAAGCAGAAAATAGATGGGTGTTTGAAACTTCATGGGAAGTTTGCAACAAAGGTAAATATAATTGAGGAGCGCTAAGTTGGTTTGTTTTTTTGGTATGGAACGAATGATTTTCACTCGTGAGGTAAGTTGTAACAGTAATACCGCATAGACGTAGTAGGCTCGGTAGATTTGATATCCACTTTCATTTGACCTTGCAAGGATTCCTATTCGCGATATGTTAATAGTAAATAAACTTTAAGACATATGTGTTTTATAAAAAAACATTTCTTAATATATTGAAATTTATTATTTTATTCCCATTTTTTTTAACAGTAACACAAGCGTTTTTACTGAGAATAAAATCTTAGGGTATTTCAAAATTAATTGAAAACGGGAAAGTATAAAGTTATATATTTAATGTTATTCGTGATTCATAGTATGAATATGTTAATTATGAATTGTGTAACAGTGTACCTCACACATGCATTTTAGTTTTGTAGCACCTTTGTGGTATTTCTTTAAGTGTTACTGAACTTCAAGCATGTCTAACGTCAAATATACTGAATACTTAGAATATTAACTTGTCTTATATTTCATGCTCAGATATTTGATAAGTATATGTACAAAAGTCAGAAAAGACTTTATGGCACTGATTATCATTCGGGGCAAGTTTCAGCCTGTGTATAAAAGTGTGTGTGTGTTTATAACTCCTCTCCCCAGTGAAATCACATTAATTTTTTATGTTTTGTTTTGGACAATATAAGTGATGTCAGAAATGCTGCAGTTCAACCTGGGTTTCACATTAACCCATGTCTTTCTTTAGAAAGTAAGTGGAATG
This sequence comes from Tachypleus tridentatus, assembly GCF_004210375.1. Lineage (NCBI taxonomy): Eukaryota > Metazoa > Arthropoda > Merostomata > Xiphosura > Limulidae > Tachypleus > Tachypleus tridentatus. The sequence continues at coordinate 34,815,311 of NC_134832.1, read as the reverse complement.
GTTTGACTAGATATAGGGTTTATTCTCTTTGAATTCATTCAGAATTATGTTGGATGTATATATTAAAGCTGGGAAATAATTTTTTTTTAAATTAATGGAATCAGTTTTCTTTGAACACAATTTATATCAATTGGTGTTACCTAAACTAATTGATGAACCAAAATTAGGACTTACAGTTACTTCTGTTCTAAATTATCACAACTTTTGAAGTAAATTGTGTGCTGTTATGTTTGGTGTTAAGTGGAAAGCTACCTAATGCTTAATTTTAGCCTTATAAGTGTTTTCCTTCAGATTTGTTCAGTTTTGGTGATTTAAGGATCTTTGGTACAACTCCAGTTGCCACAACTTTTTTTTTTGTTGGTCTCTCCTTATTCCCTTTTGAACTGCTGATTAGAGTCTGGCAGCATCTGATAAACTTACTATTCTTTACATTCATGATTGTTTACTAAAACGAAGGCAGGTAGCTGGTAGCATCAACTGCCATCCTTTTTGTTTTCATTTGCTTGTACATACAGTGGTTTGAGTATTACTGTACTAATCAATTAATGGTGCTGTCAGTTAATCATTTAGTAAATATCATTAATCACCCAACTCCAAAATACATCTGAAGGACTGTACTTAAGTTTGCTTAAAGGTTTGAAGTAAAATGTTTAACATTAGTGTGTTTTATTAATATTATTTTATGAAAAGTGACCATGAAGGTAAAAAATCATTTGTCATTACTCTTTTTAATAATAGCTCATAAAACTTGTGCAGTTTCTTACACACTTTCAAGTTTTATTTTTCTCATTTTGACAAGTATTTAATACCTTAAATCAGTTATGGTGCATGCTACATTTATACATGCTGCTCACATCATTAATTCTGTAACCTTCTATAATGTGTACCAAGGTATTAAATTACATGTATATTTAAATTTCTTATAAAAGTGTTTTAAAGGTGTAAATCATTATCACTCATTGGAGGGCTAAAATATCAGCTATTAATTCTGTTACTCTGTGTCTTAATGGCAAAGTCAATGAGCATATATAGTGAAAAGTAGCATAGATTAAAGTATTGCACAAAACCAACAAAATAAGTTTGAATCTCAGCCACTGAATATTAGTATAAATTTTATGTATTACCTATGTCCATCAAGTGCTAGGGTATTTACCCCTTTATAAAATGAATAAGGTTACCAAGGTGTAGTAAATTTGATCTTAAGAAAGTTGACTCGCTACCCTGTTTGGAACTATGCCATTTCCAAATGTCAAAGAGCCAGTAGAAAGTGGCACCCAGTAGGGAAACTACAAATGAAAAACATTAACTTTCTGCAATTAGCTATGTATATACTTGCATGTATTTCCTTTTCATATGACACATTTTATATTTGATAGCAAAACATATAAACCTTTACAAAATTGCTTTCAAAGAAATATAAAACAATAGCACTCTCTCATTACTTTGTAACAGTATTTTCCACTTATGTAAGTACATTATATAATTCTGTATAGCTTTGTGTTTCTAAAAGAATGTTAAATTTTCCCTTTTAGGCCTTGAATGTTATCTCATCATACAGGTAGCCTAAAATCTAGTTTTTCTGTATGGTTATAAACTTAAGAAGCCTTTAAACTTTTAGGATGTATAGGTAAACATTTTTTCAAACCCATGCAAATTTTTGGTGCATTTGGTTAATGCAAGAATGGGAATTCAACTGAGAAAGGTCAGTAGTAAAATAAATGAAGCTATCATTAAATGAAAATAATGTTTAATGCCAATTATGATTTATGAATGAGGACAATATTATAAGTAACTTGTTACATTTTTACTTCTCAGAAGGATGATAAGTAAATTAAATAATAGGGGATGCCTAGAGACAAAAATGTCACATTTCTCACATTAGGAAAAATTCAATTTTTTTTTTAATATTGCCTTTTGAAATTAAGAACTTTACAACTGCATACTGTTAAAATATGAATTATTAGCTATGATTGTGTGTTATGTTAATTGATATAACATGGACAAACAAAAACTAGTTTAATTAAATTTTGAATGAAACTCATTAAAACCTTGTGACATGTAAAGAATGCCTGTAGGGAGAGTGCTAATTAGTGTTGAAAAGTCACTAGACATTTTCTTCAAAAAATAAAAATAAACTAGATTAACTTAAAGACTTGTGGGAACCTTGTTCAGTTGCAATATATTCAAGTAACTTCTTTCTATGGTTAATCGATTGTTGCATTATTTTGTGACAGCTGAAGTATTTGGTATTTCTCATTGTTTTGAAGATTAACTTTATGTCCCAGGAACTGTTTTGTTCATGAAATGCAGTATATGGTACAATTAAGTATTAGGGTTTGAAACTGAGTAAAAGTGTTACTAGAATAAAATCATACCATTTACCTTTTTCATTAGTGTATGTCTTTAAAAAATTAAGACTTTTAGTGCTGTATTTAGTTGCTGTAATGTGTTAAAATGATGAATATTAAAAAGATACTATGCAGTATTTGCTAATTGCTCATCAAATCCACCAAAGTATTTTGTCCCCTGTTATAATGTATTTATAACCTTGCAAGATTTTTTTAAGTCCCTAGGTTCTTGGACTTTATTCATTCATGACATTCTTGGAAGTTGAAGACCTTGAACCCACAACTTTTATGAATCATAACTCAAATAAGCTGGTGGAAATCTTTGAAATTTCAAGCAAACTTTGTATAATATATATGTGTGAATGCATTTATTACATTAATTACCTTTAGTAAATAAACATTTGCCTGTTATTAGTTAAAATATTACTGATTTTATTCATCAATTTTTTTTAGTTATAGAATATATAGTGGATAAGTTAAAGTATTCATTGAGTTAATGAACTGCATAAAAATTCATAATCAGATATCACAATGTTTGTTAAACCATCAAAAAAGTGTGATTATATTTCATTCAGAACAGTGTGCCTCAGTTGTGTAAAATAAATATCAAACATCAAGTAAGATTTGCAAGTGTCTTAAGTAATATAAAATGTGTAATTAAAAAGTATTATTGCTTGAATCTTTTTAATCAAATAAAGTCGATTCTTTCGTCATCAAGAACTTTACCATTGAAAAATGATTAAATAGTATGTATAAATGATAATGCCAGTTTCTATGTAGTAAAATTATTAGCCTTTGTGTGAGTTTGTGAAATAGATTGTAAATTGTTGTGCATCTTTATAAATATACTCAATTTTTAAACAGTTTTAAATGCTGAAAGACCAATGACATGAAAATTAAAATGACTCATAAACTATCATGCTTTACTACAGTATCAAAAGTAGGATGTAATTTATCTTCTAAACTATTATTTCAGAAAAGTACATGTCCATAAAATATTCAATTAATTTATTGACAACTATGAAAGTTTTCTTTACTTTTTTTTCAGAAATTATGTTTAAGCAATTTTCAATTTTCCATTTAGGAAAGTTAAACAGTTTGGGATTTTATTGAGCAAGCTCATTGTCATCAAGCAGTGATTGTTTTATTGAGTAAAAAAAAAAACTTCCTTCTTTATATTAAAAGAATTTTACCCTTTATGATTAAAACCCACTTTTCTGAAAGCACTTAAGGTATTGTTTTTTTTCTTTTTTCTAATGTAAGGATAAATATATAGGAAAAAAGTGAAAAACAGTGCAGCCATGTATATATACAGTTTATTAGATTGTATCTAATAGAAAGTGTCTGACACAACATAATGCTGTTTTTTATGCAAGTGGGAGGGATATATACAGTGATCCGTTCTAAAGCTGGAATTAGCACTGAAGAACTTGGTGATCAGTACTGTCTTCTAGGACCTCATAATGAAGCCATGGTGCGCACAGAAGTAGAATGTATGGAACCACCAGAGAGTGTATTCAGAACAGCCTTGCAAAACATTAGAAACAGTGGAATTAGGGTAAGTTTTAAAGTATCTTATTAAAATGTGATAAAAGTCTATTAGTCATCAGAAATTGATTATGATTGTAGTTTTTGAATATTGTGTTAACATACATGTAGAATCAGAAAATTCATAAACTTGAGTTTAGTAAACTGTGTTTTAAGGTTAATGTTTTCTTCCTATTCAACAGGTCATATATGGAAGGTGGTTGATTGATGGCTATCCACGAGTTGTTTTATTTGACATTGGGTCAGCAGCTTGGAAACTAGATGAATGGAAACGAGAATTGTGGAACACATGTAACATTGGAGTGCCTTGGCATGATAGGGAATCAAATGATGCTATTATATTTGGTTTCTTGGTTACTTGGTTTTTAGAAGAGGTAAACTTGTGGTCACTTGGTTTTTCCAAAAAAATAGTAAAACTTGTTTTATTTCAATGGTTTTCATGCTGTTGTTTTTGTTCTTTATAATATTTAGCTTTTGTTTCTTTATATTTGGGGTGACTAAATATTTTTGTGTTAATGCATAGTAGCATTTCAGTTTTTTAATATTGTCTTCTCATGAGCTTTGTATAAAGCAGTGTGCTTATTGAGGCTTTAAACTCATCTAACTCTTCTTGAACTCTATTCTTTAAATTTCTAGTACATTAGAATTCCACTAAAATTTATCTATATTAACCCTTTTATGATGGGCTTGGTAATATATACAAGTTCACATACCTTTGCACAAGTTAAGTTTCTATACCATAACTTTTGATGCAATGTATCTTCACTTTAAAAAAATATTATAACTGTTTTTTACACATCTAGTTTTTAATGAAGTATTTTTACTAAATTCTTATTTGTGAATATATCAAGTACAAAGTGATTTTCATGTTGTGATTAAAAACCATTCTTCATTCCACAAATCTCAAATATTATTTGTGTAATTTCTAAAATTTCCTAAATACATATGAAATGTGTTTTCAGTAAAATTGTATTTTCTGTTATGTTCTCGACCCTACCTGTGTGGGGTCTGTAAATTTGACCGATCTCATAACAACCATAAAAAATTAAGGAATCACTATAAATTATATTGTTTTTTTATTTGAGAATGACTAAAAATTATAACACAAAAGTATTGATGTTTAGTCTTAGTAGTGTAAGTCTTGTAACATTATATATATATTTTATATTGAGTGAAGATCATATCTGTTCCAGAAATAGTAAGATACACCACAGGTGTGTTTCGTTTTCACCTTTGAGAACACCATTTCATTGTGGGCAGTTGCTTTCCATTTAGTTTGTTCTTTGTAGACATTTGCAATAGGGTATTTTAGTCTTTTGTGTTAGAGGAGGAAAATGTTTTGGAAGCTAACATTTTCAGTACTTGGCTCCTTTTTTACACACTTTCTACCTTTCCTTTTCACTAAAACCAGTGTTTTTTTTATTCTAGTACTTGCCAATTTTCAAAAGTGATGAGTGAGCAGGAATAACAGTTAGTTGTGCCATTATACTATTGGTGGAGAGCAGTCATCTGATATGTATGCATTCAGAAATGGTGCAAAACTAGTGGGGGATTAAAGTTTTGTGTGCTTGATACTAAAATGAACATGTCTTGCACTCCAACCTATTAGAGTCTGAGTCAGATTGACTTGTTAATTCACAAATACTTAAGTATAAATCCTTTTGTTACACTTGACTGTTTGTGTACAACAACTTCTACGTATACTTCATAAATTTGGAATTGTAGTCAACATTCCATTTCCACTTCAGGGCTGGTCTGTTGTGCATGTTTTAAATTTTGAATGCAACTGTAAGGTGATGATATGTCCACTTTGACACCATATCATGTATGCATCTGTTCTTTGTATTGGAGATGTATAAAAAAACTGTATCTTACCATTAGCCTGCTTAAAATTGTTTTAAGTTAATACTTCTCTTTAATGCATACTTAGATGTGTCTGATAATCTGTAGTTAAGTAATAATTTTTATTTTAAAAGTCTGGTTACAAAACTAAAATGTTATTGAGTAAACATATGACAATTAACAAATTATTTTGTTAAGGAATAAATAAAATAATGTAAAACTTTACTGCCTTGTTATTGATCATAATTATTTGATTTTTACTAATAGCTTCAGTGTAGGAAAATTTTACTTTTTTATATTTCCAGTTTTTGAAAGAATTATCAAACGAAAGAAATCGCCCCCTTATTGTGACCCATTTCCATGAATGGTTAGCAGGCATTGGTTTGGTACTGTGTCGGACACGACACTTAGACATAGCCACAGTGTTCACAACACATGCCACTCTGCTTGGAAGATACTTGTGTGCTGCTAATGTTGACTTTTATAACAGTCTTGATAAGGTATAGGTGCTTATTTGGCATCAGGTTTAAAATTTAAAACATGCTACTTGGTTAATTTATATTCATTAAAAGTTATTAAAATTCCTTAAAATAAGACAGAAGACACTTAAAAAATTACTCTCTCTGTATCTTATTTAAACTAGTCGAAGCAAAGCATACAAGTCAATTATTTCTTAATTTACCAAAAGTTATGAAAGGATCAATTTTCATAAATATAACTAGGTGATTAATGGAATTAGCTTATCAGTTAATTGTTAGACTCATTGATAAATTACATTCAACTGATGATTGTTTTCACAAGTTTTGAATGGTTGGAATGACTAAAATTAGTAATTATCAAAAATGCTAATTTTAATTAGTTGATTATTTTCATGAATAATGACACTAATGAGTAAGTTGAACAAACTTAATTTAAAATAATGAAGAAAATTATAATTGTAATATTTCCATTGCTTCAGCAGTTTGAATAATCTAAATTGGTAACAACCAAAAATACAAATCTGTATTGGTGATTATTTTCATGATTATAATTGATGTAATACATGTTCACCAGATATTGATTGATCACCCAGCTTTACACACTACTAATTTATATACAAAAGTTACAATGATATTTTTGAATTGGTTAAAGTTGATTATTGCTTCCAGAAATGTAAAATTTTTAACATGGCATGCTCACTATTTAAAAAAAAAAAAAAAGTGAATTTTACATTTGAAGAGAATGTGATTCTAAAACTTTTGAAATGTCATCAGTTGCTGTCTTTTTCTATTCTAAATGATATTTTTATAGATAATTTTTAAACCAATATCACTTCAATGGAAAGATTGATTTCAAAAGCAATTATAAAGCAATATTTTAAATTCAGACTTGTTAAACAGAGGTATTTATGGTTTAGAAGTTAATTAAGAATATTTTAAACTGTATTAGTAACACAAGATAACTTATTGTGAGCATTAAATTTTTATTAATTTCAAATTATCAGAAGTAAAGATATTGTTCTGCTTTGAAGTGCACATGATATTGGAAAGGTATTAAGTGTTGTTAAATGCTAAAAAGTTTGGCTTTTCAGAAAGCTCAAAACTGAGGAAGTAGGAAATTCTTTCAGAATTTCAGTCTTGAAATGTAATTTTCATTACTCATACTTTTTGTCACTAAATTTGTTTTAAACAATTTTAACACATATATGAAGTGTATTCTTTTTAATGTATATTTAGGTTAATAAGTGGTGTTAAAAAAATAAGTGTGTGTGTGTGTGTAAGTAAGTATATTATGAATCTGAAAGAACTAACACATCATTTATCATTGAGTAAGAACAAAATGTTTGTTCTTATATGTTGTTGAAACCTTAGATTTATTTGTTCTCAGATATTCCTATAAACAGTAAAGTAATGAAAAATTCATTTTTTGTAAGTTCAACTTGGACAAAGAAGCTGGTGATCGTAGCATTTACCATCGTTACTGCATGGAACGAGCTGCTGTTCATAGTGCTCACATCTTCACCACTGTTTCAGACATTACTGCCCTCGAAGCAGAACACCTACTGAAAAGAAAGCCTGGTAACATTTGATCTCATCTCTTTAATTTTGAAAATACTATTCTTTGTAACTCGTTTATTTTCTTATTTTATATTATACTCAAGTCAGTTAATATGGTTTTTAGGAAAATCTAAATTATTTATATAAAAATGAACTTTCTAATGAAATTATTAGTTTAAACTTTTGTTTTGGAATATTTTCTTGGGAAAGAATTGTATTTTTAGAGTTTTTCAAGATAAAGGCTTAGTAAGTAAAAATTTGTTTTAAAAATGAACTAATGTGATTATACTTGTGAAAAAATTTTCATTTTATAAATATACTACCGGGAATTTTTCTGTACATCCTTAATCATCTTGCCATGAGTTTACTGAGTATTACATTCAAAATTTATTAAATTACTTCTTGTTATACCAATTAGTATAATATAGTATAAAATCAGAGCTAATAATCCATATTTTAATAATATATAAATTTTAAGTCCTTAATGCTACAAGGCAATATAAAAAAAATCCTGCATTCCTCTTAGTATTACATATTTTCTTTAGGCATTTATTCTGTTTTATCCAATACGCCTTGAAAAATTATAAAATTAAATGTAAATTACTCACTATAAAAATCATTGCTCAGACAAACTAATGTTTATAGCCTTAAATTTTGTTCTGCAAGAGTTATCATCTGGGTCAGAAAATTGGACCCAGTCACACCAACCTGTCACATTTTCTATCTCAAGATTTGTTAATATTTCTCTCTTATGTTTAATCATATTACCTATAACTAATAGAAAGTCAAGATTTTCATCTATCAAATGACATATTGTATAGAATTGAGCATCAAACAGATAAGTGTCAATTTTGCTCAGAGTACAAGCATGTACAAGAGTACATGAGAAAGTTAATGGCTAGCTTGGATGAACTTGTAACAACTGTTGCTTTATACTCAGAAAATTAGACAAATTTTGATAGTTAAGGTAAATTGTCTGTTTTTTGCATGTTGTTAGTCTATGCTCTTTGGTGAATTATTTAATTAAATAAAAATTTAATGCATTACTACTATCAGTATAAACAAGAAAAAAGATAGGGTAAGTACTTTATTTCTTGTTTTTCATGTTTATTCTTTATTTATTATTACAAAAGTAAATAAAATGTAAAAATTTGGATCATTTTTTTAGGTTAAAATTAGATTGAGTAAAATAAATAATAATAAAAATGTTTCACTGGGTACACAGATGAGCAGCTTGTAGTAGCTTGTGGATAATGTAATTCAATAATCTAATGTCAACTATATGCTCCTCAAGTGATTTACAACATCATGGTCTGGATAGTAGTTAGACAGGATTAAAAAGGTAATGAAACAATAAATTTGAATTATAAGTAGATATTTACTGTTATGAGCATAAAGCTACTTAGGATAAACAGATGTTTCATATTACAATTGTAGAAAGAAAAAAGTAATTTATTTTTATTTTTTTGGTTGTTGCAAAATTGGTTAAACTGACTAATCCTATATAGACGTAGGGTAGAGAAAATAACGGATAAAATATAAAGTGTCAGTGAAAATAAAAAAATGTTTGAAATGTATTTAGGAATTACAGTAAGGAAACTTGAGATTTGTTAGAAGGAAAAGTATTATTAAACTTAACATGAAAATTATTATGAACATGGACTACTGAAAACGGATACTCAGTACATTTATTGACAAATCTTTATTTTAGTTTATTAAAAATACTCCACTAAAAATGATTTTTGTATATAGTAACTCAGTATTAACTGAAAGACTACCAGCTTTTGTGAATGTGTACACTATCGAAAGTTAGAAGTATTAGCTCTACAAATACTTTAAACAAGTACAAAGAGGTCACATGGTCAGTCAAAGTGACTGAGTCCATGTTGAAAGAATTAAAGACCTACTCAGGTAAGAAAATATTTTGAATTTGTTGAAGTAATTATTGGAACTATTAAAGTATTATAAACAATGAAAATTCATATTACAATAAAAAGAAAATGCTTGCTTACAGTTCAAAGGAATTTCTAACATTGTTTTTTAAGTAAAGTTGCTAAACAGAGAAAATTATTATTAAATTAATGTATTAGAACAAAATTATTTTGTCAGAGTGGATCTCTCATGCTCTGAAATTCAGTTATTTGTTGGTTTATATTTTATGTTCTTGTGCTTAACTGTATACAGATTGTCATTTTGAACTACCATGTAACCAGTAAACTGTACATAATATACTTTTAATATAATTAGTGTATCTTAAAGAAATTTGTCAAGCTTTTAATAGTCATTACAAGTCTTTTGTGCACAAAAAACATTTTTTAAAATTAATTATTTTTGCTATGCCTATGAATTTTATAGTCTGACTATGCTGAGTGCTGGGTGATTTTCATGTTAAGATTAAAAATACTGTCTTCAACTTTCAGTTTCTTTTACTTAACCACTAGGAACTTTCTAAATGAATATCAAAACTGTTTTTAGTAGAACTTTATTTTCTCTGCCTCACTGTACTGGTTTAGTCCATTTGACTCACCTTTTAAACATCACAAAAAGTATGAAATCTAATTTCCCCCTTTTGCTTTCTAGAATAACTGCAGATTGTAACAGAAAATTACACTTATTTATGCTAAACAGCTTCATTCTTTTGGCAGTTTACATTTGTTTTCCCTAATGTTTTTTTAACTGTGTCCAGCTACTAAAGATGCATTACAAAGCTATAAACAACTGGTGAACAAATAAGTTAGAGTAAAACAAAATATTGAATTATATAATACACGTGTTGCTCAGATACATACTTCACTGAGAGATTTACATTTGTTTACATTTTATTTTTAACAAGTTTTGAATTTTTACATTTTAGTTAGTTTTGTAACTGTACTTATGTGAAGTTCTTTTTTGCAATTGGAGTCTTGTTAAAAGTTAACTAATTTTATAAAAGATTATTATTGCTACTTTAATGAATATTAGATCAAATATTCATTCGAGAACAAAAAATACAATGTCCTTTAACTAATATAGTTTAACAAGCTTTATAACTAAGTTATAAGAGCATTAAAATATTTCCCTAACTTGGTGAAGATGAACTTAACAGTATCAGTTTTGAATCTGTAGAACAAATAATTTGAATACTGTTATGAGATAAAGCTAGCCTATTATATAATTCCATTAACAAATGAAAAGAGAGTTATTGTCATAATTTAAAGTAGTGTGATAGGAAGGCATGTTGTGTGGGTTTAAATTTACATCTTTCTGTAAGTAAAGATGATTGGAGGCTATAAAATTAGATTTTGGCAATATTGGGTATTTGCTATAAGTTTATAATTTATATAAAAACTCCAAAGCTCAAAAGGAATGGAAAGTATATACAAATTGTAAAATTCAGAGCAAACCAATTTCATGATGTGAAGAAAGACAATTTACTTAAATTTATTCTTTTGGAATTAAGAAAGTTCACTTTTGTTTGTTCACTCTGATGCCTATGTTATTAACATACATTAGTTTAATTAATTTTTGAATGTAACTATAAAAGTTGTTTACAATACTAACACACCCAAGATTGTTAATAGATGAAAAATTATAGATGTATGAATGTAGTATATGCTTTGTTTAACTGCTTGAAGGTTATTACACTATGATGAATTTTTTTTGTTTAGTTAACTTATTATTTTTTTTCAATAATGAAAAGTCTGACTCTACTTGTTCAGACATAGTAACACCAAATGGACTGAACGTGAAGAAGTTTAGTGCACTTCATGAATTTCAGAATCTTCATGCTTTAGCAAAAGAAAAAATTCATGACTTTGTCAGGGGTCATTTCTACGGGTATGTTTTTAAATATAGGACATGTTTATAGTCAAATCTACTTAACTATGTGAAGGAAGTGTTTTTTTTTTTTATGGTGTCTTTGTAAAATGTTTTTCTGGTCTGTTCTTGTAAGTTCAAACAAAAATAAAGCTTTTGTATATTTTTTAAAATTTAGTTTTACTTTATGCAGAGTAATTCCATAATTCCACATGGATTTATCAGTAATGGTTATTTTCATTTTTGATTTAGTTGCTTATATCATTCTGTTTTTAGTATTGTCAATTCATTTAAACTAAGAAAAATTATTTGGTATACAAGGTATTTAATTACTCTGTACCTTTTGACTTTTTACTTCACAGTAATGTCTTTGAGTGAACTTACCTTTGCACAATAAGTTTTCTAGCTTTCCACTTTTTGCACTATACTGATTTACTGAGGAATATATTACACAATTTTGATACTTCTTGTTTGTATTCTATTGTAGACATTATGACTTTGACCTGGACAGAACTCTCTATTGTTTCATTGCGGGACGGTATGAATTTTCAAACAAAGGAGCTGACATGTTTATTGAAGCCCTTGCTCGACTGAATCATTTTCTTAAGGTATGTTTGCAAATCATATAATCCTGTACAGTTGAATTTTTTTTCTGAACAAACTTTTATTTATGATAAATGTTGAATGTGTGCATTAAACTTGAATTATTCATCTGTAATGTGTGGATATTCAAAAATTTTTTGGTAATTCGTTTTTATTATTTGGGTATTAAAGGAGATTACATGATAATTTGCTTTTGTGAGGTCTAGTATTGAAAATTTATTCTTATGACATTTGTGACTTTCAGGCTGCAGGAAGTGATATGACTGTTGTTGCATTTCTCATTTTTCCTGCTCGGGTAAACAATTTTAATGTTGAATCTTTGCGAGGTCAAGCTATTTGTAAACAACTTCGTGATACTGTACATGATATTCAGTCTAAGATTGGAAAGAGAATGTTTGAAGTGTGTTTAAGGTGAGTTTCAACATTATGTTTAAAATTCTGGAAATGCGTAGTGTTTTTGATGTAACTATATTAGTCTTAAGTTTTTAAACTTCCTTTAGCTTGGAAAGATCTGCTAAAGAGTTGTTCTTTTATTAAAATGTACAGCTTTTCTTAAGTCAATTTTTGTTACAGAAATTAAAAACATTTACTGATCATCAGTTTCTGTACAAAGCCTTCCCAAATAATTGTTTTAGTGATGAAATTTTAAATTTTCATCATGTTCAATTATTGTGTGGAAGAAGTCTTTTACATTAAAGAAACTGGCATTAAACTATGTAGATAAGCAAAAAAAGGAGTTGCTAGGAATTGATGATATTTTTAAAACAATTTTTTAAATTTGTGTTATCAAATTTCATTAATTTTTTACCTTATAAATTAAGAATGACAGGCATGTATTTGTTCACCAGAATTTGTGCTGTAATAGTAAGAAATTGTATCTTAGTGAATTCAAGTACCCACTTTTTTGAGTCAACCTAATGAGAATTCTAGATATTACAGCACTTTTACTCTAAAATCTATGTACTTTTTTTCAGTTTTAATATTTGATAAGTGAAAGCTTGTGACATAAGAATTAATGAGTTTTCTTTCAAACTATCATTTTATGACAATTCCTTTTGGATTCATTATAGCTTAATGGTAGTTGACAGTCATTATTTTTAGACCTTTTTCTTTTATGTTTCATGAAAAGAAGTTTCATATGTAAAAACTGTACTTTAAAATTATTTAAGTACACTTTATACATCAATTCTACATTCAGCTTTTATTTTAAAATTAGCTTCTCAGACTTCATACATTCTTGGTCATTCTTTCTCATAAACACTTCTAAAAATTGATTATTATCATGAACTTTGTGCTTTTCCAGTGGCCAAATACCTAAAGGTGATCAGTTGATTTTACCAGAAGATATTGTGAAGTTAAAAAGATGCATTTATGCTACTCAGGTCAGTTTCTTTTACACGAATATCACCTAAAAAATATGCAGTTAGACTTAAAATGTTTTTCTTGTCTTATTTTATAGAAGTTTTAGTAAGGCAAAAAATACATTAAAGCATTCCAAATACAAAATTCTATCAGACTTCATTATTTTATTTTTTGCTAATTTGTTTAGTATGTTGGTTTTCTCTTAAGAAGGTGCCTAGGCAGATAGAATAAACACCCATAAAGAGTTGTGTGCTACCAGTATGACTCCTTTTGTATGAGTAGCAGTTTACTGTTTCCTGTCTTTCAGAAAAACTTTATTTCTCTTAAGATTCTTTTTATATTTCACTGTGGATAGTTTATAGAAAAGTTTCAACTCTTCTTATATGCTAAAATACATTTGGTTAATTTTATTAGAATAGAGCTAATAAAAATGAAAAAGTTATTGTTAATTCAGGCAACATATAAATTTTTTAAAGTAACTGAGTTTTAATTGATAACAATTTAGCGAACAACTTTGCCACCAATTTGCTCCCACAACATGATTGATGATGCTTCAGACCCGGTTTTGTCTTCTATACGACGATGTCAGCTATTTAACAATCGCCATGATCGTGTAAAAGTAAGTCTTTCTGTCTCATCTGACCTAATGTGGAGTTGTGGAATTTTAAATTATGGGCTTGGTAAGTGTGTGTATTATTTTATTTTGTTCATTTACAAGTCTTGCAAACATAGCTATTTTTCATTGTTTCAGGTTTGAAGCTTGCATAGTCTTAAGTTAAACTTTTAAAAGGTTTTTGCATAGTATATTTCACTAATTAAATAAATTATTTAGTGTAGTAGTACCATTAGTATAAGTAAAGTAGGTTGAATCTTCATTGATGGTTAACACAAAAAAGACCCAGGTAATTACTACATTTCATGTTTTTCATGTGTGTTCTTTATTTATTACTGTAAAAGTAAGTTGTAAAAATGAGAAATTTAGTACATTAGATTTGATAAGATCTTTAAAAAAAAATTCTTAATCAGGTAAGCTTGTAGGCAGCTCTTGCATTACATAATTCAATATGATAATGTGAGCTGCATGTTCATAAATTGATTTACCACTTGATGGGTGGGAATATTAGACACAGTTCAAAAGGCCATAAAACTATATAGAAACAGATATAAAATGTTATGAGCCATAAACTATTTAGGATAAACCCCTCGGTGTGGATTCCTGTACGTGGTGAGGGGACCTCCCAGGGAAGGTTCTGTTCTATCTCGTTACCTTCTCTGGAATCTAAACATCCACCCACGTGTTTGCCGTGCGTGGCGACCCGTAAAGGGGAGGAGAGGATCCTGGTGGTTGAGGGGTCCAACCCTAACACACCACTTTGGCCTCGGAATTCCTGTAGATGGATGGCCTTTCGGTGGCCTCCCTTGGGTCAATCAGCTGGTCCACTTGGGCTAGAGTCAACCAAGTACCAGTGTTGGAAGTTCTCAACGGGTGTTGTTGACATTGTGCCTGATGCTGGTGTTTGGGTATAGTGCTCACGAAACCCTGGCGTTGCTGCATTGTCCTTGCATGACTTTGTATTGCGTCCCCTTGTAGGGCTTTATGGTGGGTGGGGTCAATGGGTACCAAAATTTTTTCTTTTTCCTATGGATCCTCCAAAAAAATTAAATAAAATTGTAAAAAAACAGTCAATGGGTAAGCGACCACGTCTTGAATATTCAGAACAGCAATCTTCAACATCAGTAACACACATACCTCATTTTCTTATATTACATTCTCTTTCGGAAAAACCTTTAGGGCAAATGTCCCCTTTTTTTATTCAAAAGGGACTAGAGGGACTTGCTGGCTCTCCAAAGTCACTAAAGAAACTTCGATCTGGTGACATATTGGTTGAAACATCCACATCCCAACACAGTGAACTCCTCTTGAATTCAAAGGCAATTGGGGATATACCTATTGAGGTTACACACCATGCTACCTTGAATTCTTCACGAGGAGTTATTGTTGAAAGGGATTTGAAGAACGTTCCCAAGTCAGAGATTCTCGCTGGTCTCTCCACTCAAGGAGTTTCTGCAGTGAGGCACATCTCCACTGCGCAAAGATGGAGTTACACTGCCAACAAATACCCTCGTTTTAACATTTACTTCACCACGTGCACCTGCCACCATCAAGGCAGGTTATCTCATTTGCAGGGTTCGCCATACATACCAAACCCTCTTCGATGTTTCCAATGTCAGAGATTCGCCACTCAAAGACATCTTGTCGTGGTTCCCTGACATGTGCTCGCTAGGAGGCAAGGACCACGATGCCTATGACTGTGACATGAACCCACATTGCGTAAACTGCAATGGTTCTCACCCCTCTTACTTTTATTCTTGCCCAAAATGGTTGGAGGAAAAAGAGGTGCAGCATTTGAAAACGACACATAACATTAGTTATCCTGAGGCTCGGAAATTGCTGTCCACAACTCCATCTCGGACATATGCTGCTGCACTTCATTCCACAACTACAGTGGGAGTGCAGACAGATCTCTCTGTACCTCCAAGAGAACCGTTTTCAAAACAAATGAAAAGCCTTTTGACCTCCGTGGTTAAAAAGGTTGATGAATCGACTTCCACACCCATCTCAGTTTCTCCCATACCTTCCAACAAACCTCAAGATCCACATCCTTCAGTTTCAAATACAGGTATTTCTTCAGATACATCTTTTTTCTCCCATCACAAGAGACAAAACAATTATTCGTTCGCGTCCTCAGTCACTGGATTCCCCTTCAAATAACAAAAACCTGCCCACCCGGCCCAGAGCAGGATCCATGGAGGTTGATAGACCTCCTCCGACTAAAGACAGTAAAGAAAAAAGACATGGTCGTAAACCGAAGGGTTCTCCAGCCACTTCACCTACCCGTTCTTAAAAATGGCCACCTTGATACAATGGAAATGTCGAGGTTTACGTTCTAATCTGGATGATATCAAAACGCTGATTGCTTTCTACCATCCTGTTTGTCTTTCTTTACAAGAAACATTTCTCAAAACTGCTGATACTGTCTCCATTCGGCAGTTTTCTCTGTACAGAAATGACAGGTTGTGTGATGGTCGAGTACATGGAGGGGTGGCACTGTTGGTTGATCAACACGTGCCCACCCTGTCTTTGTCACTCAACACACCCTTGGAGGCTGTAGCCATCCGTGTTTCCTTGGGTCATACCATCACTGTTTGTTCTCTGTACCTGTCCCCTGGAGAGACATATGATCAATCAGATCTTGATGCTCTCGTTGAACAGTTGCCATCTCCATTTCTAATCCTAGGGGATTTGAATGGACATCATCCCCTCTGGGGAAGTGATATTATTGATGGGAGGGGCTGATTTGTAGAGCGGATGCTCTCTGATCACAATCTTTCTCTTTTTCAACACTGGTTCTTCCACTTACTTTCATGCACCTAGTCAGTTCTTTACTGCTATTGATCTCTCAGTTTGCTCCCCTTCATTATTCTCCCATTTTTCATGGAGGGTTGACAGTAATCCACTAGGCAGTGATCATTTTCCGATCCTTTTTAGAGAGACTGGCCGTGGTCGATGCCACCCTACCCACGTGCCCCGGTGGAAGCTGGATCAGGCGGACTGGTCCACTTTCACTGCTCTCGCAGAACTTGATCCTGCCATCGTAAATCAGCCATCAATAGATGACTGTGTAGCAGCGGTAACTGACTGTATTACACATGCAGCTGCTCAGTGTATTTCTAAAACCTCGACACGTTTTCCACGATATCCTCGTCCGTGGTGGAATCCTGCTTGCCACTTAGCACGGAAGGTTCAAAAGCGAGCCTGGGATACTTTTCGTAGATATCCCACACTTTCAAACCGGGTTGCTTTCCAACGGGCCCATGCACATGCTAGGTGGGTAAGATGTCAAAGCCAGAAAGAATCTTGGATTAAGTTCACAACCAGCATATCTTCTACCACCAGTTCCAAGATCATATGGGACAGGATTCGAAAGGTTAATGGGCACTACAATTCTGTGCCCCTCTCGATCTTACTCTCTAATGGTCAGGAGGTGACTGATGTTCGGAACATCGCTAACACTCTAGGTGAAAGCTTTTGCCGGGTATCTAGCACTTCTGCTTGTTCCTCCACCTTCC
Organism: Tachypleus tridentatus; assembly: GCF_004210375.1. Lineage (NCBI taxonomy): Eukaryota > Metazoa > Arthropoda > Merostomata > Xiphosura > Limulidae > Tachypleus > Tachypleus tridentatus. The sequence goes on along the minus strand of NC_134832.1, from coordinate 34,797,646 downwards.
TGGCCATAAAGACTCGGGCAGAGCGATCACCTCTTTCCTTTTGAACTGACTGTTTCTTTAACTATAATTGTCCCTTTACCCTGGTGGAACTAAAAATGGCCCTTCATTGGTCTGCCAGTATGTTTGTTGGACCTGATGATATTCATTATGACATGCTGTACCATCTATCTCCTGCTTCTCTTGATGTCCTTCTGATTGTTTTCAACTGGATCTGGCAGGAGAATGTTTTTCCTGATGCCTGGCAGCCGGTTATTATTATACTTTTCTCTAAGCCAGGGAAAGATCCCAAGATTCCTTCACACTACCGTCCAATTGCTTTTACGAGCTGTCTCTGTAAGACATTAGAAAGGATGGTTAATGCTCATCTTGTTTGGTTCCTTGAATCAAACAACCTCCTCTCGCCCACCCAGTGTGGGTTCCATCGACAGCACTCTACCACAGACCACCTAATTCATCTTGAAACATCTATCAGAGAAGCCTTTCTCAACTGCCAACATCTTGTATCAATATTCTTTGACATAGAGAAGGCTTACGACACAACATGGAGGTATGGCGTTTTGCGAGACCTCCATACATATGGGTTATGTGGCCATCTACCCATGTTTATTAAAAATTTTATAATGGACAGGAGATTCCAAGTTCGTGTGGGTTTGACACTTTCCCGTTCTTTTGTACAGGAACGTGGAGTCCCTCAAGGCTGTGTATTGAGTGTTACACTCTTCTGTATAAAGATAAATGCCATCACTGAACAACTTCCTCTCACTGTTGCGAATGGGCTGTATGTCGACGACTTTCACATCTCATGTCAGTCGTCACACATGAGATATATTGAGCGACAACTACAAACTGCCCTCAATTGTGTACGGAAGTGGACTCTGGCGAACGGCTTTAATTTCTCTCTCTCCAAAACTGTATGCATGCACTTTTGCCGTCGACAGGGTATTCACCCTGATCCTGAACTTCATATCGGTGAAGTTTTGCTGCCAGTGGTCCCGGAGACCAAGTTCTTGGGGCTTATCTTTGATCGTAAACTGACCTTTATACCACACTTAAAGCAGCTTCGGGTCAAATGCACAAGAGCACTGAACATCCTCTGTGTTCTCTCTTCTACCAGTTGGGGGGCAGATCGCTGTTCAATGTTAAAGGTATATCGTGCTCTTATTAGATCGAAACTCGATTATGGATCAATGGTCTATGGCTCTGCCAGACCTCGCCTTAAAGATGCTGGACCCCATTCATCACCAAGGACTTTGACTCTGCACTGGGGCTTTCCGTACCTCTCCAGTTCAAAGTATATACATTGAATCTCATGAACCTTCTCTACACCTTCGCCGTTTGCAACTATCTTTACAATATACTTCGAAACTTCATTCCTTACCAAAGCATCCCACCTGGAAATGTGTTTTCCTTCCTCGGTGGGCAGTACTTTTTCAGAAAGGACGATCTGTCATTGCTCTGTTTGGCCTTCGCATCCGGGCGCAATTGGATGAATTGGGTCTGTCCTTGGATAACATTGCAGATTCCACAGGTCGGCCCATCCCACCATGGCTTATTACAGCCCCAAATGTGACCTTTCTTTCAGTCACCTAAAAGGCAGATACTCCAGTTTGGAAGTACCGTCTTTTATTCAATGAATATCTTTCAAACAATCATTCAGTTCCCATTTATACAGATGGTTCCAAATCAGGTAATTCAGTGGGCTCTGCTATGGTTTGCTATGGGTCAGTAATTGCGTGCAGAATCCCTTCTACAGCTTCTGTGTTCACTGCTGAACTGTATGCCATATCTCTTGCCCTGGATCATATTGCAGCTGAGCAGTACTCCAACTGCACTATTTATACTGATTCGCTTAGTTCTATACTTGCCTTGGAATCGCTACACATTAGCTCACATCCTATTCTCGCTGATATTCGAAACCGACTGGCCTATTTCTCATTAGCAGCTACTTCAATCCAGTTTTTCTGGATACCAGGCCATGTTGGTATTCGCGGGAACGAGCTTGCAGACATGGCAGCTAAATATGTCTGCTTCAGCACCATCACTCCTATGCCTATTCCGTACATGGACTATGGTGTTGTCTTCAAGGCTCGGCTCCGTGCCAGCTGGCAGTCCACTTGGAGTGAGCAACGCGACAACAAATTTTTTCAAATCAAACCCAAAATTGGACTTTGGCCATCTAGCTTCCGTAAAGTTCGGAAGGAGGAAGTTGTTCTCACTAGGCTATGCATTGGTCACAGTTTTTTAACTCATCATTTTCTTTTATCTGGAACTGATGCACCAATGTGTAGTTTGTGTAACACTCAAATCACTATCAGCCACGTTTTACTTTCTTGCCATCGTTACAGTTCTCAACGACGGCAATATTTTAAACATATTTTTTCCCAGGGTCAGTCTGTAACATTGGACAGAGTTATTGGTGATGGTGACTCTGTCCACCTTGATAATGTTTTTAATTTTTTAATGGCCATTAATCTTTTTAATCTCATTTAAATGTTGCATATTTATTCATTACACCTTTTTAATTGTGGATCCTTTTTTACAGTTTAATCTCTCTCATTCAATTTGACATTGGACAATGGCCAGAACATTAAATAACTCGACACCAGGACTGGAAAGGCCAACTTCAGGTGACTAACGCTACTGTTTGAACTATCAGTTTGAACTACTCGTTAGTCATCCTGGCGAGTTGTTATTATACTTTTGCTGCATATCATTTCACACTTTTACTAATTAACTTTTTAGTACTGGCCATATTGACTCATAACCCAGAACCAGGACTGGAAAGACCAACTTCAGGTGACTGACTGTTAGTCTTCCTGGCGGGTTACGATCATTACCATTCTGCTACAGGTAGTTCTTTACAACTTTGTTGACTGGATGTCAATATTGGTTTTTACGCCATTTTCTGTTTTAATTGCCGTTTTGCTTTTATCTTCAATTACTTTTACAAATTTTACTCCATTTACTTGACTTTTATCTTTTTACTGGACATTTGGCTACTCATTATTACAATTTTGCAGAGTGTCTTTTAAAACTTTTATTCTTTTACATTTTGATAATAGCTGCTATGACACATAACCCGGAACCAGGACTGGAAAGGCCAACTTCAGGTGATTGACGGTGGTTCTTGAACTTACCTGTTAGTCTTCCTGGCGGGTTATGATCATTACCATTTTGCTAGAGTAAATATTTTACAACTTTGAAGACTGGATGTCACCTTTGGTTTTTACACCATTTTCTGTTTTAATTGCTGTTTTGTTTTTACATTCATTTACTTTTACAAATTTTACTCCATTTACTTGACTTTATCTTTTTACTGGACATTTGGCTACTCGTTACAATTTTGCTATGTCTCTTTAAAACTTCTATTATTTTACATCTTGATACTGGTTGCTATGACACATAACCCGGAACCAGGACTGGAAAGACCAACTTCAGGTGACTGACGGTGGTTCTTGAACTTACCTGTTAGTCTTCCTGGTGGGTTATGATCATTACCATTTTGCTAGAGTAAATATTTTACAACTTTGAAGACTGGATGTCACCATTGGTTTTTACACCATTTTCTGTTTTAATTGCTGTTTTGTTTTTACATTCATTTACTTTTACAAATTTTACTCCATTTACTTGACTTTATCTTTTTACTGGACATTTGGCTACTCATTGTTACAATTTTGCTATGTCTCTTTTAAAACTTCTATTATTTTACATCTTGATACTGGTTGCTATGACACATAACCCAGAACCAGGACTGGAAAGACCAACTTCAGGTGACTGACGGTGGTTCTTGAACTTACCTGTTAGTCTTCCTGGTGGGTTATGATCATTACCATTTTGCTAGAGTAAATATTTTACAACTTTGAAGACTGGATGTCACCATTGGTTTTTACACCATTTTCTGTTTTAATTGCTGTTTTGTTTTTACATTCATTTACTTTTACAAATTTTACTCCATTTACTTGACTTTTATCTTTTTACTGGACATTTGGCTACTCATTGTTACAATTTTGCTATGTCTCTTTTAAAACTTCTATTATTTTACATCTTGATACTGGTTGCTATGACACATAACCCAGAACCAGGACTGGAAAGACCAACTTCAGGTGACTGACGGTGGTTCTTGAACTTACCTGTCAGTCTTCCTGGTGGGTTATGATCATTACCTTTTTGCTAGAGTAAATACCTTACAACTTCTTATACTCTGCCTTCTATCTTAACATTGTAGACTAGGTGTCAACATTGGTTTTATACTTTTTTGTTTTACCTTAATATCCATTTATGTCTATTACTACATTTATTTATTTTTATTTTATTTTTTTACATTTTTACCGAATGTCTGGTGCAGATAGCCTCGCTGCTTTGTGCCATAAAACACTAAATCAATCAATCAATCAATCAATTTAGGATAAGCAATTGTAGTTTCATGTAAGAATTTGCAGTCATTCTAGGAAAAAAAAAAGATGGGATAATTTAAATGTTTCATATTTTTCTCTGGTAGTTAGTCAAATTGACTGAACAGATATAAAGTTACAGTAGAGAAAATAAAATATAAATTTCTTCTGAAAAAACATTTTATTGAAGAGGTTTTAAGAAATTATGCAAATAAAATTTTACAATTTTCAGGTAAAGAAAAGTGTTATTAATCTTAAAAACAAAATCACTTTACACTTGAAGCATTAAACACTGACTGTATATATATATATTTACAGAAAAAGTTTTAAAAATACTTGTACACAGAAAATAAAATTTTTTATTAAGACTTGTAATACTTGTTGAAAGCTTGCAAAAGTTTTGTGAAGACATGTTAAAGCTCAGAGTTATGTTTGATTGCACTTGTACTAATCTGATAGGGGATAGGTGCATTGAACATATATTATAGTCATAGGGTTTTTTTTTTATCCTATCAACATACTCAGTCAAGTTGATTGACCTTGTAACCAACAAAAAGGGTACAAAATAAACGTAAATTATTCTTTCTGCATTTCTATAATGACAACAAATTGTAACAAAAAGAAAAATTACAATTATTTATTCTAAACAGTTTTAAGTTCATTATCTATTTTTATATATCTTTGCTTTATTGCTCTTTGAACCATGTTTAATTAATAATCCTGTGATACAAGCTGTAAATAATACAGTGAATGTATATATAAAGTTGAATAATGTAATATGCTAGTTGTATGCACTTGTCATAGAGAAATTTTTAAATTACTTTTTTCGATCATCTAACTTTATCAGAGGAAATAAGTTTTTAATTTTTGCAATTTATTAGATTGTGTTACAGTAGGTGAAGAATACATATAAAAAAAAACCTATTTAATTATCTTTCTTCTTTCTTTGCTGTCAGCCTGCTAAAGAAACTTAAGTTTACTTTTTCTGATGATGGTACTAGAACATTGAATAATTTTTACTTATTTTAAATATGCATATAAAATCACAAAACAATAACATACACATCATATTTCCTGCAACTATTATAATTTTACTGGATTTCTAACTATGGCATAAATGCCTTAAAATAATTCCCTCAGCTACTTTAATTGAACTCAGCAGTAGCGACTTTCAATCTTTAAGAAAAATAACTGAAAATATATGATAAAAGTATTTTTAGTTAAATTTTGTTGCATCTTTACAAATGTTGTGAAAACTTGAAATTACAACATGGTCTTTGTTTCAGTAAAGCATATTGATTCCTCTCGTACTATTGAAGTTGTGTTGGTCTGATTCTCATTAATAAATGTAGGAATACACACCTTTAAACATATCAGGATCAGATGAAATTACAGCCTGACAATATTTAATTGTTGCAAAATTCAAAAGAATATAATGTAAATAACTTAAATCTATACAAAGTATTATATATTCACATACTTGTAATACTTTAAACCACTTTGTTTTAATACTTGGATTTTAAACAGTTCCATGTACTGTAACCTACAATGTTTGTTTCTTTTTGTTACTCAAATCACTGCAAAGTTTCCATTACGTATTTTTCTTTTAACCCCATCCATGCACACAAATCTTTCGTCAATGTATAGTGAAAGGAAAAGGTAAAAAATACTAAATAAAATTAATAATGTCTTTTTGTTTTTGTAAAGTATTATTTGTTTTCAGCTTAATTATTTTCACAGTTTCAGATGTTAATCTTTTAATATATTTTAAATTTACTGCATTATTGCTAGACTTTGTGAGGAAGTTGTTTATTACTTCATGAAAAGCAACACATCATAGTGAAACCTTGTATTTCCCTGCATAAATAAAATACTGATCAAATTGCACATGATTTGAGCTCATGAGCTTATTTTAACCTCATAAAACTTTAAGTTACTTATTTTTATTGCCTAATATAAACAGCTACTTTTGAAAAAAATGTGCACTTCAAACATTGAGGCCCAATTATCCTTTATTACCATGGTTTAGTAACTTTTTTTTTTTTTTTACTGTGAAGATTGTTCAAAAAACGATTCGTGTAATTGGAACTAGAATTGAACATTATAAAACTACTATAATTTATCTGGCTTTCTAACTAAGCTATAAATAATTTAGAATATTCCATTAGCTGCTTGGAGCTCAAGAAAAACAGATCCAGAATAATAAACAAAGACTAAGAAGTCATGGTATACATAAGCCTACAAAAAAAGACTGTTGATAAATTTTGTTGAAGAAAAAACGTTCTATCTCCTTGTTATAGATCAAATAAATACACATGGTTTCTAACAGATAGTGCCTTGAAACCTATGTTAAGATGGGAGTAACCTTTCTTGTGGGTTTGAGCAATGTATTGATAGATATATAAATAAAAAAAAGAGAGAAGGTAGGTGGATCAAATTTTATTACTGGCCAATAACTGTCTATTGTTTGTGTTTATGATTGGTTGGACACTCTGAAATCCATACCAGGGAGAATTAAGAAAGTAAGAAGCATCATGTGACAAAAAAAAAGTGAAGATCAAAAACTTGTTTAACCCTTTTGGTGCTGAATAACAACTTTTAATGTTTGGCATGGTGCTGAATATATATATGTTTGATACTTCAACTAATTATGGTATCAGTACTAAAACATGATATCTCGGCAATAACTCAACAAAAGTCCCTGAAATATTCAGTAATTGTACCCAATACTATATATGTTAAATTCAATACATAAGAATAACCGGAATAAAGGAAGGTCGCCTGCTTGCGCTAAGCCTTCAAGTCCACTGAGGTCGCCAACTGTGCCGAAAGGGTTAAATATTTCTTTGAAATTAAACAAATTTAAAACTTAGGTAATATAACATTTTAAATTATCAAGTATGATTTGATGCCACTTTTATTAATATAAATTGAAAATATGGTTTAATTAAATTTTGCATTTAATTCCATAAAAATGTTCATAATGTGCACTTTGACTTGTGGCTTACACATATGCATAGGATTGATATGATAAATGCATTTCATTGTCTTGTGCAAATGATTTTCATAAGCATTGTTTATTAACTGTTTTATCATGTTTTGTTTTCTACTTCACTACTTTAAGCTAGTTCATTCTTCACCTTTATTTGTCAAGTACCTTAACTTGATATTTAAATGCATGCATGTTAGTCGAATATCTTTCATAAGCAAATAATGACATAACAAACACCTTTTTTAAAAAATTAAGATTTCAATGTATAGATTAGGGTTTAAAACTAAAAAGTTTCTGAACATGTTATTACTAATTACCACATTGTAGTTTGTCTAACAAACCAAGTTTGCAACTAAAGAGCATTGAGGACTAGAGAAGCTAAAGCAGAAAACAAAAAGGTGGGACAGACCATCCGTCTACAGATTTTAAGTTACTAGTGTTGCATAGGTAAATGTGAACACAATTTTTTATTGGTACGTATGAAAAATAAATTATTACACTTACCATTTCTGGTCATTAAAACTTGTTTCTTTTGAAATAGTTTGTAGATGAGATTAATAAAAAAGCCAAAAAGAAACATGCACTTCCTTGAATATTTGTCTGTTGAGTGGAGTGGGAACAAAAACTGTTTTGGTTTTAACAAGATTTGTTTGTAGTGTGTACATAAGTTGCTGTGTAATTATTTTCAACAAATTGTATTAACATATTAGGAAAAGATTGAAGGCTCATAAATGAAGATTTTCTCTCATTTTGCAGGTAATATTTCATCCTGAATTTTTATCTTCTACCAATCCTTTGTTTAGTATGGACTATGAGGAATTTGTACGTGGTTGTCATTTAGGAGTTTTTCCATCTTACTACGAACCTTGGGGCTATACACCAGGTATGTATCATTAACACTTTTCTTCCATATAGGTCATAGGTGAAAAACCATGTCATTGTGTTTGTTGACTCTCATTCAAAATTTTATTGAACTATTTGTTATGAATTTGTCATTAGTATCAAACTAATTATACAATTCAAATTTCTATAGTTTACATTATTTGATATTTTAATGGAAAAATATATATTAAACACACTTAAACATTGATTTTTGTGTGTCACATGGTATGTTGAATGCAACACTAGTTCATATTAGATGTTTTGATGTAAAAATACAAGTCTATTGCTTTTTATGAATTAAAACCACAAATTACCAATATTGAAAATCTAGAATTTAAAATAACCTTTTACCTTTTTGGTGGTCTGTCATTATGTTCAGTGAATCAAACACACTGGCCTCGCACACCTCTTCCAATTTTAGGTGATTAATGCTGCTGTTTGAACTACCTGTTAGTCATCCTGGTGAGTTATTAAAATTTTGGTTCAAGTCTTTTAAAACTTTTATTACTTTACTTTCTGAAAATGGCCATAACATTAAATAACTCGGAACCAGGACTGGAAAGGCCAACTTCAGGTAACTGACAGTGGTTTTTGTACTTACCTGTTAGTCTTCCTAGCAAATTATGATAATTAAAATTATGCTACAGATAGTCTTTTATATCATGTATTACTTTAGTTTTTCTCTTAACATTGTGGACTAGATGTAAACAGTGGTTTTATGCTATTTGTGTTTTTAACTTTATTTTGTTTTACCTTAAATTCCTTTTATGAATTTTATTAAATTTACTTTGATTTTAACTTTTAACCGGATGTTTGGCACAGATAGCCTAGCTGCTTTGTGCCATAAAACACCAACTAACCACACACCTCTTTCTAGTTTTGGAAATTGTCCCTTGCTTCTTTATGTAAGATGTGAATAACGAATCAAAAGCTCAGAATATTCCATTAGTGATTTTTCAGCCATTTTGAAATATAACTGTGTTGTCTCTTTGTTTTGAGACAAAGCTTTGTTCTTGTAAGTTGGAGTATTTAGCCTGTTCGAAATTCATATTTTTAAAAAATACAAATACAGCATAGTTACTTAATTTAATAAATTATAATGCAATTCTGTGGTATCGGTGAAGTAATTTATTTTGTAAAATGTATATAAAACATTTCGCTTTACATTCTCCACGTGTGAAGTTTCTTAAGGTTCGGCAAGCTTCAGTAAGCAGTAGCAGACTACAGTGGTCATAACTAAATGATTATTGTTTAATTTTTATTTACCATTTTAAGAAAAACAAGTTCAAGAACTTGTTTGTAAATATTAATAATGTATATATGTATACAATGTATGACAGTTGGAATGTGACTGTATTTTACAAAATACTAGTTACTAAAATACAGCTACAATAGGTCACTTTGTAAAGACTAGAGGTCAGTTTTATATTATTGAATACAATAACATGAGTGCATGTATGACTCATCATTGTAATTTTTATATTGTTAGCCAAGCACTGCTGAAAGGACAATAAAATGAAAATAATAAATCTATATAAGCATATAATGTAATGAGATTTATGTTATTTAGTCTAAACATTTGTTTTCATATTATTATATGTAGTCATTCATGAATGAAATAAGGATAATTTATATTGATTTTGTAATTTTACATGGTGTTTAGAAGGTCTGTCAAATTAACTTCCCCTTGGTGTGGATTCCTGTATGTGGTGAGGGGACCTTCCATGGAAAGTTCTGTTCTTTCAGTTTACCTCCTGGAATCTAAACGTTCACCCACATGTTTACCATACATGGTGACCCGTGAAGAGGAGAAGAGGATCCTGGCGGTTGAGGGGTCCAGCCCTAACCCACCACTTTGGCCTTGAATTCCTGTACACGGGAGACCTTGGGATGGCCTTCCAAGAGCCAGTTGAGTGATCCACTTGGGCTAAGGTCAACCAACTACTAGTGTTGGATGTTCTCAACAGGTGTTGTGGACATTGCATCTGATGCTAGTGTTTGGGTATAGTGCTGACGAATCCCTGGCGTTGTTGCAGTATCCTTGTGTAGCATTGTAGTGTATCCCCTCATAGTGGTCTATGGTAGATGGGGTCAGTGGGCACTGAAATTCTTTTTTCATTATGGATCCTGTAAATAAAAACTTAAATAAAATAGTGAAAAAACAGTCCATAGGTAAACGACCACATCTTAAAGATTGTAAGCAGCAATCTTCAACACCTGTAACTCATTTTCTTATACTACATTTTCTTTCAGACAAACCTTTAAAGCAGATATCTCTCTTTTTCATTCAGAAGGGACTAGAGGGAGTTGCTGGCTATCTAAAGTCAGTAAAGAACCTTTGCTATGGTGACATACTGGTGGAAACATCCACATCTCAACACATTGAACTCTTTCTGCATTCAGAGGCATTTGGGGATATATGTATTGAGGATACGCCTCATGCTACTTTGCATTCATCACAAGGAGTTATTGTTGAGGGGGATTTCAAGAACAACTCGAAGTCAGAGATTCTTGCTGGTTTCTCCACCCAAGGAGTTGCTGCGATGAGGCATATCTCCACTTGCAAAAATGGAATTATGATGCTGACCAACGTCCTCATTCTGACATTTAATTACTGCATCCACCTGTCCACCATCAAGGCAGGTTATCTTAATTGCAAGGTACAGCCATGCATTCCAAACCCTCAGATGTTTTCCACTGCCAGTGGTTCAGTCACCTGAAGATACCATGTCGTGGTTCCTTGACATGTGCTTGTTGCAGTGCCAAGGACTACAATGCCTATGAGTGTGAAACAGACCCTCATTGCATGAATTGCAGTGGCTCTCACCCATCCTACTTTCGTTCTTGCTCTAACTGGTTGGTAGAAAAACAGGTGCAGCATTTGAAAACGACTCAAAACATTACTTATCCTGAGGCTCAAAAGTTGCTATCCATTACTTCATCTCAGACGTATGCTGCTGCACTTTATTCCATTATCTACAGTGGGAGTGCAGTTGGATCTTTCTGTGCCTCCAAAACAATTGTTCTCAAACCAAATAAAAAGTCTTTTGACCTCCTTAGTTAAAAAAGTTAATGAATCAACATTAACATCCATCTCTGTCCCTAACCTACATTCCAGCAAACCCCAAGATTCACTTCATTTGGTTCCAGGTACAGGCATTTTCTTGGGTACATCATCTTCTTCCACCTCAAGATGCAAAACAATCATTCGTTCACATCTTCAGTTACTGGAATCCTCTTCCAACAACAAAGACCTACCCAATCGACCCAGAGCAGGATCCATGGAGGTCGAGAGACCTCCCTCTACATAAAGAAAAAAAGACGTGATCTTAAACAAAAGGGCTCACAACCAAATTGCCTACACATAAATAAAAATGGCCACTTTGATACAATGGAACTGTCGAGGTTTACATTCTGATTTGGATGACGTCAAAGCACTGATTGCTTCCTACTATCCTGTATGTCTTTCCTTACAGGAAACATGTCTGAAACCTGCTGATACAGTCACCTTTCAGCAGTTTTCTTTGTACAGAAATGACAGGTTGTATGATGGATGAGTGCATGGAGGAGTGGTACTGTAGGTTGATCAGCATGTGTTTATCATGTCATTGCCACTTGACACACCCTTGAAGGCCGTAGCCATCTCTATTTCCTTTGGTCGTACCATCACTGTTTGTTTTCTCTACCTGTCACCTGGAGAGACCTATGATCAATCAGACATTGATGCTTTCATTAAACAGTTGCTGTCTCCCTTTTTAATCCTGGGGGACTTTAATGGACATCATCTCCTTTGGGAGGAGTGCTGATATTGATGTGAGGGGTTTCTTCTACTTATTTTCATGCACCAAGTCAGTCCGTTACAGCTATATATCTTTCAGTTTGCTCCCCTTCACTATTCTCTCATTTTTCATGGAGGGTTGACAGTAATACATGATGCAGTGATCTTTTCCCATAATTTTCAGAGAGAATGGCCATGGTTGATGCTGTTTGACCCACGTGCCCCAGTGGGAGGTGGATCAAGCAAACTGGCCCTCTTTCATTGCTCTTGCAGAACTTGATCCTGCCATCGTCTATAAGCCATCAATAGACAACTGTGTGGCAGCAGTAAATGACTGTATCGGCATCTAGCTGGTCAATATATTACTAAAACCTTGACACATTTTCCATGATATCATTGTCCATGGTGGAATCGTGCTTGTCACGTGGCAAGGAAGGCTCAAAACGGGCCTGGCATACTTTTCTTAGGTATCCCACATTGTTGCACAGCATCGCTTTCCAGCAGGCTCGTATACATGCTCAATGGGTAAGACATCAAAGCCAGAAGGACTCTTGGATTAAGTTCACAATCAGCATATCTTCTACCACCAGTTCCAAAGTCATGAGATAAGATTCAAAAGGTCAGTGGGCAATATAATTCTGTCCCCCTTTTGATCTTGCTCTCTGATGGCCAGGAATTAGCTAATACCCGGAATATTGTCGATACTGTATGTGAAAGCTTTTGCCAAGTATCTAGTACTTTTGCTTCATCCTCCACCTTCTTAGCCATCAGACTTTGGTAGAGCGATTACTTCTTTCCTTTCGAGCTGATTGTTTCTATGACTATAATTGTCCCTTTACACTGGTGAAACTCAAACTGGCCCTTCATCAGTTTGGCAGTACATCGGTCAGACCTGATGATGTACACTATTAAACAGTGTGCCATCTATTTCCTTCTTTTCTTGCTATTTACTGATTGTTTTTAACCAGATCTGGCAGGAGAATGTTTTTCCTGATGCCTGGTGCCAGGCTATTGTCCTATCTTTCTCTGAGCCTGAGAAGAATCCCAAGAATTCTTTAAACTACCATCCAATTACTTTGACTAGCTGTCTGTGTAAGACCTTGTAGAGGATGGTTAATACTCATCTTGTTTGTTTCTTCGAATCAAACAACCTCCTCTCGCCTATCCAGTGTGGGTTCTGCTGACAGTGCTCCGCCACGAACCACCTGAATCGACGTGAAACGTCAATCAGAGAAGCCTTTCTCAAACAACAACATCTTGTATCAATATTCTTTGACCTTGAGAAGGCTTATGATACTACATGGAGGTATGGCATTTTGCAAGACTTCCATTTATATGGGTTATGTGGTTATTTGCCCATTTTTATTAAAATTTTTTTAATGGACAAGCAATTCCAAGTTCATGTGGGTTTGACACTTTCCTGTTCTTTTCTACAGGAACTTGGAGTCCCTCAGGGCTGTATTTTGAGTGTCACACTTTCAGTATTGAAACAACTCCCTCTTACTGTTGCAAACAGGCTCTATATTGATGACTTTCACATCTCATGTCAGTTTTCAAACATGAGGTTTATTGAGCAGCAGCTACAGACTGCCCTCAATCGTTTACTGAAGTGGACCACAGCAAACGGTTTTAACTTCTCTTTCTCTCTCTCTTTCTAAGACCGTTTGCATGCACTTTGGCTGCTAATGGGGTATACACCTTGATCCTGTACTCTGTATTGGTGAAGTTGTACTACCTGTGGTTTCTGAGACAAAGTTCTTGGGGCTTATCTTTGACATTAAGCTAACCTTTATACCACACATGAAGCAGCTATGGATCAAATGTACAAGAGCACTGTACATCCTCCATGTCCTCTCTTCTATAACATGAGGAGCAGATTAGTGTTCAGTTCTAAAGGTACATTGTGCTCTTATTTGATCGAAACTAGACAATGAATTGCTGGTCTATGGCTCTGCCAGGACCTTGGCCTTAAAGATACTGGACCCTGTTCATCATCAGGAACTTTGCTGCATGTCTTTTAAACTTTTATTACTTTACCCTTTGGTACTGGCAATAATAACACATAACCTGGAACCAGGACTGGAAAGACCAACTTCAGGTGGTTCTGGTACTTGCTTGTTAGTCTTCCTGGCGGGTTATGATCATTACCATTCTGCTACAGGAAGTCCTTTACAACTTTATAGACTGGATGTCAACATCGGTTTTATGCAATTTTCTGTTTTTAATTGCTATTTTGTTTTTACCTTCGTTTACTTTTACAAATTTTACTACATTTACTTTACTTTTACCTTTTTACTGGACATTTGGCTACTCATTATTACGATTTTGCTATATGTCTTTTAAAACTTCTATTATTTTACATTTCGATAATGGCTGCTATGACACAAAACCCGGAACAAGGACTGGAAAGGCCAACTTCAGGTGACTGATGGTGGTTCTTGTACTTACCTGTTAGTCTTCCTGGCGTGTTATGATCATTACCATTTTGCTAGAGAAAGTCCTTTACAACTTCTCTTACTTTGCTTTCTCTCTTAACATTGTAGACTAGGTGTCAACATTGATTTTATGCTTTTTCTGTTTTTCAATGATGTTTTGTTTTACCTTTATTTCCTTTTTCTGTATTTTACTACATTTAATTTGTTTTTACCTTGTCACATTCTTCATTTAAGATATGGCCAAGGATTTTGATTCAAAACTTAAAGAACTTTGATCACCAATGACACTTTCACTACACACATTTGATATAACAAAAACAGGCTTTTTATCTGTGATGTAACTTCTGACATTTACATCTACAGTCTGACTGTATTTTGTCCTGCTTTCATTGTTATGCCCTCAGTCTGCATTTTCACAGTCAATGCAACTAACATCAGTCCTGTTTTTGAAACTAGGATTGCCATCATATTCCTTTACATTTTTATTACTTTTGTTTTGACTTTTAAAATTTTTTACTTTATTTTTCATGACTAAATATCTAGAACATTCCTTTAATTCTTGTTGGGATGAAGTAATTTACTCTTTATCTATTACTGTATACATTGAATGAAAAAATTATTGATAAAGTTTCGGAATGTATAGACAAATGCAGACAACAGCATCTATATCATTATATTACATGTTAAAGAAAATTAATATTTAAGTCATAAAATTTAATAAGTATCAGTTTAAACATTAAGTTGTAACCCATAACAGCAAATGTTTTGTCTGAAAATTCAGTCGTCAATATAACCTAAGAAGGAGTAATACAATTGAAGCCTAATGTGAATATAACCTGGGAATTGTCACTGTGATATTCTGAAGCCTAGTGTTATCAAATAGTGAACAGTAAAGTTACATCTACTTACTAATCTTTTGTTAATAAAGATCAGGATATATAGCTTAATTTACAATCATAAACCTTGTTCCTTATATAAAAGCTGTAGCAGTCATTACATTCACAGTACAATGTTCAGTATACTTGCAAGACTGTATGTGAGACCAAGTAGTTGTTTGGCTAATGGATGTAGCTCTGATTTTTAAGCTGATTGTCACAGATAAATGTAAATTGCTTTGTGTCTTGGACAGCCCATTTTAATTTTTAATGTAGTATTACTGCAATAATACTAAACATATGAATAGAATGTACAGTCTTCATTTATTAAGAATGTATAGACACAGTTCAAAGTTGTAGATGAAATTTAGGGATTATATAAATTATTAGTTATGGTACACAGTAGTCATTAAATTTCGATAGTTTTAATCATTTTTCTCTCAGCAGGTTAAAGAGTGCACATCATGGCTTTAAATTTAGTTATTTTCAAAATGTTATTGAATAACTTTACTGCCACTTCCATCAATGAAATTAACATCAAAATGTAGTTTATAATTCAAATGTTAATATTATGTTTTAATTTTTTAGTTTAAAAGGAAATTAATAAAAAATGCTAAATATTATGATGTATAATCAATTTTTTGTAATATAGCACCTCCTACTGTCTTATTGTTCACTTTATTATACCTACAATATAACAGGTAGAACAATATACATATATATAAATTGAAAACTCGAAATTGAGACATAAACAAGCTAGAATATAAAATAAGAACTTCTCACCTTTTTAATTTGCCAAGACGTAAATGTTTTTAGTCAATCTTGTAGTGGCTCATCTCGCTACCCCATTATTTTGCAAACATTTGTGTAGTCCCACATACATTTTTTGACTTGATGTTTTGTACCAAAAGAAAGAGAAGTTTCCTGTGTACACATATCTGAAAGCTGTTTGTAAATAGTTTGAAGGAGAAAGTCGTGATTTTGCCAAAACTGTTAGTGTGATGACTAAGTTACTTGTTTTAAACAGGTATGAGGTTTTTTTCAAGTTGCATGTAGCTTGTTTAGAAACACAGATAAATTACAATGGTTTTGTGTGTACCAGCATAGTATGTATATAATTTTTGTATTCTTAAACATGTAGTTGAAGCCTATAAAAATTGATATACCTTCAACCTTCTCTTGGAAAAATAAATGGAGCTTGTGACAAGGCTTAGCATGTATTAAACACGAACACAAAAATCTCATAATGCTTTAGGTACTCAAAAACTTTGTTTCTCAAAGTATTTTGTATTTATTCTTCTATGTTTTAATAAAAAACTGAAATTTAAGCATTTGTGAATAAATAGTATTTATTAATTGATGAATGAGTGTGGTGAAAGGAACTTTATAACCATGTGCACAAATAATATCTCTATAATTAAATGGTATACTAATCAGAATCATGACCAATACTCAAACACTATAAAATAATTCTTTTCAAAATGGAATCTTATTACTGTAGGGATTCTCATTCAAAACACTAAGATAAATTCCACATTGTGATCTCTGCGCATGATCAAAATTGGTTTATTTCTTTGTGTGCTTTGTTGCTCTCAAGAGTATCATATCGTGGTGTCTAGTAAACAGTTTAATGGCATGAGTGGTGATTTGTTGCTTTATTATCAGCAGATTTCTACTTCATTTATTGACAGTAAGACAAACACAGAAAAAACCTTATGATCAATAATAAAGAAAAAAGTTAATGCTGTTGATTTTACTTCTGACTTTACAACTTTTTTTTATACTTTCATTTGTCTACTGGCTGAAGAATCAAATATATTGGTAGGGTAGAAGTAATAAAAGATAATGTATGAAGTTTTACTGAAAGAAAAAGTGTTATGTTTAGGAGCTTTTAGAGGTTACACAAATAACTTTGAGATTTTTGAGACAAGGAAAAGTATTTTTAATCTTAATTAAAATTTACTGTGTATTCACACCAGTCAAGAATAGATCCAATATCTTTGAGGACAAATCTTTAATAAAAATGCTTTATACAGGAATGGACTTGTGTCCAAATTACATAAGGTGCACTAAAAGTATGTCAAATTTTGTGAAGATATACTTGCTGTATTAAAAGTTATAGTATGGAAACTATAATGAAGACAGTGGTTATGAGATCTGTCACTTTGACTCCATTTTGTGAGAGTTAATAGATTAAGGCTTAAGGTGCAAGTCATTTTCTAGTTGTTTATTTTAAAGAAGTGAAATCTACATAAGGCATGTAAATATATGTATATTGGTAAACTGTTACTCTGTTATTTTAGGGTTCAACTGATTAAAATATTATGTCACTATACTGTCCTGCATATTTTATTTGAATAATCACAAAAAAACTAGTGAAAAACTCAGTAAAAACTTGGTTTTTTCAAATAGTTTGACCTTGTTTGCACTCAAAGCCTTATTTGTGCATGCATCATAAGTTTGAAGAATTAAGACAATTTCTGTTGTCTATTGATATTTCAAAATGATTATATATATAAAAAAAATAAAGTTATACATTAAATATACTGCAGTTCAACAAATCATCTGTATCCAACACTTTGCTAAAGTTTGGGGTTCACACAGCACTAAAAAAGTCCTTAATTTTGAATTTTGCCTTAAAAAGCCCACAAATTTTAAGAAAATCACTTGAAGAATTCTTATATCAATGTCCTTTTTGTCATAGCATGTCCTTTGGTTTTATAAAATTTAACTATCGAGAAGTTTCATGAAATCAATCAGTAATGAAGTTGTCTACTTTTAACTGTCTATCTAAAACAAAATTTTGTTAAACTAATTTGTGGTTTCCAGAATGGTTTTTTGGTAATCTTTATCTGTCAGAAAATTATTTTGCTTGCATGATTTTGCAGCATCAGTGTGATATAGTAGCACTGAGTATAGAGCAAAACAGTGAGTAAATGAAAATGACAATTTTATATGTACATATTTTGCTGAAACTATGTGATGTTTAATGTAAATTTATTTTAATTAATGGAATGTTACAGTATATTTTTCATTATAAAGAAATATGTATTCATAAGAAATGGTTAAACAAAGATTGAAGAAAATCAGTCACTGTACAGTGTGTTGTGACATACTGTAATGAAACACTTGCTTATATCATACTGGAAAAACTTTATTATACAATGTGAAACCCCCAACTTTGCAAAATTTTTGTTCTTTGTGCATGTAGATTTGCAATAGGAGTCATTTTCCCATTTCACTTCCATTTTTTGTCACGGAGAAGTTTATTTTTCTTCATTCTCAAGGTGCAGATATGATGTCATGAATGCATCTCACATCAATCTAATGCATTGGTGCCATCTCTACAAATATAATAGTACTGTGTGTTGTATGTCCATGTAAATACTTCACAAGATGTGGATGAATCTTCACCAAAATTCTTGGTATGGAGGCTCATTGAATTTTGCAGTTTTTACCACTATTTTACCCCTGTTGATGAATCTTCACCAGATTTGGCATGAAGGTTTGTTGGGTCCATGAAGAGATACATGCAAATTTGTGGTTTCATATTTTGTGTTTTGCTGTTTTTATTGGCATTTTGGTGGTTTTTTTTTTTTTTTTAATTATATATAAAGGAAACAAGTTTTCATGTTTTAAGATAACCTTTCATTAATCATGAATTTATATAGCTTGTGTCCAGGATATGGGTACCCCAACTAGTTTCTGATAGAAAGTGATTGATCTGTGCAAGATGTTGAAAATGTGAAAAGATCACGTGAGGTAAATAACAATAAATGTGAAGGACTTTTAGACAGCTGTACCTTGTGTTTCTTCAGAAAAACACAACAGATGTTTCTTTGGATAGTAGGAGAGACATCAGTAAGTTTTCAAGATTTTCAGAATATGTTTTGTGAGCTCTTGAAAAATGGCAGTTGAATCCTTGGAAACTCTTTAAAAAGACCTCACTCAAATGATCATGATGGTGTGGAAACCCTGAAGGTATTAAAGATTAATTTTTTTGGGGAAATGTCTTAAATGTTTTAACTAAAGATATTTCTAATCCCTGATTTTTTGCTGACAGCTGAGTGCACTGTGATGGGAATTCCTAGTGTCACAACTAATTTATCTGGATTTGGATGCTTTATTGCTGAACATGTGGCTGATCCAATGTCATATGGAATATATATTGTAGATCGTCGATTTAAGAGTCCAGAAGAATCTGTTCAGCAATTAGCTCAGGTACTTTAAAGTTAAGTTTTGATAACAGAAAGTCAAATAGAAGCATAAAATTAGTTGATAAAGGTAGTAAAATATTTGGTCAGTAGCAATCTAGAACAAGTTCTAACATTTTATATCTGCTTAATAGCCCAGGATAAGTAAGTGATTCAATAAAGTATTTCCGAACTATTTGTGTGTGTGAATAAAAAAAGTGAAAAAACTTTTTTTTTTCATTAATAGCAGATACGGCTTTTTGTTTTTATATAAAGGTAAAAGATATTTGTAAAATAAGCTGAAATTTCTGGTAATTATATTTGTATTATTTTGGTTATTCATTAAGCTGGGTATAATCTAGTATTGTAGAATTAAGATTTCAAATTAAGTTCATTCTGTCAGAAAGTGACATGCCAACTGTGTTCAATTATTTTAAGTCTATTTGAAAAGTAAAATTAATGAAAAAACATTCTCAAATTACATGTTTGCTCTGGTTGTCTGTGGTATGTAAGAAACATTAGTTTCTTGTGGTTTAAAATTGGTCATAACAATCTTCAACTTAAATGTTACAGTGGAATACAACATGAATTTATAATTTTAATAGAGGAGTATGTATAATTGCAGTGTCCTTGTTTGGCATTGTAGTGCATCCCCTCATAAGACTCTGTGGTAGGTGAGGTCAGTGGGCATTGAAACATTCTTTTTTAATTATGGATACCCCAAATAAAAAATTCAATAAAATAGTAAAAAACAGTTCATAGGTAAATGGTGCACGTCTTGAAGATTCTGAGCAGCACTCTTCAACATCTGTAACACTTGTACCTCATTTTTTTTATACAGTAAAACCTGTCTAAGGTGGAATTGCAGGGACTGAGTAAAATTTCTGGTGTAAGCAGGTTTTCCTTAGACATTGAACATGCCTTTCCTTAATTATATATAATTTTGAGCAAAATGTTATACTTGCTTGACTCAAGCGAAGTAAGATGTTTGTGAATAAAGTTATCATGCTGTTTATGCTATATTTATTAGAATAAGAACAAAAATAGACATTCAAAATATAAATAAGTACACAAAATCTTAATCTAATTTATTTGAAGAAAGTGTCCAATTTCAACTATTTCATTTTGTTATTGGTCTTTCTCTTGCAGTTAAGAGAGCCAATTCTACGGCCTTTTCAGGAAGTTCATTTTTGCATACAATTTGGTAGTGTTAATATAGCTTAACACTTGCAACGAAGGAGGAAATTCTATTTTGTCACTATCTTTTCCATTTTGTTCATCTTCTGAATCTCTTGCACTGTTACCATCTTGCAGTTCTATTATAGACTTTAAATAAATTTCATCAGTTTCTGTTAAGACACTTTCAGTGTTCACAAAACTTTCTGTGTTTACAGAATCATCTGCATCGTCTCAATCAAACTTTGGATTTCATTAGAATTGTTACAACAAACAACTTCTGCACAATCTCTGCCATTATCAAGAATAAATCCACAGTTTCAAAAGCATGTTATTATGCATTCATCTTTTACGCATTTGATTGAATGACTTAAAAATGCAACTGCATCTAACACATCAATGTTCATGGTCATTTCAGATGCTCTCTTATGGTTGTCCATGTTTGCAATAATATGCTAAAGCATCAATTTTCTGTATTTCAATTTAATACTGTATAATTATATTATCTAGTGGCTGTAGAACTGATGTACGAGGAGGTAGAAAAATAAAACAACATTTGAAAGTCAACTTCTGGGTGACAAGTTGCATTGTCTAGGAAAAGTAGAATATTCCTATTTTCTTGTTCCATTCTTTTCTTTAATTTGTTCAAAAATTCCTCAAATATAGCACTTGTCATCTATGCTTTTATTTGCTTTCCATTCCACAGGAAGTTGATTCTTCCTTAAATTTTTGAAACGGTGTTGATTTTCACTTTTACCTATAACCCATGGTTACTGTAGTTTTTCATCAGCAAATGCGACTAAAAATACAGTCAATTGTTCTTTCAAATAGCGACCTCTGGAACACTTTTTCCTTCAATCAGCAACGTTTTATCGGAAAGAGCTCTGAAAAACAAAGCTATTTCATCTGCATTTGCAATATCCTTTGGGTTGCAATGATGAATACTTTCTTTTAAGTTTTTGTGCCAGTTTTCCACTGCATTTTTGTCAACCTCATTTGTTTCTTTACAGGAAACACTAAATGTAATTCCATGTCTTCTAAACCTTTCCAACCACCCATTCAGTGCAGAGAAGCCATCTAAGTGAAGGATCTCTGCAGTTTCCTTTGATTTTTCTTGCAGAATTGAACCAAGTATAGGAAAGTTCTTTGCTCTTGCTGCTGAAAACCACTCAAACATGATGTGATTTTGCTTATGGTACTTACATAATCCTTTTCTTTTCTTTTGACCAAATCAGTTTTGTTGCTCGTTAAATATTTTCCCATTATTTTATCCTTTTCCTTAACAATGTTGTAAATCTGTATCCTTCCACAGTTGAAATGGGCAGTGACTTCTTGATTGCTCTTTTTTCCCTCCCAGACCATTTTAATGGCATTAAACTTTTCCTTGATATTTAAGATTTTCAATTTCTTCTCCATGGACCTGAAAAATAAATAATATTCAAAATAAAACTACTACTACTACTTCATTTTATTATTATTTTCTTAATACCCTAATTTTTTATTACAATTCTACTAAATTTCCTATTTTTTAAAAATATTTACTAAATGACCTCATTTTATTTAAAAAACAAACTACTAAATACCTTATTTTTATAAATACGTGCTTAAGTCCTATGTTTTATATAAAAATAAATTTATGAGTTATTTATCCAATGTAATCCTTTAATGAAATAAAAATCATTTCACTATCTAATATAATTTATCCAAAGCTTTATCATATATCTTTATCCAATTGAATATCAAACACCCTAATTCTAATTCATTAAAAGGTTAGATGCATATTTAATAACATTTTTAAAAATGAGGTTATCAAGTAAATTTTCCCAAAATTTTAAACTTAGGGAAGATTGGAATTTATTTTTTCATGAGAACTATTTGAATTCTAATCTGGATGTCATCAAAGCACTAATTGCTTCCTGCCATCCTGTATGTCTTTCCTAACAGGAAACATTTCTGAAACCTGCCGATACAGTCACCTTCCGGCAGTTTCTTTCGTACAGAAATGGCAGGTTGTGTGATGGATGAGTGTATGGAGGGGTGGCACTGTAGGTTGATCAG
The DNA here is from genome assembly GCF_004210375.1 of Tachypleus tridentatus. Taxonomy (NCBI): domain Eukaryota; kingdom Metazoa; phylum Arthropoda; class Merostomata; order Xiphosura; family Limulidae; genus Tachypleus; species Tachypleus tridentatus. Next base: position 34,774,866 of record NC_134832.1, on the reverse strand, counting down.
CATGTGCTTACTCTGTCTTTGCCACTTGTCACACCATTGTAGGCCATAGCCACCTGTTTCCTTTGGTAATACCATCACTGTTTGTTCTCTGTACCTGTCTCCTGAAGAAATCTATGATCAATCAGACCTTGATGCTCTCATTGAACAGTCGCCATCTCTGTTTTTATTCCTGGGGGACCTAAATGGACAAAATCCTCTCTGAGGACGTACTGATATTGATAGGAGGGGTCACTCTGCAGAACTTGTGCTCTCAGATCACAACCTCTCTCTTTTTGGTACTGGTTCTTATACTTATTTTTGTGCCAACCACTCAGTCCTTCATTGCTATTGATCTCTCAGTTTCCTCCCCTTCACTGATTTCCTACTTTTTATGTAGGGTTGGCAATAACCCACAAAGCAGTGATCATTTTCCTTTTATTTTGAAAGAGAATGGCCATGGTCGATGCCATCTGACCCGCGTGCCCTGATGGAAGCTAGATAAAACAAACTAGTACTCTTCCCACTGCTCTTGCAGAAGTTGATCCTGCCATCATCTGTAAGCTATCAGTTGACAACTGTATGGCAGCAGTAACTGACTGCATCATACAGGCAGCTAGCTGCTCAATATATTCCTAAAACCTTGACACGTTTTCCATGATATTGTCATTCGTGGTGGAATCCTGCCTGCCACGTGGCACGGAAGGCTAAAAATGGGCCTGGGATACTTTTCATAGTTATCCCACACTTGCACCTCTTCATTTTCAGCAAGCTCGTGCACATGCTTGGTGGGTAAGACGTCAAAGCCAGAAGGACTCTTGGATTAAGTTCACAATCAGCATATCTTATACCACCAGTTCCAAAGTCATTGGACAAGATTCAAAAGGTCGGTGGGCAATATAATTCTGTCCCCCTTTTGATCTTGCTCTTTGATGGCCAGGAAGTTGCTGATACTCCAGCATAGATTTTGCCAGGTATCTGGCACTTTTGCTTCATCCTCAACCTTCTTGACCATCAAGACTCGGGCAGAGTGATCACCTCTTTCCTTTTGAGCTGATTGTCTCTTATGATTATAATTGTCCCTTTACATTGGTGAAACTCCAACTGGCCCTTCATCAGTTTGGCAGTACATCAGTCAGACCTGATGATGTACACTATGAAATGCTGTGCCATCTATCTCTTGTTTCTCTTGCTATACTTCTGATCGATTTCAACTGGATCTGGCAAAAGAATGTTTTTCCTGATACCTGGTGGCAGGCTATTGTCCTACTTTTCTCTATATCTGGAAAGGATCACAAGATTCCTTCAAACTACTAACCAGTTGCTTTGATGAGCTGTCTCTGTAAGATCTTGGAGAGAATGGTTAATGCTCACCTTGTTTAGTTCCTCCAATCAAACAACCTCCTCTTGCCCACCCAGTGTGGGTTCTGATGACAGTGCATTACCATGAACCACCTGATTTGACTTGAAACATCAATCAGAGAAGCCTTTCTCAAACAACAACATCTTGTATCAATATTCTTTGACCTTGAGAAGGCTTATGATACTACATGGAGGTATGGCATTTTGCAAGACTTCCATTTATATGGGTTATGTGGTTATTTGCCCATTTTTATTAAAATTTTTTTAATGGACAAGCAATTCCAAGTTCATGTGGGTTTGACACTTTCCTGTTCTTTTCTACAGGAACTTGGAGTCCCTCAGGGCTGTATTTTGAGTGTCACACTTTCAGTATTGAAACAACTCCCTCTTACTGTTGCAAACAGGCTCTATATTGATGACTTTCACATCTCATGTCAGTTTTCAAACATGAGGTTTATTGAGCAGCAGCTACAGACTGCCCTCAATCGTTTACTAAAGTGGACCACAGCAAACGGTTTTAACTTCTCTCTTTCTCAAACCATTTGCATGCACTTTTGCTGCCAATGGGGCATTCACCTTGATCCTGAACTCTATTGGTGAAGTTGTGCTACCTATAGTCCCTGAGACAAAGTTCTTGGGGCTTATCTTTGACAATAAGCTGACCTTTATACCACACATCAGGCAACTGTGTCAAATATACAACACCACTGAACATCCTGCATGTCCTCTTTTCCATGACTTGGGGAGCAGATCGATGTTCTATGCTATAGATTTATTGTCCTTTTATTTCATCAAAACTGGACTATGGGTCACTAGTGTGTGGCTCTGCCAGGACCTTGGCCTTGAAGATGCTGGACTCCATTCATCACAGGGACTTCAGCTCTGCACCAGGGCTTTCCACAATTCCCCAGTCTGGAGCTAAAACACAGTTTCATGAACCTCCTCTACACTTTTGCCATTTGCAATTGTTCTTACTGTATGCTTCAAAACTTCAGTCCTTACCACAGCATCCCACCTGGGTTGCATTTTGTTTCCTCAGTGGGCCATGCATTTTCAGAACAGATGATCTGCCAGTTTTTTTTGGCCTTCATATCCAGGTGCAGTTGGATGACTTGGATCTGTCCTTGGATATCATTGCTGTATCCACTGGTCAGCCCATCCCACCATGGTTTATTACAATCCCCAAATGTGACCTTTCTTTTAAGTCATCTGAGAAAAGCAGACACTTCCGATTGGAAATACTGTCTGCTATTTGCTAAAAATCTTTCAAACCATCCTTCCATTCCTATTTATACAGATGGTTTAAAATCGGATGACACTGTGGGCTCTGCCACGGTTTGTTGTGGTTTGTTGTGCACAGAATCCTCTCTACAGTTTCTGTGTTCACTGCTGAACTGTTCACCATTTCTCTTGCCCTCAATCACATAGAAGCTAAGCAGTACTCAAATTGCACTATTTATACTGACTCTCTTAGTTCTGTACTGGCCCTGGAATTGCTTTACATTAGTTCTTACACTGTTCTTGCCAATATTCAAAACCAACTGGCCCTATAATTGCTTCACATTAGTTCTTACACTGTTCTCACCAATATTCAAAACCAACTGGCCCATTTCTCTTTAACATCTACTTCTATCCAGTTTTTCTGGATACCAGGCCATGTTAGTATTCATGGGAAATGGGGTCGCCAACACCGCAGCTAAATCTGTCTGCTCTGTCTCTTCCATACACGGACTGTATGGTCCTGTATTCAAGGCTCGGCTCCATGCTAATTGACAGTCAGCTTGGAGTTAGCAATGTGAAAACAAGGTTTTCCAAATAAAAGCTCCATTGGACTTTGGCCATCTTGCTTTTGTCAGGATTGGAAAGAGGAAGTTCTAACTGGACTACGCATTGGTCAGTTTTTTAACTCATCATTTTCTTTTATCTGAGACTGATTCACCAGTGTGTTGTCTGTGTAACACTCAGGTCACAATAAGCCACATTTTTACTGTATTGCCATCATTATGACTCAATGACAGCACCATTTTAAACATGTTTCGTCCCAAGGTTTATATGTAACGATGGCGACACTGTTCACCTTAGAAATGTTTTTAATTGTTTAATGGTCATTAATCTTTTTAATGCTATTTAAGTTTTCTAATTTATACATTAGACCTTTTTAAGAATCAAAATACATCTAGTTCGATTTTAAATTAGAAAATGGCCATAATGTCAAAACTCAAAACCACGACTGGAAAGTCCAACTTCAGGTGTCTAATGCTGATGTTTGAACTGCTTGTTAGTCATTCTGGTGAGTTATAATAATTAAAATGCTGCAGAAAGTCTTTTAAAACGTATTACTTTCTGAAAATGGCCGTGATATCAAATAACTCGAAACCAGGACTGGAAAGGCCAACTTCAAGTGACTAACAATGATGTTTGAACTTTCTTGTTAGTCATCCCGGTAAGTTATGATGATTAAAATTATGCTACAAAAAGTCCTTTACAGCTTGTATTACTGTAGTTTCTCTCTTACTACCATAAACTAGGTATAAAAATGGATTTAACACCTATTTGCTTTCAATTCAAAAATTAAACTTTGTTTTGTTTCACCTTTATCCCTTTATACAAATTTTAATAATTTTACTGAATATTTGTCACATATAGCCTAGTTGTTTTGCACCATAAATTGCCAAACCCACCAACCACTCTACTTGCAGATGAAATTGCTGTTTGGTTTTGACTGACAGATATGTTGATGTGTGAGGTAAAATCATGTCTATCATCTTTGACAAATCAGGGTATTCTTTACATACTAACATCTGAAAGTTCACAAGAGGTTTGGACTTGAATTCTGGCTGAGAAGTTTTCTCAGTGCATAATCATATGAGCTCTTCTTGAGCTACCATTGGCAGATGAAAACCTATGCTGTCTTTAAATATGACCCTGGACCCAGCTGGTTTTCTATAGATTCTTGGAATTGATCTACAAGTTGACAATGAGGTTTTGTGAGATTAATCAAAACAACTCCATGAATAACACTACAGTTTAAGTAATTTTCTTCAAAAAATTCACAGTTTCCATTCTTAAACTGAATTTTCCATTGCACAAGATTTTGTCACTCAGCTGCAAGTTATTGCTATTCAAACCTTGCAGTGACAAGTTAAGGTCATGGACATTATCAAAATTATCAGCTAAGAAACACAGTACTATATGCCACCTTTCGTCCATAGAATGTACTGAAGTATGAGGTTTCAATCTAACAAAAATATATAAAATTCATCTTTAGCTTCACAATATGACTGAATACCTTCCTGAGAGAAATACAGTACATCACTTTTCTGGTGGAGATATACTAATTATGTACTCTATGGTTTTTAACACATTAACAGTGTAACACTCAATTAAGAAATAATAAAATGGTTGTATAAACTTCCTAAAAGTGAACATGAAAAAAGAAAGTTTGAAAACTCACCAAATGAAAACTGATGATGGAACTTTTAGTGTAAACTGGTGTTTTGCTTGTGATAAAGAAAAAGTGAATGTCAGAATATTAAAATGATAGCAACAATGAAAATGTCAAAAGTGAAATTCAAATATAAGAGAATGTTTCAGACAAAAAGAGTACCTTCTTAGTATAGTTGATGGTACAATCAAGAAAATGATGAACCAAGAAGAAATGAATATATACAAGAACAACAAGAGAACTGACAAAAACACCAAAGAAAAGCAAGAGAAAAAAAAAAATTTGTGGACTAGTTCCATTTGTAAATGTTATTATGTGGAAAAACCCAAATTAAACATAAAAACTAAAACTGTGACTAAACGAAAGACTAACGTTAAGTTTTTAATCAAAGGTATATAATAAAAAATATGGCAATGGCACAGTGTATAAAATAGGCAGCAAAAGTTTATATATAACAAACATGTAGAAAAATAATGGCCAAATGTAAGGAACATGAAAAACTAAAAGTCAATGTAAATGAACATATGAGTGATAAACAGTATGAAATAAACTTTAAATATTATTAAAATACTGAATATAGATAACTGTAAAAAAAGAATAATTCTGGAAACATCAAGAACCAAAGAATTAAAAGTAAGTATTAACAAAACATCAGGAGTGCCAGCACCATTATATTTGTATCAAGTTTATTGCATCTAAAACCTGAGGGAGTTACGACAATAAACTAAATCACTTGATTGTATATATTTGCAACTTGAATATACTTGCACCTTAATTGTTTTAAAAGATTGTGTTTCACTCTTAGAGACAAGAAATGTTGTACAGAAATAAATCAGTTATTCCACAAATAGTTCTCTAAAAATTTCATACCTTCTACTTGTTCTTTTTGTAGCTTATGTGCTGATGTACCTCCACCCACTAACTTGTGTGTACTGTACATGGTATTTTACTATAATACTTAATGGTATTAATATTTCTAGTCATTATTATTTTATTTTATTTTAAAATTTGACATTTCAGATGTAATTTATGTTCCTTATAGTTAAAGACCTATGCCTACAATACCACCTCTTTTGGATTCCAAGAGGGGGCACACTCCATACAAGTAATGTAAACAAATTATGATACATGTAATTTAGGAACATTGTTTGAGGGTCAGACATACTTAACATTTCACCATTGATGTTTCTTAGCTGACACCTGATGATGATACATAAAACTAGTGGTTTCAAAAAAAAAAAAAGTTAAACATTATTTGTTCACATTTAAATAAAAAAATATGTTCTTTGATTCATGAGCTCTCTATATTTTACTCAAGATTAAAATACTCTGAATAAATGCATCAAGAGTTTCTTGCTTATTTTGTCATATACAAACAACAGGGTTCTAAACTTATGCAAGTCAATATGAGTGGTACTATTTTTACAACTTTTTTAACTTATTATGATATTATAATGCAACAAAAATATGAGGATATCTAAAGCAAATGTACATTCAAGTTGGGTAAGAAAAAAATGACACTTCAAAGTTAGTTCAGTGAATTATCAGTAGCTTCTCACTAAACTGATAACTAGCTTAGTAAATGTAGCAAATTTAACATGCCAGTCTACTACATTTGCATCATAAAATGAAACCCCATAATAATTAGAATACATTCGTTCATGAGTTGAATGATTTAAAACAAGTAGTAGAAAATGTGTAGCAGCCCACACTGAAATAGCATATTAGCAAGTTTAATCTTTGTAGCAACCTAGTAGGAGTTGACACGGATAGGAAAATTAAATCTCCACCAATTAGAAAAAAACATAGAAAATGTAATATGTGGAACAGTCAATGAGTTATTACATAATAGGGAAGTTAACCAGTGCAGCAGAAGAGGTGAATCTGGAACAGTCTAGAATAAGTTAAGATAGTAAATATGAAAGTAATATTCTCATATTAGTGCTTTATAAAACATACAGTTCTTAAGAATGAAAATGTATCATTGTTTATATGAGTATTGGAATTTTGTACTATGTTGTAAATGGAATTCTAAATTTCTTGCAACACATCCGATATTGTAATTTTTTTCTGTTTTGTCTAGTACTTGTTTGACTTTACTTGCTTGTCTCGGCGGCAACGTATTATCCAACGTAACCGTACAGAAAGATTGAGTGATCTTTTAGACTGGCGGAACTTGGGTGTAGTAAGTGAATTTTTAAATTAATTCTTTGACTTGGAGTCAACATTGACCCTATGTCAATGTGTGCATTCTATGACATTTTACAGATTTCTATTCAGTGAGGTATTATGTTTTTGATGTCAGAATTATCAACTATTTATGTTACCCCAGATTGCTTCTTTAACAAGAGTTCATGATAGAGAGAAAATACTTTATGTACAGTGATATTGAAAAAACTAAATATGCACTTCAAGGGTTCTGATTTGATGGACAAAAGTTTTTTATTCATAAAATGAATATCACCTTACACCTCAACTTGTCAGTACCTGAATCAGATTGACACCCTCAGTGTACATTTATTTTTCGTACTACTTCTGTTAACACATCTGATTTCATGTGCAAAATATTTATGTTCTACCAAAAGCTTGCCATATTTTGTTTAAGCATGCACAGTAAGGTCGAAATTATAGTGAACATTTCTTCTCCAATACAGGTTTGGTCCAGTGGAATAAGTGTGCACACATTTGGTTAATAACATCTCATTGTGCATTTCTTGTCTACAAAATTCCCAGAAAACTAGGTGTAATTGTGTGATTTCTTTGTGAAGTTTTATTCATACTCTTAGAGCTAGATTTTTCCTACGTTCATTTTTTCTCCTAGCCAGCATTGTTTTATAATAATGAATATTTGTTAAAAATTATAATTATGTAAAGAAAAAAATGAGTTATAAAATTGTGTAAATTTGATTTTTTTCTTAATGTTCTCTTCCTTGTTAATTATAAATTAATATAAAGAAAACTCTACTCATTTCCAATTTTTTATTTATTAGTACTACAGGAAAGCTAGACAAATGGCTCTCCATATTACTCACCCAGAGATTTTGGACGAAGAACCTGTGGTTAGTATTTTGAAAATGTCAGTTTTGCACAAGTCATGTTATGTGCATTTGTCTGTTTATATACAATTTAACTGAAATAGGCTTAAGTAGTTAAGTTTTTTTCTTGTGCACCCAACATATTTCATTAAAATACTTTCCTTGAGAGATGCTAGTTTTGTCTAACAAGTTTTTTCATATTAAGCTAATAAAAACTATTGTACTGTTAATCTACATTTTCACAAAAAATGTGTATAATTTTTAGTCACCACTTAAAATCTTTATGTACCAGAATGGCAAACTTCAACTCCGATATCCACGACCAGTGTCAGAGCCACCATCTCCTCTCAGCTCAAGGGCTTCAACTCCAGCTCCATCAGAACATGGAAGTGATGAAGACTCGAGTGAAGAAAATGATGAAATATCTGGTTCGAACTCAGCAAGCCGGTAGCCATATAATGTCAAAAATTGTTGTTAACATAATCAAAATTTTGCTTGCTTAGTGTTGTAGGTTTCTATTGACCCTACATGAATGAAATATGTTTTTGCTTGATTTCTTTTTTGAGTTATATTGCTCGTGTTTTGTATTGATGAGACAGCTCTGTTACTGGTAAGTACACTTAGAAAAGTTCTGAAATTAAGCTATTCTGCTATTGATAGTTGTTCTTGGTATACAAAATGCTGTTTAAATGAGAAATATATTAGACACTTCCCTGAATTGAAATATGTAGATCTGTTTTTTAAGAATTAACAGTTAAAAATCTCATCAAGTTTATTATTTTGTGTACATTTCTCTATTTCTAGAACATTGCAATTTCAAAGTATACCCGATTCATTTCACATGTAAAGAAATGGTGTGAACTTAAGCTTCATCAGAATCTCAAAACTAAAATATTCATAATATATAAAGCAATGGCAGAGTAAATTTTTTCCTATATATTAGGTTTTAGTTTGTTTTAACAATTGCTCCAGAGGTGCAAACACTATTCACGTAACCAAGAGCCCTCAACTGTACCCCTGTCGTATTATTGTTAACTTGACACTACTTCATCTTCATCAAGATGTCTCATGTTTTTTAAATTAACCAATAAACTTCTAATGTTTGTTTCAACATAGATTTAGTTTATTTCTACACTATATTAATGGACACTGCTACAATAAGATGTATATTCTCATACAAGGTGACAACTATTAATACATTAGTCTTCACAAAATGTACAATGGATTTTTGTGAAAGATAAACTTAACTAATATTTAGGTAAAGTGCTTGAAATTTATCTTCCTAATGGTTGTTCTAGGGACTAATTAAAACACAGATTAAGCAACTGGTGACAGTAATGTAGCTCTTCCTGAAATTCTTCCTTCCCCTCTAACAACTTTAAACGATTTTCTAGAATACTTTTCAGTCCTAGCTCAGGCCTATGACATTCTTCCTGAGCTTGTGGATGGTCTGACACAAGAGCTAGAACAGCACTCATAAGATATTCATGACTTCTGTTATGTTCAGTTTGAAGAAGGGCTGCTAGTTGTTCTACAAATCCCATCTTGAATAATAGTTCTAATATACAAAAATATTTCCTAATACATTATGTCGAAGCACAAAATTATGCACTGAATCTGTAGGAGAAATAACTAATACCACACGAAAAAGATGATAGCAATAAACCTATATCACTAAATACTTTGTTTCGCTTAGTTGTAAATGACTTAATAACAAACACGTTAAAATAACTATTTATAATCTGTCAAAAAGAAAATGAGACTGCACAAGTGGGTTTGAGTTTCTGACTTGTGCTTCCTTAAGTAAAATTGGAAGCTATAAAAACTAGATTATGCCTTAGTAAAAGCCATACTATATAAAGAGTAATTTACACTAAATTCAATACACTACAGAAGGGTAATAAAATTAGACAATGGACATATCAAAATGTATAAATTTCATATTCTGACTAAGAGATTGGAAATTTATTCAAATATTTCTTCTAGAATTTGATTTATACTTTTATGCCAGATTTATTTTTAATGTAACTCTATAAAAAGTTGCAATATGCACACTTACTTATTCCTATAAACAAATGTTTTTGGGTAGTCAATGGCTTCTTTCAATCAGATTTATATTTATACAATGTAAAAATGGGTAAACTTATTGGAAGTAACTTACCCCTATAGGTAGGCTCTTGAGAACAAAGATTAGATAACAGGAAACAAGTTTTTATTTTCAATTTTTCTATAGGAGATTGAAGTGCTCGAAGGAGAACAGAAAAGCCACCTGTTTGCTCCATCACCTGTTGAGCTTCAGGACATTGTCTGCACAGACCTATTGGTTATGCATGGAAAGAATATTTAGAACACAATATACCTTAAGTCAATAAACCTTGAAATTTGTGTTGAATAGTACGAGATTTCTTAAATAATTTAAAAACCTATGCTTAAAATATATGGACAACTCAAGTTAAATATAAACATGCCTGTACCTTTCACTTATTATAAAGCACAAAAATATTTAATATTAAAGACTAAAGAATGCTTAAGCAGACTGATTTGCAAACAATTATATCGAGACAGATACTCACAGGATATAGCATAGAGAGCTTTAACTTTAACTAGTTCTTCAGGATCATGATCTATGACATTCAGTAAAGTCTCCACCAGGTGATGCTCTATGGCTGCCTTTTGACAGTATGAATTATTCTGGACAAGTTCAGCAACTAGTTCTGCTGTTAGAGCTTTCACTTCTGTATCTGGTTCTTTCAACAGAGGCTGCAGAAGTGAAAATCCTCCAAGTTTGTGAAAATCTGTTGGAAGTTTTAAAAATAATTACTTCATTTAGCCTTATCCAGTGAAACCAAAGTATGAAATGTGATTTCTAACTGTTATAAACAACAAAATAAAAATAAACTTTTCATACCTATAGCATTATCCATGGAATCAACAAAATCTAGAAGTTTCTCCAGAGTTACCTTCTGCTCAGCAAACGCATCACCATCAGCTTTTTCATCATTGATACTATTCCTGAGAATCTGTAAACATTTCTCCATCTCTTCAACAACAGAGACTGTCATACTGTTTAAGGCTTGCTCAAGCCACTCTCTCCTCTAAAATGCACAAATCGGTAAATAACCAGATGATGAAAGTTCTATTTATAAAATACCAAAGAATAGAAGGTATTTGTAGCAAATACCTAAAATATTAATTTGAAAGTATACAATCTTAAATGATTACTTTGGTTTAAGTAATAATGATCATCATAGACATTATGTGAAATGAAAATCTCACTTAGCCATACTACACAAGTTTCTTTGATCTAACAAGACGTATGGCAGTAAAACATATTTAAAACATTATGGCTGTTTCTATGCATGTACTATTTAAACTAGCCTAATATTATGCCCATGCTCCAGTAGAAGTGCCAGATTGAGGAAATTAATCAGTACAAACCATATTCTTTCCAACTTGAAGTTCCAATTTACTAATATATGAACACTATTATTAAAATTACCCTGATAATATGATTTTCAGACTTAGCAGATAAATGTAGCCAAAAAAAACCATGAGCTATCTTTTAACATTTTTATTTGGAAATAGTTTAACATTGCTTACCTCTTCCATAATCATGCTATTAGCTGTGAGCATTTACCTCTTATAAATCATAAACTAAGTAAAAAATACATTCAAGATTTGTCTTATAAACTGTTCTTAAGGAAATAGCACAACACAAATATTAACTGTATACAATAATTTTCTGTACAATTCTTTACCTAATTATTCATAAGATAAATTCCATTTATAATGAAAACCAGAACCAAAATAGTCTGTGGACATACTTCAGGATCAATTGAGGAAGTATCTGTGGGATGAGTTGAATCTTCAGCTTGAGTGTTTTCTGTACAAAACCTCAGCAGACCCTGCAGGTTTCTTGGATAGCAGCTGCCCTGTCCCTCACTCATCCTGCTTAAATTTACAGAATTATTTTGCAAAAGAATGTTTATACAAAATATTTGAAAAGAATGTCTTAAAGCTAAAGTAGATATTTTATGATATTGAATAAATAAAAGTCCTACACAAGATTAAAAAAAAAACAACCTAGAAAGAGTAACAAGACTGGCTACTGAAATGCCAGGTTTATTCATTTTTGTCTTTAAAGAGGGGTTTAAAAGAAATCATAATCGAGCTGTTAAAATTGTTAAGTGAAGTAAAAGTATGTGTTACTGGTCTGAATGAAAAATGAAACAGGTTGAAAAAAATACTTTAATATTAGACATTGATTATTTTGGAATTAAGCACAAAGCTACACAATGGGCTATCTTTGGTCTGCCCACCACTGATACTGAAACCTAGTTTCTGAGGTGTGAGTCTGCAGACATACCACTATGCTACTGGAGGTCAATATTAGACATAAATTTAGTTCTCATTGCAAAGATCCAATCATTCTTTGAAAAAAAAGTGTTTTTTTTTATAAACATGGAATAGTTTGCAAAATAATGTGCATACATGTGTCATTTGTAAAATTATGGATATTGTGTGTGTGTGTAACAAGTAAAGCCTAAACAAATATTTTCAGATCTCAGAGTCAACCAAAAAATTAAAGAGCCAGATGTGCCAAACCTAACTTCAGTATTGTTTGTATCTGGAAATGAGGGCTGCACGTATATTTCTTTTATTTTCACAGCAATGAATGTACGCTAATGATCATATGCTATCACAATCAATTGACAGCATTGCCTGAACTAACTGCCTTTGGACTTGGCCACTCTAAATGTGTACACTGACTGGTTGGATTGAAAGGAAAAAAATAATGAAAAATTAGTTGATGTGTTGTGCAACTGCAGCATATCAGCCCTGAAAAACATGAAGTACTGAATTTACCATTAAAATCTAGAAATATGTTTAATTTCATACCCAAGGAATATGAAAATAGTTACAGGTTTCCAAGAGTCTAGAAATGTTCTAAATTCATGTCCTATGCACAAATAAGATGGGAAAAAATTTCCAGCCACTAAGGTGACGTGGCACCTGAGATTTTTTAAGTCCCTACCTCTTTATGCTTTGTTTTATTGTTTAGATGATTACCTCACTGGTCAAATTTCTTTATCATCTTAACCATTATTTATAAATTATGTTTACTCACTTAACTTAAATCCTTGTAACTGATCTTTAAACCTTAGGCAATGCTTCTCAAAACTTCCTAACCATATAAAAGTAATAAAAGAAACTTAATTAAAAGTTGTCCAAAACAGTTGAAGTTCTTCAAGAAAACTTTGAACCTAGTTAATAATTCAGTTGATCTTCAATTACAAAAATAATGAAGGGACACAACCTCCCAAATATTTAGTGTGAAAAAACCTTGTCTTTTCATTCTACAAGCACTAAAACATTCTATAGATGTTCTGGCCTACACAATTTCAACCATGACAGAAATTTATACCTCATAGTCTCGCATTCACTGTGAGAAAATGTATAGCATGCCCTCAAATGAGAGGAAAACTACATGTTTATCAATAATTAATAATATTACATGCAAAATACTTATAATAAAATACAGTGAAACTTTAAATAATTGTCTTAGGGAAAATTAACATATAACAAAAAGATATATTATTTCACAGTAAATGGATAAAAAAAATATTAAATGCCTAAAATTACAGGACACCTAATTTGCAGAAATGACAGTATGCCAAACAGTCATCTAAATGTCAAACAGTTTGACCTCTGAATTTTATTCATGATATAATAAAGCACTTGAAGTATACTAATCAATAATTTTTAAAATTATGTCTGAGAACTTTGGTTATGTTCAGTAAAAATGATAGCAAATCACATATATAAAACTGGTTTGCCTTTTCTTCTTCTGTATTACTATAATCTATACTTGCACTTTGTTGTACGGAAGTAAATAACATAGATTGTGTCAAAAATAATTTGCTACTTGCCCTACTGAAAGCACACCTATGAAAGATAAATATCATAACTGTTATGTTGACTACTGTTTTATTTTCATTGTCAATATGCAAAATTAACAACCTTTTGGTACTGGCTTATACATTTTACATGTATTTTGAATTTTGTGTTTCAATACAGCCTAGGCTTATAACAAAGTTGAGATGTATCAAAATTATCAACATGTTTGACAGTATATCTCCATTAGTTTCATGATCTGTGCATTCATAATGTAAATGGCATAAATAAAGCCATTGAAATAGTATTCTTACCACTGTATTGAAACAATAAATTTATGTTAACTGTTGTGGTTAACTGTGTATACTTATAATGGAAGTTAAATTAGTCACATAGTTATGGTCTTTTGTGATATTAGTATTAACAGTTATCGACATTATGGTGTGAATACCTTTCCTAGTGGTGAATAATTATATTTTTGAGTAGCTCAAGAATATGATGAATTTAACTACTAGTATTAGTCATGAGTAAATGAACTGCTCATCCTCATAAGTGGTACAAATATGAAAGTGAGGTTATCACTTTTTTAGTCATTGTGCAATGACTGTTCTTAGCCAATACAATATACCTCATACCATTGTCTTAGGACAAATATAATTGAATTATAAATGTTCACAGTAACAAGTGTAACAAAAATCATACCCCGTTACATCAAACTAAAAGTAAACTGGCGATAATTTTGTAAACCAAAATTGGAGGCTCTTTTATCCATTTTACTTACAATTACTATAAAGTGTAATTCCAGAAGGAGAAGCTTGTTGCGCTAATGACAGTTGTATTTTTTATGAGTCTATCTATATTAGCATTTTTTCTTTCTATTTTAAGAAAGGAAGAAAATGTTTTGCGACATTATAAATGCCGTTGCTATGGGATTGCACCCACATGACGATGCTACATTTTAGCTAATAAAAGACTATTAAATATTTATTTTCCTTGTATTTTTATGTATACTACATAATAGATACAAGAAATCAAATGTAAAAGTATTTTGGGCATTTTTCTACCGGGGATATATGGTTACCCTACATTATTAGTAAATAGTACCATTACTACTTATAACGCACTTATTTAGGCCTACAGACTACACCAAGCCTTAACAGTTTAAGACACAATCTACAAAAACGTAAATGCCTGAAATGACGAATGCAGACTCCGAGTGTCTTTTTTTAAAATGTATTTTACTTTATACCTAGTCTCTTTTAGCGTTAATTTTGTTAAACAATTTTAATTTTTCATGATAAACTTACCTTTTTGATTGAAAATGGAATTTAGAATTCTGAAGCTTATCTGGCAATATCAATTCTTGCTATACTATGTTATATCCTATAGAATACAGTATTACTACTACTATCTGTCACTACAACAGTACAAGTAAACTTACAATAAATATCAAGGGATGAACTACTATATAGTTTTTGTAAGTACCTTCCTCAAAAAACTAATATTAAATGTTTTGAAATGCTAATTAGTTTTCAATTTCTCGTATCGTCATAAAACTTACAATAAAATTAACCACTACGAACTCTGCTTAAACATCTAACCCACTAAACGACAAATGCAATCAAGTCTTCTCCCTTCACATCGTCTGTTTTCTCATTGGATAAAAGTTGAATTATGTCATAGTCGTATGTAATAATATTTTCCCGATCTTTCTAGAAGTTTAGATAGATAGATGTGTAGGTAAGTGTGCACATATGTATAAAGATGTATATATTAATAACTAAACTATACAATGTAGATGGAAGGAATGTAAATCAATACTTTGCAACAAATATTATTTTACCATCATGAAAAACGTAATGATAAAAAACAGTAAACATATTCTACTTGAAATTCATTATATATATTTTAAGCTTAAAATAAGTTCTAATAAAAATGGAATCATAGGATGCCCAGACCAATGAAATTTATGGACATCGCTTCAAATATTGAACTACATATACTTGCATTAATGCGTTTTCTGTTCTCAGGTATGTTGATTTACTGTTGAGTTAGTAGCCGCAGATGACCAAGTTGCAACAGAAAGTGACCAGGTGGTTCGAACGCTCGACTCGTAACCTGATCGTCGCGGCTTCAAATCCTCATCACACCAACAGTGCTCGCCCCATTCAACCTTACATCCACCACTACACTGGTACAGGCAGGGACGTAGATTTTTTACACCCGATGGGGGTGATGATTTTTGCAACCACTTATGTGGACTGTTCAATTTGTAAATTGGTAATCTTTGATTACGTGAACATGAAAGTTGTAAACATGCAGTCACAGAGTAATCTTGTTGCCACGATACTTCAAGGTTTCCATGAAGGTTTGTATAAGTGAGGTGTTGTGAACAGTTTTCAAAATGTTAATAGAATAAAGACAAATGTGTCATAAATTAACTGCCACATGAATTTATTCCTGCACACTGCACAATATAAAATATGGCCATTATACTTGATAAGGTTACTAATAACTTTCATTGCATGAATTACGTTTTCAAATATTAATAAAATTAGTAATTACCCTTGATAAGTTTATATCTACTGAAAAACTGTTCGTGTTGTTTGATAAAAATAATTAAAAGGTCTTTGCGAACTCTTGAAAATTACACATCAATACAATGTAGCACATAATTATTCATACTTTTCATTGACGTAAGATTCATCTAGTCTACATGTTCCCAAACGTATACCTCCTTTGTGTTTATGAATTCTTTCATAAGTTCTTCTTCATTTATCTTGTCGACCTCATCTTTCTGAGTGTGACAAACTGCCACACGGTTGAGGCGGCACTGAGACATAGTTGATCTTAACCACGTCTTCAACCGTCTTAATGCAGAAAAGCTGCGTTCACATTCGCAGCTGGATACTGAACCCACAAGCAAAATTTTCATGAGAAGAAACACTTCACTAAACATCTGCTGGCTTGTTTCATGCATTTTACAGTAAGTATCCTTCGCACCTTTCAGAGATACTGCTTTTGTTGTTGCTTTGAACATGGGCAACTGAAATTCGAGCCGTTGTGCAGAGATTTCTGGATAGAAGTTTATAACCGAGTTGTCAATCTTGCTAGATGTGATCATGTTCTCAAGTGCCAGATATTGCCTCAAGTCATTGTTGTCTGCATTGAATCTAGTGGTCAGATGTTCTATGACTGTGTCCACAAATTCAAAATATTGGCTTCTGTAGTAATCTCTAGCTGTTGCAGAATGGTGTGCTGAGCCATCACCTGTAATCATTCTGGGAAGTCTGTGAATGCGTGGTAGCTCAATAGGCACCAGATCTAGGGAAGTTACCTTTTTCTCAGCTTCATTAAATATCTCGTTGTAATTTTCCTCTGTTCGCAATACCCGCAACTGCTCAAGTGTCATTGCAGATGCTTCAATCATGCCAGATACTGTTGCTGATTTTGCTTGGAATGCACGGTTTAGTTCCTTTAATGCAGCTAATGGATGCTGAGCCATCAAAAATCCTAAAACTGTCTTTCCTTTGTCATATCTGTCGAGCAGACCTCGTGCTTTCACTGCTACATCTGATTTTTCATTTGCTAATTCAGACAAAGAATCAACAATATCACTGTAGTGATCATTAGTACATGTAATTACAGATAGGTGGCACAACCAGCGTGTTGGACACAGTGGGCGGATTGTCTTGTATTTGCCTGACCTCTGAAACAAGACACCAAGTTCATGTACCCACTGGATAGAATCTCGAACACATTCACAAGCTTCAACTGCATGTTGCATTATTAAATTAGCCTTGTGTGCTCTGCAGTGAAAAAAACAAAGCTGACGGTTGCTTCTCTTTTATTTTTGCCTGGGATCCACTGTACGCACCACTCATGTTAGCGGCTCCATCATAAGTTTGTGCTCTTAATCCTGACAGTGGTAAATTGAGTCTAGTTAGTACATCAAGTATAGTCGAGGATATTGTTTCACCAGTTGTATTGGAAACACTGTACAAACCAAGAAACGTCTCGTGGATGTCAAAGTTCTCATCTACATATCGTACACATATTGCTTCCTGTTCGGCACCTGTAACATCTTGAGTGCCATCAACCATTAATGCAAAGATTTTACTTTGCTGCACTTCCTGTGCTATGTTCCTCAGCATTTGATGGCTGAACATCGCATTATTTCATTCTGAGCCTGGAGTGATGGGAATGTGGTTTTCTTTGACAAGTAGGCTGTCAACTCAGGATCTTCCTCTTTCAGGAGCTTCATTAACTGCAGGAAGTTCCCCTCCGTATCAGTATGTCCACGTAATGCTAAACCTTGACGCAGTAAGAAACGTAAACTTCTGAATGTTTTGGCTAGACTTCTTTTTCATTCTTTCTGCTGCTTCTTTTTTCATCATGTAGCTGGACAGTCACTGGAGTTACATCAAGTGAACCTTCTGGAGATATAGCGAATCTGTGCTGAGAGGAGGATTGGAGTTCGTTGAATTTCTGTTTTGCCTTTTTTCCAGGTGCAAAAACCGGTGGATATGAAGGTATACTCCAATGGCCTCTCCAATTTCCCTGTAAAAAGGCCTCTATTTTCCGCCTTGGTACAATGAAAGCATATGACTTTTTGAGTCTAATTGTCGAAGTGCAGCCATGGGAACTCATCAAACCACTAGCCCTGGAAGTTGATATTTTGAGATTTTGCTTTCTGTCGTGGTATTAGTTGTGCATCTGGATGATATGGCTTTCCACACTGTATCTGTGGAGTGTCAGATTTTTCATTACTGCACAAACTTGTTTCACAACTATCTGGTGGTTCATGATGTGCAATAGATGCATAAGCATTTTCAGACTCGTCCTATGATGAACATGGTATTTCCTCTGTATGGCAAGTTTCTATTCCTTTGCTTGAGGTTGTTGGATTATGTGCATCTGCATTGTCACTTGTAGTACTAGTAACTGGCTTGCAGAACTGTCTAATATCGGAAAGTTTCAGATGCTTGCTTGTCATAAATGGAATTTGTTTCCCAGATGACTCAACAGGCTAAAATACAGTTTTTATTGAAAAACTCTAACGTACAACGAACGAAGATAGAACAGAATGGAAGTAGGACTGAACTGTACCATGTATTTAAGTCGAACGCACGAACCTCACAGTGACTACCGAGCCAACTGATTGCCTGGGCATCGCTGGAACAATAATGTGTGCTAGTTACAACACAAGTAATAGTTATTTCTTGAGAATATACTGTTATTAGCAGGTTGAATTATGTGATACTTATAGGGAACTCATTTCTTATCTAAAAATACCACAGTATTACGATATGGAAAAGATTTGCATGGTTGAAATGAAACATTCAATTGAATGCATTAAAGAAAAATAGACTGAACACATTAAAAATCAACCTTTATTTTTAGGTTACAAATAGCAAATGATTACACTATATATTCGATGGTACTTCTCTAAATAAATTTTAAGATATTATCCACGGAAATTCTGTCTAGTCTGAGAGAGTACACTAAGCAGGCATAGTACGTTTATTTCTCAAACTTTTCATACATACAAATGTATTTTATTACAAGACAAAACTTTTGTTTCTTTTGCCTTAGTTACTTATTTAATTGGGTTGTTCATCTATGGTATCACGTGTGCTCTTTTGTTGGAAAAGTAAATTACCTTAAAGTTATTCTATGTGAAAGTAGATAAGGATCTTTTTCTCTGGCAGGTCAGGTTGTATGCCTTGAAGATACAATCCCCTTATTTTTCGAGTATTTAATGCAACGTTTTCTCAGTCTACAAAAGTTCTTAAGAGAGATTTAATTCTTCATTGATAATTCTCAAAAATCTAGTAAAATGCTGTAAACATAATTTTCATCTTTCAGTTGTATATGGCGCTTAACAAAGACTGTTGTACTCTGTTCAGTTCATTTCTTTGCTAAATTCTGTTAAAGTCAGATAATTTCTTGCTAAAGCCTCCAGTTATTCTCCAGATTCTACCTGATTATTCTTTAGGGAAATCAATGTACCTGTCACCTCTCTTGAAGTGCAGGTCTTACCCATGTTGTTTGTCATACTACGTGAAAGTAAGAAGAGTTAACCATCTTAACATTTTTAAGTTTAAACACTATAAATTACAAAATGATAGAAATATATATTCACTAAAACTGTCCATGAGACACATAAAATTATTTGTTGTAACAAAAATAAAAATGAAAAACAACAGGATGGTTGACTAGTGAAAGAAAAAGAAAATAACTTGAGAAGAAAATGGGTTAAGTTTAATTTAAACCAAATACTACGCTGTCAACACAGAAACTGAACATTGCACAAATACAGAACTTCCATGAAACCTCTAAACTATTGGTAGATTTGAACTTCATCTTTTTAAAAAATGCTAAAATTGCCTTTACAATAAACATTCTTTTTGCAGCTTACCAATAAAAAGAGCACTGGGAAGTAGGAATGACTTTGCTCAGTATGAAAGCCACAACACAATTATCACACAAAACAAATTCCTTTTCGAGCTATAAAAAGTAACATAACACATCAGACTGAACATTTGATACGAACTTGAGCGAACTTAGTGTTCCAAAAGCTATCATTTCCTTAAACTGAAAATGTATTTCTGACAAATACTTTTCCTCATAAATAGCTTTTCTTGACTTATACTGACCTCTGTATTTGCAAATTTTCGTTAGCTACTAGCCTTGATGTTAACACATAATTTCATGTATACTCATGTGATACAACTGCGTATTATTGCGAAAATGATTATGCAACAACTCTCAAGAACAGAAGTGCAACACAATTCCTATTGTTACTAGCAGTCCAAGATCATATCTTCATTGGCAGTCTAAGTTTTAAGATATATTTTTTTCTCATATCTTCTGACTGAAAATTTTCAGTTCATGTTTAGACAGTGAAAAGCTTTTGCCTTTTTTTTTCTTTTAATGGTTTGAAAACAGAGTTGGAGAACAATTTTTTTCTCATTTAACTCCATTAGTTATGCACTCGCCAGTGCTACACCTGATTTGTCAGACATTTCAAGGCCGTGTTTAGCAAATTTTATCTGTTCAGCCAATAATAGTTGTCCTTTTAAGGGAGTTACCTACTTTTCTGCAGTCTTCTGAATCCCCTGATGATTGTCTTCATATACCAGGCAAGGGATGATGAGGATTCAATCTTTTGTCCCTTCTGGGAGATATGCCCAGGTTTCCTTCCCAGTTCTTGAATTAATCAACCAGGTTTGTTTTATCATTATCTCCAATTTCCTATGATTCTACTCTTTCGCTTCCCAGTGAAGAGCCCTTAGGTTAATATTTCCTCCGTCTTTAGATATTGGATTTCATGCAAGTCGATTTGGGGACTATTTGCATTCAGTAATCAGAATACCTCATCCTCCACTTGCTCTGACATATTATCATTCTGATTTTTCCCTTTTAGAATTACAGCATTTGGAGTTGGTTTCTCTGTAAGAATCTGACCCTGATGCTTCTGTTTTGCTTTTTCCATATTTTTCTTAGCCTGTTTGCTCTTCTCCCTGTCTTCCCTACATCTATCATCTGAGACTATTCATCACTCCACCAAGATGTTTTCATTGGAGACTCAAAATCATGTGTTTGGCTTTGTAAACATGCTTGATCTGTTGTTAGGATCTTTTAGGTTGGGATGCTCTTTTGATTCGGTATTGCTTGCCTCCCTCTTCTTTGTATGAGTTGCACATGATTTCTTTTTTAAGTAAGGAGGTTTTGGGGGACATTCCCAACTTTTTGTAGTACAGGGTTGAGTCAGACTGATTGCATACCTTCCTTTCTTCCTTTGCCTCCCATTTATCTTAAACCACTACTGCATCTATTTCTGTATCTTATTCTCTTCCTTCCTTTCCTTTACTAGTTATGGCCTCTTGTATCTCTGAGGTTTGTTCTCAGTTCTTGGAGCATCATCTTCTGGGCTACCAGTAATCTTGGTGACTACATCATGGGTTTGAGACCTGTGGAGGCCAGATTCCTCAGATTTGCTTACATATGAAGGGCCTTACCAAGGACCCTTAAGTTCTGATGGCAGTTT
Organism: Tachypleus tridentatus; assembly: GCF_004210375.1. Lineage (NCBI taxonomy): Eukaryota > Metazoa > Arthropoda > Merostomata > Xiphosura > Limulidae > Tachypleus > Tachypleus tridentatus. Next base: position 34,753,100 of record NC_134832.1, on the reverse strand, counting down.
CAAAGGGTTTGGTCTTCTTTTTTGATTCTCCACCTTTGTTTTTGTATCCTGTTCCCTTCTCTCTTCCTCGAGATCCCCTTTGCAACCAGAGTCTTTCAAAGGAGATTTGGGAATTGCTTTACAATTATACCATTAAATGAAGAGATCCCTCTTATCTGGAGTTTTATTCCTGTCTGCTTGTTGTCCCCCAAAAGACAGGAGACTGGTGCTCTATCACTGATTTATCAGCTTTGAACTGTTTCTTGATCCTCACACACATTTCATCATGGAATCCTATATTGTCCTGTATTTGGTTTTCACTTCTGGTCTTCAGATGATGAAGGTTGATGTATCAGGTGTGTTCCATCTCCCCAACATTATTTTCAGTTTGTTCATTGAGGGTGTGTGTTTTAGTACCAGGATTATCTAATTAGATTTGCCTTGGCTCTACACATTTTTCTGGGTGATTTGGGCATTTGCCTATCTTCTTCAAGGGTAGATTTTATAGAATATTTATTGAAATAATCTTCTACCTACCACCATGTTAATGTTGACTACATAATTTTAAAGTACGTCATAGTCACTAATACTTAACTGTTTTTCTCACCTTATACATATTAGTTTGATAGATATTTAAATTACATTTAGGTTTTACTTTTATATTTTAATTAATGATGTATCATTTGTTTTAAAATTAATATTCAAAATGATTTATGATTTGAAGAAAAATTTATGCTTTGCTTGGTTCAACCAACTTTCATAAAATTAGCATGTGTTACCACATGCACCTGTTGATGTGTGTCAACAAGAACAAAGAAAACAAAAGGAAAATGCCTCTACATGGCACAGTGGTATGTCTATGGACTCACACTGATAGAAAAAATAGGTTTCGATACCAGTAGTAAGCAGAGCACAGATAGCCTGTTGTGCAGTTTTGTGTTTAATTCTAAACAAACAAACAAAAAGAGATTAAAGCATTAAAAATAAGTAAAAATGTAAAGACATGAAACTATGCATATGACCCAAGAAAATACTTTAAGATTATACAGTGGAAATGTAAAAGGCATGTACATATTTCTATTTCTTATTTTAACACTTCATTGCACTCTACACTGATGATAATAGCTAATGAAACACAAAAATTGTTAGATAAAAAACAGTAGGTGAACTGCTCAGAGAATGAGCACAAGTAATTAAATAATGGATTTTTGATAGAAAAAATTAAAACTAAATATTTTTCTGTAACTACATACTTTTATTAAAGATTTTGCCAAGTTTTAAACAATTTTATCCACTGGTTTTATTAGTGTAAAGAAATTTAATGAGAGCTATGCACCATGTGACATTTCATTGTTATTAAGCTAATTATTTCTTTCCAGTCCCATGACATTTTCCCCAATAATAGGTTTTGACTAACTTATTCTTGTCCTTCTCCTGACAATTGTTGTCTTTTCTGTGTATCATCTCCACCAATTTGTCACCCTAATATGTTGTTGCTGTTTATTTCCATCATCTGCTAGAGTACACCATTCGCACATTATTTTTACCACATAACTGTTTTTTCAACAGGATTTCATCTTCTTTTTGTCACAATTTTGTGTTCCAAGGTGTGTCTTTGAGTGAGCAAGTCTTTATTTTCTTTGTAAGTGCCTTTAACGTTTAGTTAGGTCCCACTTGGTTGCAAGTATTGTCTGACCACGTATACTTAAATTTGCACTGTAAGATCTGTGTGTCACATATGTCCACTGTTGAGATGGAGTGGTTTACAAGACTGCTTGTAGGCATGCCTCACGGAATTTTGTTTAATAAAGTGTTTATCCCAGAACAAGCTCTCATGGACTAACATAAGTAAATAGGAACGACTTGCCCATTCCAGATGATCCATGTATTGTAGGTCATAGGATTAGCCTGCTTTTCAAAATAAGTTATTGTGGTCACCTAATGTACTGTTCAGCCCTTCTAGTGGACTTAACAGTTCCTTGCTGCTGAAATGGTATATAACTGAGGCTTCCTCTTGAGTGTGTTAAATCCCACTCAGTTAAGACTAGGGCAGTGATGTTCTGCCTGTGTAAATGGTATTGAAACTTGTTCTATCTCAGACTTGTACCATCCAGATGTAGTGATGGTTGGAGCTGGACTGATCACATAACCCCTCAGATATGTATGACTATGTATACTCCTATCACATACTGGATGATACATTCCCAATGCAACCTGGTGATGGAATGGTGATGCATTCCAGACTTTGCTGTCACCTTCCTATCATCCCATCAATGTTGGTTCCTGGCATATGCAGTGATGGTTGTGTTGGATATGCACACAAATTTAAGGTGGTGAAGTCCCTTTATTGTTTTCTCTCTTATTGTAACACAATTTCTCATGGGAAAAGTACACCTGGCTCAGAAGTGATGTAGTTTTCCATGGGGATGCTGCCTTCCATTCATTTTCATTCTCCATGGTCTTTCTCTGCCAACTCAATTGGGAATTTGGCTATTTGTGAATGAAGATAAGATATCATATTGGAAGTTAATGTTTTCATAAACTAAAAATGCATTTCTGATAGATATTTACCTCTTCTCATATTTCACACCCATCTTTCCCACTTCTAGGGTTATCTTTATATGCACTACCTAATCTTAAAGTGATTTCAGTCTGCACAAAAGAGAGGACATTAGTGCCATAGGAGTTGTGTTGCACTCCTATTAGTGAAGAGTTGCAGACTATTTTTGACAATAAAGTATTCCTAAGTTACACAGGCCCCTAATAAATGGTTATGCCATTACATTAGCATCTTCTGAAGTTGGTAGATGATATTATGTTGATTAAGGTACATAAGTGACTGAAGTGTTCAAACACACTGAAAAAATTGAAATTGAAATTAAATAATACATTAAAAGTTACATAATGGACAATGTATGATTTATCCAAGCCAGGAAACAAACCTTGGATTTTAGAATTAGATGTTTACAAACTATATTTCTATATGTAAGCTAACCATTGTTTATCAGTGTAATATTGCTAGGCAAATGTTAATAAATACATAATTCTACTGTTAATAAATTAAAAGTTACTCACATTACTTCACAGTTATTATTTCAAGGAAATTTTATCATATAATTAGCATTTTAATGCTTGAAAGTATAAATTTTTGTAAAAGCTGTTTGAGATACACCAGATGATTTTATTTGAAATACCTACCAAAAACAGTGTTAATGTGTGGTAATTAAGTTTAATCAGGAGACTATCTTGAACATATGTAGATATTATGACAAAGCAGTTACAATACATTACACATTTACAAACAGGTATTAAATCAACTTGAAATTAAGGTTAGACAATTGAATCGAAGGTCACATGCCATATATAAATATATATATATAAAACACTTTTGGTTGTTAAAAACCTTTCCTGCACACATATACACTGTGTCTGTTATTACATTCTTTTCTTACTATAGTACAGATAAAAGAGAAAGCTCTTTATCCTGATCATGCATAGCAAGAGAAAAAACTTTGAAAAGTTACTGTAACATTCTACAATTTTTCATACAATTAATGTATTAATAAAAAATGTATTTAAATAATGTGTGGCACCATTTTAATTAGATTGATATTTCCTATAATATGATGGCCTCACTATTTTTTTAGTTTATAGGCATGAACAAATTTAATATTATCAAAACAGTATCTCATTTTCCAGATATGTATGTGTATATAATATATTTCAGATAATAAAACTTTTACTGAAATGTAGTGTCTTCACTAAATGCACCCCCTAGTCTAAAATCATTTGGACTTAATACACAATACATCCTCTGAGGTGAATAGCTGGAATATGAAGCAGGCCGTGGGGTCTTTGTTCGCAAGATAAACTCTCGTCCTACTGGAGGAGGGAACTCTGGAATTATTGGGTAATGGTGATGTTTACCACCAGAGGACTCTAGTTTTTCATCTCCTTCCAGGTGTGTACTCTGAAAGAAAGGAATACAAAATGTGTATTTTACTAATTGAAAACATTATACAAAGACATAGATAAAGACTCATTTTAAAAAAGACAGTTTCTACTCCTAAAAGTACAATAAAGTACCAGTAACCTACTATACAAGATTAAAATCAGTAAAAACCCTCCTTACTTTTGTATAGTAAGTAATTGGTATTTTATTTATTTTTGAGACTTGAAACTGTCTTGTTTTTAGAACTGTGTTTTAAATAACTATGATCTTTTTTTTAAACATGCCAATAAAGAGTTTCAACAATTGAATGTAAAAGTAAAGAGATACTGGCACCAAAAAAAGTCTGTTTTAGAATTTTTGTCCAAAGATACACAAAAGTATACCTGTAAGTAGCAATCTTTAATTTTAAACTTATAGACTAAAAGGATGGCAGCTTGTCAACAAAATTCACTGTAACTCTTGCACTGATCTTGTCTCACCTAACAATGGGATGTGACTATCATCCTTTATTTTGCCTATGATCCTAAAAGTGCAGAGGACATTTTTACAGCAATGAGTTACAAAGATGACATGTTAAGGTCATAATCTAGGCATGCTGAGTAATAAGTGGTGCTTGCTTCATAAAGAAATATAATCACAAATTAGATAATTAAGTCAACCTAAAAGTGAAGTAAATTACTGGTTTATGTAATATATGTGCATCTCAGCTTATTTTACCTGTAGTTTTCAACTACCCTGTCTGCATCTAAGGCAACCACTTATCACAAGATCTTACTTTCAGAAAAGATAGTTATAATTTTCTGACACAATATCATTGTTTTCAAACATTTCTTGTTGATGTATCAAATTTAATTTTGTAATTAATGAATTTTTTGTGCTTAATATTTCCTTATTTATATAAATTTTATATGCCTGATAAATTAAAGTTGAGGTAAATCATTTCTTTTATCACTTTAACTATTATTTGACAATTCAGCATGTTACTTTTAAAAGCTGTAATGATGTATACATATTATTTGTATTGTACTGATTGTTTCTTAATTTTATTATCCTTGTCACTAAATAAATGCTACAAAGACACTGGAAACTGCTTTACCAGGTCTCCTATGATTGACTAGATATTCTCAATCTGTAATGACAGAATGTGAACCTGTTTACAATGGTAATTAGAGGAAATATTGTAAGATGAAGTCAGTCACTGCTCTAAAATGTGTAGCTCTGTCAAAATATATAAAACTAACACCACATACATACATACAGAAAAAGAAACAAAGTAGTTTTCTTGAAAATGCAATACCAACATTTTAAATTATGTCATTAGAGATTTTGTCTTTGGCAACTGTGAATTATGTGTTGAAAAGTCAAATATGACCATATAAATACATACAAATACACAATATCTGAACCTTAAATGAACCTTCTGATTGTTTTTTGACTTTACACAAGCATGGTCTATCCATTGGATCAACCTTGTACTGAAGAATTAATGTTTACTATAATTTTGAATTTCCTTAGCATATCTTCAAGAAATATGGAAACCTTTCAGTACATATTCTGGTCATGTTATATATAGAACTCAGATTTTTAATAAACTATTTACACTAAAGACATATTTGAATTTACTTTATTCACTCTGACTGCAAGGTGATTTTCACATTAAGAATAAAAATTCTTTTTCTCACATTATAGTTTTGAAATTTCATTTGCTTAAAGTGTAGAACCTCCTAAATGATTATTTTATGGTTTTTTGTAAAATGTAACATTTTACAATTCAAGTTCAGTTTATTTGATAAATCTTGTACAAAAAATACAAAATAAGTCTAAATTACCCTTTTTTCTTTCTAAAATGACTGCATGTTGTAAAAACAAACAAAACTTTAGTTTTGTTTAGAAGTAGTAAAAACAACTAAATTGGCAAGCTGGAGCAAACAAGTGGCATGCAATACAGAAATCAGAACAAAATTTGATATATTAACTGTGTTTTGATGCCAAATTCATTAATTACATTGACAAAAGAGTAGTTCAATTGAAAGGCCATGACATGTATACTTTAGCTCATATTTGTGCACATGGGTTAAATTTGTAAATGTACATAGATTTAACAATATTACAAGGTCACACAAAAAAACTGAATAAACATAATACACAAAACATTACAACACTTTAACCAACCACACAATGCAAGAATTACAGTTTAACACTGCTCTTAATAGAAACTGAGTGAACAAATTAGTTAACTGTGAGAAAGGAATATTTTTTTCACCATTTGAGCTTCAGCAAATAATTGATGCAATAATTTTCCCAGTTTTCCTTTGCCGGCACCAGGGACATCTACTTCTGGCTGTTCTAAAATATTTAGAACAAACTCCCAAACATCATCATCACTCTCCTCTGATGTTCCAAGTTTTTTTAACTTTGTAGATTTGTTCTTTTCAGCTTTTTGCAGTAAGCCGCTTTTGCCAGAACCTGACATAATCTTAGACTCTGTTTGGCAAAATTTGGACATCAGAGATTGGGCACAAGCTATATTTGCTTCAGTCTGACAGATAAGTTTTAACACCTCCTGAAACAGTAATCAAACGTTTTTAAAGGCATATTGTATTGACATCTAAATCACATCAATGAAATATTTTACACAGTAATCAAAGAATTTGAGGTTTGTCTCTTTTGTCCCTCAATGAATAAATCACATAATACATATAAACAATATATACAAAAACTCACTCATCCCCACTTTTTTACCAGAGTCAAATGTATTAATGAAGTTTTGTTAAAAATATAAGAAAAGCTATTTCATTCCACACATACTGAAAATAATAACAAAAGACATGAAAAAGATATTTCTCAACAGTACAATCTATCCCAATTTCTTCTAAAACAATAGGGAATTCTCAATAGCTGCAGCTGTAATTAGATCTTGAGTTGGTCAAGAGATGGAACTATGAGTTAAAAGGTGGTACTTAAAAAAAAAGACCCATTCTATGAAATGCTATGCAGCAGCCAAAAAAAAAGAGGGGATTTTATGCTGTACTGAATTTTACAAGAAACTAGTATAACTTATATTACCATTTTCATGTAAATGATAGCATATAAACTCCAATGATTACCTTGTATTTAGGTTCTGAAGATCTTATGACCCTTGCAGCTTTAGCAGCAATCTGTTCCAGTGTATACAACAGGGATCTAGGGCCCTCAGGAACTAATAAAAATAAGCATTTAGCACTCATTTTGAAAAATAATTATTTGTTAACATTAAAATACATTACTACACTGCTATTTATGTGTTCATTACTGCAAGAAAAATTATATTTGAACATTTCACTTAGAATATAGTTATGCACCTGATACTACCTTTTTTGAAATGAAGGTATAAGATACATAAATATAAAAAATATAACAAGTTAGCAAAGCTTCATTCTATGACCAGAAATAAAACCTTTATAAAAACAAAAGCCTATTAGCAAAATATAGGAAGTAGTGGAAGCATATTACATTGTTTGGTCATCAAGTAACAACAGAACAAACATATTTAACATGATCAACAACCACTAACAAAAGAAAGCTGCATGCACTATTAGTAGTAGTAAGGTTAATTACAACTAACTAGCACCACATAATAATATCATCACAACACAGTTACCATGATCAACCAGCAACAAAATTGCAGCATGTACCACCATTGGCAGCAAATGATGAACAACCATTGCTGGTTTCAGAGAGGAAAGAAAATGGAGTATCTGAAATATGAAATAAATAATAACACTTGAAGCTCATACTTGTCTAGATAATATAGAAAAATGTTTAGACTTATTTTTATCTGCACAATATTTTCCACCTATTTTCATTTTTAAAATCTTGTAAAGGAACATTTTCAACTTTAAAGATTCAGTCAACTGAATTAAAATGGGCAACATAAAAATCTTCATATACAAAAAATATTCTTTTATTTCACTGCTAAACATTTAAAGTACAAAACAGTGATAAGTTCTGAAATTTAATACTTTATAATGGCATTAGTAAAGCATTTACTTTCAATAAATATAAAGAAAGTTATAACTTGTTACAAAATTAAGCATTAACATACCATAATATAACACTGATAAGATGTAAAAATTAATATTATACAAAGAACAGTTGACACAATCTACAAGCTCAAACATCATGTAAACAAGAAGTTAGTATAATAGGAACTTGAGTAAACTCTTCTTCAAACTTTGTCACCACAGGATGACAAATAACAAATACAATTTCTCAGACCTCCTTACTCTAATATGTTGCAGGAGAAAAAAAGAAGCTATAATTTAACCTTAAAGTCTTTTAACCTGCTTTTCTTATCATACAGGATGAAGAAATTAGAGAAATACAAAAAGTGGAACTTGGAAATGTTCAAATAAGATTTGAAATTTGAATGTGAAAATTTCTAACAAGCTAAATCAGTAAATAATCTGTTCAATATCTCAGTTATGACTGTTACAATCAGTGGCAGATTTCAGGTTCTGTGGGCCCAAGATAACATTACCAATGGGCCACATTAAGACCATGGGCCCTGGGGTTGAGCCCCCTCTAGCTCCTACCTAAATATGTCACTGGTTACATTTACAAAATAATCTATGTATTAATTAAAAAACTCATTCCATTAAAATACAATATAGATAACAATATTATTTTTTATAATAATGACTTTAAAGTAGAGGTATTGCTAGGCACTGCTGCAAGAGCCTGTGTTTCAATTCTTTTAGACAGTGCCTCTTCCATATGCCTAGTTGGTGTCTTGAAAAATTATAACAGAGAACCATGATCAATATCATACTGAAATGCCAAAAATTCCCATGCCTATGGGCAACAGATCCAAATCTTTAGTGTCTTGTGATACCTCTGCTCGAAGGGTCGAAACGTTGTTCTCTGCTTTAATAGTAAAAGTGTTAAAACCCATACCAGTCATTCTGAGATACATACATACATTTAACTTATCCTCAGTGAAAAAATTACCTTGGAGGAAAACTCCCAATTTTATACCCAATAAGTTAACATTAAAATTGTTCAGTTTACTTTTTCTGCTTCCTTGGTGTCATCAAACAGTCTCTTTTGTCGACGTACTGGAACAGATCGTGAATTGTACCAAGCATCCTGCCACATATTTCCTGAAACTTGCATTCGTGGGCTGAGATGACCTAGTTAATGAAAAAGTTAGAGTTTAGGTTCTGTTTGACTTTACTAAACACAGAAGAAGAAAAAGTAAATGAATTTGGTTGTTTTTTTAATTTCACACAAAGCTACTTGAAAGCTATCTGTGCTAGCCATCCCTAATTTAGCAATGTAAGACTAGAAGAAAGGCAGCTAGTCATCACCACCCACTGTGAACCGTTGGGCTACTCTTTTACCAACAAACAGTGGAATTGACCATCATGTTATAACGCCCCCATGGCTGAATAGGCGAGTATGTTTGGTGCGACAGGGATGCAAACCTGCAACCTTCAGATTATGAGTCGCACGCCTTAACCCATATGGCCATGCCGGGCTAAAATAAAAAAGACAGATATGATATATAATCCTCTAATGTAAGTGATGTTAAAGTTTGTTTTTAATACTTAATTTTTTGCAATAATTATTAAAAGTGTAGATTCTTTCCTAACAAAATAAGTAACACAGAAGTGAGTCACTAGTAAGTTGATGATAAAATAAAAATAGTTACATGAAACTAACTAAATGAGGTATGTTTAATTAAATTGCAAAACAAACATATTTTTTACATGTAGTCTTCCCCAATATAAACTGTGTGACAACTACAGTAAAAATGAATTTTTTAAAAGGGATTAAAATCTTTTTTAATTAGCCTTTTAATTTTGATACCATCATTGTCCCAACATCATATACCATAGCTTTATCCTATGCTACATCCAAAACAGAATTTTTCTTATAAATCATACACATGAAGCATGATAGAACAGTATTGTGTTTAACAATGTTTTTATTAAACATTCAAATTGCCTTTGCTCTGAAACATTCAATGACTTCTTTGATATAAATTTTTCACTCCTCTTGTAATCCCTAAATCATTGTCTTTCATAATAGTTTAATTTATAACATGAGATTGAAATGAAGCTTAGTCCATTGTTCTCTTGATGTGTACCTAGTGCTTGGCAAATGTTTCTCACTTTATATGTATTACTTTGCTAAACAGTTAGATTGCATTTAGGTTTTACATTTATATTTTAATCAGTTAGGCATTACTTGTGTTTATAAATACATATTTGAAATTTATAACTGTATATCTTTAACTTGATATAGTTTGACTTGTGGAAAAATCTAAGCAAAATGGTGTCATTTGTGTGCACAAGCATTAGTGAAAGAGTATGTGGATGATCTTTGCCCTGTAATAACTGTTACAACCACAAGGTCATGTCAGCAAGAACAGGTTGGCATACATACATCAAGAATAAAATACAAAGAATTAGAAAGAAAAATTAAAAATAAATTATAACTGAAAACATAAAGACATGAAATTATGCCTATAAAGAAAAAGAAGATTACAAATCAATCTATAAGCATTTAAAAAACATGTACATATTTCCATTTCTTAAACTAAATAATTTCATTGCATTGTACATTGATGACAATATCTATGTTTAGGTATATAATAGAGAAAATGAAAGAAAAGATCCAAACATTTACTTTACAGAAAAAACATTTGATATTCAATTAGAATGTTCTAAAGAATGAACTTTGAAATTTGAAAACTATAAGATAATATATAGTATTATTATACTCAAAATGAAAATCACACTGCCTGTAAACTATTCTGATTATGAGTGCATATAAATACATTGAATAACAATTATTTTATTATAAATAGTAAAAAAGAAACAACAAAAAATCAAAATTAACTACATGATCTTAGTACTGTGTAAGAGAAATTTAAAACTATTTCATCAACTAGTTTCATTTTTATAAAGATCTTTCCCAAGAACTGAATATTTACAATGTAAGTAGACTGTAGTCATATGGTTAATTTGTTAAGCCACTGTTTTACTTAGTACAACATGACAAGTACTTTTGAAATTTTACATGAACTACTAAGCCACTGAATGTTAATAAATTGTGAAAATGGGTAGAAACCTTCAATATGAGTTGTGTTTGTTTCTTCCTCACAAACCTCTTCTTCAATCCAATCTCGTGGAGAGTACCATCTGACAAAATCTTCAAGACAAGCTCCAGGATTAGCTGCCTATACACATAGCAATACCAATAAAATACAACTTAAATCCATGGATCTGGTACAGTGGACTACATTACTGTAACCATTCAACCTGCTTATATTGTTCTTACAATTTCCAGTGGCACTAGCAATGAGGACACAATTATGTAAGGTAGTTCATACTAGTGACCACTAATAATCCTTTTAAGGTAGTTCACACCAACAACAAGTACACTTTCTTTAAGGTATTTCTTACAAATAACAACAACATTTCCCTCAAGGTAGTTCCTACCAATAACAACTACATTTCCTTCAGGGTGGATCATACATCACTCTCCTCAAAACTTTACTTATATGATAACCTATCAACCATAATTACAGTATCAAACACTAGTTAACAATTTTCACCTGTAAATTAAGACTTTTAACTCACTAGTTTATTGAACATTCTTGAACATTTTACATTTTCACATAGTCTTTACTTTAAGATACTCTATCTGTAACAACTAAATTGGTGTTATCTTTTAATCAAGGAAAGCTACTTACACAGATCAAAACTAAAGATTAACCATCTAACTGAAATAATTAGTTTAATATTATGTACTATATTGTGCATACAATATATAAAATTCAGCCAGCTTAAGAAATTTACATATTTAGATAGCAACATAAAATAATCAGAATAACAATTTATAATTAAATATGTAATAAAAAATGTTATACAGACAAAATGTCAAAAAATTAGGTGATGTTTTGCAACAAGACAACAACAGATACACATCGTTTGCAATGGGTACACCTTTCCATATAATCTCTTTATAACTCTCAAAATAGGAGGTCAATATTTGATTTCTATCTATGTACTGGTCAGCATACTTGACATCACAGTAGCTATAGCTTCAGTGACCCAATCACAAATAAGTTGTCTTTTACATGACCCCAGAGTAAAAAGTCTATAAGTGATCTCTGGTGACTGTGCCAGACAATGGATTAATTAATCACAGCTCTTTCCTTGTGTAAAATGCTTCCTGAATTTTGAAACTGATGGTAGCATTTCTTGAGAAAATTCTCAATTGGTGTATCTTTTCCCAAATAAAATATTGTCTTTGTACTAGAATAGAAAATTTTATCTCTGCTATTGAAGAGATACATATAGCTTTCTCCTGCATTGCCATGATATTTGTAAACAGCATATTTAGTGACCACTCATGTATTATACATGATTACATTTATCACAGCAAGAAAAGCATACTTATACTTTTCATCCATTATCAATAATAAATGTGCAATTGTTATTGTCTTGCCATAGTTTAATTTTGTAATGAATCATAAAAGTTTCAGATCCTTTGTATATTAAATATTTTATTCAATTCTAATAACAAACCTAAGAGCTATGGGTCATTTATTTTCCAAACACACAAAAGTTATTTTATAATAACTTTCATAAAATAAATAAAAATTTCAACATTTAAAAACGCACAATAATTTAATGTATAAAGTTTAAAGTAAAATATAGAATTAAAACTTTATATGTTTAGGTGGAAACAATTCCACCATTTTCAGAAGACCAGAAGAAACACAGGAACTTTCATTGGTATAGTTCCCCCTACATCAGAGATTTATAAAAAAATTCACTTCTTTTGTACTTGGGCCTAGATCTCTATTCAAAATCATTTAATGTTTAACAATTTCTAGATCTTCTCTGATGTTTAATTCATTTTTAGTATTTGAGCCTTATTCCATTCAATGTTATGAGAGTTCATCACATGCTCTGCCAAGAGTGAATCACTAAGTTTTAATTTTTTGACAGCATTTTTCTTTCCATTAATTTGAAACTTCAGATTTCTACTAGTCTGATTGATATAATTCAAGCCACAATTCCAATACATTTTACATACTACACATTTATCCTTTAATTCAATTTTATCTTTAATATACCATTAATGATATATTTTTAGTGTTAATTTGGGAGTAAAGACTAATAGCCAAGTTGCATGTTTTATTAATACAGTACCTGTTTTTCTTGACAATAATGGAAAATATAACACACATATTATTTCTCAACTAACCTTATTTATTATCTGTAGTCTAATATAATATGAATTTTTTTATTTATTGATTACAGTGCTTTCATAAATCCTATCTATAAATATAAGGCCCATAACTTCTATTGATAGTGCTATATGTATTTCATACAATTCAGTTCCAACATTAGATCTTCATTATATATACAAAGAAATCTTAATGGTTTTATGAACAAACGATGAAAGAGAAGACCTTTTCTCCTATTAATAGACAAAATGATCTTGCATGTAAGGACATAGCAAGTGAGAATAGCTTCTTGTATACCAAAATAGACAAAGCCATTCTCTGTTTTCAGCAAACATTATAAAAAATAGTTCACAATAGATTAGTTCACAAATATAAAAATATTCAAATAGCAAGATAAGATTTCTACAATTAAACCACAACTTCAGAAGGAAATAGGCAATTATAAAAGTTTATTAACAAAAAGAATACAAAAATAGCTATATTTTCTAAAGTTTCTTAAGATTAAGCTTAAAAAGTTAGTTAAATGTGAAACCTAAATATTAGAATAAAAAATCCTTTGAATTCAAAAACAAACTTTATTTTATTTTACTCACATAAACAAAATTCTAAATTCTTTTAATGTGAAATGAGCCATTATAAAATCACCAACCTTAAAAGCTTCCATGTCTGATATCAGGCATGCACTCTGCATCCTAGCTCTTAATGCAGCACCCTCTGGATTGGTACCAAGCTGGACAAGGACTTCAGCATGTTCTTCCAGAATATCTTCTGTCACTGGGGCAGGTTCCTTTTGTTTTTATATTATATTACAGAATATTAAATCTCAAGTTTTAAAGTAATAACATATTAAAACAATAATCGTTCTTGACAGTGCCAGTTACAAATGAAGTGTGATAGCTTCCATCTTACAAATCCACACTTCATAGGTTTTCAATATCCATATATCAAGGCACAATGAATTGCTTACATAAAAAGAAATGAATAAACTGATCACATGTAACATAAATTTACATATCTATATAGAACTATATTATATTTTAGTTATTGGCATAGCACTGTCATCACATAAAATGTTTATCTTGATTATGCAATGAGGACTTTCTTCTTTGTGAATCTGTGGATGAATAGATTATTTTAAAGTGTAATAGAGTAATGTAAAAATATGTAGTGAACCAAGTTTAATCAATTTGGATAATTTAACAAGTCTAATATAGAAAACAATACACACTGGACCTTGTTACCCTGATGACAGGATTCAATTAATCTTCAGAAATACTGCTGAAAACTGGTGAAAAACACAAACAAAAGTCTTTTACCTTTAAAAGGTAATGATATTTACTTTTTTTAAACTTTAAGAAATATGATTTCTAAAAATGTGTTCTTCAATTTACGTTAAAATATGAACAAATCATTCTCCAGGTGTGAAATGAAAAAGATTAAAATAAAATGATTGAAGATTAGCCCATTGCATAAGTTAGACCATGACATGTTCCAGTTGTGATTTCAGAGGTGCAAGAATTGAAAGCTACCAATTCTTGTGCCAGAGAGATGTAGTATATTGAGAAAATCCATAAAGCACATGATAAAATGAACCAATGCCAAAAAAATAATAAAATAAAATAAAGAAGGTTACAGGACAGCAATGAAAAACAAGGGTGAAATACTCTTCGTGAAGAGACTGGAACTACGTGATTTGTCTCTATACACCCTAAGTTGTCTTGGATGATTTTACAAAATATATTAGATAAGGAAGAGAAATTAGTTCTTTAAGGACCAATAACAAAGTGTATTTTGGTTACAGGCTAATGGAATAGTCCACTTGTTGCTGGAAGATCCCACTTGTACCAATCAAGTTAAAAAAACTACTTTTGAAAGCAGATCTGCTGAGTTTCTTGACCAATCAGAAACACACTAAATATTTTGTATGTAATTTCATGTTCTGACTCCAACATTGACTCCACCACACTTATCAAGTTTTCTGAGGGCCTGACTCCAGAAGAAGATGGCAGTAATCTAGATTATACAAGAATTTACCAGCGCAAACTCCTTGTAAGTGTCTAGTCTAACAGTGTTTCACCTAAAATTCAGTAATGTATAAGGAGAGAAAAGTGAAGAATACTAACTTTACTAACGAAGTTGCAGATTTGATAACTGTTACAGTAGAACTACTGAAAGATATCTCACAAGAATTGTTAATGCTGTTATACAGATTATGACTGAGAGAATTTCTTGCATTAACTTAGTTGGTACCTAAAGTAATTATCTGTCTGTATTATAGAACATAATAAGTTAAGGAATATCTAAACCTTAAAAGAGAATTAAATGATTTAGAGTTAGTGTTATACAAAAGAAGATGTTATCTGATTTGTATTCAGTTATCTCTATGCAAGTTCTTTATTTGACACCTAATCTTACTTGAGTTGGTGACTTGTGTGCTCTACTCATAATAGCTTGGTGCAAAATTCAAATAAATTTCTTTTTAAAGAGTGTAAAGTTGAACCTAATGACTAAGTCCACAGGCCTATTACACAAACTGTTGGAACCTATTGAAATAATACTTATCTGACTGACTGAAAAGAGCAGTAAGTTGGATATGATACTTTAAGATTACACCTGCTTAATTAGTTTGGAATTTATTCCAAATTGATATCTTCATTACAAGAAATGATTGTGTGCAGGAAAAGACTCAGATGAATTTGACACATGAATTAGTTTTATGGGCTACTTGCAACTGATTGTCCAGGTTCATACAATCAATGGAAATGATAATTTAAAATTCTTAAATGTTCAACAGTTAAATCAACTGTTAAGGTAAAGTATTTTTCCTTTTTTCGTTCTCTGTATGTATATGGTTTCTCTTACCAAAAATCGGCAGTAGTGTTTTCTCCTCAAACAAATAACAAAACGATCACACAAAAACTATTTTTTACAGAAAGTAAGCTTCATGACTTTTATTACCAACCCTTTAGTTTCAAAAACTCATAAATCTAATGAAAACAATCACTGAAAAGTTAAAAGTGGTCACATTATTCACCAGCTGTGAAATTTGTTTGTACAGTAACACCTACCATACTTCAGTATGATAGATTTAGACTAAAACTAGCTTTAACTTTTAGGTATGTTAAATTAACATTTACCTGTGTGACTGGAATGTAGAGAGGTTCATCTACAAAAAGAAGAGTTAAACTACCACATGGCCTCAGCCTACCTTCAGGTTGAAACTGCATTTTCTTGTTATCTGTAACATAACAAGTAACATAAAAAATTCAGTTTTCTGTCTTAAGTTAATTGGAAAGAAAAAGTAAGCTCTCATTAAGAATTAACATGACAAAGCTAAACATGCATCACTTAAATATACAAAATAATGTGATGAAATAAGTGATATTAAAGAAAGGATTAAAAAATATAACACAATCAGAATATGAAATAAAAAGAATATTGATTTTGTGATTAAAAATAACACAATACTCTGCATGTAGTAAACAATAAGTAGTACCAGAAGTAACTGAATTTTTATGTTTTCAATGTCAATGGTCAAATGTCTTTATAATCAGTTAGCTTAGTTTATTTCATTAGTTAAGGAAACTTTCAACTATTCAGTTTATTTGACTTATCTTGAGATCACTCATTTGTTTTTGCATTTAGTAAATACTACAACTCTATTCATCTTAATTGCTTTCCTTCTAGTATGGAAATATATGTAATATTTTAAAAATTAAAAACAGCTACATTATATGTTCAGTGACTTTGACCTACATTTCATTTTTTAAAAGAATCAATCTTTGCAATAATTACTTTGTAAAATGTTTCCATATATATCATGTACATTTCTTTATAACAGTATGAGTCTTTTTTTTATCAACCATTATCGTACCATTACATGTTAAAAAGAAAAGGAACTAGATTTTCACACATGTTTTGGGATGTTTTATTATTCATTCCTCTATTTTTCTAGTATGTTTAGAAACAGAAAGAAGGATAGTTTTCATACAAATCATTGATTCAACAGTTAATACAAATCAGTTTTGTGCAATGGCACAAAGGGCCCATGCAGATCCTTTTGATAGCTATGTGTTATGTTAGTTATTTTCAACAGATTACATCAAATTATTTAATTCATTTATGGTTAGGGTTCTTTGTACTTTTCTGCTATTTTAAAAAGATATAAAAAATCTGTTATTTCAAATTTAACTGTTGATATATTTAAATATTTATTATATACATTTACTTTTAAGCATATATACAAAAATACTTAGCTTACCACTAATTTCTGTTGATGGAAAGATATTTATATCCATAGGTGATTCCATTACTAAATTTTCATTGCCATCTTCACATTCAAAAAACTCTTCTTCATCTTCACTTTCGCTGTTCATCTGCTCTGTTTTTTGTGGCGACAAAGAGATGGCGCTTCCACTGGCCGTAGAAGTCAAACTCTGCTGGCTTCGTTGCCATTCTCTTGCTATTTTTCTCTGAATACAGCAGTTTAGCATCTAAAGTTGTAAGATAAGACTTGTATTGATTGGAAAAGACGCAATTAATTTATAAGTATAGTGTCTGCTCGCTACTCCACAGTCAACAACAACAACAACAACAAAACAATACTGTAAACTATCGTCTTCAAGTAAAGTGAAAACAATCTTATAATTTGGGATAAATCATTGTAAAAACAAATATTCTAAACACCCGCAAAAAATATATACATACTGAAGATATACCCGAAGTTATTTCAAAATACGCTTCCATATACTTATTCAGAGTGATATTACTAATAAGAACCTCTAGCATGTTCGCAAGAATAACGAAAATAGGGAATAAAAAATGGGCACTAGAACTTAATCGAAAACTTCGTCCTCTATCCTTTTCTTTTAGACGTGCCTAACACTCACCTGTAATTTCTGATGAAGTAAACAATAAGCCAGGTTAGGAGCTCCCCACTCCAAGCTGAAAAGTAAACAAGATAAACTAGTTATACCACAAGAAAGCTCATGTCAAAATATACATGCTGACTTAATCATAGAAAAATGATTTATAATAAACTGGACCGCTTGCCTTGGGTGAAGAAAATATTACACATCAGATACCAAGCAAATGTTTTATTTTATAACTTTCATTTGCAACTCATACGCAATCGTTACATTAATGCAATGTTTATGGCGCTTAAGTTAAAAAAAATCAGTTTTTCCTCTGGCTGCGTTTTGTTACGTACCAGAAAATGAAAAGCAATGTTCCAGCAAAAACTGTCATCAAATCGTCTCAAATCAATAACTAAATTGTAGTTAAATTATTAAAAAAAACTTTCACTTACTGTAGCTAAAAGTTTTGGTTATATTCTCTGAAATGATAAAATAGTCATACATATGTTACCAATAAATATTTTAGAATAAATAAAATGTTTGTTTCAAATATTCGCTCAAAACCACATAAGGGTTTTCAGCGCTACCATTCTCTAATTTTTAAGTGATAGACTCGGAAGTAAGAAAACAAATGAACAGCACCAACCGTCAACTTTTGTGTTACTTTAAACGCATAATGGAATTTAACATTACTTCTCATAACAAACACTAGGCCTCAAAGTGCGGAGCATAACTTTGAGGTAACAGAAACGCAAACTTTAGATTCTCAGATTCACTGTCCAAGAAGGTAATCACTAGGGCCGTGGCCCGATCCAAATACAATAAAAACAAGAAAAACTTCCACATACAGTGGTTTTGACTTAAGACACCGATTTTTGAAGTGAACTAGGTTCAAACGAATAAGGATATAACAGTTAATCGCTCATCATGTTGATGCGTAATCGGTTTTATGCGACATTTTGCGTATAAATGACAATAAACGGTACACATAACATGCACATACTTAAATATATTTTCTGCTTAATTCAACCCAACGGATGGTGCTACATATCGATGGATAGACAAACGATAGTTTCTAAAGGTAAAGTATATACTTTATACAGGAAGAGTATAAAAGTAAACACATAAGAGTATTAACAATTATGTATATTAAAATGAAGAGATCTTGCTACAAAAGTAATGAAACAAGAATTAAAATCCCAGTCGCAGCTTTATAAAATTAAATCTCTACTTTGGAAGCTTTATACACTTATCTGTAGGCCAAAGTAAGAACCAAATTTTATAAATTTGTAATTGTGATTTTAATTTTTGTTTCAATACTTCTGTAAAAATAACTAAATAATCAGTTTACTATACAATGAAAAACAGTAAAAATAACATACATAGACCAATAAATGACATTATTTTAATGTGTTTGTAATTAAGCACAAAGCTACCCATTGGGCTATCTGTGCTCTGCTTGCCACGGGTATCAAAACTCATTTCCTAGCGTTATAAGTCCACAGACAGCGCTGTGCCAATGAAAAGCAAATAGCATTAACAAAACATTTTAAACAACATTAAACAACATTAATTCATATAAAATAAACAGGGTACTTAATACAGTACAAAAATAATATGATATACAGAATACTTAAAATAACACCATCTGAGAATAAAATACAGATAAGGTATAAGGTACTCAGAGAATTATAGAATAATATATTTAATCCAAGAAATTATGGTATGCTCTCCTTTAATATATATTACACGTCAAGAAAAAGTTTTACATGTTTCTAAAGTTCTGTCTTGCGATATTTAAATCCGGTCTAGGTCATGTGCTAAACTGAACCCTAGGAGTTACTTTCTGCAGTAGGAACCAATCACAGACAGAAACTACTTCTCTTGCATGATAGTTGTAACCTACAGAGGGCAGCTACGCGATTGACACACAGTGTAAAGGCATTTCCAGCTTGTTGTGATTGAATTTTCTAACTGGTCATCTACAGAACAGTGATGGATCTTGAACACTTTTGACATTTCTGCATATATTCGCTCTGATCTTGAAAGAGTCAAGACCGTTTTTTCTTCCTTCGTCTCTTCCATCATCTGCTTATCGTGTACTTTCTGTGATTCACTCCTAAGTAACGTTTACTTCCATTCATCTTATTTATGCATACAACTTATTTTAATTATATTAAGCTGTTAATTCATTTATTTTACTTCAATTTCCACATGCCAATATGTAGTTACTACATGAATAGCTTTTTCTTGTTCTTCTGATAAAATGGTTCATTTTAATTGTAACTTGAACATCGTCTCTTGTCTTTTTTGTTCGCCTACAACAAATCAGCACCACATCTGTTCTTCCTCACACTATGTTATCCAATTCTAGTTCTTACTGAGAACACACAACTGTGACAATTTATCTTTGAATTATTTTAAAATAGCAATATATGTTAAAAGTAATAAAATCCCACACTCTCAGAAAAAAATGTAACGATAAACACAAAATTTATTGGTTTGATTTGTTTGGAATTTCACGCAAAGCTATTCGATGGCTATCTGCGTTTGCCGTCCCTAATTCAACAGTGTAAGACTAAAGGGAAGGCATTTAGTCGTCACCACTAACCACCAACTCTTGGGCTATTCTTTTACCAACAAATAGTGGGATTGACCGTAACATTATAACACCCCCACGGCTGAAAGGGCGAGCATGTTTGGTGCCACTGGGATTCGAACCCACGACCCTCAAATTACGAGTCGAGTGCCTTATCCACCTGGCCATGCCGGGCTACAAAATTTGTTAAAAATACAAGTACTGAAAAAAATGGCGGATGTTCAGATACAGGATAAAAAAACTAACAATTAGTACGGGATAGTTACGGAATTACAGATTTTGAAAAAAAGAATACACCACAAAGTTGAAAAATTACTTTCAACAAACACAAGAATGAAAAACAAAAGGGATTAAAGAGCAAAATCTGAGATCAAAAACGGGATAAGCAAACAATTCTTTTAAATTCACTTTCTGCTGAAAGTTAGGTTCTAAATTATGTCATATTGTTTATGTTATTCACAAATTTGTGTGTACTAACCGAAGTAATCTCTTTTATAAGGTTATAAAAAAACGACACGTGGGAAAGGACAAACTAATTTTTAACAATATACGCTAGATAAAAAATAGGCCAAGGTCAGTTAATTCAACAATCTTAGAATCAACTTAAGATGTAGTGAGGTAAGAACATACTGTAACTGTAGCGATTGTTAAAAGTAGAAGCTTAATTGACTGAAAAACCTATACGCGTTTTTGAAATGGCTATATCTTTTGTTTTTATGTTGTTGTTTATGTTTTATTTCGATAAGCTCGATTCAACTAGTCAACTTTAGGGGAAAACCAATAATTTTTTTTGGCTAATCAGCAGTTTGGCATCTGTAGATACGAGTCTTGTAAAATAACAGTTAAACGATAGAAACGATAATTAGTAATGTTATTATTATTATTTGTTGTAAAATAACTTGTAGGATATATGAGAACAAGTTTCTAGTTTCACTGGTAAATTATTTATGAGAAACAAAGAAGTAAAGCAGCATTCCGCGTGATCTTATTATTATTAATATTTTTGAATAACTACGTATACAGGTTTGTTTGAATCATTAAAAATGAAGTTTCCAATTTCCTTGACAGCATAAACGTTAAAACTGACAGTGTGTATAGTATAACAAGAAACACAGACAGACTTTACAGGGTGTAAAACAATGGCAGAAAGTATACTGTAACAGAAAACAGCTACTCCCAACTAACAGTTTGTGCAGAGTAACGAAAAATATGGATAAACTTCAGAACGTAATAGGAAAGGGTAAGTCTGATAATTATACATGTAACATAAATACTGTTAAGTGTATAGGATACAAGAATACTGATAGACTCAACAACGTAGCGTTGACAAATTGGGTTGCATAAGAAATAATCTGACAGACTAATCTGTAACAATAACTTAAGTTGTACATTATTACAAAATCGGACATAATTTTGATATATATTAGCCCGGCATGGCCAAGCGTATTAAGGCGTTCGACTCGTAATCCGAGGGTCGTGGGTTCGAATCCCAGTGGCACCAAACATGCTCGCCTTTTCAGCCGTGGGGGCGTTATAATGTGACAGTCAATCCCACTATTCGTTGGTAAAAGAATAGCCCAAGAGTTGGCGGTGGGTGGTGATGACTAGCTGCCTTCCCTCTAGTCTTACACTGCTAAATTAGGGACGGCTAGCGCAGATAGCCCTTGAGTAGCTTTGCGCGAAATTCAAAAAACAAACAAAGTTGCTCAACAAATAATTTGAAGAATTACACTGCAACACAATATTAACAAACTAGGTTGCGTAACATGAAGTACTACACTATAAAAGTGGTATAAGCATATTCATCTTTAATGTACTGTACAAACGAAACAAAATATTGACAAACTGGGTTGTGTAACAGGTAACCAGGCAGACTATATTGTAACACTGTAATAGTAAAGGTACTGCACAGCTGGAACAATTTTACAAATCTGTTTTGCTCTGGTCATTTATAGCAGTTACTTTGTAAGAAGCAGCTATAATAGGCAATGAAATTTACGTTCTCTGTACACGGTTACACATCCTGGCCTATACAGTTTTATCGCGTTCTCTATGTACAGTTATAGGTTCTGGCCTACATACAGTTTTAACCCGTTATCTGTTCCTAGCAAGATTAAACATTATTCTTACGTTTATTGTATTCTGTCAATGTTTCTAGTAAGGTCTCATTATGTTCTTCTTACAAAACGTCCCTTATAAACTACCAATGTTCCTAGTAATATCTTACGTTGCTTTATGGGATATTCATTGTAGACTGCTAATGTTTCTAGTAATAGCTTACGTTATTTTATTCCTTGAATTTGTTAATGTTCCTTGAAAGTTTTGACGTAGGTCTTATATGCCTTTATTATACGCTGTTCCTTGCAGACTGTCAAGTTTTTAGTAGGATTTAACACTGGTTTTGTTGTTATAGTACATCTAATTATTAGTGGTTAGAGAATTATACATAAAAACCACACTGCTTACATTGTACTATTAGATTAGGACTATTTTGTTTGGTTGCTTCAGTCTTCCAAGTAGCATTGACGAAAGTTGAATTCAGCAAAACTAGTCTGTCGCTGCAGAAGTATCGAAACAAATTACAGTTTAGGCCTCTATATCATCTTCTAGTCACTGAAATTCACGTTTGGGTGAGGAAAAGAAATTTACAAATAAATCTTATATTGTTCTTTCATCACATTACTTGTGAAGGATTTTAGTAGGATCCTTGCATAGTTTATATCTCCCATGGAACATAAAAATAGGAGCTGCTGCTTATTATGCTAAAGAAGTTAATGCTATAGATATAAAACACTTTGAGGTACAGGTACAGATCAGTAAACTGATACAAAAGAAAAACAAAAACGTTCTGGCAAATCTTTATGAACCCTCAAAGTAATTCACGAAGAAAGAATTGTTTCCGAAATAAGTGGTGACGTAAAAATCACGTGACTCAATGCAATGTACATAAACAAGTAAATTCAGCTATTCTATTTTGATGGAAACTACATACCTGACCCAGTTCTTATATGAGTGTATATGAGACGGAACGAGAGTAGCAGAACTTCAAGTACGCGTGTTTCTTTTGGCACGCCAGTCCAGAGTTCCGACCCTCATCATATGTAAGGATTTCAATTAACGTGGATCAAGTCAGTTCGGACATCAGGTAAATAAAATAAATTAAGAGGTTACGAAAACGTATGTTTACATAAACTTAAACCATATCCAATCTAACATTGTTGATAGTTATTTGGTTTTAAGAACATGCGGAGTAATAGGCACGCTATAATTACTTGGAGTAAAGCAGTTCTACAATACACCACCTAAACAGCACGTATTCTATCATTACTTCGAGTAAAGCAGTTCTAACAATACACCAAGTAAGCAGCATACAGTCTTATCATTGCTTGGAGTAAAGTTGTTATAACAATACACCAGCTGCACTGTATACAAATACTTTGACGTAAAAATATTCTAAAAGATACTAGGTAAACTTTAAAAACTTATATGCTATTTTGACGAAAAAAATTGTTTAAATAGTATACTACATAAACTGCATGCAATTTGATGTTATTTTGTATAAAAATAGTTCTAACAGTATTTTAGGTAAACAGGATACACTTTGATGTCATGTTTGTAAAAACAGATATATCAGTATACTTGGCAAACAGATAAGATTTCTTCGCATAAATTACCACTATGCCGAGTGTGTTGTTAACCAATTATGAATCTTTGCTAGAACTTGAGATATTAATTCTACAGAGCATACAAAAATCAACAACTAAAAAGTTAAGTACCAAAGTATGTACCTGGCCAAAACTTTAAGTAAATAAATAATGTCAAAGATTAACAAGTAAAGTATGTTAAAGGTTGTGCGTATCTCAAGTGATATGTTAAATATGTACATATTTTAAAAAATAGACGAAACATTTTACTATTTACATTAGGTGTTATCAAATAATTTAATTGAAGGTTTCACATTATGCCATCTAATTTTTAAAAATTTTAAACCGAAAGCCAACTAATATCTGTTAAACAATGAGTGTTTTAACGTGTTAAACTATGGTTTAAGAGATGATAAACTAGAAGCTGAACAGTATATAACTGATAGCTGTTAAACAATGGCTGTTTTAGCGTGTCAAACTATGGTTTAAGAGGTGATAAACTACGGGCTAAAGTGATGTTTTATATGTATAGTGAACTGGATATTACCAATTTCTTACTGTAAGCTACACAATAAGGAGTTTATAACCGGTATTAATATATGTTTTTATTAATAGGTAGACGGGTGTTGTATTTTGAACTCAAGAGTTGAACGATAACAGTTATGGTAACTGAATAAGATGTTGATAGTTTAAAACCATGAATTAAGTATGAAAAGTTCTCAAAAGCATGACTTTTAACTCATGAGTAAAACTCAACAAGTTGTAAACCAGAAGCTGAACTTAATCAACATGGAATCATGATCTAAGTGTGAATAGTTAATACAATATTTTAAGAGTTTTAACCAGAGTATTAAAACACGATTTATGCGTATCTTGATTGTTTTAAGTAATATATACGTGACGTGGAGGGAAAAATAACCTAACAGTTAATTATTAATTAATAATTATACGACACTGAACCAAAACATACACATGTTGGTAAACATTTTGAACTAACGCTAAAACTAAGGATACATACACACAAAGAAAGGGCAGATAAAATGCACTAACGTTGTTAAAAACTCTTTACTTCTGTTGTAGAATAAATAAGTTGGAAAACAACACAAAAACCAAGTTAGAAATTTAGACCTTGAGACATGCAAGCTTTCAATTTATATATGTGAGACATATATTGGGCGCAATTCCCAGAATCTGGTCTTGTAGTATAACGAGGTCACCTGACTACATACAATACAGTCTTACTTCTTGACAAGCACAGAAATGAAACGAAAGAAAATCCAAACTAGTGAACTCAGTGGCCTGTGACTAGTTTCAATAGCAATCTTGTTATCTAAATCACTTTCATTGTTATAGAATGTCGGTAAAACCTTTTCAAAATTATATTTATGTTTTTAAGATACTTAATAAAAATTAGGAGAATACGATTTGATTTAAAAAAAACTGGTAATTAGTGAGATACGTTTCCGTACAAAATTATGTTCTAGTATTTGTAAAGTCTGTTTCTCTTTAAAATACTGGTTTTTCTCCATCACGACCGTTACAGAGGATAATTTTGACATCATGTGGTATTGTCTTGGAAATCATGACAAAACACTCGTTTTCGTTCATTTAGTTTATTTCCTTCTTGATTAAGCATAAAGTCTACATTTTGGTTTACATTTGTGACAAATGTAAACACCGAACTTTTTCGTTTTCAGTCCAGATGACGGAAGATGAGGGATAAAATTACAAGAGAATGGGAACTGCTGGTAATTGTCGTGTCCATGGCTTTAAAGATGACATTAATGGTTAGCATATTTCAGGTGAGAACTCCAAAATGTCAATTAAACATGGAAAGCCTCTTGATTAATTGTAATAAAACAACCATCGATGACATTCGACTTTACTTTCACGAGCTGCAGGTGTCAATCAACAACGCAGAAGGTCCGCGAGAGATTGTAATAAAACACTCTCATGTTTTCTATCTATCCCCTATTTTCTCAATCTTCAACAGCACCTTAGAGACATTAAGAATAGTTGATAGCCAACTAGAGCATGTCGCTACGGGAACCTTTTTGTACTTGGAGCTTCGAATTTTAGACTTATCTTACAACAAGCTCAGATTCATTCCCTATGCTGTAAGCACGCTTCACTCCCTCCAAGTGCTAAATTTGGAGCATAATAACATAGTGTCAATGTGGACCGTCTATCATCGTTTGATTAATCTCCGTGAATTGAACCTGGCTTACAACCAAGTGAAGTCCATTGATTCAGAAAATGA
Source organism: Tachypleus tridentatus (assembly GCF_004210375.1). Lineage (NCBI taxonomy): Eukaryota > Metazoa > Arthropoda > Merostomata > Xiphosura > Limulidae > Tachypleus > Tachypleus tridentatus. The sequence continues at coordinate 34,726,563 of NC_134832.1, read as the reverse complement.
CAGCCAGCTTATATTACCTATTACTAACAGCTTGCAGATTCTAAACTTACGAGGAAACAACTTGACAGCAGTCCCTGACCAGTTGTTAAAAGAACCACTAACGAATCTTAAGTCACTGGATCTCAGCGAAAATCAACTGAGCATTTTTCCGAAGATGCATTTTACCTTACTGCCAAACTTACAAACTCTCGACTTGCATTCCAATCAACTAACAAAAATCCATCTGTTTTTTTTTGCTGTTTCACTGAAGCAACTGAATCTCACAGGTAAGAATTCTAGTCCGTCTGATAAACAATAGTACGTTGTACATATATTCTTCGAAACTTAACATAAATATAGTTTCACACACTACTAACATCCATCCACAATAATTTGGTGTTTATGATGTCCACAATAAGGCACATATAATCTGAAAATGTATTGTTAGGCGTAATAAAATAACATTATCGTAAGCAACAGTTAATGAAAAGCCATAGTGAATGGAACAAACCGTCAGAAGTCTCGATACTAGAGAAACTAGTTTCAAACGTTAGTGAGTCGTTTTCAGTCTTAACTTGCCTTCTAGTAGGAAAACTGGCCAACAAGATATACGTGACCTCGGAACTCTGAATTTCCAAAGGGGTCAGAAAGTTCCTTAGCCTAAAGTGAAGTTGGAAGGTGTTGAAATTAGGCTTTTGATAAGCAACTTTCAGCTGTTTTTCAACATAGTTATTCATTCTGTATCAAATTCAGTGTTAGGTGTATTGTTGATACCGACAAAGAAATAACGTGGTTTATATTTCTCATTTCTATTAATCGTGGATCAAGTTATGAATTAAAAAATTATATATAAAAAGTTTTAACCCAAACAAGTGTAGTAAAAACACAACTTTTTTTCATTTAATATTATTGAAGCACTTCGTTAAAGAACATAGTGTTTTAAAGCAACATGGAAACTGTCAGTTAATGGAAAACGACGGTGACAGCAATCTAACTTAAAATTACAAATGGAAGTGACAGATTACTGTTAACAATTTTATGATACAATAACTTGTTTGGACAGAAGGCACCTTTAAAGAATATTAGTGATAACCTTCAAATTCATACAGGGTGAAAACAAAGTAAACTTAATTGTTGTTTAACAATTTAGCTATGTATTTTATTTTTATCTACACTGTCTGAAGGTACGATGTTGGATCACGTCCGATTGATCGAAATACGCAGGTAGGAACCTAGCTGATATACATAAAAAGGCAAGGATACAAAAGTATCGAAGCCTTTCTCTCATTGTTTATGCTAACTTCTAATTTTTCTGAAAAATTCCACACTATTAAAACAAAAAACGTGTTTATAGAAGCTACACGCATACCCAAAGACTAAACCACATTTAAAGTTCAGAGTTCTGAATGTTTTAAAACTACGAAAATATTCAACGTCTTTTAGTATAAAGTATGGATTTGCACTTCCAAAATTTACGGATAGGGGAAGGTGAATGTACTGATACAAGTTAAATGCAAAATCTAACGTGAAAATAATACAAACTTCCATGTATAAAGATATTATATATATATACATGTATACAAACACAGCGAAGATTTTCCCGTCATTCTGGAAAATAAAAATAAAAACAATAACAAATCCCCTTAAAAACTTGTTTTACAACATAACAGTCACTCTTGAGAAAATTCTGGAAGGGACAATCACAAAATTCCAGAATTGAAGTCCTTATTAATAAAAAGTAATAATTCCGCAAAATTAAAGCCAAGGTCCTCTTAACATTTTTTTTTAAAGTAAAACGTATCAACATGATTAAATAATATATATATATAAAAGTTTCCGAAAATCTTTCTAATTTTAGTCATACTCATCATTGAAAAGTCTTATATTTTTTAAAATTATCGTTTAACATGAATTTATAGTCATAATATTTTATTGGAGTTTTATATCTTATGATGATCATACAGATAACCCTGTCTATTGTGACTGTGACGTAGCTGGGATTCTAGAATGGCTCAAGACAACTAATATAACAATTTTACTTCCAAAATGTTTTACACCTCCTCACATAAAAAGTAAAAAATTGTCTGAAGTCCAGCCTGATATCATATGTCCAAGCCGGTTTAACCATTCAACATCAAAGATTTTAAATTCTGTGACAGACAAATTAGGTCAGTATGAATTTTTGGCTTTAGGAAGTACAGCCAGCAGCATCTTTGCTTCATGGAAGGTTCTGCCCACCGATAAAACTAATCACAACTGGGGGCTCTTGTATAGGAAAGCACAAGGCAATCCTTACAAAATGACCTTAATTCCTCACCAGCAAAGTCATTATTACAATTCAGATGACAGACAGCGGGAAATAGTCTACACTGATGAAATTAAGAATCTTAGCCCAGACACTAATTACAGTATTTGTGTTGGAGTTATGGAAGAGGGCGAACTCCTAGTAGAGCCAAAGAAGTGTCAACGTGTCCAAACAAAACCCCTTCCCCTGTCTGCAAATGAAGTAACCCAAGATAACAATAAAAATGTTTTAGCAATAGACCAGAATCTGGACAACAAAGAGATTTTTATGACACTGGACATAACAACCAACACAGTAACAATCCGCTGGGAGTTAGCCAAACCCTCGCTATCAAGCCAGTTATTAAAGCATCAAGCAGTTAGTTGGGGAAGCAGTCATGAACTCCTCCAGTGGACGATCCGATTTCGAAGGTTTACCATTTCCAATTTCACTGAATTGAAGATCAGTAAACCTACATTCTTGAACTTGACAAAACTTGCCTATGAATACACAGTAAAGGACCTACAACCTTCTACTGGGTATGAAGTTTGTCTGGTTGGCATGGTTACAGATATTAGAAATAAATCTGACGAAAATTATTATATAGACTGCAGAGAGATCGAAACCAATGAAAAAAAATTGTTTCCTACGATAGAGGTTGCTGTGGCAACATCCGTGTCAACCTTCACAACCTTTGTGATCATAGTTATTGCATTTTTCTGTTGTCCAAAGTCTATTTTTCAGATGTCCAAAACCATTGAATTTCTAAAACGTAACAAGTCAGTAAAAACAAATCAAAATAAAAAGACATCAGTAGATGGGTGTGGAGAAGAAAGTGACAAGGTTAGATCACCCACATTCCTTTCAGAAGAAAGGAGTGAAGATACGAATGAGAAAGAAGCACACAGAAATACTGCCCAGCTCAATATTCCAGATGAGAGAGAAATGATTTCTCGCTGCGACGACGCAAGACCTACTCTTCCAATCCGATACATAAATACAAGACTTAGTATCAGAGAGCAAGGTATTCTAAGTAACTCAAATATTCTTGGAAGTTCTAGTTATAAGGCTACAGCTGGTGGAAGTTACACTGCAAACACAGACTGTCTCATCCCTCGACTACCTCCCGGAGGTAGCCAAAATTATTTTAGTCTCCAACATAAAAACTTCAATAAGGATTATTTTTCCACCAGAAATACCTCCAGTCGCTCTCTCCCTTACATTAATCCACAGGAAATAGAATACATTGGAGGACAAAAAGTCCAAGTTTTTGTGCAAGGAACGAGAACCCTACCAAGAAATACCCAAGCACAATCTAAAAGTCAAAGCATTCCATTTCACCCACGTTTTAGCCTGCCGAATAACTTCAAATCTCGAGAGCGTCATCTACCTCAACAGAGTAATCATACGCATGAGGATTCCTCCTACGATTCAGACAGCCAGTGTGATCGAAGTCTGGTAAGTGTTTCTACAGAAAAGTTATGGCATCGACCACCAAATTCTAACAATAACCCCATAAATTCTGTGAGCTGTAAGTCCAGCTCTATTCAGCGTGGTAGACCCTCTGTAGCCATTGCTCAGATTCATTCCAAACCATACTATATTGAGCACGTGTAACAGAAGTGCAACGTAGTGAAATCAACAAAAGGTGTTGTTTCTAAAATTATTGATAAACATCCAGCAGAAGGGACCTAATGTTTATCACTTAGAAATGGAAAGTCCTTATACTCAATTTATATGTGCAGTGCTTATTAGAAACTGCCTATACATAAATAGATTTAAGAGCGTTGTCCAGAATTGAATATATATATAGCATGTGTACTCATCATTTTTATCATTAAAGTATCTAAGTTTTAATATACTTTTTGTTGGAAAGTTTATTATCATCGGGCACTAAAAACATCAAAACAACTATAAACATAAGGATAATATTAAACACAAAACAAGAGGACAAAGATAATACTGAGCAAAATAATACAAGAACAATAATAAATACAACACGAAATATAACAAAGACATCACTAAGTCTAACATAAATATCAAGATAATGCTGAGAATAACAGACATGAGCACAAAACTGAATATAAGAAAAACATACTCAAGGGCAAAAACATTAAACATCACAATACTACTAAGAAAAACAAGAAGCTTGAATACAAAAAATAAAACAATTACAAGCAAAAGGAAACAGTGCCGGCATGGCCAGGTGGTTAAGGCGCTTGACTAATCACTTCACGGTTGTGGGATCGAATCCCCATCATACCATACATGTTCGTCCCTTCAACTGTGGGGGCGTTATAATGTGATGTTCAATAAAACTCCCGCTATTCGTTGGTAAAAAGAGAAGCCCAATAGTGGCGGTGGGTAGTGGTGACTTGCTGCATTCTCTCTAGTCTTACACTGCAAAATTAGGGATAACTAGCACAGACAGCTTTCGTGTAGCTTTGCGTGAAATTCAAATAAATAAGCATACAGAAAATAATGAATAACAACCACAAACGATAAGAACAAAATGAACCAAAACAATAAATATAAGAATAATACAGGGTGACTATAGACTCACTTCATGCATTCAACTCTATACAATTTTTAAACTGTGACATATATTTTAACAAATTTAATTGTACATATCCACAGGTTAATAGGAAACGTATCCACTGATCTGACGGCTGGGAATGATAACCACGCAATGTGACGTCACCTCTAACGTTATTTCTTCTGCATGCATGGCGTATTTTTTACGTGAAAACAATGTGCATTCAACAGTTTTTAAATATCTACCACAACTACATGTGTGTAATTCTTCCTTGAACCTTTCGCGAGAGGCTTGATACAATATACATGAGTTCGTATACACATTTGCATATGTTAAATGAAGGAACTTACACTGCATCACAAGTTATAGTATAAATACACTGCTGGCCAAAATCTTAAGGCCAATGAACATAAAGACAAAATATGCATTTTGCATTGTTATACTCAACCACTTATTTGAGTAGAGCTTCGAAAGACGAAAATAAGAAAAGGGAAGAAAAAAAAACCTTTTTTAGCATTTAATAAGGAAAATGTGAACACTGTGAAATTAGCCTAAATACTAGCTGGTCAAAAGTTTAAGACCATACTGAAACGAATCGTTAATCGATAAACACGTAAAAAAACTTAGTCATTTGTGTTCAAGCATTAGCATTGTCAGCATCTCCCACTGACATCTCCTGTGTTACATTGGGTATAAACATGGCAAATGATAAAAAGGTGATAGAATTTAAATGTAGCAGAATTGTCGAGCTGCAAGAGCAAAGTTTCTCTCAACGTGCTATCGCTGGTGAGATTGGGCGTAGTAAAACTGCTGTTGCAAATTTCTTAAAAGACCATGAGATATACAGAACGAGAATTTCAAGTAGTCGGCCCAAAAAAATTTCGCCAGCATTGAGCAGGAGGATTTGATGGATTGTCCGGCAAGACACCAGGCGATCGTCAAGAACAACAAGACGGCATCTACGAGAGAAAGGTTTTAAAAACAGTAAACGTCTTCAAAGGCCACGCCTTCACATCACAAAACAGTTCGGTTAAACTTGCTGTGAAGCACCAAACATGGGACGTAGAAAAGTGGAGGAAGATTTTGTTCTATGATGAGAAAAAATTTAACCTGGATGGTCCAGATGGCTTCCAACGTTACTGGCACGATAAGGATATCCCAATGGAGACATTTTCTACACGACACAGTGGAGAAGGTTCCATCATGATCTGGAGTGCTTTCTCCTTCCATGGAACAATGGAGCTTCAGGTTATACAAGGGCGTCAAACAGCAGCTGGCTACATTGGTATGTTAGAGAGAGCATCCTTACTGACTGAAGGTCCTCGCTTGTGCGGAAATGACTGGATCTTTCGGCAGGACAACGCTGCAATCCACAATGTCTGCAGGACAAAGAACTTTTACATGGCAAATAACGTGATTCTTTTGGACCATCCAGCGTGTTCGCGCGAACTGAACCCCATTGAAAATGTTTGTGGGTGGATGGCAAGGGAAGTCTATAGAAATGAACGTCAATTCCAAACAGTGCATGATCTTCGTTAAACCATCTTCACCACTTGGAATAACATTCCAGCCAGCCTTCTGGAAACGCTTATATCGACCATGCCAAAGCAAATGTTTGCAGTTATTCGCAATGACGGCCGTGACTGAGACCTCTTGTTGGGCATTTTCTACCCTGTTTAGGACTTCTTTTTGGTATGGTCTTAATCTTTTGACAAGGTAGTATTTAGACAAATTTCATAGTGTTCACATTTTCCCTATTGAGTGCTAAAAACGTTTTTTATTTTTATTTTCCCTTTTCTTATTTTCATCTTTCAAAGCTCTCCTCAAATAAGAGGTTGAGTCTAACAACGCAAAATTAATATTTTTTCTTCATGTTCATTGGCCTTATGATTTTGGCCAACAGTGTATACTATAACTTGTGATGTAGCGTAAGTAGACTTTCAATTAAGATCGCAAGTGTTTTGTACAAAAAAAAAATCAATTTTTAATAGATTACTTTTACTAAAGATTTTTTTAAATACCTTGTCTGTTTCGTAACAAGTTTGAGTGTGAAGTGATTTTCGAGTTATGATTAAAACCTTTTTTCATTCTAAAAATCTCAAATATTATTTGTATAATTTCTAAATCATCTTAAATACATTTTTAATGTTTTTGGGTAAGACTTTATACACTGTCTCTTATTTTCTCCACCATATCTATATGGGGTCTGTCAATTTCACTGGCCTCGTAATCACCATAATTGATTGGAAAACGAATATAAATAATATTTATTGCGTTGTAGAATTACTGTTTGTTTCTGTGAATTTCGCGCAAAGCTACTCGAGAGCTATCTGAGCTAGCCGTCCCTAATTTAGCAGTGTAAGGCTAGAGAGAAGGTAGCTAGTCATCACCACCAACTGCCAACTCTTGGGCTACTCTTTTCCAACGAATAGTGGAATTGACCATAATATTATAACGCCCTCACGGCTGAAAGGGCGAGCATGTTTGGTGCGATGGAGAATCAAAGTGCAAACTACAGAAAAGTTCTAAACAATGGATGGGAAGAGGAAATTTGTGGGAGTCTGTATACAAACTCTGTAAGAAGTGCAGAAAGCTTTTGTGCTGAGCCAAAACTACAGAAGGTGATTAGGGTCCAAGCATCTTCAAGACAGAAGTCCTGACAGAACCACAGACCAGAGACTACTGGTCTGGATCAAATAAGGGCACAATAGATCTTCAGCATAGAATATTGATCCACTCCCTAAGAGGTGGAAGAAAGGACACGGAAGATGTCGCTGTTTTATGTGAGAAATAAAAGTAAGCTTACAGTGATAAATAAACCTCAGGGACTATGGGAAAAACAACACTACTGAGATGGAGTTCTGGATCAAGGTGTAAACCCTATTCGTTGCAAAAGTGCATGCAAATGGTTTTAGAAAAAGAAGAGGCTAAACCATTTGACATGGTCCACTTTAACAAGTGACTGAGAGCAGTATGAAGCTGCCTTTTAATTAATCTCATGTCTAAAGACCTACACGAGATGTAGAATTCATCGACATAGAGGGCATTTGCAACAGTAGGAGAAAGTTGCCGAGTAATAGCATTGATTTTCGCACTAAACAGCATGACACTCAAGGCACTACCCTAAAAGGACGCCAAAGTGGGAAAGTGGGTAAATGGCTACGCAACCAATATGAGTGGAAATCCTTCAAAATGCTGTACTTCCACTTGTGTTGTAAGCCTTCTTAAGATAGAAGAAAATGGAGACAAAATGTTCTATCTTAAGGAAGACTTCCCTGATCAAGGTTTTAAGTCAAATCAGGTGGTATAGAGTGGAGCACTGTAAATGGAACCAATTATGGATGAACAAGAGGAAGTTGTTTGATTCAAGAAACCAAATAAGACGAGTATTAACCATCCTCTTCAAAACCGTGAAGTGACAGCTTGTCAAAGCAATTGGACAATAATTAAAAAGAGTCTTGAGATAATTCCCAAGTTTACCAAAAGGTAAGATAAAAGTATGGTGTCAAACATCAGGAAAAATATTCTCCTGTTAGATATGATTAAAGATAACCAGAAGAGGAACAAGAAAGGTGGGAGAGAGATGGTGCAGTATCTCACAGTAAAATGTATCACATCGAATAACGTACTGTTAGACCAATGAAGAACAAGCTTGAGTTACATCAGTGTAAGAGGGCAATTACACCCATAAAGACGATCGGCCCGAAAGGAAAGAGAAGTCTGCAGAAGAAACAGAAGAGCTGGAAAGATGAGAAAAGCTCTTTCTGAGAGTATAGGTGGTGCTCTGTAGATAAGCAACATTCTGGTCATTGGAGAAAAAGATTGAAAAGAGACGAGAGCATACCTCTTATTGACTGTTTGAATCTTATCCCACATGATTTTGGAACTCATGGTAGAAGAGATGATAGTTATAAACTTAATCCAAGATCCTTTTGGCTTTGATGTCTGACATGTTATGTTATGTATAGACTTGAAAACAATGCAGATGTAGTGGTATACCTGCAAAAGGTATCTCTGGCTTGTTTCTGAACCTTCTGTACCTGCTGGCAGCTGGAGGCCATCATGGACAGTGAGAACATCTCCGGTTTTGGGTATAGAACGAATAGCTGCTTGAACCAGTAATAAAGAGAGACAGGTTGTGATCCAAGAGCATACACTGCACAGAATGACCTTTCCATCAATATCAGCACAACTCAAAGATGAAAAGGGAGATGGTAACTGTTCTATAAGAGCTTCAAGATATGATCGATTGTAAGTATCTCCAAAAGACAGGTAGAGTGAAGAAACAGTATTGGTATGACTGAAGGAGATACAGATGGTTACAGCCTCCAAAGGAGAACCAAGTGGCACAGACAAGGTGAGTATGTGCTGGTCAACCATCAGTGCCACCTCTTCATGAACTCGCCCATCACACAACCTCTTATTCCAGTATAAGGTAACCTACCACAAGATGACAGGTTTCATGAATGTTTCCTGTAAAAGATGATACATAGGATGATAAGAATCGATTAAGGTCTTAATGTATCTAAATCAGTACAAAATCTTCGACAATTTCAGTGCACCAAAGTGGTCATTTTTATTACGGTGGAGGAGAACTTCTTGAATAATCCTCCTGTTTACGACTACGCCATTTTTCTTTATTAGAAGGAGATCTGTCGACCTCCATGGATTCTGTCCTGAGTCAAGTGGGCAGATATTTGTCAGTAGAAGTAGATCCCCGTGACTGAGGATGTGAATGAAAGAGTAATCGTTCTACATCTCGAGGATGAAGAAGATGGACTCAAACAGATAATGTAAAGAGACAGACCTGGGTAGTCAATGATGAGGACAGAAGTAGACGTACACTCTTCAATCCTAGCATCCACAGAGGGCAAAATACTTTTCAAATAGTGTGAGAAAGACTTTGAAGAAAACACAGAAAGGTTAATCTGCACTTACACTGTGGCAGTGGAGAGTTGTGCAGTGGCGTATGTTTGAGATAAAGTAGGGGACAAAACGTCCGAGTCTCTGGACAAGAAACATTGTAAATAGTTTTTAAATGCTGTCCCTACACCTCTTTATAGCAAGAATGATAGTAAGAGGGGGTGGAAACCACCACAATTAACACAGTGAGTGCTCAGTTCGCACTCATAGGTATTATGGGTTTTGTCACCACAATGGCACACGTTACAGAACTACGACATGATGCCTTTGAATGATCGAACTGCTGATACTGGAAATATCTGAGAGGACTGGGAATATATGGCCGTGTGTTACAGTTCAGATAACCTTCCTTGACGAGAACGATTCAGTGCCCACTGACTCCACTCAACATGGAGTCCTACATGGATACACACTACAATGCTAAACAAGAACATTACAGCACCACTATGGCTTTGTGAGTACTATACTCAAACACCAGCATCAGACAAAATGTCTACAATACCACTTTAGAACGCCCAGCACTGGTACTTATGGGTGCTGTAGCATCCCTGGTTCCGATACCTTTGGAATAAACAATATAATAATACTACACATAATAAGTAAAAATAAGGGTAATATTGAGAATAATAACAAACATAAAACCAAAACTGAACTAACAACAACATTAAAAACTAGCTGGAGTACACGTCCTTTGGACTGAAGTAATGTAAATTCATTATTAATGAAAGTTTATCTTAGGACACGAAAAGTTGCCTCCTTTATTTATAATTGTAAAAAAACAACAAAAAACAAACAAACTGCAAAACACAAAATGTGAAACCAAATATTTGCACTTATTTCCAAATCGACAGAACAAATCTTCATACCAAATTTGGTGAAGATCTCTCATCAGGGAGTGAAGTAATGGTTTAAAAAAATGCAAAAACGCCCGTAAAAGGCGCAAAACTGAAAATTTGTATGTATTTCTCCATGGACCCAATAACTCTATATATCAAATTTGGTTAAGATCCATCCACACATTTCGAAGTAATTACATGGGTATACAACAGACAGTACTATTACATTTACTTAGCTGGCGAAGCATTATGAGCCAACAGACATTACATGCCGTATTTCCTGGCAACATTAACAAGAAAGTAATCATAATCCGAAACTGACATATTTTCACTAGCCAAAAGTTAAAAAACGGCTTTTTTCGACAGAAAGGTGACAGAAGAAACTGGAATCACAATTATCTCACGTATACATAAAGTCTTCCAGTGCAATCCAGATGGGTTTTGGTGCCTTTGGTCTGTTAAAACGTAATCTTCAAGCTGGCATTCATGTACAATAGTTTTTCTGTGGAGAGTATTCAATATGTAGTACAAGTTCGACCTCGCTATCTTTCACTTATATTTGTTACATTGTACATTATGATATCGAGCGACAGTACATAACCAGGGGCTTTAGACTGAACATAACTTTAAAACAGAAGAAATAATTTCAAGGGCTGCATAACGCTTGAACATCATTCTAACAAAGTGCAATTGAACTCATCTTGTGCCATTGTAATATATGTCTACAGAAAACCAACATAAGCTACATTCAGACAATTACAAAACAAAAGTAAGGTAATTTATGTGTTATAACATTTTCGATTTTTATGATGAAAGATATACCTTTCATAAGTTGCCCGTAAGTCTTACTTTTTAAAAAGATTCTTCGACAAAAACAATTAATTACTTACAAATAATTGTTATCATAACCCTAACCAATTACTTTTTAATGGCTCAGTTCGGGGTTGCAGTACAAACAGGGCAAAAGAGTGTTCTAATTCTATTTTGTTTATAGTACAAAGATGTCAACGAGAACCTATAAATATTTAATGGCAGCACTGTTAACTGAACAAATCGGATTTTTAGTTATTAGTCTATAAAATTATTTCAACTTGTTTTACATAAGCCTCCCCACCAGTGGCACAGTGGACTCACACCGCTACGAACCGGATTTCGATACCCGTTGCGAGAAGAGCACATATAGCCCATTCTGTAGTTTTGTGTTTACTTCTAAACAATCAATATTACATAAGAGATTTTATCTCGTTTGATAAGGCGTTACATACATACAGACTTGATTGTATAAATATTCTAAACACATTTTTCACGTAATGTGACACAATGGGTAGAGTAATTTGGCATGTTAAAAAAAAGAAGAGATATTGTCCTTATTGTTAAACAATCACAAAAACACACTACATACAAATCTGCCTTTACAACACTTATTATTTTGATTCGTTGAAAAAACAACAACACGAAAGATATATATATATATATATGTATATACACACGCATACAAATATATACTTAATCTAAAACTTGGTCACACCGATAACAACTTCTTTTGAAACCATGCAAGTAGGACGCTAGAATTAAAAGTTATTGCGTTGGATTGATTATATCACTAAATTATAGTTTCCACTCGACTTATCATGCTATTTTATTGGTAGCGACTAGTACACAATCATTAAGTTTTTTCAGGTTAACAGGAATTGTTTGAACACTAAACTCATTAACAAGTCTATACAAATATATTTTAGCACTTCAAATTAAAATATTTATTTTGCATAATACTGGAAGAACTCTAAACAAAATGATTAAAAACAATTTCGCTATACTTTACGCAGATTCTTGTGTTACATATATGCAACATTACTATTTAACTCCAATTACTGACATAACTCGCGCACGCACATTACATGTCATTTCTAAGATGTGGTTTAAAACATAGGATAAAGTATGCTATGACTTTGTTATTTTTACACATACTAGGAATTAATCAAAACTCATAATATCCTCAATACCATGGGCGTTTTAAATGTTCATACACACGAAAGGTTATTTTATATAAATGCTCTTTATGCTTCAATGTCCAAGCCGTCCAGTTGCATCAAATATCTTAACGCAAGTTTTCTTTGTTTGGATGTGCGCGCAAAGTTACAAGAAGGCTATCTGTGTTAGCTCTCCATAATTTTGAACCGATAGATTAGCGGAAGTAACACTCACCACCATTTCTTTGGTGCGTTTGCCAAATAAAGCACCTATGGACCCAAAGTTGGGAAACAAAATGCAGCCATTCGATTTCACATTTGTATGTTAACTACACCCGGTTTTTAATGCAAGGAAAGAGTTCTATTTTAGTTTTGCTTTGTGGATGACGTCACGACAAACAGTCTAGATAGTACTGTGTTATTTCAGGAATATTACAAAACTAAAAAACATTAAGGAAGAGATTTGGATCTCAACCTTCAACATTTTTGGATGCAGGTATACATAAATTTATTTCAGTTTCAAAATTAAATTAAACGAAAATCCACACGTTCAGCAGCTTGCGTAACTTAAAATCTTTCATGACCAGGCTTAACACCTAGTGAAACTTTTAAAGCAACAATAAAGAAAATCCGTAGCGAACACGAGAGTTTTATCTTATATATGAATGAAAAACAAACAACCAGTTTTTGTAGAACTAATTGACTGCATCTACACGTTTGGGATTGAAATCCGGTCGGTTTTCACTCCTTCAAAAAGAAATGAATGAAAGAACGTTTTAAACTTGCTCTTATGTTTATGAACATAAAACATTTTACTACATTACAGTTAAGTATAATAATGTTATCCATCAGAAGAAAGATGTACTTAAATTCAAAATATGGAAAGTCGAAACACATTTTATGTAATGTTGTGAGCACGTCACAAATATTCTATATCATTTTGATAACCATTTAAAAGCAGAGCGTATGCGCAGGTTATGTCAGACACAAGCAATGCTATTTTATTACCTGTTACCCTCTTTCAACACCCACTTCTTAATGTCCTTCCACACTGTTTCACGTTACTACTTAACTTAAGAACACTGACCGCAGAAATGTTTTATCGGATGTAAGGTCACGGGTTAAACTAGGAAGTGGGAATAACTAAAAAAAAAGGATCTTCATATCAACATTATGGTGTTTGTTGTCATATCAACTTAATCTGAGTTTATGTATTATTGCAAATAAATACTGCTACTAAAGCCATGTAGAAGGATAAATCAAAATATCGCTTTAAGCACTTACGACAATAAACTGTATTAAATATCAAACTGATAAAAAAAGAACTTACGAGCCTCATTTACTTAATTGAAAATCATAACAAAATGGAAACATTTTGTAACACACTTATACGGAATGGTTTATTTATGTTTAATTCTATGAAAAAAAGAAATCACAATAAGAAGAAAATAATGGTAAATGTTCTCAATAATAATAAAAATGCAATAGTTGTTACCAAAATTTCTAATTTTTTATTTATTAGTATTTCGAGGCACTAGATGGAGCAACAATCACTTTTGTTTCTTTTAACCATCAAATAAGGGCAAAACTCGTTTTTACAATGTAATAAACATTTGAGCTACAACGTTCCTGGTAGTATTATCAATTTCGCAATACTGCTAAACTTACGTAATACCACCACAATTCGTTACATCACTAAGATACTTAATTTGGATCTACTGGTGATTGTTTATGAAGAAAGAGTTTAAAAGTCTTGATTTTTTTCCCTACAGCCAATATACGAATTACGATAAATAACGAGCGATTTCTTTGTAAATTACACATATAGATTCTATTTCATGAAATAGATTGACAGGGAAGTTTGACTGGTTTAGATTGAATACACTATTGTCCAATCATTATTTGATTCAGTAGTCCGTAATTTCAAATGACATATTTTTAGCAACAATTTATCTGGGTATTGTATATTATATCATATAGGATAGAAAAATACTGTTTCCTTTAAGTGAGGTAGGTCCACATATTGCATTATATTGAGTAGTTTTATGTTTTCCCTGTTATTTTCACTGATGAAAATCAAACAACAGGAAAAACAAATTATCGCTTGCTACTGAACCTGAAAAAAAAAAAAAAGAGAGAGAGAGAGGGAGAGAAGGATCTGAACAAGATAGTGATGGAAGTGGATATATCACTTGATCAGCAAATGATCGAATTACAAACTAAGCTATCTCGACTTCACATTGAGAATAACATCTCCGAATTATCTACTGAAAGCTTGGTGTTTAAATATACTTCAGTTTTCATCATTATACTTTTAGTTAACTTTAGACAACTACTTTTATGGCTATTTAACAATATAGTAATATTTTACGACTGAAAATTCTGGTTCTATTTGTTTTTCTAGTGAGGAAGCCAATAATGTGGGGATTATATGCTCCATGTAAAGTTGAAATGGCTTAGTCTGCTATGTGATCATTAGCCGATCAACTGATACGTCCACTTACAATCCTATCTTGTTTGTTCATTCCTCAAATTCGGTAGTCAGCCCTGCATAGTTTCTATTTAACGATTTTTTCCTTACTTTTCATAAGATGGCTTACGTGAATGACTAAATTATAAGTAGATTTTAAGCTCTAAAGCTTTATAATGTTTGCAGAAAGTAATATTAAGATAGGTAGTCACAGATCGTGAAGACTGTTTTTCTCTATCAGATAGTAAAATTATAGATACTGTTAGAACTAGGTAGACGCCAGGTCTGTTAAACATCATGAACAAAAAATATGAAATTTCGGTTTTATTTATTTGCCGGTTTTCGAATTTGGAATACTATGGATAGCTGATAAGCGGTATATACAGCAGAAATAGAGCAACTACGCCAGGTAATTCTTCATATCTAGCTTCTGATGATCTGTAAAGAAGCAAATATAGATGACTTTTGTATTGCTTTGATACGGGAGTCCGTGCTATGTCTACACAGAGACTGCTAGCGCACTCTTCGAAATATGATGATCGAAATAGCTTATTTCGTATACAAAACTACACAGAGAGCTATAGAGGTAATTAGTGGGACTAAGTGCGATACTGGTAGTAGTATTTTTGTTTAGAGATTTTTTTGTGTGACTTGTATCTTTGTTACAAAATTCTGCGTAAAGGTACATATGAGCTACCTGCTTATACCCATTCCTGATTTTGAACTAGAAGAACCAGGGATACTGTAGCTAGTTACCAATTGCTAACTCTTCGGCGATTCTTGTTACATCGAATAATCGTTCCTGTACCACACTCACAGAACATTTTTAACGGCAAAGAATCACAAACCACAAACAATTGGATTTACTGTCTAGGAACACTAATCGTCATGCCACGTTTGGTGTCATTTACGTAGGAACCTTGTAATCAACAAAGGTATAGACCCTCTAGCAACATGGCGAATAAACAGTTCAGAAAAAAATACGTTTAAAATGCCAGTGAGGTCTAGATCTCATCTTAGGTTAAAGTTAGTTACCTAAATTCCAATATATGTCTTTTGTATATTTATAAACAGTTGTTTTTGATATAAATTTTATGCAATTCTTAACGCACAAATATTTCTTCGTTTTGTGATTTGTGATGTCATAACAGATGTGTACATACATATATATACACACGCTATTTTTATACAAAACGACGTAACAACAGGTATTTTCGTATAATTTGTTAAATTCTAAGGGAACTGTTGGGTGAACAAAACTAGTTTTAAATTATTGTTATATTTTGTCAAAGTCTGAGAGAAAACACACGACTTATGATAGCGTTGTTAAATAAAAAATACGAAACATTTTCGAACATAATAAAAATTCAAAACAATAATGCTACATGTGTGTTATTAAATACAAAGTAACACAAAGAGCTATTTATACTCCGCCTACTGTAGGTATCAATACCCGATTTTTAGTGTTATAAGCTCACGGAATTATCGCACAGTCACATGGAGGCAATATTAATAATAAAGTAAAAAGTTGAAACGGCATCAGCACCACAATAAAAATTCCAAACAACTCCAGTAACAAGAAATAAAATTTGAAACACTACCCAAAACACATTAAAAACTGATTTAAACATCAAAATAGGGATACAAGTATTTAAGGATTATTAAAAACAGTCAAACTGCAAGTGTTAGCAATGCAAAAAAATTGTAGAAGTATCAGGAACAACAAGGAAAACATGAAGAAGAACAATAAATATTTAAACAAGTGTCGCTAAGACATGAAACATTTCAAATATTATAATTAAGCAGAAACATTTTGAAACGTTATTAACAACACAGTACCAATTTCACATTTTATCGATAACACAGTAAACACATTATAGATAACACTTGTAAATTGCAAGTATATATCATATATTGACACAATTTATAGCAACACTATAGACTCATGAAACTTAAAAACACAGTGAATATGAAGTACTATGAGAATTAATAAAACATTTTATACAATATCGGTAGACCATTAAGTCTGTCACAAAATAAAAAAATATTGGCAACTATATTTAAAAAGTATTAGTAGCAGGATAAAACCAGCATGAGTAATCTACCTTTATCATCTTTTATTTAAAAAGTATTAGTGGCAGGATAAAACCAGCATGAGTAATCTACCTTTATCATCTTTTATTTAAAAAGTATTAGTGGCAGGATAAAACCAGCATGAGTAATCTACCTTTATCATCTTTTATTTAAAAAGTATTAGTGGCAGGATAAAACCAGCACGAGTAATCTACCTTTATCATCTTTTATTTAAAAAGTATTAATGGCAGGATAAAACCAGCATGAGTAATCTACCTTTATCATCTTTTATTTAAAAAGTATTAGTGGCAGGATAAAACCAGCATGAGTAATCTACCTTTATTATCTTTTATTTAAAAAGTATTAGTGGCAGGATAAAACCAGCACGAGTAATCTACCTTTATCATCTTTTATTTAAAAAGTATTAATGGCAGGATAAAACCAGCATGAGTAATCTACCTTTATCAACTTTTATTTAAAAAGTATTAGTGGCAGGATAAAACCAGCACGAGTAATCTACCTTTACCATCTTTTATTTAAAAAGTATTAGTGGCAGGATAAAACCAGCACGAGTAATCTACCTTTATCATCTTTTATTTAAAAAGTATTAGTGGCAGGATAAAACCAGCACGAGTAATCTACCTTTATCATCTTTTATTTAAAAAGTATTAGTGGCAGGATAAAACCAGCATGAGTAATCTACCTTTATCATCTTTTATTTAAAAAGTATTAGTGGCAGGATAAAACCAGCACGAGTAATCTACCTTTATCATCTTTTATTTAAAAAGTATTAATGGCAGGATAAAACCAGCATGAGTAATCTACCTTTATCATCTTTTATTTAAAAAGTATTAGTGGCAGGATAAAACCAGCATGAGTAATCTACCTTTATTATCTTTTATTTAAAAAGTATTAGTAGCAGGATAAAACCAGCATGAGTAATCTACCTTTATCATCTTTTATTTAAAAAGTATTAGTAGCAAGATAAAACCAGCACGAGTAATCTACCTTTACCATCTTTTATTTAAAAAGTATTAGTAGCAGGATAAAACCAGCACGAGTAATCTACCTTTACCATCTTTTATTTAAAAAGTATTAGTAGCAGGATAAAACCAGCATGAGTAATCTACCTCTATCATCTTTTATTTAAAAAGTATTAGTAGCAAGATAAAACCAGCATGAGTAATCTACCTTTATCATCTTTTATTTAAAAAGTATTAGTAGCAGGATAAAACCAGCATGAGTAATCTACCTTTATCATCTTTTATTTAAAAAGTATTAGTAGCAAGATAAAACCAGCATGAGTAATCTACCTTTATCATCTTTTATTTAAAAAGTATTAGTAGCAGGATAAAACCAGCATGAGTAATCTACCTTTATTATCTTTTATTTAAAAAGTATTAGTAGCAGGATAAAACCAGCATGAGTAATCTACCTTTATCATCTTTTATTTAAAAAGTATTAGTAGCAGGATAAAACCAGCATGAGTAATCTACCTTTATTATCTTTTATTTAAAATGTATTAGTAGCAGGATAAAACCAGCATGAGTAATCTACCTTTATCATCTTTTTTAAAACTAATATTTTTTTTGTGGCAAAACTACTAAAGCTACCAGCTGCCATTCCTAAATCTGAACTGCAGACCAGAAGAAAATCTACGAACGATTAACACTCACCAACTCTTGAGCTATTATTTACCAATGATTAGCAGGATTGTACATTATAACATCTTTTTTTCCTTCCTGGTTAAAAATGTGACCATGTTTGGCGCTGGGTTTTGACCCCGCGATCCGCTGATTGTAAGAGATAAGCACCTTAACTACCACAAATTATTTAGTGAAAAAAACAAACAAACAAAAAACAAACGATTACTAATTAAGTTTTAAATTATAAAGATCTTCTATAGCAGCAATAAATACATTTCAATAAAAGTAGGAGTTCATTAAGCAGACCTTTTAAACATTCAATTATCTGTCTCTAACAAAGGAAGTACAAGAAACATAAGCTGCGGCTATCAGGGATTTAAATATTCACCCGAATTCAAAAGAGAGAATAGAAATATGAAGATATTATGACAACGAAACGTTAGTTTTGTTTATTAAACTATGTCATACAAAAAAAATGGTTTCTTTATTTAGAAAGAACGAGGCTGAGAAACTGGTTTCTCTTTGTCTTATCACTTAGATCTTGGAAGTTGTACAGAATTAAATGTAAAATTCTTGAGAATATCTTTAAAAATACTGTTTACTGAACGAAAACATCATGTTATCGTATGATCAATGGTTCCTACCAAGTTATTCTATCAGACAGCATAATACATTTAACAATAAAACAGCTGAGATAGACATATTAAAAGCATAATGCAGTTTGAATAGAACTGGTTTGTAATGAAAGTACCTAATGCTATCTATTCTTCATTTTTTTAACACAAGCTCTGAATGCAAAACTGTAGAAACGAGTTGCATGTTCAACTACAAAAATGCTTTCATTTACAGCAGTTTAAAATATGTATCGAGATGCAACTTATCACTGATTTTTGAGGAAATCATGAAGTTTTAATATCTTGAAAAATTGTATTAATGCTTAAAGAAATTATACTGCTGTTTCATTAAATCTATACAGCTTTAACAGTGATTCTTCTACCGCCATAAATAAAAGGTTGATTTGAAATATCTTTATCGATACAATTTGTATAAAATGTCTCTTTTCCTATTTGACGTTTACTTCACTTGTCTGTGTAATAAATGTGTGATAACTACGCATGCATTATTAATTTTATACTTCCTTTATTATGCACAAAGATAATAACTTTTCATATTAAAACGGAAAGCAATGAGTGGTGCTTAAATTCAATATCTCTTTCTTAAATGTGAATTCAGCCCCTTATAAAGAAATCAGACAGGTGACAAAAAGTGCCCACAGTAGTAAAAATATATTCTGGTTTATGTTACTAACAACATCTGTATCTATAGCCTTGGAAAATGGGCGTAGCAAAAGGCCACGATTGAATATTATCTGTGTGGGTTCTATTCATAGTTATCTTAACGTGTGATTTAAGATAGAGATTTTAATTTGTAACCATTGTTTAATCCACTACATTAGAGTAAAATAATAGGAAAACTTTTGACACGTGGTCTCCCTGCTTGAGTTTCGTCCCTACTTGTACGATAGACACACTAAGTGATTTAGTGTTACATACAGAATAAGGATGATGCAGATATTTGCTACACAAGTAGAAACATATTAAAAAATTGTATTAGAACTAGTGTATCAAAAATTGAGGAAACAAGGTAAGGATGGGTATTTTTGAAAATGTTCTTCCATTTCTTCCTGACCTTTTTCGCACAAGATGACATCATTTTATGTATCAATCAATCATCTGTGCTGATATCATGTATGCATACCATCAGTGTGTGTACCATAATATCACAGCATGTGCAAATAATGCTGTATGTGTTACTTTGTGAGTGTGCACATGTGCTCTACATGTGATGGCACACACCATAGTGTGGAATGTCACGTGGGTGAAGTAGTGTGGGTCTTAGTTGTGTGCATATATTAAGGGTTGATAAATTAGTTAACTAATCAACTACTTCATGCTAGCACTAGTACATGAACCCTATACTATTTTTCTATTTGATACATTTATAACTATGATGAGTCTTATTGTATCTACTCTGCTGGCTTTCTCATGTTTGTTTGTTTGATTTTGAATTTTGCACAAAGCTACTTGAGGGTTAGCTGCGCTAGCCATCCCTAATTTAGCAGTGTAAGACAAGAGGGAAAGCAGCTAGTCATCAACACCCACCGCCAGCTCTTGCCCTACTCTTTTACCAACAAACAGTGGGATTGACCGTCACATTATAATGCCCCACAGTTAGCATGTTTGGTGTGACGGGATTTGAACCTGCAATCCTCAGATTACGAGAAGAGTGCCTTAACCACCTGGCCATGCTGGGCCACTTTCTCATATGGTTCTATGATTTGTAATTTTATATGTGGTTTGAAGATTTATTATTTGGTTGTTAAAGGACAATGTGTATTGCATGTATTGTGTATCCGCTCTATTCATATATAAGTTATGATTAATCCTGTGCTTACAGATGGGTCAAAGTGCACATGCTACAAATTTTTACAAAATTAACATTCACAATTTTTTTAAACAACTTTATTTATCACCAAGCAATCTTGTGACTTTCTCAGCATCTCCAGCTGTTATAACACAAACATTCTTTGAATAAGCTTGTTCTACATTTTCCACAAATAAAGTTTAAACCAACCACAAAACCATTTACCAATTCAACAAGACAGCTCGCGTTCAACTAATTTATAATAATTATCTGGCTTATCAGAAAGATAACTAATGACTATCACTGTATCCGAGATAATAAAGTGGCTCAAATGTTTACAATAACTTATCAGTCAAATACAACATCTTATGATAGCAGAAATTCTGACTGTGAGTTGTTTGATTTTAAAGTGGGTATAATGTAGTACTGCCTAAAATACATAGTACCATAACTGACAACTTTACATATATTTGGTTCATGGTTATAATGTGATGGTGCTATGGACCACAACTTTAGACATATTTAGTTTATGTCAAATTCTCCTTCATTTTAAAGCGTAATGTTGGCTATGTAGACCTATGGTCGAAGGATATTCCCAGATCTAAATTCTGAACGATACAGAGCCAGAAGACATCCTTTTGAGAAAAGCTCTCAAAGGAAGTGGAAAACTCGTATAAGACACCGTTCAGGGCAGCACCAATCTCAAAAACTATACCCCAGACCAATTAGGAATAACGCCCTAAAATGTCATTACAATGAAGATGGACATATCTTGTGAGGCTGTTAACAAGATCACAAACATGAATTTCAAGTTCAAAAAAGTTCACAAACCTAAAAACCAACAAATGTTTTCCTGTCTATGTGGAGAAAGTAATCCCAAGGAAAGTAATAACCTAAAAATCGTTCATAAAAAGTGCGTATAACCTTCAGTATTACCTGTAACCAATTTTGAAAAAACAACAACAACAAAAAAAACCTTATGAAGGGAGAATAATACTTCCGATTTTTTGGTTTCCATAAGAAAAATAAAATGAATACAAGAAGACAGTTTGTGTCTGAAACCTTACACAGATTAATTAACATTTCTGCATTTTTCTTTAACGAAACATTTTAAATTTTATATTGCTGTAAATTTTAGTTAGTCTTAGTATTACAGTGTGATATTTGTAAAACTAAACCTTTAGCAACAAAATGTTGATGATGATACATTACCAATTACCACCAGATGACGGAATTAGTTAGTTAGTTATCACCATTAGATTCCATCTAGGAAAATAGGGCCACAATCGCTTGAGGATTCTTCAACAAGTATTTAAGTGAGTAGGTTGTTAGCCCACTGCACCAAGCCGTCCCTAATTGAGCAGTGTAAGGCTAGAGGGAAGGCAGCTAGTCATCACCACCCACCGCCAACTCTTGGGCTACTCTTTTACCAACGAATAGTGGGATTGACCGTCACATTATAACGCCCCCCACGGCTGGGAGGGCGAGCATGTTTGGCGCGACGAAGATTCGAACCCACGACCCTCGGATTACGAATCGCACGCCTTACGCGCTTGGCCATGCCAGGCCGTAGATGACGGAATATGTTAAAATATCTTGAGCTACAGTTACGACAGAAAGTGTTCGTACCCCTGCGTCATGAGTAGTTTTTTCCTCATAACTTAAAAAGTATCACGATTAGGATAATGAAAGTAGAGTATATTATAAATATGGTGAAGGCTGCCTACACCAGAAGAGCTGAAGGAACCCAATAGCATGATCGAGCCACCTCCGTGTTTAACTGTAGGGACGGTGTTCTTTGGAAGATTTCGTTCCCCCTTCTTACGGAAAATATAGCGAACATCATTGTGGCCGAAAAGCTCAATTTTAGTCTCGTCTGACCAAAGAATACTCTTCCAATAGGTAAAGGGTTTATCTACATGCTTTCTTGCATACCTCAATCGTGCTTCTAAATAAACAGGCTTTAAATATGGAGTTATACGAGGACGGCATGATTTGAACCCAGAAGAGCGTAACATGTTCGTAACTATAGAGGTGCTTACTTCAACCCCAGTTTCCTTTACCAGTTCCTGTATGTCATTACGTGTTAAACGAGGGTTCCTACTAACTTCTCTGAGAACCTTCCTCTTGGTTCTCTCTGGAAATTTTGGTGGGGCGTCCGGAACGAGGGAGGTTAACAGTTGATCCTGTAAGCTTAAATTTGGCAATTATGCTTTGAACAGTAGATTTCGGCACATTAAGTTGTGTAGCAATACCGGAAAGATACATACGAGACTTGTATTTTACAATAATTCGATTATTTAAATCACTGGACAGTTGTTTCCTTTTCGCCATGATGACCAAGCAGATAATGACGGAGACGGTGTTAAATTGCCGGAAGTACATTTTTTACTGGCTAAATTGAAATAATTATGAACCCAGTGTCTAGTTCTGGAATGGTATAATGTAGTTTATTCGCCAAACTAAACAAAAGTGTTACGGGAATATCAGTTTTCCACACGTTCTGAAACGTACGAACACTTTCTGCTCCTCCTATTTTCGGTTATTTGTTTATAAAGTTAATTTGTCGTTTAATTTACATAAAAATTTATGTATGTGTGTGTTAGTATAATATTTATAATATATTATACTTTTATTAGCCTAATCGTGATACTTTTTAAATTATGAGCAAAAAAACCACTCGGGACGCAGGGGTACGAACACTTTCTGTCGTAACTGTAGCTGAATAGTTCGATAAAAACCCTTACAAAAAACAAACAAACAACAACAAACATTTCCATGTTCGTATGGCAGAGATAATATCGTGGTTCTCTTACATAACTACACCATTAATACAGCTAAGAAAATAACAGTGGTTAGCTATTGTTTTTTTTAAACCATAACACAGGTAAATTATGTAAAAATATGCACGGACTGTTCCCCACTTTTTTAATCAAGAATTTGCATCCACACTACTAGGGCCGTCATAAAGCAACAGTGTACTGAATAATGGAAAACTTTTTTAAAACAAGGTGTCTATGCAACACTTTTGACAGTATATGCCATTTGGTATTAAAGTTGCTAACCTATTTACCAGACATGAAAACGAATTATTAACAGATCAGTTGTAACGTTACAGTTCTTTCATTAACAAACTAAGGTTATTAACAGATCCATTGTAACGTTGTAGTTCTTTTAATGACAAACTAAGATAATTAATATTAGAAACTCAACCCAAATTAATGAGATTGTTTCACATGCGATTATTCTTCTCCTTCCACCAATTCCTTTCTCTTACATTATGGCTGAACAATTTCAATTTCTACAATTGCTAAAATAACTAGCAGAGTTACTTGAGTTTACTGAGTCGTGTACTCTTTCAGAAATAAGTTGCTTCAATTTGAAAGGAAACAATGTATACGTGCTTGCTAGAAAAGAAACGTATGATAAAATTAAAAGAAAATTGCAATAACAAGTATGTTGAACCAATTAATCAGTCATAAACTGAGAAATTCTTCTACTCGGATATCCTAATATTCTAATATCCGTTGTTAATCAACACGAAATAAAATCGTAGTAAACACTAGTTAGTTCTGTTAAACGTGATGTTTAAACATTGCCGCGAGGCTAATAATAACTTTACACTGACCTGGTACGGTTTTATTTTACTTGTTATAAAGACTGTATAATAGCACTACAGTAATTACGCTTCGTTCTTTAGGTAAATGACCAGGAATCATGCCTTAGCTCATCAGTACTATATGTGATACTTATATATCGGACGTTTCGATGATGTATGACATTTCACTAAAAATTGGAAAATCATAACACGCGATATGCGTTATGATGAAACACTGAAACTGAACTGCAAAGCAATCTGAAACAGAAATTTAAGTAATTATTAAACAGTTTAAAGAAAAGTGGAAGGTAATAAGAAGTAGTTCGGGCTAGTGGGAGAGAAAATACATAAATGCAGGATAGTGCAGTCCCTTGCCTGAACTTGTGTCCGATAAGAATGGTCAAGTGGGAAAAACTAATTACGTAGGAGTCATTCATAAGCATAACTGTGAAGCTTCCCACCCTCATTTCCCTTTGGGGAAGAAGTTGTACAGCTTTATGTTTTTACTTTCCAGTATTACTGTTGCTACTTGTTTTGTTTCTATCGAGATTCTTTAAAAGGACTTGGTGCCAGAGTTCCAGTAAAAATTGTTATACTTGAAAAAATAATAACATCGTTCCCATCACAGCATAAGCATGAGGCAGAGAAAACTTAAAAAAGAAAGTAAATCATTTCGTGAAACAGCACGATCGTGTGAACATCACACAAACACCACCACAACAATACGTAATAACGTAATGTCAGAGTAACATTTCATCAGGCATCAACAACAGCACAAAAATGAATTTTTCAAATAAGCGTCAAAATATAACGATACTACGGTGAACTATATATCGTTTCAACTAAACTTGATATGTCATTTAGAAGTTGTAAAGAAGAAAGTACAGACCAAGATAACCACTCGTGTGTCACTGTTGGCAATATCTCCAATCATGATTTAAAAACTAAGTTATCCTAAATAATTATTGGATAAATTAAATTAGGGGTACTTGAAGTTTCAGTATTGTCACGAAATTTATGTAATACTTGTAAAGGTGATTTGTTTCTTGTTAGATAGCTGTGCATGCTACAAAGTAAACGATACTAATATTATAGACCAACTTAAAATACCTGCTTTTGTACCATGAACCACGATAAAAATTACACAAAACCGTAATAAAACATTTGGGCAAAAAGCAGATTAAACAGTAAAGATTCAGAATCAATTCAAACAACACTTTAAAACCTTCAATACTAACTGCTAAGGTTGTAAAGATATAAATGTACGAAAAAAGAAAATCCGCTCAAAATGGCCAGTTTTTAATTTTACCTATTATTAATAATCGCTTTCCAGCCTACAACAAAAACTGCTTAGTATTTTGATCATAAAGCTAAAATATATAGCGAAAAATTAAGGAACAAGCCTGCAGATACTGTAGAGATTATTTACTCAAACAACAAACCCCTATTTTGTCCCCATGCTGTTACAATTACATTTGGTAGAGTCAAAATAGGGATTCGTAGTTTGGGCAAATAATGTCTACAGTATCTCCAGCCTTGTTTCTTTACCTTCTACGATTCCTATTTGCAAGTTTTTAAATTCCAAATTTTCTATTTTCCATAGTAGAAATAAATTAAAATTACCTTCTCGAACTTATTTATAACATTTTAAGCACGGATCAAGCCCCGGCCAACGTTACTGATATCTTTTCTAGATTCAGTGCATTTCTTAGTGAAAGAAAGAAAGTGTGTTACATTAGGGAGAGGCTATATTTCAGTGCTTACTTATCTAAATATATAAAATACTCAAAACGTGGGTAGACAGGCGGTTCTCTCACACTCATTCAGGAAATCACCCTTCACAAAATCACAGTAGAGACCTACCCAACACGTAAATGAAAGGACTGGTTTTCACTCCTTTTTTTATTAACCATAGGCCACTGATCACTAGTAAAGCGTCAAAGACCTATTCCGTGGTCTACCGTCTCCAGTAGAATAATGATCGGTTCTTTAACTCTTTTAATTAATAAATGTTTCACGTCTGTGGAGTTAATCTGTCACATACCTAACTTTTTATGATTGTTCTGTTTTTCTGTTTATATTCATACATGATTTTATAGTATTCAACACGCTGACCGTGGTCTACATACTTAAAACGTTTGTCCAATGTCAACCTAACTAATCTTCAAACTTATATTTATATGCTAAAACGGCTCGTTTGGGTTGAGAAAATAATTTACATAGAAGAGCGAACAACGTTTCGACCTTCTATGTAAAATATTTTCTCAACCCAAACGAGCCGTTTTTGCATATAAATTTCTCAACAAGTGGGTTTCTCGACATCACTGATAATCTTCTAACTACATATTCGTACCTCTACCTGTTACATGCTTAACGATTCTTTATTTAGTTGTCTCCTAAACATTATGTTGACGTGTACCTCTTCCTGTCTGTTTGACTTATCTAACTATCTTCCAGTGATGGATGTTTTATCTGTAACAAAAACCCACTGAAATGGTTGCTACATTATTTCTATTCTCCCGCTAGAGTGCTATATTACTATATTAACTTGTAGTATTACTTTTGTATTTGGTACACAAAATAAATCTCTATTATGGTTTGTTTGTTTGTTTGTTTTGAATTTCGCGCAAAGCTACACGAGGGCTATCTGCGCTAGCCGTCCTTAATTTAACAGTGTAAGACCAGAGAGAAAACAGCTAGTCATTACCGTCCACCATCAACTCTTGGGCTACTCTTTTATCAACGAATAGTGGGATTGACTGTCACATTATAACGCTCCCATGGCTGAAAGGACAAGCATGTTTGGTGTGACGGAGATTCGAACCCACGACCCTCACATTACGAGTCAAGTGCCTTAACCACCTGGCTATGCCGGGCCAATCGCCAGTATAGATACAATAATAGAGTCATATTTTAATGGTAAGTTTTGGTGTCGTTGTAAACAAATTCTGTCAGATATAACGGAGATAACAATAATACTGATGTCAAAATTATATATATATATTTTTGAAATTAGTAATGATATACTAATAAAATTTATTAACACTTTGATATGGATTTTTACATGCAAGACTTAAAAACAACATTCTAGTGTTAGTTTTAGTAGGAATACAGAGAAACAGTTTTATAACATAACAATAACATTACAACGTGTTTCAGTAAACACATGTTTCACGTAAGGGATGACCAATACGCAGTTTTATAAAAGTTACATCCTATTAGTGTCCAGATTAAAAAATGTGATCTACATAAAAACAGTTTTCTTGCGCTTAGTCCTCAGTAATATGTGAAGGTAAAGTATACAGTGGCAGAATCATTACAGTTGGGTTTTATGAGAAAGGTGAAGTAGACAGGATCAGTAAACAGGTAATGCATGATTTGTAAACATGTGGTCCTCAGTCACGATATGTTAAGTAAAAATAACTGTTTTGTGGGAAGAATGCTGGAGTGATAGTAGAAGAGAGCCAAGAAACACATGTACAAATGAAGACGACACTAGGAGATTAACATAGTTGATAACATGTCTTCTACGATATCCAGATTAAATTGTTTTGATTAAGAACTTATCATAAATCTTTACACCGTCGAAATAGCAATGGGTGTATTATATAATTTTGAAAAAAAAAAAAATTCCACGAGGGCTGTTTCCTCAAGTTCACTGTACTTTGAACAAGAAACAGTTAAAAAAAAATCGTGCTTTCTATGATCATCCATTCCTTTTCATAGTTTCCACGGACAGGAAATCTTTTTCTCTATAATTTAGTCTACGACTTATGCGCTGAAGAATTCATAACGTAAACGTGTGCAGCCGCATAAGACGAACGATGTAATAATAGGAACTCACAGACCTGGTTCATTATCACATTTTCATCGAAGCTGTATGAGATAAATCTTAATTGAAGAGATTAAGCGCAAAGATGTGTGTGAAGAAGGAAACCGATTAGACTTGGAACTCACCTATTAAAAATATGCTTCGTTTCTTTTACAGAAACTTCGCAACGATGCATTCTATACAACAACTCTTCACGTGAGCTTTTATTCACTTCACGTCCTTTTATTCACAAATGAGCAACCAGTTAAATGGTGACCATGATAAAGAATGATTAATCAAATAGTTCTACATAACTTTATTTAAGTACAAAGAGAATTAGATGAATTAGTTGAGGTACAAATATTTCAAACTTTCTAACATAGTTCGAGTTATCAGACTTACTCGTTAAGCAGTCCGATTAACTACAGTCTGACTTGTTAAACAGCTCGAAATACTAGAGTTTGACACGTTAAATGTGTTGAAGTATACAAACAATTCAATTTCCTAATGTCTGGTATCGTCCATTTATTAGGTTGAGGAATAATTCGTGAGCGTTTTTAAATAATTTCATTCAAGCATTACATGCAAGACTATACAATACTTCAATGCATGAACACATTACACCCAAAACATTTATTATGATACTTTATTTCATGTAATACCTAGGTATATAGTATGCATTGTTGTAAACGAAATTGCAAGAAATTAAATGCGAAAATGGTGCAGATGGTGTCGAAAATGCTCGATTTTGTCCACTTGACATTCCATTTAATGAGCTGAAAATGAAAGCAAAAATTAAAGACATACGAAAATCAAACACACCATCTATTAGAGCAATAAAATTATCTACCAAATGACATGAAATAATTTGCGAAAGCGTTTCATTTATGAATATATTTGTTTAACTTGAAAAAACGCTCACGAATTATTCCTCAACCCAATATTTCCACTCTACAATTAAAAAGATTTTTAAGCTGTGCAATAAACACCTGTCGGCATTTACTGGTTGGAGAAGGCGGTGTGTGCTACTTAACTTTTCAAGCTCCATTTAGCTCCATGTCTTATATATATATAGACTAAGTTTAATAATGTTGCGTGTTCCACTTGTGTAAGATTGCTGATCTCTAAACAATAACTCTTTAATTCTCTAAATTTTCATTACTGCAACAGTATCTGCAACCAAAAATTTACTGAAGAGAGAGATTTACAACAGTATGCGAAACCCAAATACTCCTTACCAGGAGGTATTTTTTACAGAATGCTCAAATCTGGAAATATATGAATGTTTACGACATCTAATGTATTCCTATATGAGAATTTTTTCTAGTAATTCTAGTAGTTATAGTAACATATTCTGAGAACATATAAAGTTGAAAAGCCCAGCCACGGCCAGCAATACACCCATTTCATAAAATAAGATGCTTACATCAGTAGTCAAAATATATTAAAGAAAAACGTTTCACATAGATATTCTGGAATTACAAATCCAAGAAATGCGATTTTAGGATAAGGAATTCCTTATAGATATAATGATTATTCCATGTGTATTAATATATTATTATTGGTCTAGTTTGTTTTTCAATTTCGCGCAGAGCTACTCGAGGGCTATCTGCGCTAGCCGTCCCTAATTTACCAGTGTAAGACTAGAGGGAAGGCAGCTAGTCATCACCGCCCACCGCCAACTCTTGGGCTACTCTTTTACCAACGAACAGTAGGATTGACCGTAACATTATAGCGCCCCCGCGGCTGAAAGGACGAGCATGTTTCGTGCAACAGGGATTGGAACCCGCGATCCTCGGATTACGAGTCGAACGCCTTAACACACTTGGCCATGCCGGGCCTATTGGTCTAGTTATTACTATATTTTTGTTCTCGACACTAAATAACCTCCAGGAAGCAATATTACTGTAATAATCATCAATATAAACTAGCGTGTCATACAATATAAAACCAATCCCATATGTACAAATCACAGAACTATAAATATTTTATTTACCATGAAAAGTGCAATATTTGTGATGATATCATATAGTAAAACAACAAACGAAACATTTAAACTTACGCAGTTCGGTACTTAATACACAAAACAAATAATTGGATTTTGTTGTTATTCACAAAGTTACGCAAAAGGCTATCTGTGCTTTGCCCACAACGGTATCGAAACCGGGATTTTAGCAATATAAGTCCGCAGACATACGACTGTGCCACTGAGGGGAGGGCATACAGAATTAAAACAAATCACATTTAATTCAATCAATGCACCATAAAGGTAGATAAGAAATTTTAAAAAACTTTAGCAGAGTAATTAAGATACAGAACAAAACGTTATAGTTAATGCTATTAAAAAACAAAAAATACCAGAAAGATATTTTCGTGATAAAAATTATTGCTGAGTAGTTAAGACATAGAATAAAAAGCGACAGTTAATTCTATCGAAACACATCATAAAATATTTGTCCCATCATAAAATATAGAAGAAAAAAAGTCAAATTTATCAAAATGCAACAGAAAGGAAGATTTGGCATACAAAAAAAAGCTTATGGAAAGTAAACATAAAAAATTATGTATTTATGAGTAAAGCTAATTCCCTATTCTTTTTAATAATGGTTAGAACACTTTCGATCCCTCAAGTGCGGATGCTGAAAGTTTACAGGTATTAGCCGTTCAATGAATGTTTCTTGTTGTCTATATTTCTTACGTTCGAAATTAAATGGCCCGTTCACTAATCCTTCGATAATACCACGTACTATTTACTGTCTTCTGGAAATACTTTTACGAGATCCGTTTATCAGAAACGACGTAAGAGTCAGTTCCATAATTTTCCTTTTCAGCTTCTCAGAAAGCAAGTATGTTAAAACTGTGGTGTTTATAACCCCGTGAAAGTTACCGAAAAACGTTTCCGGTTTCCGACAAGTTCAAGGTAAAATTAGGTTCAAAATATCTCAGAAAATACAGGGACGACTAACAATTTACAGGGGTTTAACCTTCCGGAAAGTTCAATCTCCTTGAGTTCTTACTGGAAAAGTTTCACTTTCATGACATAACTTTTGTAAAAATTAATATAAATACAACCAACTTCTAAAATAATTTTCCCAACATCAGTAAAAGCTTCACATGATTCCACAGTCACGCTTTTCTTTGTTTAAATAGGTAACAAACTTCATTTGCATAAACAAGAACTATTTTATTCTGAAGACAAATTAATTCACAATTCATAAGGATGATCAATGCTCAAATAAAAGTTACACAAGGGCCCGAGTAAGTAATATTAAAACAGTTCTGAATATGTAAATCAGCGAGTAACATAAGAACCCCAACCGATATAAAGTCAACTGGTGGAATATACGTATCAAAACTGTATTTTGACATTGCCACTGATGTTATCGAAAATTGATAGTTCATGGAAAGGGTATGTAACTGCCCATTCCAATAAAAAAACATCTATATATTGAGATACACACTTGATCATATCGTGGATTTAGAATTTTAAAGACTACGATATCCCTTGTGCTTAACAATATTGGAAAACAAAGGAAAACGAATCAACTTGTGAACCCAGACCCATCCAAAAAGAGACATACAAGTAATAACCAGCTGTGGTAGAAAATGGGGCGTCTTGCAACGGGCAATATCACTTAATATATTCACGAAGATTCTGGCAAAACACACTTGTCACATGTACACAAATTGCTTCCAAGACATATATATCTATTCGATCGTCACATACCTCAAGCAGATCGAGAATGAAAAGGATATTTATGCTACTTATCCGAAAATATTTTGTTTCATTTGAATTTACTCAACGTTACACGAGAGCTAGCTGTACTAGCCGCCCATAATTTAACAATGATAGATTAGAAGGAAGGCAGTTTGTCAGCATCATCCAACGCCAACTCTTGGGTTACTCTTTTACTAACGAATACAAATAGTGGGATTGACTATTGCATTATAATTCCACTACGGTTAAGAAGACGAGCAAGTTTAGTGACAGGGATTCGAATCCGTGGCCCTGATACTGAGAGTCAAGCTCCCTCATCACCAGATTATTCGAAGATATGTTGGGAAATTCTCCAGATTTAGCATCTAAGGGCTTGTGTGCGAAATAGTGCTGGGAAACCATCGTCCTCATGCATTAGGTACACGATGTAAAAGCTGCAGAGAATACTGGTCTACTTTGAGAGCATCTTTCAATGGAAACTACGATTGTCAAGATACACAAACGTTATACAGACTAGGATTGTGACGACGTGATGAGTCTCCAAAATAATTTTAATATAATTTACTTATGCACATAGCTACATAGTATGTTATCCAAGCTCTTCTCACCGCAAGAATCTAAATTTGATATTAAAAGTTATAAGCCTTCATTCAGACTTACCGCTCAGCCTCGGAGTGGAAGGCTTACCCATGGTAGAACAAGTGAGTTAAATCAAAAATTGAGATAATAAAACATACAAAATCTAATGTGCTAACTTACATTCTTAAACAAAGCACAACGGCTTACGTGTTAACTGTCTCTACACTGCCAGAATGATGGCCAACTAAGTGCTTCACATTTCTTAGCAAATAAACACAACACACTTGTGTTAACGTGTTAATCTCAACACTGTCAGCACTTAATGAAATATGCGCTAACATATATACACCACATTCTAAGTAAGTATACAGTGATATATCTGCATGTTAATCTCCACACCGCCAATTATTATTCAGCTGTGCGTTAATATTACGTACTCACATAACTATAAAATTTATAACAAGTTAGTTATCAGCATGCTAATCTTTCACCGCCATTTACTTCTAATATACCCGACAACTTTACATTTCTAAATATGTAACGGAGAAAGATGTAGCACGTTATCTTCACAATGCTTTACCTTACTAAGATATAAGAAAGAAAAAAAAGACTACACCATTTTCATGCCAATCTAAGTTATTCACACTTCCACAAAATGTACAGTAAACTGATTAGTAAGTCAGTGCATTTACTCTTAACGCCACACTTTAATACCACGGAACCCAGAGATACCATATACCTGATATAATACAGAAGATAATATATAAAATATCTAAAGTTCCCAGCTAAAACTCGAAATATTTAAGGTTTATACAGGACAAAACCTCGTAGATTTAAAATATTACACACACAATCGTAACATGCAGTTTTACTAAATAACACAGGATCATGTCGACATTGAAACTCAACAATTCTCCAGTGCCTTTTCGAAATAAAAAAAAATATTCCAATGTTGCGAAACTGAAAAATTACAACGTACAAGTTTTATAACGAAAAACAAAACCTTACGATACAAAGCTCCAGCATTTATAGTTTTGACTCTTCTGATAAAACATGGGATAAAGACTGAAAGTCTCAGGATTCAGACGTAACACTTTATAACAAAGATTTCAAAGATATCACTCAGACACATTGTATGGCACGACTCCTCTGATATACTTGTTTCTTTTTTTAAGTTAACGCAAAACTACACGAGGGCTATTTGCGCTAGTCGTCCCTAATTTAGCAGTGTACGAATAGAGGTAAGGCAGCTAGTCATCACCACTCACCGCCAAATCTAGAGCTACTCTGAAAGGGCGAGCATGTTTGGTGTGACGGCGATTCGAGCCCCTAGCCCACAGATTACGAGTCGAGTGCCATTCCGGGTCCTCCCTCTCATATAACATGGGAAAATATTAAAAATAATAAGTTGTTTTTAAGCCTTATCTTACAATATATCGTCACTGTAAAAGAGCCTTTCTGATACCCCACAACTTAAAAATAAAACAAAGAAAAGGCGCCATTCATGATTCTGTGTAAATAAAATTCTGAGAAAACACGCGTATCAATGCCACAATATACTTGACTCTTATGCGTACACAAATGCCAGCCTGTCTGTCTACCTACAACAGTTCTTTCATGATACAGTTCAAAAGGCAAATATTCAGAAAGAAAACATATATTTGACACATTTCGATATCTTATGAAACAAATTCTAGTGATCCGTAGTTTAAACATCTAATAAAATCCAAGATTACGTGCATTGATACAAAACAGCTGAATCCAGAAGTATAAATGTTTTGAAAGTCACACGAACCCATAAGCACGTTAAAACCAATGTTTTTAACATGTATTCCACGATATAATCCACCAATATCTCGAGAAGTATTCCTTATCTATAACATGATCCCGATATACATTTTCGAATCCACCGTGAATTACAAAATTCTACCCACCACTTATCACTCACTCCCCTGCAAGCAAAAGTGGACTCGTTCTTTTATTCCCGAAGAAAACGTAGCCAGTTAACAGTTTTCCACGCGATCTAAACGGTCGGTCAGATTTTCATGAACTAGGTACTGGAGTGAGGGTCTTACCCAATCTAATTAGAAAGTAATACATTTTTCTACTTGTTCGTAAAATAAACTGTTCCCTATATAGAACGTAGGGACCAATGGCCATTTTTTATAAAATAAATTAACTACATCATTGTAAAACAGAAGCGAATACGCGAAACGTGTCAAGCTGGTAGAGAAATATCCAAATGCATCAACTTTCTGGAACAGAAACACACCTTTACGCATTCCAGTGTTGCTTGTTTAGGCAAATTAAATGAAAATTTTGAAATTTACAACAGGTATGTAAAATGATTCTTATTTTTATTTTCCTGAGAGAACTCGCGCGTGTTTTTAAAGATAACACATATTTTGTGTCCATCTGTTTCATGCGAAACATTTTTTTTGTATTTTATATCATCCTGCAATTGTCTGAGTTTGCCCAAGCGGTTCAGACTTTTCCTCTATCTACTTCGATATGTTTAATGTAAGAATAATCCATCTTCATCTGTACTGACCTTTGTTCTTTCCTTTTGCTTATTATTTGAAACTGACTTAAAGCTCTTTTTAGAATTTTATATAATCTAAATTTCATTTGGATTTCAACCTAATTTTTCAAACAGTAATTATTACATAATGATAATATTACGCGAACCTTGTGAAAGGTTGAAACACACACACACACAAAACTTATTTCTTAGGTAACGACCAAACTGTTAGCTAAATAGACTAGTCTATTATATTATGGTACGTTATATGTTGAAACGCACAACTGAAACTTCTTTTAGTGTCTTAGGTAATGACAAAAACCACCAGTTAAATAGGCTTGTCTATCAGTTATAATATATATGTTGAAACGGACACCCAAAACTCCTTTCAATGTCTTAGATAATGAACAAAATAATCAGTTATGTTGAAACCCACAACTAAAACTTCTTTCAGTGTCTTAGGTGACGACCCAAACCACCAATTAGATAGGTTAATCTATCATATTATGATATGTGATATGATGAAACACGCATCTAATATTCTTTGAATGTCCTAAGTAATGGCCAAAACTACCAGTTACACAAGTTAGTGTCCATCATATTAAACAGCAGTGTTGAATTTGAACGTTTCATTAGCTTTACTCTACACATTACACTATGTAACACAAATTTTGTTCCTGGATAGTATGTCTTATTTCTTAATTGCTTATGTTGTAAACGTATACAGATAATGGCCATTATTCCCTTCAAACTTTGCTTTTGTGACCTGGATAATGAAATTTAGAAATTAACTTATTTTCTATGTAAAAACGGGCAAATTTGCACGCTTTCATTTACATAAAGTCTGAATAAAACAACATATGAATCAAGATTTACATGTATTTATACTAAAGTTATACAAAAATAAACAAAAATGTTTAGGAGTAGTTTTTTTTTTTTAGATTTGTGACTGTAATGTAAATCACTTTTACGTATCAGTCCCCAAATATAGTCTCCAATTATGTTTTCGTTATGTGCTCGTTGGTAGCGGCGTTCGAAGTCCAGTGTATCTTAGTGGAAGCCCTCGCCTTGCTCCTCTGAGTAAGCTTCCATGTTCTCCTTGAGGTGCACCGAATGAGCCAGGGGAAGATACGAATACTTATTCCCGTTACGGACCAGCACAGCTTTGAGGCTTCTGGGTGAGATATCAATGAAGAGGCAATTCCAATTGCCTCGCACAGACCAGATACATTGTGGCAGAAGCAGAGCCCATCTTGACGAGTGAAGGAGCTTGAAAAATGTCGGTTATGCTTCCTCTGACTTGCCACTTGCACACTTTCATCTAACAAATCCAACTCCTTGAGCCTGGATGTTAAAAGCTTGGCATTCGACTTTGCTAGACCAAGATCTCTGATCAAGTCATTGAGGTCTCTTTGGTTGGGGTAGTATGGGTATCTCTCACCAGTTGCACCTCTGAGATTGTAATCTGGAATTTCAACGTCTATCTCCACTTCTGAGCATGGTTGCTTTCTCTATGAAGGAGTGGGTACAGGGAGCTCAGGGCAGTGTGGTACTGGGGCGGTGGATGACGGAAGGTCCGAATATATGATAGCAGATGTGTTCTTGTCAGCCCGACGTTTGGAAGGGTCCACCATGCAGAAGTAGCGATTGCTTGAGTGGTCAGTGGGTTCACGCCAAATTCTTGGAATAGCGAACATCATGGCTCTCTCTTCCCCTCTGTACCATCCTGCAAAAGAGCAAAATAAAATTATTATGAATAATAAATTTATTTCATCCACAACTAATGTATAAGAGGTTCATGCAAAATATTTTATATGTGATATTTTTTCTATACTATTGGAAATATAAAATATTACTATTCAAGCAAGAAAAAATGTTCGTCTTACCTTCTAGAGTTTTTTTTGCAGTGCTCACAGGTAAAATGAGGTGCCCAGGGTTTGTTTTGATCCCCGACAGGCATACCGAAATATGCCTTGTAGGCTTCACACACGTTAGCAGATGCTGTCACAGAGTACTTTTTCGCTCTTGTCTTGATACATTGGCCACATACACAGCAGAATGCGTCTGGAGGATGCTTGCAGCTTCTTGATGCCATCTCTGATAAAATCAGATAGGTCTATGTGTTCACTTAGGCAGCTAGAATTAAACTGAAGTGGTGAGCCCCTCTGTATATATTACTATGGAAAGTTCTAGAAATTTCTTGAAGGTTCTCGAAAAATTCTTGTGAGTTCTTCAAAGTTCATGCAAGTTTGAGAAAATTCTCTATCAGCTACACAGCATTGAATCTACCTGGAATGTTCTACAAAATGGGTAAATTTGAAAATTTCATTACCCAGGTCACAAAAGCAAAGTTTGAAGAGAAAAATAGGTCTTTTCCATTTACTTTAGGCATAAGCAATTGGGAAGTAACACTTTCTGCCCAGTAACAAGAAAAAGTAATTTTGTTACATAGTGTTATAAAAACATACACAAATAAAATTAGAAAAAATGCAGAGCGACCATCTT
Source organism: Tachypleus tridentatus (assembly GCF_004210375.1). Lineage (NCBI taxonomy): Eukaryota > Metazoa > Arthropoda > Merostomata > Xiphosura > Limulidae > Tachypleus > Tachypleus tridentatus. Next base: position 34,688,690 of record NC_134832.1, on the reverse strand, counting down.
TTAATACACATTTTGTAAATATTCGCTGTTACTCAAAACTATAATGAGTGTATAATTCATATACTACAATAATCCATGTACAGCGTTTCAGAAAGATGCAGTCATTACACAGAACTAGTTTTGTAGATTTACCTAAGTTCATATCTTTCAACCATGCTTTCAGCACACGCAGACATATAGCTTCTTTTGCTTTTCTGAATATTTAAATATCCAGTAAGAGATTTTATCATTCCTACTTTTCTTTGGAACAAACAGGTTGAGATATGTAAGAACCGGTTGGAGTTTTCATACACATACCGAAATACTATACACATGAACACAAACTGACATAAGTGCTTATATGCTCTATTTACCCACCTTTCTTGTTAACGTTCTGATTTACAGAAACCTTCGAGAACTTCAGAAAGTAGTTTTGATAAAAGTTATGAATCAGTAAAGAGCTGTAGCAGTCTGACTTCGTCGCCTATCATTACGTTAATATTTTTCATGCTTCGTATATGATTATTTAAAATATTCAACTTGTGTATAGTTTTTTATCACTGATATCGTATTCTACATATTCATTTTTCCAGGAACTAATTTTTTCTTAGACATTTTGTATAAACTATCTACTGTTCGTTTTTCTCCTTATATACAGTATTTACGTTTTCAAGATTTTCTGTAATGGTGAATGCCAAAATAATTACATTTTACAAAATAAATAACCCACGTTCAAAAGAATCATTTGAAATTACAAAGCATTTCGTATGTGTGTGGGAACTTCCCGATCATGATTTTCGGCAGCGCCCTCTGGCAAGAAACTAACCTATTTTACCAAATGTAGGAGGAATGAGGCGATGACATCACCCTATATATATCGTAAGTACCGGTTGAACCTGCTGGACAGTGAAAAACTCGGTGTCGACTATTTTACATTTTATTCATGTACCTGGAGTACTTAAATTATTTTAAACTCCAAGTGTTAAAAATTATTTTTGAACGGAAAATAGAACCCAAGTCACATTTAATATGTGTAATAAAATATATTCAGCTACGTCATACACCAAGATGTTTAAAAATAAAACTTTCACTCTCAAAGACTTGATATTTTATAGCAAGTAGCACTGACTTTTCATGTCTTCTAATGTAACGGCATCAAAATACTATTCAATATTTTTCTACATTTACTTTCTAGGATACTTTTCTTTTGATGAAGTAATACGGAACTAACTAAAAGGGCAATGTGTATTCGAACTGAGCTGATAATACATTTCTTTACATCAATCTAATCACCAATACGACCGCATGACAGATCTTATTAACAGTTTTCCACTTCAAACATCGTTCAGTTTCTTGTAACATGAACCTGACTGGTATTGATCCACTTTGGCTCAGAAGTCTGATTACGTTTGCACCTTATTATTTCTGTTACACGAAAATGAATAGTACGGCATTCGTCCAGTAATTTGAGTGTCTGTTTAGTTTCAAAACTGTATGAACCAGCCAGTACAATATTTGAGTCAGTGACCCGAATGACTACTTACCTTTAATACTATAAGAATTCTCTGAGTATAACATTTGGTAAAACGATTCGATCGTTTCAACATTCTACTCCCAATGAAAAACTAACTGGCACAATCTTTTAGTTTATGAACTGACTGATTTTGTATTTTTAATATAACAGGAATCAGAACGGCACATTGTTTGGCTGGCTGATCTGACTGGATTGGTTGAAAAATGTTAAATATTTAATGATTGGTTAATTTATACACTAACTATTAATTCTATTATAGAGAAACAATTTTCGAATAAGTAAGGTATAACATAATGTTAATGTTTGGAGAAATACATTTTCTATATGGATGGCATTTAAAGTTTGAAGGTGAATGACCTTTCTCCTAGCGTTAGGTTCGTTTGATGTTCTAGAATTCAAGATAGCAGTATTTCGTTTTTTTTTTTTTCAGAGAAGATCCATACAAAATACACCATAAAGCTTGTTTCCCTGAGGTAGTTTTTGGCCCACCAGAAATTTAGGTCAGTATTACCAGGGTTAAAATATGACATCTCGACCTACTTCGGAACAGTTACAGGACAAATTAATGGAAGCTCTATCTAGAAAACCGGGTGCAGGACCTCAATCTACCTTCTTCTAACTTGTAGGTTCAGACCTACTTTTCTGTTAATTTGTGCAACCATGAAGTGAACGAGTTGCCACGTCCGTCCGTTTATATAAGAAGCTGCGTGTTCAAATATGCTTTACCCATGCTGTTATGCTTGTTTTTCGCTACACACAATAATATTAATAATGTAAAAATTCTATGTTAGAATGTAAAAATCACCAGGGCATTTATATTGAAAACATTTCAATCCATATGTAGAGAAAATAAACTGAGACAAACTGGTACCAATATAAGACTTCTACGGTTTTTGTATATCAGTTTCTTATTTTGAATCGCTGACCACTGTGAATGCTGCCATTTAACAGCACCCTCCGAAACAAGAGCTTTGTAACAGTTTTGAACCAAACTGATTTGCACTTTTATAACACACCCACAGCTGAAAGTGCTCCCCGTGTTCAACTTCACCGTGGCGTAAAACCTTAGACCTTATGAGCCGCAGCCAGGCAGGTTAACGTTAGACTAGGCTACTTTAAGCTTGGCACCAGTTAGTTACGTTGAGAAGGGATGTTGTGATAAACTACGAATATGTGTATTATATAACAGTACGCCAACAGAAACTGCATAAACTTTTCCAGCCAACTCAATGGCTGTCATCGTAATTAGATCCATTTATGAGTTTGTACACACATAGATACATTTCTTCCATACTGTGCGGAACTGATACTTATTCCCGTTATAAAGCAGCACAGCTTCGAGGCTTCTGGATGCGTCTGGAGAATGCTTGCAGCTTCTTGAGGCCATCTCTGATAAAATCAGATAGGTCTATGTGTTCACTTAGGCAGCTAAAACTAAACTGAAGTGGTGAGTGGTGAGCCTCTGTATATGTATTACTATGGAAAATTCTAGAAAATTCTAAAAGGTCCTTGAAAATTCTCGTAAGTTCTACAACATTCTTGAAAATTCCCTCTCACCTAGTCAGCACTGAATCTACCTGGAATGTTCTGGAAAATAGGTAAATTTGAAAATTTCATTACACAGATCAAAAAATCAAAGATTGAAGAGAAAAATAAGTCTTTTCCACTTACTTTAGGCATAAGCAATTGGGAAATAACATTTTCTGCCCAGAAACAAGAACAAGTAAAAATTTTGTTACATAGTGTAATTAATGTGTTCACACATACAGATCAAATCAGATACGGCTTAACACTCTTTACTCACACGCACATTAAAAGTACACAACACGAATATATATTTTAATTGTAATTAATTTTATAGGTGACGTGTCTAAAAATATGTTAGAACAAAAGAAATTTTAAATATTGTTGCCAGTGTGTCAAACAGACAACTTTCTATAGAATTTATTAAAAAAAATTACCTAAGCGGCGACCTAGCATACAAAGAAAATATTTGCAAGATGGTGTTAATAAACAAAGTTACAACTTCCATAAGAGGAAGAAAGTAGCATTTCTTTGCCTTTCATTATTAAATAATGAAAAATGCTTATATAAACAAAACCTAAAAGGAGAAATATACGACGTCGCGCCTAATTATCGCCAGGTGGAGCAAGCACCTTACATTTAGATTGGTTGCATGAAATATGGAATTACATCGTGCTTGGCTGCTAACGTAGAACGACCTTTACTGTTGAGCGTCCATGGCATTGAGGCCAATGCCTCAACTAGTGGTGGGATTCTCAAACACAGGTCATACCTTCTTCAAGTCGTTCCAGGATAGATCTGATCATGAATCTTGAGTTTTGCGAATGATCTCTCCTCCACCCACATCGTCTTTAATGTTACCAATCTGAACAAGTGGCACCTTCGAAAGTTTTTTTTCTAGACAACTTTGAATACCTCGACTCTGGAAAATATTTTATTGATACTAAGATTTAAAAAAAAAGAGAGTTAGCTTGCCCTAAATATTCACCAATAATTATATATTTTAGCACTTTTTCCGCGACGTGTTTTATGTAACAAACATCAAATTAAAGGGACAGTCATGAACTTTAAACTTCCGCCATTAAAAAATCGTCGTATTAGTAAAAAACGCATGGTTTTTCAAATAGAAACTTCTCCTGGACTCAAGTATTGTTTTGTCTACAGGAGTCTACTACATTGTTTTGCAGTTTTTCTTTTTCTTTCTAAATATAAGTAATTATTGAATTATTGATTTTTTAAGCGCAAAGTCTCGAGGGTTGTTTACGTTAGCTGTTCCTAATTTTTAATGGACAGGCAAGAGAAACGGTTGCTAATCAACACCATCCCTTGGTACTTCTTCGAACCCAACACAAGTATTTGACAGTTGATATTATAACAAAGTATCCACGTCTCCAATAAGTCAATCGCAATTTTTTATTATTACTTTAGCAGTAACCAGATAAAAGCTACGGAATATCAAACCTGTTTTCCAGTGAGTTAATCACGAACATACAGAATAGAAAACAAACAAACAAAAAACAGCAGCAGCAGGACAGCACGAATAGAATATAAATTACGTTCAATTCGAGCGGCGCCTAATGTACACGTAGGCTAAACAGTCACCTAAACGATTCACGTATAGACTCCTAATTGAAGAACTTGTCAAAAAAAAAAAAAAAAAAAGTCGCCGCCAGCCAGCAGCATGCATGTTGGATTTTGCGCGAAGCCACTCGAACGATATCTGCGCTATCGGACCCTAATTCTGAAGCAGCAGATTAGATGGAAGTAAACTAGTCAACGCCACCCACCACCAACTCTTGGACTACTTTTTTATCAACGAATGGTTGGATTGACCATAATGATTATAATACCCCATTACTGAAAGGGCGAGCATGTTCGGTGATCGCGTTCGATCCTGCGACATGATGAATGCGAGTTGAGCGCTCTGATAACAAGACCACTCTTGAAAGAAAGATTTCAAGTCAAAAATTTGGTTGACAGATTCAGCGTCAATTAGAGAGAACTGATGTGATCTATAGAAACGTGGCTAAGGTATCTTCGATGACCTATGAAGACCAAAACGTTGTTCTGTACTTTATTTTAATGACAGTGCTAATACCCATCCATACCAGCTGTCTTGAGAATACATTTTTATTTCAAGTGGGTTTCTCGTCATCACAGAAGACCTGGTAAATGTCCTGTCACATTATATACGCACTATTTGTGTATACACTAAGAACGTAAATTGTTATACATCACCATGAAAACATTTTTTTTATTCCATAGTTGTGTTGTAGCTCAAACCATTAACACATAATTTTGGGGAAAAAAAATTTAAAAGATGGTCATATTATAAAACAATCATAACCAAAATTGTAATAGCTCTATTGAAAAGAAAGCCTTAAAATTGTATTATGTTGTTCAAGGTGACATTTTATATTCTTGTATTTTAATAATAGCACAAAAGTTACAACCAAACAATTTTTTTTTCTTTTTCGCTCATGCCAACCCACTGATTTTCTGGAATATTCACTTTGTTTCCAGCCCTCTAGTTACGAAGCAACCATAGAGATCAAGCATGGTCTTGGAAAGCGACTGTTGCGCCACCGGTGACTAACTGTATAAATGATTACTTGCTTTAGAACGTATGCAGTTCACATATTACTCAAACGCATGGCTTACGCCAGCGTCAAGTTTGTTTGTTATCAGTAACAATTTAATTTTCGTACATGTTCAACATCTGAAATTTTACATCACGGAAAAACAAAGACCTTATCAGGTGAGATCAAGATATAATTTAGAAGTTGTGTAAAAGAGCTAAAATTTAATGAAACGATATTATTGGTATAAAATTGTCTGTGCTAATCAAACCTGTTAACGATAGTTGATAAATAGCAAAACGTGTGGAAAAAAAAAAAAAAAAAAAGAAGAGTTCGAAAATTAAACGTTATTCTTTATTTTTACTTAAAATATGAAAGACTGGCTTTCAATTCACATTATAATAAAACAATTTTTTATCAGGTATTACAAGATAGCGCACAAACATATAGAGGGCTTTAGGAGTATAACAGTATAAAAGTGCAGTAAAGCCTTTTATATTTCAATTTGTTTTGCTTCGAAGCCTATTATGATGCGTACATAAATATCTAGATGTTTTTTTAAACGTTTTAATTTGAAAATGATGTAACTCTAGAGATATTTAGCATAATAAAATCGTATGATGTGTCATTAAGAAAAGTTTGTTGACCTTTGGTGTAATTGACCATCTGTGTAAAAGTTGTCTATAATTTTGAACTAAGAGACCAGAGGGAAGGCAACTAAATTTTACTCTTTCATCTCACTCGCGGTCCCAAAATGCGGAGCACGTTTTTACGGCAATGAGGCAACAAACTATCTGATTCACAGTTTTAGCAAGTTAATCATCAAGTCACTCCTGGTCTTACTGATAACAAATTTTAACATCTTTATTTCTAATTTTACTTCTGTATTAGTTTTGGTGGTGTTATTTAAGCTCTTTGTAGGTTTCAAATACCTAAAAGGACTTGCTGATAAAGCTGTTCATGTTTTTATTAACTTTTGATTCAACACATTAACTAGGTAAACGACTAAAGCAAAATAACATGTGAGAACCAGCAATACGCACAAGTAAAAGTTGGCTCCCACATCAGTTGGCCTATTGGGCAGCTTGTTAATGTGTAGGTTTCATTAACCTAAATTTCAGGGTCTTAACGTAGGTGTTCATCGCAAGTAAGAAAATCAAGTTGTAGGTGCATACAAGTAACAAAAAAGCTTTACACGACCAACATGATATTTTTTTTTTATCTTTTAATCATGTGATATATATACACTTTAGCTGTTACTTGGTAAACTTAATAAGCATATTGTTCATCAGTTAACATGTTCCCTTTGTGACATCCTCACCAGTAATATCCCACATTGTTCTATATCAGCACTGGACATACCTATATGTCCTTCGTTAATTAGAAAAGGTATTTTTAATCATTCATTTCTAATACTAGCCTGTGCGTCAGGGAGAGTTTTATGACTATTGTTTATTTACATCAACAAATAACATACTCCTGATCTTTCACAATTACTTTGGGTAACGTTTATAAAACCAATATTCATATTTAATTGTTACCTGTTTTAAGTCATACTGAGTGAAAAAGTTCTTCGGAGTTACTGAATAAAAGATTTTAAGTTCAGACCCTGCTTATATTGAATAATATATTTGTCATTTAACTACTGTTGTCATATAGAATCGGAGAGTTATTAGGGCGGGTTGCCATTTCTGACCAACTAATCACAAAAACATTGTTGGCATTTCACATTGATTTTACACCGATATTACTTCAAAATGTTTCAGGTATTCTATGAACTTCAGTCCAAACATCACGAAATAAAAACTAGAAATTTTGCGATTTCGTACAACTCATTTTTTTTTACAATCTTTGATATCATATAAAATGTTTTTTAAATATTACTAGTGTTTCAGTTTTGGGTGTGTTAAGACATTTCAGTTATTACTTTGTGTTTTAACGTCTGACAAAACAAGGATAACTAAACCCAAACTTCTATGGGTACGCACCTGTTTCACTTGTTGGCTCGTGGCCATTACCTCCATCACTGACCTACATAACCTTCAGCGTAGCAGCTTCCGCCCCAGGGCGTAGGTGAACCTTGCACTGGGAGAGTATAGGAGACTATTATATGACGTGGGGAGAAAATATATCGCAACTATATCATAAATATCACGACTTTAATGTTGTTCAAGCTAATAAACTTTGCCGTACGTTTTTTGTCTTTCTTAATCCGATTTAAACGCCATTTACCATTTCATACGCGCACATATGTTCTTCTAACCCCATTTAAAAACAATTAAAATTTACAACCGTGTTTTTAAATCATGCGCTCTCTAACGCTGTTCACAACCGCACCATAGATTTGTATGCCGGACTAATTATCACTCAGCTCCAAAAACAATAGTGTTCTGTAAGATTTCCTTCACGCATACCAAGTTTAATTAACATCGAACATTTATCAAATTGATCCAAGTAAATGAAGAAGGAAAGAGGTTAATTCGACCATTGTTTATCCTAGTATCTACCTAAACAGCTTTATAAAAGTTCAACAAACTATAAGCCATAACCAGTGTTATACAACAAAGATTACAAACTTCCATTACATGCAACTTCCTCATAACTACCCATGAATATTAACTCGTAGTCCTTGCTGCAATCCCCACCAATTTATCATCTGCAAAATAAGAATATGTATATTTTAAACAACGATATTGTCAACCAGCACGATTTTACGGTTAAATAAAGTACACATTATTATAATAAAAGGACATGTTATTCACACTTACAAAACCCATTTCATCTATTAGTAGTTTTTTTTATTAATTATGTGATTAACAATCTTCCACTCATTAACGTTTACATTCAGTTACAGAGTAACTGTTCACTTTTTATTACATTCATGGTCCTTGAACTCTAACTCAGAGATTGATGAATAACACTTTGTAAAAATTTTTTACTTTTTCTTGTTTCTAGTCAGAAAGTGTTATTTCCCAACTGCTTATGCCTAAAGTAAATGGAAAACACCTATTTTTCTCTTCAAACTTTGCTTTTGTGACCTGGGAGCGTATAACGAAAACATGATAGGAGACTATATTTGGAGGCTGATACGTGAAAGTAATTTACATTATAGTCGCAAATGTAAAAAAAAACAAACTACTCACTTCTAAATATTTTTGTATAACTTTAGTAAAATACATGTAAACCTTGATTCCTATGTTGTTTTATTCAGACTTTATGTAAATGAAAACGTGCAAATTTACCCGTTTTTACATAATAAATAGGTTAATTTCTACATTTCATTATCCAGATCACAAAAGCAAAGTTTGAAGGGAGTAATGGCCATTTTCTGTACTTTTACAACATAAGCAATTAAGAAATAACGCATACTATTCAGGAACAAAATTTTGTTACATAGTGTTACCACAATTGCAATAATTCGATTTTTTACAAAATTAATGAGTTCTGCTTTCAGTATTGAAAGATGTTTTAACGACAATAAATAAATTTATTTACGAAATTCTTTTCCTCATCAAAACGTAAATTTTCGTGAAGAATAGATGACACAGATATCTAATCTATTCTTTGCTTCACTGTTCTTACTGTAGTAAACACATTTTGCCAAATTCATTGCTCATCAGTCCTGCTTAGAAGAAGCAAGCAAATGAATAATGATTGCATATAATAGTGGAATGAAAAATCTGTTTGGTTTGATATACACACATTCTCTTCCCACTAGAGGCCCGGCATGGCCAGGTGGTTAAGGCACTCGACTCGTAATCCGAGAGTCGCCGGTTCGAATCCCCGTCACACCAAACATGCTCGCCCTTTCAGACGTGGGGGCGTTATACTATGACGATCAATCCCCCTATTCGTTGGTAGGAGAGTACCACAAGAGTTGGCGGTTGGTGGTGATAACTAACTGCCTTCCTAACTGTCTTACATCGCTAAATTAGGGACGGCTAGTGCAGATAGCCTTTGAGTAGCTTTACACGAAGTTCAAACCAAACAGCTGTTAGACACTATTACAGTACATAGCATATCAGTTATATTCGTCATAATATTACTAAACTTATATTTTTTAAACGTTTTATTCGGACTCTTAGGTTTTCTTCTGAGAAGTGTGTGCAATAGTTTTTCAACTACACTATATTCAGTAAGCCTAAAAGAACTGTATTAGGAGAAATATAAATGAATATAATCATGTTTCATCTTCAAAAGGTGTTCACGCCACAACTGTCAGCCATAAATAGTATTTCCACTAGTACTATGTTTTGGAGATTTCATTTAGGGAGAAAAAAATAAATATTCTCTCTAGATAACTTAAGTATGTTTTAATTTAAACTTGCATTTCACCGATGCGACTTCATTAGGGATTTTACAAAAACTTTACAGTTTCACATAAACCCAAAATCATTCACACATGACATTAAATTCGTACATTATTATTCATTTTGTTTGGTATAATTTCTTCCAACAAAATTTCTCCTTTTATTATTATTATGACTAACGCTGAGATGTTTACATTGAGCTTGTCATGAAACGTTTCCGTATTCCGACAAGGTTATTCCTGATATGTTCAACACATTAGGTTTTAGCTTAAAGTTTTGTTTGTTGTCTTGGAGATTCTTCGTTTTAATTTTACCTATTGTTTTTCAGCTCTTCTACATTGACCATTCTTGTGACTGAATAAGTAGGATATTCTCCTTAATTCACTGGCGAAATTGTTCGTGTGTGTATGTTAAACGCTATTTAAATTATAAGTTCATGCTGTAGATGGTGTGTGGATTTCCAGTATACATATTGTTCTCTGTGAGTTGGTTTCGCATAAACACAATGTCAAATCCACTTGATTCCCTGAGGATTTGAATATTCACAAAATCTATGGAAATATTTTCTTAATATTGATACGTAAAACGGATTATTGGGTTGAAAGTTATTTTACTTTCTATTTAAGGCAAAGCTACTTAAGGCTGTCTGACACCATTCCTAATTTTGAATAAGTGATAAGAAGGAAGATAGCCAGTTACCAGCACCCTACCATCCACGCGAAGTGATTAATAGTTACTCTTTTATCGCACCTTCAGCTTAAAGTGCTGGAAACATTTTGTGGTATGGTTCAGATTCGAATCTGGTTCGCAAGCACTAAAATTTAGAGTTCTACCATAGGGCTAACCCGTCGCTGGGAAAACTGTTGATATGGTTAAAAACTACATTCAATAATCCAGTGCCTCATCTTTTAACACTAAAATAAAATATTTTAACATTATTAAAGAGATGTTTTCAACGTAATGTATAATTCATTGATAGCATTATTAAGCGATCATAATCGCTATATGAATAGAAACGTAAAGGGTTACAACAGTTTAAATATTAATTTTTAAACAGTACTTGTACAACAAATTAATAGGTGACAGTACTACTGTATACCATCTCTTAAAACAGCAGGTCTGTAAGATAATTGTGTTTACCTCAGAGCTTCTCAAAACGCTACACAAAGGATCATCTACAACCGTCCTTGATTTTTGAACAGATAGTTTAGAGGGAAGTCAGCAACAGCCATCGTTAACTCTTGGGCGATATTCTTATCTCAATGAATAATGAACAGGATTGGCTTTCACTCTTACAATGCACTCACGACTCTAAAGTGCGATGCACGTTTCTTTAGCAACTAGCCGCGAACCACGAATCTCCATATTCACGGTTCGAGAATGATAATCATTAGTCTACACCTATCCTTTTACTCTTTTAGTTAAAATAGTTTATAAACTGTTTATATCATTTATATATATTATAATGTGTATTTTTTATACAGTTAATGGCAGACGCTGTGTTCCTTTTTTGTATAAGTCAGGATTTGGGTGATATTTAGAAATTTCTCACAATTATAGTCTATCCATTGCCCATGTTTGAAAAACAAAATAAATGCTATTAGTGTACACGTTACTCCCGGTTTTGATATATCTACTGAAGGGTGTTTTACGTACCGTATTTTCCGGGGTTGAAAACGCCATTTTTCCACCAAAATAAGTCTAATAAATTTATCCTGCGACTTCCAGGCCGAAGGTTACGTTGCTCATGAGCTTAAACCTAAGCTTAGAGGAAGCATTTCGAATACTAGACAGTAATCAAAGCCCCTCTATATAACCCAGAATGAAATGTATAAATTACTTAGTATTAAATAAGAAATAAATAAACAAGATAATCATAAATTATCACAAAATTCACTGGTGCTTCTGTAGTAGACTAAGGTAAACCAGTCGATGGTCTAATTTATCTGTTTTCTATCAAATAATGACATTTTTACTCACCTTAAACAATTCTGATATTAAGGCAACATTATGAGAACATATGAAAAGTAAAATTGCAAAAACACAACGCGGTATCGGTAGCTATTTACTAAATATCGTAAGTTTATTTTGGTTCTATTCAGACCATTCTGTTCAGTTGTGTAACGATTTCAAACACAGACCTCGATAGGAATTCTCTGTTGCAGTTCAGCTGAATCAAATTTAACACAAGTCATATTATGGTTTCTACAAAAAAAACAACAAAAAAAACACTCCAAGAATAGGCTTAAAATAACGTTATTACTGGTAATACTACAGATATTCCAGTGGTAATATAAGGTCTACACTTTCAAAGGTAGATACGATAAACATAAAGCTCACAAAAAAAGAGAAAAGGGCAAGAGGATTTATGTACCGTAAGTCACTAAACAATGCACGAAACACCTTGGTAAGATTGATGGAAGTGCTACGACCTTGTTCTCATGTTTATCTTTTTTTCCCCCAAAATTTAGCTAATCAGAATGGGAGCACGTCTTCGACGCAGGGAAATACGGTAATTTTTAAAACAGCGCTTTACATGCATATACACTCATTTTAACACTCCTAAGAAAAGTGGGGCCTAATAGGCCCCAGAGCAACTTGAAAGGTTATTAATATTAGGCTAATAATTTTGTATTTAAATAAAATTGCCATTTCATTTAATGAAATGAAATCAAATTAAATGGAAATTTCATTTAAATACAAATTTATTAGCCTAATATTAATAACCTTTCAAGTTGCTCTGGGGCCTATTAGGCCCCAGTTTTCGTAGGAGTGTTAAGTAATAACCTTCACAGAGAACTGTTTGCCAATTTACTGGAAAACACAAAAATATACTACATTAAGTTTTAACTGCGACTGTAGACTACTAAAATAAAACAGTATCGAACTCTCATAAGACAGTTACGTAAGCAATTAGCACAATTTATAAGTTGGATTTTTAAAACGTCAGAATTTCAAAGCAAATTAAAATTGTCAGACAGTTGTGTCTTCCAACTTTTTAAATTTGTAGGTGTTGCACACTTTCTAAAAGGAAGTTCATTAACTACAACCCTTCCCATTCCAGGATGAAACAACATTATACGAATAAGGTGTAGCACAGAACATATGTTTATTTCACTGTCAAGTTATATGTTGTTAATTTTTTTCACATTTTGCAAATGCTGTCGTTTAAACCACATATAAATCCGGGTATTTGTAAATTCAGATAAAATTCTCAAACATCAAGAACCGAAAATACATACAACACTGCTATATAGAATTGTATGGGATGCATTTAACTTTGGTATCTATTTGTAATTTCTGAAAAAATTACACTATTACCGACTTCTTAGATTTGGAAGAAATGATAACTTATCGTTCATTGAATGCCATTTCATTAAGTTCTTATATAAAAACAAGTTACTGTTAAATTTTATTTCAAAAAATCTTCAACAAATATCTGCATGATGAATTTAGCTAATTTCGTTTCTTTCACTGAGCTCAGAGTAGCTCAAGTATGGATAAGCGTTTCGAAAACCAGTTTTGGAAAGCTAAAACTAAAATGTTAATATTTAACAATGTGTAATAGACGTCTTTATTTTTATTTTTGATAAAAATTTCATGTTTTATAAATACACACACACACACAAAACTGCTCACTATTGCCACGCTGTCCCTACCTGCTTGGAACTATCATTAAAATTACGCTAGATGTCGCCTTATTTCACTTGGATGTTAACACTACTTCTAAAAGTGTGATAGTACGTGACAACCATACAAAGTAAACTCGGCAATATACAAACATGTCAAGCTTGACGTCCTTGGGGTAGTCACGTTACGTAAGTTTATGACCGCTTTTGGAATCGGATGACGATCGAATGGCAGTTTTATAATCCGTTAAAATATTTCAGACAACACACAAGTCTGTTGATCATTTTGAACCAATATTTACCATTTTATATTTGGAAATTATTTCATTTAAGGAGACTGGGGTCTAATTTGCACCTAACCTACATCAATCATCACCTTAACCTTAAATATGAGCCGGAATTGGAATGTTAATTTTACATCTTTATACTTAGTTGCATTTTTTAAAGCTTATAGTCATAGCATGCGTGCAACTCGACATTATTTTATGATAACAAAAATATATGAAACTTAATTCTGTTTTAGATGCAATAAGGAAGTCTATTCAGATTTTAAAAATATTGATATCAGTTATTAATACGCTAACTACATAAGCATGAACAAACATTAGCATAAAAATTAATGAAGCACAACCCGTATAGATTACTGACTATTACATATTGTCACAAATCAATAAACAATAAAGGCTTAAACGTACAATAATAAAAGTGCATTAATTCATCAGACTTATACCTTCGCTATTAGAATTTCCAGTCTTAAACTCAAATACCAGGCTAACGAGGTGTGTATTAATAGCAGTAGAATTATCTACACCATCCTCTGAGTTTTTCTATAAAATACCACGAAAATCTTTGAGAAAATAATTTCTTTTAGAAGCGCTACATATAACATTAATATAGGAGGATAAGACACACTTTACATCTCTAACGAGATTTCATGCTTTGGTATGTAACACAATTACACTGAAAGTTTTCGATCTGCATGAAAACAACTTTGCTTACACACTAATGACTATTGCGAGAACATGCTACTGATGAATTCAACAACAGAACAATTAGCCCAGTGACAAATAAAAAACAAGACATTCTAGTTTTGCACACATAAATGAGATTTCGATCTGTAATACAGTATTAATGATATTCTTGGCCTAAATACTAAATACTTTTAGTATTTCACATTTTGTTAGCTTAAACCTATATGTTATGCAAATGTTTATTTTGTTCCCATAACTAAAAATTATTTTGGTATGGCGTTGCTACGGTATATTTCATTTAACTGAATTATATACATTTTTAAGAAATAAAGTCTCAGTCCCCAATTGGGGAAACGGTAAAATCCGATGTTTGATTCTCTGCAGAGAACGTACGTATTAGAAAGCCTAACGTAGCTTTGCTTTTTACAAAAATGCAACAATGTTTCACATTGTATACCTTTTTATTTGGAGTTATAAAAAGAATTCCGATGCCCAAATAATTTACAGGTTATAAATGTCTGTCTCTTTCTTGAAGGCTTAATGCTCGTATTCAAATTAGATGAAGTTCTTTTATGTTGTTAAATGCTTATTAAGGATCAAGAATATATAAAGTTAAATGGCTTATCTTCAAGACTTGGATTAATAAGAGATGTTGGTAGTATACTTTAATAAAGATGCTGAAAGTTAGCAGATATCTTCCTATCTTAAAACAGTCCCTACTGTTTCTACTTCCAGATCCAAAGATGAAGCTCTTTGAGACCAGCTTGATCTTCCTGTTATGGTTTTCTGTATGTTATTGTCAATGTCCCTGGTCTCGAGAGTTAGTGGACCTTCACTCTGATTGTATTTGTGCTTTCAACAGTGTCCAAAGACTATCCATTCAGTGTAGCCCCGTGAACTTCCCACACCTTATGTCTGCTCTTCATAGCTCAGTTCAAAACATTCCTATAGATTTAATGTATGTAAACAATGGCTCCATTGTGACAATAGAAAATGGAACATTTCATGGTTTAGATATTCAAAGTCTTCATCTTGCCAACAGTAAGATTTCCAACTTGTCTTTGCAAGCCTTTGAAGGACTAGAAACGACCCTAACCAGTCTTAACCTTCAGAATAATCTCCTAACAGAGATACCTCTTCAGCAA
The DNA here is from genome assembly GCF_004210375.1 of Tachypleus tridentatus. Classification (NCBI taxonomy): domain Eukaryota; kingdom Metazoa; phylum Arthropoda; class Merostomata; order Xiphosura; family Limulidae; genus Tachypleus; species Tachypleus tridentatus. Next base: position 34,673,019 of record NC_134832.1, on the reverse strand, counting down.
ATTGGAAGGCTGACTGCATTAAAGCAGCTTGACTTATCCCAAAATAAGTTAACCAATGTCCCAGATGGTGCCTTCCAAAACCTGCCTTTGGCTACCTTGAAGCTTTCAGACAACAAACTGAATATTTCTGATGGAGCTTTTAAAGGCTTGCAAGGAACGCTGAAAAATTTGAATCTGAAAAGTGCTGGGCTAGAGAGTATGCCAAAAGCAATCCAAAAACTGAGTGCTTTAGCATTCTTGGATGTAGCCCAAAATAAACTGTCAAGCTTGGAACCTGGGTTTTTGCAAAACTTGCATTCTTTGACAGCAATTAATATGGAGAGGAATCGCCTGTTGAAGGTGGACAGTAAAGCTTTCCATGGAGTTAATGACAGTCTGAGTTCTTTGTCACTGCTCAACAACCTACTAGTGGAATTTCCAGCAGAAGCAGTCTCATTTCTTACACAGCTCAGGGTAAGGACTAAATATTGTAATTTTAAGGAGCAAGGTTGTTCCCAAGAAATGCAAATCATGAATAAGTATTTCTTCACAATTATGCATCTACCTTATGTGATCCCTCTCTTGTGATATGTATAGCCAAACTAACATTTAAATTACAGATATATGCACAGAGGCAAAATTCTAATAAAATAATTTTTAAATGCTGTGGTGTTCAATAATTCTTAAAATAATTAAAAACATGTTACTTATGTTCTAGTTTAGACTGCAAAACTTCTATATTGCAAAGTGAATCAGTGTTTAATCTAGAATATCTGTACTCATACTTCAGGGCTTGAAAGTATACATTAATCAAGTATATCTGTATGTTTAAAATTAATTCTGATAAACCAACTACTAATATATATGAGTGTGTGTGTAAAAACATACACACACACACACATATTCTAAATTTAATGTTGAGCAATTAATTACTGTCTATATTCACTGTTCTGTACATAGTAACAACTAGCTACAACACTAATCAAATATCTGGACTTGGGGTTTACCATGGAGAAAATACTGTCTATTTTACAGATTTGGTTAATTCAAAGTTTGAAGAATAATTACTTGATATATTTTAGGTTTTGGATCTCGGATTCAATGGCATTCGTATCTTGCCCGAAGATGCTTTTAAAAACAATCTTCAACTGACACTTCTTGCTCTGGATGGGAATCCCATAGCTACAGTTCCTCTGGCAGCATTTCAACACCTCAAATCTTCTCTCAGAGGAATTAGTATTGGAGGTAGGATTTTCATTGTATTATATTACGTTGGAATGTTGCTATGTAATAGAATACTGATGATTCTTCATTAGTAATACCAATGAAAGACTAGCATCTTTTAATTTTCTGTATTTATAAAGACTTTTTTTTCAATGATATAAAAGGTTTACTAACTTGTACAATAGATTAAGACATTGCTATATCATTACAGTTAATCTGAAAAATGAAAGCCAATGTGGCCAGGGTGAGTAACTTGTGAACATAAATGATAATTCTGCATAATGCTGTAACTTATAACTACAAATATTATATTTGAATGGTACAAAATACACTTATCTTTATGCCATCCTTTAAATATTCGTGTATGGATGAAAAAGTCTAACCTTCTTACTCGAAAATTAATAAGTGACAAGTCTGCTGACGTCATGCTAACTGTAATGAAAGAACAACACTAATTCTTACAATACAGATAAAGTCTGTTATTTTGGATAGTTGTACTTTTGAATTTCTGTGAATAACAATATACTGTAGTTATCCAATTATTTTAATTCCCTAAGGAAAATAGTTTTGCTTTCACACAGGCCAGCAACTAATCAGTGAAACCCATGAACTTCCAGGTTAGTTTGGGAATCCATTATGGCAAAAACAAACTCGCACTGAAGAACAAAGTGCTATTTGTTATCCCCTGTTAATAGAAGCCACTATATAAAATATAACAAAACTTATCTATTAACTCCCAATTAAACTATCACAGTGATTAGGCCATAATGAAAATTTTTGTAACATATAAACTTTGAACCACCATAAAAAAGTGATACACTAAAGATACAAACATATGTGCTGTATCAACATTTGATGAAACCCACAGGTCAGCCAGTTTAGTTGGTCACATTAAACACTATGAAACACAAATGTTACTGTTTGTTGATTGTGGAACACAAAGCTACACAATGGGCTATCTATGTTGTTGCTACCACACAGAGCAAACCCCAAATTTTAATGACATGCTTTCAGACTTCTTTCCGAGTCATTGTGAAGCACAAATATTACTAAATTATTTAATTGTTAAGAAACATTTTGTTAAGAAGGCAACATTGCAAGTATAAGCACAGGTCATGTCTATAAAATAGAAATTGTCAATGTTTTGTCTTCTGTGAAACATTCAATATAAAAATAGTATCAAATTGGTAATTTCATTTCCACCTGTTTTTCTCAAAACATTAACATAACAAAATTATGTGCAGCAGTTAGAGAACAGAAACAAAAATTATTAAAAGTCTTGATGTTATAGAAACTTATTTTGATATACCAATGTGTCAAAACTAGTTTCTCCAATATCAAGACTTTTCTCAGTTTTTGCATTTATTGTTTGTTTCTTTTTTATTCCTTAAAATCTTCAGTTATTTTTAAAAGCAATACGTATGGAAGTTTTCAAGTTATACTGGATTGACTCTTTTCATAAAAATAATTAATAGAACATACCATACTCAAATTAAATTCATTACCCTTTGATTCTCAATTTTATTTATAGTACTTATAAAAATGGAGTTATAAATCTTCTATAAAGTCTGACTAATGTGTTTCTGGTATGCACATCATATGATGACTTAAAACAATGTTTTACAAGTACTTTACTCAATCTTTACTATACCATTTTCATAAGTTATGGAAAGTGTTGTATTTAATTTGTTACTAATTAACAGTTCTTTCAACTACAGGACCTTATTTGGAGTGTGACTGTCGAATTAAATGGATAGTAGAATGGGTTCAAGACAATGATCTTCAAGTCACTAGTCGAGAGAGAAATCCTCAATTCTGTGGAAAACCAGAAAGCCTTCAACATCGAAACTTTTTCCAACTAAACTCCAATGAACTCCAGTGTGAAAATGAGCCACAAAAAACAACACTTAAAACAACAATGTATACACTACGTGATGCTATGGTAATTGAACCTCCACGTAGTAAAGAACCAAAGTTCCTTCCTTATCCAGTTCAGAGTTTTCCTTCCACCAGTAAGACATACTCTCCTGCTAAAGACCTTGGCCAACCAGTCCAACCAAAACAAAAGACCATGGCCACTTTTCCATCTTACCAAACGACGCCATCACCTACTATTAGGTTAAGTGAAACCCAACCATTTCTAACTTCTAGGACCTCAGGTATTGTAGCAACTGACAGTTTATCTGCAGGAACAAAAATCCCTGACTCAGTAAGAGAGGAGGTGAAGATTCTTGATGTCTTTAGGACTGGCAATTCAATAATGGTTGAATGGGATTCTAATTCTTCTAATCTCTTGGGATTCCAGGTAGTATACAGAGTGTTTGGGGAAGAGCAATTCACACAAAGTCCTTCACTTGTTGCCAGTCAACGCCAGTATGCCATCCCCAGTGTCCCTACTGATGACTGTGTTATTGTCTGTGTAGTCACTTTGGAAGATATTCCCAACCTTTCTGTGGATGCCATTCCATACAGTCAATGTAAGGAAGTTAAAAACAGTGAGAGCAGATATGCTTTGGATAAGATTGTAATAGCAGGCTCTGCTGCTGTGTGTGGAGTTATAATTCTTGCAGTTATCATTTTTGTTTGTTGCTACTGTCGCAAACAAAAAAAAGAAAAAGTGACACTTCCACCACCTACCACAGGGATGCCAGCAATAAAGTCTGAGCATGAGTGGGAATCTGCATCTATGTACAGTGGACGTAGCATTCCTCGACCACGTATGTACCAGTCTGATCCCAATGGTTCAATCAATCACAGTTTCATCATGGATGACAACCGTTCTCACCTATCTCAATACTCTCAGGTGCCCAATGGCCAAGTTAGTAACAGACCAACAACTGATGGCCAATCTCATCATTCTTACACTCAGTTATCTCATCGATTTGGTGACCCTTCATGTCTTGGTAATCCAGACATACGCAAATCTCAACAGTCTCTCTCCCAACTATCTGGGCACCACTCATTTCTTGGAAGTCATATTTCTGCTCCACCAAAGAAGAAAAAGACTCAAAGAAACAACAAACAGATAACATCTGCCAGCTCTGTCCACTCACTCACTGAATATGAAAGCGACTGGAATGGAAGATCAGACAACTGGAAAGATCAAGAAGTAGACATCTATGTGGGTCAAACTCATGTTTCTCCAGTTCATGTTAAATACAGAAAAGATTATGGTGCAAGGTGAACAGCAGAATTGAAGCAATGAAGACATGAGATTCTTCGAGGTACATGTGGATGGGTTCCTTTTAGTCAAACTGAGGCATCATTCCCAAAATAGGGGAGCTGAAGTGCCAAATACAAGCAGTGTGGAATTTAAAGTTTGAAAGATCTATAACCTTCTTTGAACTTTTTACTAATATAAAAACAAAAATACTGAAGATGTGATAAAAATATAGATTACACTGTAAACAAATCTGTCAAACCTCTGTAAATGACATCTGATTGGCTATTTTTGTTTAAGCAGGTTTCTCTTCCTTGACTTTCAGCCCAAATTATCAAACATTTTAATGGTTACTAGATAACCCATATAATTTTAAAAAAGAAGCTTTCCAGAGCTTTTTATTTTATGTTTAACTATAAAGCAATGGGTACAATTTGTAGTGTTTATGGCTAGTTATATATAGAGGTCTGATGGTAAAAAATAACCCAACTCAACATTATTAGTTCAATTTTTGTTTTATATTAACTTAATATTTCAAAAATTGGAATAAATAAAAATTCTATAATTACACATGTAATACTATTTTATATATTTGACACATATACCATATTACAATGTCACAAAAATGCACCATATAACTGAACAAGCATGTCAATTAGATGTTTAATATACTAATTTAGTATTTAGAGAAAATTTCAAAATTGCTTTTTTGATATGCTATGCTGCCATTCATATCTAAGACTTAATCCAGTTACCTAAACATAAACCATGGTCTTGAAAAGTTATAAAGATTACTATAAACAAAATCATTTTAGTAATTCATAGAAAAGTTGCTAGCTATTGGACATGTAAGAAAATACCAGACAATACTATTGTGGAATATCTGACATGCAGACCTTAATATACAATGTATTACTTTTATGATTGATCTGCTACAGAAATTTGAAAATACATGTGCAAGATAAATGGAATATGACTAGATAACAAAACACACTTTAAGAAGATAAAATAGCTTAATTGCTTGAGTGTTTTCAAAATAAAGTGTTAATGACCAGAGTTTATTTTGTTACTATCAACTGACAAATTTACTTCTGGAATAACAACAACAACAAATAAACAGAAGTCCTGAAATACTTGAGTTGATACACAAATAAATCAGTCTAACAAGTCACAAAGTTAAGTATTTTATAACTGATTTTTAAGGTGAAGTATGTGAAAAACAACGTACCAAACAAATATGGAATGACCTCATGTTGTTTAGTTAAATATGCACCTTACAAATACACTTGTACAGAAACCTTTCTTTGGTGAGCCACATATTAACACTTAGAACTGCTTTCATAACTTGCCAGCTAGAAGAAAGATATGCCCCAAACTACTTGCTTTTATGTTTTTACGATGGTTGAGAAAAAGATAAAACTGAAATTAAAATACTTGGCATTCAACTGTAGCATGTAACTATAAAAGTATAAGCTAATAATTTTAGTTTGTATTTTTCATTTGCGAATGTCAACAGAATTTGATATACTGATATCATCTGCACATGCTGAAATAAAACTATTACAGGTGCAAAAACATATACATGCACAATTGAATAAAGAGGTTGTAACACATGATACATATTTTTTATAAGCATGCAATATGTACACACTCCTCCTTTGAAACTCTGGTGTCCTTGTATACATGTAACATACTTCAGTTTAAACTTTTATTACAGCATTTCTACATAATTAAGTCATGGCAATACTAAAAATAGTTTAGTATAATGGACAACAAATTGCTACTTATCTACAATTACTCTGGCACATCACAAAAGATAATTTTCTGCCATCACTAAAATTTCAAACATGTTGCCTAGTTCCAAACAGTTGTTGTCTGACTAGCCATCTGCCTCTAGTTTCAAAGCACAGTGTTCCATGACTAGCCGCTTGTCCTCAATTTTAAACCACTGGTTTATATAACTAGCTGTCCCTAGTTTTTTTCTTTTTTTCTTGGATGTGGTTCTCATCAGAATCCACATGCAATATTCCTTAGTTCCATATTAAAATTTTAAAAAACGTGCTCCCTGTAAATGTTTGATAAACAACAAACAAACAAGAGGACGTGCAAAGAGTCCTTGATTTATAATTAGTTCTAAAGTATCAGGTATAACATGTGGTATTCCTGTAAGCATGCAGGATCAACAATAAAGTGATCATCACAAAAAAATCCAATAACCCAAGTTCTTTTGCAAAATGGACTTTCCTTCATCAGAGTTAAACAGCAAATGACAATTGTAAGTATGATGATTAGTTATGTGGTCATGCTACTACAAGTGATTTGTCAAATTTTGAAGAATATGACACAAATTGTAAAAAAACTTACAAGACTGACATAGAACTCTATTACAAAAGAACCATTCACTCTATAGTGTGACACAATTTATTTTTGCGTGAACGAGTGTGTGTCCACCCAAATTATTAAGGGAAATAAAAATAAACAACGACTAGAAATGAAGATACATGTAAGTTATTTACTGCTGTATATCTTTAACCAGTACACCACAGGAACTTTAAGCAGTCTGCAGTGAAGAATGATTACTTGCATACAACTAATATTTTAATGTATTTTATCTAGTTTTGCAGAAGCTACTTTACTAATACTATTTTACTTTTTACATGAGAATAGGCTTTACTCACACATAAACTTTATAAATCAAACTAAATGAAATAATTTGTGAATTTTACTACCGTTGAAAAAAAACCATACATTAAAACACGTGTGTTTTGTGTCTATGAACAGAATACTAAGCTATCTCTGCACTGAGTACACCAAGGATACTGAACCTGATTTTAATTATAAGTTCGTTAAGAAAGTAATCAACCAGGTTTTCATACTATCTGATAATAAAAATACCTATATAGGAAATGAATGTTTAAAATGTGGAAGAAAACAAACAATGTGAAGCGCTCGCCAAAATTAAAGTAAGTTTGTTGAATAATTTGAAAATAACGTTCCGGGCAATGGCTCTTCACAGAGCTGTTTGTTTTTTTTTTAATTTGTCGAGTGTTGCACCATTCGTTTTCTTCAAGGTTTTCACAGGATACGAACACAACTTCATTGATATATGCGAATTAAAATGTTGGTTTTTTCCTAAGAACTTAAAAAAAATAACTTTAAACGCAACTTTAAAACCTAAAAATAAAAATGGGTGAATTTAAAAAAGAAAATATAACTAGAGAAGGCGTATACTATTGTTATTTGACACGATATTATATAATAAGAGCAAAAATATCGTAGCTTATGATGAACAACTGACAAATCCTTTCTCAAATGAATGGAAGTTTTATCACGTTTATCCCAAAACAGGTGGATCCAGGTACATATTTTAAATTAATAAGAATGACAAATTAGAAAGAAATCAGTAATTGCACAAACAGGGCGCGCCAACAAATATCTAGAAACATATGACTTGAATGAATTCCATGTTAGGTAAGGCGAGCACGCATCTCGTACAGTTCGTGCAGGGTTAGCACACTTTCCATTCGTCTAGCCCCACCCGAGTGATCCAAGTTTTCACTACTTTTTCAGAACTTCTACACATCACGTTCGCACATCATCATTGCACTTTTCTTTCCATGTTTGGAACTTGACCTTGACTGAAGACAGAACGCAAGTCGAGTACTGTTCTCTTAAGTTTTAGTAAAGTCAAGCCTTACTGACCACTAACTAGCGGTGCTAACACATAATAAATAAAACAAAATTACAGTTATTTATATTAAAATTGGTGTAAATTTATACTATACATAGGAGCACGATTCATTTAATCGGGCCATTCACTATTACAATTCCACCAAGGATAAACACATGTTCTGATCACAAGAAGTTACAAAATTTCGGATCAGAAAATTTATTTTAAAATAAGCCATTTTATATTCCTGCTACACCATAGTTAATTATTATAAGCTACTGATTAAAAATAATTTAACTAAACCACAATATAAAGGGATTAAATCTACATCACTGAAGCCGAACTTAAGTAACAAACTAACTAGAATTTGTTAATATGAGAAATAAATTCATAACAAAACCATAAAACTCAAATGACATGGAGAACAAGATATGTTGAGCGAAAAGGAATGCAAAACTAGCCAGCTGAGATAATATGCTGACCTCTCGTTTACACTATTACATAGGAAATAGTTAGGTTTTTATTAGTTTTTTTTTCTTTTCTGGTTAAATTTCACGCAAAGCTATTCGCAATTCCAGGGCTACCTGTACTAATTGTTGATATGTGTTTATTCATCGAGTACACTTGTATTAAAAAAATAACCTAACTACAGGTGGCAGCACTTATCTCAATATTCTTAACACTCCCACTTAATTTTAAGTTTTACACAAACTTACAATTACTCTCAATCTATTATTATAATCGTCACTTTATCTGGTTCATTTATCCATTGGTGCCAGTTCAACATTATCTCTGAACCTTTCAAATGCATTTCTAGCAAGTGGCTCTGTAAGAATGTCAGCAGTCATACTGTTTGTGGGACAATATTCAAGTTTTACTGATCCGTTCTGCACACATTGGCGAATGAAGTGGTAACGAATATCAATGTGTTTTGTTCTTGCATGACCCACTGGATTCTGTGCCATGGCGATTGTTCCTTGGTTATCTTCCATGATACGAACAGGGTCACCAACTTGGGAACCTATTTCTTTCAGTAGTCTTTTCAACCATACTGTTTCCTGTGCTGCAAGACTCAAGGCTATACATTCTGCCTCTGAGGTGGACAGGGCCACCGTGGATTGCTTTTTGCTAATCCAACTTACTGCTGCTCCTGCTTGAATGAAGATATTTCCTGATGTGGACTTCCTATCATCCAGGTCTCCAGCAAAATCTGCATCTGAGTAACCAGTAATGACGTCTCCTGGTACCTTTTCAAACTTAAGACTAAGATCAGCTGTTTCTTTCAAGTAACGTAGGATTCTCTTTGCTGCTGTTAAATGTGCTGTGTTGGGCTGAGCACAATATTTCGATATTTCTCCCATTGCATATGCAATATCTGGTCTTGTTCCCATTGCAGCATACAGAAGGCTGCCTACCAACGACTGGTACAAACTGCAGTCAACCTCAGTGCTAACACCATCATCCTTTTGCAGTTTCACGTTTACATCTGATGGAGATTCAACTGCCTTACACTCAGTCATTCCAAATTTCACCAGCATAGTTTGGATATACTGTCTTTGATTTAACCATACACAACCATTCTTTTCATCCTGAACAACACCGAGTCCAAGAATGTAAGGGAGCTTTCCAAAGTCTTTCATGCAGAATTTTTCCTTCAGTGCTTCCTTTATAGTGATTATTTCATCATCACTATCAGCAATCAAAATAATATCATCCACATATACTGCAACTATTGCTAGATTTTCATCCTTCCGTATGTAAAAACATGGATCTGCTGAACTCTGAACAAATTCCAGTTTCATCATCTGTTCATGAAATGATTTGTTCAAACAGCGTGGTGACTGTTTTAATCCATACAGTGATATTTTTCAGTTTACACATAAGACTTTCCTTCCCTGGAACAGCGTAGCCTTCCAGTTGTTCCATGTATATCTCTTCATCCATATTTCCATTCAGAAATGCAGTTATGACATCCATCTGTTGAATTTTCAAGTTGTTCTGCACAGCAAATGCAATCAAGGAGCGAATTGATGCATAGCGCACCACTGGGGAGAAGGTTTCCTCGTAATCCAGACCATAATTTTGCGAGTAACCTTTGGCCACCAGCCTACTCTTGAACCTCTCTACATTTCCAGTATTTCCATACTTAACTTTGAATACCCACTTACAACCTATAGGTTTTCTTCCAACTGGTAATTCCACCAGATCTCAGGTGTCATTTTCTTGTAAAGACTCAAATTCCAGATCTGTGGCTGACTTCCACTCCTTTGCATTGCCATTTGACATTGCTTCACTTAATGTGCTTGGCTCTAACATACTGCATAAGTTTGCAATGTGACAAACTGATTCATTTGCTGCTTCCATATCAGCATACTCATCATATCCATAGCAGATGGGGGGTTTTCCGTTTCTTGCTGGTCGTTCAGCTTTAACGTCTGTTTCTTGGTCCACTATATGTTCACTTGATAAGATATACTCATTTGTCACAGGCTCTTGACCAAATTCTGTTTCATTAAAGATAACATCTCGCCATATGAAAATCTTCCTGGATTTTTCAACATATCCCTTGGGACAGTTATCATATACAATGAAACGTACCTTCATAGACTTCATATCTAATTTCTGTCTTGACACATCTGTCACATGTGCATATGCAAGACATCCGAACACTTTCATGTGTTCTACATCTGGTTTCTTCCCATACCATCTCTCATATGGCATACTACCATCTTTTATTGCCGATGTGGATACTCTGTTACCCACATACGCTGCAGTAGCTACAGCTTCTGCCCAGTACATTCTTGGTAACTTAGCATGTGACATCATGTTTCTTGCTGATTCCACAAGAGTTCTGTTCCTTCTCTCAGCAACACCATTTTGTTCTGGACAATATGCTACTGACATCTCATGATAAATGCCTCTTGACTTCAAATATTGATGGAACTCATTTGGCGTATATTCTCTGCCATTATCTGTGGGCAGGGTTTTTATGCGCTCTCCAGATTCATTTGAGTACAACTTCTCAAATTCCTTGAATTTCTCAAAGACTTCTGACTTCTATTTTAAGAAATACACTCTGCAGCATCTTGAGTAATCATCAATAAATGTAACAAAGTACTTGCTACCTCCAATAGATGGAGTTTGCATAGGACCACAGACATCACTGTGTACCTTTGATTTGATTTCTCCCACTGACTTAAATGGCTTCCTGTGCATTTTACCTTCAGTGCATCTCTCACAGAAACTGTCTTCATCAGACTTCTGGAATTTGATTCCACTTACATTTCCACTCCTGACAAGCTTCTGTAACTGTAAAAAACTGACATGCCCTAGTTGTTGATGCCATATATCCAAGCAATTCATGCAGCTGTTTGAGGATACTGAGGCATTCTCAATAACACTGGTCTTACAGTCCAGTTGGTACAGATCATCACCCTTTCTTGTACCCATGCCATGGAGTTGTCCTGATTTACCTCGGATGTAACAGCGATTAACTCCAAACTGCACAATATTTCCTTTATCAGTAGTAACTCCTACTGAAAATAGATTGCTAGCTAATTTTGGTATATGAAGGACACTCTGCATTGTGACATGCTTTGAATTACTCACTTTAAATGTCATTTCTAGTTTACAGTTTCTAACTCCAAGAGCTTCAACAGTTCTTCCATCACCAATCCTAACTTGCTGAGGTGTGCTAAACTTGTGATAATTTGATAATATGTTCCTCTTGTGTGTCATGTGCCTAGACACACCAGAATCCACCAACAATTCCCCATTTCCTATTCCTTTATCCTGGTTTGTTACAAAGGCAACACCATTGTTTCCATCAGTATAATCTTCCACAACATTAATATCCACATTCTTAGCTTTGTAGACCATTTCCTTCAGTGTTGGACAATTGTGTTTTATATGTTACCCCTTTTCTTTGTTTCTTGTGTTCCATGTGGTTTGAAGTTGCTGCGAGTGGTTAATTCAGTTGATGATGTTTCATTCGATGTGGTCTTTTTCTTCTTTTGTTCTTCATTAATCAGTGCCTATTGTACAAATTCTAATGAGATATCATCAATTTTGGTTTCCAGGACTGTTACAATTGTATCATAGCTAGCTGGCAGACTACCAAGTAAGGTAACAATCTGCTATTTCCACCCCAAATGCAGCAAGCTGATCCATTAATTCCTTCATTTGTTTCAAATGTTCCTGGACCATAATGCTTTCTTTCATCTCACATCGAAAATACTTCTTTTTCAGGAATAGTTTATTGGCTAGTGTGTTCCTTTCAAAGTGAGCATGCAGTACATTCCATGCTTCCTTAGGAGTTGTTTATGAGGTGACAAGATAGAGTTGTGCACCTTGAATATTCAGAACAATTGTTGAAAATGTTCTTTCCCTTTTCCTGTTGAAATCTGCCCTTGTTTGATAATTGGCTGTCTTTGCCAATACCTCTGTTTCAGTCACATGGTCCCATAGGCCTTTTCCTCTCAATAAATGTTCCATTTGAAATTTCCATGTGGCTCAATTATTTTCTCCCAACTTATCAATTTTATCTTCCATTCTCAAACTATTTCAACCACAACTGTAATATTCCTTTCTTTGATTTAGATCTATTTCTCCCTTTATATGACTTGAGAAAATAGAGTGTCAATCAATATTTTACTTACAGTTTATCTTGGTATTTCACAATGGCTTCCAGACAAAGGAAAAAAATCATCTAGCACTTGTGATAAAGTATCCATGTAAATCCTGTGCCATCTAACAAAAATTGTCATCCAAAACTGCTCTACAGTAATCCTCAGTATCTCCTGAATTACTTGTACTAACAATTTTAAAACAGTTTCATCTGTTTAAACACTATTAGAGCATTCTTGGGCCCATAACCTGTTGATATGTGTTTATTCATCGAGTACACTTGTATATAAAAAAACAACCTAACTACAGGTGGCAGCACTTATCTCAATATTCTTAACACTAATCATCTCTAATTTTGAAGTGATAGAGTGAAGGGAAAGCAGCTAGTTAAGTTAACACCATACACTGTCAATTATTGGGCTACTATTTATTAACCAATAGTGCAATTGGATGTAATATTTTAGAGTCCCCACAGCTACAAAGGCAAGAATATTCAGTGAAAGAGTTCACCAACTTTAACAGGCTAAAGCAAGGCTGAAAAATATATTGTTTATCCGAGACAGCATGGGATAATTAATGAACTAAAATGATCCTAGAAGTTTCACGTGCCCTTGCTAATTATACAGGTAATTACCAAGTACTGGAAAAAAAAGGGAGGACATTGGAAAAGTTCGTATGTTTTTGAACCTTTTTGTAGAATTGCACCCATGACTTTAATAAAGGAAGGTCAAGTCTTTATGGGCTGATTAAAAATATTTATTTAATGCTAACACTATTAACAATATTACAAAGTTTTCCCTGATATGAATTTCCATTCATAAAGATGACTTGTGAAAATGATTACCTACAGATCACCATAACAAATAACTTAGGTGTAACTTGTGACCTTTTCATTCTGAAAAACGAATACTCAATGTTTCTATGACAGTTAAGTTACATAAGACTTTAACTTCATATCACTATAACTTTTCACTATACACACTTAGGCTATGATGATAATGTATGGCCATTCTATTGTGACATTTGAAAAAATATTTTAGAATTATTTGGCAAGTTTAACGAGTTCAACCAGTTCCCACTCCACTAAACCGTACACACACACACACACACACATATATAAAAAACTTAAAGACAACAAAGGACTTGTTGGTAAATCTAGACCACACTATCCATTACACTACACTCTACACTAATAGTAAAACACTTAAAGCCAGTCTTATTATTCAAATATTTACCAAGCCTTTCTTTTAAGCTCAATAAATTAACTGCATCTATCATATCTGATAGCAATTTGTTCCAAATGCCAGTTATCCTGTCAGAAAAATTTAGTTGTCTTAGATGAGGATGACTTCTACCCTGCCAAAAATTATGTGTCCCTTCGTCTTACTATACTTGCCATTAAATACAAAAAATAAAAATAAAGAGATGATGCCCCAAAACTATAAATTCCCTTTATCATCTTAAACACCTAAATCAGATTCCTTCCAATTATTCTTTTTCAAGAGAACAACTTCATAGATCTGGATGCAAAATGTACAAAAGGGAAATCAAGAGCAAACACATGTTGTGTGAAGCACGATCAGCATACAAAGCATACTAACGCTATGGAGGCCTGGGGACGTACAGCTGCAATTTTTAAAGTGAAATTACCACAGACTGTATTATAATAACACAGCATAGAAGAATAATTCATATTGTCAATTGTGTCTTAAAGTAACTGAATCAGACTGTGTGGACTCTTTAACAAAAAGGACAATTATTTAAGGTCCTTATTACTAGTTACTAGTTTTGGGTTCTTGGACAAACTAAGAATTTCATACTTTGATGAACTTGAAAGTAAAACAAAACAATTCACTTCCAATTAATTATGCATATTATTTCATTAGTATATGCATATTAATCTGTTCAGATTCAGATTATCTGAAAGGATAATAATTTGAAAACTAGTAACACTACTCAACTAAATTATACATCAATTTAAAGCTTAAGGAGGGACGAAAAATATGAACTTAAAATCACAGAAGAAAAGAAAAACAAAAAATATATTTATTTCAACACTACAAATGAATGCTTCAGACCTCTTACAGTTAGGGTGTAACATTTTTACAAACCAACTTCTGGTTTATTCCCTGCAGTATTTTCAAAACTGTTTGGTGTGTAACTCTGGTAGAAATCCATGAAAATCTGACACAATTGCAATTATTTTTGTTCATCAGGTAGGAAAAAATCTGGAATGGAGAAATTAAAAGTCCCCATTACTTCAAGATGTCACCATTACTTTAACAATTTTCCATCCTCAAGATTGATCTCAAGTTGTGGTATGTGGCTAAGTTGTGCTACATTTAATCATTGGCTACTCAATGTGCTGATTCCCTTGAAACCTTTATTTTCTTCTTTTGACATTTTTCTTATTCATTGTTGAAATTTCTTGAGTGTAAGATGAAAGTAAAATTCATCCAACTCTTTTAAACTTTTTGGCAGTAAATAAAATCTTACAGTGATGAATTTAACTTACAAAAGACAAAGAAGTTGATGTAGTAGCCAAAGAAGTATCACATGGAGTTGAACACTGTTCACTTGAAACTTTCCTAGCTTCACCAGAATGAAGTAAGCAAACAATTTCAGCAGTGTTTTAGTCTTTTTAGTCTTTGAATTCATGCCACAAAAACTGAGAAAGTTACCACTATAGAAATTACAAACAACAACAACAAATGGAGTAGAAATACCTTGAAGCTCTGGACACAACTTTGACAACAGTGTAATGAACATTTATGTATACATTTGATTTCTTTTAATATATTATTTTGAATGAAGTGGACTGTGTTGCTTTTTGTTTATTGTTGAAACTTATTGCCAATCATAAAAACCTCCTGCAAAAGAATCCAGCCTACAAAACCTGACGGTAGTAATATAGTTTTAAATTTCCAATTACAAAGCAACAACAGAAGCCATTTTATGTAACTTTTTCAGCCAATAAATGCTTCGTTAGAAGAATCTAGGCTATATATAAAATGGCAAATACCCTAAGCAGCTGCACTGTAACTATATAAGTACAATTTTTTTACACCACAAAAACAGGGAGTTTGGCAGAGACACTAGGACCTCCCCCCCATGAGCCTTTCAACTCCAAGTATCATTCTTGTAGCTCTTCTCCAGAATCTTTCCAACATTTGAATGTTTTTTCTAGGTAAGAACCACAAAACTTGATATGATCTAACAAATAACCTATACAATGACATTATAATGGTTTGTATTCAAATGTTATTTAGATAAAACTTAAAATCCTATCTGCCTTACTACCACTAACAGTATATTGTTTGGACAGCTTAAAAGACTGATCAACCAAAACACCAAGCATTATGCCTTTCATAACACTGTTAAGGTTCAAACATACTGTTAGTGTGAGTGAGCTATGTATTCACTATGAGGAGAACCTATACAGTGGATAGGTGAAGAAGAAAAATTGTCATTGGCTACTATTGAGGTTTTTTTTTTTTTTTTACATTATATAACTGCACAGAAGCAGATATAATAAACATACTTAGTCTTCCAAACATTAATTTCAAAATCTATTTTCAAGGAAAGTACGGTTCATACTACACTTTGATCAATGTGTATTATTGGGTTATACCAGATGGAGACAATTTTCAGAATACTAAGTTTCTTTATTACTGTTAAGGTTATTACCATTAAAATTATACTCATAATTGAAAATGTGACATCCCATATTCATTATCTTGCATTTATTATAACTAAAAGCCATCTGTCATTTATTTGCCCAGTTCATCAAACAATCTAAATCCTTTTGCAAAAGAGCAGCATCCTGCTTACAGTCAACAGTATCCAAAACTTCAATATTATTAACAAACTTAATAATTTATTCCTTCACCTATGTCATTGATGTAAAGTAAAAACAGCAAATGTCCTAAAACTGAGCTCTGAGGTACCCCACTTGTGACATGAATCCAGTTTAACTTAATCCAATTCATAACAATCCTGTTTCCTTCCATCCAGTCAGCATTCTATTAAATGAGTCAATCTATCCCCCAAACCTACAAAAATAAATTTTTAAGAAGCCTGTTAGGTGGCACTTTGTCAAATGCTTTTCAAAAATTCAGATAACCAAATACACACCCATACTTTCATCTACATAAGCATTAACCTCTTCAAAGAATGTCAGAATATTTGTAAACCAAGCTTTTCCTTTAATGAAGCCATGGTGACTATCCTACAAAATTTTAAACATTAAATGATTTTGCAAAGATTCTTTTATCAGACTTCCAAAAATATTTTTAAATATTGATGTAAGAGTAACAGTCCTATAATTACAGGAAAAAATTTTACCACCTCCCTTTAAAAGAGGAATAACGTGAGTCAACGTATAATCTTTTCAAACCTGCCACTATTCAAGGATTTAGAAAATATAGTAGCAAGTGGCTAACATATCAAACCTTAACTTCCTTCAAAATCCTTGGGTAAATATCACCTAACCCAGGAAGATTTATCTTTCTTTAAACTTCCATATTTTTTTTCTTAAACACCTCAAAACTATTCTGATCATCTTGTTTATTCTTGTTTCCATTTAGTAACAGTTTAGGAAGACAAAGATAGCTTAAATATTCATTAGTTAAAACTGAATTAAAAATTAAAATAACCCAACCACCTCATGACCATCAGATATTAGCATTCCTTATCAACATTCAAAGGCCTACTCTCAATCTAAGGTTTTGTTGAACTTTAATGTATTTAAAGAAATCTTTACTATTGATGTTTACATTTACAGCTAACCCTTTTTTCATATAGTTTTTAACTTCTCCTTGGAAAAACTCTTGATCATATATAATCCTTACAACCTTCCATCATTGCAATGAATTTAATTTTTTTATATTTATAATTTTTATCTTTATTTTTATCCATTATACTCTTTGAATCAGTCTGTTTTTTCCTTTCAGCTTAAAGTTCATTTCGCATTTGATCAATATCTCCAATTAATTCAGCTATTCATTCCACAGAACATAGTTCTTGTCTCATCCTTTCAACATTTGCTTTTTTTAAAAACTGTAACAAAAAATCTCATCATTCCTCATCTCCACATGCACTAAAATATAATATCTAATTGAGCAGTGATCATTTGCACCCAGATATTCCAAAGTTCTTTATCCTGTCAAGCCACCCCTTATAGTTACCCTTATAGTTGAGTAATAGCCCTTGCAAATAAACCAGTTTCTACATCTTTTAAATGTAAATCATGCAATGTATATACTGATGATGGCAGATCATTTCCTCAAATGAATGAAAGCCTAATGAGCCCTTTCAAGTGGATTTCTCATCATCAAAAATGAAGGCCTAGTTTTGTCATATAATGCTTCAGTGACAATAGCTGGCACCCTCACTGATATCATAGCTCAACTTCCTAGAGATTAGTTACCTGATAACTGAATGTATTACATCCTGAAGATAGGTAAAAGTTAAGCAATTAAAGTACCACATC
This sequence comes from Tachypleus tridentatus, assembly GCF_004210375.1. Classification (NCBI taxonomy): domain Eukaryota; kingdom Metazoa; phylum Arthropoda; class Merostomata; order Xiphosura; family Limulidae; genus Tachypleus; species Tachypleus tridentatus. The sequence goes on along the minus strand of NC_134832.1, from coordinate 34,654,869 downwards.
CTGTATGATGGAATAGTGATTTCCAAAATCATAGAACAAAATACGTAAGTTGTTTACCAAATTTTATTATAACATGGTTAATAAAACCTTACAGTTGACAAAATTATGTCTAAAAATATCGTAACAGCAAGCATCCCTAACTAATTAAACAATAAATTTTTATCTTTATTAATAGAAATGTAAGAAAAATATATTTAATTACCTATACTTATTGCCAGATTGATTTTTAGTTTCCTTTAAGTACATAGCTTCCTCTGGTCAGAAGTTAAGGTTAATTAAAATGCTTCTTATCAACAAAATCTCTCTTACAGTCAACATATAAAAGGCTTTAATTTTAGAACCTTCCAGTAACATAAAAGTGACTCAGCTGTTGATGATTCACATCACAGTTTTAGAGTAACATAGTCCCTGTCTTTCAGATCCGAAGATTTTGAATTTTCAGGGAATAAGTTTTGCATTTTGACAATCAGAAAATGTACAAATACAGCTATCCGAGAATTACATGGAAAGGAAAGTATCAATGAAGAGAATAAACTTCTCAGAGAAGGAAAATTCAGCAAACAATAAGACCCACCTGAGACAAATATCATGAGATGACTGATAATAACTAGTATCTATGAACAAGGACACTTCACAGAGAAAGCCCATAACATAATTATAATAGAGATTAATGTATCAATTAGTAATAAACATAAATATATCACAATTTAGATAGAAGATTTATTCTGTTATTAATAAAATTAGTATGTCTAGCCATCCATCCAATTCTTACCAGCAAAAGAAAGATCACCATGTGCTAGAGAACCACACCAAATGTGATAAACAAACAGATTATGAATCATCACATACAGAAGCATGCAAGACTAATAAAATTTGTTTCTTAGGACCCAAAATACTGAAGTCATATATTTGAATTATTCTATAACAAAAGAAAAATTCCTGCAATTTATTCTATGTTATCTGAATTATTGAACCATTTAAATTTCAGTTAAATAACATACAAATTCATCAATGCTAAGAAAACACTCCAAAACATATCCAAAATTTAGTGAATGAGTGTTGTTGTAAAAGATGTGAGAAGAAAAACTTTGATAAAATATAATAAAGGATAAATACATAGGTCTAAATAAGTTTTTTTTTCTAAACATCTCAAAAAATAAATCAGATTTTTTCAGTTAGATGTGCTTATTTTATTCTTTATTATCTTTTATCACAGTTTCAAAATTACCTACTACAAATACGTTATACATTGAAGTGAAATCATGCCATATCTATAGACATACCATGTTAACCTTTTGTAAATAATACTAAAAAATGTAACAAAAGTATCAAAACGAAGATTTTTAACACAGAAAACCACTCAATACTTTGTATTCAGTTCTTTTACAGATGACAGTATTATATAGTTTTTTTCAAATGCAAAATCTTTATGAAAATTGTTGACTATGTCTGACATAGTTTAAGTAAAAACTTCATTGTATAAACAGTTTTGTAAGTATTAAAAACATGGAAAAGACTGAGAGGCTTCCAAAAACACTACATATCTTCATCAACTCAAAATTTAAACAAACCAAAAACAAAATAAAGTGGAGAAAAATATGTTTTATGAATAAGTATGGGTATATGTGTATAATAAAAAAAAAACACAAATGTCAAAAGTAAAAGACACAGTAAACTAAATGTACAGCAAATTAATAAAATGATAATAGCCATAAAAAAGTGCTACATATGTGTAAATAAAAAGACAAGATTATTTAAAATGTTATAGGGGTATATTATCTGCAAAACACACATGCACACACAAACTGGGCAGTTTCTGATGATGAAGTGTTGTGAAACATATTTTGACAGGAAGTTGAAACTAATTCTTAGCAACTTTATCATATGGAGAGATAGGCTTTTACATTTACAAAGGGTAATTTGGATAAAACTTTAAAGAACACATACAAACGTAAATTATTTGGGTCAAAAATTGTGTAATTTTTCTCTAACAAATCAGCATAAAACACCTGTCAAAAGCAATATCAATAAACTAAATGGTTTTAATAAAAATAAAGGGAGTATTATACATAAAACAGTGAATTAAAAAAAAAATTAAAGAAAATAATAGAATGGGAAAAAAAGATGAACAGTGAGAACTATTGAAGTTTACTGAAACTATCCAGCAGAAATATCATCATGTTTATTATTGTATGATTTGTATGTTTCATAATATTTTAATGTTGTCAGAATAAAAAATTGAAGATATTTCAGCATATTCAAGTAATGTCTCTCCATATAGATTTTTAATAATTTTTAAGACTGTAACGTCAAACTTAAGTTAACATTAAAAAGTAAAAACTGCACAAATTGGAAAAAACTGGAATTACACACACTATACATGTTTCCCATCAATAATACATAGCTCACTCATAATATGTTTATCAATATACTTTGAGCCATGTTTTCAATCACTTTACTCATACCATCTTTGTTATAAATACACAGTTGTGTCTACAATTAAACAATGTTAAACTCAGCAGACTTAACCTTAGTTTGTAACATCAAGTCAAGTTATTCTTTACCGTCTTTCACAATGCTCTATGCTTGAAATTGTTGGCTTTTGAGTGTAAATTTTTATAAAATCTTAATCTTTTAAAACATTTTACAAAAACTGTGGCAAAGAAGCATTAAAAGGAGTCTCAATTTACTGTCACATATATGATTTTAAGTATAACATGAAAGTGTGCTAGTAATCTCTGTATGTGATCTGACACTTGTTTACAGGAAACAAATGTTTCTCATAAAGCAAATCACAAGCGTAAATAAAACATAAGACACATGTTGAAGTACATTAAACTGTTTATAAACCTTAGATGAATATGACACAAAGCTACGCTAAATTTACTAACTTTAAACTAGGGCGACTGAAAAATATTCTTGTGTGTGTGTGTGTGTGTGTGTGTGTATATATATATATATCAAGTATGACACAACAAAACTATCCTAACTAATCAGATTCTATAACAAACCTATGTCAGTAAATGAGAATATGTTACTCAATGGACAAATACATCTTAAAACTACTTACCAGGGTAAGGTAAAGTTGTTTTCCCAGCGATACCTCATCTCCAGCACAAACTCATGCCACAAATGAGCAACAGCTGCAATACCACCATAACTATGATTCACTTGACACATGGCAAGAGCAAGCCTCCAGGTCAAGCTATCATGTGGTGCTGATTTAAATGAACGAATGTGATCCTGATGGTACAGAAAAATATAGGGTATTGTAAAATTATTTGTATGATCTTATCAATAACAATCATAAAAACAGATCAATAAAAAAATCTGTGAAATTATCAAAAATTGTTATTCCATAGAGAGACTACAAATATACAAACTTATTAGATCTAGAAATATAAATTTAATTAATTTACACTAATACATCATTAATTTAATAATAAATCAAAATTTTCAGCCTGAGGGACAATTTATTCGCTCATGTGATTTGACACTTGTCCACAGACAACAATCCCCAGTCCATTTGTAATATGGGACAACTGACCAGAGGGAAGGTAGCCAACCAATGCACTCACCACCATAAGAACTTTCTCTGCCTCTTTGAAATGAATAGTAGTTTTATAATGAGCCACAAGTAAAATATATGAGGAATTATAAATGGCATTATTTTTTAAACCACAGATCTTATGACCCACAGCCAGATATATTTATCATTAAGTCATGCCAGACACCTTACAGTAATATAAAAATGATATATAAAGTCAGTTATCTTACATCTAGCTTAGCAGAAAGCATTTCTTTTTCTTCCACACAATTTTGGAAATCATCATTCTTCTCACTCCCCTGTAGAAGAGAGAAATTTGTTACTATTCTACATGATATCAGAACAATTTACAATCTATAAAAACTGAAAATATATATCGGTTCAGTATTTCTTAAGTTGTTGTTCCTTTTGGCTGCCAAAGGTTATAACTTTCCTACACTGAAAATATACTTCCAATAGATTGTTACTTCACTCACAAAATTAGCTATTCTCATCCATTGCTGCCCTCTACAAGCAAACTTTTTCTTTACACATGCCACAAGATTTCTGCATCCCCCTATTGATAATCAAATGATCCCAATATGCACTCATGCAAATCATCATGCATCACTTCTCACCAACAGGAGTGTAACATATTGACATGACATACACAGCTGGCCAAAACCTTAAGGCCAATGCACATAAAGAAAAAGTATGCATTTTGTGTTGTTAGACTCAACCACTTATTTAAGTAGAGCTTCGAAAGATGAAAATAAGAAAAGGGAAAATAAAAAAACAACAACTTTTTTAGCATTTGATAAGGAACATGTGAACACTATGAAATTAGCCTAAATACTGGCTGGTCAAAAGTTTAAGACCATTCTGAAACAAAGCGTTAGTCAGCAAACACGTAAAAAAAATTAGTCATTTGTGTTCAAGAATTAGCATTGTCAACATCTCCCACTGACATCTCCTGTGTTACACTGGATAAAAACATAGCAAAGGCTAAAAAGTTGACAGAGTTTGAATGTGGCAGAATTGTCGAGCTGTAAAAACAAGGTTTCTCTCAACGTGCCATTGCTGGTGAGACTGGGCTTAGTAAAACTGCTGTTGCAAATTTCTTAAAAGACCCTGAGGGATACAGAATGATAATTTCAAGTAGTCACCCCAAGACAATTTCGCCGGCGTTGAACAGGAGGATTCAACGAGTTGTCCGGCAAGACACCAGCTAATCGTTGAACCAGTTTAAGGCCCTTACGGACGCAGCATGCAGCTCAAGAACAATAAGACGGCATCTACGATAGAAAGGCTTCAAAAACCATAAACATCTTCAAAGGCCACGCCTCCTTCTGCACCACGAAACAGCTCAGTTAAACTTTGCTGAGAAGCACCAAACATGGCATGTAGAAAAGTGGATGAAGGTTTTGTTCTCTGATGAGAAAAAGTTAACTTAGATGGTCCAGATGGCTTCCAACGTTACTGGCACTATAAGGATATCCCACCAGAGAGATTTTCTATCGACACAGTGGAAGAGGTTCCATCATGATCTGGGGTGTTTCTTCTTCCATGAAACAATGGAGCTTCAGGTTATACAGGGGCATCAAATAGCAGCTGGGTACATTGACATGTTGGAGAGAGCATTTTTATTGACTGGCCCTCACTTGCGTGAAAATGACTGGATCTTTCAGCAGGAAAATGCTGCAATCCACAATGCCCGCAGGATAAAGGACTTTTTAATGGCAAATAACGTGATTCTTTTGGACCATCCAGCGTGTTCGCCCAAACTGAACCTCACTGAAATCTATAGAAGTCTATAGAAATGGACGTCAATTCCAAACAGTGCATGACTTTTGTGAAACCATCTTCACCACTTGGAATAAGATTCCAGCCAGCCTTCTGCAAACACTTATATCGACCATGTAAAAGCAAATGTTTGAAGTTATCTGCAATGACGGTTGTGCAACTCATTACTGAGACCTCTTGTTGGGCATTTCCTACCCTATTTAAGACTTCTTTTTGGTATGATCTTAAACTTTTGACCAGCTAGTATTTAGGCGTATTTCATAGTATTCACATTTTCTCTATTAAATGCTCAAGAAGTTTTTCATTTTTATTTTCCCTCTTCTTATTTTCATCTTTTGAAGCACTACTCAAATAAGTGGTTGAGTCTACAATGCAAAATTCATATTTTTTCTTTATTTTCATTGGCCTTAAGATTTTGGCCAGCAGTGTATGTGGCCATATACCTCTACAAAACTATGTCTTCAATGTTTTGTAAAAGACATAAGCACAGGAGGAGATTGAGAAAGAAGGATGAAAAGTGTGAGTGGAAGAAAGTGCCTATTGGGGATACAATTTCATTGTATTACAATTATAGCTTCCAATACAGTACTTACCTTCTCTCACAAGATTAGTTGGAATCCTACATTGAATAGGAGGCAGAAATGAGAGTGAGACAAGATGAAGTAAATCAGGCATACTCTTCACCCATCCATGAAATATGTAGGAGATAAGGATGGAAATAGAGAGAAGCACATCTAAATAAGAGTGAACTGTGGCAGAATTAGTTATCCCAACCAAGAAATGTATACGTAACTCAATCCCACATAGTATAAAATTGAGTAAATTAATGGATGTGCTTCTATATGTAGAGTGGCTAGAGCATAACAGACTGTATTCAGTAAATCAACTACATTCAAAACCAATGCTGCTAAGTACCAACATCTGAAGGATAACCCTAAAAATGGCAGACAGTCAGATCCAAAGAAGGGAACTACACCACTTCTGAATTAGTTATGCTTTTCACTCAGTGTGATATGTGTAGAAGAAAAATGGCAGAAACAGAGAGAAGCACATACAAGTGGGAGACAACTGTGGCAAGTTAGTGATCCCAACCAAGAAATATATAAAGAACTCAATCCCAAACAGCATAAATGCAGATAAATTAATGGATGTGCCCATAGGTGTAGAATGTCTAAGGCATGATGAACCATACTTGATAAGTCAACTACATCCAAAACCCATGTTGCTGGGAACTGACATTCATATGGAGGTTCAATGAGGATCATACTATCTTTATTTCAAGTGCAAGAAATGGGAGGGAAACTAGAACCACTCTGGCTCCTAACATGACACGTGATATCACAGATCTATCCATCCAGAGACCTGATGTCCAGTATCGAAAGGATGTCTGTATGATAAAAATCAAATTTTCCAACACAGAAACTGATTGAAACTATCCAAAAAGCAGTAACATCCTCTGTATAAGGTACAGTGAGGGATAACAAACAGAAGAGAATCAAAACAATTGACAATGATCCACGACACATATGGAGGGAGGGAATATAAACAACCATAAATATATGGGGGAAATTATGTTAATTAGTTCTAATCTAAATCCAGCACCCAGCTTGGGGTACCAACAACTATGCAGGGGTAGGATGAGGGCCACCAATTGAAGAGTGAGCTGTAATTTCACGTCTCCCTCCTTTGTGATTATATAACACATATTAGAGGATATCACATCACTTACACCTGCAGAATCTTGCTGCCCTCCTCTGCACTAAAGTTATGGCCATTTTTATGTGGAACCCATTCAGAAGGGTGACTGCACAGTCAACCACCCCAGTAGCTTGGAACTGGAAAGTGGTAAGGACTGCTGTACTCCACTTGAAGAAAAGAGGGGTGAGAATGCATTGGAGAGTTTGAAGGAATGATATCACCTGAGATAGTAGAATGTGTAACCATGAAATCCTATTCTGAAAAGCACACTACACTGATTTATTCAATACAACCCATAAGAAAGGTGGGTAGTTCCCTTTTTCATTATCCATGCAGTCCATGGCTGGTTGGTTTGGAATGGGCAAGATAATGAAGCAAGTATATTTTCAGGTTTTCACTAACTGGTGATCTTGTGAAACACCCCACCTCAATGGTGAGAAATGCAAAGCCATATGGCATAAAGCATGAGTCAACATGACTGTGTATTGTAGATTTATAGTTGAAGGAAACCTGGTCAAGTACCACTGCCACAGAAGAGGATCCATATAAATAATAAATGAACAAGGGCCCCAGAAGAGAAAAATAAAGTATGAGTATAAACTTACTGAGTCACAAATGTACTGAAGCTTAAAGAATGGCCATAGGTGGAGGGTGAAAACTCAATGAAGAAGAAACCACGATATGGTGTAAATAACAAAAACTGAATGTATTAGGTGTAGTATACATGTAGAATTTCCTCCAATGGCCAACAAGAATGAGAATCAAGGTAAGAGGTAAGGCATTGAATCTGGCAAGAAGACACCTTGAACAACTTCCAGTGGAAAGAAGAAAAGGAATAATACGTCAATTGAATTAAACATCAAAACTAACTGGTAAGGGTAGAAGGGAAAAGATCATAAACAGAAGACTGCCATGGGATAAAGAGCCAGAAACAGGTACAATGGAAAGAAACTGGGCATGCAATATAACAATAAAGAGTACAAACTGGACATAGAAGTCTACCTAGATCAGGATGAAGATAAAGATAAGAAATAGATGGAAGAAGAATAGGCAAAAATGAAGAGTTACCTAACCTAGTCACTAAGATCTTTGAGAAGAAGGAACAATCTGGATAAGGTAGATACAAAGATAGGTAGGATGGTAAAGTACACAAGAAATATCAAGAGTAAATAAATTATATGTTGGATGTCCACAGGCTAAGAGGAGAAGGAAATATGTTTTAAGGGAAAAGTGAGCATGGAGAATAAGGAAATAGATCCAAAGTGAGAGAACAGAGGACTACTTTAAGATCCCAGTCTGGGAGACTAAGCCTTCTGGAGGGGAGGGACAATGAACCTGGAAAGAACATGGTTAGGATAGGGGAAGTAATAACTCAACAGTAACAGGAAGGTGCAGCCTGATAACCTAGAGGAGACCAAAAACCTCCAGTCAAAAAGCCATGTGAGAAACTTTTACACATAAACCACAGTAGGTTGGTCAGTATGGAATTCCATTTGTGCTGATACACATCCATTGAAGAACATTGATGATGAAATGAGAAAAAAGGTGTTCTATGGAAAAAACCTGGTCTCCTCTCCAATGACTGGATAAAAGCCAGGCATGTAGATAAGGGGCATGAATGGCTGGATGTAGAACCTGTGACTGAGATTGACAAAGAAGGGGAACTGGAGTTGAAAGTTGAGGGTGTTGTAATCATGGAAATCACAGTTGAGCTAACCAATAAGGAGTTATCAAAAGAACTTCACATGGAATGGTATGGATGAGAGAAACAACCCAATGCAATAACCACATAGTAACCAAACATAAAAAATTTGTGGGGCCAATCCTGGCTGAAGGAATGAACAGCCAGATGATGAGGTACCAGGTACAAAAGGAGGTGAAATTTGTGATTGAGGGTTATGGCAAATGGATCTTTGTAAGGAAATCCCACTAAAAGCAAAGCCACCTAAAAACAAGGGAATTTAAAGACCACTCCATCTGATAAATGTTGTTGGGGTGGGAAAAACGATCGGCTACTAGACTGAAAGCATCTACAATGTGACACACAAGGAGATGAATGTGATCCAAAGCCCAAATCCTTCCAATAGAAGTTAAAGAACCTAACAATCCTTGATGAAAGGATGCCACTGATGAAGAAAATTGACAAGTGAAGCTTCAATCTAACCAGAACTCACTGATACTGGATGTGCGTTGATCAAGAAAATGACATAATGAGGCACCCATAGGAGAAGGGACAGGTAAAGATTGGGAAAGGAAAAAGATGTGTAACTGGAACAGTTGCCATATTGGGCTTCAACTGACTCAAACAGGCAACAAGATTGGAAAGGGTACACTGTAACAATGCAACTTGAGATTTTAGTGGTTCAAGGATTTTGTCAAATACATATTGCTGCAAAAATGTGGTGAGAGTAAAATAAAGGCAGGAAAATTGGACACGGATCAGAGTTTCAGAAGAAATGGGAACCAACCCCCTAACAGGTAAAACAGAACCTCATAAGTGCTGGTCTAGAAAAGGACAGTCTGGACAACACTATGCAAGAGAAAACTGATCTGAATTTTGTGGGGGCAAGGCATGCTAATCCAATCACTTAATTGTGAAGCAAACTGGTTGGCTACTTAGACTAAACATTGAAGCACCTAACAATGTAGGAAAAGGCAGTATAGTTTTGTCATAACATGAAATCACTTCATACTCGGACTAGTAACTAAACAGACTCAATATTTTTACAAACAAATCTTTAGTAAAAATATTTCATTTAAAAACTTTAATTTTTGAGTACAAAAAACTTGTAATCATTATTAAAAGTCTGTCAAATTTTGCAAAGGTACACATACTGTAATAAAAGTTATAGGGTAAATACTTAGCGTGTGCAAACTTATACATGAACTTGTGTATATTATACCAAGCCCCTTGCAAAGGGGTTAAACAAAACCACTCTGTGAGTATACTAAAGCTCAGAATGAAACTTGAAAAAAAGGAACATATCCATGTAGAAGTGCTTCCAAATGAAAAGTGATAGTTTGTCACAGGCATATAGAGGGAGTCACATATGTTACATGAGTATGCCACTTGCTTATTCAAGGATGGAGTATATCTGATTCAGAAGTGGTGCAGTTTTCCTCATCAGTTTTTTAGATTTGTTTCTCTCTCATTTGCAAAAGTATCTTTCAGATGTTTTCAGGAGCTACTTCTGTCATTCATTTGTACTGCTCCTGCCTCCTTTTCAATATGGGATTCCAGCTAATCTTGTGAGAGAAGGTATGTACAGTGTTGGAAGTTATAATTTTCTTATAATGAAAATGTATCCCCAATAGGTACTTACCTCCACTAACACTTCCCACCTTTCCTTCTTAATTCCCACCTGTCCTTACATCTTTTACAAAACACTGAAGTGATAGTTTGGTAGAGGCATATAGAAGGAATCACATGCATAATGTGAGTGTGTCACACTCCTATTGGTAAAGAAGTGATGCATGATGAAACTTTGTAGAATGGATGGCAACTGCCTGTTGTGGGGATACAAGTGTAGAGGACAGCATTTCAAAAGTCTTCTGCCTTACGTCTTCAGGTCAGTGTATGTGTAGGTGTTGTTGGTCTTTTATAGTGTCCTGGTGGATTGTGGAGAGCATGTTATGATCAGTTGCATCATCACTGTTTCTGATTGGAGGAGAGATTTCCTGTAGATTCAACCAATGGCAGCCACAGATTACTCACCTCTAATCCAGAATCTCTGTTTAGTGAAGGTTTAATAATTCTAATATAAAATAATTCTTTGATTTTTCTCGTCTTCCAGAATTTGTCTGTGTCAATGATTCTAGGTTTCTCCCAGTTTATTCTGTGTTTAGTTGACATGGTGTGCTCTGCAATGGCTGAATTTTGTGTTTTCTTGAGTCTTGTACTATTTTTATGTTCTTTTATTCTTGTCACGAGTTTTCTTCCTGTTTCTCCAATATACGTATCGTTGCAGGAATTAGGAATTTCATAGATGACGTTTTTGAGATTCTCTTTGGTAGTTCAGTGTTTGTTTTTTACCAGAATGGACCCTAAGGTATTGTAGGATTTCCACCAGACTTCTACGTTGAATTTTTGGCTATGTATTTGAGTTTTTCACTGAAATGTTGTAGGTATGGTATGTAAATGGTGGTAATGTTGGTGACTTTCTAATCTCTTCTTTTTGTTGTGGTATTCTTCAAGGAGTTTTTGATGAAGGATGAGGTGTAAGCATTCTGTTTAAAACTCTCTACTATCTTTTGGCCTTCTACTTTGATTAATGTCTTATCAAAGAGTGTTTTATGCTTTCTTGTTTAAACATTGAATTATACTAGGTTTTATTGAGGTTGAATGATAGGACTGAAAGTGTAGGTATCTGTCCATGTGGATTGGTTTTCTGAATACAGTTGTGGTTATTTGTCTTACTTTTTGTTTGCTGATGAGTACATTAAGAAACGATAGACTGTTTTGTTCCTCTATTTCCAAAGTGAAGTGGATTCTTTTGTCTATGGATATGAAATGTTCTAAGAAGGCTGGCAAGTTTTCATGACTGTTTGAGCCAAATATCGAAGGTGATGCATGAGATGCATGTTGGAATCATTTGATTCCAATTAGAGTGAAAAAGGCCTGTGACATAAAGAAAAAGTCTGTATATAGAATTCAGAACCAGACAAGAATAGTTAATTTTGTGAGTAGAGGTAAGTACCCTATTGTAATTGTCTCTTGATAAAGTTATTAGAACTAATTTGGTAGAGAAACCCATAGTATAAAATTATTAGTTCTTGATCTATTTATTATTACATTACCTGTTCATGTGGTCTTTAAAAGAAGCTAAAATACAGATTTACTATCCTAAATTTCATTATTTTAATATATTTATAGTTAATTGGTTACAAAAAAGTACTAAAGGACAACTTTACTACTTTTTAGGTTTATGATTTCTTACTTGGTCACCAGATGAAGTTGGCACAGAATTTGGGAACAAGAAGATCAGTATTTTATCTAGAAGGCTGTCATCAATCAAAGAAACTTCACTTTTCTTATGCAAGTTGGGTCGAGCTTTAGACACAACAGCAGAAAGATTTGGTAAAGCTACAGGAATAGGATGTGATCTGGCAAGTTTGTTTAAGGCTTGGCTAATCTCATTAGAATCTAAAAGTACCAAAACAAGAGAATTAAGCATGGTTTTATTACTACAGCAAATTTTAAAACACTGAATAATAATATATTTAAGACACAGGGTAAAGTGATCAATATTTTACACCAAGAGTTGCAAATTGGTACTTTGTAAGCCATATACAGTCTTTTGGTAGTTGCAATGTGGTTTTTTGAGTGTTTCTAATTTCTGAGTAGGCAATAACAATTCTATCTATTTTTATTTACTTGGACAACTTGTACATGACAGAACAACATTCTCCATCAAACAAATGACTGTTAAGCAGAAGCACTGATATAACGAAAGTTTAAAGTATAACATGTCTGCAAGAATGCTTGCTTCTGCTTAATATTTTTAAAAGCTTTATTGTTTTGGTTCTTGAACTTTAACAGGTCAGTCATACATGTTCTAAACTAATTCACTCAACAAGAGAAATATAATGTCAGTGTAGAAAAAGAATCAAGACCTAGTCAGCTGATGTGATGAGTAACAAACGCTCTAGACTGGATCATTTGTGAAATTCTTCTTAACATTTACCTATACATTTGCTATCATTATCATAAAAAAGGTAACACTAGAGAAAAGAATACACAGAATATCTTTTAAAACCTTAAATTTACTGACCCACCATCAAATTCTTCTCCAGGTAGCTTTCCTAGCAGCTGTTGCTGTGATTCTTTACGATGACAAAGTGCAATAAATTCTTCTAAAAATTCACCTAAACAAAATGACAACTTGCATTGGCAACTTCAAATTATCCAATAGCTGAAATGAAACTTTTAATAACATTACAAAGCTAAGTTTCCACTAAGTAATAAATATGCTATTTGTCTTATTAAACAACCATACAGTGTTAACATAGATACTTTAAAAACCAGTTTTAACACACAAGTTACTTTACTGATAGTTTATTAATGAAGTTAAGAACAGTCTTTATTCTCCAGAGTCAAATTACACACTAGAGAAGTATTCAAATATAATAAAACAATGTCAAAATAAAAATTTGTATGATGTAAAATACCTAAGATATATTAACCAATAAGTTCTACTTTCAAAAAAGATGTTTTGATACTAAATTAAAACATTAAGTTTGTAAATGTGGACAAATTTAACAAATGTTCCATAAAAGAAGTTAAACATATTAAAACACTAATTATGTATATTATTTTGTCAAATTACAAAAACTATTTAATTTAAACTAAAATACTTCATGGTTAATAGAGAAATAATGAAATAAGTACACCACCAATGACAATGTAAAACATAAATACACAATACAATGAATCATAAGACAAAATAATAAAAAATAAAAATAAATATATCATATGCAGTCAAACTTTAATGCACAACTGAACACACATCACTATCAACATCAGTTTGATATTAACCTATAAAGTAAGAAAGAAAAGTGTTAAAGTATGTGTTTGAAATGAGAACAATTGAAAAATAGGCTTTTCTTTAAGTACAGCCTTGAAAAATTCAATACTTTGGTATGAGATGAACTACCTTTAATATTTTAGTTGTTAGAAATAATACCTAACAATGGAAAATAAAAAACGACAAATGCCTGAAATGAGAAAAACGTGTGAAATTAAACTGGTTATTTAAGCAGTGTAATTTAACTGGGGGTTAAGAGTGTTTGGTTAACACAGTACTTCAATAAAACTCTGAAAAGAGGAGGATAATTTTTTATAAATACAGCATACTGAAAAGTTGAGATCAACTAAAACTTACTGAATAATTTAAGTAGTATGTTCCTCACAAGTCCCTTGTTTCTACAAATTAGATAGTTAACACTACAGCTGATATAGCTACAGGTTCACCAAAGTATAAAGCCATAATATAACTTACCTAACAAACATGCTGGTTCATCCTTTGTTCTTACTTTCACTGCCCAGGAAGGAGCTTGGGTTAGATCCATATCACTGACATAACCATAACACCACAAATCAAGAAATAATGAAATAAGTACACTGCCAATGACAATGTAAAATATAAATACACAATACAATGAACCATAAGGCAAAATAATATAAAATAAAAGTAAATATATCATATGCAGTCAAACTTTAATGCACAAGTTAGGTGCTTGAAAAATAAGTAACTTGTTCCTTAGAAAGCTGTAAAACAATCACTATCATTCATAATACAATACAATAAATAACTCATACACTACCTAAAGGAAAATCTTTTGCTAAAAATTTAGCTGAGGGTTAGAAGCACAACAGGCTAGTCTTTCAAATGAGGGTATAATGAAAATTTACGTTTCCACAACTTAAAAGTCTAATGAACGATCATGTGTGAAGCTAATAATGCACTGATATCACCAGTATCAATGTGGTCCCAGCACTGGACCAGCATGTTTGCACTTGGTCAGTCAATAAGCCTGTTTGAGCAGTACAGGAATTTTACTTGTTTTTTTAATATTTATTTCTACCAATTTCTCTAAAACAGTGGTTCTTAACCTTGTTGGAGGTACTGAACCCCAGAAATTTCGTACTTGCATTCACTGAACTCTTCGTAATTGGAAAAATAAAATATGATATTTTCAAATTCAAAACGTCAGTAGATATTTTATTAGTGCACAAAACGAACCATGCATCAGTTGCACACAATGTCAATGTGTTCAAAGAACAAAACCAAAAAAACATCAATTTCACAAAAAACATAACAAAATCAATATTTACTGCAAATCAATATGACTTCTGCTGTTTCCTTTCAGAGACAAGTTCAGAAATGCATGGCTTCACCTTGGCAAGTGCCACTCTCATATAATTTTTGCAACAAAGTCTCTTCCTTTTCTTTGTTTTTATGTCTATCATCCTCAAAAAGGATTGATCGCAAAGATACGTTGTAACAAACAGTATAAGTATCTCAAGGGCTTTCTTAGCAATAAGAGGGTACACTACGATTTGGTGACACCAAAACATTGAGAGCGTTGTTGTTCTGAAAAGTTGCTGTTGAACCTGGCTCTGCTGAAGTTCAATGATTTTGTCAAGGTATTCATCACTGACATGCTGGATTTGACTCTCTGGTGGAGAAGTATCTGCCGAGAGACTTTGCGAGCTCATCTAAGTGCATGGAAATTGCTTGCTTCAGTTCCCTGGGTACAGAAATGTCTCCGATTTCAGACACATCTTCGATCTTACTTACACAGTCATCCAGCAAGGGAAAGTTTGCAAAGTTATCATTCTCTGTTCGTCATTTCCATAACAGTAGCTTTTTTTGAAAAGCCTTCAGGTTTTCTTTCGCTTCGATGATGTTGACTCCACCGCCCTTCATCTGCTGATTGAGATGGTTGAGAGCATTGAATATATCGGCCATGTACGCCAAAATGAGAATGAACTCAGATTTTTCAAAGCAATCTGCATGACAATGTTGGTGCTCTTGCAAAAACAGGGCTAATTCCACACGCATGGGAAAAACATGATTCAGCACCTTTCCCCGGGATAACCACCGAATGTTAGAATGGTACGGAAGTACCTCGAATTCAGAGCCCATTTCATTACACAGCTCTTTGAAGATGTGGTACTTCAGGGCACTATTTCGCACAAAGTTCACACATTCCACTACAATCTTTAATACTTCTGCCAGTTTTGAAGGCAAGGTTTTTGTTGCCAATGTATGCCTGTACAGAACACAGTGCATTACAATGATGTGTGGTGCATTGGCTTTCACCAGCCCACCAAAACCAGAGTTTCATCCTAGAATGACTGGAGCTTCGTCTGAACAAACTGCAGAAACCACATCCTATGAAAGATCGTTGTCTCTGAAGAAGTCATCCACAAGTTTCTTCAAGTCAGCTGCCTTAGTTGTTGTTGTAAGAGGCTTACAAAATAAAAAATCTTTTATCTCGTCGTTCTTCACAAAGCGCGCACAAATACAACAACCTGGCTCAGATTGGAAATGTCGGTGGTCTCGTTAAGTTGAAGGGTGAATTTTGCTGGTCTTGAAATCAGATCTGCAACTACTTGAGCCAAGATGTCATCTATTCTGCTGGTGATGGTGTCATTTGAAAGAGGAATTTGGGATAACTTATTTTCAGCAGCTTTTCCCAGCATGATATTCACCATCTTCAATGCAGCTGGTGTTACAAGTGCTTCGCCAATGGTGTGTGGTTTGCCCTGCTTTGTGTTCAAGTACGCAACTTCGTACAATGCTGTGAGGATCAGTTTGTCGATGGGTACAAAGCCAAGAACAGGCAAAGTAACCTTTTCATTGAACCTGGCTCTCTTTACCTTGAATTCAGCAAGCGTTGTGTTCTTGTATTTCCCATCTCCATGCAGCTTTAGGGAGTGTTCTCTTAGTTTTGCCGGTGCTAGACTAGAATTGCTCAACTTGGCATTGCAAATCATGCATTCAGGATGCTGACTCCCATCATGTTCTGTTATACACGTGATTCCATATAGTACATATTCGTCCAATCACTTTCTGTTTTTGCTCGACATAGTTAGTATGAAGGGATTGAAAGATTAGGAAAAAAATCACAAATGACGCATGATTACTATAGTCACAAGTCAACTGCTAAGTGCATTAAGGCCAAGTGATGTGACGTAATCAGCCGCAGCCAATGATGGCCAACTGAAGCATGACATCACAAATCATATGAGTGGGGTGAACGGAATGGACACACACACAGAGTGTGTGTCTTGACCTCTGCCGAACCCCTGAGACTAGACTCACTGAACCCCTGGGGTTCGATTGAACACAGGTTAAGAACCACTGCTCTAAAATAAGTGAGATGTGAAAATTAGAATCTAGGCATAATTAAGACACAATTTAAATGTAATAAAGGTAAAAACTACTGACAGATAAACTGATTTGATAAACTGGTAAAGGAAATGAGTGATGATACAGTGTCAGACTTTTGTTTTGTTACATGAAAATAAGCACAGTTTCAATATTTTTGTAAGAACCTTGTTCTAAATTGCAATATAAATTGATATAATTGTAACTGTTGAATAAAATAATGATAATGATTAACTTTTGTTCACATTTAAATGTGTCTATTTTACACTGTCAGTGACTTTTTATAGAGCTAGGATAGTTTCCCTCAGGTATGTCAGCTACTGACTGATTGAAGCATTTTATCTTTTTAAGTGCTCACTTGTTTCTTCTCATGGAGTGTGATGTGATTATGATGGACCAAGTCAACACACTTAAAATGGCACCTGGTTTCACTCAACTTCTTTGGGATGAAAGTTGAATAAACAACGTAAAAAATATAATTTTTACTTTTATAATATTTAATGACAATCACTTTCCTGGCCTACTATAGATCTTAACATTTGGGGTAAGTATTATTCAAATATTAGTCTCTATTAAGTATCATGTATTACATAAATCTAGTCATAGGCATGTAAAATTAATTTTGTAGACTTAGATTGCTAAATGGGATATGGTGGAGGGAGTGTATTTTGAAAATAAAATTTTTAAATTTGAGTCAACATAAAAAATCATAAAATGGGAATGCTTTTAGACAAATTTCTAAAGGAAAAGCAGAATCAATGAAAACTTTAATAGACACAGGCCTTCTATGGCTAGTTTCAAATACATAGCTATCGAGCACAAGTGGTCGTGACAAACAACAACTTCCTTCAGTTTATACTGGTCCTGTCTGAATGCATGAAGCCAATTTCCAGATAATTCCAGATTTGAAGATCACGAATGACCATCTCTCTTAGAATATCCAGGCACACAACAAATTGTCCAAGATATTTTTGAGCTATTATATTCATGAAGCAAACAAAAAGCATGATAACATGGCTACATAAAGAATATAAACATCCAGGTATATTACTGTAGACAAAGACTGCATCACTACTGGTACCCTATACTGTTATAATTAGCACGGTCCCTCATTTAGCTACTACGGACTGAAAAATATCATTAAAGCTTTTAAGTGTTATGTGTTAATTGTACAATAGAAGAAAATGGCCTGTCAATATTCACATGACACATGGATTCTACTACAGATAATAAGTGATCATGTTAACTACACAAACAGAAAAAATTATATTTGCAACACACGAGAGTCAGATGCTTCTTGAAATACATGTAACATAAAAGCTGAAGCAATGTAGTAAGTCCAAGATGTGTACTACTGATTGTACTTTTTCTGAAGGAACAACATTCTTATATGAATATATTATTATAAAAGCACAGGTTGATTTCACTCAAGATATCTTTGTAGCCTCACCTATGAACATCATTGTCAACAACAACATCCTCTGACAAACAAGGCCATGTGGTAAACAAAAGAAGTTCACTGGAACACAAAATTATAAAGCAGTTTAACTCACAAAAACAAATAAGAAATTACAGAGAATGCATTTATAAACTAAAAGCATCTAAAACACACACAAACATTATCTTTTGTCACTGAACTACTAACTGTTTAAAATGTATGTCTTCCAAAATGATAAATAATTTTTTTAAATCCAAGTCAACAAAAATGATAATTATTTTATTAATTTTCAAATTTCTGCTTAAAGATGTTACAGAAAATGAGATGCATGTTTCACCTGCTTTTTATTCTTTTGCACAATTATAAATTAAAAATATTACATAGGTATCAAGAAAAGATATAACTTATCAGAGTTCATAAATTTGTGAACTATTGAAATATGAAAACACTTTTACTTTGGTATCAAGAAGTACTGTATTTCATACTAAAGTAGCATTATTAACTAAACAAACATAATTTACTTTATAAAATGTAGGATGGCAAAATGCTAACATTATGAATAAAATAACAAGCATAAGGTTTCTACTTCAATACTATGAAATTCATTTTTTTATCAGTTAATCATTTTTTACAATAACATTAAACTACAATTGTTGGTTGTAACACTAAACATTATTACAAACCAAAGCTCTATTTGCAACTTAAAAGCTAAAATGGCACTTTTATTATTAAATATAATCAATAACAACCAAATGCTAAAAAAAAAAGGTTTTAAATTTAGAAGTTTTGATATCGTTTTAAGTTTTCATTTTTATGTCACATATCTAAAAAAACTAACTTTACAGAAACTTAATAGATATTCTGAGGCCCACATGATTGCAAGATGTGGTTACTATCTGAGCACACTGATTTTATAAGTTTACTTTGTAAATAATTAAAATTCTGATCATTTTAGTGAATCTTCTTACTTTAGACTTGTCAATAGTGGCATGCAGTGGAAACAGGTATTACAATTTGGTGTAAACACATGTCCAATTCATCATATTACTTGCATCTTTATTACTTAAAAGAATGGAAAAACTTCAGTAACTGGAGCTACATTATTTGGAATCAAATGCTTTCTCTCCAGTTGCAGTAAAAATATATTTATGAAATATAGCAACAGAAGAAAGAATCAGCATTCCTGCACTACATGTGTGTGTATATATATATATAATTAATTGTAATTTTAATTAGAATATGAAAAAAGCAGCTTTATGTAGAACAAGAAAGAAAAACGAACAATCATTGCAGCTACAAAATACATATATACCATCTAGGCACACACTACAAGATGGGTAGTTATGGAATGAGTTCTGGTTTTTGACTGGCAGAAGTAGGACCCAAATTGCATTAAGGGTACAATGTCTATCCAATTTAACCTCAGTTGTACAGGCCTCACAGAATAAAAAAGAGAAAAAAGGGAAGAGGACAGATGTGGTTGCTTTAACCATGTTCCACATCTTTACCATCTTTGAAAGTTTGCAGCCAGATGTGTGAAGGTGGTTGCTCAAAAAATAAAATAAATAAATAAAGAATAAAAATTTTTAAAAAGTAATTGGAATACACACATTAATGTGGGAAGGGGGTCATAAATCTGTCTTTGAAGTTGGCATTCTAGCATCCATAATGATGTTTTGATATAAATACTTCTATGTTAAGGTATTACTATACAAGCTTAACCTAAATTATTAGAATAGCTCTCATCCACCATTCATCCATGCTACTGTAAAGTTCTACAAGAATTACATAGTATCAGGTCTTATGGAGGGAAAGTGATACATCTACATTAATACACCTCTACAAGATACAGTCCAAACAAGCAATTTCAGTAATTTCCCTTAAAAAAATTAGAACTTATTATTTACAGTCTTTATTATGATTTTGTTTACCTTACTATTTTTATATTTACATACATATTTTGTATATTTATTACAAAACAGTTTAAAATATTCAGTCAGAGTTATATCCTGTTACATCCATTAAAATAAATTTATTCAGAAATATATTAATGTTGGAAATGTATACACACACACATGTATGACTATGTGTGTTTCTACATAATTGTTGTTAATTACAATTTATTAATGAGTTAAAAGGCTATTCACAAGATGAAGTAACTGCTACTCAAACCCTTCCCAACTATTTGTATATTATACTATCTTATTTAAACAAAAATACCTTGTGATTAATATACATACAACATGTTGCTCTTAAAACAAAAACAAGTTTGTATATGTATCATTGTCAATATCAGTTACATCAACTCAAAAGGTAAAAAGAACAGTTCATCATAAATATAAAAGTTGATATTTAAGCTTTGTAAGTAGAGATAATTTGGTATAAAGCACCACTAGTTACAATATATTTAAAATCTTTTTTTATCCTTCCATTTTATTACTTTAATCAATAACTAAATAACTTGTGGTTAATGAAACTTTAATTGCAGTTAATAAATATCTTTGTAACAATATTTTCAGATTTCACTACAAAGTGTAATAGCACATTTTTGATAATTACACTTTTGTGAAGACTATAAAATAGATATTCATAATATTCTCTTCATGTTTGAATACCTAAGCAGTGAATACTTGTAATGCAAACAAGCTATTTTTATTTAATCAGTAAAACCAAACACACACAATTATTTTGTATTCATTATCATGGTCCTACTACACTGTTAATCTATGATGTCAATCTTTTACACTTACACAATTGGGTCTTCTAAAGCACCAAAGGGCAATTTTCCAAGTAAGGATGGAGTGATGTCCTCAGTAATATCACTTATATCTTTAACAGAGTAGAAAAAACTTTACTGGAGTAAACAAACAGTAACAGAAACCTATCCATTAAATGATGCTTTAAAGATGTAAATAACCTCAAAATATCTTTCAACTATGTTTATTAATATGTTCATTTATCTAGTTTCCTTAAGGCAATAGTATGTATTACAAAGTTCTTTTCAAAACATTTTTACAAAATCCTATAGGATGCATAATTTTAAAATCAAATCATGCTATTACAAAAATATTTTTAATAATAAAAAATATCTAGTTACTTTTGTGCTAAGATTGAGAAATGTATAAAACATGATACATAACATCAAAAGCATCAATTTTATAAAGTAACAGAAAATGCTTGGTGTATTTTTTGCACAGCTTCAGGGTACACAGCAGCAGTGGCAGATTTAAGGTTGTGTAGGCCCAGGGGCTAATAATATTTAAGGGCCCTACATCCCATGTAGTTTTACACAGAATAAAATTATCAATGAGCCTCCATTAAGAATATGGGCCCTGGGGCTGAGCCTTCTCTAGCTCCTACTTAAATACACCACTGCATAACAGGATTTACATAAATAGATTTTGGGAGTGCCAAAGTATTTTCAAGTATTTTGTTGAAAAACATTGACATGGAGTGTCTGTCATCAGTTAGTCACTTGTAAGATTATTTTATTATTTTTCTTACCAGGTGGTGATTGTGGCCAGCTATATGGAGACCATTCATGAAGTGCATAAGTAAATCTTATTGTTACATCCACTGGCGGTATCAGTTGTAGTGGACAACTCTGCCAAATTAAATTTGCACTTCTGAATATTATAGTATCAAACAGATTTTACAGTAACAAATGTGCTCCAAAATTAACAAATAATTATTATAATATATATATATATATGTGTGTGTGTTCTTTAATACATTTCAAGTTCATTCACAATGTGTATTCTAATGCTTTCCAGGCATACAGTTTGATTTAAAACCATATATAAATATTTGTTTTTCTTTAAAATCATTATATTGTAAAGCATAAGTTTCTAGTAATAAATGTGGTTTTTAATCATTAAATTTTTTAAAAATTGTATAGTAGTAATAACAAATGCACTTCTTAATATTTACATTATTAATAAAATCTCCTACTCTTTACCAGTAATGTGAGGAAACATAACAATTAGGTTTTCTATGGTTAGTGAAACATAAAATAAATAAATACAAATATACAGCCTGCTTTCTAGTGATTCAAACAACATCTAGATCAAACAATTTTAACTACACACAAATGTGATTAATTTCATCACTGCTTTGACTAATCTCCACTGCTTGACTTTTTGAGTACATTACCAATTTTACAACTAGTTGTAGAGAAGAAATGAAACAAGTTTTTGATTGGTGAATGGTGTACATCTGTGAGCTACCTTACATTTTCCTGTAAGTGGGTTACTGGGCCTAAATTCATGACTTATTTTTTATAAATAAAAAATCAAGTGTACATATTCCACTACTGATAGATTAGTCTATTAATATTCAGTAGTCACTGTATATTATTTTAACTGAATTTCCAATTTAGTTTAGTCCCTGCAATCAACTTTAACAGTCCATCACACTTAAGTTTACTTTAGAATTGCTTTATATGCAGTTCATTCTTACATGCTAAAATTATTTTACATACATGCATAATAAGACAAGGGGAATACATACCAACAATTTATTCCAGTGACAGTGAGAAAACTACTAACATAATGTTTAATGTTGGTATTATCATTTTAGATTACTGCATCCATTCTAATAATGGTATGACTGGATAATATAGCACGTAACAATTTTTCAGGAATTGTCCAAATCTCTGTACAATATTATCCATCATTTTAGGAAGGGTTGCTTTGCTATTGTAATAATCCTACATATTAAAAAACTCAAAGATCAGTTGTAAGGAAGAGTGAGATAAGGGTAGCACGGTGATGAAAGTGATGAAAATTGGGTTTAACTTTCTCAACATGGGCTTGGTGGATTTGATAAATCACATGACCTCTTTGTACTTATTTAAATATTTAGTTTTGATACTACTAACTTTTAATACAGTACGTACATCTTTATAAAATTTGGTACATTTTAAGTAAAACTTATATGTCTTTTACACACAAAAAATTACATTTTTCAGTGAAGCATTTTTAATAAAAGTTAAAATGATTTGTCCATGAATATACCGAATAAGTTTTTTATTAGTCTGAGTGCAAAGTGATTTTCATATTAATATTAAAAATGTTTTTCTTCTTCTCAAAATCCTAAATTTCATTTGTATAATATATAACATTTCCTAAATACACTTCACATGTTTGTTTTCAGTACAACTTTTAAAATAAATTATATAAATTACCCTCTTTTTCTTTCTAGAATGACTTGAAATGATAACATGAAACAACATTTGTTTGTCCTAAGTATCTTTAAACGCATTACAGCATACTTAAATTTTACTTTATTGCCATTGAAACCATGTCTAACTGATATCAGTGCCAATATAAGTTGTAAATAACTTGGGGAATATGGAGATCATGCCACACCATCAAATTACGTGATGAAACATTTTTATACTAATATTTACTTTACCTTATCTAACCTTAACTAATCTAAAGAGATCCATATTTTCAAGTTCATCTTATAACAATAAATAAAAATTAATGTAAAAAAACAAGAATTAAAGTCCTTACCAGGGACTTTTTTTTTTACTATAGACTGTTGATGACAGTTAACCCTACTTTTTCTTGACAGTAATAGTTGTAATGCATCAAATAATTTTATTTAATTAAATATTGCACCAAAAAACATAAAATAATAACATGCAAAAAGCAGACAATTTCCCCTACCTATCACAATTATTCTGATTTTCTAAGTATGCAACAAGAGCTGTTACAAATTCATTAAAGTTAGTCATTATATTTTCCACAGAAATAAAGCTGTACTTAGAGAAATTAACAATTCTCTGTTCAGAAAATAACAAAATATATTACATCTTTTGACAAATGAAAACCTTGGTTTTCTACTGGTTATATGTAATATATAATGAAACATAAGAGGGGGCTGACTTTTTATTTGATAGGTCTGTAACCAAAATTGAAGCCATAAAAAATAATGTTTTGTCTGAGCCATGAAAATTTTATGGTGAGTAATTTACATTACAGAAGAGGGGATGCCTATAGAAAATGTGTCACATTTTTCACATCAGGAGATGTTTAAGATTTTAAAAAATATAGCCTCACAAAATTAAGAACTGAAAACTTATGATGCTTTGGCAGAGAGGGTTAAGTATTATTGACTGATACACATTGATAAATTTAGGTTTTTTCTGCAATACTCAAATTTTGATCATAAAAACTGGTATGAAGAAGCTTCACATAAAGATGAGGAAAATCCATTATACTCAATAAAGAACTATGTTTAAAAGTAATGCATAGTTATCCATATCTACACATTCTTGATAAACATTTTTAGTTATAACCTAACAAAGTCAGTCAACACAAAATCCCATTTCTTTATGAATCTTCCTAAATACAGATTTCATCTTGTCATAAGCATAACTGAAATGGATCCTTACAAGTTTTCCTTTAAACACACTCAGCAGCCCAGCCAAATGGTTACAGTGTTGTGGTACTGTATTTAACTGAACCATTTCAAAATTAGTGCGTATTCCACCTCCTTCACAGATACCAAGAAAAAACTTACGAGCACGCTGACTTAGTTGAATAAAGACAGGAATGTGACTAGAAAAGAGAAAAATTACAAAGACATAAACAAAGATGGGTCATTTTTATGGAAACATAAATACAGTAATAAAAATTTATATTTGTACACTGTTTTCAAACTGAAACTTTTATTTATATACATACAGATTTTTAAGTTTTCAGTTTATTTGTTAACACAACTATTTTTCATTCAAGCATATAAATATATATCAAAATATACAAAAATCATAAAGTGCAAAGGCTTGCTAAAAATACACTCACCAGAACAAAAGTAGTATCTACCAAAAATCATCCAGTTTACAAGATATAAATTAACCTAGTTCAACAATATAGAGCAAAATGAAAGTGGCAGAGCTAGAATACTCTTAAATCCAAAATATTCCATAGCACTAAAATTTTAATAGGATTTTCATAACAAATATACCATATATTAAGAAGATACATGTACAATCAAATTTATTCCTGCAATAACCCTTTGGAGATAAGCAAAGGGTAAAATGACATAGAAAGTAAATAAAATACAAAAATATATTTCATTCACCACTTCAAGTAATACAATAGATGTTACATAAGCAAAGGTAACAAAGTCAGCTCTTAAAAATGTCTTTATCAGAGCATCCAGTATGTTTTTCTGATTAAATGATTAAAACATTTTTGAAATATAACTAAGTTCACTCACCACTTGTATATTCATTACTAGAATACACGGATAAAACCAGAATTTAAATTTAAAAAAAATCAAATCTAGAAGTACCAAATAGTAGGAAAAGAAGCAATTTTGTGCAATTATTAATAGTAATGTTTTACTTCTCAAGTGTAAAAACTTTGTATTTCCAATTAGATTTTATGTTTGCCTCAGAGACACAGTTGTTTATAAGCTTAAACTGAACAAGTCAATAGTCTGTTTCCAGTTGACATATTAATTATAATGTTCAAAAACTTTCAAATAGTTTATTCAGCTGTTGATGCTTATAAACAAAAAACAGTCAGTAGATGAATAATGTTAATACATATAAAAAATAATGAATATCTGATGATATTGTTGATGGTTTTATATTAAATGTTATTCTTGACTGATATACAGAATGAATAATGAGTTTTCCTTCATATTGTTGATAGCTATATAGAATATATACTTGATTATGTTGTGGGTGGCTACACATTAAATAATCTGTATGTGGTCTTATTGTCGATGTTGTACACAAAATATAATAAGTACTTGATCGTACTATTGGTGGTTATACACAGGAGATATCAGTATCTGGTCATACTGTTGACATTCCACAGAAAAAATAACATCTGGTGGAATTGTTGATGGTTATAATCAAGAGATAATCAGTTTTTGGATGCACTGTTGATGTTATACACATGAAGTAATTAGTAAGTTGGTCATACTGTTGATAGCTACAGTCATGTGAAAAAGTTAGGACACCCTATGAAAGCCTGTGTATTTTTGTAACATTTTGGATATATAGATATTTAATCTTAATTTCAACAATACTGAGAGATTATAGGAATATAACTAAACAATTAAAACTGAAGAAAAGACTTTTCAAGATCTTCTGTAAATGTAATTCTACAAAAATGCATTTTCTAAATGAATGAAAAAGTTAGGACACCCT
This sequence comes from Tachypleus tridentatus, assembly GCF_004210375.1. NCBI lineage: Eukaryota > Metazoa > Arthropoda > Merostomata > Xiphosura > Limulidae > Tachypleus > Tachypleus tridentatus. The sequence goes on along the minus strand of NC_134832.1, from coordinate 34,628,338 downwards.
ACCCCCTAATAGCTAGTGTTATCCCCTTTGGCTGAAATAACTGCAGTGAGATTCTTCTTGTAGCCATCTACCAGTCTCTGACATAGGCCTGAAGAAAGTTTGCCCCACTCCTCAATGCAGAATTCTTTCAGCTGTGAAATGTTTGAGGGATTTCATGCATGTACAGCCCGTTTCAAGTCACCCCACAGCATCTCAATGGGATTAAGATCTGGGCTTTGACTTGGCCATTCCAGGACTCTCCATTTCTTAGTTTTCAGCCAGTCCTTGTTGGATTTATTGGTATGTTTTAGGTCATTGTTGTGTTGCAGGGTCCAGTTCTGCTTCAACTTTAATTTTCATACAGATGGTCTCACATGATCCTGAAGCACCCTCTGATACACAGTAGAATTCATGGTGGATTCTATGATTGTGAGCTGTCCAGGTCCTGCTGCAGCAAAGCAGCCCCATCCATGACACTTCCACCTCCATGCTTCACAGTTGGTATGAGGTTCTTTTCCTGGAATGCTGTATTTGGTTTACGCCAAACATGTTCTCTGTTCTGGTGTCCAAATAATTCAATTTTGGACTCATCTGTCCATAAAACATTATTCCAGAAGTCCTGGTCTTTGTATACATTCTCTCTGGCAAACTTCAGTCTGCCCTTGATGTTCCTCTTAGAGAGCAAAGATTTCCTTCTTTGCCAGAGTAGCCAGAGACCTCTTTTAGCATCTTGTGGTCTGCTCTTGGGGTGAACTTGCTTGGACGACCAGACCTGGGCATGTTGGCAGTTGTTTTAAAAGCCCTCCACTTGCTGACTATTTTCTTGACAGTGGAATGGCTGATTTCAAAATCTTTTGGGATCTTTTAAATTCCTTACCAGACTCATAAGCTGCTACAATTTTCTTTCTGAAGGCTTCAGACAGTTCTTTTGCTCTCACCATGGTGCTCACTCTCACTTCAACAGTCAGGAGCACACCAAACTAAATGTCCGAGGTTTAAATAGGGCAAGCCTCATTCAAAATGCTGAGTAACGATCTTCTAATCATGTGCATCTGGTGTGATACACCTGTGTGTGAGTTGAGCCATTTTAAGTGGGAATAAATGTGGGGGTGTCCTAACTTTTTCCTCAGTTAGAATATGCATTTTTGTAGAATTACATTTACAGAAGATCTTGAAAAGTCTTTTCTTCAGTTTTAATTGTTTAGTTATATTCCTATAATCTCTCAGTATTGTTGAAATTGAGATTAAATATTTATATATCCAAAATGTTACAAAAATACACAGGCATTTATAGGGTGTCCTAACTTTTTCACGTGACTGTATATAGAATATATAATAAGTACCTGGTTATATTTGAGGTTATACATAACAAATACTTAATATCTGGTGGTATTGTTGATACTGTACACAAGATATAATCTTTACCTGTTTGTGTTGTTGATGGCTATACACAAGGAACTAAGAAGAATTTTAGCTCGGTTCTCACTAACTATAATGTCGCTGCCCACTGTTGGGCATAAAATGATAAAATCTCTTAACCCAAACCTAAACAAGTCAGAAAAAAAAAGATCACTTTATAAGAAAACAAATACATAATACAAGGATAGAATCACACCAAAATTGTCTATGCTAATTTCTCAGCATAGAACTGTTTTAAAGCAAGTGTAATTAAATCACAAACATAAAATTTTAGATTCAAACAGCCTATTCAACTATAACAATATATATATATAACTTACATAAATTAAGAAACTAATAATTGCATTAATACCATATTATTTATTACATCACTTCATCAAAACTTAACAAACACTAAATGGCAAAATCTACATTTACAAATATTCATCACACCAAAAACTGATCATAAATATAAACAGTACATTAAGTTCTAAAACCTTCTAGTCCTAATAAAAAAAATAACATATAATTAAACCAGAAAGTAAATTGAAATTTTCAATTTTATGTTTCAAACTTGTAATATGCCACTAAAACATTTTGTTTAAGAACTTAAAAAGTTTTCTAAGACACACAAAGTGATTCTAATAATTAGTGGAACTAACACTAACCATCTAACTAGACAGTGGGCTCTTGCTGGAAAATCATTCTCTGTTGATATAATGTCTTCTAGTGCAGTACAAAAGACTTCTGTACAGAAACATAGATAATTAAATTGAGAAAGCATACATATTCCCCTTGTGGAATTTGTATATAAAAATTAATACTACATATACGGAGTTGTGAAAATAAGAAACATACAATTCTCATCAACACTTCATATAAGATTTCTTTATTCTCTGACTGCCATTTAACTACAATACAAATATCTTAAATTTGCTTCTTCATTTACCACGATGTCTTGTCAAACCCTCTGCACATGCCTCTTCTCTCTCTTTCTCATTTTTGATATTGTTTTATGATCACGCTTTACATTAAAGTGTTCCTTGCTGTCTTGATTTTTCCGTCTAGATTATTCATTCACTGATAAGAATTTTATAGCAAATATTCATTCATTAGTTAGCTAGGTGCTGCACTAAGTTTCTTTGGTAATGTAAAATGTTAGAGAGACAGCAAGTTTTCAAAGAAATATGCATCAACAATTATAGTTCAAGATAAGAATTAGTGTTTGTGATTTCACCATGTAAGATGTACTCTTTTGTTTATTATTGTTCATTTCATCAATAATTTTGATTATACTAGTTGCTATAACGAATGCAATTACTTTTAGTTTATTTTGTCATTTATTATTATACTTTTATTATAAGGATTAATTTGCAATTTTAGCTTGGAAGTTATATTAAGGAATAACCAAACTATCCTATACTGGCCAAACCTCAAGATATTACCAAGTTTATGTAGAAAACACTGTTAATAGCAAGGGTACCCAACCAATGAAATAATGCATCCTTATCTCTATAAGTAGATAGCTAAGGAAAGTATAGTTTGTGACTTATACCAATGGCCAGGTTGATTTTTGGTTATGTTTCAAGTACAAAATTACTCTGGTCAAAAGTTATTATTATTAGCAACACTTTGGCAAAATAAAACATCTAAAGTTTCAGGAGTTTGACATTTTACAAGCCTATGTTGTTTACATTAACTCTACAGGAAACAACTGTTTTAGTGGGCTTCTGCACGATTTATTGTTTTAGATGTAATGAGTACTGTTTTAGTGGGTAAAAAAGTAAAATGTTAAAACCATAAAATTAAAAAAAAAGAAGATATGAAAAAGGTTGATTGACATTTATTGATGCAAAGCAACTAGGTTACCTGTGCCAAACAATTAGTAAAAAAGTAAAAATAAAAGTAAAATTGTTAAAATACATATAAAGGAATCATGTTCAAACAAAACAAAGTCCAATTTTTGTTTTAAACTTAAATAGAGTTAAAAAGGCCAATGGTCCTTAAAAATTTAAAAACACAACTGAGGTGTATAGCATCACCACTGCCAATATCATAAGTGAACCCATGGTAAAAATATGTCTAAAATGGTGCTGTTGCTCAGAATCGTAATAATGGCAAGACAGTAAAATGTGAGCTATTGCAACTTCAGTGTTGTACAGACCACACATTGGTGCATCAAGTATTAATAAAAACACAAAATTTCAGAAGAATTTAAACATCATATCAATCAATATTTTAACAATTTTCATTAAAAATTAGAAAATGAAACATGTCACAAAGTAAGACTGGTTTGAAATCTTTGAAATATGTTTATAATTTGTGTTGTTGTTAATTGGCATTTTATGGTGTAAAGCAAATGGGCTACCTGCACCAAACAATTGGTAAAAAAACAAAACAGTGAAAGCATTATTAAGTGTAAAGAGAAATTAAGTTAAAAAAATAGTGGCCCAATACCTGATAAAAACTTAAATAAAATTAAAAAGGCAAATGGTCCTTAAAAAATTAAAAAAACATTTGTAAGGTGGAGAGTGCCACCATTGCCAATGACACTGTCCAACATCACAGATAAACCTATGGTAAAAATATGTCTAAAATGGTGCCATCACTCATTGTCATAACAGTGGCATGACAGTAAAATGTGGGCTATTGTGGCTTGAGTGTCACACATATCACACATTGCTGCATCAGTCCCAGATAAAAGCCAAAGCCCCTAATGATGAATGGGGTCCAACATCTTCAAGGCTGAGGTTCTGGCATAGACCAAAGACCCATAGTCTGGATTCAATCAAATGAAAACATGATAGATTTTTAGCACAGATCATTGATCTGCTCCACCAAGAGGTGGAAGAGAGGGCATGGAGACTGTTCAGTGAGCTTGTGCACTTGACATGTAGCTATTTGATGTTTTGAATAAAGAATAGCTTACAGTCAAAGATAAGCTCCAAGAACTTTGCCTCAGACAAAGCTTGGGATCAGGGTGAATACCATGTTGGCAGCAGAAATACATGCAAAAGGTTTTAGAGTGAAAAAATGTAAAACCATTTGCTGTGGTCCACTTCAGTAAATGATTGAGGACAGACTGTTGCTGATGTTCAATAAACCTGATGCTCAACAACTGACAAGAGATGACGAAGATGTCAACATAGAGACTGTTTGCAACTGTAGTGGGGGTAAGTTGTCCATTGATAGCATTAATCTTTATAATGAAAAGTGTGACATTTAAGACACAACCCTGATGGACTTCAAGTTCCTGTGAGAAAGAATGGGGAAGTATTGAACCCACATGGACTTGGAGTCATCGGTATATAAAAAATGTTTAATAAAAATGAGGAAATGGCCAAACAACCCATATGAGTGGAGGTCTCGCAGGATGTTATACCTCTAAGTTGTATTATAAGATTTCTCAACGTAAAAAGATACAAAAACAAAACGTTTTTGCTTGAGAAAGGTTTCCCTGATTAACATTTTAAGTTGAATCAGGTGGTCCATGGTGGAGCATTGTTATAGAAACCCACACTGGATGGGTTAAAGGAGGCTGTTTGATTCAAAGAACCAAACAAGATGAGCATTAACCATCTTCTCTAAGATCTTACAGAGAGAACTCCTCAAAGCAACTGGATGGTAGTTTGAAGGAGTCTTGGGATCCTTCTCGGGCTTTGGAAAAAGGAGAACAATAGCATGGTGCCAAGCATCATGACAAACGTTTTCCTGCTAGATCCAGTTAAAAACAACCATAAAAAATAGCAAGAGAGAGATGACACAGCATCTTGTAATGAATATCATCATGTCCAACTGATGTACTGCCAGACCAACAAAGAGCAAGCCTGAGTTCCGCCAGTGTAAAGAGGCAAGTATAGTCATAGAGACGATCAGCTCAAAAGGAAAGAGGTGATCACTCTACCAGTGTTTTGATGGCTAAGAAGGTGGGGGATGAAGCAGAAGTATTAGATGCATGAGAAAAGCTTTTAGTGAGAATATCAGAGATGCTTTGGGTATGAGTAACTTCCTGGCTATCAGAGAGCAAGATTGAAAGGGAAACAGAATCATACTCTCCACTGACCCTTTGAATCTTGCCCCATATGACTTTGAAACTGGTGGTAGAAGAAATAGTAGATGTGTACTTAATCCAAGATTCCTCCTGGCTTTGACATCTGACCTTCCGAGCATATGCACATGGGTCTGCTGAAAAATGTGTTATACCTACAAAAGGTATCCCAGGCCTGGTTTTGACCCTTTTGTGCCACATGGCTAACATGATTCCACCACGATTGAGGATACTGTGGAAGGTGTGTCGAGGTTTTAGAAATATACTGAGCAGCTGCTGCCTGGACAGTACAATCAGTCACTGCTGCCACGTAATTGTCTATCGATGGCTCACAGACAATGGCAGGATAAAGTTCCGAGGGAGTAGTAAAAGAGGGATGGTGGCCTGGTCCAACTTCCATCGAGGCACGTAGGTGAGGTGGCCAATCTCTCTTAAAATGATCGCTGCCCCACAAGTTGCTGTAAATCCTCCAACAAAAGTAAGTGAAAAGTGAAGAGAAGTAGACAGAGAGATGAACAGCAGTAAAAGACTGACTTCATTAACAAAAATATGTACAGAAGAGAGAAAGGTTGTGATCTAAGAGCATACACTCTATGGAATGATCCCTTTGTACCACCACATACGGGATTATGTCTGTTAAACTTCTCCAGAGTTAAAAATAGAGACAGTAACTGTTCAATAAGGACATCAAAGTCTGAATGATTATGGGTTTCTTACAAAGCCAGGTAGAGAAAACAAATAGTGATGGTACAACCCAAAGAAACACGGGTGGCTACAGTTTCTAAGGGTGTATTGAGTGGCAAAGACAGAGTGGGCACATGTTGATCGACCAGTAGTGCCACCCCTCCATACACTCGTCTGTCACAAAAACCTGTTATTTATGTACAAAGAAAACTGCTGAAGGGTGACTGTATTGCAGATTTCTGAAATCTGCAATAAGAATACAATAAGAAAGTAAGAATCAATCAAACCTTTAATGTCACCTATATTCGAACAAAAACTCCGATAGTTTCACTGTATCAAAGTGGCCATTTTTATTTAAGTGGAGAAGAATAGGGCAGGGAGTTCTTCTGATTCTGAACATGTTTTTTCTTCTTTATTGGATGAAGATCTATTGACCTCCATGGATCCTGTACTGGGCTGAGTAAACAGGTTTCTGTCTGTGGACAAAGATTCCAGAAACTGAGGGTGTGAACGAATAATCATTTTGCATCTCGGGGCTGCAGAAGAGGATGGACTGAGGAAACGCATGAACCCAAAGCCAAAGAAAGGACCCATGTAGTCATTGGAAAGAGTTGTAGGGACAAAGATGGAAGTAGACACACATTCGTCAACTCTTTTAACCATGGGTGGTAATAACTTCTGAACTTCTGGGTAGGAAATACTGTTTATAGTTTTCAAGGGTTGCACCTCTTTCTTTTCCACCTACTTATGACAAGAAACAGAGTAAGAGGGATGTGAACCACTACAATTAACACAGTATGGTTCCAGTTTGCACATGTAAGCATCGTGGTCTTTGCCACCACAATGAGCACATGTTAAAGAACCATGACATGATGTCTTCGAGTGACCAAACTGCTGCACTGGAAACATCTGAGAAGGGTTGGAAATGTAAGGCCATATCTTACAGTTCAGATAAAATGCTTTGACTGTGGCAGGAAGACATGGCGATGTAAACATCAATATCAGAACATCAGTAGGTAACATAATTACTTCTTTGTGTGGAAAAGGAATGTGTGATAAGAAACTGAGGTGCAGATTCTGACTGTGATGGTGACTGTACAACAGTCATCATCCATGTGTGGACATTTTCTGATAATATGTTTTTTATTTCAATTTCTTTCATTTTTATTTATTTTTTCATGAATGTGGCTATCCATAATAAAGGCTTACTGACCCCACCCACTATTGAGCCCTAGAAGGGGAATCACTGCAATGCTAAACAAGGACATGACATTGCAACAATGCCAAGGTTGGTGAGCACAATACCCAAATTCCAGCATTAGACACAATGCCTATAATACCCACTGAGAATGTCCAACACAGGTACTCAATTGACTCTAGTCCAAGTAGACCAGCCAATTAACCCTAGGTGGGATCACCCCAAGACTGTCCATCTACAGGAATTCAAGGCCAAATTGGTGTGTTATGGTTGGACCCCTCAACCACAAGGATTCTTTCCTTCCCATTACAGTTTGTCACACATGTGTGGGTGAATGTTTAGATCCCAGAGGAGATAAACTGAAAGTATAGCACCTTCTCTGCGAGGTCTCCTCACCACATACAAGAACCCACCTCGAGGGGTGTGAAAAGGTTAACAGATGAAACTAGTAACTAACTTGGAATTTTCTCATCAATACTGCATTGAATTCAGAGTACAAATGATATCATTCATGTTATTCCATTGTATATTGATGATTCTGCAATAGTCAATGTTAAGGTAGATAAAATATACAAGTTTTACTAAAAGCTTTTGTTATTTATTTAGGATGTTCTTGAGGTGACACAAATGAAATACAAAATATGTGAAGTAAATTTATTTATTTGTTTTGTTGAAATTTATGCAAAGCTACCTAAAATATGGGCTATTTCTGCTAGTTATCATTAATTTAACAGTGTATAGACTACAGTTCATCAACAAAACCCACAGCCAACTCTTGAGCTACTCTTTACCAAGAAATAATGTAATCCCATATCATACAGTTAAAAGAATGAGTGTGTTTGGTGATGGAATTTGAACCAATGGTCATGTCAGGCATCAGTAAGATGAGAAATATAGTTGTTCATAGCAAGAAAACAACCTTTCAGGGAAATCAACTCTGTAAAGACTTAAAAAAATTCAAAGTCATGTTCTTAGTAAAAATACTATATTAAAAAATTTTTTGTGTACAACATACTTGCAATGTTTACTAAAAGCTTGCCACATTTTACAAATACATACACAATAAACTCAAAATTATAGTAAATTATGTATAACATGTTTTGGTGAAACCTTTCCAGATGTTTAAAATTGAAAACAATTCCTATTGACATCATGTTCAGAATTAGATGAAACTGTATCAAATCTCTAATAGAGTAGGTAAAGATACATCAGGTCTTATATCAGACTGAAGGCTTGGATAGAAAAATTCCTTTTTATTTTGAGTATTGTAGCCTTGCACTTAGATGAACAAAAATAGCAGTATTCTCTATGGTTTAAAGGCTCATGCCAAACCACTAGAACTCCAAAAAGGCAAAGACTTTTTCTTACTTTAATTTCAACGTCTCAACTCTTCAACACAAATGATGTAAGCCTCGTGTGGAGTTTATAATTTGTCAAGGTCTCCAAGTTTTATACCAAAATATGTATAATATGCCTTTTTGATGAATTCTGTGATGTTTTGCTTTTATACCTTTGCAAGAAATTTACCACAAGTATAAAAGAATATGTTTGGGTCATTTAAAAAAGCTATTGCTGTCACAGCAATGAATAAATAATATTGATAAGAAAAAGAATAATGTCAAAGTGCATGCACAAATAAATACTATCTGGAAAAGACACATTATGTGGCTTCTTAACCATCTATATACTGTGTGTTTCTTGTAGGTTCTAGAATGATAAATAAGACTCTTATGTCATGACTGGTCTAGAGGAATCTATAGTCAATGGTTGTCAACATTTTAAGCATACCAATATGTGACCTTATTTATATGAAAATGATTTACTGTGTATAAAAGTATATATGAAGTTTTGTGAAAAATATGTACATGATGGAAGAAAATGGATATCATTTTTGGATTCCGTGTATAGGAATTATTTTACAACATGAAAATTTCAAAACAATAACACTATTACAGGTCTGTGCAATTTACTTTCATAAAAAGCAAATATAAATGCTGACTGTTGTGCAAGTTAAGTATCCATGTGACAATGAAACCCACCAAAAATATCATTATACAACAGTAAGAACACAATGACCCATCATAGCTGATATAGTAGCTACAAGGCCTCCGACTAAGTTCTAGAAATTCCAGTAGTGGCAAAAACAGTTGTATCATAAAAACATAAATAGCACGACTATTAGCAAGAAGATCTAAACTATAGCAAAGCTTATGGTAGAACTTGTAAACACCCCCTGATACTTGAACAATAAGCCATGTTGAGGGTGACAGCATGATAAATTTTGGGTAACACATTTTACAATGTGTAAAGAACAACTTGAAATTTTTAGTTCAAATTCAATAAGAAATTTGAATCTTTAATTATGAATTACAAAAACTACCTACTAAAAACCATTAACTGGTAAAAGGATAGAGAAGCATAAGGCATATGAGACCAATAGAAAATGTAAACAAACTGTCTAACTTCAATACACTTGAATTTTAAAATCTGAAACTTAAAATTACTTTTACATCAGGTCATACTTAGTGATGTGGTAAGTTTAAGTCCTCTTCTTATACGACATGCAAATACAAATAGCAGAAAAGGGTCTACAGTACAAATACCTTAAACTACTGAAAAATTTTTCATACTACTGAAAAATGAAATTAAGGTTTAAATTTTGTTATCAAACGGGATTATTCCTCTATAAATTATTATTTTTTATAATATACTTGTGTACTGGACCTGAGTAACAAACTAATATATTAGAAGAATTTATCACGCACACATACCATTTCAGGTAATGTGACTTTTAAAAAGAACATGTTTTAAAATTTAATTAATGAATTAATTAATACACTATATTCAGCCATACATACCCTCAACTTGATCTTCCAGCTCATCATTTTTTATCTCAGGTTCAACATCCTGTTTTAAACAGTACCTTGTCATCGAAAATCTAAAGTTGGCAAACATTACTTCTTCACAAGCTTCCTCCCACTTACCATTTGTAAGTTCTCCCTAAAACATGTGAATATTTTTTATTACTTTACATTAAATTTTAAAATTTGAAACACTTCAGTCATTATACGTACCTTTACAAGTATTATACATAGTAGTTTTGCGCATTACTGAGTTAATAAACATAATAGCATTCTTAATTAAGTAGTTAAACCTCCTTTCATATTTCTGTAATTTTTGTTCTAGTTCCTACATGCATTCAGATGTAACAGCACTACATTACCTACTTAAAGGAGTGAATTTTAGCTGGTATGCAGTATTGATAAATGATTATTGTCATTAAATATTTAATACCAGATTACAGACTTTTTACAAGTGCACTTTATTTATACTTTAAATTAAAATAATAAATTATGGGACATCAAAGAATTCCGGTGATCCAGTCAAGGAGGTTCTAACTCCCAACCTCTCTCAACAGACTAATCTCCAAATCCAAAATTGATACTCCAATTATTTATAAACCCTTTTCCTAAACTGCTGTAAAGTTACATCTTCTACCACACTAATTAGTAATTCTGTTCCTGTTCTAGATCTGGTTATTATTATTAATTATGATATCTTCTTTTATAATATTTTCCTTTATAAATGATACTTTAACTATGCCATGAAATGTAAAAACTATTAAGCTGTTTTGCTTTATCTACTTTTAAATATTTCAGTTTTGATTTTCTTTTTATGCAGTGAGTATGTATATGAAAACAGAATAGAGAAGAGATACTAGAATTCTTCTCAAGTAATGAAACTATACTTAAGCATTTACAGTTTTATCTTTGGAATCCAAGAGTAAGAAGGATAAGAAAGTGTCATTTAGGTGTTTCAGTTACAGAATGAAGTAGAAAATCTGCTTGTCAGAAATCTATTTCATTTCTGAAAGGTCAGATATGGTGATATATATATCACAGACTAATATTATAAATAGCAAAAACATAAATTCATGTTTGCTCTTAGGAAAAAATGACTTCACTTTCAAATGTTCACTTTGTGAAAGGAGTTGGTGTGAATCATTCATATGTACATAATTTCTTCAGTCTGATGAGTGTATAGACAGGAAAGGCTACTGTTAATAGGTTTATGGGTGATACAGATGGGCCTAATACTACACATCTATTTTGTGTATTTATATGCAGTGTAAGAGTTAATACATATTGATCATATCATCCAACTGAAACTGTCTTGCTTTTCAAACATATAAATATTACATATGCATGAAGGTGAAAAACAAAGTTCTTACTTTATTAACAAACACACATATACAGATATACATTACACAGAGCTTTTCATTATCACCTGTGATGGATTTTTTGCATTTATAAATGTAACTTCTGATAAGTACTTCAAAATATCTTAAACTATTTTGTTCAATAATTAAGATCATAACTCAAAAGCATATACTCTATATTTGTAATTGGATATTTTTAACAACACAATTTTTAACCCTAAATAACAAACTCTGATTTAACCAAATATTTAATAGACAATTCTTCTTTTGCCCTTTTCCAATCTTCTTATAATCCAAAAATAATTTTTTAGTAGTATTACATCACTTGTGACTATTTTATAACTATTTACACAAAATATAAGTGTTCTAAAATTTTACATTTATTTCCACCTATACAGAAATCTTTCTTAAGAAACTAAGTCATTAATAGAATAGTTGACTACCCAACTATTTACTTTTTCTTTGTTTCTGCGAGTTAATAAATATGGCATGCTGTGTGTTTCATGGTTGTTTCCTTTTCCACTTCAATGAAATGATCTTAACTTCTAACCCTTTTAACCCCAAAAGTACTAAGGTTATTTCTAAGCCCCAAAGGAGTTGTTTGGTTAAAATCTGTTCTTTATAAGTAATTATCGTACGCAAAGTAGAATCAACAAAAAGATAGATAATTTCAGTTGAGAGGATAATAAAATGACAAAGTTCAATAGAACAACAATAAAACATCCCAACTTGCCCTTTTTCAAAGGAAACTCCTGTTGTATAGATGGTAATTTCCATTCATGGAAAACTTCTTCTATTCTAGCTATAAACCTGTTTAAAATATGAGAGAGCATCATTATAGGGAAAGAAAACAACAACAACTGGGTTATATAAAGGAATTTCTTTATAAACTTTTATAATGACTGAAAAAAGTACATCCATACTAGTGTCCTTCAGAGCTGTGAAACAGTATTTAAGCACACTAACTTGTAACATAAAGTAGGCATATTACAGTACAAATGGTCAAATGACAACAAAAGTAGAAAGTCTGATTGTGTAGGTGAAACTCATAGAATGATAAGTTTGGAATAGTTAACTTTTTAGGTGTTATTAATATTCATATAATTTCAATGAAAAGCAGCTTGACTTAAAAAATAAGTTTCACTAATGTTTTTACTTTACTGATATTATGTTTTTTGTTGGGATTTATACATTTTCTTACAAATATTAGTAATAATGATGAGCAAAAATAACTTCTCACTCCATTAAAAATTACTGTTTTATGAATGCAAGGAACATGTGTTGTTGTACTTTATTTGCATTATAATACCTGGATCTTAAAAACAGACCAGAAGTATAAAAAATTCACTATTAGCGTAAATTATAATATACAATCACATTTAATAATACAAGTTCCTGAATTATTTATGAATATACTTTTAATACTTTAATTTTTATAAGTGGAAATATCAAAGCAAGATATTGATGTTTTGTATGTTTAGCCAATAAAACACACATATTTTACACCGTATCACTGGTATGTTTTAATGAGGTAAAATGCACCAACCTTTCCCAATCAGAAGCAGTGGTAAAATCTGTAATTTCAAACACATCTTGATCCTACATATAAAAAAATATGAAATGATTAAAATGTAATAAAAATAATTAAAACCATTAGCTTTCTAAAGTTCCCATATTAAATAGTTATTTTAATTTGAAAATACTGTGTAAGAACACCTTATTTTAACAAGTTTCATGTAAACAAACTATTCTAAATATTACATACTTGTTAATAGTTGTTGCCATAATTTAAATAAAAAGTCATTATGATATATCATGATAAACTGAAGACTGTGATTACAAAGATAACATGTCAGTCTGGCATATAAAGAAGTCACTACGGATAATTGTTCACATGTTTTAGAAATATGTGTACAATAGTTTGTGCTTTCCTGCAAATGTCAGGATGTGTTCCAAAATCATATTTCAAGACAATCAAGATAACTAGATCAAGATGAAAAAGGTTCATGGACACACCTTGAAAGAAATAGATTTTTTTCATGCTAAAGATGGCCAAATAAACTGGAATTATAGCAAATTTCTTTTACTGCACAACAGTCAAGTTCCTGTTCCAGTTTGAAAGGACTAAGGACTATTTAAGCACAGGCTTTGAAGTTCTGTAGACCTACTAAGACATTAACCTGTTTATGAAATGTTTAATAAAAAGGAGTGGTGCAGCACTGTCATAGTTGTTGTCTGAAGCAGATATATACACTGGATGCTACTTACTGTGGTCACAGATAATGTTATTATTTATATAGTATTATCAGAATTACTAACTTCTGACCAGACATATAAAAATACATAGGAAAAACATAATTTATTGTAATCAGCAATTTGATTTTTTGTTGTCACTTTTAATCAGTTTAACCATCTCATGGTCAATAGATCAAAGGATGATTCACTATAAAATAGGGTGTGGCCAAGTTGTCCAGATCCTCTAAACTCTTGCTTTTCCTTTCCATAATTAGTTGTCCTCATTCCTTTGTGAGAAAGGTTCACCATAAAAAAGGCTATGGCTAAGTTGATTTTAGGATCCCCTGTGGTCTTGCATTTCCTTTCCACAATTACAGTACAGTTATTTTCATTCTTTTGCGATAGATGGTGCTCCCACAAACTTCAATTTTTGTTAACCTTTTTTCATTATAGAAGAAGTGCATAAGAAACATAAAGACCTAACCTTTAAAGAAAAAACTGCCATTTTAGAATACTATGATAAGTTATCAAAAATAAGGTGCATAATGCAGCAGTACAATTAAAATTTTTTCCAACCTCTTTTGAGTTAAATTTTTTAAAAATCAAGGAAACATTTAGAGGGGAGAATGAAAACCCAAACTGTAAGAGAACACACAGTGGAAAAGATGACCAGGTTGAATCAACATTAAAACTCTTGTTCACTAATGCTTGTAAAGACAATGTTTGTGTAAAGGAACCAATGATGTGGCAAAAAGCAGAAGAGCCAGCTGTGAAAATGTGAAAAAGGCAATTTTATTGCAAAGAATGATTGGTTTAATTGTGAAAAAAAAAAAAGGAAAACATTGTATACAATACACTCATGGTGAACAAAAGGATACTAATTTCTCAGCAGCAGAAACTTAGATTGCTGAATATCTGCCTGATAATGTTTACAATGCAGATGAAACTTTATTATTGTGCCTTGCCTGAGTATACAGTGTATTTCATGTTATGAGAAACCTATCTGAAGTAAAAAACATATTCTCAAGAGGGCTGGCATAGGTATTAGTACTTTAATTAAAATACAGAACAATGTTTCAACCTTCTTAGGTCATCTTCAGGTAAACAAAAAGAGAGTTTGAAACTGACTGTTGCTTGGTACATTTTAGGGACAAAAGTGTAAAGTGTACAGGATTGTAGGGGGCATTGTAGTTAAATGTTAGGTTATTAATTAGTATAGGTATAAAGGTGTTCTTTTATACTGGTTTGAATTTGTTTTTAGTTGGTGTATAAGCAGGGCTTCTTTGATTTTGCATTTGTTTATATATTTTTCCCTACTTAGAATCTGGAGGTTTTCTATGGTTATGTTGTATTTATTTGATTTACAGTGTTGAAAAACGTGTGACGATGTTTTTTTTTTGTTCTTTGAATTTGGTTTTAATTTTTCTGCTTGCTTCTCCAATATAGAAATCATGGCAGTTGTTGCATTGCATTTTATAAATAATTTTGTTGTTGTGTTTGTCAGTGTACTTTTTACATAGTATGAACTTTACATTTGTGCCTGATTTTTGAATAAATTTGGTGTTTACTGGAATATTATGTTATAAGTTTTTCCAAGTGTTGGTTATTTTGTCATTGATGTTGTGAATATATGGTATGCACCAGGTAGTGCATCAGTTATAGCTTCTGAGGATGGAATGCTTTCTAAAAATGTGCCAAGAAAATGTTTCTTTTTTTACAAGTCTATCAGGAACAGCAAGGCTATGTCTTCCTGGAAACAGTCTTGTTACCCTTCCATACCTTTCCAATAATTGATAAATTACATTGTAACTAAACTACCTTCTTGCTTCTTGCCAGTTTTTATTAGATATATGTAATAAGAATTCAAAATTGAGATATCAATTGGGTGAAAAAAAAAAGAGCTTCTTGTATCACTTCATACATTTATGAAGGCAATCAATTTGTCTAATTTGCATATCACTTTTGTCAATTAGCCTCTTGTTGACAGTATAATTTAACACCATATTGGGTTTGGTTATTGGTTGTTTAGTTTTGTAATCATTCTTTACACTGTATTTCATTTCACTTGAGTAAAGTAATAGGATGTTTCTCTTTCCACTGAAGTGCTAAAATATTCCATTGCTTCTTTGTCTCAATATCTCCCTTCTCCAGAGGTGTAAATTTAGGCATATTCTTCTGATTAGTTCTAATTGTTTCACAAAAACCAGCCTTATTTTCAAAGAGAAAGTTGCATAATTCTGGACTTGTATAATAATTATCAGTACATAATATATGACCTTTTCCAAGGTAATCTTTCATTAATTGCTTCACAACTTATCCTGAAAATCCTAACTGGAGATCTTTGGGGACATCTACATTACTTGCAGGATAGGTAATCATATCTATTACAATTCCTGTCTCACAATCACATAATACAAATATATTTATTCCAAATCTATGGCACTTGCTTGGAATGTATTGCTTGAAAACAATGTGATCCTTGAAAAAAATCAGATTCATCGATAACTACTTTTTGGAATGGAGCAAAATATACCTTAGCTTTATTCTTCACCACTGTACACACTTTTTGAACATTCAATAATCAATCATCTGCATTCAGTTATTCGTTATTTGCAAAGTGCAAATATCTAAAAATCTCCCCTGAGTAATCTATTTTGAAAATACTGAAGTTGTTATAAGAGGATCATTCTTCCAACAATCAGCCAGCACATGCTCTTTTACATGTGGTATAAGCATCACCAGAGCAAAAAAAAAGTGTACATTTCTTCAATAGTTGTATCTTCCCAGTCCTTACTTCATGAATTAGATGGAGTGTTAGTTTCACTTTCTTTGGAATTCAGGGCTTTACAAAACTTATAATACCTGTTTGTTTCTTGCACAATATACCTCATTATATTTTGATCAAATATAGCAGTAAAAAATTCACATTCTTTAGATTCATCTGTGAACCTAAATTTATCTGTGATTCCAGCATTTCTACTATCAAAAGAATGAATAAATGGATCAAAATTGTGACACCTTACCCACTGGGAACCAATGTATTCTAATTTACTTATGGATTCTGAATTACAATATAAATCATATTCAGAGCTTGAAAAAATTGAATTTGATGATGATGAAAAATCTTAAAAGTTTTCTTCTTCATTGGAATAATTATCATGTGCTAATAGTTCAATTTTGTCGTTTTGATGAAAAATGTTTTTGCTTCATTCCCTTAGTTGGCACAGCACTTGAGTGGATACAATCACTATGGTGTGAAGGGGTTGTCAACTAATGTTTTTAGCTTGTATCATCAATCCATGATAGTTGCACAAAGCACAAAATCATTAACTGATGATGGCCACTGTTTAAGTGTTAATAAAAGTTCACAGCCTAACCTACTAAACAGGAGACCTACTATTAAAATTGTCACAGAAGAAGCCAATGCCAAGTAATATTCATATAAGGCTCAGAGTTAATTTCAAAATATAACTAAGCTACTTTGCTATCAATGTATACAAATAAACTTGGTATGAAAACATAATTGATAAATCATATCTAATATCATACAAGTTTTAAGTTATTAGTTTTATAAGGAATTATTTTGAAAAATCCTTAATCTCCTCTACTATGAGAATTTTGCCAATTGTTTACTAGATCTTCCCCTGTTCTAATTTATTTACCAGCCATCTCTGAGGTGTTGAATTTAATGTAAATCTTTCATTATAATATAGATATTACTAGAGGAAAGTAACTTTTATATCTTTCAATTTTGTTTGTTTATACAGCCATAAACTAAAAAATTGGATCTAATTACCATACCCACCTGTCACATTACTTTTTTCACAAATTTCCAAGAATTCTGACATCTTATATTGTTATTTGTAACCAACAAAAAAAAAGTTTAAATCTATTAAATGATGTATAATCATGTTGTTTTCATTTACAGAATACAATCAGTTTTGTGTTCAGTTTGAAAGTTTGTCATTTTATGTTTACCAAAAGCTTGCCAAATTTCATGAATAAACACAAAACATACTAAGTTATAATATGGAAACTTGAGTTCCAAGGTTGATAACATCATCCAACACTGTACAGAAAATGTTAATGGAACAGGTGTTTTTACAATAGGTAGTACTGCTTATGGCAAACGTTTTCATGGCTGTTAGATACAGGTTCTTATTTTCTTTGTCAAACAAACAAATATATTTCATCTTTCCCACAAATATATGCTTTGAAGGCCTTATTGTGAATTTACACACTGGTAGTGATACAGCCCACAAAGGTCAGATTTTACTGAGGTAACATAATAGGGTAAACCTTATTCATCAAATTTATGTGAATTTGAAACAAGACAAATAAGCATTGTATATTTAAAACATAGCTATTATGTTTAGAAATTGTGGGAATTTTCATTACAACAGAGTTACAGACAGCAAGATATTGCCATATAACTGTGATAACCATGGATAACCAAGAGCTGGTCATAAATAAAGATTTTATGCAAAAGATAAATCATACTAAGGCAAAGAGACAAGTAAAGGGTGTACATTCTCATCTGAAAAGCAATATTCTGACAGGTCAAAGAGCAGTATAGTTCTTGGTCTACTGTTCCTATAAGTATTGTTAGTGTCTAGAATTAATGCTTTGTTTTTGATAATTGTACACCCATAGTTCTTTTGCATTTGAATGGTACATATGAAATGCTGGAACTTAAAAAAGTGATAAACAAGATGCAAATGCAGAACAGACATTGCTATAACTAGCAGATAACTTGAAGATTTTAATCAAAAACAGTGGGACAGAAAAGAATGATGAAAGAAATCACCAATTAAACTGTGTTAGTTAGAAATCAACATATTTTTATGTTAAATCAAAGATAGGGTTAGCTTTTAAAAATATGTTTTTGAAACATATACTTTATAAAAATCTGCATTTTCAACTATAATACCTACTTTTTTATATACTATATTGTTAGTGTCTAGAATTAATGCTTTGTTTTTGATAATTGTACACCCATAGTTCTTTTGCATTTGAATGGTACATATGAAATGCTGGAATTTAAAAAGTGATAAACAAGATGCAAATGCAGAACAGACATTGCTATAACTAGCAGATAACTTGAAGATTTTAATCAAAAACAGTGGGACAGAAAAGAATGATGAAAGAAATCACCAATTAAACTGTGTTAGTTAGAAATCAACATATTTTTATGTTAAATCAAAGATAGGGTTAGCTTTTAAAAATATGTTTTTGAAACATATACTTTATAAAAATCTGCATTTTCAACTATAATACCTACTTTTTTATATACTATATTAAAACAGCTAATTTTCAATATAACATTCTTACATGCAAACAGTAATGTGTCACCTGTATTGCCTAATGTCTAAAACCCAAACACCATGCAGATGTGCAGTGGTGTATGAGGTACTGGATACTTCAAAGTTATAATGTAAGCTTATGCACCATTGAATGTTTAGAAAAAAATGACTTATTCACCAATCCATCACCTGTTGCAACAATAACTTTTTCATACATTTTACTTCAAACAATCCAGCATTCTTTTACATGATCATAAGTACTTTTTTACAACAATGTTGAACTTTAAAGTGTTGTATCCATAAATACACAGTCAAGGCTTGATTTACCTCATCTGCCACACCTGGGCCAGTTTCAGACTACCCACCCTACACACAACCTCACTCATTACAGACTAGCTCAGATCAAGTACTAGATTCTGATGCTTTACTGATTTGACAATTTAATGCATGAAAATAATTTACTAACACAGTTATGTTAACATCTCAGTCAGAAAGATTAGACCAAACTCTTCAATCAACAAAGTCATAAATACCATCATCATCTAAAAATCTGTTCAAAAGTTCCTACTTAATAGTAAGCAAAGCCAAGCTATTCAATTTCTCTTGACTTAATGATGATCTTGAATAATTATTTACATGCTTTAGATCTCTCAACACTAACTGGTAACTAGAATGTAAAGAAAATGCACATGGCTGTCTTCATTCAGATAAATTACATCTGCAATTTATCAGCTCTGATTAATATGTAAAACTTTAGAATGAGTTCATCAAGCTTATGAATACTCTTCAAATGAGAGAAAAGGTGCATGCATTCATCAGCAAAGTTCTCTTCCAAATCACCATAGTACTGATAACTGAAATTTACAACATGAGTTTTCAAATCATTAGCAGTTAGATTAGTGATTTTCTCATAGAAATTGAACTTGTTATGCATCAATTGATAAACTTGTGCTCTTAAATGCAGCTCACAGGATAACTTTATCCAGGACCGAGAAGAATGTGTTAATTTTGAAACTGTCCCTGGAATTCAGCCCCATTTGTCCTTGTTGGCTAACACCAAAATACAGTTTCTTCCTTCTACATTTAAGCTGTAGCTATGCCATTATTCTCTAACTCAGATAGCTCTTTGGCTTGTTTTTCAAATCTGTTAAAATAATTTCTAGAATATCTTGTATGAGCTTAAAATTAGCACTACAGAGTATAGTAACAAAACCTCTTCTATATCAATACTTTGTACACATTTGCTACCAGCATTAAATCTTCCTAAATGTAGCTCTAAAATACAGTCACAATTGCAGTTTCAAGCCACTCCTAGTTTCTCCCTAGTGATGCAGCCTCATACTGTGTAAGTGGTTTTTGGGAATTGTCCTCCTGGATCGCATCCAGAGCTTTACTTATCTTCTTCCTGATTTTCTTAGACTGTGGCATGCATCATTGTATGCTAACCATTTCATGATGGACAGATTTTTGATGTAACATTTCGATTGTAAGTGAGAATTTAGCACTTCTAACCTAATTGTGGAACTAGAGAAAAAGTTGTATAACTGTTGAATTGTTCCAAAAGAAGGAAATCACTATCAACCAGTATTTGGCAGCATATATTCCCACAAAATGTAATGAATTTATACACAACTAAAGAGTTTCTTTCCTTGATCTAAGCTTGAAGGCCAGAATAAGAACCAGATGTGAAAAAAACAAACTGATCATATGTTCCTATTTGCAATGAATGGTAAACAACCAGTAGCATCCCACACTAAAATGTCCCAAAAGCAAAGAAGCCATGTGTGGAGGAAAGAAATGAAGATGGCAAACACTCCAACATGAAAGGAAGGGAGAGGAAGTATCTCATGAAAACTTTTAAATTTAAGTTGAACACTTAAGGATGTGAAAAGTAAACTTTAACTGTAGGACAGGGAAAAATGAAGCTAAAAAGCAAAGTAGGGGATAAAATAGGTACTATTAACAAAGATGCAAATAACATAGATTAAGGAAGAAACTCTGCCTGAATGGTAAGGCAAAAAAGAGTTAAAGCTTGTACAGAGCAAGGCATGAAAGTACCAACTCTCAAAAGAGAGACAAAAACATCATCATGAAACAATGTTGTGAGAAGGGGAATATACTGTGAAATGTGTCTAAAACAAAAAAAGATAGGCCTAGCACATTTTGTAGTGGAAGCCTGGAAGGAAATCCATGATAAGGTGGAGGAAAACTGACAATCTAGGTCATTTGAAAATTGGTTCAGCCATTATGAGAGGAAGGTGAGCAATAATGAGAACAGGTATGGTGGACACTAACTCCCAGGGGCCCTTGCAAATAAAATTGATGGTAAAAACAATAAATTATAAATTAACTGAAATTAATGGTAAGAATTAAACACAATAAAGAAAGATAAAAATGAAACAGTTGATAGAGTGGAAATCTTAAGATATTATGTAGGGAAATAAACATATGCATATTATGTTATGAAGTGAACAAAAGATATTTTAAATAATTAATAATTAATCTGTAAGTAGATTCATGAGTAAACTGAAAATAAAAGACTTGTTAAACCCAACCAAAAAAGAAATTTAACCCAACTGTCAATTAACTTGGAAGTAAAACTACAGCTAAACCAAAAATATCAAACACTTCTGAAGCCTAATTGAACAGTACAGAAAAAAAGGTATCACTAGGTGATAAAATAATCTTAACCTAATAGTAAGTGTTTATAGTATCAGGAGAAGTTTGTGTGAACTCCAGTAAAAGAGTTCCACGTGAACCAAGTGAATAAGAAGAATGATTAGAAACAAAAATGAAATAAACATGATTATATAAAATTAAGTAAATGTGTAGTAACAAACAATCATGTATGTATGAAATGTGATGTATGGGAAGAAATACAATATAATTAAACAAGTGACTTACATATCAATAAAATGAATTACAGGTAATCCTAAATTAACAAAAACCATGGTAAACCTATACAAAGAGTACAGGAGAAAAGATACAACTAACTGCTTACCTGAACTTGAATATGAGTGTTGACCAACCCATCAACACTTATGTTATGGAACATAACTACAGATAATAATATTTAAACTAAATTATTCAAAAACGATAAGAATGTAATGTTTTATCTTTCAAAAGTTGGAGGACTGTATATTAAAATGTGTTGGTTCCCAAATTTGAGGCAAGACCCGATAAAGGACAGCTCAATGAAGTAAAGCTGAAAACCTTCCCATAGTGAAAATAATTAATGAATTGAATTAGCATTTCTCACTATTACTGTTTCAGGTTAATCCAATTTCAAAAGTAACTGAAATATTGCCATTATAATTTCTATGATTTTTCATTAATTCAAGGTTATTCAGGTTAATTGATTAGCACCACCATTTATGAAAATAATCAACTAATCAGTGTTTCTGATTACTACTATTAATTACACTGCACAACAATTTTTTTGAAAAGATTTGCTTCCTCAAAAGTTTTTGCTGATTGTGACAGGTACCTGGTGGGTATGCACAAATACAGTTTTAGTTTTGCTTCATCCCACAGGAACTCTGACAAATAGACAGTTAACAGCTTACCTGCAATAACGTATTTAATTGCATTTATATTTTTTATACGCTATTAAGTTCAACATAATTAAAAGTGTTTTCCTCCTGATTTGCGTTTGTATTCAATGTCCGGTGCATCAAGTTGCAGTGTCCAACAGTAGTCAACAAGCACTGGTGGATTCCAGTTGCCCTGGTATCATTTTTTCATTGTAGCAACATCCTGGTGAAAACTGAAGATTTCGATGAAACGGTACGTGATGGGCAAATTTGGATTTGATTTTTGTGATCGGCAGCCAAAAATCTATAAGGAACACCCAACAGTGTTCAAGAAGCAAAAACTTTGTTGTGCAGTGTTATTCCAACTATCTAATTATCTAAGTCTCTTGAGAGAATAATCAATTAATTTATTCTGAATGGGCTCAGTATAATATACAAGTTTGTCTACACATTTGCACTATGACTTTTGATATAGCATGTGTATCCTCACAACATTTGATAGAATTTTAGTAAATATTACATGTATTCTGTATACAGAAAATCAGATTTTTTAATCAAATATTTCTACTAAAGATTTATTTGTGAAAATATTGAGTCTGTTTCATTACTAGTCAAAGTGCAAAGTGATTTCATGTTAAGATTAAATATTCTTTGTCCCAAAATACTCAAATATTATTTGCATAATTTCTAAAATCTCCTAAATACATTTCAAACATCTGTTTTTAATAAGACTTTATATTTTATGTTATTTTCTATACTCTATGTGGGGTTGGTCACTTGACCAACTTTATTACCATCATAAAAGTTAGGAAATAAATATAAATTATGCTTTTTTTGTGCTAGAATGACAAATGGAAGGAATAAGAGTATAATGAGTGAGGAAACAGAGACATCTATAATATGTGTGAAGACTTACATTGATGAGATTCACGTACACTCATTTTATGTACCCAATTACATAATGCTGACCTTTAGACTTCCCTGCCTTGGCTAAGTTTTAATGAAAATGGATTTTTTAACATACACTCACATTTCAATTATTAAATATTACATATATGTATAGATTGTTACTATTTAGAATAGATTATTAAATTTATTTTTCTTAAAATATAGTAAAATAACTGAAGAAGTAAAGCAAACAATTATCTCTTATTGCTAAAACCTTTGAACTCAATGGTTGCTAGAGATAGATTTCTAAGCCTTTTTAAAATTTTGCACATGGAGGATATCAAACACAACTTTTTTTAGGTTTTATACATACAGTTGAATAACCACAAAATCATCAGTAATTATACTTATAGCATAGAATTCCACTTATAATGTATTATATTTAATAATTATGATGCATTTAGAATTTTAAAAAGCATGAAACTTCAAGCAAATTAAAGACACAACCTACCTTCTTGAAATCTTTGTTTGAAAGAATCTGGTAGCTTTTTACAGATTAAAATGACTGAGAAAACCATTACAGGGAGCAATTTTAACATGTCAATTGGTTATTCACATGCCATATATTAAAGTAAGTGTATATAAGGGACCATTTCCAAATAACAGAAAGAGATGAGGCCACTGTGTTTGATTCAGTACATAAGCCTATCTCAGCAAAATAAAATGATACGAGGTTCTTATTTTATATTCTAGCTTGATAATATTATTAGTTTGAGTTTTTAATTTGTACAAAACTATAGACTTAGTATTTTGACAACAGAAACATCTAATTTAAAACAGTGCTGCATTCAACATACCATGTGACTCACTAAATTCTGTATTTAGGTATGTTCTTTTAATATTTACTTCTAAAATACAAATTTAACTCATACATAATAATAAAATTTATATTACAGTATACAATTTGTTTCCAAACTTTTTGACATAAATTCATAAAATAGTAGATCAATAATATTTTGAATGCAAGCCAACATATGTGATGACATGACCTTTGACCTATGATATGTCATGAAATGGTCAACTGAGTATAAGTTGTTCATAAGCTTGATAATTAATTAATTAGAAAATTCTATTTATCACTCATCATTACAGAAGACTACAATGTATGAACCATATAAACTACCATTGAAACTTTAAAAAAGTATTACACACCAACATAAATTACAGCAATTATACACAAGTATTACAATTTTCCTATACTGAAAATGTGTTTCCAAATGGTACTTACCTTCCCATATAAATATCTATTCTTATTCAGTTCTGCCCTCTATATGTATATTTTTTTCACATGCCACAAGCCTTGTGATGAGATTTAATTGGGCATCTCATGTATATAATTATGCGACAACCCTTCACTAACAGATGTGTGACACACTCTTCTGATACATGTGACTCCCTTTATTTGATTTTACCAAACTATCACTTTGAGTTTTAGCAGAGAACTGAAGGGTGGGAAGTTTGTTGAGAGGTACGTACCTATAGGCAATGCATTTACAGTATGGGAAAATTATAACTTCCAATATTGTGCTTTATCTCCACTCGTAAAAATAACTAGAATTCTACATTGAATAGATGGAGGGATAGGTGTGAGATAAAGAAAGAAGCATCCAAAGGATGCCTTAAAAGAGTAGATCTTCCTAGTAGAAACTTACACATAGGCAACCACACCACTTATATGTCATGTATACTTTTCACCCAGTGTGGAAAGAGAAATGAGTGGAAAATGGGAGGAACACATCAACAAAGGTGAGAACAGTGGTTGAATAGGGAGGTATCCGAGCCACACGATACTGGAATCTTAATTCCATAGAGTACATCAAAGTGGGTGCAAGTAAAAGGATGGAATTGGAGAAAATCTTGTCCCCAAACATACAATGAGATACATGATAGCAATACGACAAATTGTTTGACCAATCTGGAAACATGACAGCTCGACAGCTGGAACAGTAAAAATATCTTTGTATTGTAAACTGTCTCACTCAAACCTATCTGACAGGAACCACCCCCAGTGCAGTAACATCTTCAATATAAGAAAATCATCCAGGAATAGCATAAGAGAAAGAACCATATTTATCTGCGAGTTCTATCACTGTGATCCACCAAATGGATGGAAGGAATAAGAGTATAATGAGTGAGGAAACAGAGACATCTATAATATGTGTGAAGACTTACATTGATTGGTTCAGCTCTCAATTCAAAACCCAGCCACTAGAAACCAACATCCATGTGGAGGTAGGATGAGGGATCCTAATCAACTACTCATTCTAAAGCTAAATTATCCCTCAAATAAATCTGTACTGAGATGGAACATCAAATTGGAGGGCATCTTACCATCTACACCAGCAGAACACCACCATCCTTCTCTCAACTGAACAGCTTTATCATTATAACATTCAAGAGGATGCTTCTATGGTCCAGCACCAATTAGTATAGCATAAAACCTTAGCTAATAATTGATATCTTAATAGTATATAATTTTAAGTTATTAATTCTATAATGCAATACTCTTAAAAACATCCTGAATTTCCACTATTGACACAACATTTTCTGTAGGTATCTGCTCTATTTTATCCATAACTCATTCGGTAGCTATGAAATTAAATATAAATTACTACAAAATCATTATTACTTAGACAAACAATAATATTTATAGCCTTCACATGCTCTCTTCCATGATTTGTTAACAGTTCTCTCTTAATTTAATTACATATTACCTATAACCAATACAAAGCAAAGGTTTTCATCTAGCAAATGATGTATTAATTATTTTGTGTTCTGAACAGATAATCATCAATTCTACCTGTAATACAACTTTGATTCCTACAAAAATCACAATAATTACCTTGGGTGAATTTCTAACAGCTCTTGTTTCATAGTTAGAAAGCTGAAAAATTTGTGATTATTAGAGGAAAGTTTCTGCTGATTGCCTGTTATTATTTTATGTTCTTTAGTGCATTATTTAATCAAATAAAATGCTCTATTATCATCAGCATTAAAAAAACTAAGTGTCATCAATACAGTACAGTAAAAAAAAAAAAAAGAATGCTTGGGTAAGTAGTTCTTGCTTTTTGTGTAAGGATGACAAGGGAAATATTTCAGGTAGAAGAATGGGTCCAATGGAGAAAAGAAATGGGAATGGAAACCATATGGGCAACATAGCACTGGACAGCAAGAATAGGACAGAGAAGACAGTTTGAATCAGAGTAGATATACAAATGGTAAAAGAAAGGGAGGGAAATAGGTGTAACTGTAGGATGAAAAAGAAGAAGTAGCTGAAAGGAACAAAACAAAGAGAAGACAGGATAGAAAAAAATAACTCTATGGGAATGAGAAAAAAATGGAAGATACTGGAAAATGATGCCCAATAGCCAGTAATGGTAGATACAAAAGAACCACGTCAAGCAGTCAAGTAAAGAATTATGAAGACATGAGGAACATTAGCATAAGAAGGGAGGTAACTAAGGGTAGAGAGAAATGACAAAAGAAAAGAGATGCTACATGTATGGAAGTTCTGAACCACCTTGCAAGGGACTGGACAAATGGCTTGTATTAAGTTGGAGTGTGGTGATGGCAGGATAATTTACTGACAACTAAGACTGCCCTAACAAGAAGCAGAAAAGAGGAAGTGGTAATGGAAGTGATGACTAAAGTAGTGTAAGGACTATAACCAGGGTTGAGCAACCCATAAAGAAAAGGGTTTGATACAGAACAGTTTGGATAATGGATAAAATCTGAAGAAGGATAAAGATAGGAAAATAAGCATAATAGTAAAGATTGGACAATTGTGGCTGAAGGTGATTAATGCCAAAGGATGTGGACCTAGGGACCAAAAAAGGGGTAGTTTGAAATTGAGATAAGTGGTAAATGCATGCAAAAGTAGAATACCTCACAGGGTGCACTACCTTCTACACATCTGAGGATCTATGAATCACTCCATGTGAAGAAATCTTGTTAGGATGAAAAAAAGGCCTATAACAAGATTCAGAACACTTGGGACAAGATGTGCTAGTAGGTGTGTGTAATGTAAATAGCCCAAGAAGTTAATATTTCCAATAATACTTACCTCTCTCACACAACAGCTATTACTTGATAGCTGGGGATTCTTCTTTTGACTATCTAAGCATTGGTCTGATTTTTTTGTGCTTGCAAGTCTTTTATACCCCACTTAATTGTCCTTGGTGATATTTATCTAATGACACTCTCCACTTACATCAGTATATCCTCTATCTGGATGATGTAAACAAATGCTGCATTCAGATAATCATATTACTTTATCAAATTGCAAAACATACTTACCTCCTCTCACACCATAGTTAGAATCTCACATTGATAAGGAGAAAAGCCAGTGAGAGCACTGTCTATACAGAAAGCATCTGCACAGATCAAAGATGTGTTAACAGAAGATTGTGACCCTAGTGGAGGAACCACAATACATCCAAAGCTATGGATGGAATTTTATATAATTTATCACCAGTACTGACCATACCCCAACCAAATAGCAGACTGGTCAGGGTTGGAATTGTAAGACCATCACCCTCATATCCCACGTTGGCATCTGTAAAATTGGACTCCAATATATATGTGTGCAATTATGAGTAGATCTCAACCAAACCACTAAAATCACAATGAGAAAGTAAGCAACACTAAACTGAATAATCTTCTTTGCAACCTGTAGAAGCCCAAAAGACAAAACCCCAGGCTCTGAATGACAGGATCTTCAATGCTCAACTCAACTTGAAGAAACAGAACTCATCTGGTGTAGAATTATGAACATTCAACCTCACTCCCTACCATGTGGATAAGATAAATTCCACTTGCCTCCTGAATTATTGGAAGGATGTGGAACAAACTGTGCATAACCAAAGACCCAGGATGGGGCTATTCTGCATTCAAAATTACAATGAGATAATGGACCCCCTTCCATGGACAATGTTATGAACCAAAAGTGATCAAAAATGAGAACCAAGCTTAACCCATCTATCATCAAACCTGAACGGGTAATATGAGTAGGGTGGTATCTCTACTACCAATATCTGGGGAAAAAAACATTCAGGGACCATAATAGGAAGGTCCCTAACTTTGCACTCTTCTCCAAGAGTAGAGGAAATTCACTTTTAACTCTCTAGGAAAAGCCTCTGTCCATCACTGCCCAAATGATTGAAAACCATGATAGTCCATGAGTGGCAGTCTCACATAGTACAGAAATATCACCTTGTCAGTCTGTAGGTGGTTTATGGAATACCTCATTTCTCCAAAGAGTGGGTCCTGTGAAAATGAAGTAAATGATTCTGAAAGCTAAAGAAGAAACAAATTTAGCAATGAAAATACCTACCCTTCTTATAATCTGATGGAAAGTCATTAAGATAGCTACAGGGATAGTAAAAAATCCTCAGGTGAATATACTGCCAGATCATGCAAATAATGTGTAATAATAGTATTGGAGGAGGTCCACATAACAACATGCACAATATCCTCCAGGGACAATAATATGACAATATTATGAATCTGATTAGACATGACTCACTTTTTGCCTTCAAACAGAGCCCAGAACGAGTGATATAGATCCATTTTGTGACCACCTTGTCAATGTAACTGGAGATAAATGCTGAAAAAGTGAATAATCCCAATGAATAAAAAGTCATTGTCTAGCATCTATAAATGCAATAGTGTGGGCAACAAAACCTTTAAGACCCTCACTACACATAACAAATGATTGAAACCTGATTATTCATAGAAGTGAGAAACAATTATCAGGTGAATCACTGAAAAGGATTTATCCCATTTCTTGGCTGACAGTGTCTTAGGAAAGAATAACTTGTCTGAAGATATAGATAGAACAACAAAGCATCCTGTGCACAATCGGCTCAAACCACTGTGATTGGTGATGTTTGTTATATCAGCAGCAATGAAAATAAACCTTCAGGGAGAGATGATACATAAAACTAAGATCCCAAATAAATGTTAGAAAAAAGCATGCAATATAACCTTAATATAACAGTTAGGTAATTGGAATAATTGTGTTGGACAAAGGACCCAAACTGACTTGATAAAGCCAGAGAGTACTGGGGAACAAATGATTTTTGTCTCAAGTGTCAAATGGTAGTTGATCAGGCCATCTTATACAGGGGAATTGTGGAAGATGCAAAACCCTTGTAGCAAACCAGCTCAAAAAATGACTGACTGAAGTAATTCAATCTTCTCTCAATACACTATTGCTGATGCATGTGCCATTTCCATTAATAAATGTACATTACAGGAGTAACCAAAGATCAAGACAGATACATAGCAACCTTAGAAATGTGGAAGACCACATAACTTCCATGTCTGAAGCCTGAGTTTCTGAATAGCTAGATGTACCATTTCCACTCATGGCTGCTTCACAGAGAGGAAGTGGAACAGGTGGGCTCTCCTGAAGGTACTGCAGGAGTAGAAAATGAGGGTGTAGCAGCTAATCCAGTGCTATCAATAGGACCCAACAATGGGTTGAAACAAATCATAGTTAGTACCTTAGGTA
This sequence comes from Tachypleus tridentatus, assembly GCF_004210375.1. Taxonomy (NCBI): domain Eukaryota; kingdom Metazoa; phylum Arthropoda; class Merostomata; order Xiphosura; family Limulidae; genus Tachypleus; species Tachypleus tridentatus. Next base: position 34,598,279 of record NC_134832.1, on the reverse strand, counting down.
ATTTGAATTGGAAGGAAAGTCTAGAGTTGTAAAGCCATCCTGTTCTAATGGAATGCACACAATGCCAAAGCCTGAGAATGAAATTGTCAGTAGTTGGGTGTTACAAAGAGTGTCCACTATGTCAATCATTAGTGTTGCAAAATGAGAGCCAATTCAACAGAAAACCTCACAATGGAGCATTTGTTCTGTTGAGAGAATCTGCTTTGGTTTAAAAAACTGATCTGCTACCACAGTCATCACATGTGGAATATAGCAAGGTAGTAGTAGGAGTTCAGAGAAAAGAGGTCCAAGGTTCAAAAACAAGAAGTCTTGGATCAAGTGCAAGACACCACTGTGGAATTGTCAGAGTGAAGCTTGACAAGAAAATACACAGTTGGTGCCAATGCTAGTCTGGAACTAAAATCCCTAAACTACAGTATCTGAACTTTGTGGATAAATAGTGGTGGGATGCCATCACTATGGCAAGGTGCAGATATCAGCTGACTACATTGAACTTGGACATTCACAATTCTAGGAAAAAATAACAACAACAAGTCAGAGTGAAGAATGAACTGCATGTGAACCTTGGGAATGCAGAAACTGATGACGATGAGAAGAATCTTTGATAGGACACCAATCTTCTATTTTCTGAGGCTCAACACTCTAATGTAAATAAAACCCAGAAGAACTGGCATGACTCTCTCTCTCTACCTCCAAATACACTGACAGCCATACAACTAAATTCCAAAATAAAGGATCTGTTGGAGGCAGAAACCCTAGATATTGGTGGATAATACTGGTGAACATGTGAACTGAATGACTAATCCTTGGCTTGCCAAACAGAATTTTTCAAGGAAAATTGACAAGGTAACATCCAGAACATTCAAATTATCTCCTAATGATAGTAGCACAGAGTAAACCATCATTGAATGCTTTGTCAAGAAAGAGAAATAACATTATCTAAATGAGAATGCTTATATATAGTACTAGGATAGATGGTACACTGACATAGGCTGAGAGTGTCACAAAACAAATATAGCCAAGGGCAATTAAGCAGGACATAAAAGACTAGAGTGAGTGAGAAGAAATCAAACCAATCCTTAGTTGGGCAAAGTAAGAAAACCTGGCAGTCAAGTAATAGCTGTAGTGTGAGTTTGATGCAACTCTTGCACAAAGATACAGGAGGGTTATCTGTACAAGCCATCCATAATTTAGTAGTAAAAGACTTGAGGGAAAGCAGATAGTCACCAACACCTATCACCAATACTTGCACTACTCTTTTACCAACAAATAGTGGGATTAACCATCACATACCCATCATTGTGTTGTTCCAGTTGACCCACCAGGCTAAAAACAACGTGAGGTGAGAAAAAGGATAGGATAAACAAATCCAAGGGATCCCAAGCAAGATTCCAGCAAACATGCAAAACCCACAGAGAAGCAGCTATATATATCTATGACACATAAGAGAATGGGAGATTCCATGGAAGTCCAAGCCCCCAAAAGGGAAACAGCCACACTTGAAGAGAGAAAAGATGAGGATTGAGATTCAAGAACTGATAAGTGGATGTCTTAGATGCTTACCTTCTCATTCCTTTTTTTCCCCTATCATCCAGATATTACCTTCATTTTTGAATTTCTGAGTTTGTGCTTTTCTGTATGGTTTTGCAGGGATATGAATAATGAAATAAAGTTACATCTCAACTGAAAAGAAGGTTGGGCCCAACTGAGATACTAGTTGAAGAACATTCCTAAATGGACATAGTATTGAGCCAGGTTGAGAAAGAACTTTTCCAATGTAAATAGCCAACCCACACAAGCCACCTCTCAAAGAATTAGCTGTATGTGCATGCAAGATGATATTGAAATGGACTTAAAAGCAGATAATCATCCATATAATGATGAAATGGCAGTCCATGAGAATGGAAAAGTTAGGTAAAGGCCTTGACCACCCAACAGAATATGTAAGGTGCAGGAGTCAGACATGGTCTGAAATATTACATTCACTTATTCTTGAGGAATTACATCTTTTTTTTTTCAGGGGTCCCAAATGAGTATTTATGATCCAGTCATATTCCTTTACTTGCGAACACTAAAATTGAAAATATTGCATTATTTAATTACAAAAGAATTAATAAAGAAAAGCAACTTTATTTAAATACAAAATTCACAAAGAAAAGCAACTTTACATGAGGGAATGTAATCTTCCTGATAGCTTTCCCATGTAACTTTATTTCATTATTCATATCCCTGCAAAACCATACAGAAGAGCACAAACTCAGAAATTCAAAAATGAAGGTAATATCTGGATGATAGGAAAAAAAAAAAGGAATGAGAAGGTAAGCCTCTAAGACATCCACTTTTGTCTTTCAAAGACCTAGGGTAAACATCCACCGATGAGTAAGAAAAGGCTCCATCATGAAATCAGGAAAGTCAATGATATAGTTGGATTGGAAAAATCTATGTCTAGTCCCCAGTATTATTGGAAACTACTAACAACTTGGAACAGAACCACAGGGAACAGTGGGTGAAGGGTTTCATAGTTTTCTAGAAAAAACCTAAACCATTTCAGAAAGAAGCATGAGTCCATTATTTAAATAAAGAATAGTGATGGATAGTGCTATGTAAATAGGGGCAAAAAAGCTATGGTGTTGTGACAGAAGACATTTTACATACCATTTGTATTAATTGAATAATGCATAATCTTTAACTGGTTACAGAAGATACCATTAGTTCTATCTAATTGGAAAGAAAGTTCTACGATACTGTGAAACACATGTAAACATTATTTATATATTCTCCAAAACTTCAACATTTGTGGTAGGTAACAAAAAAATGTCTCTATATAAAAGAATATTTGATATACCTTTTTATGAAATATAATTAATTAGATTATTATAATCAGATAAAAACAGAGATGAACTAACAAACATTATGTTAAAATATACTAACAACTGTCACAGCTAAGCAACATGGTTTGATTTGCATCTTGTTCCAAGATATAAAAATGTCAACCCAATTTTCTTAGACTTTTTTATCTCATTTTCAAATTCCCTCATTTTCTCAGGTTTGTACTCACATTAGTCATTAAGAATAAGAGAGCTTAAAACAACCACTATCAACAGAAAATTATAAATTACGAAGATAAAATGTGAATTACTACTGGATGGGAAGTCAGCTAATGTAGCTTCTCTTTTCATAGAAGATTATAAAAATTGTCCTAGTAATTACAGACCCATTAGTATTTCATCAGTTCAGTTGTGGGAAAAGTTTCAGAAAGTTTGTTAAAAGATATTTTGTAATGTCATTTAACAATCTTTAGAATTTTATTAGATAGTCAACATGGTTTCACTAAGAGAAAATTTTATCTTACAAATTATTTGACATTATTTGAAATGGTTATTGGTTTTGTTGGTGAGGGTAAGAGTGTAAGTTTGGTGTATTTGGATTTTCATAAAGCATATGACAAGTTGCAACATAAAGAGCTTGTAAAAAATTGTCTCTATAGGTGTAGGGGATAAGTTAGTAAACTGGAGAAAAGAGAGGCTGGATGGAAGAAAGCAAAAGGTTATTTCAAATGGAATTCAATCAACCTGGGGCTTATTAGTCTTACGACCGTTGCTCTTTTTTGATTTACATCGATAGCATGGATGAATGAATAGACAACAAATTAATTAAATTTGCAGATAATATTAAGATTTTGGGCATTGCTAGCTGTGAAGAGGATGATGCTGATTTACAAAAGGATTTACATCTTTTACCGAGTTGAGCTAATAAATGATTTATAAAGGCCTACGCAGTACAGTAGTTGAAATAATTCTACTACTAACTAGACGTATATTTACAAGTTACACTCGAGTCCAAACTCGGTAAAGATAATTTGTTAAAAATATATATATATATGATATATATCAATGGATCCAGATTTTGTGTGATACATTATTAACTGTAAGTTATGTTTCATAATCTTAAAACATGTTAGGTAAACCAGCATAAACTTATGAGTTTAAAAATGTATATATATGTATATCAAAAACTCACCTCTTCACCTGATGCCATATTTACAAAGCTGCGTTTTCGAAATTCCAAGAAGATCGAAACTTCGTACAGGAAAATCTATGAAAAGTAGCTTAATAGTGTGTTTATTTTTAAGTGAAAAAATGTTTGTGTTTGTGTGTGTTTTTTTTAATAGCAAAGCCACATCGGTCTATCTGCTGAACCCACCTAGTGGAATCGAACTCCCTGATTTTAGCGTGGTAAATCCGTAGAATTATCTCTGTACCAGAGTGGGCTTAAGTGAAAAAGGATTTTTTATTTTTGAACTTTTAAGATTTCACGTATTTAACAAGTACATACATTAATTCAGTTTTTTCTTCATGTTTTAACTCATATCTAAACATATATAATTTTAATTGTTAATCATTCGTACCAAATATGCACACATGGTAGTATTTTCATCCAAATTTTTAACTCTTTGGACTTACAACACCAAAATCCGAGGCTCGATTTTCTGCGGTTGACAAAGGCATTGGGTAACTATGCAGTAAAATGAACAATAACAACGGCAGTACTCACAAGTGATCGTGTATACAAGTATTTTTGAAAAGAGAAAGATCAAGTTAATGAAACTCCCCATTATGTTTACTATTTCTTTCTATTTAACTCGTTCATTGTTGCAGATGTCTTTCTTCAATATAAAATCTTATAGCCTTCTTGGAGCCGTAGTCGACTTTCATCACTTTTTTTTTAATAAATCCAAATAACTCTTTGATTTACTGATAAAATTTTCTATGTATTCCACTAAAACTAGAATTTTCGCTGACATAACCAAGCTGAAAAAGTCTAATGTTTTATAAAGTGTCTAGTGAGAAGTAACTTTCTTGCAAAGCGGTTGTGACATTTGCAGATAAAACTGATTTCTGTCAAGAATGAATAAAAATGATTCTCAATATAATAGGAGACTCGACCAGGAAACATTACGAAAAAATCTGAATTTCACTGCAACTATCTAAGTTTGTGCATATAAAGTGATTGAAAATAATTTTTATTTAACGCAAGGTTACAGTATGTGTGCGTATCTGTGTATCACTTGAAGCGCAAATGATTAGCCTATTTTATTGGATAGTGTTTAGTTTGTGATCTTAAAGCTAGAACTCGTTCAAAATATTTACAACCTGAACGATTTATGTAGCTAATTTGCTCCAATCTGAGAAAGAATCGCGTTTTTTGTTAAAATCTATAGCATCGTACTTTCCCATGACAAATAGTAGTATCCATGCGACTGGTCGTTCCTGCCTAAAAATAAGGGAAGTTGTATTCGCGAGATATCACTTGACATACCAATAAAAAAAAAGCTACTTATTACTTTTATACACAATGTGCAGTTTTAGAGATTTTTTTCCAGTGACAAACTAGGTGTTTTCTCACTGAAACGAAACCGAATAAAAAGTAGCTTCATTACGTATCTAGAAAAAAATCGAAATTTTACAAAATACTATATTAGAATAAAAAAGTAGAAAATGCGCAGTATGTTTACATATCACGTTGTATCATGAGTATAACATTATTTTTCTGTTTTAATTTCGAAAGTAAATATTTGGAACAAATAAAATATTTAGCCTTACTATCGTTTTCGTTTGAAAAGTCGATCATGATTTACATCTGGTAATAACATATATTATTGTTCTTGTCTCTTTATTGTCTAAGTCGGGCTCAAAAGTACAGAAATTAACCTCTTCAAGTTACAATAGTTGTCTTCCATTACTGTGAAGTTCATTACATTTTAGAAGAGCAGTGTTTCAGATGTTTTTTTTTTTTTTGCTCTCGAAAAAGCTTTTGTTATAAACTATGATTAGTCTATTGGTTACCGTCTCATCAAACATACTCCCCCTTTCAGCTGTGGGGACATTATAATGTGATGGTCAATCCCAATATTCGTTCATAAAAGAGTAGCCCAAGAGTTGGCGGTGGGTGGCGATGACTAGCTGCCTTCACTCTAGTCTCACATTGCTAAATTAGGAACGGCTAGCGCAGATATCCCTCGTGTAGCTATGCGCGAAAATTCAAAATTCAAAAATTTCTGAAAAGAAAGCTATATTCGTAATCGTTAGGGTTGTGAGTTCAAATTCCAGTCACACCAAACATGCTCACCTTTTCAGTCGTAGGGACGTTATAATGTCACGGTCAATCCCACTATTCATTGGTAAAAGAGTAGTTCAAGAGTTGGTGGTGGGTTGTGATGACAAGCTACCTTCCCTCTAGTCTTACAATGCTAAATTAGGGACGACAAGTGCATATGGCCCTCGTGTAGCCCTGTGCGAAATTAAAAGAAAAAAAACTGAGAAGAACAGTCCTGTTAATTTTAGACATCAAAACTTGAAGCTCTTTCCGCAGACCCTGTACTATTTGTTGGTATGGAATTCCACAGTCACGTTTATGTAAACCTACGGCATAAATACTCAAAACAGCTTCATCAGGGAACTTGATAGGAATATAGTCTAGAGGAGCTCTATGACTATTTTTTTTTTCAGAAATCTTTTTCATACATATGTGTGGCTATAAGCCTGTGAGTTTTTTATTTATTATCTTATTAATGGTAAAAGGAGATATTCCCATGTTCATTACTATGGGAATTTTTATGTTAGAGTGTTTTCTTTCATAATCATAACGTACACTTTACTTCACATTGGCTTGGGATGTAGTTTTGGAGACCGTTATTTTTTCTAAATACTCTGCTGTAGAAGTTTCCTGTTTCAGTTGAAAACATTAAAAACCCCTGGTTTGATATGTTTCTTACTTGATTTTACTTCATTTAACAATCTTGCTGTGCAAAAATTTCTTTTTGAATTAGCTTCCTCATTCCTTCAGCTAAAATATATCACTCTTTTTATTTTTTAGATATCAATCTACTAGCCAAAATTTTTAGCATTTGCGTTAGTGTACCTGGAAAGTGCTAATGAGATCAAAAAATAAACTTTAGCATGCAGATAAAGTTATATAGAAAAAAAGTTAATCCTAAATTAAAAGAAATATGTAGTTAGCCGCATAGGCGACAAAGATACTGAATTTAAAGAATTGGTTGAACAATCGCCTCGTTAGATCATACACCTTACAACAATGCATCTGAGAGAGTAAGCGAGTCAGTTTTAAATAGATAGAGTGGAGTGAATACTTATTCAATGTTTTTAACATTTTATCAGGAGGGACAAAGAGCATATCCTGTTACTTTTTCCGTGTAATTTCTCAGAAGAAAAAAGGTTTAATAAACGATGAAATAAATATTTACATTAGGAAAGGACTTGGGAAATAAACTATATATATATATTTCTTAAAATGTAAGAACGAGGCAGAAATGAAACAAAGCAGTAGACCAAGGGAGCTGAAGGGTGTAATCTTGCTATGATCAATAGAGTTCATAACAATGAAGAATCCATCAGAGTTTCCATACTATAACTCGTAACAGTACACACCTGTTTATAATTACTTTTAATGCTTTATTGTTCTTTGAACAATGACAAGCTAATAATCCCATTACACAAATTGTAAATCATTGCGCAAATGACCTTGTGAGAAGCTTTATCATTAGCATTTTTAATTATTTAACTACTCTTACGTACGTTTCCAATTATTACAGTTTGTTACTTTTATTTGTTTTAAATCAAATGTTGTTGTTTCTCTGTAAGGACCCATAGCCAGAATGTCTGTTGTGTCCAGGTCCTAAGGGGACCCATGATAGATTCAAACTGTGTTCTTTATTTACATTCTTCCATGATTTTTGCCTTCACTAAACAATTTTAATTGAATTTAATTCATGATTTAACACTTGTATTTTGTTATTAAGTTTATTATTTAATTATGATGTCATTTATAAGACGTTGTTACAGTTTTTGGTGAAAATTTCAATAGCAGTGTTGCTCGCGAACATATTTTAAGACGCTTTTTTTTTTTTTTTATTTTAACTACTCCAACCATATCAAACCTAACATGTTTCTAGCTTTGGAATTTAAATTATTTTCATAACAGTAGATAAATAAAGAATATACATGAAAAAGGAGAAATAGAGTACTTCTGATTTTTTTTTTTTGCTGTTGGTTGTGGATGAAACAGAAGAATTTTTTTTTTAAAATAATGATGCTACCAGTAAATTAGTAAGATTTGTTCAGGCTCTGTCTCCTTAGTTTGATAACAGCTATTGATTTCTTATAATATAGACTGTGGTAGCCAGGTTTCCCATAATTATAAGTTACCTCTTTCTAGTATTCTTTGAGAACTTTTTCTTCATACAGGCATTTGCCCGTAGTTCCTGAGAATGTGTTTCGTGAAGTTATACTTTTAATACCTATTGTATTGTGGTTTATTTACTGTTTTATTTAGCTAGATGTTTAATTAATTATTTTATTTATTCATAACTGTCGTCAGGTGAGCTTATGTTTCACTACTAGTAGGTATGACAATCCCATACTTTTTAGATGATGTTTTCCCATAACTTTAATGGGACCTAGTTCCATTGCTTATTGCAAAGCTTCCCTCTAGGATGTATATCTACTTTGCTTCTGATTTTTGTATTGTCGTGTTTTATAGTGTCTATACATTGGTAACATGAAATCAAATCCATTATTTATTGAAAAATATTTAAGTAAGTTAACTAGGCAATCCTTTCCAAATCTTCTACAAGTTCAGTTAAGGTAGCTTCCTTCCCCAGTACCCTATTTCAGAAATTTTCTTTAGATACTCTGTTCTAGTGTGACACTCCAAACCTGTTGAATAAGGTGGCTTTCAATACTTGAATGTTATTATGGATCTCAGATGGAAGATTACTTAATGTTGCCAAAGCTTATACTTTTGTATTGATTGCTTGTTGTTCACTAACTCTTTCATTCACTCTGGAAATAATTTCAAGCTCATATTAAGCTTGGTATGACTCCCATGGTACCATTCCAATATGGTCCATTGTTTTTGACTGACCAATGTTGAATTGGTCAGTTATATTACGAAAGTGGAATTTGTAGTGTCACGACTTGTATATTACAAAAAAAATATCATTAAGTATTTGTTTGTTTGTTTGTTTTTGAATTTCGCACAAAGCTACTCGAGGGCTATCTGTGCTAGCCGTTTCTAATTTAGCAGTGTAAGACTAGAGGGAAGGCAGCTAGTCATCACCACCCACCGCCAACTCTTGGGCTACTCTTTTACCAACGAATAGTGGGATTGACCGTCACATTAAAACGCCCCCACGGCTGAAAGGGCGAGCATGTTTGGCGCGACGGGGATGCGAACCCGCAACCTTCAGATTAAGAGTCGCACGCCTTTACGCGCTTGGCCATGCCGGGCCGTCATTAAATAACAGGTGTCACATAAATAGTGGTAACATGTGTAGACCAAATAAATTTCTCTGGTCATTTAACAAAATTTAAAATTTTGTTCACTAGTGAACATGGTTTCACTAATGGATTTTTTTTATTAATATATGGATATTTTTGAATAGGGTACACCTTATGTTATTAAGAAAATAAATGTGAATTTAACTTATTTCAATTTTCAGAAAGCATTTCACAAGGTGCTATATAAAGATCTTGTTAAAATTATTTTTGTAGGTGTTGGAAATAGATTGATTTATTAGATAAAAACCAGATAGGTGAAAGATAGAAGAGGTTGTTATAAATGGGTTTAGTACCTTAGAGCTCAATCTTAGAACCACTGCTCTTTTTTATTTACAACAATGACGGAATAGCCAATGCAGCAATAGATTTACTGATTACATTACAGTTTTGTGTGTTGTTGACTGCAAAGAGGATGTTTCTGCTTTTCAAAAGGACTTGGTCCATTTCGCATGTTGGGTGAATAAACGGCAGATGGCTTTTAATTACAATTGCAAGGGAATGCATACAGGATATCACAATTTAAGTTATGAATATAATTCTGAATAAAATAACCATAACAGTGACATGGAAGAAAATAACCTTAGTGTTCTAGTTCATCAGTCTCTTATGCCATCGAAACAATGTACTGTTGCTAGTTGCAGGACAAAGAGGATTTTAGGTTGTATTACTATAATATTGAATAGAAATCTAAAGATGATCTATTGTAATTGTATAGGTCTTTAGTTAGGCGGCCTGACATGACCAGTTGGGTTAAGTCGTTCGACTCGTAATCTGAGGGTCGCGAGTTTGAATACCCGTCGCACCAAATATGCTCGCCCTTTTAGTCGTGGGGCGTTATAATGTGACGGTCAATCCCATTATTTGTTGGTAAAAGAGTAGCCCAAAAGTCGGCGGTGGGTGGTGATGACTAGCTGTCTTCCCTTTAGTCTTACACTGCTAAATTAGGGACGGCTAGCGCAGATATCCCTCGTGTAGCTTTTTGCGAAAATTAAAAAAACAACAACAAACCAAACTAATCTGTTGGTTATGACTATGCACCATTGTTTAACATCACAATTTCCACACGTAAAAATTTACTCCTTTATCATTTCTACAAACAGGAAATTGTATACTTACGTAAATTTGTTGCAGACAGGGGATATCTTCTAAACACCGGAACTCTGGCACGAACGGAACAGGAACACTGTGCTGAAAGACGGTGGGCTGGTCGGAACTCTTATCAATAACTTACTACTGCATAACAATGGGAACCATACTTAAGAAAAACGTGCCGAAATCCCGAAAGATAGAAGATAGAGACCTGATATCTACAGCAGTCGGGGTTAACACCCAGTGCAGTAAAGGCAGCGGGAAACAAACAAATCTTTAATATGTGCACGAAGTAGTGTTCATATTAACAAAGGTTAAAGCCGAAATGCAAAAAAGCAGTTGAACTACTTTTCTTCAAACATTTCACCAATTACTAAATGGAATACGTTCAGAAGAATTTAAGTAATATTATAGACAATTTTGTTTGTTTGTTTGTTTTGAATTTCGCACAAAGGTACTCGAGGGTTATCTGTGCTAGCCGTCCCTAATTTAGCAGTGTAAGACTAGAGGGAAGGCAGCTAATCATCACCACCCACCGCCAACTCTTGGGCTACTCTTTTACTAACGAATAATGGGATTGACCGTCACATTATAAAGCCCCACGGCTGAAAGGGCGAGCATGTTTGGCGCGACGGGGATGCGAACCCGCGACCCTCAGATTATGAGTCGCACGCCTTAACACGCTTGGCCATGTCGGGCCAATTATAGACAAACGTTAGTATTTATTATATTCTAATGTTTACTTAATATTGACTAAGACGTCTTTACAAAATATGTTTAGCATAATACAAAGCAGCCTCCTAAACTTTACCATTTGGTTTTCGAAGTTCGGCCTCATATAAGGTTGATCCATATAGGTTGTAAAATAGATTCTTACCGAGAAAACACAAAATTGCATTACAAAGTGAAAAAATATATTTTGTGCACTTAACAACTTGTTCCTTTATAGAGGATACCTTGCATAATGGTATGCAGCAGTATACGGTTTCATAATTTTTTGATTCGTGAGATATATTTACTTTTGTTGGTTGATTTTGCTTTCTGTATAGGTGTGTGCGTGAAATGTTTTCTACGGTTTGTGGAGGAAACTTATTGATGTTGATGAAGTATTGTTTTATTTTGTCTAATTCATCGTTAATTTTATCTGGTGAGCATAGTTTTATGGCTGTGTTAATTTGATTTCTTAGTATGTTGAGTTTTTGTTTTGTTTCATGTGCTGAGTCCCAAGGAATGTATAGTCCAGTATGGGCGATTTTTCGGTGGATTTCTGCTTTGAATTGTGTGCCGGTTCTTGTAATTTTGAGGTTAAGAAATGATTTTTGTTCTCTTCTTGTTCACATGTGAAGTTGATGTTGGGATGTGTAGAGTTAATGCAATTGAAAAACTAAGTGTGTGTTCTTAGGTGTGAATCCCGCAATCGTGTCGTCTACATATTTGTACGAATATAGTGGTGGATGTAATGCTGTGTTAATTGCTTGTGTTTCGACTTGTGTCATAAAAATATTGGCTAGAACTGGTGATACTGGATTCCCCATGCTTAGACCATTTGTTTGTATATAGTTGTGGTTGTTCAACACGACGTTTGTCTTCATCGTGGTGAATTCTATGAGGGTTGCTAATTGGTTGCTGAGAATGTCTGTTGGTGGGTTAGGGTCTCGGATATAGAGTTCTAAAGCTATCTTGCAGGCTTCAGCAGTTGGGACTTCTGTAAAGAGGGATATAACATCGAAACTGGCCATTAAGGCTATTTGATTATGTTGATTAAGATTAGACTTGAAATTAAAAGTTGAGAGCTGGCTGTTACATATTTGGAGAATGACCATGCTATGTATTTACCAAGATTATAATTAAACGATTCGTATGTGAACATTATTGGTCGTAATGGACAATCTGGCTTATGAGGTTTGGGGATGCCGTATATTTGTGGTGTGCGTGAGTCGGTTTTGCGAAGGTAGGAATAAAGTGTTTGTGAAATTGTGTTGGCTTTTGTTTCATTTTAGTAGTATTTTGTTTAGTTGCGTTTTGTGTGTCTTTGTTGAATTTGTGTGTATTGGTTTAAATTTATTTGTGTCTGATAGGATGTTCTTCATTTTTTGGATGTATTCATTCGTGTTCATTATGACTATAGCGTTTTTTATCTGTTTTTAGAATTTTTATGTTTTTGTCTTGTTTTGGGTTTTTAATGGAATTAATGTTTTTTTGGTAAGATTGTTTTTTAGCTTTCTGTTTTGTGAAATTATGTTGATGGTTTTATGAGAAAAATTTTTGAAAAAATCGTTTAAGATGTTGTTTTTAGGTGTTTCTGAAAAAAACATTTTCCTGGAAAGTTTGACTGTTGGATGTCAATAAAGTTGTCTAAGTTGTCTTCTTTCTGTTGGTCGTTTTCGGTAGTTTTCTTGTTTTTGTTTTCTGTGGAAAGTATCACAAGTCTCCTGGCCAGATCTTCTAAACATGTTTTGATTTCTAAGGTTGGAATGTATCTCGGTACTATTGCGAATTTGAGTCCTTTGTTAAGTAGATGTATCTCGTCTGTGTTTAATTGTCGGTCGGATCTGTTAATTATGAGGTTAGTCAACGGTTTGTCATGATGTTTTTCTGTTGTTTGTATCTTAGTTTTTCTAGTTTTTTGTTGTGGCAGATCTTTTCGTCTCTGTCATTCTTTGTGTTGATTTGTTTTATGTTTCGTTATATAAGTCCGTAAATCTCTGGTTTGATGCAGCATGCCAGTTGATGGTCTAGGTTTATTTTTTTTGTTTTTGTAAGTCATATAGTTCTTTGTATTTCGTGTTCAACATGGCTTTAAGTAGTTTTTTCTGTAAATTGTGGATAACGTTTGTGTATTTATTAATTTTTTTTCTAGTTTTACCTTTACAAAATTAGGGGTTAGTTGTTCCTTTTTACATTATTGAATGAAATAGATATCATTTCTTCTATTGATAATTCTTTGGTTTCAATTCCTTTGTTTCTTAACAATCGGAGGAGCGTGTACTGTTAATAGTTGTGTAAGGTATATTAGTTCAGACATAATGGTAACAGATAAGTACAAATACACAAAGAAAACACAAAGACTTACACTTCTCGTACAATGGCCTGAAGAAATAATAATCACAACCCCTTTCAAACATGTGGTCAGCCCCCGGTCAGTTAGCTCTTCTTTTCTTTGTGAACCTGACGATGACCAAAGAAGGTCGCTCGTCTACGTAAAAAAATCCTCAACCCAAACGAGCCGTTTTTACATATTAATTGTGGAGTGTACTTGTTGAGCTTACTCACCATCCTACTTTGAATTTCGCCCATGGAGTTATTGCTGAGAGGGACTTACTTAATATCTCTGAGTTAGAGATTCTTACTAGTTTTTCCAGCGACGGTATTTCAGCTGTGCAATGTATCTCTACTCGTAAATAAGAAATTATGCAGCTTACCAAGGTTCTTGTTTCAATGTTTATATCACCCTGTATATCTACCTCTATGAAGGTGAATTATCTCTTAACCATTTCAATGTTAATGGTCTGGACACTCTAAGATATCTTGTGTTTTTTGTGGTAGCAATGGCCATGATGCCTCTAATTTTCAATTGTACTCTCACTGTGTCAACTTTGGTGGTTTCAACTTCTCATTCATTCATTCTTACCCTAACTTGGTGGAAGTGAAAGAGGTGTTATGTTTATGTTCTGTTAATAACATCTTTTATCAGGAGGCCTGAAAGTTGTCCCACTTCCTCTCTAGACATATGCTTATGCACTCTATTCTACAACGACAGTGAGAGTGCAGACAAATCTTTTCATACCTTCACAGAGTATATCACACATCGTTCAAAGAGTCTTTAGTCCATCGTTGATTCAAAAGTAGATAAGTCTACATATACTTCTATTTTTGTCCCCACAATGGAATGTAGTAACTGCTTTGGCCCTGCAGTGCAGAACCATTATTTAGTCATATGCTCAATCACTGAAGTCTCCTTCATCTGAGAGAGACCTGTACAATTGGCCCAGGACAGGTTCCATAGAGAATGACGTACTTCTTTCTTTAAAATGCAAATGTAAATGTTACAAAAAAAAAAGAGTTCTCCTACTTCTAAGTAAAATATCTACTTTAATAAAGTAAAACTGTTAATGTTTTCATTCTGATTTGGATGACAATAAGACCTTGGTCGATTCCTATCATCCTCTGTGTCTCTCCTTAAGAAAACATTTCTCGGACTTACCAATACCGTCACATTTTGACAGGTTGTGTGATGAAGAAATTCATAAAGGTGTGGCAATCCTTGTTTATTAGCATATAACCATCATGTCTGTGTCATCCTATATGCCCCTGGAGGCTGTAGCTTTCTGTATCCCTATGGGTCATGCCATCACTGTATGTTCTCTGTATCTGCCACCAGGAGAGAGTTTTAATCAATTGGACTCTGGTACTCTTATTTAACAGATGCTGACTCCCTTTTTCTTGTTGGAAGACTTTAATGGACACAATATCCTTTACAGTGGTGCTAATATTGATGTTAAGGATCGTTCTGTGGAGCATGTGTTCTCCAATCACAACCCTTCTCTCTTTAGTATTGGCTCATATACCTATTTTCGCAATCTTGCCATTGATATATTTATTTGTTCTCCTTCACTTTTTCTAATATTTTGAGGATGAACAATGATCCTTTTCCGTCATTGTGTAAGCTGGAGCAAGCTGGCTATACTTCACCACTTACTTTCTTGGAACTTTATCCTGTTGTCCTACTATTAATGACTTCATAGAGGCAATAACTGAATGTCATAGAGGCAATAACTGAATGTATTATTCAAACAGCAGTTCCTTTAATTCCTCAAATCTCGAAATGTTTCTCATGATATCCTCATTTACGGCAGACTACTCATTGTAAGAAGGTGCAAAAGGTTAAGAAATGGTCATGGGATATTTTCAGCAGAATCATACCCAGATTAAGTTTTTACCAGCATCTCTATCAGTTCCAAGGTCGTTTGGTAAAGGATTTGAAAGATTAGTGAAAAGTATGCTTCTCATTTCTTCTAGATCTAAGATTTGAAAGATTAGTGAAAGTATGCTTCTCATTTCTTCTAGATCTTCCCCTTCAATGATCAAGAAGCTGCTGATGGTCGAGACATCACTGACAACCTTGGAGATTGTTTTTATCATCTTTCCAACACTTCTATCTTGTTTTATCCGCCTTCTTGGGTATGAGGTTTGAAGGCTAAGTAAGTAGTTGCTACTTTCTTTTCAGGCAGATCGTCACCTTAAATATAACCATTCATTTACACTGGTGGGACTTAAACCTTTTCTCTTCATAGGTTTGTCAGTATATCAGTCACAACTGATGATATTTACTATGAAGTGTTTCTAATTATCATTCCAGCTGATAGGTATTCGAGACAATGTTAATGTTTGTTTTGTTTGGTTCATTGAATCAAACAACTTTTTATCTCCCACCCAATTTTGGTTTTGTCAACCACACTCCATCATGTACGACCTGACTGATTCATCTTGAAATCTCAATCAGAGAAAATTTCCTCAAGTGGAAGTATATTATGTCTATTTTCTTTTATCTTGAGAAGATTTACAGTACTATTTGGAGATATGGCATTTTATTGGACTTCCATTCCTATGAAAAAGTTTCATATCTCTTCTTTTAAAACCATTTGCTTAATTTTTTCTGTTAGTGTTGTTTGCATCCTGATTTAGAGTAGTTTCATTTTGGTAGTTACATTCTTCCCATGGTGGCTGAGACTAAGTTTCTGGGACTTACCTTTGATCATAAGCTTGCATTATTCCTCACATTAAGCAGTTTCGTGTAAAGTATACACTGGTGTTAAACATACTCTATGTCTTCCCTTTCATCTTTTGGGAAGTAGATTGATGTTCCATGCTCAAAATCTATTACGTTTTCATATGATCAGAGCTGGATTATGTGTACCTGCTCTATGGTTCAGCAAAGGACTCTCTTTGCATTAAAGATGGGCCCCAGCTAGTACAGCGGTAAGTCTACGGAATTACAACGCTAAAATCAGGGGTTCGATTACCCTCAATGAGCTCAGCAGATAGCCTGATGTGGCTTTGCTATGAGAAAAAACACACACACTTTAAAGATAGACCCTTTGCGCCATCTGCGGCTTTAGCTGTGCTTGGGGGAATTCTGCACTTCACCAATCCAGATTCTATAATTAGATTCCCATAAATCTCCTCCTCACTTCAGATGTTTTGAACTTTGCAATAAGTTATCAAGCTCTGATCATTATTATAACATTGCACCTGAGGTCGTATCTTTCTTCTTTAATGAACTTTTCTCTTTAAAAACAAATGGTCTACATATCTTCATTGGCCTTTGTATCCAGGTGAAGTTGGCTGAATTGTATCTGTCATTGGATGATGTTTCTAAGTTTCATGATTAGCTCATACATCTATGGCTGACTCCAACCTTACCTGTGACCTATCTTTGAGTCATATGAGGAGGATAGATACCGGGATTGGAAGTACTGGTTGTCTCTTTTCCTAACATCTTTCGAACCGTTCTCGTGTTTCCGTTTTTGCGAATGGTTCAAAATCAGGTGATTTTCTGGATTTTACCATGGTTTGTTGTATCTCACTGGTTTCTCAAGGTTTTGTGTTCAATGCTGAGTTGTACACCATTTATCTTCCTTCGGAACATCTAGAAGCTAAGCAATACATTAACTCCACATATATATATACTAACTCTCTTAACTCTATACAGACCTAGGAATCACTAAATGCGAGTTTTCATTCTGTTTTTTTTGACATTCAGAAATGATTAGTTCACTTTTCTTTGTCATCTATTTTTATCCAGGTTTTCTGAATATCTGGCTTTGTCAGTATTCTTGGAAATAAGCTTGTCGGCACTGCAGCTAAATCCTACGGCTCTAACACTGCCACACCTGTACCTCTCTCATATGTGACCTGTGGTTGTTTGATCAAAGCATAGCATCAGGCGAACTGGCAGTCGAGTTGGGATGAGCAAATTCGTAACAAGTTTTTCCATATCAAACCTTCTATTGTTTCTCGGTTATTTAGTTTCCACACGAATTGAAGGGAGGAAGCTGTTTTGTGTAGACTATGCATTGATCACAGTTTTTGCTTATCATTTTCTTTCATGTGGAACTGGTCCGCCATATTGTGGTCTTTGTTACACTTAAGTCTTAATTGCCCACCTTTTTACTTTCATACCTTCCTTAGAATATGAGGAGTGGAATATTTTTAATTACGTCTTTTTTAAGGTTTACCTTTGATGTTAGACAATTTCACTGGCAATATGTGCTTAAAGTTTTTGAGCTATTGTTATTTTTAATTTTATTTGAATATTTACTTTATTTTTGAGCATCGTTTAGTTTTAGTTTGTTTTAATTTTATTTTTATAAAGTTTTAGTTCTCTCAGTTTTTGATGGTTGTATGGCGCAGGTAGCTTTGCTCCTTTGCATCAATAATCTCCAAACAATCAACTCTTGTATAACAGATGATGGCACTTTTGTTTATCAGGTCTACCACACTGACCAAAACTTCTGAGTGCTTTCATTGTGGAGTGATTATGGATCTATAATCCTTATTTTGGATTTCAATAACCTACGAGTATCACTTCAATTTCACTTATGTCAATTATATGGATTAGATAATTCATCATGTTCAGCAGAAGAATGGTGGTAACAACTTTGGTCTTTTTGCCACAGCATTTATGCCACAGTTCTTCCATACAACGGGTATGGGCAATACAGAAGTAAATTTCAAGTAGAAGCATATAAGATCACATTTCAGACATTTTACTTCAACTGGCATGAAACAACAGTCTAAAACGTAATAGTGTTATCAATGCTCAATGACACAAATATGTAAGTGTAGGCTTCTAGAAGTTAAGGAGTAGTTATTAGATGTCACAGTGGGTTATCAAAACCATTTAATTTTTAATCATAATTACTATGTAATCGTAAGAAGGAGTCATGAAGGTAATTCGTTATGAAACAATTGTAAAGAGGGTCCAATGGTTAAAAGTGAAGCAAGTGAGAATAGAAGAGATAGTTTTCCTTATTTTGTATTTTAATATAAATTTAAGTTATAAATACGAATCAATATCAAAACCATCTCAAAGGGGTGTGTCCATTAAAGTTCCACAACTGGAAAAAAGGGAGACAACAATGTTGAATAAGAACATCAAAGTCTAATTAATTGCAAATCTCTCCTGGCGTCAGGTCTAGAAAACATATAGTGATGGTGTGACCAATGGAGACACAGAAAACTACAGCTTCCAGGAACATATAGGATGACACAGACATGATGGTTATATGCTAATAAACAAGGATTGCCACACCTTTATGAATTTCTTCATCACACAACCTGTCAAAATGTGACGGCATTGGTAAGTCCGAGAAATGTTTTCTTAAGGAGAGACACAGAGGATGATAGGAATCGACCAAGGTCTTATTGCCATCCAAAACAGAATGAAAACATTAACAATTTTATTGTATTAAAGTGGATATTTTTTTACTTAGAAGTAGGAGAACTCTTTTCTTTTGTAACATTGATATTTGCATTTAGAAGAAAGAAGTACATCATTCTCTATGGAACCTGTCCTGGTCCAGTTGTGCAGATCTCTCTCAGATGAAGATGACTCCAATGATTGAGTTCGTGGCTGAATAATCTCGGGGCCAAAGCAGTCGTTAGATGCGATTGTGGATACATTGACAGAAGTAGATGTAGATTTGTCAAGTCTTGAGTTTATGGAGGGTGAAAGGCTATTTATGTGGTGTGAAATATATTCTGTGGGAGGAATGGAAGAAATCTATCTGTACTTCCACTGCAGTAGTAAAATAGAGTGCATAAGCATAATGTCTATGGTGGAAGTGGAGAAGACAACTTCCAGGCCTTCTGATAAGTGGTGTTATTACCAACATGCCATGTAAACATCATACCTTTTTCTCTTTAACCCATTTAGTATAAGAATGAAAAAAATTGTAAGTGGGGACCACCAAAACTGAATCAGTGAGAGCAGAATTGAAAATCACATGCATCATAGCCACTGTCACTACAAAGACTCACTTCAAGGACTTATATTTCCAATGGACTTGGATTTCACGAGTAGTTTTCTGTGCCCACCAGTGGCACAGTGGTATGTCTGCGGACTTACACACTAAAAACCGGGTTTCGATACCCGTGGTGAGCAGAGCACAGATAGCCCATTGTGTAGCTTTGTGCTTAATTCTAAAGAAACAAACAAGTTTTCTGTATTGTATTACAGAGGTTTCGACCAAAATGTCAGAGACACATATCTTTTTGGCTAACGTTAGACTGAAAATGTAGACGTTTGCTCCAAATATTTTTCATACAGAGAATGGAGGGTTTAAGAAAAGAGGTACGGTAACAATCGGAGGTCTTACACACTAATGGCTTTTACCAATTAACAATTTTTTATGATTTTTATGTATGCTTCAGAAATGAGGTTAACCATAACAGATGAAAAATATTCAGCGCCCTCTGATCCCTAAAGAAAAATCTCAAGTAGCGTTATGGACAAGTTATTATCCACACAAGATAAATTGTTTATCTATCTTTACCTTCGGTGGGAGGTTGTTTTGCAACATAAGTAGTTCATTTAACATGAATTAAAAGTTCTTAATAAAATCAACATGGTTTAGAAGATTGTTTTGTAATGTATGCTATGTATCTCGTAACAAAGGACTTCAAGTAGTGTTACGGAGAAGTTATTATGCACACAAAATATATATTTGTATTTTATAATGTAACGTGTTTCCCTTATGGGAAGTTGTTATGCAAGATATCCTCTATAAAGGAACAAGTTATTAGGTGCAAAAAATATATTTTTTAACTTTATAATGCAGTTATGTGTTTCCTCGGTCAGAGTCTATTCTACAACCTATATGGATCAACTTTGAATGAAGCAGAACTTCGAAAACCAAAGCTTGGGAGATTGTTTAAGATTACACTCAATATATTTTGTAAAGAAGTCTTAGTCGATATTAAGTCAACATTCGAACATGTTAAATACTAATGTTTGTTTATAATATTATTTAAATTCTTCTGAATGTCATGATAAATATTTATTTAGCAATTGGGTATTGTTAATACGAACACTATTTCGTTGCCGAAGTAACATTTCTTTACAACGTTTTAGTGTTGACTATCCTGACACATAAAACATGATAATATTATAGTAACACCTAAAAAAGACACTGACAAATGAAACTCAGACAGTTTTCGTCACATTAGCCTATAAAGTTGTCTTGGTAAGCTAATGGAAATAATAATACTAAATAGATTCCTATACTTCTGTGAAACAAACAAATTATTATCAGACATCCAAAACGCATCAAGAAAAACATGTGAACAATACATCACCTCACACGATTAACTGAATCGATCTGCAAATCATTTTATAATACTAAAGCCACAGAGATAAGTATATGGGCAAAAGTATGTGGACACCACTTCTAATTGGTAGGTTATTTTAGCTATACCCATTGCTAACAGGTACATAAACTCAAGCACACAGCCGTTTAATCTCCATAGGCAAATATTGGCAGTAGAATGGGTCGCACTGAAGAGCTCAGTGACTTTCAACGTGTCATTGTCATGGGATGCAACTTTTCCAACAAGTCAGTTCGTTACATTTCTGCCCTGCTAGAGATACCCCGGTCATCTGTAAGTGCTGTTATTGTGAAGTGGAAACGTCTAGGAGCAACAGCAGCTCAGCCACGAAGCGGTAGGCCACACAAGCTCACAAAACGGGACCACTGAGTACTGAAGCGCGTAGCACGTAAAAAATCGTCTGTCCACAGCTGCAACATTCACTACCGACTTCCAAATTGCCTCTGGAAGCAACATCTGCACCATAACTGTTCGTCGGGAGCTTTATGAAATGGGTTTCCATGGCCGAGCAGCCGCATACAAGACTAAGATCACCATGCGCAATGCCAAGAGTCGGCTGGAATGGTGTAAAGCACACCGCCATTGGACTCTGGAGCAGTGGAAACGCGTTCTCTGGAGTGATGAATCACGCTTCACTACCTGGTAGTCTGATGGACAAATCTGGGTTTGATAGATGCCAGGAGAATGCTACCTGCCTGAATGCATAGTGCCAACTGTAAAGTTTTATGGAAGAAGAATAATGGTTGGGGCTGTTTTTCATGGTTTTAGACAAGGCTCTTTAGTTCCACTGAAGGGAAATCTTATTGCTTCAGCATACAATGACATAGTAGAAAATTGTGTGCTTCCAACTTTGTGGCAACAATTTGGGGAAGATTCTTTTTTGTTTCAGTATGATAATGCCCCCCGCGCACAAAGTGAGATCCATAAAGATATAGTTTGTTGAGGTTGGTGTGGAAGAACTTGACTGGCCTGCACAGGACCCTGACCTCAACCCTATGGAACACTTTTGGGAAGAATTTGAACGCTCGGCTGCGAGCCACGCCTTCTTGTCCGACATCAATGCACAACTTCACTAATGGTCTTGTGGTTGAATAGGAGCGAATCCACGCAGCCATGTTCCAAAATATAGTGAAAAGCCTTTCCAGAAGAGTGAAGGTTGTTATAGCAGTAAAGGGGAGACAAACTCTATATTAATGCCCATGGTTTTGGAATGAGATATTCAACAAGCACATATGGATGTGATGGTCGGGTGTCCACATACTTTTGGCCATGTGTATATTTGATAGTGTTTGTCACAAAAGCTAAATACTGATGAAACTGTAATCAGATATATATCGAATTGTCTAACTTAAATAACAGCTAAAGTTATTAGGGTTAATATATGTTATCAAGAACATTCGATATCGCTGTAGCAGTGACGCAAGGAACCATCCTTTCGCCACTCCTCTACATCGTATTTGTTAATGACATCCTATTCCCCAGCATAATATATACATATCGCTCTGATTATGCTGACGACATAGCAGTCTGGAACATAACTATAACAGCACTTATAGCTGTGAACAGTGTTCAAAAATCACTAAATCTAATTCTTAAATAGTGTAAGAATTGGCAAGTGATACTAAATCCAACATAGATACAAGCAATAGCCTTTTTTAAAAAAAAATATGCAAACACGTGAACTTTCCAGAAAATGAAACTTTAACTAGGTTACACAAATAAAAAAACAGCAACATCAAATTTCTCGGAATAACCTCTGACATCTATCTAGCATGGAACAAACACAGTCAAAACATAATGCCTTGATTAACAAACGTATGAGCTGCATAAGGCTAATTACAGGTAAGCAGATCCGCAACATAAAAAAAGTTACAAAACATTTGTAGGCCCAATTATTGAATATGGCTGTTAGATAACCTGCAATAAATTCAGAAAACAATCTTAAAAGCTACAAATGAATCAAAACAGAGCATTAAGATCAGCCATAAGGCTTCCAAAAATTTCCCCAGGAAATTATATGCATAAAATCAGTAACCTATCTACTTTGGAAAATAGACTAACTGGATTAGTTATCGAATATTATCAAAAAGCAGAAGAAATAAATAAATTGCCAGATGTACTTTACAAAATTTCAAGAGCTCCCATCAAAGATATTTCACTCTACAATCTGTTCTGCAAAGAAGAAAAAAATTAAAACACACACAAAGTGTGTGTGTGTGTGTGTGGGAGTTTCTTATAGCAGTAACGCATTGGGCTATCTGCTGTGTCCACTGAGGGAAATTGAACACCTGATTTTAGTGTTGTAAGTCCGTAGACTTATCGCTGTTCCAGCGGAGGGATACATACAAAGGATTAAACACTATGTCATGTTATCATTTTGCGCCCTCCAGTGGCTCAGTGGCATGTCTGCGAACTTACAACGCTAAAAACTGGGTTTTGATACTCGTGGTGGGCAGAGCACAGATAAATCATTGTGTAGCTTTGTGCTTAATTCAAAACAACAAAACATCATGTTATCATTACTAACGGTCATGTTTGTCATAATGTAAACAGATTGTTTAGTGTGGATATTGTAAATGAATATTTTTTATTATAAGAGAGTTAAAAACAGACGATTATTGCAAGTTGTGTTTGTAACTTATTGATGTAGAGAATATAGCGAGCAGACAATTTAGTAATAAATATATAAATAGTATGAGCGGAAAAGAGAAGACAGATAAAGACAACAGCAGAAAACAGCGGAGTCTCTCTTCTGCTATTGTCTTTATTATGCCAAAGAAAAGTTCGGCTTGAAATTAATTTCAGTAGATGTGATAGGCCTACGTTTAATAAGCTAGAGTAAAACTAACATAAGGAAAAGAGATAGGGAAAATAATGTAATTTTGTCAAAGCGTGAGTCTAAAACATTTGAATTTGCCTGAATACACTTTGACAAAGGGAACAGAGGAAATTTTGAAGAAAGAAGACCGAAAGATTACTGGAAAAGCAGCATACAATTGCAGTAGCTCACTTCACAATTGTAAATTAATTATATAGAGAATGCTAGTACGATAGAAAGAAGGAAAGATACTTTGGCTTGTAAACTGAAATTTCAAAGTAGTGGAATAGGTGTAACTAGACTTTTAACAAAAAAAGAGAATCTTATATTGCTTACGATATTCCATTGATCTCTATAGTGTAAAAAATTTGTATACATACGTTTAACTTGTTTCCAATACATATGTCATTTTATAAATACTAGTTGAGTATGTACTGTTTATCGTTTAATTTATCACCAACAAGTTGCAGATATCTACTGTGACATAGTGTAAAAGAATCCTAAGACTAACAACAACAATACAGTAGATATATATATTTATGGTATAAAGAAGTATAACTAAAGCCTTTACTTGATAATTATATATAATTGGCGTACACAAACTTAACATCTGACAACAGGTGAACCACAGCTAGTATTATACATTGGTTAAAAGTAACAGAAGAAATTGCAAACAACCGCGGAAATAAGTAGGCCTACATAAGCTTAGCTGTAGTACTAACGAAAATAGTGTAGGGATAACAATTACGCGATATAACTATGTCAAAAGATTTGGATAGATAAGTAGAAAGAGGTTCTCAAATTGGGTTAAAAAACAGTAAACTACGAGATTTTTTAAACAAGAACTAGCGAGAGAGAAGAACTGCAACAGAAGAGACAAATTGAGAAGGAAGAAAGACTGAAAGAAGAAAATGAGAGCAAGGAGAGACTGAAAACAGAGAGAATGAAAATACAAAATGAGAGAGAAGAAAAAGAGAGAGAGAAGCGACTAAAAATAAAGAGAAAAAGACGTAAATTGTGATAGAAAAGCTCATCCAGTTGAAGGAAGAAGGACCCAAGAATGACAATAGAGTCAGGGCCTGCTGACCCAAGCTGCCCAAATTTGATGAACATAAAGATGACATGGATTTCGTTCAGGAGAGATTCACCTAAAGCTATAACTGGGACAAAGGTGACTGAGCACTGTATCTAGCCCACTTCTTACAAGAAAAGGTCTACAAGTGTATGCAAGCATGACGTCAGAAGATGCCATGAACTATGACAAGTTTAAAGTGGTTTCAATGACAATACATAAAAGTTTAGAGGAGTTAAACCTAAAACTGGAGAAACTGTATTTCAGTTTATGGCATGCCTGCAGCAATATTTCACCAGATGGACTGACATTGCTAGGTGTAAAAGTAGTTTTGAGGAACTAACAGACCCATTAGTGAAAGAACAGTTCATGGCCACGTGCTGAACCATCTATCATTGATATTAAGAACAGAGAACACCAAAAGACGTAGAAAAGAGGATCAAGCTGGCAGAACGGTATATGAAAGCCCATGGAGGAAATATAACTGGTAAGTCCAAGAATATCCAGTTAATTCGAAACCAGTAATGGCTGACCAGAAAGAAGAGTCTACCAAAGGTTATAAGAGGTCAATAGACAGAATCGATAAGAAATGCTATGTTTGTTATAAAATGGAACATATTGCAAAGAAGTGCATTTCTATTACTAACAAACAACAGTAGAAATCTCAAAATAAAACGGCTGGAACTATTTACAAAGACAGAGCTAGTAAGAAACAAAAAAGAGTGAATGACAATGGATGCCGCTTCCAGAAGAAAGTGAATCAAGACATATTGTCAGATTCAATATATGAAAAAAGCATGATTGATCAGTGCATTAGAAATGTTAGCAAAAGGATCAACACTGTCACTAGTGAGAAGAAAATGTGACAGACATCAAGAATTGCCAACAAATAATATGTGAAGGATATACTTGGCAATAAATAGAAGGTTCTTTGAGACACTGAGTACAGTAGTTCAACAGTGAGCATCAGTCTGGTATCTGATGATCAGATGACAGGTAAGGTATGCCTGTGTATGCTTATTGATGGGATAGTGAGAAAATTTCCCATAGCAAATGTAAAAATGGATACTCTATATTATTTAAAAGTTCTTAAAAATATGTATATCAAGGAGCCAATACACGACTTGATGATAGGAAATTTACCAGGAAGTAGAAATTTAGAGAAACTAGATGGAAAGAAGATTGATAAAGCATCTGCTGTCACCACCAAGCTCAAGAAAAGAAGATAAAATAATACCTGTGATCCTGCAAAATATTCCCCAACCTCTCTCCCTTCTTTGCTCCCGGGGAACTTTCGCAGACTTTGGGTCCCTCCCATAATCCATACCACATCCATACCGGTGAGAGAAATGTAGGATCCGGGGGACATTGCATCGAGTCATGAGCAGTGTGTTTTCTTATAGCAAAGCCACAAAGGGCTATCTGCTCAGCCCACCGAAGGGAATCGAACCCCTGATTTTAACGTTGTAAATCCGGAGACATACCGCTGTACTAGCGGTGGGCGAATCATGAGCAACCGAGTTGTGTAGTTAAAATAATAAAAAAATGTATACCCTTACACAAATCGGGGAATACTATGGGGAGAGGATTGTGGCAAGAATCTGCATTTTGAAGTACGTTTTTATTCGCTAGATTGAGGGCAAGTCCAAGGATACACCGTCGATTCGCGGGCAACCGACATTTACTAGTTGTTATTGTTGAAATTTATCATTAAATTTAGTTAAATAAATGATACATTTTACATTCCAGAATGAAAACCCGTGACATTTGGATGCATGTCTTGCATGATATTTATTAATAAACACTGTGAAATTTGGTAAACTTTGGAGTTAAACATGGCAGAACAGTCGGACGTTTTCAATATTTTCCCTTGTATTAAATGTAATTGTTAGGCATTCTAGCAGGCTTCTTTCACATTTTTCTTTGGTTCATGAGCATGAGCCTGGATTTTTTGTTCCATGTGGGGTTAATGGATGTGAAAGACCATTCAAAATCATCAGATGTTTGTAAAGACATAAATAAAAAGCATGGATGGTTTGCTGCTACCAGTATGCATGATAATGAAGCTGGTGGTAAATGTGCCGAGTAATTTATTGAACAGAGGTATGAAAACTCTGACAGTGATGAGGCAGTTGATAGTAATAAGCAGATGGTTGTCACAGACAAGCGAAGAACCTTAACTGAAACAATTCTGCAGGTGCGTGAAAATGAAAAAAATTACTTACAAAACTACAAGTAATTTTTTTTTAATTTGTCCTATTCTATTATGGCTGCCAAAGATGAACATTTATTCCAAACCATAAAAAGAACATTGATCAGTGAGGGGATTCCTAGAAATAGTATAGTTACAGTGATGGAAGCTTGCAAGAAAGAAAGTCTTGACTTTCATTCCATGGTTGAAAATTTTACTGATCACAATAATTTCCAGTCTTATATTGAAGATAATTTGTCATTTGTTAAACCTGTTGAGTATGACCTGGGAATTGCTGGTGATGGGAAACACGACAAAATGCAGTATGTTTCTTTATTAGTATTCTGAAGTGTTTGCTTAAACATGATGATATTTTTAGCCAGGTTGTTTATCCTCGCCAGTCAGCTGATTATTGGCTTAGAGATGTCGTTGATGGTGAACATTTCAAAAACGATCCATTCTGGCAAAAACTCCTCTTGCCCTTCAAATCATTCTCTATTTTGATGAATTTACAGCTGTGAACCAGACTGAAATACGAGCTCCTGCTTACACATATGCTGCTTTCTACTATCAGTTAGGCAATATTGAACCTGCTTTGAGATCTCAGCTTCATTGTATATTCTTTGCAATCTTGGTGAAGATCCAAAATGTAAAAAAAAAAAAACGTGATCTAAATACAGTGATGAGACCTTTGATTAAAGAACTATCTGTTTTTGAAAGCATTGGTATTGACATTGTCAAACCAGAGGAAACATTCAAATTCAGAGGTGCACCTCTTGTTGTTGTTGCAGATAATTTGGGAAGCCATGCTATTGGAGGGTTTCTTGAATAATTTTCTGCTCTCAGATCATGTAGATTCTGCATGGTAACTCGGGATGATTTAAGAAAGTTGACTGATATTTCAAAATGTCTAGAGAAATCTGTTGCATCCTATAATTACCAAGTTGCAATGGTCGAAACTGAACCGACTTTGTCAAGTACATAAGGAGTTAAAAAAGTTTTCTGCTCTCAGATCATGTAGATTTAAGAAAGTTGACTGATTTTTCAAAATGTCCAGAGAGATCTATTGCATCCTATAATTACCAAGTTGCAATGGTCGAAAATGAACCGACTTTGTCAAGTACATATGGAGTTAAAAAAGATCGTCCCTGAACGTTCTGCAGCAATTTTATATGACATTGATGGCCACATTATCAATTCTACCATATCCAAGCATTGAATTCTTAAATGATGTGATACAACAGTTCTATTCTCTTTGTGAAAAAAAATTCCAAATAGAATTCTCAAGCCAAAGGGACATTTTACTTTGCATTACCTAGAGATGACCCGCAGATTTGGTCCACTGAGATATGTGTGGACCATGAGATTTGAAGCCAAACAGTTTTTTGTTGATGTTGCAAGACATACCAAAAACAGGAGGGATCTAGCCAAAACAATGGCAATGAGACACCAGTATAAATTCTGTTCACATTTGGAAAGCAATGGATTTTTTGGAATAGATGCTTTTGATCTGATTAATCCTGTCAGATTGCCTGTGAATTCACTCGGAGAAGAGCGAAACCTGTCAGTGCATTTGTTGGGGAAGGCGATTTTGTCACTAAAGCATCAGGTTGTACAGTCAACTGCCTCACATACAACACAGGGACAATGGTTGTTAATAGCTATGAATTCGACAGTCTTCAATTTTCTTCATTGATCTGTTGCTTTGTTCTTTAGGGAAAACCTTTCTTGTATTGTCAAAGATACCAAACTGTTGATTTATCACAGACATCTTCATGCTTACATTGAAGAGCCAATGAGAAGCTATGAACTCCTGAGCATTCCAGATCTTGATGATCATTACCCAGTGCCTTGTTATGTGTTATGTAAGGTAAAAATATGATCATCCTACATCACTACATTTGTGGCGACTGAATGATGACAAATTTTAAACAGAACTCGGTAATCAATGGTATATTTTAACCTATTTTATGTAACTTGGTGAGTACCTTCCAGTGACAAATTTCATCAAAAGATTTGACATATTTTATCTAAATTTGTTTCTGCCTTTTTGTGACAAATTTCATCAAAATTTTCAAACAGAGAGAACTTATGTCATATTAATATGTATCATGCATATTCGCACCAAAATCACCACTATCATCATCTATTGAGGTCAGACTACTTATATTTGCTTTCACCTTTCTAAGGCTACTATTTGTTAGGGAAAAACCAAATTACTTATTTAGCTGATTTATACCAGTTCTGCTGATGTTAAATTTATGGAAATGTAATATATCTTTTTGGTGTTCCGTAGTTGTTCTTCAATGACAAATTTTCTTCATGTGTATACATATAAATCTTTTGATCAATAACATACTTTTAGATTCCAGAGAGATGGCTTTATCCTACCACATTACCTACAATAAAAAAAAAATTGTGGTGTCAGTGGATGATCTGGGATTGTTGCCCAGTAAGATTTCTGACAACCTAAATCTGGATGTAGACGCTACCAACTTGTCAGCTCAAGTGTACATGGAAGGCTGGCAGGACTGCGTGGATGTTCAATGGTCTGACATTCCAAAACCACGAGCGAAGTTGCGCGTTTCTCTGGTTTCTAATGCTGGGGCCTCTGACGGAGAGATTGCTGTTATGGTAAGTCGTTTGTAAGAATGTGCAACCCATTTAAACTTGAGTGATTATAATCATTTATGGCGTCATTGGAAATCACTCAGAGGAAACTTTATTCCAAAGAAAAGAAGTAAAATTGTTCAATATACATTATTCAACATAACACAATTATGATTGTATATTTTTATTACAAATTTAGACCCGTTAAAAATGTATTTTTTACCAGAATCCACCGAACCCTGAAGTGCATTC
This sequence comes from Tachypleus tridentatus, assembly GCF_004210375.1. Lineage (NCBI taxonomy): Eukaryota > Metazoa > Arthropoda > Merostomata > Xiphosura > Limulidae > Tachypleus > Tachypleus tridentatus. Next base: position 34,568,499 of record NC_134832.1, on the reverse strand, counting down.
AAGCAAGCAGAGTGCATCTTCATCCGGTCCCAGTACTGAACAAATTCAGTCCATATCATCATGGTAGGATATGTCCTAATGAATGTCAAACAGATCTTTCAGTATGTTGGAGAAATAGTTTCATCTTTCACTTGAGACAATTAGGCCTTAGTTAGTATTTCATTGCAATCATTCAACCCCAATTTGTAAGCGTTTTGAACTATTTGATATTTTCTTTGGTCATCAACTTAGTATTCAAGTCTTGGCCAGTACCCTTTAAGCTGGAAAATTTGTCAAGTCTGCCTAGATCTACTGCTTTGCTGTTGTCGCAAGGGAAGCCTCTTGAGAAAGAAGGTCGTTTCCATTTACTGAATGCAGTCTACAATGAGGTTTCCAACTACACCTTGTTAGTGCTGTGCAGTGAATACCATGTGTACCATTTCTGATTACAAGCGTGTAATTATATCTCTTCAGGTGTCTTAATCTGTACTTGATAGCCTCTATTTTCCAGATATCCCACTTCAAGGCAGTATGACCAAGTAGTGGACGAAATATTTAAGCGTTACTCTCAACTGTCAGATGCCCCAAGTCTAACTCCCCAAGGTGTTCGTGTAAGTACTATCCACATGTACATTATGTTATGTGTGTTCTGAAATATATTTTCTTCACAAATATATTCTTTTATCTATACATTTGACTTTATGACCACAAATGCCAATGAGCCCAATAAAATTCGTCCTAAAGTGCATAACAGGAATGAACTTGTAAGGGTGTAAATGTATTATGCAAGAAATATATTCATTAGTTACAAAATAAATTAAATGACATTTTTTGTGTTGCATAATATTAGTGAAGAAACAAGTGAAAAAATGTTGGGAAGTTTTATATTTTTTTAAAATACACACAAGTACATATATCTAACAAGGTGGGGCTGTGGAAAATACTATTTTGATACTTTGAAATATTTGTTTTGTTTGTATACGATGTAACATGACTCAACTAATGAAACTCAACTAATTTGACGCTAAAGAAAATTCATTGTCAGATGAACTCGTACAACTGATTTATTAACCAGTATGTGTATGACTTTCAGTTTCTTAGATTAAATCTGAAAAATGCCAAAAGTGGTTTAAAAGAAATACTGTTTAAAATAATTATAGTTATACCAGGCCAGTTTTGTTATTTGTTTTCAATAGAACTAATTCTGTCAATTCTAATTGCAGGAGCTGTGGAGGATGAGGCTTCGTCAGACATTCCAGAATAATAAAAAGCGGAAGGATTCATCATTGCCTATAGTCCAAGAAAGAAAGAAAGAGACGAAAATTGCAACAGATAAAACCCCATCTGCAAACCACATCTCAGAACAGAGGCTATTTGGATTAAAGCAATACTTGTGTGAAAAGCCAATTGGGGAGGATGAAATTTCCACCGAAAAACACAAGGAATGGATGAAAACTCCTCTGCATTGCAGAAAAAAAGGGTGATCTTTGTAAAGTGGACTTGCTTATGAACAAAACTTTGCGTTATCGTAGGAAACTGGTCATTGACAACACTCCTGTCAATGAACTTATAGAACATTATCCTTTCCTTGCGGCATCACCAGCACAGCTATTGAATGAATTTAAATGGCTAGAAAATGATGCAGAAAAAGGATTGTCCAACTTTCTCAATATAAGGATTCCGTAAATTCTCACCTGCAGGACAGAAACATATCACCAGAAAATAATCCATTGCTAACATTTCTTATGAAACAGTCCTCACACATGCCTGATGTTACATCTAGTATTGCTATTCTTGGTATCCCTTTTCTTCTAAAAGAAAGTGAAAGTATCATGGTGGGTACTGAAGTTAGGAAACCTGATGAGAGTGGTATATACATTCAATGTGGTTCAATTTCTCAGTTTTGTGATCAGGAATTCAAACTATATGTTGATGGCTTTGATATTCGTGCCACTGAAGATTTTCTGGAAGCATTCACTATGTTTATAGGGAGTTTTTATATCTTCAACTTTGCATTTCCAACAAAACTCAAGAAAACTTTCAACTTTGTTGAAAGAGTTGTTCTGAAGCTCTGTGATGAGTCCAGGAAAATTACCAAATCTAATAAAGATGCAGACAAATGTGTTCTTCAGTTGCTTGATCTCTTGAATGTCAAAAAACATAACACAGGGAAATCTGTCAAAACGTCCAAAGGTAAACGAAGAGGAAATTGTCAAAGCCATAAGGTTATATTAGATCTGGTAATAGTAACTTGTCATGTGTATTTGATCCAGGGTGAATTTTCAAAATCCAAGAGTAAAGTTCAGTTGTTTATTTTCAAATTGTTGCTGTATTTTGAATTTTATTTCGGTACATATATAATGATGTACACTTGTGTTCAGTTTAGAATAAAAATGGTGCTGCTAAAATGCATTTTATATTTTTCAGGATGGTGACAGGTTACTGGGACTTAGCTTGAATCATCAGATGGCAGAGGGTTGACTGCTCAGTGATGGTTCTGCTAACCACAACTGACTGAAGATGGTCTCTTTGCCTAACAGTGACATTGCAGAGGTGGTCCTGACGGGATCAACATGATTTATCTTCCATGGTCATGGACTATGTCATGACTACTCTGTAGTGGTTTGCAGGTAGGCAATGAGACTATTGTCAGGTAGTCAGCATTGGTCAGAATGACTACCTAACGAAAGACATAACGCCTATTATAGAGCAGTCAAATATAGTACCTGCAGATATCCCTGCCACCATCACCTGACTATTTTCCGACTCCACATAGTACAAATGACTAATATTTAATAGTCATATTAGGTTTTAGCGACAACTTGCAGAGTCTTTTTTGGCACCGCTTGACTACCTGATTTACTATTTGAAAGTCGTCGCCTCGACTAGTTCTTATTTTGAGTGTTATCAAAACCATTAAAACGATGACAAGCTGCATGCCTATCAAGACCAAACCAAGTGTCATAACACGATCTGCAGGTAAACTTCTGTCTCTGAAAGAGAAGATTTTGTTGCTCGAAACAGCCACGGACAATATCTCATCCGACTAGTCTTCAACTAAAGACCTTACCGCCACTGACTCTACCCTTCAACCCCTGCAAGAGAATGAAAACAACTAATTGTTTCATTACTATTAAAAATAATAAAAAAAAAGACAACTGCGGTAAGTAAAATTTCAGATGGTAATAAAAAGAATAGTACTAAGCAAACAAAAAAACATAAATGACAAACAATACAACATTCCTGCACTAATCATTGAAGGCATTCCACTAATACTTCGAATTCCACAGATAGTCACAGAAGTAAAAAAAAAACCCTCTTCACTGAATGAATTAAATTTTCGAAAGTTGGCATACTTCACAAGCACTCTTACTCTAAGGATTATGCACAGATCTTAGCCCACTGGCCTAACACAACATTCGATGGCAAAGCTTCAATACGCCCACCTAAAATACTAATAAACAATCAGCCATCATTATTAAAGGTGAGGATTTCGACAATGAAGACAGTGAAATTACCTACCAACTTAAAACTCTAAGATACAACAATAGTGAAGTAGAACGCATCTTATCATTTTGAGCTAAACAGAAAACACCACTTGTAAAAATAGCCGTTGAAACCAAAGAAGAACACAACAAACTATTAAAATACGGTTGTTCTCTTTTCATCAAAAACACTTCAATGAGCATTTGTGGTAGGAAATAACTGTTTAATAACTATTTTGATTGTTTCCTCAAGTGAGACGTCAGTGAATAAGGACTGAATATCAGAGTTAGCCTTAACGAATTGGTTTGCAATAATACTTTGAACTCTAACTAACCAACAAATACTCGAACAAATTCTTAAATTGACCCTCAAGGACAATCACTTAATAATCATTTTTATGATTTGAAAGACTGCGTTGCGATGCTGTTACTTCTAGGTGCGATTGTTTCAAATAATTTGTTTATAGATAACTGCCCCTTTATTGCAAACGAGTGTTACACAGAAGGTGCGTTGATGATACTTTTCTATTCTTTCACAACACTGATTATGCGAAGAAAATTTTAGAATATCTAAATGCATGACATCCATGTATGAACTTTACACGTGAAATGGAAGAAAACAATAACTTAGCTTTCTTAGACGTTCTGATAAACAAAATAAACAATCTCTTTCTCACATCTGTTTACTGTAAGAAAACAATTAATGGGTTATTACGCACGCATTTCGTCAGTTTCATCCCAAACATAACTTTGTTCTAAATCTTTTAAACAGAGCCTATAATATCTATTCTGACTACTTCTGTCTTTTCTCAGAACTTTAAAAAAATCATAACATATTAAAAAATAATAGTTATCTCCTCACTTTCTTACAGTATATCACACGAAAATGTTTAACAAATAAAATAGAACCTACTAAAAAGTCACACCCTATCTTAATATATCCACTACTTCTTATCACTCCTTTCATCGGTAAATTAATCATAAAATCACTATTACCCATACAAAAACAGTATATCAACGTATATCAGAACAGTACTGGAACATGCATGTCTTGCCTGGTGCACTATATCATAAGCACAATAAATAAAATACAAACTTTTGAGAAAAATATTAACTGGTTCATGAAGCCAAATTTATACATAAATATTAAACCATCCTTACATATCTGACAGACTCCAGCGTATGACAATGAATTACTTCCATAAATATCTGTATAGAAATAATCTTCTAACAGAAATTACAAAATATCTCATACTCTCCTTATCCTTACCTCTCCTTATCAAAGAACTACATTAATTATAATAAATAAGCCACTTTCTAGCTGGATATCACAATCTATTATTAAATTAATATATTATGAGTGTATTATTAGGGTATATCTATGTAAACACACTCCTAGTAAGTTAATTAGTGAAAAGTGCTCGAGTGATTACAGAACTGTCAGTGAGTGTGCAGGACCATTGCACAGACCTAATATTAGAGAAATGTTCATCAGGCATAAATGTTAACAGTATGTTATACATGGACATGGCCTGTGAAAAGGATCGGACGAAGTGTCTGCTAAAATGTAACTCCGACCCTCGTGTTAATTTGTAATTCAGTAACTGAAACAAACGACACTACAGAAGTTGAGGAGAAGTCAAAAGTGAATTTAACACTCTTCCTTCAAAACAAAAAGTTACTATCTAAATACTGATACCAATTTATTGAATGATATAAATAATACTTTTCCGTGATATAAACTTATAACATCCAAGCTCCTTTCTTTATTTAGATATAAACAAAAATTCATACTCATATGCCACACTCCCTATATAAAAAATGTAAATACTTTTCTCTGTTACTTATTGTTTAATTATGAGTAACCCCTCAAGAAAAGAAAACTATTTTAATGAATTCTTAATCAAGCTAACTAGTTCTGATGGCAAGTTGAATAATTTGCCTGGATCATCTAACAAAGATTTAAACTAATTTAAAGCTTAGTTAAAAAAACTAATTAAATTATAATAGTTTAAAAACATTCTACTTTTGTACTTAATATTTTAAGTAAAAGTATTAATATTAACATCAAAATCAAATCACTTGTAACGTTTACTAAAAAGTTCCCAAGTTTTGTGAAGATACACTGAATAAAATTAGAAGTATGTTGTTTACAGCTTAACAGAAAGAGTGGTTGGTGCAATAGTTAAACGTTAGTAATTTTTAGCCATAGTTTAATATTTCTTTTTATTCTATTATTCATGAGAAATTGTTACATAAACATATTTCCATATTGAGGATTTTTCTTTCATCAGAATTTAGCTACAAATTTCATTAGTTGGTTATAATGGACATTTTTATTGATGTATGATATTTGAATGGTTTTTGATGGAACTGTTTCACGAATTTGTTTTCACTTTATTATGAAAACAGCACAACATATCGTAAGAAGTGCAATTATCAACAAAAAGTAAGCTGCTCGTTTTCTTAGCACAAAACCTGCAGAACTGGGCTATATGTGCTCTGTTGAACCACGTTTTAGAATTGTAAATCAACACGAGACCCAGCAAATTAGAACTACGATTTCCGGTCATTGTGTATTCACTTTTTTATTGTAGCAAAATTGTTAAAGAATAATAGGAAATTATCATTAATATATACATATTAATACGTATGAATTCACAAACCACTTTATGGGTAAATAATTCTACGTAATGAGCGATAAATACACTTATTTATTATAACGATCCACAGAGCTAGTATATTTTTTTAAAATGAAGTCAAACTAACCAACATCCCAAAATTTGTTTTTTTCTTCCATCAACTTCTCCTGATATCTTGAGATGTTCTGCCAAGTAAATCTAGCATAAAACGCCTATGTTTCTAATTAAAAACTCCACTGCTGTTATTCCAAACGTCTTCATATTCATGTGCCATACAATCCTAATTCATGAAGTGGGGTTGAGAGAAATACAAATTTCTGGTCGCATCTACTTATCTTTCATATCCCTTCGGGGTATTTAAGATATTTTATTCTAAGTAACTACCACTGATCGAATTGGATTAGAATTTTATTAGATTAAGATTGTCCCTCAGTGACGCAGCGGTACGTCTGTGGACTCACACCGCTAGAAACCAGGTTTCGATACCCTTGGTGAGCAGAGCACAGATAACCCATTGTGTAGTTCTATGCTTAATTTCAACCGAATAAACAAAAGATCAAGATCAAACTACAGAGGCAGTGTTTGCTGTAAGGATGTAAGATACCACTTCGATCTGAGGTATAGCTCTAACTGTTATCATATTTTTCAATATTTAAAATTTAGAGGTTAATATTAAAAATCAAAGACAATAAAACTGTTTTAATTAACAATTTATTATTATTGAACATTTGTGAAACCTAATTTTTATTAGTTACATTAGGCATTAAAAAAGAATAAATATGATCCGATATTTATTTATTTCTATTTTTTACTTTATGATATTAAGAGTTATTTAACAAGTTAATTTGCACTGGTAGCAAAGAGATGAGATGAGTGCACCAAGGCTTAAGTTGTGTAAAATTATCAAATGGAGCTCAGTTTAATGGCCCTAAAGAAGCAGGGTCTGGGGGCAGCCAGAGGACTGTCATAGTAGGTATAAATAGCCCAAATTTAGTACTAAGTTTGTTGCCTTCATTCTTGATGCAAGACCTTCAAACATCTTTGTCATATGTAGGAGTATGTTTTTGTAATCACAGTATTGCTGAAGGGCAGCATATAAGAGCCACACTGCTTTCACAGTGCGTAGACGTGATGTTACCCATCTAGAGTCAAAATTTGTTTCTATTAGATGAAAAGGGATTATCAGGATCAGCAAAACATTGATTTAGCTCTATTCCATTTTTATGTTTTTTAGAAGAGTGATATGCATTGTACAACTCGTGAAAAAGAAAAATTGAAGTAATTCAACCACTTACCTCTTGAACAACATCACTTATAGTTAATTCAAGTCTACGTGCTAAACAGTGCTAGACAAAAAGATTTGGAAAGTCCTTTGTCAGCTTCAGAGTTACACTTGAATGTTTATCTTACATTACTAAAAAAAGAACCAAAGTCTATGCTGTAATACATTTTTACTCAAACCGTGTGTTGTCAACGTAAATATCAGCGTGTTGTATATAGTTTCGATACCTGACTTCTCAAGTTCAACCAAATTCAAGAAGAATGTTACAAAAAATAAGTTTTTCTTCATATCTTTTGCTATCTAATTGGAAATTTTACGACAGTTGAATGAACCATGTAGGGTTCTACTTATACACAATTCATGAATTAAGTACTTGAAGTTAAATTTCCAAGGTATGGTTAGAGTAAGGATAAGCATTCTTTGCAACTTTATAAGCTGTACGCAGCACCCTGTCTGTGCTTTCTAATGAAACTAACTCCTTTCTCAATTTTCTTTTAATAGAACCTTTTTATTTATTCAGCCTTGGTATGTTCTGCACTTTTTCGTGTGTATATTGATACAGAAAGTAACTGAATTTAGAAGAATGACAAGCCGTAAAGAAGGCTTACAATGAAGTAGGCTTTCATAAACGATATGAATTGGTAAGATTGTGATACCTTATCTTTAAATTTACACATGTCCTTAGGCATTCTACAACGGAAAAGTTTTCATTAAAATTTGTAACAACAGAAACGTTTTCACAAAACATTCTTATAACAGGTATGGTGCTACGGTTCACTTCCCTCAATTGAAGTCCTGGTTTACCGTCATTATTTCTACATTTTTCTTTCCTGCGGTATAAGTGTCAGCAGTTCTATGCCAAGAAAAGCGTTCATTATCTCATATAGGATACAGCACATGCAACTGGAATGTCAAAATCTTTTAGCTTTATGTTCATGACACCTATTAGCACTGGTCAACTCTTCCTTTCTATACAGCGCAGGACAAATCCATTCATTTGTACCACTGGGGTGGAATAGGTTCTATTACTGCCAGTATTTTTCTATGCAGAAAAAATAAACAGCATCTTCCAGAACATGGATTCCTTCGTGCTGCGTGCAGATAGCTGTAACTTTGCAAAGAAGCCTCCCTGATCTTGAAGTACTATGGCTGAAGTTTGTCGACTCAATATAACCATCTCCTTAATGTGACTGTATTTTGCTCTTGATCCATCAATGTTAACAGTTTCCTGAAAAGGTCCCAGACTCATTGTCAGCCTGCCATCAACTTATAGCTAATAGTCGTACCTTCAAATACTCACAGCAATATGAAAAAAGGACTGCACACAGTGTATGGGATTTTTTTTCCTGGTATTTGCTTGTCAACCACTGTCAACGTAGATTTGACCATGCTGCTAGGACCTAGTTGCACGAAAGATACAAGAAAAAAAGAGATAAAAGAAAGGAGCAAGAACTGCTGACAAGGAATAACACCACAAAAGACAATAAAAAAAACAAGACCAACACTCACATGTAAAATCAAATTCTGGGTTAGATATCAAATTGTATTAGTAGTCTATTCTGCTATAATTTCGTTTAGTGATTAATTCTAGGTAAGTTAAACGTGCATTAACAGGAGGATCACTAGAATTTGATTCACATACACATGTGTAGCAAGTCAAATATTACCACAATCTTGTTTGTTTGGAATTGGGAACAAAGCTACATAAAGGGGTGTTTGTGCTCAGACCTCTACGGGTATCGAAAACCCGGTTTGTAGTAACGTAAGTTTGCAGATATGCCGCTGTGCCACTGGGGAGCCGCAGCTTTGCACTAAAAATCATCAACTATAACTGATAAGAGAATAGTAACTCAAACAAACGCACTTATATTTCAATTTAAAGATATAATATAATTATATATATGTATAAACATATATCTAGTGCAAATATGACGTGAACATACAGTATTTTTCATGCATAAATTTTGGTTTTTATGATAAAGCAAAACCATAGTCTAACATTAATTTAAGTCAATAGTTTAGTGAGGCTAGTAATATGCTTTTTAAAAAAACTGTCTGCAGTAAGTTGCTTCTTGCTTTATTATTGTTTAACAAGTAATTTTCTTACGCAATAGCGATAAAAGCCACATATATTTTATATATATATATCAATTGTTTTAATTTTCTTATTCAGGAATGATTAAAATTAAATTTATATATTAAACTTATCAACTTATAATAGTTATAACTTTACTTGTATAAAGTTAGAATTTTTATTATGAACATATTAATTGAAATTTGCTCTTTTTTAAAAAACTATTAACGCTTGACGTAAAGGACTTAAAGTACTAAGCTGTTCTTTTATATGACTTTCTCAATAGCTGTCGTTAGCACTATTAAAAGTTCAAATTTAGTTATATTATTAAATATACATTGCTGAATATTATAATTTATATAAAGTTATTTCTACAACTACGAACTTTTCCCTATTAAGGCGACTCGTATTAAAGTAAACATGTATATTTCCTGGAGACATGAAAGTATATATCAGTAAATTGCATTTCCAGGATGCTGATTAACTTGATAATACTAAAGCAATTTTAGGCTTATGACGCATGAGCAGTAGGAACTTCAATCAACTTGTTATTAAGATTAGTCCTGATCCGTGGCCAGAATAAAAATCAGACTTTTTTCAGTTTCTCTCATGTCTTCAAAATAGAGTTAGAGCATTAACGTGTTAACGTGTGTTGGAATTAAAATTAGAAATGGAATTATCCAAAAATGATAGCCAGTAAGTTACATTCCTGATTTGTTCATTTATAATTGTAGAAGTGTCAACTTGAATGGTAGTGTTCCCACTGCTCAACGTTTGAATGAAATGCTGTTTTAACATTTATGCGAGTTATCTCACTTTAGAAGTATTTTATAAATATAATAGTACTGTCTGCTACATGTTCATGAAACTACTTCACAGGATATAGATGGATTTTTACCGAAATTAGTACTTCTCTCCCTGTTGATAGATATTCACCAAATTTAAAATGAATATTTTCTGGATAAATGCAGAGATACATGCAAACTTAGGGTTTCACATTTTATGTTTTGCAGTTTTTATGGGCGTTTTTGCATTATTTACAATTATGTATAAGAGAAGCAAGTTTTCTTGTCTTACGATAACCTTTTATTAATCATGAATTTACATAACTTTCAACCAGGAGACGGATATTCAAGCTAGTGATACATAAAGTAACACAAAATAGATTTTTGATTCCCATGTTGCTCTTGTTTTCACTTTCGTTTGGAAGTCATTATGCAAGTTAACCTTTTTCGTATACACAATTTTGCAGTTTTATACAAATTTTATTTTTTGCTGTGTTTCTCAAACACCATTACAATTATCTAATGTAGATTTTTTTCACTCATAAGAAACAATAAAATTCCTTTCCGTTTTTACGATGCCTTTTTGTAAAAATAAAATGACACAAACAAAGATAAGTTTAAAGGTATCATCTGTGAAAATAGCGTAAAATAGCTTTTTCTTCTCTTGGTGTTTGAGCTATTATGCGTATTAAAATTGTTTTCACTTACCAAGTGAGTTTAAGAGGCCTTTAATTTAAAGTTACAGTCTAAACACAGAAAACTGGCGAAGTATTAAAAACCAATAAACCTAAAATTGTCATAAATTGCTATTTTTATACTGCACTAAATCTGAATCTGCAATGGACAAGTTAAGAGAAATGTGAAGAAAAATAGCTCCGTAGAAATAATAATTTTTATTACAAATTTTATGTCTACTGGTTTTCTAATGGTCTTATTTGCTAAAGTTTGTAATAAGTAATGCTCATTTTTGGTTGAGCATGGAAGTTACTTAATTTGATCTGCATCAACAATATCACGAGTAAACGGATAAAAACGTATGTAGTCGTTGTGCGGAGTTTACATTCATGTAGTAGTATTTTCCGACTCTCTCAGTAAGATGTGCTAACACATGTTTCCCAGAAACAAATATATCAAGAAAAAGTTGAATAAATGTATTGTTAGTTGAGAAAAGAACAAAAATTGAGTATAAAAACAAGTAATAGGCTTGTAAGTTTTGGTTTTAGTAATTAGTGGGCTCCTACATGGTTTTCATCATTTTCTATAATTAATCTAGTTCTATGTTCAAATTCTAAGGAAACGTTTTCTAACACAGCAGCAGCGATAAATGAGATAGTATTGTTTCAGTTCTTCAAGTTCTCTTGGTTTGTTATAGTAGACTTATTTTCAAGAAGCCCCAGAAATGAAAATTTAAAGATGTTAAATCGGGCAAATGTTTCAATATTTTATCGGTCCTTCCTTACCAATTTGATGCTCTAAAGAAGTTTGGTTTATAAACTTTACCAATTCCAGTAAAGTGGGGCGGTGTTCCATCCTATTGGGAAAAAGCTCTTTGTAACAAGCCAGGAGTTTCTCGTAGTCGTGAAATGAAGAACTCTTGTAGTATGTGTAGATACAAATGAAGAACTCTTGTAGTATGTGTAGATATAAATGAAGAACTCTTGTAGTATGTGTAGATATAAATGAAGAACTCTTGTAGTATGTGTAGATACAAATGAAGAACTCTTGTAGTATGTGTAGATATAAATGAAGAACTCTTGTAGTATGTGTAGAAATAAATTTCCATTAATATTAACAGTTTGTTTGACAACAAAAAAAAAAAATTAATACATGAAAACAAAACTTACTACTTGTATTTATAATGAAATTTTGTTCTTATCTCAAATGAAAATAAAATTATTCAACTTTATTTTTGGCATATTCATTTTCGGATACCCTGTATTTTCTGTATGCGGGGGTTTATTATATTTTATTTGTTTATTAATGGCTTCTTGTAATTGTTATATTCAATCTGTTAATAGTCTGCGAAACTACTTTAGTAGAAAAGATTTATGTTAGTAAATCATTAAGGTGAGCTTGCAACTTCTTTATCAGTGTTTTTTGTGGTGCATAAAATGCGTGCTGAATTTAGGAGGCTTTTTAGAGTCCCTATCTTCTGGTAGATTGCATAATTAGAAAAAAAGTTTATGTTATTTCCACTGCGTGTGTGTGTTTTAAATGAACGTTAATGGTGAAACCTTTGGGGGTCGTGTAATGTTAACGTTTAAGAAATAATATTGCATAGTGATATCCATTTTCAACTGTGAATTGTATGTATTTGTGAAGGTTATTTATGTGTTGAAGTAATTTTATTTATTCACTATGACAAGTAAAGCCACAAAAACGTCATCTACGTATCTAAGCCAAAATACAAATTTATGTAATAAAGTATCAATGATATATTGTTCTATGCGACGTAAGAAAAAGCGGCCACTATACCCGATCATGTATTTCTTATCAGAAGCCCGTAACTAAATGTGGTGCGAATTTCTCTATTGAACGGAAGTAAATGTAGCTCGTTGTAACAGTTCTCACAGGTGTTCCTGTTTTATGTTGATTGTCTTTTCTAGGATGCTGTGAAATAATTTCAGCAGTAAGAGACTTCATAGCAAGAGACTTCAGGAAATAGGTTTATTACAATAAGGGAATCCAAACCCTCATTTTAGCGTTGTAAATCCGTAGACATATCACTATACTAGTGGGGGACGAATTCCAGTTGAAGTATTTATCAAGGGTGTAGTTTAGGTGGATAGAAATAAATAGGTCTATGGTTATTTGGTGTTTATGAACTTTCGGTAAACCCTAGATCTTTGGTGATTTCAATTGGTTTGTATGAAAAAAATTGTAATGTTTGAAAGTATCAGTTTTTATTTTAGTAGTATTTACAGTAGTGTGCTAAAATTCTTGTTGTATTTTGAGTTAAGGTCAGTATTTGAATGCTGTTGAATGTTGATTTGAATATTAGAACCTTCTCTAGCACTAAAACTTTTGAATTATTGCATTAGTGATAAAAGTTCTTACCTGCTATAAAATATTATTCCTTACTGTAAAAGCGGCAACTTCTTATAAGATGTATGTATCATTGCATGTATGTATTTAATACTTGCTTGCAAAAATGTGAAACAAACCTTTATTATTTAATTGTTTTCATACACTCAAACATTTTATGTTTTAATATATTTAGTTATTGTTATTTATTTAGACACGAGGATCATTACAACCATATTTCAGGGCACTGTTAAATCTAAGGTCTTACCTTTTAAAGCTAGGTCACCATCCAAAAAAAAAATTCATACCTATTTCATCATTCTTGCGATAACCAACTATCGCGAACAGCCAATGATATTTGTACATCTATATACAATGTTTATAAATCACAATTTTTATTTATTTAACAATATCTAAAACAATAAATGTGTTTAATTTGATTGCACTGTCTTATTAATATATGTTTAATGTTTAAATTCAGCTCAAGAAAAACGTGATTCAGTTAACAAAAGATTATTCTGCCATTTAAACTCACATCCGTTTCCTTCATTTCTTTGTAAGATACAACTAAGTCTCTCAGTAGGACGGCAGTAAGTTCATGGTCTTACAACGATAAAATGTGGGTTTCGATTTCCTGCGGTGGCTACAACAGATAAATCAATGCAGCTTTGTTTTCAAAACAAACAAATAATCCTTTATTTATATTTCTGACAGTTGTTCATGTTTAAGAGCAACCTGTGTCTTCTTAGAACAACTTTGTTGCAAAACATCAGATATTGCATTAACATCCGGAATACGTGATTGTCATTTCCCGTTAAACTGAATTCATCCTTGACATGCTTCTTGTTTGTTTGATTTTAAGCGTAAAACTACACTACTTCGATTATTATGTTATAAGCCATCAATATTACCGCTAAAACACTGAGGTGTAACGCTTCTTTATTACGTTGATGCAAAATAAACCCTCTTGAGATGTATTAGTCACGCGGTAAACCAAATAACTGTTGAAATCATTAACAAGATAGGCTCGGCATGACCAAGCTTGTTAAGGCGTGCGAGTTATAATCTGAGGGTCGCGGGTTCGCATCCCCGTCGCGCCAAACATGCTCGCCCTTTCAGCCGTGCGGGCGTTATAATGTATGATCAATCCTACTATTCGTTGGTAAAAGAGTAGCCCAAGAGTTGGCGGTGGGTGGTGATGACTATCTGCCTTCCCTCTAGTCTTACACTGCTAAATTAGGACGGCTAGCACAGATAGCCCTCGAGTAACTTTGTGCGCAATTAAAAAACAAACAAACAATTAACAAGATACATAGTAGACTTTCTGTTTTCCTTTTAAATGATGTAAGGTCGAAACTATTTCGTTCTATATTTTGTTTTGGTCTTAGTTTAGTAAAATTAAACTAACATTATCATGTTTTGGTTCATAGATCATCAGTAATTTTACTTGATACCTTCGATTAATAATGAAGTCAAAAGCCTATTTTCTAATGTACAAGGCCTGGCATGGCCAAGCGCGTAAGGTGTGCGACTTGTAATCCGAGGGTCGCGGGTTCGCGCCCGCGTCGCGCTAAACATGCTCGCCCTCCCAGCCGTGAGGACGTATAATGTGACGGTCAATCCCACTATTCGTTGGTAAAAGAATAGCCCAAGAGTTGGCGGTGGGTGGTGATGACTAGCTGCCTTCCCTCTAGTCTTACACTGCTAAATTAGGGACGGCTAGCACAGATAGCCCTCGAGTAGCTTTGTGCGAAATTCAAAACAAACAAAACAAACAATCTAATGTACAAAATCACTAGTTGAGCTAGACTACAATAACTATAAAAAATATATAAACATAATGGTACTATCTGTTGTACGCCTTTGTAATTACTTCGCATGGTGTGCATGAATCTTCATCAAAATTGGTGGTTTACATGCAAATTTGAGGTTTTGTAGTTTTTATGGACATTTTTTAATTATATTTTTTACAATTACAAATAATGGAAGCAATTTTTCACATCCTAAGACAATCTTTTATTAATCATGAATTTACATAACCTCCATCAAGAAGTACTGTCTGTTGTGTGTTATATATCCATGTAACTATGTCCTGAGATAACCTTTATTTACATAACTTCGAACGGGTATTCCAGCTAGTATTTAATAACTGAAATGTGTATTTGCAAAACTAGTATTATATATCTAATGCTTTTGCAGTATGAATATCAAAATAACATTCATTAAATTTTACTCTTATTAGCTAAAGAGGCAATTTTTGGAATAGTATATAACACCGAATTTATTGATTGTTTGTTTTGAATTTCGCGCAAACCTACACGAGGGCTATCTGCGCTAGCCGTGCCTAATTTAACTGTGTAAGACTAGAAGGAAGATACCTAGTCATCACCGCGAACTCTTCAGTTACTCTTTTTACCAACCAATCGGTAGATTGAACGTCACATAATAACACCCCACACGGCTGAAAGGGCGAGCATGTTTGGTGTGACTAGGATTCAAACCTTCGATGCTGGGATTACTAGTCAAGTGTCTTAACTACTTGGCCATGCCGAGCTTCGAGTTTATTGAAAAAAAGGATAGAATATACATACAGAACGTTTTGCTGAAGCAGAAGAGGCGTGTGTGTTTGTGTTTTTCTTATAGCAAAGCTACATAGGGCTATCTGCTGAGTCCACCGAGGGGAATCGAACCCCTGATTTTAGCCTTGTAAATACATAGACTTACCGCTGTATCAGCGGGGGATACAAGGGGGCGACAGTGAACTATTATATTATATTGATTGTATTTTGTATTTATGACAAAATTATTAAAGGAATATGTCGTTGCTTCTACTTTTGAACTACTGATCAGTTTGTTTGTTTAGAATTAAGCACAAAGCTACAGGATGGACTATCTGTATTCTGCCCACCAAGGGTATAGAAACTAGTTTTTTTAGTGGTGTGAGTACACAGAGACACTGCAACTGCGGGGCCTAAAGATCAATGTGTGTGTGTGTGTTTTCTTATAGCAGAGCCACATAGGGCTATCTACTGAGTCTATCGAGGGGAATCGAACCTCTGATTTTAGCGTTGTAAATCCGTAGGCTTACCGCTGTACCATCAGGGGACTCTGATTATCAAAGGTAGTAAAGCTCACTCTACATGTTAAAGAATTTACAATAGCTCTGATAATTATAAACGTAGAGAATATTTTGTGGTATCGCATGGAGTCAAACCCAGTTCATCAGCTCCACTAATGTTTTTACTTGGCTTTGTTTATTATTAAACACAGAAATCAACAATGGGTTATCTGTGGTATACTCATCTCGGGTATCGAACTACAGTTTTAGGGTTATATCTCCAAAGACTTAGTGATGAGCCACAGAAGAGCTAACCAATAGCGTGATGTTGTTATTTTGGCTGAAAACAACACAGTAGACAATCTGCAATCTGCATATCGCAGGGAATTGAACCCTATATTTTATCATTCCAAGTTTGTTAGCTTATTGCTTACCCAATGGGGAACATTCAACTTAGCACGATTTGGTTAAGTAGAGGGAGAGGGGTAAAGATTCTGTAGCATCAGAAAATAATAATACAAGGTCGTAGCAGTTATATAGCGGTGTTCCTCTAAAGGGTTACGTAAAGATGTGTATCTTAGAAATTTTCAATCCATTTGGTTTGTTTGTTTTTTTCTTATAGCAAAGTAACATTGGGCTATCTGCTGAGCCCACCGAGGGGAATCGAAGCCCTGATTTTAGCGTTGTAAATCCGTAGACTTACCACTGTACTAGCGGGGGGCCAACCCATTTGCAAAACATAAAAATGTACACACAAATCATAATATCACAAAATTTCGACAAATTCAGTATTTTATTCAATAAAAATGCAATATCAAGAAAGCAAATACATTTTAATACTTATTCACTCTATAGGATTTTAGCTAAGTGTAAAACGTCATGTTACGAATGAAAATAATTGCTTTACGATTTCATAATGATTCCAGTCTTTCTCAATAATACATCATGCTAATTGGGGTATTTGATACTAAAATTTTAAACCCACTAATAATCAGAAACAAAAATTTCGCATTCATATTGAACCGTAAATAATATTGGTTATTTGATGGAACTTAATTTATATTTGATATAGTATTTAATACGTTTGAATACTTTAATAACAATTTATTTGTTGTTGACATTTTATACCAAAATTATAAGTGTAATGGTGTTGTTTAAATTGGTGTTAACACATTAATTCGCAATATGCTGTTTACGAGTTCGAATCCTTTCACTGATCGTGCTTTCTCTTTCTTCCATGGTGGCGTTATAATCTGATGGTCAATTCCATTTTTAATTGGTGAAGAGTTGGCGGTAGGAAGTGTTGATTACCTGATTTTCTTCTAATCTATCACTTTACAATTAGGAACGGTCAACACTTGTCCATGGAATCGATTTGTTGGTAGAAACTGTGTTTTAAATTGTTAAATAAAACTCTACACTTGTGGCTATTAAATGAAAATAATAATAATAATTAGTGATGTCGAGAAACCCACTTGTTGAGAAATTTATATGCAAAAACGGCTCGTTTGGGTTGAGAAAATATTTTACATAGAAGAGCGAACAACGTTTCGACCTTCTTCAGTCATCGTCAGGTTCACAAAGAAAGAGGTAACTGACCGGAAGCTGACCACATGTTTGAAAGGGGTTGTGTAACTGTGTGTCGAAATGTAGAGGGCGGTATTAGATGTTTGAATATATAATTTTATTTATTTTATTATATTAATATAGGTATAAAGTCGTTCCTTTATATTAGTTTATTTTGGGTTTAAGTTGTCGTATAAGTAAGGCTTCTTTAATTTTGCGTTTGTTTATGTTTGTTTCTTTATTTAGTATTTGAGTGTTTTCTATGGTTATGTTGTGTTTATTTGACTTGCAGTGTTCGAAAACGTGTGAAGGTGACTTTTTATGTTCTTTGAATCTGGTTTCCATTTTTCTACTTGTTTCTCCAATATAGAAGTCGTGGCAGTTATCACATTGTATTTTATAAATAATGTTGCTGTGGTGTTTGTCAGTGTAGTTTTTACATAGTATAGACTTCAGTTTTGTGCCTGGTTTTTGAATAAATTTGGTATTAACTGGAATGTCATATTTTGTTACTAATTTTTGCCAAATGTTGGTTATTTGTTTGCTGATGTCAGGAATATATGGTATACAGCAGTATATGGTTTCGTGGTTTTTTGATTCGTGAGATGTATTTACTTTAGTTGGTTGATTTTGCTTTCTGTCTAGGTGTGTGCGTATAATGTTTTCTACGGTTTGTGGAGGAAACTTATTGATGTTGATGAAGTATTGTTTTATTTTGTCTAATTCATCGTTAATTTTATCTGGTGAGCATAGTTTTATGGCTGTGTTTATTTGGTTTCTTAATATGTTGAGTTTTTGTTTTGTTTCATGTGCTGAGTCCCAAGGAATGTATAGTCCAGTATGGGTGATTTTTCGGTGGATTTCTGTTTTGAATTGTGTGTCAGTTCTTGTAATTTTGAGGTTAAGAAATGATATTTGATTGCTTTCTTCCTGTTCACATGTGAAGTTAATGTTGGGATGTATAGAGTTAATGATGCAGTAGTAACCCCAAATGGAAATATACAAAGACCCGAATACTGGAGCAATAACAACCCTTCATGTTATATGTATTTTATTTACATTAACATTTGGCATAGCAGGCCTATAATATGAGAGCCTGTTTATCTTCAATTTTTTTTTGTATGTTGTCATGTCTAAAAATTCACTTATACTATGATCAAAGTTATAGATGAAACAGTTTGATAATTTTGTTTAAGGATTGTGAAGTGAATAATATTATAGTAAGCAACAATTTATAGATCTGTATCTATTGTTATTGAGAAATTTCATAAGGTGTTCTTGTTGCTACTCAGTCCATACTTGTTTTATAACTGCAGATTCTAAATTTGTCTGAGAAACATTACATTTGTATGTATTGCAGTTTGACAAGGCATTAGGAAGAAACAGCAGATTGTGCAATTCAAACCTTTTCGTTATACGAGATGGGTTCAACAAGATGGCAATACATTTATAAGAGAAATGTGTGGTGTATAAATGGATAGAAGTATGTTTTACAATATAAATTTTAAAACTAACATTTATGACAACATTAAAGAAGCATTAAAGTAGATTTGAAGTTGAAAGTGGCATCGATGTTCATTGTAAACATATTATGCACCTGTTATTTTGTTTGGTACATTTTTTTAAAGAAAGAAGAATTAAGATCTGAGTAATTTGCACAGGGAAGCTAAACATTTTACTGAATCACCAGTTAAAACGGGTCAACTAGGTCTCTGATATACTGCGGGTTATATCAGTTTGAAGTGCGACCATCGAGAGTCTTGTTTCAGGAAACATGTGGAGTATAATTATTTTGTGAGAAAAGTGGTTGTCACTTTTTCACACAAGACACCTTATATTTAATAGCTGGTCGCACCTATCAATCCATTTGCAATCTGTATTAATCATGATTACTGCTCTTACAAGTACATCGGAATACCTTTTGAAATATCTCACAGTGACTCAGATTAATATGGAAGAATGCAAAAATTATAATCTCGTAAAAGCTGGCAGGTCAATGACCAGTTGAGACAAATAGAGAGACTGAAAAGATTTCGATCGTTTAACTTTGACAGAATTTGTAAGGCAACTGATGATACAAACACGGATTCATTACAAAAGGGTACATGTTTACAAATCAAGTAACATCTGCATCAATCAGTCATTGAAATACTTGTGAAAGTATTGCAACACAGCAATACGAAAAGCTAATGGGCAATATTGTGAAAGAGTGTGTAATATTTGTGTAACCTGAATATCTTAATGTTCCTGCATATCCTTACGGGAGAATTAATCATAAGTTGATTGTAGAGGATAAATGTCTTTATAATGCAAAGAATAAACCTGTTAGTGGCAGTACCAGTCCTTATCCTAATAAGTATAATGGTTTCCCTGAATTTATCCAATGGTAATGAGTACTGTTACCAAATCCAAGGACAATTATTCTGTTATAGTAGGCAAATTTGTGATTTTGAAGTATATACAAAATGTGAAATTAAGTTTTCAGGATTACCATGGACAAGATTATACTTCCAGTATTTTGATCAAACTAAATTAATTTTTTGAATTATACTTTAAACCCGGGTTGCTTTATAAGTATTTGTGCAAAAACTACAACACATAAAATGTTTGTTTGTTTAGTTTTTTAATTTTGCGCAAAGCTACTCGAGGGCTATCTGCGCTAGCCGTCCCTAATTTAGCAGTTTAAGACTAGAAGGAAGGCAGCTAGTCATCACAACCCATTGACAACTCTTGGGCTACTCTTTACCAATGAATAGTGAGATTGACCGTCACATTATAACGCCCCACGGTTGGGAGGGAGAGCATGTTTGGTGCGACCGGGATTCAAACCCGCGACCCTCGGATTACGAGTCGAACGCCTTAACACGCTTGGCCATGCCGGGCCCACATAAAATGTCAGATAACATTTGTAGAGGGTACCTATTATGCTACATGCATTTCTGAGTTAATGGAATAACATATTACATAGTTACAACTACTGTCATGTAAGAAGTTCTTAAATAAAAACTAGAACAGATATAACAGTAGAGAATTTGTACAATTTGTAAATGAATTTCTGTATTATTATATTTACAACGGATGTTCTTTAAGAAAATGTTTGTACAAAAGCTATAATATAATATGAGGGAATATTTGTAGAGGCAACCTCAAAGTGAGATTCTGGATTATCACTTTCACATCTTTTATTCTTTGACAATGTATAAAATATTATTCATATAAAACTTATCTAATCATGACTGTTTCTGTCTTTCTAAACAATAGTGACAACATGTAAGACTACTTCAAAATATTGTCATGCATTTACTGAGATGATGCAGATGCAAAAATTGTGCAACATAAAACATTAAAAAATAATCTCACTTGCTAGCACAGATTCTGTAACATTATAAGGTTTGGCAAGTTTTGGATAGTCCAGTTAGTTTTTCTATATGTATTTTCCTTTACTGGTTACTTTCCCGTCTTTTTAAAGAGTTTTAGCGCTGAATTGGCTGCCCTTTATTTAAAAAGAATGAATATTGACGGCAACGTCTGTTAGAACGAACAAGTCTTAGACGTTTAGGGCCCGGCATGGCCTAGTGCGTTAAGGCGTGCGCTTCGTAATCTGAGGGTTGCGGGTTCGCGCCCGAGTCGCGCCAAACATGCTCGCCCTCCCAGCCGTGGGGGGCGTTATAATGTTACGGTCAATCCCACTATTCGTTGGTAAAAGAGTAGCCCAAAAGTTGGCGGTGGGTGGTGATGACTAGCTGCCTTCCCTCTAGTCTTACACTGCTAAATTAGGGACGGCTAGCACAGATAGCCCTCGAGTAGCTTTGTGCGAAATTCCAAAACAAACAAACAAACTTAGACGTTTAAGCCTATGTCTGCCATCTTAATGTCGCCTTTGCTGCACAGCTTTATTAGACCACTTTGTTAAACTAGCTCTCATAATATCTTTCACAGAGTTTCTTTTCTTATAGTCTTTGAATTGTTTGTTTTTGAATTTTGTGCAATCTGCGCTACCCGTCCCTAATTTAGCTGTATAGGGAAGTTACTCACCACTGCTCATCGCTAACTCTTGGGCTACTCTATTACCAACAAATAGTTGAATTGACCGTCAGTTTATAACGCTCCCACGGCTGAAAAGGCAAACATGTTAAGTATGACGAAGATTCGAACCCGCAACCCTCAGATTACGAGTCGAGCGCCCTAACCGCCTGGCAATGCCGGGCCAATAATCAGAGAAGATGGATTATTGAGCTTGGGAACATTTGGGGCATTTCATTCCATCCAAAATGATTCTTCTCGTAGGAAACTCTTTTCCAAAAGTCTCAGGCGTGAAGTATAATACTAGGCTGTTAGTCGGCCAAATATCTAGTTCTTTTCATTGGCAGTGTAGCAACTGAAAACTTTGAAACTTCAAACATCAATGCTAGTTCAAAAGTGGATTTATGGTCCCGCAGCTTTATTAATGCCAAAATGTAATTAGTTATGAACAGATAGTAATTAGAAATTATTCTATCGATAGTTCAGATGGTAGACTGCTCGTCCAAGTGTATCTAGCACAAATTTAAATTTGTTATATTGTTTAAGACCTGTAAGGCGATATTTAGCATTGTGCTTACATAAATCTTTCCATTGACATAAAGGAATCATTGGATGTTTGAGTTGCTATTGGCATGAGTGACAATTCTTCACTTGTGTATTAATTTCTTCAGATTCAGCCTCTTCTATCTCTATAGATACTTCATTGCCAGCCTTAGTTGTATCAACTTCTGAGTGGTTGAACCGTTTTATCATTTCCAGTACTCATTCAATTCTTCCTGTGGACTGTGGTGTAACGTAACTGATTTTCTTGACTAGATGAACACACTTGGAACGGCATCTCGTTTTACTTGTCTTCTTTGGGATGAAGTTCCAAAAAAAAATTGAAAAAAAAACTTTTATAATATGTATTGTCAAGTAGTTTCCAAGCCCACGATGAATTTTTGCAAAAAAGGTAAGTATTATTGAAATGTTTGTATGTATTAAATATCATGCATTATAAAAGCCTAGTCAGTCACAGACCTATAAAAGTAGTTTTGTAGACTAAGCTTAGCTAAATGGAGTGTGTATTTTGAAAATAAAATTTTAAAACTTCACTCGACAAAAAGTTACAAAACAGGAATAATTTTAGTCAAATTTTGACAAGAAAAACAGAATTATTGGAAACCTTATTAAATATAAGCCCATTATAGCTAGTTGCAGATACATTGGTCCCATCTAAGCCCATAAAGCCACTTTTTAGACAATTCCGGATTTGGAGGATAAAAATAACCACTTCTCTTAAAATATCAAGTCACACAAAAACTCGTTTGAGGTATTTTTGTGCTCATATTTATGAAGCAAACAGAAAGCATGATAACTTAGCGAACAAAGAACATGACTATACATAAAAACGACATTACTATTGACCCCTTTTACTGGCATAATTAGCACAATCCATCATAATTAGCCAGTAGGACTGTATCGGTTTCCCTGAGAATGCATCAGCTACTCCTTACATGACTTACTTTTTGTCACACAAATTAATAAGTACAACACAATTTCAGCTCAGATCAATAGGTCTATTGCACGGATTTATATTTCAGCACCACTTTGTGTATAGTGAGTCTGATGGCTTAAACACTAAAATTTCACGTACTGCGCCTATTAAAGAACATAACTTAGTATATGCAAGAATTGGCTGTCAATTAAAGAACTAGAAAGTCAGCGCAATTAACTCTTTATTAGGTTTCCATGCCTAGGTCTGATTCTCATTGCAACTGCAAGGTATAGTGGTGGAGCTATTTCAGACAACTTTAGCACAGGAACACAAAAACACAAATGTCTGTACAGGCGGACATTGCAACTAGATTTGAGTTGATGGGACCTGGTACCAATGCTCAGTTTGCAGGAACATTTCAATCCTCTTCTTCAGTGATAGGGTTTACTGGGTGATGTGTGCATTAAAAGTGCTAAACAACATGACAAAGATGATGGTCGTGACAACGTCTCATTTCCATATCGTGAGGTTCAATAGTATATATTATCAGCAGTAGCAACTATTTTGAATGACCATTTGGAAAAATGTGCATAACATACATAAATAGCACTTCTAGCACGCCACAGTTTAGTGTAAATACATCTAGGCCTAAGGTGCGTTGATTTTATTTGTTAATTTTGTTTGTTTATGTTAGTAATGGTAAGGATAATAGATCTAATAGATCTAATTTATTAGCCAGATTTAAACCTAATGTTGTAATTCGGTAAATATTTTAGTACGTTTTTATTAATTTGTATTACTAGGACTTGCTGGAGCACATGTTTCTAGCTACTCAGTTCGATACAAGTCAATCATAACATGTAAGTCTTGTATTTCGCAATGAATTAACCACGGTTTAACATAGAAGTGTATAATAATTATACTACTGATAATGAATATGTAAGCCTACGAGGGATATCACGTGATTGAATGCTCCTATTTTGTTTTATTGGTATGTAATGCAAATAGTGTTTTTAAATGTTATTTTAGCTCTCATTTGTTGTTTCTAATACATATGATAAATTATTTCGTGTTAATAGATTTTTTAAGTTAATATTAACGTCTTAATACGTAAAGTTACACACATTTATAAACAATTACATAAAAATGATAAAATCCAATATGGACATTCATATTGCAGTATGACTCGTAGGCTGCTGCTGCTCCATGCAGCCTGTCTAAATAGACAAAAACGTAATTTAGTACAAAAAAACATTTACTGTAATTTTCACTTACAGTTATTTTACCTTTTTTTCTGTGATTTCTTTCTACAACTTACAATTGCTGACTTCGGTAAATCCAGACCTAAACCTGCTCCAGCAAAAACACGGGGATCATGCTTGAGCTTTTCTTGTTGTTGTTGACACGAGCAATTTCATGACAACCGAAAAGTCAGAATTCAGTTACTTTTTTTGCAAATATATTTACATCATTGCAGCTTCCTTCAAAAAGTGTCCTGAAGGAAAATATCTTGACAAAAGATATTAGAAAGTAGAATTCAAGAACTGAAACAACTAAAATGTTGTTTGGCTGGTGAAGTGAGAAATATGCTTGAACACATTATTTATATCCATGCGTTTGTTATGTTAAAAGTACTGGTGCACATTGTATTATTACAGTGTTAGTAAAAAAAAAAACCCTCAAGGCTCTGAAGGCATGGTCGATCATTTGATATCAGAACTGGCAGAATTTTTCACTAACATTGAGGAAAAGAAATTTGTATGCCCTTCAGATGGGACAGCAGCAGGAAAGGAGACAAGTATAATTATGAAATTCCATTGGAGCTACAGCAGTGCACGTGCGATGCATTTGCTGTTTATAACTGATGAAATGTTAAAAGTATTCGACCTAAAGGAACTTTTGGAAAAGTGCAAAATGATTGTTCATGCTCTTTATGATAAGTCATTTGTGCAGAAAGAAATTCAGAATCGAACTGATCATGTAAAGTTTGTTCAACTTTAAAAACAAGCAAAGGAGAGAAGAGAGGAAAAATCTAATAGCTAAATACCTGAATAATTTTATGTTGATTTTCAATTGAAGGTGAAAGAGCCAGTTGAGAAAAATCCTACTAAAGACTATCAAACAGATATGCCACATATATTAAAAAAAGACTTCGTTCATAATAGAAAAAATATTTGTTATAATTCTGTCTATGCAATTCTTCAATGTACATTCTACCTGAAGAGGAAGTAAACAGTATTCAGAAACGAACTGGTTCTGCTAACTTATGCTTCTCTACCTTTGAACTTAACGGCATGACATAACTATGCAAATTTCTAAAAGCACTCTGAACAGGTTAGTAGTCTTATGAACAATGAAACTGCCATATTGTCATGCATTATGCACTCCATAAGATCAGACATTAAACACGCCAGATAATTATAGGTGGCATTAAAGATCTTGAATAAAATATTCTTCACTGCTTGACAACCACTTCCCTTTGAATTATCAAGTTAAACTATTTTCCCTTTTAATGCTAGCACAAAAGGCTGTGTTACTGGTTCCCTAAAAGTTTGTTTGCAGTTAACCACAAAGCTACTCAATGAACTATCTGTGCTCTTCCCTGCACCATGGGTATCGGTTAATGAAACTAAGACATATTTTATCTGTGACAAAAACTTCGGTTTTGTATGCGTACTTTTTTTTATATAAAATCAGGTATGCCGGAATAAATGTTTCTAGAAAAATTCTTATTGTCAAAAGACAATTATTTTTGCAATAATTGCACATAAATCTGAAATTATTTATATGGGACTTTGTTTTCTCAATTAAAGTTTTAGTTTTAAAAATAAAAGTATGTAATTTGACCGATGTTTTTTATAATACATATTATTCCCAAAACATTGTACGCATGATAATAGGTTGTAATAGCCTGGGAATTACCCTGGTTTTATTATGTATATATCCATTCTATTTAGCTAAATATGTGCATATTTAACCTATAAAAAACTACTACAGACCAAGTCATGGTAGAGATAAATACTTTAAGGCATAAATAAGAATTTCTGATGTTTGTCGTCATGAGTTTTGTAAATCAGTAACTTGTTGATCGGACAAGTAATCGTATTGATTTGGTTTCCTCAAATGAACATTATTCATTGAATTCTGTTACGTTTCATAATAACTTTACCATTAATTCTTACTGAAATTTTGACCTTATAGGTGAACCTGAAAGAAGAAAATATGTTGCCCATATTGGAAAAATCTTTAAAGTTCAGTTTTCTGATGATTTCTGCGTATGCTATCTATATTCAGAGGTTTATCCTTTTGCATGCAACAGAAGAATTGTGATAAACTGAGAATTACGCTGATTTTAATAGTCCTAGTTGTCTAAACATGCGATTTTTTTTGTTATAATATATATAAAGAAACTACTTCAGATAAAGTCACTGTGACAATAGAATATGGATTACTGGGGGCGTAAACCAGATTTTTTGAAGTTGTTTGACGACGCAAGTTTTACATTTGGTAATTGATTGATTAATTATTTGGAATTAAGCACAAGCTATGCAAAGGGCTATCTCTGCTCTGTTCAGCTGATTTTGCTTTGTGATAGAGCGTTACTAGACGAATGTTCATCATTATTGATGCTGTGACCATCAAAATAAAATATTTATTCAGGTGATTATGACTTGTATTAGCTAAATATTGTACATATTTTGTGATATCGATTTTTAAGACAATATTTTAAAGAACTTTCGACTATATCTGTTGTAGTGCTTTCTAAAGTTCATAATAGATATCTCAAAAGTTTACGTTTTAACAAATCTTCTTAGACAAAATGGCCAACATTGTAGGCTATAAGAATACATACTATAGCTACAAGTGAATTCTATAATATATTGCATCAAATCGAATCTATTTTATCACTTACAATCTATGGCTCAGCGATCTCAACACTTATAATGTTAGCAATCGGGTTTCAATACCCCGTCGTGGGCACAGCGCCTACAACCCATTGTGTAGCTTTGTATTTAACAACAAAATAGACTGAACTGGTGAATTTGTAAAATTATTATAATTTTTTCAGGGAATACAATTCAATTGAACAAAAGTGGTGGGATGTGTTTCTGGAAACTCCTGTTGAAGAAGACGATCTCACCGAGACTTCCAAGTGGGTAGACTTGATTATGAAGATCATGAAAGTCATCACATACACCATCACTCTAACCATTGTTCTCTCCTCGGCTGTTGTATCGAAAATTACCCTATTGTTTATGACTTCGCATCTGAAAGAAGAACACACAATCCAGGTTTGCAAGAAGGGACTAAGTGAGTAATTATATCTATTATCAATATAGATTATTAATTTTTTTTTTCCCTTACAACAGAAAAGATTTTTACAAGTTAAAAGATATTTGTGATCTCTGTAATTGACATGAATAACTTAAAAGCTTCTATACATGAAAAATAGTGTATTTTATAATTGTAGTTCTACAGAATATGCAATCTTCCTCTTCAAGTAATAATAGTAACCGCAGTAACTAGATAACTTCAGAAAATGTTAAACAGAAAAAAATCAAAATTATTTAACTGGGAGTGAGTTGGAATCTATAAAGAGACTAAACACAATGCATACAAAGGGAAAAATTTTTTGAAACAAAAACAATCACAAGTAAACAAGTGTGTTGGATGATGGACAGTGTTTCTAAATGGTAGGTTTCAATTCTTAGTCTTACTCTAAACAAATTATGTTTTTGACAGAGAGCGTGACACAAAAATAACGATGACATTCTACGCTATTAGTGACACTGATTGTCCCAAGTAAGATCATATTCTGGATATTTTAAAATTTACAAATGGCGAAGTTACCAGAACCTTGAATTACAAGATGAAAACTTGTAACTACAGTAGCATCTCCAAAATATCCAAACTGGACACACAAGAAGGTTTGTATTTCTAATATATCTAGTTGAGCTAAGAGAGAACGAGAGAGGAAATGATATCATTCCAAGTACCTCATTATACCTAAGATTACCTTCCCTAGACAGTCCTCGATCATCCTTAATAAAAAATAACCTGAAGATAACCTAGGAAAGTCGAAACGTTGTTCTCTCCTTATCAATAAAAGTGTTAATACCCATACCAGCGGTTCAGAGATAAAGACAATACAGCAGTTGAGCAAAAAGAATCACAGTAGCTAAATGCACTTTATACAACAGTAAGATGTATGTGCTTAAGCCCACAACGTCCCACATTTATATCACCATTCACTACCTAAAACGGTTTTGGGAAGGTGACTACTATCCAGAGTAAAGAAAATTGGTTTATTTTTTTAATTTCGTGCAAAGCTACACGAGGGCTATCTAAGCAAGCCGTCACTAATTTAGCAGTATAAGACTAGAGGGAAGGCAGCTACTCATCACCTTCCACCACCAACTCTTGAGCTACTCTTAACAGCGAATAGTGGGAGTGATCGTAATATTATAACTTCCCAACGGCTGAAAGGGCGAGCATGTTTGGTGTGATGGGGATTCGAACCCGCAACAATCACATTACAAGTCGAGTTCTTCAACCGCCTGGCCATGCCGGGCTGAGTAAAGAAGAAGAAAAATAAATAAAAATTAAATGAAAAAATACATAAAAAATAAAAGTAAGGTAGTACCGTTTGGGGTTCGTGCGTTAAATAAACTTACCTCTTGAAGTTAGCATTCCAGCCTTCATTTTGGTAGTAAGACTGGTAGCCCAGTAAACGAATTATAATAGTATGAAGAGGCCCAACCATTTATCTAAACTAACTAATATAACTCCCAATCATATGTTCTAGGCATTTAATCTACTAACATGAGATGTCTTAACTGTATAATAATTGAGCGTCTATCACATAGCCATCTCACTCTCAGCTTGTAAGTTGTACTCAACACAGTTGCATGCATCATATGACCTCTTATACTCGTAACTTGATGGATTAATTTGTCAGATAATGAGATAAAAATATCTTGAGCTGAAACTAAGATATGTCTGTTCTGTAGACATTTATAAAAATCTATACATTTCAATATTCACTCTTAAATTGTTTTTATTTTAACATATTTTCTGTCATACGTCAGCCTTTCCTTGTTGCCGACATGCATATTCATGTGTGGTGTGCGAGTTAATGCAAATCTTAACCACTTTACATACCTAATCCGTGATAGATCTATATATTGCACATATAAGAGACAATACTTTTCAGCCACACATTGACAATTTTCTAAAATAACCAGTCAACCTATATTCAGTTTCATGATTTCCCATCTCAACATATGGCAAGTATTAATTGCTGTCATTTCTATTGGGATTAACAAATTCTGCTACATCATCAGACGAAGGATGATAATGTGGAGTACACTTTTCACTCCACTGATCACTTATGCAACTTAGGAAACAGTTAAATATTGAAAATATTTCCCCGGTGCATGTGAATTTCTTTAGGTAGGTCAAATTATGATATCAAAGACTATTCTAATACATCATAAATGGTCAGTGCTAAGATATTTCCAATGTATATCAATTACGAAGTTCATTCTCGGTGAGAGAATCGGCGACATACAAGACCATTCTCTGAAAAAAGAGAACCAATAACTTTCTTCTGTAGCTCTCACTATTTCACTCAGTTTTTCTATTTACAGAGAAAGAGTATAACGCCCTCGCCACATAGGTGAAAGTTATATATATATGTATATGCTGTGTGTTTACACAGCTAGTCAATATCTTAATGTGAGTGCAGTCAGTAGAACCGCCGCTGTATGTTACTACTGGTACATTGTATACCGTAGTGATATCTAGTTCTTGTTTCATGTCTGAGATCTATGGTAATTGCTAGCTTCAACACAACTGAGTGAAATATAACGAAAGTGCAGCACACCTTTCAGCATTTTAAACTGTTCATAGAAGTGCCAATAGGTTAAATGCTTCAGAATTATATTCCTAAATTTCCACTGACTGCACTTCTTTCTTCGGAATAGTTAATCGTAGCATTCAGTCACTAGTGAAATATTCCATTGTGTGATGTAATGCAACATTATTATTACAGACATGGCTTCGACTTCCAGTGTCCAAGATAAGGATATTCAATGAGGAAACAAGATCTTGCCAATTGGTCCACATAAATGGCGAACTTTCTACCATATAACTAGTGGTTGTGATGTTTCATGAACATTACAGATATAGATAGACTTTCTTCATTATGCAGTATCTGCATTCAAAAGCCAACTATCAGTGTATACGCAATCAGAATTTCCACCACAACTTACAACTTCAGCAGTATTACCTAATTACACTACCATCGAAATCAGTATACAGTAAGATAATGCTTCAACTAAACGCAAATCGGTTTTAGTGAGAGAAGCAGACTTGGAAAACTTGGTTAAGAATGTAAAATAATATCATACAAGTTCAAGAAAGTTTCTTCATTCAGTCACTAGTTGAAGTCAGTCTCATGGTAGTTTGAGATTCATAAGGTTATGAAGATTCCATCTATTTGCACAATATGACAATACTTCCCTCGTCTCAGCTTCAAGTCTGCGTTTCTTATTTGTTGAAACATCATGCTAAAGTTAGACACATGCGCGTTTAAAGTCCAATTTTAGCGTTATGTATCCTCAATATTTGTGCTAAGACACAGATGAGGGTTATTGCGAAGAAAGAATATGATTTCGCTATTTTATTCTCTAACTAAAAATGATAAATATGTTTACTTAACATTTTGGTGCAAAGAAGGTTATACAGGGTGTTCGGAAAGTCACTGTACGGATTTGTAATCATATTTTATTCAGTCTATTTCAAGCCAACAACTGATATCGGTGTTTAGAAGCAAAATAAAAGGATCCAGGATGCCAACGGGGGTCACTTCAACATTGTTTATAATTGTCATTCATATTTACCTCCTGTATTCTATATTGACACATGTCTGGTAATAAATATATAAGTGCACAGTAACTTTCCAAATACCCTGTAGTTAAAAACAAACAAATAAATGAAAAATGATGTTTGGAGCAAATATCATTGCCAAAATTGTAACCATCATCCACGACAAACTATTAACTGCTACTCTTATAATGCACTGAATATCGATAGTATCGTACAGATCTAAACTTGGTTTGCCAGCTCAGAAATCCAGAGACCATCTAAAAAACCAATCCGTATCCAGATAATACATTGATTTTAAGTAACAATATCACATCGTCTTAACATTTAATCTTATTTCTTTTCAGACTTAGAACGGGACAATTATTACCAAGCAGCCATACCAGATACAGAAAAAGCACCATGGATATGGACCCTATTTTTTTCACTCATAATTCCAGAGATTTTAACACTTTTCAGAAGTTCAAGAATTTGCATCTTCAAATCTCACAAGAAGCCTGCTTTCAAAACATTCTTTATTGTAGGTATAAAATTTGCTTGAATGTATAAGATTGTAAAATATAGCTATTTTTGTATTTAAAACAATAACTCATAGTCCTAAATATTTTTACTCTAACACTTCATCTCTTTCTCCATTCACAATTTTGGTGGTTTCTATGTCATGATAGTTAGCCATATATGAATATGTGTGAAATTTTTCTACTGCCCCTTCTTTTTTTTTGTATAATGTAAACTTACAAACGAATTGATTTTGTAGTTAAGCTGCATTACAGAGGTTGATCGTACAGTCCTGTTGGTCAGTTCATTAAAGATTTTTTACAAACCTCTAGACTGAAATTTGTAAGGAACTGACGAAAATTATTAGGAGGAAATTTTCTGCGATATGTTCATAACATTTTTAGGTACAAAAGCTTTTTGTTAGATACTTAGTATGATGTTCTTTATTTTACATTATTACTGCCTGCTAATTTGAATTCAATTTTAGCTTGAGTTTATTGATGGATAAAGTTTCGTTAATTCTAACATCTTGTTTGCCGTTAAAACTACGTATTAAATTATTTGTTGTTGTTTTTTTTTTAATTTCGCGCAAAGCTACATGAGGGCTATCTGCACTAGCTGTTCCCAATTTAGCAATGTAAAATCAGAGGGAAAACATTTAGTCAACACCACCCACCACCAACTTTTGGGCTACTCTTTTATTAACGAATATTGGGATTGATCATCACATTATAATGTGACCCCCGACTGAAAGAGCGAGGCTGCTCGGTGTGAGGGGTATTGGAACCCGCGACCCTGAGACTATAAGTCGAGCGCCCTAGCCGCATGACTAGAGTTTGTGGAATTACCAGCATAAGGCTTGCAATCCTCGTGACACAGAGGCGCGTCTAGGGGCTTACAACGTTACAAGCCAGATTTCGGTGGAGGACAATGCACAGATAGTATAGCTCTGTACTTAACGACAAACAAGCAAACGAAACATAAGACTGATGATTGTTTTGTTTTTTTGAATTTTCGCACAAAGCTACTCGAGGGCTATCTGTGCTAGCCGTCCTTAATTTAACAGTGTAAGGCTAGAGGGAAGCAGCTAGTCATCACCACCCATTGCCAACTCTTGGGCTACTCTTTTACCAACGAAATAGTGAGATTGACCGTCCCATTATAACGCCCCCACGGCTGAAAAGACGAGCATGTTTGGCGCTACGGGGATGCGAACCTGCGACCCTCGGATTACGAATCGCACGCCTTAACACACTTGGCCATGCCGGGCCAAGAGTGATGATCTATTATACATTGTTTCAAACAACGCATGGGTAATTCCACATAATCCCGTCCACATAAAAATAAACATATTAGTAAAGAAAGCAAGAGCGTTGAAGTTTACTAATGAATTGTTTTGTGTTGAAAAAGTTTATTTATTTTAAGCACCAATTTTAAAGTTACACACACAAACTTAATATCAAAATTCATGCATTAAATATTTTCATCAATAGTTTGGAACGTAAACACTTATAACCAAAAATTTGTAGTTTTTTTCAGAAATTGTTTTCTTAAAGAATTGGAAACTAATGAATATATGGTTGAAAAGAGTCTTGAGATATCCAAACTCCTGGAAAATTTGATTAAAAGATTTTTTGTATGAGTTTTAATATTGCGTCTTTATCAACTGATATTCATTTACAGGAAGTAATTCGATTAGTAGTAGGTTTGGTTCTTCAAAATAATACAGATGTACAAGGGTTAACAAAACATACTTTAGCGAGTTATTACATTTCAATTTTGATAGTATTTATGATCACATTGTTACTGATTCTAACTTAACACCTAGTCTAGAAAAGTTTTGTATGTTATGAAATTAAACAGTGATTGAATAATTACACAGAGAGTTTTGAACCCGTTAGATAAAATAGGTACGTTGATAACACCCTTGTTTTTGTTTTTTTAAATCAGTGTTTGTTTTGAATTTCGCGCAAAGCTACATGAGGGCTACCTGTATTACCCGTTTCTAATTTAGCAGTAAAATACAACTAGTTATCACCCTCTCCCCCATAGTCAATTCTTGGAATACTTTTTTACTAACGAACAGTGAGATTACCCGTTATATTATAACGCCCTTACGTTTGAAAAGGCGGACATGATTGATGGAATGGGGATTCAAACGTGCAACCCTCAGATTGTGAATCGAGTACCTTAACCATTTGGTCATACCAGGCCTTAAAAATGAACACGAGAATTTGTTCTAAAGTTTTAAACAAATAACAACCTTTTCAGATTTAAAGTTAAATAAGAAAATGACCTACATTTGTATTTTTAAATCATAGTATTCTTATAACTTGTTTTTTTATTGAATGGGTTCTTTTGGATTATTTGGTAAAAAAAAATCATCGGCCAATCCGTGTAACTATGTCGAATTATTTTATTCCGTCTATAAGAGTTGCTACAAACAAAACCTATTTTTCGGATGTTGAAGGCCTCATTTCACAAACAAATTTTCAAATATAAATTATAAAACAACTTAAAAAAACATTTAACAGAAATGTTCTAGGTTAATAAAGAACCTGACTTACTTGTTGCTTACAAAACCATATTCTTGATTAATAACTTTACTCGAACAGTCTCTTCTCGATTAATAAATACTCGATCTTTTACACACTAAATACTCTACTGAATTCCCAGTCTCTGAACTAAGTGCTCTTTCATCATTAATGTTTATAACTAATGTAAAAATGTATATATTCGTCGCATTTTCTCTAATTATGACATCATCGTCACAATTAACAGCTCTATTTAGCAAACATCTATTTTAAAAATTGAAAATATAGCTTTCAACAACTTTGGTGATCGTTTAGAAATAGGAGCTTATCATATACGAACATAAACATGATACTGTGGTCATGCTGACAATTTTATATGTTTTGAATATAAGGTCAATTTAATAAATATCTTATTTTATATAGTGTATCTTATTTCTATGGACTATGATGATTGTCACAAAGAAATAGATAAGTAAAAAATACATAATTAAAAATGATTTTCATCATTCATTATATGATAACCTTTTAATTTTAAAACGTTTTCATATGGTATAACATCCTTGTAAAGTATGTTATGTTGTTCTTTCTATTTATAGATAAAGATAGGTATGGGTTGAGGAATAAAACCAGAACTGTCTTGAAATCACATTATTCACTGATTTTAAAGTGTGTAAATTTAAAATCTAAACTGATAACGTAAAATTTTTTTTTCAAAATAAACGACTGAATCAGTAAACTTTAACGGTCTTACGTTGGTTTTTGATGTTTGTCTTCGATGTAGACGAAATTAGGTGGGTTCAACCAATTGTCGTTTAGAAGAACGTATAAAAGACTATCTGAAGCCTCGCGTTGATAATTCTTCAAATATCTGCAGGCATTTCGATCAATAATGTCACAGGAATGCAGTAGAAAATAACTTTAATCATATAGGGTATAGCATTGCTTATTTAGGGATGGCACAGATTGTTCATCGAAATGGTATTTTAAATATCTCTTCAATAGCTCATTAGGACTTTACAATACCATGTAGTATTTCCTTTTATAACAATATCCGTGTAAAGAACGATTTGCAAGTTCTAGGAATGTTTCTAAAGAGCAAAGTAAAAAGTTTAAATTTCATGTGTTCTTCTTTCTACTTCTACTTTATTACACAATAATTCAAAAACGAATACAATGGTATAAATTAAACTTACTTTGATGATAAATGGAGTATTCGCTTTTATAAGTATTGTTAACGTTTAGTAGTAATTAAACAAAAGATAATTCTAATGTAAACAGTCTTATCATTACCCCTTAAAGTTAGCTTTCTTACAGAAATAATAGAAAAACAATACATATTACTATATGTGCAAAAACGGCTCGTTTGGGTTGAGAAAATATTTTACATAGAAGAGCGAAGAAGGTCTAAGCTTCCGGTCAGTTACCTCTTTCTTTGTGAACCTGACGATGACCACATATTTGGAAAGGGTTGTGTAACTGAGTGTCGGAATAGAGGACGGTGTTAGATGTTTGAATATATAATTTTATTTATTTTATTATTTAAATATAGGTATAAAGGCGTTCCTTTATTACTGTTGGAAGCTCAGTGCATTTATAACTTGATCTATTGCAACACCAAACAAACAAGTAAAGAAAAGATGAAAGGGATATCATTTGCATCATCCCTCCAAATGTTTATCTTTACATCTTGTTTGCATTGTTTTCGAATAATGGATATTAGCTATCCCTACATTTACTTCCAGCCCAGCATGGTAAGGTGTTTAGGAGTTCGACTCGCAATTTGAGGATCGCAGGTTCAAATTCTCATCACACTAAACATGCTAGCCCTTTCAGCCGTGTGGGCGTTAAAAACTGACGATCAATCCAACAATTTGTTGGTAAGAGTAGCCCTAGAGTTGGCGCTAGGTGGTGATGACTTCCCTGTAGTCTTACATTGCTAAATTAGGAACGGCTAACGCAGGCAGCTTTCGTGTAGCTGTGCGTAAAATTTAAAAATAAGCACTTCCTTTTTTGAAAATCTTGTCTTTAGTTGTGTAAAATGTAATTGCAACAACAAAGAATGTGTAATAATGAAATAAATTTTGTTCACCAAGAAATTAAAATCAAAGTTGAATTCTAATGCATGAACAACTAAACTCGTCTTAAAAATATGTCATGTTTATGTCTTGACATAAATGTACTATTCTTCTCATCTGGTGTTTACTTTTGTTTTAATCGTTAAAGTTATTAATTCAATTTCACTCAGAAAATAAAATGTATTATTAGCAAAAGCTTATGTATAATAAACCAACGTGAGAAAACATTTGTAGCAAGATGGAAGAAAAAGAGAAAAACATCACATGATAAGTGTAGTGAGAACTTAGTTATACGTTTATTAAAAATAATTAATTTGTTTCAGGTCTTCATCACTGAGTCATTGCACGTTCTAGGCCTTGTACTTCTGGTCTTTGTCGTTCTTCCTGACTTGGATGTTGTGAAAGCAGTTATGCTTACAAACTGCGTTTGTTTCATGCCTGGGTTATTTGGACTATTTTCACGCCATAAAACCGAAGAAAGGCGATTTTTTAAAATAATGTTTGATATATTTTCCTTAGTAGCACAAGCAACTGGTTTCGTAGTGTGGCCTTTGGTATCTAATAATCCTCGATGTTGGGCAATCCCTCCAGCTATTATCTTAGTATCCATTAACTGTTGGGAAAATTACACTGACAGGCGGTCACCATTATATCTGATGAAAACACTAGCTAATGCTAAAGATGACTTACAGAATAGTAGGTACTTTACATATATCTTTATTTCAATTTGGAAAATGTTGTTAATACTGTGTAGTATGTTAGCCTTTCTACTGACGAACATGAACGATGTGACATCACTCTTTCGAGGATTTAACGTTAATTTTCAAAACCATTCCATTATAACTGACCAAACTAGGAAGTCTGCCGCATTCAACGAGTCGTCAACAACAACAAAAACACACCTGGACAATTCAACTGGGATATCACCCAGTGCAGTAACTCCCATTTATGTTTTACTTATACATGTATTTGCTTCGCGACTTTGTTATATATGCGGCAAGTTTACTTGTAAAATATGCATTCAAGGGTTTAGTTTTGCTTTTCCCATTTGTCTAACAATCCCTGTTTGCGTATCCGCTCTTATTGCAATTTGTGGAGTTCAAACACAGGAAGCCTGTTTTTTCGAAAAAGTTTTTCCAAATCACCCTTTTTATTGGACTTGTCCTGAGGGTGAGATTTTCGCAGATTTTGTTTCTAAACAGTATGCATGGATGTGGTTATTTTGGTTGTTGTCACAAACGTGGATTGTTGTGCACATCTGGACACCAAAATGTGAAAGACTGGCATCAACTGAAAAGTAAGTA
This sequence comes from Tachypleus tridentatus, assembly GCF_004210375.1. Taxonomy (NCBI): domain Eukaryota; kingdom Metazoa; phylum Arthropoda; class Merostomata; order Xiphosura; family Limulidae; genus Tachypleus; species Tachypleus tridentatus. Next base: position 34,530,806 of record NC_134832.1, on the reverse strand, counting down.
TTTTCTAATTTCAAAATAAAATGCAATAAATAAAAATAATTTTAGTCTATAGAAATACAGAAGTAATTTGAATAAAAATAATAGACAATATGAAAACTTTATCAACACCTGAACATATTTTAAAATACCCTAAATGCACTAACTGAGAATTACAAAAAAATTTCGTAAATAATTATTATTAAACCTACTTACACTAGACTTCTCTGATACAGTCATTGAATAAAACTGTATGGGAAGGTAAAGAAAGACAGCCACTTTAAATATTATTTTTACTAACTAAAATTAATATAATGACAACGAAAGGTTTTTAAATTAACTATTTGTATCATATATATTCTATCTAGTTAAAACAAACATTGTGCCTAACCTTTTTTAGATATTGAAACCACAATGCAATGCTTGTATTGAGGCTGTTTCACCAATAGGCACTGAATTCACCTGCTCCCCAGTGTCACAGGGGTATGTTTGCGGACTTATACTGCTAGACACCAAGTTTTGAAACCTCTGATGGGCAGAGCCAAAATAGCCCTTTGTGTAGCTTAGTGCATAACACCAAAATAAGCAAACAAACCTAACTCGCCTAAATCATCGTTTAAATTATCCAAGGGAGGATTGTTAAGGTGATGCGTATTACATAAGATAATGACGTTATATAACGTGGGCATATAGGGGTAAGATACATTATATAGCGTCATTATCCTATGTTTGTTTGTTTTGAATTTCGCGCAAAGCTACTCGAGGGCTATCTGCGCTAGCCGTCCCTAATTTAGCAGTGTAAGACTAGAGGGAAGGCAACTAGTCATCACCACCCACCGCCAACTCTTGGGCTATACTTTTAACAACGAATAGTGGGACTGACTGTCACATTATAACGACCTCACGGCTGAAAGGGCTGGCATGTTTGGTGCGACCGGGATTCGAACCCGCGACCGTCGGATTACGAGTCGAACGCCTTAACACGCTTGGCCATGCCGGGCCCCATTATCCTATAAAATGGATAATACCATAAAATGAGGTAAGATACTTTGCTGTAGGGTCGTTTGCCTAAGCTACTGATTATAAAGCAATTGTACTTTATAAAATATTGGTGAACTTGAGATCTATTTTCTTTATGGTATATTCGGCTGTCTGTATTTCTTATTGCTCCCCAGTGGCTCAGCGGTATGTCTATGGACTTACAACGCTAAAAACTGAGTTTCGATACCAGTGGTGAGCAGAGCACACATAGCTCATTTTGTAGCTTTGTGCTTAATTCAAAACAACAACAACTTATTTCTTATTATTTGAAATTAACAAAATCAAGTTTTCATTTGTAATTATGAAACATTTGACGTGCTTACTTTAGACAAATAAGTAAATCATCAACAACATTCAGTAAGGCATGAAAGTTTGTGCCTGTTAGTGTGATTCTGGTGCCCGTACGCGTCAAGGGGTATTAAACCGCTAGAAATAATGGGCAAGAGTAGTGGAAGTTTTGGCCCAATGAAGATCGATGGAAATTAGGAAAGAAAATTATTTGCACTACCATAAACTCCAACAACTGGCACAATACCTGACCATCGTTTTTTTGTTTTTGTTTTCCATTTCTGATGGATATAGGTCGGTGAAAATTAGTTGTTGTTTCTAGCATGTCAAGACAAGGATTAACCCTCTCAATAAAGAAAGGTCAAAGTGTGTATGTATAGCGACTGTTTTAAAGTTACATTCAAAGTGTAATTAAATCACTTTAAAATTGTTTTATATCAATAAAGTTGACTTCAAAACTAGATCACTATAGATCAAGTTTTAATATTATTTAAGTTCTGATTCCATAATTTTTAAAGGATATATTTAGATAAATTTCTAATTTCATTTGTCACTATGACAATTTTTTGTGGATTAAATTCCGTAATTTAAGTTTGTCTTCATAGCGTTTGCTACAGCCTTTACGTCGTTATTAGATGTTACGGATGGTTCAAAGAACAATAACACAATATAATTAAGTGAACACACATTAAATTGTTACGAATATTAAGGATAAATAATTGTAATGGTATATTATAATATGCAAGGATTTTAGGGAGAAAAAAAGGTAATTTTAGTAGTGATTAAATATCAGCGAAATGGATTCGTTTGTGCAGCGATATAGTAGGGAAAATAATAGATAAAATATAAAGCGTAACTTTAAAAAATTCTTTGGATATCCATTTCGAAAACTTTAAAGGTTGTGTAAATGAAACTTGAAAACTGTGAGATGAAAATCAGCCTACACTCACCGTCAAGTGTCTATATAGAGTATGAACACACGCTAATGGGTTTAGCTCATTTCCTGTTATAAATTTGCTACAGTATTGTTAAACAATTATTTTTCAAGCATTTGAAATAATGCTAATGGGTATCAATTCTTTCGTGCCTCTCGCAGCTGAGCGACGGCATCCAACGAGAAAAATCGCCCTTACTTGTATACTTTCTTGCCTTAACTTAAACCAGAGTTGCTCTAAATTAAAATATTTAAGTGCGCGTTGATCATTCACATTCTAAACTTTCCGTTATAAAAGGGCTACTGATCCCGGGAAAAGCAGTATTATATACTCACTCTATATGTCAGCAATGATATAGAGGGGTGGCCATTTTAGCTCATTCCCTGTTATAAAAGTGCTACAGTATTGTTAAACAATTATTGTTTAAGCATTTGAAATAAATAAAAGTCTGATATATACCTGTACATAACTTTCTAGTTAAATATTTTAATGAGGAATTACATCATAAACTTCATTCGTGACACAAGAAAGTAATTTTATTGAAGTATTACTTTGTACACGCAGTTATCAATAAAAGTGCCTTGTTTTTCTGTTGCAACGGTCGTTAGATTTTCAATAACTAAAAACAAATAATTGTTTTAAGTTTGTTATTTGACTGTTTTATATTTGAAAGTTACTCCTTGTTTGTATTTTTTATTTATTGGTTAAATCTGAAACATATAATTTTTGTGGAAATTTCATTTGTTTTATTTATTGCTAAACTATAAAATACTGTATAGATATAACAATATCACCCAGTTATGATTGGTGCGATAGTTTTGAACTCATGCGTCGCAAGCTCTATTGTAATGCAATACCCTGTGTTAATACTCAAATGGATTTGATTGAAATAAATTGAATTTCTATCTTCTCTATAGAACAGTTATTTATAACACTGATGCTCATTTGTTTTGTTTTTTGTAGGCTTTTCATAAATCCGATGTATCTGAGTGCTTTGATCGATCAGTCTCTGGCTTTAAATCGAAGGCGAGACGACGAAGCTGAAATCAAAAGCGAAGTACGTGAGAACCCTTACCCAACATTTTGTAGTTCTTGTATAACAAATTGACAGTCCCAAAAAAAATTGTCAATATACCTTACATGTACTGATGTTTACTTCAACAAATATGACTGTGTAACTAAGCCTTTTATACAATATTTTAATATATTACTTTATTATATTTCTCTTTTGTAATTAATTTCATGATAAACATAAAACTTATTGTGCAATTTGCACGTGTGACATTTATATTCACATACAAATGTGGTCAGATAAATTCCAGGGTTCAGTTTCTTTGTTTCCAGAACTTATCAGCCTTTATTAAAAATTTCTAAATTAAACTGAAGTATTTTTAACTAGGTAATTCTGAAATCTAGATTTTGTATTAGCATATAATCATAATATTGGTATCATGTCATAAGGGGTTGAGCCTTGCATGGCCAGATGGTTAAGACACTCGACTCATAATCCAAGGGTCGCGGGTTCGAAACCCCGTCACACAAAAACATGCTATGAAGGCGTTATAATCTGACGGTCAATCCCTCCATTCGTTGGTGAAAGAGTAACCCAAGAGTTGACGGTATGTGGTGATGACTAGCTGACTTCCCTTTAGTCTTACACTGCTAAATTAGGGACGGCTAGCGCAGATAGCCCTCGTGTAGCTTTGCGCGAAATTCAAAATAAACCAAACTGTAGTTTGTCAGAAAGAGTGATAGTGTCAAATAGTTATTGAAATACCTTTTAATCAATTAATTAATTTATTCATTTCTAGGGTTATTAAAGAAACATCGGGGGGTACTACATTTCTGAATTACAAACGCATGTTATATTAAAAAGTGCGCATTTTTGTTATTAATTTTCATATAATTTAAAGCACATTTATAAATTTATATTGGAATTGCATTTGTGTTAGGGCTAAAGAGGTATTGTTTGTCTGTTTTTGAATTTCGCGCAAAGCTACACGAGGGCTCTCTGCCCTAGCTGTCCCTTATTTAGCAGTGTTAGAATAGAGGGAATGCTGCTAGTCATCACCACCCACCGCCAACTCTTGATATGCTCTTTTTACCAACGAATAGTGGAATTGAGTGTTATATTATAACGCTTCTAACGGCTGAAAAGGCGGGTATACTTGGTGTGCCGGAGATTCGAACCCATGCCCCTCAGATTATGAGTCGAATGTCTTAACCACTTGGACACGCCGGGCCCTTTAAAGAGATAATGTTTATTACTCATCTAAAGATATACATGTCTCTATGTATTGCATTTGTACACTAATTTTCTGAAGATGCTTAGTTTAACTGGGTATATTAGGAAAGGTGACAGCGTCACAGTTTTCACAAATATTTGAGAACAAATAATATGTTACATGTAAAATATTAGAAATAGAAATAGCAAGCTTTCTAAGAAGAAAGTTGCTAGATTTAATTATTATTTATTTTAACTTCGCCAGTTGAGAAACTAAACTATTATTGATAAAAACTGAGTGGAAATATGAAAAGTAAAAAAACAAAGTGTTACTTTTTCTTTTATAATGAGGACAGAATATTTTATATTTTTTGTCATTGTTATTTGTCACTGACAAAGAAAATTAAAATATTCTGGCTTCATTTGTTGTTACTTCTCGAGTTGAAACAATGTATAGCTATTTCCTAGTAAATAATGGTTAGCGTGTTCAGATTGTGAACGTACTGTCTCATTGTTCGCAACGCATTATGAGAAACCCACTTCTTGCACTTTGGTATCGCGGGTGTATTACAAGAGTGATGAGACAAATCAGTCAGATTACAGTAGCTTAACAATTTATGACATGTTCTGTTATAACAGAACATAGCTCTTTGAGTACGTTTGCACGAAAATTCTGAAACAAACAAGCCATGTTAAAAATTATATATTATATAGGATTTACTAATGTACATTTATTTTAATATTGCTGTTTGTTTTAGTTTAATATATATTTAGAAATGCATGTTAGTTATATTGCTAAATGAGTATTCGAAAGTCCCGCCTATTCTCTAAATTTGTAGAAGATTTTATAGTGTAAGAATCAACAGTATATGTTTCACGAAAACAGTACGGTATTTTCTACCATTGTCCTCAACTGTACTTTCAAGAAGATAACCTTTGAAGATTTATAAATGGACACTCCAAGAGACAATTTAATATTGTTAGTTTGCTATGGTTAAATATATATGTAAAAACGGCCGATATGGGTTAAGAAAATTCTACAAATAGTATTTTCTCAACCTATACCAGCCGTTTTACATATATATTTTTCTTGACAAGTGGGTTTTCTCGTCATCACGGATTTGCTACGGTAAATTGCTATAAACCACGGAAGCTATAATGTTGAATAATGGTTATCAATCCGGAAACTATAAGCATTTGATCAGAAACTTTATATATTTCGAACATTATAAACCGTTTAATTTCAGTGAATTGACTTCGAACGTTAGTCTATAAGGACATTACACAACTTCAGTAAAAAAAATTACTTGTAAAGGGATAGCTAGCTTTCCGTTTAGTAACGTACATCTGTGCATCAACACAGAATTGATTCGCTCCTCGCGAACCGTCGATAAAATATTCAGTTTCAGACAGATAGAAGACTCAGTATTGTTTGTATGTTTGCAAAACTTTTGTATATACGAGGTCTGTTAAAAAAACACGCGGACTGACGTCATAAAACAAAATGTACTTTATTTAGAAGTCACAGGTCTAGGACCCCTTCAAAGTACTCTCCTCCCCAACGCACACACTTATCCCAACGGTGATTCCACTTGTTGAAACAGTTCTGGTACGCTTCTTTTGTAATGTCCTACAGCTCCTTCGTCGCATTTGCCTTAATCTCGAGAATCGTCTCAAATCTTCTTCCTTTCAAGGGTCTTTTGAGTTTTGGTAACAAGAAAAAATCGCAAGGAGCAAGGTCAGGTGAGTAGGGGGGGAAGAACAGTAATCGAGTGTTTGTCCAAAAACTCACGATTTCTGAGGGCTTAATGTCGCAGCAACGCGGTGCATCTTCAATTTTTCGGTCAAAATCTCGTAACAAAATCCAACTGATATCCCACACTCTTCAGCAAGCTTCCTGACAGTCAGACGTCGATTTGCCCGCACCAGGGTGTTGATTTTGTCGACGTGTGGGTCATCAGTTGACGTGGAAGGACGTCCAGGACGCTCATCATCTTCAATGGACTGTCGACCATCCTTAAAACGTTCATGCTACTTGAAACATGCCGTACGCTTCATAGCAACATCACCGTAAGCCCTGTTAAGCATAGCAAAAGTTTCAGTCGCAGATTTTCCAAGTTTAACTTAAAATTTCACAGCAAGTCGTTGCTCCTTCAGGTCATTCATTCTGAAATCCGCCAAACGAAAAAATCGCACTTCACTTAAAACCGCGTAGCTAATACACAAATGAAGATATCTGCAATCGGGAAATGGCGTCGTAATCAGCTGATCTGTGCGAACCTTGCGACACCAAACGGATTCCCCTGGAACCAACAGTCCGCGTATTTTTTGAACAGCCCTCGTAAATCATTATTTGTAATAATCGTTATTATAAATTGTAATGCTGCTGAGAAAGAAAATTGTGTGTATCAATCTTATTGGCAAATATCATAAACTTGATACATATCAAAGTTCAGTTAACTTTCAAGTTCAAATTCAGATTTCCGGCTATTTGAAATCTTAATACAAAACATCCGTGACTTAATAAATTGGAAAGTAGTCCGAGATAAATAACAATAAGTAACGTATATATATATACATTGTCTTTAGTAATCTACAATGTAATCATTTAGAACCATTTATTTGCCTTGTAGCGCAGGTTAGTCTATGCTAATGAAGTTGTGCAAGCTTTAATCTGACTAAGCTTTTGCATTTTGCAAAAAGATACATTGAGCTATTTTAAAGAATGTGATTTTACGTTACACTTTAATTCATGTAACCTGACTTGTATAAAATAAAACAATTCAAAATACTGACTCAAATTAAGTAGAAGAGACTCAGATTTTTTAGGTTGTTCTTTTGCATTGAACTGATTATTTCTTATAAAATTCTATTTACAGAAATTTTGAAAATATATTTATATACCTCACACGTTTTAAATAATAAATCACATTGTAAATGTTTCTAAAGCTGAGATATTTACTTAAAACTTGATTTATGAATCAAGTAATCAAAAATGTTGACGTTGAAATTGCTGAACAAGCCGTAAGATGGATATTAGGAAATATATCAAATAGATGTAGTTTTATATTTCATGATTATCAATTATATCTAAGCTCTCTGATAACTTTGATATTAATCTTTTTTCATAGGCTTGGTATAAATCCAATGTATGTTAGTGCTTGTGATTGGTCAGTCTTTGCTTTATTTTGTGAAGGCCCGGCATGGCCAGGTAGGTTAAGACGTTTGACTCGTAATCTGAGGGTCGCGGGTTTGCATCCTCGTCGCACCAAACATGCTCGCCCTTTCAGCCGTGGAGGCGTTATAATGTTACGATCAATCCCACTATTCGTTGGTAAAAGAGTAGCCCAAGAGTTGGCGGTGGGTGGTGCTGACTAGCTGCCTTCCCTCTAGTCTTACATCGCTAAATTAGCCTTTGGGTAGCTTTACATGAATTTCAAAACAAACAGACAGCTTCATTTTGTGACTTAACAGTTTGTTTTACAGAGAAATGGCAGTTCTGGAGTCTGAATTTTTGACATAATACATATAAGCCTATTATTACAGAAAATTTATTTGTATAACGTGTTATAGTCTTGCATAAAAATCTTTGAAATTTTTTTAAATGAAAGCTTTTTGGAGACTTCTTAACAATGTTAACTGAACAATGTATTTTTGTGAAATACGTGGAAATATAGTTTCTCTATTCTCTCTGTTTTCATCGATTTACGCAACGTTAGTTAAATAACATAATCGTCTTAGCTACGAATAGTTTATGAGAGAAAATATATAATGCCAGGGTGCGATGAACTTTTTAAAATAATTCCCGGACAACGCTTAAAAACGACCTTGTTCGGCTACTGGAAATTAAATTCAAAATTCTCTCTTTGTTTATCAAAATGCGACTTCGCTTCAACGTTGTTTCCCGATGAAAAAGCTGCTTCTAAAGTAAATTATAGTTTTTATAAAATACATCTTTAAAAAGTACATATACACAGTATCTACTTATTATGCAACTATAATAACATTTATTTAATGCTGTTAGTTTTGGTTATATTTGTTTAACTATTTGTACCGCAAAGGCTAGCAAAGAAAATTCTAAATTTCTTTTGTACTCTTACTTTCCAGAAAGCAGACAGAAATTATTTGATAACTTTGCTTTACGATTAACTTTATTTTTAGTTTGTCAGATTTTCTTTTTCTTTTTAGGATCTTGACGATTTGGAAAAGGAGGAAAGTCAAATGTCAAACGCTGATAAAACACTATCTTCACATGCCGACACAGAACAGCATGAGTCATCTCAAAATGCTAGAAATACAAACAACATAACAAGGATTTATGCATGCGCAACTATGTGGCACGAGACAGGAGAAGAGATGTTTAAGATGTTGAAGTCAGTAATGAGGTATGAAATAATATCTTGTTCTCTTATATTTGGATAATTCCTCGAAAATTATCTGATGCATAGGAAATAATGAATAGTGTTTAGTGTTGGATTTTTATAATGATTCAAATTGCCACTCAGATGAAGTTAAAAATACATAATTGTTTCATTTCGTTTAGAATGGATGAAGATCAGTGTGCTCGAAAAAATGCCCAAAAATTTCTTGCTGTTGTGGACCCAGATTATTATGAGTTTCAAGGTAAAAAACAACAACTTTACTTTATTCTAGGTTCTTCTTTTATTTAGGAAAGATGCAATTTTGATTAAAACTAAATAAAATGAAAAAATAATTGGCACATACTTCCATGCTATTTTGGTGCCTGTTAGATAATTTATTTGTTGTAATCGATCCCTCAAGTGGCTGGTTTGTTTTGAAATTCGTACAAAGCTACACGAGGGCTATCTGCACTAGCCGTCCCTAATTTAGCAGTGTAAGACTAAAGGGAAGTCAGCTAGTCATCACCACATACCGTCAACTCTTGGCCTACTCTTTTACCAACTAATAGTGGGATTGACCGTCATATTATAATGCCCCATGCCTGAAAGGACGAGTATATTTGGTGTGACCGGGATTCGGACCCGCGACCTTCGGATTACAAGTCTAGTGCCTTAACCACCTGGCCATGCCGGGCACACCCTCCAGTTCTACAGTGACGAGTTTGTGGGTTTAAAACGCTGAAAACGAGTATCTCGTTGTGTAATTTTGTGTTAACAAGGAACAAACACATACAAATAAAACAGTTTCCTGATGCTTCACCAAACTGAGATGTACATAATTAATTTTGTTTGGTGTTAAAGAAAATTACAAATGCCGGTGTAGAGAAAATTTCACTGTTCGTAAATAAATTATTTCATTCTTCTCTTCTGACCTGAGCTACCCAACATAACATTAACAGTAAATCCTTTACAATGATTTCCATCTCCAAAATGACTAAAAGCGAGCGCATACAGTGTTAAAGTAGCTTTGTAAGATACTCAACATACAAATACATTGTTTCCTAATCTGTTAACCTCGTTCAATAAAATATAAACGAAGTTATATAGAAATATATCTCCAGTGAAGCGTTGCAAAAAGTTAAGTTCACTCATTTGATTGCCTTTGTTAATAAAAATTAGTTTACCTTTGCTTTTACCCGGCGTTTAGGCTTTTTCTTCAAATTAAATCAAAGTCAGAGAATTCAGATTCAACTTTTTGATACATTTTTTGACATTCCCCTCCGTATTATAGTTACTACATTTACTTTTTAGGTTAACAATGTACTTTAAAATAGCACAAGTACATGGGAATATTGTTTATATTAAAATTGTGTATATAATAATCCAAGCTTAACTTCAAAACTTTGGCTACAGTTACATGATAATCAAAAATAATTCACATATTTCGTTTTATGTTCGTCGCCCCGTCAAAAGTTTTTCTTGTGTTAGCAAAAAGAAAGCATTCTTTTTAAGTAAAATACTGTTTATTTGAGCAAATAAAAGCTGAAAAGTGAACTATCTCGTTATTGTTGGAAGCATTTTTAACAAACTTTTCAGATTTCTTGACAAAAAATTATATGTAAATTTCTCATACATCTATGTTGTTTCTTTGATTTTAGTTCATATTTTCTTTGACGATGCTTTTGAGATCTGTGAAAAAAATGATGAAAATTTCATACTTAACGAGTTTGTGAAACAACTGCTTGAAATGGTTAACAAAGCTGCAAGGTATGACTCTAATGGAACAAATTTCATAATTTCTGGAGCCTTGTTCTACGAGGTCTGTTAAAAAATACGCGGACTGTTTGAATTGCGCGGCTCCAGTTGGTTCCAGGGGAATCCGCTTGGTGTCGCTAGGGTCGCACAGATTACGACGCCATTTCTCGATTGCAGATATCTTCATTTGTGTATTAGCTACGCGGTTTTAAGTGAAGTGCGATTTTTTTCGTTTGGCGGATTTCAGAATGAATGACCTGAAGGAGCAACGACTTGCTGTGAAATTTTGTGTTAAACTTGGAAAATCTGCGACTGAAACTTTTGCTATGCTTAACACGGCTTACGGTGATGTTACTGTGAAGCATACGGCATGTTTCAAGTGGCATGAACGTTTTAAGGATGGTCGACAGTCCATTGAAGATGATGAGCGTTCTGGACGTCCTTCCACCTCAACTGACGACCCACACGTCGACAAAATCAACAACCTGGTGCGAGCAAATCGACGTCTGACTGTCAGGGAGCTTGCTGAAGACTGTGGGATATCAGTTGGATCTTGCTACGAGATTTTGACAGAAAAATTGAAGATGCACCGCGTTGCTGCGACATTAAGCCCTCAGAAATCGTGAGTTTTTGGACAAACACTCGATCACTGTTCTTCCTCACCCCCCCTACTCACCTGACCTTGCTCCTTGCGATGTTTTCTTGTTCCCCAAACTCAAAAGACCCTTGAAAGGAAGAAGATTTGAGACGATTCCCGAGATTAAGGCAAATGCGACGAAGGAGCTGGAGGACATTACAAAAGAAGCGTACCAGGACTGTTTCAACAAGTGGAAACACCGTTGGGATAAGTGTGTGCGTTGGGGAGGAGAGTACTTTGAAGGGGTCCCAGACCTGTAACTTCTAAATAAAGTACATTTTGTTTTATGACGTCAGTCCGCGTATTTTTTGAACAGCCCTCGTATATTGTGAACTATAATTTTTGCTAGAAATAAAATTCCAGTTTCAATAACAATTAATAATGCAATAGTTAAGATACATTTTCAAAATAAATTCGATTTCAATGGCATATGTGGTAAACTGTACTTCCTATTTAACAATGTTATCTTTTATATAGTACTTTACAAAAATATTTTCGTGAATTAATGTTTGAGTAAATATTCGTCATCAGTTTGAATGAATTCTTAATAAATATACTTAAGTACATTTAAAACACGTTCCCTCTTCAAGTAATTTAAGTTCTTTTATGTATTTATACAACACTATAGATAAAATAAGACATTGTGCAATAATATACTTTCATTTCTTTGTATTTGTTTGGCTGTTAGTCAGATATTTCATAGGCATCTGTAAGTAATTTAGTGTGTCATGTCTGTCTTCAATGCGATTCACCACCATTTTAGAAAATCAATTTATCAGTTAGCAAATAGAAATTTGTAATGTAAGTTATTTTTAAGTACAGTAAGTACGATAGGGTGTTGCGATCATTTGTTTTTATTATTTTGTTGTTCAACTTTAGTACTCTTACAGTTTTCAGTTATTAAGATTCAATTAAAATTCATATAAATACTTTTTGTTATATATAATGTAAACCTAACTTTATTTAAAGAGTTATTATATAATTACTTTAAAGGGAAATACTGCGTTGAAAACACTAATACAAAACCTATGATGAAATAAAGCATACTTATAATGCAAAATAAGCCTGGATAAAAAATATATCACTGCTTAACCAAACTAAAGTCACTAGGGTACAGGATATAAGATGTGTTCTGGTTTTTGGTATGACTGAGGAAGTAGGACGCAGATAGCGACTGATAGTAAAGACAGTCTAAACATTAGTAACTATAGCAGAATTTAGGGATGGATGATGTGTGTTATACTAGTTTAGATAACTCTGTCAGGATTTTATTGTAGTATAATTTTCTGCTCCACTACTAGTGTTATTTGATTAATTTTAGCTTTCACTACCATAATGGGACTGAAATGCCAATTTCAAGAGATAAAGTTTTCTTATTCAACACTTCCAGTGATAGAATAGTATTTCTTTTTTCATTTCTTCTGAAATAAGTCACTACCCCAAACTTGTCTTGCAGGCAGTATGTATGCCTTATGTTTTAGGATTGAGCACTCGCATCTTGCTTTCCTGTTTCATATTGCTATTGTCAGTTATGTTACTCTTTTAGTTTCTGTATGTGAGGCTTGGCGAACGAAGGTTAAGAGTGATAAATGGTGTATCTTCACCACTATGTGAGTTCTACTTTCATAGTCAGCTCCAAAGACCAGGACATATCTTGTATCCCACATTATAGCCTATGCCTTGGTGACTTAAGTTTGTTTAATTGGCGTTTTATCTTTTATTAAGGCTTCTTTTGTATTTCAGATATAATTATCATTAGATATAGTTATTCATCGTTAAAGTGACGATAGGTAGTGAAGACAACCTCTCCATCAAGTGTTACAGCAGTAAGTTAGTGGAATTATAACGCTAAAAAGTTGGTTTTCGATATATATGTGGGGGCACAGCATAGATAGCCCATTATGTAGCTTTGAGCTTAACAACAAACAAACTAACTAATGACAAATCATGGAGTATGTAATTGTTCGAAGTTGTAAACATCACTTTGTCTAATTTTCGTTACTTCAAAAGTTTGAAGATGTACGTATAGCATTGAAATTTGTTCTTGAAATACAAAGTAAAATTAAAATAAATACTCTTATACTAGGCCATTTCTTATCTCTATCATGAAATACCCATGCTTCTCTGCAGAATTCAAAGGCCCTTCAGAATTTACAAAAACATCAATTTTCCTATCAAAGGTCCACCACTATCTTCAGCGACTTCAAGTATATTTTGTACACGAGAAAAACAGAAAACTGCTATAATACTCTCCTGTCGTACTTGAGTATGTGCCAGGTCGGGTACTACTAACTTGTGAATCGGAATAGGAACATAGTTTCATCCACACAGATTCTGAGAAACTGCTTATTTAAAAACTTAAGTATAGCAACTCTAGCTGTTCATCCAACATTCCTTGAACAGTGTCTAAAGCGTCAAAAAATTAATATACTGATGTATTAATAATTATATATCTTATGCGTTTTTGTACATTAGTGTATTTGTGAATCACCGAACAAAACTGTTTCCTTAGAGCACTGAAATCAAGAAACCTTGCTACTACTGCATTTTGGTTATGAAAAATTTAACTTAATTCAGCTGTTATTAATTTCGTTTTTCTTGCATCTTGGTTACTATGACTTTAATATTTGCTTTTGTAAAGTATTTGCGAAATAACATCAAAGAAGAGGCTAGCTATCTGTTACTATCTGGCTAAAAACGTTTCGAGAATAACTTTTGGGTTTCTTTCAGATAACTCACATTATAAATATCATTAAATCTATATCAAAAGACAAAATGGAATAGTAGGAATGAAATGTATGTATGTTTGATGGCTTTGTTAATATTACTTTATGTGATTTGAAGGTTTTTACAACAGAGTGCTGACAGAACAGTTGATTTAATAAGGAGTAGGTATGATTCAAATTCGTTTCATCACTGTTCTTTCAAGTGATTTCCATTTACTTAAGTGAGTGTAATTAACATAATATACAAAGAAAATGTCAAACTAAAACAACAGTCCTTAAACCTCAAAGCTCGATTAACGTTTTATTTGAATCTAATTTTGTGCAGCATTCATGGAGAGTGCTCAAAATTTGAGTGTAACTACAACAATCTTGAACTACAAGACAGACGGAATAAATCTGTTTCATGAAAACTTACAAAAATATTATTTTTCAACAACATTTTCTTTTAAATAAACATTTATCTTTTCCTATAAAACTATTTTTTCAAGAAAAATTGATTCATTGTTTATTTTCAGCAATGTGCATCAAGTCAACATGAAATTGAAACCGCCTTTAAAAACCCCAACTCCATACGGTGGTCGATTAATTTGGACAATGCCTGGAAGAAACAAGCTGATTGTACACCTGAAGAATAAAGAAAAGATACGTCACAAAAAGCGGTGGAGTCAGGTTAGTTAATTCTTTAAAAAATGAAAGATGTGAAAAACGTTTTAGGTGGAAAGAAATGCACTTATTTAAGACTTGGACGGAAATAATAAGGCAGTTGGCGTACTGATAGCTCAACCATATTCTTTTGAATATTTACGAACAACCAAGCGAAGATATTAACAAGGGATGTGTATTCGCTTAACCCATGTGGTTATATTAAATGTATATCTCTTCAGTTCCAACAGCTAGATATCGGTTTATTTGACAGTCTTATGTGTATATATTAGGTTGAGGAATAATTCGTGAGCGTTTTTAAATAATTTCATTCAAGCATTACATGCAAGACTATACAATACTTCAATGCATGAACACATTGCACCCAAAACATTTATTATGATACTTTATTTCATGTAATACCTAGGTATATTGTATGCATTGTTTTAAACGAAATTGCAAGAAATTAAATGCGAAAAGCAGATGGTGTCGAAAATGCTCGATTTTGTCCGCTTGACATTCCATTTAATGAGCTGAAAATGAAAGCAAAAATTAAAGACATATGAAAATCAAACACACCATCTATTAGAGCAAAAAATTATCTACCAAATGACATGAAATATTTTGCGAAAGCGTTTCATTTATGAATATATTTTTTTAACTTGAAAAAACGCTCACGAATTATTCCTCAACCCAATATATGTGTATATGTGTGTGCGTTCTGAAAATAAAAAATAGATTACTAAAATGTACTCTGAGAGAAGTTTATCTAAATATCCCCTCAGTTATTTGTGTTAATGGAAAACGTTTTTTAGTATAAACATTCTAACATTTTTTAAGATTACTTCAGAAAAAAATCACTTTTTATAATGTATAAATGTTATCAATATAAGATATGTGATGAGCCAGTGATTACTTCACAAATCTAGCATAACCGTAGTTGACTCAAATTGTGACCCAAAACTATACTTTTCAAAAAAAGAAACGCAAAAGGCAAAATATGAGACAAATTGTTAACAGGTTTATTCCAGGTAGTTCTGTATGACATGTGTGAAACTTTGCACATTCACTGCTGAACATCCAAAGTCTGCAAAGGCGAAGTCCACGCTCACTAGGTGAAGTTTAACGTCACTCAACGTTAATAACGAGTATGCCCCCCGTGAGCATCAATAACTGCTTAGCATCTCCTGCCCATGGAAGCGATGAGATGACGAATCACATCCTGTGGAATGGCTGTCCACTCACCCTGCAAAGCTGCTGCAAGCTGAGGTAGAGTCTGCGGTTGAGGTTGTCGACGTCGCAGACGTCGGTCCAACTCGTCCCAAAGATGTTCGATGGGGTTTAAATCTGGTGATCTGGAGGGCCAGGGAAGAACGTTGATGTTGTGGTGTCTCAAGAAGACAGTGGTGAGTCGGGCTGTGTGAGGACGGGCGTTGTCATGTTGAAAAACGTCGTTGACGTTCACCATGATGGGTTGCACATGGGACCTAAGAATCTCGTCGACGTATCGTTGAGCCGTAAGATTCCCTCGAATGTGCAAAAGTTCTGTTCTGGCATTGTAGGCGATGGCAACCCACATCATGACGCTTCCACCACCATATCTGTCAACATCCTGCACACAGTTTGCTGCAAAACGTTCACCTCGGCGACGGTAAACACGGGTCCTTTTATCCTGCCTACGAAGCATAAAACGTAATTCATCGCTGAACCAAACATGCCTCCATCGTCGATGAGGCCATACCCGATGTGCCTGAGCCCACTGCAGCCATGCTTCACGATGTTGCTGGGTGAGGATGATGCCTCTGACTGGACGTCGAGGTCGGATTCCTGCATCTCGTAGACGGTTGTGTACGGTCTGATCGGAAATCCTACGCAACCTTGGTATGGTTGAGGCAGTAGACGTCGCAGTGGTGATCTTATCCCGAAGGTGACGTAACCGGATGTAACGATCTTGTGCGGGCGTGGTCACACGAGGTCTGCCAGATCGTAGACGGTCACGAGTTGATCCATGTTGTTGGTGATGATTCCATAGAATTGTGATGGTGCTTGGGTGAACATTCACAGATCTGGCAACATCTGATCGAGATTCGCCAGCTTCCAAGCGACCAATGGCGTTGTTGCGTTGTGCTTCAGTCAGTCTTGGCGTAATTGTATTGCGTGTCGGTGGCTTAACACTGAGCTATGAAAACCGAGAACCCGTCACTTTTATAGGGATTTTGCACATGTTGCACTTGCAGAACATGCAGGTCCCTCAAACAAATTTATTGGACACGCATGCGTTTTGGCGAAAAATCCGATGTTTTCCTCCGTTTTCAAAGTGCACAACTTTTATTGTCATTTTGGTCTGACAATCAGTGTCTTAACACGTGTAATATCACATACTCTGAGCTTGTAACGTTATTGCATATATTTCTCTTTAAAATAACAAAAATATCCCTTTTGCGTTTCTTGTTTTGAAGAGTATTTATTATATATGTACTATAAAGAGTATCTCTCTTTTACAGGGTTCGTACGATTCTTGAAAATACTTAAATATCTTTGAGTTTTGAAATCATTTTTGAAGTCCATTGAACATACTTTATTTGTTTTATTACTTATTGTATTATTCACAAAACTGTAAACGAAATAAAAACTATACAAATCTTTGTTCGGGTCAGTTTTATTTTATTATGTATGTGCGTATTTTTCCTCCTTAATAAATGAAAGGCGATAGTTTGTTCATGGTACTCAGCGAGTGAGTGTGTCGTTTGATTAATTATTGTTTGTTTGTTTTTGAATTTCGCACAAAGCTACTCGAGGGCTATCTGTGCTAGCCGTCCCTAATTTTGCAGTGTAAGACTAGAGGGAAGGCAGCTAGTCATCACCACCCACCGCCAACTCTTGGGCTACTCTTTTACCAACGAATAGTGGATTGACCGTAACATTATAACGCCCCCACGGCTGAAAGGGCGAGCATGTTTGGCGTGACAGGGATGCAAACCCGCGACCTTCAGATTACGAGTCGCACGCCTTAACGCGCTTGGCCATGCCGGGCCACTTTGATTAATTAATGTGAGAGGTCATCCTTGTTTTACAACTAGTACAGTGGAGCTCGCTTAATTCGGGCCCGGCATGGCCAGGTGGGCGTTCGACTCGTAATCTGATGGTCGCGGGTTCGAATCTCCGTCGCACCAAACATGCTCGCCCTTTCAGCTGTGGAGGCGTTATAATGTTTCGGTCAATCCCACTATTCGTTGGTAAAAGAGTAGCCCAAGAGTTGGCGGTGGGTGGTGATGACTAGCTGCCTTCCCTCTAGTCTTGTACTCTAAATTAAGGACGGCTAGCGCAGATTGCCCTTGAGTAGCTTTGCGCGAAATTCAAAACAAACAATCACTTAATTCGAGTGTGTGAGTGTTTTCTTATAGCAAAGCCACATCGGGTTATCTGCTGAGTCCACCGATGGCAATCGATCCACTGATTTTAGCTTGGTACCAGCGGGGGACGTGCTTAATCTGAACAGCTTGGAATCAGAGGAAAAGTTCGAATTTAGAGAAAATTTGAATTGGTCGAACACTTGTGTAAAAATGAAGGAAAGTAAATACATGCGTTTTAAATTGTATATTTCTTCTGTTCATATTTCTTGTCTACAAAAATAAAGTTTAACCCATAAGTCATGTATGTTGTACTACATGTGTACTATATGAATACACAAGATAATTAAAAATTGTTAATTTAAAAAGTGGATATTGATAATAAGAAAAGTGTAACAAATTGAATCAAAATTCAAATATTATATTTTCAAGCCTTCAAATACGAAATTTCAAAATTTAATCAAAATATCCTGGAAACAACGTCTACATTATTATCTCGAACTACAAATCTCTAATGAAACTAAATTAAATAGACCACAACTGCCTGTTATAGCAACACAAGTGTATAGAGGACGACACTTGTGATTCCAAAAACAGGCAACTGCCATCCATTCAACTTACCTTTATCATGAATACTTTGCTTAAAAACGATCAAAGAATACATATTCATATTTTGACTCGTGTCTACAGTATTTATCAATTTTAGTGCAGTCAAAATAGGGATTTGTAGCTTGAGTAAAGGTATACATTATTTCTAACCTTTCTTGTTTATTTTTTTTAGTATCTGTAGTTATAGGCTTAAATACAATCTTTTCATATTGATTACACACATTTCTATACTTTTTATGGTCCCTATACCCTTTCCTAAATAATTAATTTTGAAATATGTCGTTTTTTAAGTTTGTGTTATATTTATTTATGGAAAGTAAATTTTAAACTGCACACATGCATTGGTTTTCAATTAAATGTTACATGTTTTTCAATAGCTTACTGCTGCATTGACTCTTTTTTTTCCACCCAGCCATTACTTATCGAGCCAGGTGGTTTTGTAACTGAGGTTTCTTCTAAACAAGCGTCGAATGCAAAGGTTTGTTTCTTTCAAATTTCGAGCAAAGCTACACGAGGGCTATCTGCGCTAGCCGTTCCTAATTTGGAAGTGTAAGACTAGAGGGAAGGCAGCTGGTCATCGCCAGCCGCTGCCAACTCTTGGGATACTCTTTTACCAATGAATAATAGAATTGACCGTCACATTATAACGCTTCCACGACTGAAAGAGCGAGCGTGTTTGGTACGACGGGATTCTAACCCGTGATCCTCAGATTACGAGTCGAGAACCCTAACTACCCGGCCATGCAGGGCCCGAATGCAAAAGAAGCCGCTCACAACAACATCATATATATTATGTATTTATAGCCACGTAAATCAGCTTTCAATGAAAAAATAAATAGCTTTTTAAATAGATCATGGACATTTGCAGCGTTTCATATAATATATCTGTTGTCTAGGTTTTGATGTAAAAACCAAGACAATTTTGCTGTAGGCTTGTGAAAGAAAAATGTGATTAATAACGATAAAATAATACTAAAATACGCACTAAGAATTTCAGTAAAGCGCAAAAATTAGTAGAATAACGCATCACTCACAATGGTAGAAAATATACTGTGGTAATCATCTACTGTCAGAAAACTCATGAAATAGCCGCAGAAATAAACGTAGAGACAAAACAGAATAGCGAACTCCAGAAAAATTGAAGAACGGCTAACTCGGGAAACTGACATGCATTAATAAACTTCGGTTTTTTTTCAATGGTAGAAAGTGAAAACTGAAATTGTTCAGAACGAAATATAAAAGCATTTTAATTATTTTAGAAACTACCCTATGACATAATCAATACTGCAGTCTTTATTACTGTCTAAGTTTCAATAAAATAATACAAGTTGTTTATTTTCTGTAGTAACTTGAAGAACTATAATCAATGCTAGTAATGCTGGAGATACTATTATAAATATACATACTGTTTACTCTAAAGTGAAGTCGTTTTCTACTAGTATAATAGTGCTTAAATGACTCTTACATTTCTGCGATACTTGAATGGCTTCAAAGAAATTAATGTGGTAGCAAAGAAGAACTTAAAAAGTTAGAGAGAGGTAATTTTGACTTTCAAAAATCAAGTTAAAAATAGCTCTTCATCCTTCGCAAGAGTTTGTTTAATAGCCGCGCATTGATTTTGGTGAGTATACCTAGCCATTTTTGCTGTAGGCTTCGGTTCTTAAATTGTATTGAAGAGAACTTGACCAGGAACAATGGAAAACTGATAATGTTATTTTCAAAAATCATCATAAAAATTGTTTTATGACTTGTACAGAACATTTTAGTAAATTTGCCAAGGTTTAAATAAAATACATATATCCTTTTGCCGTTTTACTGTAGGCTTGTGAAAGAAAAATCATAAAACTGAAAACAAACGGATGGATTTTATTTTACAATCATAACATCAATGATTTTGCTATTATTAATATTTTAGCAGCCTTAGCTATTGAAGTAAAAGGTCTTGAGTGTTGTTTCAAAAACGAGTCTGCTTTTTAAGATGTTTTTTGCCAGTGTATTTGATTAAAAGTTTTGTAAAATTCCTATTATTAACCTATTTTATGAAATGTAACCACGCTGTTCGTTTTCCCGGTTTTGAATCATAAATATTTGAAATTAATCAACTGTACATGATTTACGAATGCGTGCTAATGTACTATTGTATCTTATCTCACTTGTTGCATTAACAGCCTTGTTTGT
Organism: Tachypleus tridentatus; assembly: GCF_004210375.1. NCBI lineage: Eukaryota > Metazoa > Arthropoda > Merostomata > Xiphosura > Limulidae > Tachypleus > Tachypleus tridentatus. Next base: position 34,510,084 of record NC_134832.1, on the reverse strand, counting down.
GTTATGCATGTTATGCACTGACTTCACCTTCTGTAGCTATATTATGAAGTGAGTATTCAGTGCCATTTATTCAGGAATGAATTAGTGACAAATTTATCTACATATTCATCTTCCGCTTATTTTGTTTAATAATAAAACAAGGTTCCTACAGGTTTCAGGAAAAAATATTCAAGGACGATTTAAGGATATATTTCAGATTTTTAAAGATTTACTGAACATCAAAGATAAATTATTAAGTTGAAGAAACAAAAATCAAATACCTGCATCTCAGCACATTTATAGCTTTTGATAGAACTTTTTTACCACATTTTCCTCGAAGTAAATCGAAAGATAGGAATTATGTGTGCGTGCCAAAAAATCATGAATGAATATTTTGTTGAGTTTTCTTATTGTTAATCAGTTTAGATTAAAGATGGAAAATTGTATTTACACTAGTACAGATTCAACAAAATAGTTCTCCTGCGTGTATAGGTGATGTACATGTACTACCTTCTTGGCCACAAACTTATGGAGCGCTCTTTTACTATTGACCAAAAAGATAAACGAGCAGAAAACACTTATATTCTTGCTCTAGACGGCGACATAAACTTCCGGGCTGACTCTGTACGACTTTTAGTTGATCTAATGAAAAAAAATAAAACTCTTGGAGCTGCATGTGGCCGAATTCATCCAGTAGGGTCAGGTAAAAGCGTTTGTTCTTTTTTTTTGTCACTAAGCTGGGTAATGAGTTATTTGTATTTTGCTTCCTGTGAGTATTAAAACCCGATTTTTAGTGTTATAAGCCTTCAGACTTAATGATGAACCACTAAGGGTTAAGATATAGTGTTTATAATTCTGTTTTTCTGCTTTGTTTATTATATGTTGACATTAAGTTCTGGGTGTTTTTAGTTTAAAACAATTTGTGATACTGTTTGAAATATAACACCATTAAAAGCTAATAAGCTCAGATTATTTTAGTTAACAATGAGATGTTTAACAGGAATAACGTCCAAAGCCCAAAAATGAACTCTTTCAATGATTTTTTGATTCATCGTAAAGTATCAATGGTAATATTAATACTGTAAACTACTAGTGTCATTTTTCTTAAAGCTGACATTTTAATTCATAAAACACTTGTGTAATTGTTCAAATATGTTGAGGCAATAAATCAAATTATCATGCTATTGTAAATGATTTACCTATAAATATGTTAAAAAGAAACTTCTTGTTTAGGTGGTATGGTTTTATATCAGAAATTTGAATATGCCATTGGTCATTGGCTCCAAAAAGCAACTGAACATATGATTGGATGTGTTCTTTGCAGTCCTGGATGTTTCTCACTGTTCCGTGTAAAAGCATTAATGGATGACAATGTAATGAGAAAATACGCCACGAAGTCTGAAGAACCTTTACACTATATACAATATGATCAAGGTAAACTGTTAAAATATAATACACTTCGAAATGCCATGTGTGCATCAAAATATTCAAATTCGTGTGAGAAATGATCCTAATAAATAATTGCAAATTTTGGTTTAAAAATTTAAGCCACAATATTATCTTAGCAGTAGGAAAACTTATGTAGTAGAATATATTTAAAGTTTCAACATATCTTTAACACTACCAATAGAACGGCGGTTAGTGTATTTTTTTCTCTTAACAAATCCATAGCAGGCTATCTACTGTGTCCACCGAGGGGAAACGAACCCCTCATTTTAGTGCGGTAAATACGTTGACTTAAGCTGTACCAGCGGGGGAAGAAGAGGAGTTAAGAAATAAAAGATACAATCAATGTATTTTTGCACTATGCAATTAAGTTTTCTGTTAATGAAACGTTAATAATTAACTAAACAAAACCATCTTTGAAATTTAATAAATTTAATGTTTCAGAACATTAGTTGTAGCCATTCTCTATTCATATCTTTTTTAAATAAATGTAGTTAGAGAAATGATTGTAAAATTGACAGATGGCTTGTTATTAATCCTTAAATTATATGTGAAAATGAATTTTTAAATAAATGCAGTAAGTTTGGTTGTTTAATAAAATTAAATCTAAAATAATGATATTAATTTCTAATCAGAACCATCTACCTATTTAGAGCGAAACTAAAAATCAACTTGGTAATGAGAAAAGCTAACTAAATATATCCTTATGATATTCTTATTAATAAATATTAGAATGCATTGCTTTACTATTTAGGTACCCTATGACTATTTGTACGATACATAAAAATATTAATATTTCCTTTTTTTAAAAGCTGGAGGCTTCCTATCTCACTTAGATCCCTATTTTGATATTCTTTTTATAATATTTATTACTAGTAAATTTACCTTGCCATAGAATTTAGGAAACTGATCGTATTATATTTTAACCATTATGAGCAATTGAAACCAACCTTTTTAATGTTACTTGTTTTTCACTATTTCAATAATAACTTAAGTTAAAATCAGATAAGTAAATCATGAAACACATATTTAATAGACTACTATAACATTTAGTGATTCAAATGATAAAGTGATGACACTGGGTTACTCTCTAAATGCATGTCATAGAGCTGTAATATGTTTTACAGGAAAATACTGATTGTCTGACTCAATAAACACTACTGTTTTCTATTTAGCTTATTTTTCAAGCAAATCCTATTGAAACAATTTTAACACATTCTCAATATTCATTATAATGAAACTTTGCGTGAGTAGGTACTGAAGTTCACTAAGTCTGTTTATTTATTCTTATTGATCAGGAGAAGACCGTTGGCTATGCACGCTTCTACTTAAACGCGGCTATAGGGTTGAGTACAGTGCTGCCTCAGATGCCTACACCCATTGCCCAGAAAGTTTTGGTGAGTTCTTCACTCAACGACGTCGCTGGGTTCCATCAACAATGGCAAACATCACTGATATTTTGAGCGACTACAAAAGAACAGTGACCATCAATGACAACATCTCTTTCCTTTATATCTTGTACCAAGGCATGCTGATGGCTGGTACAGTTCTTGGACCTGGAACTATCTTCCTCATGTTACTTGGTTCCATGGTAGCTGCCTTCAGAATCGATAATTGGACTTCATTTTGGGCCAATTTGATTCCTATAATGTTTTTCACAATAATCTGTTTTGTTACTAGGAATGACATTCAGGTAGATTATGCTTTTTACATAATTCCTTGCATGGAATTAGATATATGTAAGTAGTTAGCATGAAATTATGGAGGCGTAAGTGATGACGTCATACGCTATTAATATGCATATATAAGTAATATGCAAATTAACCATATGATGTCAGAAACATTTTTGAATTTTTTTTCTACGCATGTTATTATGTTAAGTTAGTGTTTAAATGTTAGTGATTGTGCTCTGATTTCTTGAAAGCTCATATAGCATTTGTAATTAAAACAGAAAGAGATCTATATTGTACCCGACTCTCTGAGATTGAGAAAATAATGAGTGCAGATTATATCTTGTTAGAGACTAAACCATCTCTGCTGTTGTTAACTTTATATCACCTGTGGGCACATATTTGTGTGTCGACATAAATAATCAAACATAAAAGAAAAATAAAATAATGAAATTAAATTATTAGTGAAAATTACATATATAATCCAAAGAAGATTTTTTTTTTTTTAATTTCGTACGAAGCAACACAAGGGCTATCTGCGTTAGGTGTCCCTAATTTAGCAGTATAAGACTAGGTGTAAGACAGCTAGTTATCACTACCTCTGCCAACATTTGGGGTACTCTTCTATCAACAGATAGTGGGATTGACCGTCACATTGAAAAGTCCCCACGATTGAAAGGGTGAGAATGTTTGGTGTAAAGTGGGTTTCAACCCGCGACCCTCAGAGGTGTTAAAAGTATTCTACAAAGATAAGTATATATTTCCATTTCTTAATTTTAAACAATTGATAGCACTATATATTTGTGATAATAGCTAGAGTTTTTGATACAGCTGGCTGATACAAGTCTCCATTATATCTATACTATCATCAATGTATGTAAGTAAATTCAGAAACTCTAAATAAAACTGTTGTCACACATAATGAAATACGTATTTAAAATTTTCAAGAAATAGATAAGGGATTGGGATCTTAGATCAACTTTTTAAATTTATAGCTATTCATTCATTGAAAACTTGCAGGAGGTGTGTTTGTTTGTTTGTTTTTTAATTTTGCACAAAGCTACTCGAGGGCTATCTTGCTAGCCGTTCCTAATTTTGCAGTGTAAGACTAGAGGGAAGGCAGCTAGTCATCACCACCCACCGCCAACTCTTGGGCCACTGTTTTACCAACGAATAGTGGGATTGACCATCACATTATAACGCCCCCACGGCTGAAAGGGCGAGCATGTTTGGCGCGACGGGGATGCGAACCCGCGACCCTCAGATTACGAGTCGCACGCCTTAACACGCTTGGCCATGCCGAGCCTTGCAAGAAGAATCATACAACAGAGTAATGCTGATGTTCATTGTAAATATCCAAAGTGAGAAACTTTTTCATCAGTAAAGATGATATATGTCAACATAGCTTTCTCTTCCTCAGGATGTGATGGCTCTGAAAAGAACCTTTAAATTTTATTCATTTAAATGAAGTAAATTTCTTTAGATTAATATCCATTATCTTCTCCAATACTTGGACAAATCATAATTTGAAAAACATGAAGCCAATTTTAAAGTATACCCACAGTCTCCAATAACATAATGGCAGAATATAAGTGAGAGAGTCATAAGATCTGTTGTCCAAAATTCCAACATGAAGTGAATACAAAATTCATTTATTGATTTCAAGAGTATGATATGTTTTGTATAATTTCTAATGAAGAAACGTTTTATGGCTGTATTAGATGAATCACTTTGGCAATATTCCTTATCTTTTGTTGGCAGAAATTTATTATACTTGATTACTTACATGTCAGAACACTTGGATATGCTGTAGATATTACATTAGACTATAGGTATACTGTGAAATAGGCTTCGTATTGTTCAAAAGAATATTTGTTTAAATGATGGAGAAGACAAGGGATATTAATTTGAAGTTCACGCCTTTGTTTGAAGCTGTGTTTATACATATCACTGCTATGGATGGAAATTTTTTCACTTGTAATATTTACAGTGAAAATCAGTATTAATCTGTTGGCTGATCTTTCTTGCAAGTTTTCAATGAATGATTTCCTATAAATCTGAACAGTTGATATAAAATTACAATTCCCTAACTGATGCTTAAGTTTTGTGAATGCATATTTCAGTATGTGCGACAAAAGTATTATGTAAAGTTTGTGATTTGACTTATATACATTGATGATATCATATTTATACAGAGACTTGTATTAGCGATCATTATGCATACAGTTCCAAACTTGCAAGAAATGAGCTACAGACCAAAACTTGTAAACATTTCTACAGACGAGTAAAGATATACTTTTCTGCAACTGTAATGGCTAAATTAAACTTTAGTTAAAAAAATCAACTTGAGTACAATTGAGAGAATTTAATAAATATCCTTTCCAAGTGAATAAATTTTTGCAATATATTAATTAAGAAACGAAAACTAATGAATTAGCAATAACTGTTTTACATATAAAATGTCAGAAAATGCAAAAGTTTGTCATGAAAATTACATGTTTAATTGAAAACTATATTCACACATTTACTACAGCATATGATATGTGTTAGTAACACTGCATACTTACACAAGCAACATCCATATCTGTAAAAAACAAAGTGACACAATTAAATATATATAAATGGAAACTGTAAACATAAAATGAGACAAGATGGAATCTGTATACAATGTTATGGAAATATGATAACACTTTCTGCCTACAGACGGACAATCTGCCTTTGTAAGTTGTACGTTGTTACTGTTTGTTTAGGTCTGATTAAATCTATGATTTAACTAACACATGTTTACGGTATTTGCTTAAAACGTGTTGTATTTTTATATAAGTGAGTGACTCATTTAAGAATGCCTAAAAAATAATGATAAAAGCAAAATTTAAAAATATTATGAAATAATACAAAAACGATCAACGTATGCGTCCTCTGGTGATGACGACGACCTAATTATGTGATATCACATAACAACGTACTCTTTGATGTTGATGACGTAATCGTGATTAAAATGTGAATATTCAGTATCATTTTCGTATCAATTAAAATATTTAATTAATAAGATAATCATTATCTATGAATTATTAAGGAACTTACATATCATTTACATCTAATTAATTAATCTTTAATTAATAAGACAATAATTAGACATTCATTATTAATTTGCATATCATTTACATATGTATACTAACTATATATGGTGTCATCATCTCCTCTCCCATAGTGCCATGCTAACCGCTTATGTAACTGCTTTTATTGTTTCACATTGTAAAGTCTAAAACCTACTTACATTTGTCTTAGTGGCTTAGATTTTGACTTCATTATGACTTAAAGTAAGACATTTTCTACACAAGTTTCAATTAAAATAACAATTGTCCCTCAATGAAACAGTAGTAAGATTATGAACTTACCATACTAAAATCTGCAGGTCAATTCTCTGCAGTGCCACAGCACATAATGTGCTTTTACTTTAAAAACAAGCAAGCAAAAGAAAAAATTCAAAGATATTAGCACATAAAATGCTTATGCACACGATGAAGTAAAACCATTTAAGATAAAAAAATCCAACATAAATCAACCATAGTCAAGTGTGATAAATCAACACTTTGGGCCTCAAAACTGATATTACAAGCCCTAACACTCAGATAACTTAATTTAATGATGCCAAATAAATAATAAACTATTACAATCTAACTAAATACTCCAAAGGATACCTTTAAGAAACCATTGTGTCACAACAAAGGAAAACTAAATAAAAACCCTATACGACATACTTTATGAATTATAATTTTTCGGGAATGACTACCCTACAGTTTTAAGGAATATTAATGCAATTTCAAGTTATCTGTCATCCTTTGGGCTAATTATATTAATCCATAAGAATTGATAAAAAGGTTACGTAATACTATCCTCACTACCCTGTATTTGCCGATTTATATGAGAACACGTTATTACTGTTGAAACAATGTTCCATTTTCCTTCTCAGCTCATACACTGGCTCAAAGACAGGATTCTAGTAATAACTATCCAGTTAATAGCATATTTAATAAAAACTACGTTGTTTATTGTACTTTTGGTCAAACTGCGCTTGTCACGGCGTTTAAATGAGTTATATTCAAAGTCTAATTAAAGTACTTAATTATCATGGTATGTGAACAAATTTGACATAAAACCATAGATAATACATCAAATTTTAATACAAGTGGTAGGTTATTAATTGTACAAGAAAATATTTAAAAGAGTTGGCGATGGGTGGTGATGACTAGCTGCCTTCCCTCTAGTCTTACACTGCAAAATTAGGGACAGCTAGCGCAGATAGCCCTCGTGTAGCTTTGCACGAAATTCAAAAGCAAACAAACAAACAAACAAGCTAGATTTTTCTCAAACAAGATTTCGGAACTCCTTAACTTAGCTTTATATAACCGCTTGTCACTGTTTTCCCATACCTTAATGAAAAGTTTTGATGTGTTTATAAAAGGTGAATTGAATTAGCACTAAATCAAGAAATTAAAAAAATACTGCATGTAGTTTATCTGTATTAATTATAAGATAACGAAATTATGAAACACAAATACCATAATATCATAGTAAGATTCTACAGCTTAATGTAATTAGTTTCAAAATAGATTGTGAACATTTTCATCTTTTAATGCTTTATGATATATACAATCTAAAACGATTGTTTAAAATAAATTGTTGCAGGTTTTCGTGTCTGTCGAATATTGCTATTCTGATTTACTTGAGTCAATTTTCTTTTACAGATACTAATAGCACAGATCCTCAGCTCAGCGTACGCCTTGCTGATGACGGCTGTTCTTGTAGGTACTGCTATACAGTTAACTGAAGACGGTATCGGATCACCATCGGCGATATTTTTGATTGCATTAGTGTCAAGTTTTTTTATCTCGGCCATCTGTCATCCGCAGGAATTTTCTTGTATAATATCTGGTGTTCTTTACTTTATATGTGTGCCTTCGATGTATCTGTTACTGATTATCTACTCTCTGGTAAACCTAAATGTTGTAAGCTGGGGAACAAGAGAAGTTCAGACCAATAAAAAGCAACTTTTAGTGCAAGAACAGAAAGAAGGGGAAGAAATTAAAAATAAACAAAGCAGTGATTCTGAAATATTTAGATGGCTGGGGTTTGGTAGAAATAATAAAGAAGAAGATGGTGGAATAACCTGTGGTATTGCTAACCTGTTTAAATGCATGTTTTGTACCTACCCGAAGACGAGTGAGGAAAAGCTACAACTCATTAGAGTCAGTGAGCAACTTAAAAACTTAAACAAGAAAATTGAAACTTTAGAACATCGACTTGGAAACACAATCGGCACATCTTTCCGTATAAAATCCTCTGTTGTTCGTCATTCAGAAAAAAAACACGAAAGCTTGCTCACTGTTAAAGAAGGGAAAGACGAAAAGGAAAGAGTGGAATATAAAACCCAATTTGACGAATCAATCGAAGGTAAGAGTAACAAAAGTACTACTAGGCATAATTTATGAATTTACTTAAAATCTATTTTGTTAAAAATATTTCCAACTTAATTTAACGTAAAATACAATGATGTCAAAAGTTAAGGAAATCTTAATGCTCAGCAAGCAGGTTGTTCCATAATTTTCGACCGTTAGGGGGCTATATTCGCAACCTTCATGTCTCGGTTCAAATCTTCGTTACCGAACGTGCTCGCATTTTTAACTGTGTGAGCTTAATAATGTGATGGTCAATTCCACTATTTGCTGATTAAAAATAACAGATGAACTACTGGTGGATGGTGTCGACTAGTTACCTTCCATTTAATATATCACTTCTAAGTTAGGAACGGCTGACACAGACAACCTTGGAATACCTTTGCGTAAAATTAAAAAGAAACCAAAAGCATTACAGAATGCAACATTATATACCACTGAAAGTTTCAAAAGACAAAGTAAAGTGAACACAGATATCATGATAGAGAAAAAAAATCACTTCTTCCATGACTTAAGCAATGAGAATAACTAAGTAAAACAGATAATATACAGTAAAGCATGTTTTTATTCTAGAAACTAGCTTATAAGAACATCTGAAGGCGTATTCAGAAATTGTGACTTAAATTTGTGAACTAAGTAAAAACCATCATAGAAGATACACCTTTACGAATGTTTTAATATACATGTACTCTACTTCCAGAAAGCCCCACCGCCTAGTGGCACAGCAGTCTGTGGACTTACAAGACTGGAAACTGGGTTTCGATATCCATGGTGGGCAGAACAGAGATAGCCCATTGTGTAGCTTTGTGCTTAACTTCAAATAAACAGTTCCAGAAAAATTCAGGTGTATACCAGAGTGCAACTAAGTTTTATGAAACGAAACAACCAGTACCCAATGAAAATTCTTTAATTTCTCCACATTTCATCTTACGGCTTTAACAAGGGGTAGACACCCTAAGAAACCAAACCCAATCTTAACAGAGCAAAATAGCTGATGTAAATTAAAATGTATTGTCTGACGTGCAATCACGTTATCAATAATTAAAAGGCAACAGTAATAAATGTATGACAAAAATATAATTATGTTGAAGAAAATATTCATTTAGTACCTAAAACAAAAGACAACTTGTGTGGGCATTCAAGCCTAATAAATATGTACATGGCCATCGTTGAATGGTTAACGAAAATGTATAAAATTTAATTAAAACGAATTTGTATTATCTAATCTCCACTTATTTTATCAATAATGAGGTAATTATTGAATAACCAAAATTTTAGTAAAAGCTACGCAGAAAAATGAAAGAGATTTAAATAACAATCTTGAGCCTTTTCATTGTATTCAAGGTCATAAAGTAAAAACATAGTACGGATATTCCAACACGTTTTCAAATCTTTCGACTGTATAAAGGATAAAAGATATTTGGTACTAGTAAATGTTTATTCTTCTTTATGTTTTAAGGAAAAATACTAACAAAATATTTATTTGTTAAAATTAATTCACCACTTAGAACTTTTTAAACACAGACTCTATAACATTTGTAAAAGTAAGCTTATTTGTAGTCTAATTAAACCGAATTACGGCCCGGCATGGCCAGATGGGTTAAGGCTCGTAATCCGAGGGTCGCGTTCGACTCGTAATCCGAGGGTCGCGGGTTTGAATCCCAGTTACACCAAACATGCTCGCCCTTTCAGCCGTAGGGGCGTTATAATGTGACGGTCAATCCCACTATTCGTTGTTAAAAGAGTAGCCCAAGAGTTGGCGGCGGGTGGTGATGACTAGCTGCCTTCCCTCTAGTTTTCCACTGCAAAATTAGGGACGGCGAGCACAGATAGCCCTCTAGTAGCTTTGTGCACAGCGAAAACGTTGGAAATGTTCTTGTAGTTTTGTATTGTTTTCAATGTACATATGAAAATAAACACTGAAAGTATTACATTACTTTTATTTTGCTACGATGCTATCTTAGAAAAAAAAAGAAAACATGAAGTATTGTTTGCTAAATCGTTTAGGCAATGCATTCTTAATTATTACACTGGCATAAACACATTTTCGTTTTTCGTCTTCAGATGTAAGATTTCGAAAGGTTGTCATCGATGTATTAATCAGAAATATAAAAGTTGTGTTACAAGTGTCAATATTATTAGTTGTACCTTAACATTTATCACAATGATTGTGTCATTTATCATTGTTTAATTGGCAGAACCAGTTTTAAAAAGGGATGAAGAGAAACACCCATATTGGATAGAGGACGAATGCTTAGCTGGTAGTGAGTTAGTATATCTTGAGAAACAAGAATCCAGTTTTTTCAAGGAGTTAATTAACAAATATCTGAAGCCGCTTCTGAAAAATAAAGAACAGGAGGCTCGAGTAGCTACTGGGTTAAAAGAGTTACGAAACAAAATTGTGTTTGGATTTCTTATGATTAACTCATTGTTCATTCTTATTGTGTTTTTGTTGCAGCTCAACAAAAATAAACTGCATATTAGGTGGCCTTTAGGGGTGAAAAGTAACGTTACGTACATTCCCAGCACTAACGAGATCAAAATCGAGAGCGAATACTTAAAATTAGAGCCAATTGGTTTGGTATTTGCCTCTTTCTTTGCTACAATTTTGATTATTCAGTTTATTGGAATGGGTTTTCATCGATTTGCTACTTTCTCACACATCTTGGCATCCATTGAGCTGAAATGCTGTAACCAAAAAGTCGAAGATATAAGTGATGATGCTTATATTGATAAGCATGCAGTGAACATAGCTAGACAATTGCAGAAATTGCGTGGCTTACATGATGACGAAGTTGCAGAAAATACGAAAGAAAAGAAAGCGGCTAGAAAGAAGAAAGACCATTCATAATTTGGAGAAGCGGCGTTTCCAGAAGCCTAGAGTTGACTCTTTGGACACGGCTTTCCATACAAGGCTTTTCAGTATTTCTGAGAACACTTCAGGTAATCATTACAATATTTTGTAATTGATAGCTGTCTGTAAGTGGTGGTATGTTTATTTTTATACTCTAACTTCAATAGTCAACTTCTCCTGAAACATAAATACTATGTACATTTTTCATACTTGGTTTGCTACTGCATTATTAACGCAAGTTCAGCTGGAGTGTTGTAGCAAATTCACATCATGTAAGGATATTTTTTATTATTTTATTATAATTCAAAAAAAAATGTTACAAATATTTACTTAAATATTATTTGTTTAATTTCAAGAGTTAGAAGCTCCAAAATTTATTGGCGACTTTCAAATTATTCTCCACGTATATCAGTTTATAACATCATTTTGAATATTGAGTCCGATTATTAGAGGGTATTTATTTATTCAACAAATGAGAAAAAATGTTTAAAAGAAATAGAAGTTGTTGCTTCATTATAATATTACAACAGTTCAAAGGCTGTATACTAATTTCCAAAAATATGCTCATTCACATAAACCAATATACTGAAATTTTTCTTCCTCCACAGCACGACGCCTGGTGTGGCCAGGTGGTTAAGGGGCTCGACTCGTAATCTGAGGGTCACGGGTTCGAATACCCGATGCACCAAACGTGCTCGCCCTTTCAGTCGTGTGGACGTTATATGTTAAGGTCAATTTCACTATTCGTTGGTAAAAGAGTAGCTCAAGAATTGGCGGTGGGACGTGATGACTAGCTTCCCTCCCTCTGGTCTTAAACTGCTAATTAGGGATGGCTTTGCGCTAAATTAAAAAACAAAACAAACTACAGCATAAAACTAAGGAAAAGAAAAATCATAGACAGTTCTAAGCTCATTATTCTGAAGTTTTATTAATGCAAAAATAAATTTACCAATTAAATACCTTCTCGTAACTTATAGACAATAAATTAACAGTAAACACTACACCAGTTGTTCAAGTATTAGAGAAATTCTCTTTCATAAAAACTTCGCTAACCTGATTATTATCTTTAGTCTTGGTTTTGCATACTTTATGACTTGGACCAGCAAAAACGATCCCTTAAGTAATTTTTAAATAGCTTTAGTATCAACGCATGCATTTCAGCAGCACTGTTTGCCTAATTATCCCAAAACTATAATATTTGGTCATTAATGTTTACGTTGTTAATAAAAGTAAAAAATAGCTTCACTCATTTTCCAGGCTAACGTTTTACAACCTAAAGTTAGACAGCTTATATGCCATCTAAGCAAACAGACACATCTGTTACCGAAAAAAATTAACGAATTGTTCTATTGATTTTAGCAGTTTTATTACACTATTTTGAAAGTGTTATAAGTTCAATCTTTATGATGTGCAATTATTTAGTTGAAAGTGAGCTACGTTGTAATACCCTTTTGGAACCTTATTTTATTTTATATTCAAACAAATATTTTAAATTAATTATATTTAGGGGACAATATTTTGAAGTTAATATTTTTCTGTCGTTACACATCAATGGCTTTTGGTTTCAGACTTTTCACTATTTTCTGGTATGTAACAACATAAAATGGATTTTCTTATTCTAAATATTGTTTGTTTATGTAAAAAAACAGCCGTTTTTACATATATAATTTTCTATACAAGTGGGTTTTCTCGTCATCACGGATTGTTTGTTTGTTGTTAAGCATAAAGAAACACAACAGTCTATCTGTGTTCTACTCAGAGCGGGTATCTAAACCTAATTTACAGCGCCATAAACCATCACACTTCCTCTCCTGTCGAGACTCATGTGCCCGTTTGGCTTTCTCAGGGGAGAGAGTTTGAGACTGGAAGATCATATGATTTCATGGTTTCACGAAGTGACATCAGAAAGCGTACTAATATGGGCGCGATGCAAGAGGAATGAAAATGGGGTAGATAGCTCGTGACATTATAGTTAAAAGTTATATCACTAGGCGGCGTATTCCTAAGAACAGAAAATAGTGGAGTATTATGTCATCATCAGATACAACTAGTTTACAAAGAATATATATACAGCATAGAACAAAGAGGTCATGTTACGAAAAATTGCATAACAACGTAAGAAAGGCATCTTAGTACCATGGAATGTTGGTTTAGTTCAGCGTGATTAAATCTTTACAATAATAACGTTAATTCACTGTTTTATACTGGTGCAGGACAAGAGAATAAAACTTATACTCACGTTTTTGTAAACGTCAGATAATTTTTTATCCTGTTTAAAAAATAAACAACTGTAGTTGTTCAGTTACGTGTGTGTGTGTGTGTGTGCGTGTGCGTTTTTCTTATAGCAAAGCCACATCAGGTTATCTGTTGAGTCCACCGAATTCAATTACACAGCGATACGTGCAAAGAAATGTTAAATTTATCACGAGTCGGTTATATTATAATTTAAGGTGCATGTCGCTGTTTTACGTGTTAACATTTAATCGTTACATATAAATCGCATTCAAATGCATATGTTTACAACGTACTTAACAAAGCAAACGTATTTTCATTTTAACTTAAAATGTTCAAATTCTATATAAATGTCAGTTATAATAAATGTAATATAGTACGGTTTGATATTATAGTTTATACACACAGGATAATCTTGCAAATAATTAAGGTTGTTTTAATTATGCATGACGTGTGAATGTCATCAACTAAGTGAATGACAAAGGCCAAAATCCAGTCATATAGTAACGCCATTTTGGTCACTGTGATCTTCTGTGGAACATTCTGAAGTAAAAATAAACTAAATCACTAAGGCAATTAATGAGTATAACTTTTGACAAAAGGAACTAACGACATACATGTAAAACTGATAAAACGTTATTTTAAACTGCAGCATATTTCTTATAAAACTATAAACGAATATAAACATGCGTTTACATCTGTGTTTACATACAATCGATCGGTATGGACTACAAAGTCAGTTCTTTATTGTTGATTGCTAATATGTACGTCACATGAGTTTGTTTGTTTTGGGATTTCGCACAAAGCTACCCGAGGGCTATCTGTGCTAGCCGTCCCTAATTTAGCAGTGTAAGACTAGAGGGAAGGCAACTAGTCATCACCACCCACCGCCAACTCTTGGGCTACTCTTTTACCAACGAATAGTGGGATTGACCGTTACATTATAACGCCCCCACGGCTGAAAGGGCGAGCATGTTTGGCGCGACTCGGGCGCGAACCCGCGACCCTCAGATTACGAAGCGCACGCCTTAACGCGCTAGGCCATGCCAGGCCCAGACGTCACATGAGAGTGACATCACTGTGGAGAGTAAGTAAAGCCATTCTAGGAAATAGTGACATTAGGGTTGGGTATCATTAGAGCCATTTCTGGAAATAGTGGCATCACTGGGTCATTCCAAGAAAGATTGACGTCACTGTGGAGAATCAGTAAAGCCATTTTATGAAATAGTGACATCACAGAGAGGAGTCATTAGAGACATTCCAGGAAATAGTGACCTTACAGTTGAGAGTTAATTGAGCCATTTCAGGAGATTGTTACATCACAAGTATTGCATCACTGTATTTGCGTATGAAAATAAATCCAATCTATAGTAAATTAGTTTTTACTAATACCTATAGAACAAGTTTTTGCATATATATACTTTAATTATATGTAAGCATATTATTTATTTCATTTCTGCATGCTTCTCTAAGTTGTAATGGTAAATGATAATTATGTTTCTCTTCTGTCTTCAACATTCACGCGAAATTTAAATGTTTGTAAGACTCAGACAGAGAGAATATTTGACTTGATTATTGGAATAAGTAACACATGTTTTTGGTTAACCTTATTTGAAAACAGTATTAAATTTATCATGAATCCTTTACGTTATTACATAAGAATAGAACTTTACAGCTCTCATGCACTATATGTGTATATATCTCCGTAATTTGTTATATTTAATATTAGACATTTTGAAATGTAATTTTTGATATTTTTGTGTTATAATTCAGTTATTTTTAATGCATATTTAGTGGTTATTTATTGTATCTCACGCGTACGATATATTATCAGTCAGGTTTTGCAGTATTTTCTACAACCAAAACATTTTATAATCACTTGGCATTAGGAATTAAACTTAGCCTAACCAGCTGTTGAATGGATTTTTTTATCAATGAACTTTGACCTTAAAACTTAGATGAAATTAATTTTTTGACTCTTTAGCTTCACATAATGATACAGAATACTAAATGTGTATGCATAGAATTCTGTTTTTCAAGATTTGATAGCCATGAAAGGACTTTAATTTTAATTGTAAATTAAGTAATTATGTAAAATCATTATCTTTGGTTAAGGAATATATGTTGTCTTCTCCATCTTGTGGACGGATCTTATTTGGAAATACATGAAGTTTTTCTTCAGAATACCAGTGCAATAATAATTGCGGAATATCAGTGTGTTCATTCATATTTTTTGGTTGGATAATTATAAATTATCATAAACAAGGTATTAGAACACTAACCCAAGTTATTTAATCTAAGATGCTGATTAATCGCCTCTTCATTTGGAAAATTTCCAGAAAGTAAAAACATGCTTCAAATTCCTGACTAAAGTGATAAATGTCAATCTGTCCATGACCTCCATTGTTTTTACTCATTTGTTTGATGAGTGGTTATGTCTAATGATTGAATACACGTTCAGTTATAATAATTGATGTGAATGTCTTAGAAGTATTTAAGTGTAATAAAAAATAATACTTATGTACTCAACGTATCCTCTTGACGTTTCGGTTTGGAGGCCAGGCTTAGTTTTTTAAAACAAAAAGTGAAAGAGACGAGAAACTGATAAAACATCACCATGAACAAAGTTGTGAAAAATAAAGAGACAATTTTTAATTAACTAGACGTATTTTAAATGTATAAATCAGAAAGTAATATCAAAGGTAATAAATTATCCTTGCAACTGTAGTTTCTCATTTAAAATTCATAATTTGGATTTGTAAAATTCAAAAAATTACCTCAATGAAACCCTGTCATTCAGTTCTTCCTTAAAGATGTCGCGGAAAATTAGCTTTCTTTGCTGTAAAACTTGGATAGAAAAATAAATCACTAGCACCATGTCAGGATTCAAATGAAGGATGAGCTTTTAATGGAACCTTGGCTCAGTATATTTTGAATAACACTTCCTTCATTTTCTGTAGTTAAGACCTCCCATATATTGATAAGAAGCAAACTAAATGATTTCATGATTTTAGACAAAATTTCTCATTTGTTCATATTATTATTTATGGTATTTTTCAGAAGCTGTAATAAAGTTGGCAGAGTATTTTGCATTAAAATCTAGATAAATATACTATATAAATTGCTGCAAATATCCATGACTTATCTAAAAAAATATATTGTTTTTCACTGAACGGTTGCTTTTGGCTTCTGTGTGTGTTTATACGAAATATCAGGCATAAAGCCATCTGGATCAGTAAATAATTACTTTTTAAGACAAAAACTGCACTTAAAACGATCTTTTAGGCATATGTATTTGCTTTGTTTGAAAAGGCTGATTTTCTACTGGCAAAATTTTGTATGTGCTCATTGGGGTTGTGTTGTACTCCAAGCATAAATTTGTCCATTGCCAAGATAATTGAACAAATTGAAAATTGAAAATCTAAAAACAGGGATAGCAAAAAAATTAAACAAACAAACTGAAGATCTACTGCTAATATTTTGTTCAAGCTACAAATCCATATGACGAATACACTATAAAATTATTGCAAGCGATATCTACTGTAGTGTGGGATAACACGGGAATTTTGAAGAAAGAGAGTAGTTTTAAACTTACTTTCACATTCTTAATTTTGTGGTGCAGTGAAATTATCAAAGGTTTCGCCATAAAAAATCTGGTGTTTAACTAACGTGCGCGTTAACTGAAAACCACAACTCATACATCTGCTAGTACATTAATTGGAAATTGTCACGTGAAAGGTTTTCAGATTTACAATTGCATATCGTTACTTGAGTTTGCTTTCTTTGCGTTGATTTCTGCGACTGTATTTCAGCAAGTTTTAACAGTAGACAATTAACATTGTACATTTTCATATTCAGATGACGATGATAAATATTTCTACATACTTAACTGAAATCTGCGTATTAAATATTTATTATCACTGCGTATAGCACAATTTCATAACGCCATTGCTGTTTTCAAATAGTTGGTGTTAAGGTAGCGGTTGTAAATGTTGATAATTGGCGACTTGCGTTAAGTGTATTGCTGTTGTTTATTTTGCATACGTTGTTTGTATTGCCTTATTCAGGCAAATATGAGTGCACAACAGGCTGTTGAAGAACATACATAGGTAAGCATATGACTGCGCTTACTTGCATTGTGTTAATCTGTGTCATATTATCTTAGAAGAAACATTATTCCATTTTCATTAAATTACTTTGTTGCTGTTCGTCTTACGTTACTTTCCCCTGTGGCATTGATGGAAGCCGATTATTCGATCTGTGATGACACAATATTTGTCTTTAAGACGGTCTTTTGAAAACAATCTTGCATTTTGTTTGTTTTAGTTGCATGCCAGTATATGTATTTAATTTTTGTTATATTTGTTACTAATTTTTAATAAGTTCAGTGTGGTGGTTAGGTGGGAAAAAGCCAAGGTAGCAGTAAACTGTTGAAAAACATGTATCATTCAATTAAACGTATATCATTTTTAAAATATAGTCTTCATGAATAGACGTAAAAACTTAGGGAACAAGATTAGTATAAACTGTTGATTTAAAAAGAGGAGGTAAAGATCGTTAAAATAGTACAAAAATAAGTTTTGACGATCCATATTCTCGCCTTTAAAAATGATCATTGTCTACTAATTTTATATATCTATATATGAGTATACATATATAGCTCACATGTTTGTTTTTAAACACAAGAGACACATGATTAACTATGCACTGTGCTCACTGTAAGTATCGAGGCTTCGAATTTTAGCATTGTGAGATCTATACGTTTCGGCTGATCTATTGATGTTATTATCTGTTTTCAAATAGTTTATTTTTGGTTAAGTCTGACAAGTGAAGTGTTATTTTAAGAATACAGCTTGCTAATTATTTCATAGACTTACTTGTTGAGTTACAGTATTTTGGTAAAAGCAAACTCGTCGTCATTAATGAACGATATAAAATAAAAAATGGTTATACCATTCTTAATCATATATCTTAATGTGTAATAAACATATCTATTTCTTTATGTGTTCCTTTTGTATATAGATAAACCGATTCTTCAGAACCTTCGTCGTTTTAGCCGTCATAATACTTTAAAGGCATTGGAGAATCGTAGGAATACAGTGATCGGCCGAAAAGCGAGGTTACGCTCTGTAGGAGATACAATGCAGCTCAATGATAGTAGCACTACAGATTCTATGACTATACAGAGATTACTGCATTCTCCTCAAAGGTCAATAGAAGGAGTAAGCAATCACGCTTATACAGACCATAATGACAACAGCGAGTCTGATATTCAGATGAGTGTGTTTAATGAAGTCTTTAGACCCATCGCTGAAACATGAACAACATTTCTCATAATAAAAAAAAAAAAGAGAGAGAAAAAGACCTCTGGAACTTTGTCAATGCTAAAGCTTTAGAAATTCATATGTACTCTTAACAAGTAAGTTAAGAACATATTATACAGAGAAGAACTATCAAAAGGAAATCATTAAAATTTTAAACTATGTTATATCAAAATATGAGACTATGCTTAACCTAACAATTCATATTATATCTCTGAAGTAATGTTTTAATATTCAAGTTTAAACAAAAATTTCTTTTTTATCTAGTATACATTGATTCGTGTTTTAAATAAAATGGATTATTTCAAATTATTAAAGTAGTGAGTGACATATAGTCTTTCTTTCCTTTAAAAGTATTAGACTAAACCGCTAAATTTATATATATATTTTTAGTTAAATAAACGTGTTATAAGTTTTACATGTTCATGCAGATTACTCGCATGTAATTTATACTAAATGCATGTCCTTTGCAGATAGGTATTACTAAAGAAAGAGTACCGTTAGTAACTAATGTGATTTTTTTTTACGTTGTTGTTGTTTGCATATTAATTTTTCGCTATTGGTTAAAGGAAATGAGTTGGTTTTTGTATAAATACATATATCTGTATTTATAAAATAAAGGTTTTATACTTAAAGAGATATAGGCTTATATGGTTTTTGTGTCAGTCAATAGCTGAAAATATGCTAAGGTATCATTTATATATGATACTTTTTATTTTAATTGTCATTATGTGTTAGGTATCTAAGAGTATTGTGAAGTTTGTAGTTTTGTTGCTTTTTTTATATACAAAATATATTATTTGAATTTTCATTTTTTATCACATGCATCCAGATTGGACTGTACGAATATCTTCGTAAACGGCAAATGAGGTGTTGTTTTTTGTTTTGCACTGTTTGTCTTGCACGAATATGGTTTAATTTTTTCCTTGCTCTCTTTTTTATTACGATTAATTATATCCAACTCGTTATAATTCTGAAACAATCTAAACACTTAAATCTGTCTCACAAATTTCCATTTTATAACTAACACATCCAACCATTATCGAGAAACTAATCGATCGAGCAAAGATTTAATCCATGAATGTTGTTACAATACTCCGACTACGAAAATGTAGTTTTTGCAAATAAATGTTGCTGTACGTAATCTTTAAAAGCAACTATTATTTAACAAACGCAAAAATACAAAACGATTTCGAACGGTAGACCCATTGTCTCAGCTGAAAATGTCTTCAGTTAATCAGTGATCCTCTTACCATGTTATTGATTTATTAATGTGTGAATTAGTCAAGCAGTTCTACTTTTTGTCGTAGTTACTAGAGAGAACTTGATAAATGATCTTTTAGTTTTATTTGTGAGTTAGGCTTATCAACGAATGTATCTTGTAGAACTTGTATGTTACAAGCGAATAAATAAACGACTCGTTAGAAATAAATGGATTGGACTATACATTATTATTTTTATCAATAAATCAAAAATAACCTGCCAAACGATAGAAGCCTTTACAACAGCACAAGCATCATTTTATAATGTGAATACTCTTTAATGTAATTTTGTTTCGCGTAGTTTTACTGATTGTTGTGAATACAGTTAGTACGTTTTATTATTAATTTAAAAAATAATCCCCCTGGACAAACTTTTATATTAAAATATATATAAAAAAATACAATATTTAAATAATAATATATTGCATGGGCTGTTCACATATTTCTTTTTCTTACTGCTATAAATTACGCATAAAAAATCATTCATAGACATAACATAGGCCCGCGAGTTTAACGTTCATAAAAATTGTTTTGGTTTTAATAATATATTTTTCATAATTCAGGTACTCTGATTTCGAAAATAATATTCTATTTTTTTTTGCTATCTCGCAAAACGTTTTTACAAATCGCGAAGAAAAAAAACTCTTATTTAGATCAAATGATTATTTCATTTACTCCAAAAGCTCTGAAGAATCCTTTGGAAGAACCAAATATCCAACCAAATCATTAAGTTAATATTGTGTGAAAAGCTGTATTTCACCAGATGTTTCAGGTTGAAAACAATCCCTTTCATACTTTCTACTGACTTTAGATTCAAAAATCTCCGGTGGAATAAGAACAGGTCCCTTAGTAATAGGTCTTACAGCAGATTGAAGGTTCAGATAAGAAATTTCCTTTTTATTTCGAGTGTTGTAGCTTTGCATGTTAAATGAGTAAAAATAGCATTCAAATAGAAATTATTGTGGAACACATAGAAATTTCTTGACAATACAACCATCAGTGGCCTTTGTAATTGGCATCTTATTTAAATATCTTAAACGTCAGTTTACAAACAACCTTTTATTAAAGTCTTGCCAAAATTTAACTTGCACAGCAGTTAACAACACATTTAATATTATCACGTTTTCCAGGTTATTACAATTTTTTTATATATTTAGTAAAATAATACTAAGAATTCTACATGTCATATACACACACAATAAACAACAGAATACCCGTTGATAACATAATAAGTTTCAGGGTTAAATGAAATAGGCTTTATGGTTGTTACAATATCGTTTCATGTTGTTTACAGAATAAAGAGTTACTCAAAAGAAATCTAACGACATCTTATTTTCACTTTTCCAATTATCTAGAAAAATGTTTAAAAGGGAGGAACATTTCTTCGGTCATATTACATAGAATTACAATCACAATGGTACCTTACGCTTTAATAAGCTTAATAACTAGGAACTAGTAGTTAAAGGAAAGGCAAGTAGCTAACACTTGCTATCCAAGGAAGTTTTCTTGGATATTTGAGAAATAATGCGACATACTGTCACTTTCCTTATGCTACTATTCCTTTAAGTCTAGGCTTTTCACTTCACAGCCCTATACATTAACCATCAACCTACCTACGTTTAGGGTGTTTTATAGAAAATAACTAAATATCAAAAGCAATACAAGTATAATTATTTGAAAATTTAAAGAAGTATGAAGATTAAACAGTTTTGGAGAATAAAAATTAAAAACAAAACAAAGTAAATCTCAACACTTAAATACTTTCTTTATTTTAATTATGCGCTTAAAATTAGTTAACAAATGTTAAACGTATTTTGTGATTATTTTGTAATTAAAGTCAAATATATAAGTAATAAAGGTGAAAAAAAGACATAAAATAACAAAGTAACTTTATAAAAGGTATATTAAGAACAAACTACGACATGAGAAAATTTCTTTGGTGAAGAAAGTTAAATTTATAACTATTACTATAAATAAGGCTTGCAGAAGTTTGAGATAGTAAAGGCATTATATTTAAGCTCATAAGTTAGTCACCTCAACGATAAATATGAAATACTAAAATTACATGAAAAAATAATATGATTATAACTCTAAATGTTATATTAATTTTTATTACACTGACACTAGAAGTACTGATTTTAAACTTTAACAGTAAATATTCATCTTTGATTAATTCAATAAAAAGACTAGAATATAGCAATAGCTAAGTATATTATCCAAATTTTAGTTGTAAGATTCTTGTTTTCATAAGTATAGCCTTAAAATGTTAAGAAAGCTAATGCAGACTTTTCAAGACAGATATTATGATGCTGTTTATCAAATTTATTGCGATACAAGTCTTTGTTTATTGTTTGTTTTGGTTGAAATATTTGGTCTAAAAATGTTTTTAGACAACATACTCTACAGTTTTAAGTTTCTATTTCATATAATATTATATAAACTTATAATCACTCTTGAACAGATTGCAGTTGAAAATATTGTAACTTATGTAACAAAATCCAATTAAACATTTAGTCGTTTCATTGCTGTATTAAAAGGATGAAGTGTATATGTGTGTCTTTACTGTATGTATTAGAGGCGTATGAAAATTTCAAACATCTTTTTTTGTATTTTGAAAGGGAGATTATTGTATATGGCATAAGTTAAGCTAACAACTACGTCTATTACGTGAGATATAGGTTATGCTAACAATTGCCTATATGTGTATCTGTTACCTAAGATATAAGTTAACAACTACTTAAACGTGTGTGTATGTAGATGAGACTAAAGATATAAATTTGGTCTATCTGGAGTTTATGAAATCATTCGAAAAGATGTCACATAAACGATTTAAAAAACTATTTTTATAGGTGAGATGGATAAGTTAGCAATTTGGTAGAAGAGAGGTTGAATGAAAGAAGGCTGTTACGAATGGAGTTTAGTCAAATTGGGTTAA
This sequence comes from Tachypleus tridentatus, assembly GCF_004210375.1. Lineage (NCBI taxonomy): Eukaryota > Metazoa > Arthropoda > Merostomata > Xiphosura > Limulidae > Tachypleus > Tachypleus tridentatus. The sequence continues at coordinate 34,486,929 of NC_134832.1, read as the reverse complement.
TTTCACAAGTGGAGTACCTGAGTGCGAAGTCTTAGGACATTTACTCTTTTGATTTACATCAGTGACATAGATGAAGAATAGCCAATACATTACATAAATTTGCTGATGACATTAAAGTCTTGTGTGTTGCTAGTTGTAAAGAAGATGCTATTGATTTACAAAAGGATTTAGATCATTTAGTGAGTTGGAAAAATAAATAAATTATAATAAAAGCAAGATAAAGGATGTGGGTTATCATAATTTCAATTATAAGTATAACGTGGATGGGAATACCCTGAAAACTGTTATGAATAGAAAGAAAACTTGGTGTAGTAGTTGATCAGTCTTTTAAGATATTCAAGCAGTGTGCTGTTGCTAGTGGTAGAGCAAATAGGATTTTAGGTTATACTTACAGAACTGTTGAATACAAGCCAAAAGAGGTTAAAATTTCATTGTATAAATCGATGTTTAGGCTTCATTTGAAGTATTGTGTTCAGTCTTGGGCTCCTTACCTTACGAAGGGTATTGAACGTTTAGAAAGAGTTCAGAAAAGGGTTACTAAAATAGTGCGAGTGATAGAGAAGTTGACATACGAGATTTTGAAATTTCTCAAACTGTTTATTTTTTTTAGAAAAGAAGAGTTAGGCAGGATTTGAGTGAGGATTTTAAGATTTTAAAGGAAATTGATAGTGTTGGTGCATGATCTTTTTTCATACATAATAGAGAAAATAGCAGAACTTGAGGACACAGACATAAATTTATGCCTGGTGGATGTCATCTATATCTAAGACAGTTTTATTTTTATAATAGGGTGGTTGGCCTTTGGAATGTATTGCCTTCAGATGTTGTGAAAGCTGTAAATGTAACAGAGTGTAAGAGAAAACTTTATAAGTTTATGAATGAGAAAGGCCGGCTTTAAGATTATTTCTAATTTATTTATTAATAATTTTCGTTTAGTTTGGATGATGGGATAGCGGAGATGGGCCAATAGGTCTCATGTTGTCACAGAACATTATTTTATATGTTATACTCTGCATAAATTAAGTTTATATGTGTTTCTTTCCTTAACAAGTAATTTAAGTTAACTATACAGTTTGATCAAAAATACTAGAACCGTAAGTAATTTACAGCTTTTATATGGCATTTTCAATGTATGTGAAGGTCGGAGTTAATCTTACTGTGTGGTAGAGAAAGCTGCTCCCAGGGAAAGGTTGCTTAATTAATGCATGCTATCAAGAGAGAGAGAATACATATATCACTCAAAACACCTGTATACAAAGAGAATATTCTGGACACTGAAAATATGAAACGGCGGATTGACGACAAGTGAAATGATTATTAACAATAACGTGAATATGCTTGCAATGTTTAAAGAGGATGGAAATGTCGTTTACAAGCTTGTTTTTATAAGGGTAGCATGCAGATCACATCCTGTAAAATGCGTTGATGTATCTATTGCTCCAGAATTTTCGAATATTTTGTACATTCAACAGATTATGTTTATGTTTATTCATGTACTTTATTTTGCGTCCAGTATCTTATAGTTCAATTTTTTTCATGTATAAAAGGAATGATTCTCAACAACGTAGGATGGGAGTGTAGTTATAATTATCACGTTGGTGTAAAAATCAAACTTCGTATGAGGACATAGTTATATATAAGTAAGTAATCGAAGAAATAATTATGTAAACAACGGAAGAACTTTTTCTATTTGGTTGAGACAAGTTATTAATATTTACAACTGTTTCCACGTTTCAACTATAAAATATAAGCTTAGTATTAGTACAGTCAAAGGCCTATCGTAATTTGAAATATAAAAGCTTTTTTTTTTATTTTCGAGCAAAACTATATGCTTTTTAAAAATAATAAAATGAAGAGTAATTGAATTTTAATACTGATACATGTGAAGAACTGTTTTCTAAAAACATAAAAAACATGATACTCTTTAACCCAAACACCAACTTTTGAAAACTTTCTGATTATAGGGTATTGTATTTTAAAACTGATACATGTAAAGAACTGTTTTCTAAAAACACAAAAAAACATGATTCTCTTTAACCCTAGCATCAACTTTTGAAAACTTTCTGATTATAGGATATTGTATTTTGTTTTGTGAAAACAAATGTAATTTTAGTTACTATCTCCTAATTCAAATTCATTTTAGAGTTTATATGAAAGAAATAATACAAATTTCTTAAGAATAGCTATTAGCGGTTTATAACAGATACAGTTTACAAATTAGTCGTTCAGGACAATTTCTCTTTTAGTCATCACAATGAATCTTTATTTATATAGGATATGAAGGATATGTAGCATCTGGGGCGTAGATTTCTTTACACTCGATGGGGAGGATGATTTCTGCAACCACTTTTGTGGACTGTTCAATTTGCAAATTGGTAATCTCTGATTACGTGAGGGGCCTGGCATGGCCTAGCGCGTTAAGGCGTGCGCTTCGTAATCTGAGGGTCGCGGGGTCGCGCCCGAGTTGCGCCAAACATGCTCACCCTCCCAGCCGTGGGGGCGTTATAATGTGACGGTCAATCCCACTATTCGTTGGTAAAAGAGTAGCCCAAGAGTTGGCGGTGGGTGGTGATGACTAACTGCCTTCCCTTTAGTCTTACACTGTTAAATTAGGGACGGCTACCACAGATAGCCCTCGAGTAGCTTTGTGCGAAATTCCAAAAAAAAAAAAAAAAAAACTGATTACGTGAACCTGAAAGCTGTAAACATGCAGTCACAGAGTAATCTTGTTGCCACGATACTTGCATGTATACTTAGGCCTACTGATTGATACTTATGAACTATCGCTTAGATCAAAAAGCTTAGAAGCACGCCTATATAAAAGATGTACATTTTGGCTACTGAAAAAGCATACATCCAGGCCTAATTATGTAATTCGATTGATAAGAACACGAGAATCACAAGAACAAAGACACAATTTGTAGGCCTGTGATACAATAAAACAATTCAACAGACCAAACTGTAGGGGGATGATTGTATGCACCATACCCCCACCTAAAATGAAAGGGGGGATGTATACCCTCCATCCCGCAGGATCTACACCCCTGTGTAGCATTGATGCTAATAATTTATTATTCTAAATTAATTAGCGGACAAGGTGTATAATATACTGTCCACCGGTAAAAGGGAGCCTTGTCTTTTTTTTATTTTTACAGTTTGCGTTTATTCAAGGTTATCAGCAAGGGGTGGAATCTCCCTAGACTATTAATAGAAAGTGGTGAATTGAATGAAAGATTTTGTTTTATGTTTATTTATAGCATATTAAAGAGTTTATTTGCTGAATTTTTGAAATGATTAGTTAATAGTATCAATACTACATATTCTCCAAATCCTATGTAAATATAGTTTCACTGTGGTAACTAAAAGACAATTAAACACCATACAGTATTACCCAGAGTGCAAGAAGAGTTTAATAGACGCAAAGTGATCTAAAATTCTGAGGCTCAAAAATCATATATATGTATACCTAGAAATCAGGGGCTCGGTTCCCCTCGATGGACTCAGCAGATAGCTCGATGTAGCTATACGAAAAAACACACCAACACACATGTATACCTAGATTCACAATGTCCACAACAAGCTACCTGAAATTTGTAAATGGCCTCCAAACCACATGTCTCTATCATCGGAAAAATGCACTTTTATCTATCACCTAACATTTGCTACCTTCCCATGGAACTAACAGTAACTAATAACAACCAAAATATATCTGTAATAAGTTAGATTAGTCAGTCTATCTGCTCTTGTCCTACATACAGGTAGAATGTTTGGACGGTAATGAAATTAGTAGCCTGAATTGCAGCATAAATTCTTTAAAATTTTGAGACTTATGAACGTAATTATCGAGGAAATAGATTTGGTAAGCAACAAGTGCACTAGTGGTATTGGATTAACTAGCCTCATGAATATATTTCGCAGAGAAGTAAAACATATCGACATTCATAATGGTTTAGGAAAATTCTAACCCCATCCGCAAAACAAGAAGGTAGTAAAAATAAAAAAAAAGTTTATATTGCTCACATTTACCAAATATATTCAGGGACATCGTCTCAGTATGTAACAACATAATGTTTATACGTATTCAAATATTAATTCTTCAGCACAGGCTGGATTTATTAGGCACACAGTGAATATTTAAGAAGTGAAATTTAATAATGTATATAATATATACCACATAATATAATACAACATCTAAAATAGAAAGTGAACTATTTCTGCCTAATTGGTAGCATCATAAGTACATTATTCTGGTTCTCGCACGTTTGTTGGCAATGTAGTCATCTTGCTAAGTTGGGCATAATATAAATTAATAGTCACAAAACCAGCAGTGACTACACTACTCTTTGTTATTGTATCTAAAATATTCCTTCAGATAAGTAAATGTGTTATTAATGGAGCACAAATACTGAGCTTATTTCAAGTATTCACGAAACGAAGACGATCATTTGCTGAAGGTCTGGTCATATAACTGCTATTTTAACTTCCTTTCACTGGTATCTGTCATCAGAGTCTGATACACGGTTATAACTACTTGAAACATTGGAGTGTACTTCATATAGCAGTGTTTTCCCACATTTTCCTAGAATCAACATCAAAGGTAAAAGTGATCTTATTCTTGACACATGAAGATTTTTTCTGCAGCCATTGTTGTAGCTATGTAAAATTGCCTTTGTCATCTGTTATAGCCATGCTGATTGAATGGACGGCATAGGAGTTAACTTGTCATCCTCGATAGCCCATCCAAAACCTCAAAAAGGCAGGATGTTTCTTTTGAGACTTACACAGTAATGTCTGGTGTTGTAGGTATTGGTGGTAACAATTTTAGTAGGATGTATTTGTTTTGAGGAACTTTCAGGCCTTTAGCTTTCTGAAATCGTATCTTGAGTACACATAAAAGGGTTCTCTTACTTGATTGATCAAATCTAATGCGACTAAAATACCAATCATCCGCATAGCTCTTCAGAACAAATATGTTAATCTACTCGCTACTAGTCATCCAAGTCTTTTTTTCAATTAAAATGCGAATATGAAATATTTATACAAATTAAATATGAAAAGAACAGTGTTTAACGTTGATAAAGTCTCAGTGCCCCTGTGTTCTAATGGATAGTTAGATAGTTCTCTTGTACATTTTTCTGCCCACAGCTATGGAAGTTACTTTAAAAGCACATTTTTATAGTACATAAAAAATTAGGCACACACATGACGGGGGATACTGCTGCACTAATGATTTCCAGTATAACTGAAAGTTTGAGTTTTTGCAACATTGGCAGCTATGAAAGTTGTTTCAAAAGCATAATTCTATAGTACATGCCCATTACAATAATATCTGACTTATTTATTATTTTCATTCTAATCAGCATGTTGTAGAATTTTGGTATTATTCTCTTATTGAATTGACTCCAAGACATGTGCTCTTTGTGACCAGCAAATTTTAATTTTTTAGAAAAGATAGAGAGCAAGGAGTGCAGAATTGGTGCTAGTTGTTCATCTTTGTTACATTTATCTCTGAAGAAAATTAGAAGTCTTTGTTTGTTGGTAATAAGAGGAATTATTGTGGGGCATAAATTTGACACTTTTTCTGATTTCATGCACTCTTTCTGGTCATAACTTCTTTCCTTGAGGATTTGTGCATTATACTAGAGTTACAACTAGAGTTTGAGGTTTTTAAGATAACATTACACTTAATGGTACATGGGCACATATTTTCCTTGTTTCAGTTTCAAGTTTTCCTTCTCATCTGCTAAAATATCATTTTCACGTTTTCAGCCACAGGTTTGAATGTATTCCTAAACTAAAATGTTGTTAACATTTCTTCCTTCCTTATTTTTAAAAGCAGCGGACAAACTGAAGAGGTAAAACAACATTACGTGAAACTAATGCAATTCATCTCTTCTGTTGACAACAGTCTAAGATCTGTATCTCAGAACAGCAACTAAAACCAAAATTAAACCAATATAAAGGAACACCTTTATTCCTATACTAATCAATAACCTAGCATCTACCTGCTACGCCCCTTACAATCCCGTACCCGTTTTTACTTTTGTCCCTAAGACACATGTCCGGCAACGGTCACTTTCAAACTCTCTATTTCTTAACCTGAAGATGACCTAGGAAAGTCGAAACGTTGCTCTCTCCTTATCAATAAAAGTGTTAAAACTTAAACCAGACGTTTTGAGATACATTTTTATTTCAAGTGGGTTTCTCGTCATCAAGAGTATAAGATCTGCTCTTTTTATCCAGTTTGATTTGCCAGTATTTGAATCCCAGATCTAAAGTGTTGAACCAATAAGAACCTTCCAATAAAAAAAATCCATGTGTTCTTGCCTGTCACCAACGCGAAATACCATATCTACGTAATTAAAATAAACACAGAACGTAATCACACTTTCTTTCTTTCTGACAATCATGACTGAAGGTGACCAAGCCCTTTCGAAAAAAGCATGGTTCTGTCCTTCAACATTTGTTGTATTTCCGCTCTGGCTACATGCCTAGAGTTTCAGAGAAGTCTGCAGGGTGGTTGTTTAAGTATATATATGTCACTTGTACCTATGTGGTAGGATCACACGCATATTCAACCAACATGTTACTGAGTAGCTGTTGACGCACTGTATCTGGATTGATGGCTCAGGCATCAATCAATTACCCCGGATATGCTGACAGTCACACATTTATCCTTAGACATGATTTAGTCGAGACAACTGACTGCCTTAATTACTTCCACTTTGTTTACCATTCCGATAACAATTCCTGAGAGATGACTCCTTTAGTTAATGCTACTTGTTTATTGGACACGAAACAGTTAATTTCATGTTTGGGGCCTGTAATTAGGTTGCTTTACATGGAACTAGACTTCACCTACAGTAAACCAAGGAATACTCATTTTGTGCATAGGGTTACCCTGACATCCTTTCCCAGATAAAATCAAGCACTCCAATGTTGATGAGCTCAACCTTGCAGGCAATCAATAACTCTCCTATAGATCATCAGGTCACCAGTTGCATAGGCAAAGCAGACTAATAGGCTACATAATATCGCATCCAAGGGTGCCAAAGCTGCAGGTGAAGTTGATGATAAGTACCTTCATTTTACGAGCAATGTTATCTAGGCATGGTGAGGGATTTACCATTCCATTTACTTTTAACTTATCAGTATTTGTCAGAATGAAGTCATCATCTACTGGCTATATTAGTGGTTTCACATATATGTACAAAGTTTTACAAGCGCTAAGAGAGCTAGGTTGGAAACCAAACTTTTCAGTGAAAATTAACTGATGAGTGGGCCCGACATGGCCAAGCGTTTTAAGGCGTGCGACTCGTAATCTGAGGGTCGCGGGTTCGCATCCCCATCGCGCCAAACATGCTCGCCCTTTCAGCCTTGGGGACGTTATAATGTTACGGTCAATTCCACTATTCGTTGGTAAAAGGGTAGCTCAAGAGTTGGCGGCGGGTGGTGATGACTAGCTGCCTTCCCTTTTGTCTTACACTGCTAAATTAGGGACGGCTAGCACAGATAGCCCTCGAGTAGCTTTGTGCGAAATTCAAAAACAAACAAACTGATGAGCTCCCCCATATCAGTGAGCAGACCCCTCATAGGGTTTATTAGTTGTATGGAGCTGTAGCGATAGTATTTACTGTTTGTTTTTGATAATTCTGATCGTCTTAGCTATTGGTGAAAGATGATAACCCTTTTAAAATTGTTGGATGGCGAAGTATGAGCAATTCATTTTATAGTTATCCATCATTTCCTCTACCATGTAAATGCTTTGATCATTTCTTCCATAACTACGTCTGGGGGTAGGCATCATCAGCATTGGCTGCAAAATATAAATTATGGGAGAAATGGAATAGTTTTGTCTTTTTACTGGATACAAGAGTATTCAAATACAGCACCAAAAGCTGTGGTTGGTTGGTATGTCTTTGTATGTCTTGTGCTTGAAATGATTAATGTAGGCGGGTAGGATAGCATGTCTGTAATACAGCTATGGCAGCTGTTGTTGCAAACTTTTTCATCTTTTGTGATTAGTTTGAAGCTACTACATTGTACTTTATCACATAGAAACTGTCTCTATTAAAGTGAGAATATATCTTACCAATGTGTTTCACTGATTCACCAGGAAGTCCCTCAGAACTTATCCATTAATATATCTTCTCAATCTGAGAAAACCAATAGCATGCGAACTTTACTATGCAAATAATATAGATCATTTGCGCAAGAGGCCAAACCCTCAGTGGTGTTCTTGTTCTGAGCTTCACACTTGGCAAGTTAAATTAGTTAATTTCCTACTGAATCAGACTGTCAGCACAATTTAGAAATGACTATAATGTAGTTCCAAAGTGAGACTTTGCTAAAGTGTTTGATAACATTCAGGCTGGACTGTCCATATTCAAGATCAGGTGTAAGGTGACATGGTCTGGATAAAATATATTCCTTCCTCAAATGTTTTAGGATATGGTCTAAATCTTCTTTAGTTGTGCTCTTGCCAGTTGTGGATGAGATTTGTTTTGCATCACTCCCTAGGTTCGTGATGTAACAGATTTACCGTTGTATATTTATTTTAGTGCCTACGCTTGTTTCTGTATAGTTTCTTTTTTGCATGTGACGTATATTACTGACTGCGTATTGTACCAACTCCACCTGTTCTCTAAATTTGTAGAAAATTATTTAGGGTAAGAATCAACAATGTACTATGTGGTTTGTTTTGTTTTGAATTTCACGCAAAACTACTCGAGGGCTATCTGCGCTAGCCGTCCCTAATTTAGCAGTGTAAGACCAGAGGGAAGGCAGCTAGTCAAAACCACTCACCGCCAACTCTTGGACTACTCTTTTATCAACGAATAATGGGATTAATCGTCACATTATAACACCCCCATGGCTGAAATGACGAGCATGTTTGGTGTGATGGGGATTCGAATTCGCGACCTTCGGATTACGAGTCCAGTGTTTTATCCACCTGGCCATGCCGGGCCTGTACTAGGTGTGTATGCAAAATTAGTGATTGACAGTAACGTTGCCATGCAAACTTTAATAAACGTTCTAGAGTCTCACGTGATTCGTATAAAAAGTAGTTAGCGAGAGACAGAAGAGTATTATTATTACTAGTCAGCTACAGTCAGTGTGCTATAGGCCCCGGAAGCTATCATTGTGATTAACGCCTATTAATCCGAAAAATATAGAACTGGACCAGAAAATTTTCGAGATTGCGAACATTACAAACCGTTCAACTTAAGTGAATTAACTTCGGACGTTAGGATTTCTACGAGGACATTAAGTATATTCGCTGGAAAAGTCAGATTGTAAGGGTGTGAGGATATTCAGGCTAGTTAATTCAAACGAAGTGTGACAATATCAACTCAGTATTAGTTTGCTCGAGGGGGTTTGGATCTTCGACAAAATATTCCATTCTAGATTAGATATAAGACTTAGTGTTGTTTGTAAGTTTGTAAAACTCTCGTATAAAAGCCATCATTTGAATAACCATTATTACAAAGAGTATTATTTTTTGTTTATTAATTTTTTTTGTTTTATAAAAGAAATGTGTGTATAAATCTTCTTCGAAAGTATCATAAATTTAATGCATACTAACATTTAATTAACTTCAAATTCAAGTTTCCGGTTATTTGAAATATTAATACATAACATAAGTAACATAATAAATCGGAGACTCGTTCAAAATAAATTATAATACGTAATAGTGTCTGTGGGCAAAACGTTTTCACTTTAAACCTCCAATCAATATCTAGCTTAAATATCTTCAACAGTGCTGGTACAAATTGCTAAGCATTTTCAGGAATCGCAACTACGGGATAAGTATAAATTCTTTATTTAGGGCAGCAAAATGACGAGTTTCTTTTGACAATTTTTCTCTAATCTATGGTCGCCTTAGAAGGGAACCTACAAGCATAGAGAATCTCACAACTATCCCGTCAATAATTGTCCTCCTACTTGGTGCTCACCATCTCACCTGTAAATAAGATATTTCCTGTTGGTGCATGATGCCTGCTAACTTCACCTCTAGTCTTCCCCAGTTAATATCTTGACCAGAGTTCAAATGGGATTGTTATGGGTATTAAAGGTCTGGGATTTCGATATAGACTGTCTCATTAAATATCAGACTTACAAATGCCATATTACTGTAATGACTCGCAGGTATGTTGTATATACTTCCCTCACTCTGAGGTCAAACTTCAAAAAACGAATTTGCTTAACCAATCAGAGTGCACAGTCGTCAGCGTCTCTCCTTTTTAAGTTGTTTGTCTGAATAAAAAAGAATTCATAGAGTTTCATTGTATCTACATAAATCTTATGTTCAGGAAAGAATTTCTCCTACATCTAAAAATCTCTCTTTAGATGATATTTTCGATTTAGGGACCAACAATCAACCATGCTCATGAGCTCTTTTCGTGAAAGAAAATGCAACTTTCATTCCTCCAAAGCCTTTTAAAATTAGATATACAATATTTTAAGTAAGTGCATATGAAATGAAATACAGATACTCTGCAATACGATATATTGTGATCAGGGCCTCATAGATTTTGTTTACTTATATACAGGTAAAATTGATTTCTTCAAAGTGTGACAAGAAATATTCAGTTAATAACAGGAGATTCAACAACATATCTACCATGAAATAAATCTATATTCTTTGACTAACTGAGTTACTGAATTATTGAGAAATAAGAAATACAACATAATAGAAGCGTACAGTTAAAATAAGCAACTTGTATTTAAAATAAATACTGTAAAAAACACACTTAATGAGTTTTAATGGACAATTACCTATGCCAGAAATAAAGCTCTGAAATTACAGAACTTAACCACATGGTACGCCTAACACGATATTTTTTGTTTCAGAATGTATATCTGAAGATCATGTTTAACACTCAATAAATGAAACATGAACTACTTAAATCCTTAACATCAGATTTAGCCACGGACCCCTTGCACATATTTTTCCCCTGGGGAAACGTGCTGCTCGAAGCGAATGACACAGAACAATAGGTAACTAGAGAAAAAGAAACAGAACAACCTTCCTTACCCAGATGTTATGTGTAGACTGTACAAATAGAAAAGAACAAGGATGTAAAAAACAAACACATAGTATGTTTATATACTGTTTTTATACTTACTTGGTTTTGCATTCTCAGTCAACACAGTATCCCCAGTGGCGCAGCAGTACATCTACGGACTCGCACAGCGAAAAACCTGGTTTCGAAACCCGTGATGGGTAAAGCACAGATAGCTCATTGTGTAGCTTTGTGTTTAATTCTAAACAAAGAAACTGAGTCAACATTTTACTGATTTGTAGAACATATTGTTTGTTTGTTTTGGAATTTCGCACAAAGCTACTCGAGGGCTATCTGTGCTAGCCGTCCCTAATTTAGCAGTGTAAGACTAGAGTGAAGGCAGCTAGTCATCACCACCCACCGCCAACTCTTGGGCTACTCTTTTACCAACGAATAGTGGGATTGACCGTCACATTATAACGCCCCCACGGCTGGGAGGGCGAGCATGTTTAGCGCGACGCGGGTCCGCGTCCCTCGGATTACGAGTCGCACGCCTTACGCGCTAGGCCATGCCGAGCGTTGTAGAACATATCCGAGAACGTCCCTCCTCTCGGATAGGGCCTTGTAGAACATATCCGAGAGGAGGGACGTTAAAAGCTAAAGCCTAAATTTCCATTGGACGAGTAATAAAAGAATCACTGGAGAAAATGATTTGTGATTATGGTATATTATACTAAGACTAAATATGTAGAAGGTCTTTTTTTTTTAGTGTAGACATAATTATTTAGTCTTAGGTAACTTAAAAAAGTCTCATCTTTGTATTTGCTCAATAGTTAGAGCAGTTAGTCAACAAAATTTAAGCCGGCCAGTTTTAGTGAGCTCTCAGAAGTTCCAGTGTTGTGTATGAGAAAGAAAATTGTTTCTTGTTTAGATGAATTTTTTGAGTATTATTCTCTTTGCTGTTGTGTTTCATTTCCCATTAGAAAAACGTTTCTTATATCTGATGCTTATTGCGGATCTTGATGCTCGCCTGTTAGAAAATAATAAACCTGAATATCACACTGTATGGTATTCTGGTCTGGAATCAGAGTTACATATTTTCACAATTGAAGTGAAAGGTATGTTGAATGTGTAAGTCTTTCTGCCAAAACAAAGGTTAATAAGAAACTACAACATCAGGAATTGCTAATAGTTGAATTTTCAGTATATAAATCGCGCAACTTTAAAATATTTCTAATGACTTTCATTAATGTAAGTATGTGTTTTCGTATATCAAAGCCACATCGGGTTATCTGGTGAGTCCACGGCGGGGAACCGAACCCCCTGATTTTAGTATTATAAATCCATAGACTTACAGCTGTACTAGCGGGGGGACGAATTTGATTAAGCTGAAGGATCCAAACAGATCTTATCTTTTAGAAATAAAATTGAACGTTATTTGACATTCTATTTTTAGTGAAAAATAAATGCAGGCATGCATCATATAAATTATGTATACTATTTGTGTTTGTTAGATGTACAATTTCAGTACCTTCTCAAAGATACCTTTTGGCCATATGAATCACCCATAATATCCAGATATTTAGAAGGCCAAACACTAATGCGCAGCTAGCCTTAACGCACCCGCATGTATATTCTTCGCTGGTATTGAGAAGCGTGAGGGTTTGATGGATAGTACTGATTTTGATTTATAGAAAATTTTCACTTATTGTATAATATTTCTTTAAGAGTAATAACTTTGCAACAAGCATAAAATGAATCTTATAACAATTCTGGAAAAAACTGTATCACCAGGTAAGGCTGGTATTCAATGTTTTTTTGTGACTCTTAAGCATAGTCATAAAATTTTCTGTTAAGACGACTGTTAACCTTAGTATTGGTACGTAAAGTTCATCGAATGCATCGTTAGGCTTACTGTTAAGCCTAATTTGTTTTCGGGGAAAAAAATCAAGTTTCGTAGAATATTTACAAAGTAGGAAAAAGCGTAGTTGTGAAGCTATCGTGTGATCATTTATTATTTTTTGTCGTAGTGATCGAGATAAGTACTATTGCACAACTTGTAGTGTCTGTAAGCTCATTGATACTGTGATAGCATTAGTAATATTAAGTATTACCATTATTAGCATATAGCATTAATAGTAAAACTGAAATAAAAACCCTTATAATCTGAGTGCTTTGGAAAGGTGGACCTTTTGAAAGCACTTGGGTTATAAGGGTTCTATTTCAGTTTTATCAAGACTTCTTGAACCCGAGTGTTTTTAGCACATCATGAATAGTATTAATAGTAAAGCTGTCCAGTGCGTATACCACGCTAATATGTGATTTAGTAATGAGCTTCAATTAGTTCTTTGGGTTAGTTATCTTTTCAATTTCCAAGTCGTAAGACTCATATGAAATATATTTTTCATAAGTGTAACATAAGAATGGAAGTATTAAGTGTTTATTATGAACTTAACTTTTTTTTCTCCTGCTATGCAAAAGTTTCTTTACTATGTTCTTTTATAATGTGAAATTGCACCATTTTACCATTGTAAACGTTAAAACCTTAATTGTTATTCATGATTGATGCACTCCTAAAGATATTTATTTGAAATGTGGTAGTTTTCATGATGGTAGTAGTGCTGTCAATCACATTCATGAGATACAAGTAATGGAACTTGTATAGCATAAAAAAAGAGAAAGGTAAAACCTATGTGCATCATAAATTTTTGACATTTCTGCTGTTGCTGTATTTAAAAATACTCTGATTTATGAAAGAAGTCAGAAATATACTTGTCACTTTATTAGACCTAGGATTGAGTTTTATACTGTTAATGTATATTGTAATTTATACTATTTACATGATAGCAAGTTGTGAGGTAAACTGTCAGAATTGATATTCACCTGATTTTAACATTGTATTTCTGTTTTAGTCTTTATTGCAAACATGTTTGAATGATGTGATAATTGAATTGAAATTCTTTCAGTTTTATTTGAAAATTTAGTTAATGAACTAATGAGACATTTACAAAAAACTTAAATGTTTAATTGACTTTATGGAATATTAATGGATTTTGAAATAATTTATAATAAGAATTTAGGATAGTTTTTCAGTTCTAAGCTTGTCCTTGTTTTTGACATTACATTTTACAAGATTTATGCCGAATCAGATATATTTGTTATATATCTGAAAAAAATTGAAGAATAGGCAGCTAGTACATAAGTATGAATGTGGAGGGATGGTCATTTTCTAAGGATGTGATTTTTAAGTTTTTACCAGAATTTTTTTTATGGCCTAAATTTGTGATCCTTGTGAATTATATAAATCCGTTGAAAAAAAAGTTTAATATGGGTGTCTGGGACTTGTGACTGTTCTGGTTCAGTTCAGCAAGCTTGCACTTTTGGTGATTTTAAACAAAACAAATGCTCCACAGCTCCAAAAGAAATCAAGCTTTCATTGGTTGAGAGATGTATAATGACAGTTGTCTAGTTGGGTAGGAAAATACAAAACTTGTGGCTTTCATGCCTACAGTTTCTGCTAAACTATTTCTTCAACTGCAATGGTTCCAAATGTACATTGCTGAAGTTGCAACCAAGCTCTAAGAAACAAAAGGTTAGTTTTTGATCTGTTCTCTTTTTATTGACTAATGTTGAACCACCTGTGCATTTTGATTCATGAGTTAATGTACTATTTAATTTTTTGTAACATTATTTTCAATAAAATGCTACATGCAATATGCTGACTCAGAAGCCTTTTATTACAACCCAATAACTGTTAATCAAATAACTTTATTAACTCTCTCAGTATGGATAACTAAAAGGGTGCATGTCATGATGTTTTATTATTATATTTGTAACTTGTTTTTATCAGTGTATACCAGTAAACTTATAATTTGTAATTTATCTTTTAATATATACTTTATTTTCAAAAGGAAATATTTAAATAAATCCCCAGACTTCACTTGTGTGTCTCACATGACAGTTTAATCCCTATATGATGTCCTTAATTTAACATAAATTACCCTTTTTCTGTTTAAATATTTCTAATGCATGTTTAAATTTTGATAGCCTCCAGACTTTGTGGTTCACAATTATGTAAATCTGAAAAGAAGTGAATAGTTAAGTACTCTAGCAGAGCAGATGTAACACACAGTCCAATAGATTCCTGCTTAAGTCCAAGTATAAAACATTCCAGCATTTCCTGAAGAACAACATTAGAAATCGAATATCAAGAGGTAATAAATCATAGATGGGTAGAAGCCGTTGCCAGCATGTTAGTCCGAAGTTGGAGAGTTTCAACATTGAAAATAAAAGCAGATGACAGTACTATTTTTATTTGTGCACACGTTTTAGTCACATGATTGTAATGATCATAATTACATAATATTGTTTAACATTTGTTGATTTTACAGGTGGTCCAAGAACATTTGTATGTATTTCATACCTTTTGTATTTTATGCATTGTGCCTGATTTACATAGTAATATTTACAGTGGTTATGTGATTTTCAATTTAATATGAAAAAAATTAATATTTATTATGACCAAAATATACTTTTAATAATAAAAAGTAAACTGAAATAGACAAGTAGATAGTTAAATAAAGTACATATATGACATTTACATTTTAAGTGGGTTGAAATTCATTAATTATGTTATTGTGTCTTTAGAATCATGTAGCACCTAGAAAAGAGTATTATTTTAACATTTTTATTAATGAGAAAAATATGTGGTGGATTAAATATAAGACTGCATTTCTCACATTCAAGCGAGCTTGTTCTTTTTACCATGTGTGTGTGTGTGTGTGTGTGTATACATCTTAGTTTCTTCTGTTTATTTATTCATTGTCATAGTGAAAGTAAAAGTTAGACAGGAGAATAACACTGTGTGTGTGTTTATATATATACATCTTAGTTTCTTCTGTTTATTTATTCATTGTCATAGTGAAAGTAAAAGTTAGACAGGAGAATAATATTCCACAAAGATATGCACAAAATAGTCCTTTTGATGAAGGGGTAGTAGGTTTAAAAATTGATATTCTATAGAATGGGCAGGAAAAATTGACAAGTTGGTTCTGTTTACAAGTAAAACTTTGCAGTTGTGTACAAAATAAAACATTAACTTTTTTCTTCATTAACTACATTAAAGTCTTGTAATAATCAAAATATGAATTTGAAAATATTAGTTAAAATTGCCTTTAAAATAGTTGAAAAGTGAGAGGAAATCTTGTATTAAACTGTTGTACTTAAATGCATTACACATTCAAATCAATACAAAACCTGAGAGTAATACAACAGCATTCCCTGGGTTTCTTCCTGTTGACTGCCATAAGACTACTAGGCTAAACACTAAATAGTTATTGATAAAAATTATATTAATTTGTGACATTTTTATACAGATTTTTATATATTATAAAGGTTGTTAGTAATCTGTTTTGATAAACTCAGAATGGGCTATACAGGATATTTTAAGGAGTTAGGGTGAGTAGTACCAATGAGATTTCACTAGCACTGTTGATAAATTGAAATTACTTATAGATAGATAGATAGATAGATAGATAGATATATAACTACACAGTTAGTAATTTTAGTAATGAAGTCATTTAGAAAGCCTCGAAGCTCATTAGTAACTCCAATGGGTTATAATACAACAATTTCAAAGTTTCATATATTATTTTTTTTTAGTAATGTGCTTGATATGAAAATTAACTTAAATGGTAACAACATTTGCATTTCTGCCTCTTAAATATCAACGATGTAAAAAACATTTTTCTTGCAAGTATTATAATTTCCAAGCAGTTAAAGTTGACCTACTAATGAGTGTATAAGAGCTACAGGTGTTTTAAGCAATACAAACTCTTAATAAGGATATAAGAGCTACAATAGTAAATCATGGCTGAAATAAGTTTTTTTATTATTGATTGGAGAGTTTTTTTTCCATTTTATTACTAAAAATGTGAAACTACAGATGTATGCACTACAGATTTTTAGAAACAACAACCTTGATGAAAACAAATCTGTAAAATCTAGAGTGCACACACACACACACACACACACACACACACACACACACACTGTTAGTGTTTAAAAAATGCCATGGCATAAAGATTTAGCCTGACAATTTTAAATTTCATATTGTTTTATTCATTTAGAAATAATTATAATTACTGGCTGAAGCTGTACTCATGTTGATGTAGGCTCCAGTTGTGCTGGCATTGGGAAAAATGAAAAACAAAGGCTTTTTATAATAACTTACAGACCAAATAAAAATCACAGAGTTGATATTTTGATATTAACTCCTTTTTAATTCTGAGAAAAAAGAAGGCTCAGACACCCTAAATATGTATCTGTTTGCAAAATTGTAAATAATATGGTTATTAATTTCTTGTAAAGAAAAACTACTCTCTTGATTATCTGTACAAATCTAACAGCAATATCAGAGAGAATTGTCATTTTTGAAAATCTGATATTTGAGTGGCATGCCATGTCACCTTGACATTTTAATTTTTAATATCTAAGTAAAGTAAAAGATGGGAGATTCTAGATTTGTTTATATTCTGGCTTTCTGATGTCTAAAATATGTATTTATAAGTTGTTTGACATCCAGAAGATCATATAAGTTTAGAAAGGAAGTTTAAAATAGCCAGTTTGGAATGCTTACATGTTGAATACGTAAGTAAAGATTAAGATTTTTTTCTTCATATTGAAGTTAAGATATTAAAATTTAAATATTATTAAAATTAAAGTTAGAACTAGTTTTGAGTCAAGTGTATTGAAATATATTGATAACTATCACATAAGTTTAGAATGGAATTATAAAAATTTGTAACATGCATACTTTGACCCTGCAGATAATATAGGGTTAAACTCTTGTAAAATGAGGGCTCCTTTACAATAATTTGTATACAAATTGAAAACCCTTGACTTTTGATATATCAATTTTAAAGCTTTAAAAAAACCTTTACATTTTCCAAAATTACTTTTGCAGCAGAAATGTGTTTTTCACCATATTCTGCTGAAGCATGTTCAGCAACATACAGTTTAGGAACATGCCTCAAATTAAAACATTGTGTATTTTTGGGTTATGTGTTGTGTATTTTTTCTTTTGACAAGAAAGGGTTGATTTGAGGGTGAATCAGTACAAAATAACTTATTTTCTTAGTTTTTAATTTTAGGTAGTTGCAAAATTGAGTTGCTTTTGTGTGACAAAAGATAGTTAAAAGTCTTAAAAATCAGGATGAAACTGCAAGTTCATTTCACGTGCCTGTTGAAGTTTGTTTATCCTTACATGCAGTTCTATTATGCCTACAAAATAAAAACAAAGTTAAAAATAAATGGAAAAGTAAATATAACCAAAAATGATATACAACTGGTGCTATATGCCACATTTTCATTGACAAAAAATAAACTTAAAAGACTAAATTTTGGAGTGTATGGAGAACTTAAATTTCATTCAAGCAATTGACATGTTTATGCATTGTCTGATTTAAGTTAACGTAAAATGGAAATCAGTGGAACAAAAATCTCATATATTAATAGTTCTATTTGAACAGTTTTCAACTTAAATATTTTTAGAAAGAATTCATTACTTCAGTTTGTAAGGAAAAGTGAAAACAATTTCAGAGATTTATTTCTGCACATCCTCAAGGACTCGCCTGTAAACAATGCAGCTATTAATTTTGTTGTTGTTTTTAAAATTTTTTCTGATTATCCTAAAGAGTAGATTTAAGTTTACTAAAAACTATTACATCTTGAGAATACATATATATTTCTTGATTTTCAACCATTTCTCTTTTGCCTTAGTTTTTTTTTTTTTCACACCTTGGTTGCTACCCTTTTATGATGTTGCATTAAGTGGTTTGATCATTAATAATGAAATATAGATTTAGAAATGGCTATAGATAAAATGTTATTGGACAGAACAGTAATTGCCCTTTTCACACCACTGTAAAATATGTAAAGTAGTTTATGGTTTCATGGGAAGGTTGTTGTTTGGAGCTCCTGTGATATTAACCAGTAGCAGACAGTAGGAAGTTTTGAATACTTTGTAAAAAGCAGAACTGGGTATTTTTTATAGTTTTTTTTTTTTAGACAATATTTGCATTTATGAAAGTGCCTCTATCTTAAATTATATCTGTTGAAAGCTACAAATATTTTCAAAATTCTTCTTTGACACTTGTGAGAAACACAAATACTATAGTTAAAAACAACTGGCAACGTACATTACAACATGTTTGGTTTTGTTTTCCACCTTGCTAAACACAGGGATAGACTGAATTCCATGATTTTGGAAAGAAAGTTCTTTCTTCTGGATGTTCTCGTATAGAGTTAACCATTTTCCTTATGGCCACTGAACTTAATAGATCTGTATGTTTTTATGATAGACTTTTATTTGGGGAAAATTAAAATAAATAATTATAATTTTAAACAGAATTTTTTCAACATAATTTCAAACAAATTTTAAGAAAATCATCTGTGGACACAGTGGAATTATGTCTGTGATTATAAGCCCTACTTTCAGTATTTACTGCACCTAACTTGACCCATATTGTCTTCATTGCACGGTGATATTAAGTTCAACAGATATTTACTAGTACTGTTATAATGTTATCAAATCAGCAAATATAATTTTCATTTCAGTTTTCACATCTTAAGTATTGAACTATAAGGACATACCTTTTCCATTACGATGTATAGATAATAATAAGAGAGTTGATATTTTAAAATATAACTATAAATATGCCTTCTTGAGGTACTACTTTAGCAGTAACTGATTTGAACTGACAATGAAATATTGGTTCCTGCTGATGAAATAATTCCAAATATAAAACTGCTGTTCAAGGCACTAACAAAGAGTATATGGTCAACGAGCAGTGATTAGGTGAAATGTCAGAGGACAGTCTTGTAAATATTTCATCAAGGAAAAGTCTACAGCAGAGATAAACAACTTGTAAATTCAACATATATACATATTCTTTGGTGCTAAGGAATTTTTTGGGAAAAAATTTTTTTCAGTGGTATTTTAAAAAAAGATAACTTGTATATTGATCTCTTGTTATATTTGATATCCAGTTGAAGAAAAATTACTTAATTGCCCAGTTTGGTAATCATTAACTAAATTTCACTTGTCTATCTCAAAAATAAATTGTTTGAGTAAAGTGTCAGTGTCATACCCTGAATTTTTGTTATCTGTTATGAGTTCTTTGATACCATTTTGTAGCTGTTTATGTTTTGGATTATTATTCTTGGTCTGGTTGTAGTATTCTGATTGTTTTGACAGGCCACAACATGGAGTTTATTGTTAATCATTACAATGACTAAATTCAGCAGTATTCACATAATCTTTTATCCATGTGATTAATTGCTGTATGGTTCAGAATCATCATCAATAAGCTGTCTCATTTGTTTACCAGCTCTCTTACAGCAGTTTTACCAAATAAGGTAGCCTTTGGAAAAACTTCTTTTGATTTTGTCTGCAGGTCTACTCGGCCATCCCTTTTATCAAAGCTTGAAGGAACCTGGTCATAGTTTCAAAAGTTGTTGCTACATAATTTATGATAAACTGCATGTGAAACATTTATCTTAAAAGAGTAGTTACTGTCCACTGTCATTTCTTAACTTGCATATTTCTTTTATACTCTCATCAAAATTCTTTTTTTTTTTTTTAACTTGAAACATTTCCTACACTTTTATGGGATATAGAAAAGTCAACAGTTGATCTACAAAGAAAGATGACATTTTTGAAGTTGAACAAAGTAAATCTGGATTAAAGGGTACACAACAAGCAGCAATTTTGGCTAACCACTTCTCTTCAGCTTATGGGTGTTCATGCATAATTTTTATAGGATGTTTTTGTTAGCAGTGTTGATGCACTTCTTTACTAATACATACTCCTAAGTTATAACATCTTTGTCTGATATATTCCTTAATGTGTTTGGTTTCTTTGCCCAATAATCACATGTTTTTTGTTTTTACTCGTGTGAAATATAACAGTCACTGTTGATGATATTCCTAATTCTGGTTTGAAGAGTAACACTCTGGAGTAAGGTTAATATTTTGTGGAGAGGCAGATCATACCTTGCATGAAATGAGAGAGTAGGTTTTAAAACAAAGTTTGGTTAATATTTCTAAAAGTATTGATATCTTTTGGTTAGCATTTATAATTTTGCAAACCATTAAAATGCATCCTTTCTATTAAGTAGGCATTATTGTTCCCAGTGTGTATTGGAAAAGATGGTAAGGACTAGCTGTATAAAACAAAAATCAGATTTTTTACCATATATGCACCCTCATTTCTAGATAAAGCTGTATAGTTTAGATATTTTTTTCATTTCTAAAATGATTTCTTGTTTGATTGTCTTTTAAAGATACTAACTATTGTTCTGCACCAAGACAAGTAAAGTCATTTAGGTTTAGTAGGTATGATATGTGCTGACAAAATATTCTGAAGGCTTGTATCCTTATTTATTGAATATTTTTGTTAATCCTTTTTCCAAAAATCCACATAAATAAAAGAAAATACTTATTGGAAAGAAATAATATTTGTTAGATATAAACTGATCATGACAAAGGATATTCTTAGATACCTTGAGAAAAATAAGTGACTTCATTGTGAAAGGTCAGGTCCTAGGTCACCAGTAAGTTTGACTAGTTTATAAATTGTATTTTTTGTAATTTATAGCCAGAAGCAGTGATTAGTGCAATCTGTAAAATAATTTATTAATCATATATGATTATGATTGATGTATATATGACATAATCTGAAAATGGTGAAATTTATGTACCATTTTTTATTTTTTTTACTTTGGCACATATATGGTGCCTATGGCTATCATCAAGTGAAGAAGTTTTTGTTCTTTATTGTTGTCAACAAGACGTGGTACAAATTACATGAATACATCATTTTCAGTACGAGTGAGATTTTGTCAATAAGAAAAAAGAAGGAAAGCAAACAGAAAGTAGGTATGATTGGTTAAAGTATCACATTGTAAGTATGGTTTAATATTTACTAGTGTTACTCGAAAGAGGAGGTATCCTTGAAAAGTTTTGTATTTTATTGCATTCAGGAGGCTGAAAACTAGATAAAATGAACATTGTTGAGAGTTTATTTTGCTACTGGTATATTGATGATAGATTTGACCACAGCTTATTTCATGGTCAAACTGATGAAATCTCAAATGGGTGATATCAGATAGAGTATTAGTTCTTTTGCCTATCCAAAACATGCTGTTGATCCCTGAAGCATTGTTCAAAGAGCTGTTTTCATTTCAAATTTCACATAATGTTACAAAATACATTGTGGATAAGGCTTTTGATCTTTTAAATGAGTTGTTCCTTAACATGTACATGTGTTTATTCTTTGAGATAAATGTTCTGTAAAGTCATGTTGCAAGCATGAAAAATATAGTGGCAGTGTTAGATATTTTGTGGTTAAAGAAGCTTGTTTTTGTAATCTTCAAAGCGTAATACCAATAATATATATATATATATATATATATATATATAAAGTTTTTTTGACAAAATTGTGTATTTGTTTGTAAATATAACAGCAAAGAAAATTGAGTATAAATTACGTAACAGCTAAAAACAGTAATAACAGTGTTTTGAACTAAAGTTGCCCCTCAGTTGCACATTTTTTGCACAGAGTAAGTTTACATTGTTGAACTGATCTTGCATTTAAAGTATAACTTCAAAGCACCTTTGAGTTCAGGTGATAGCATAATAGCTGTTGTTATCTACCCAAAATGTCATGTTTCTATGTTTTGCTTTTTTACTGTGGCTAATACCAGTTGTTCTTGATCCACCTTTAGATATTTTTTCCTCTTGTGTGTCAACTTTCAGAAAATATTAACAATGCTATTTCACAGTGATATATTTTGCAATGAAAATTACATGAACACAATAAGATGCATTATAAAGTTGTTGAAAATAGTAACGTACAAGTTAAAGACTATAATGTAATAATAAGCATATGATATTATATTAAAAAGAACAAAACTGTATCTGTAATTGCTGCTTAATATTCATAAATATTTTGTTTTTGACCAATGTTATAAATAATCAGATTAGTCCCTTGTAATAGATCTTTCCAAGACAACCAATATTTTGGAAGTGGTAGGCTATTATACATTCTGTAAGATAAATGTGGTTTCCAGTATAGTACCTTACCTTCCCACATAAAAGCTATTTTTGTTCAGTGCTGCCCTCTACATGCAAAGTATTTTCAATGCCTTAAGCTTTGAAACTCTTACTTACTCCATAATTGGTGTAGATTCCTGTATGTGGTGACGGACCTCCCAAGAAAGGTTCTGTTCTTTCAGTTTACCTTCTCTGGAATCTAAACATCCACCCAAGTGTTTGCCCTAACACTCCACTTTGGCCTTGAATTCCTGTGGATAGGCAGCCTAGGGGTGGACCCCCTTGGGTCAATCGGCTGATCCAATTGGACTCGGGTTGACTAAGTACCAGTGTTGGAAGTTCTCAATAGGTGTTGTGGACATTGTATCTGATGCTGGTGTTTGGGAATAGTGCTCACAAAACCCTAGCATTGCTGCAGTGTCCTTGCTTGATATTGTAGTGCATCCCCTCATAGGGCTTCATGGTGGGTGGAGTCAGTTGGCACTGAAATTTCCTTTTTTTTTTATGGATCCCCCACAACAATTTAAATAAAATAGTGAAATATGGTCAATAGGTAAACGACCACGTCTTGAAGTTTCTGAGCAGCAATCTTCAACATCTGTACCACCTGTTGTACCTCGCTTTCTTATCCTACATTCTCTTTCAGAGAAACCTTTAGGGCGAATGTCCCCTCTTTTATTCAGAAGAGACTGGAAGAACTTGCTTGCTCTCCAAAGTCAGTAAAGAAGCTTGAATCTGGAGACATGTTGGTGGAAACATCCACATCTGAACACAGTGAACTCCTTGAATTCAAAGGCAATTGGGGATATACCTATTGAGGTTACATCTCATGCTACTTGAATTCATCACAAGGAGGTATTGTTGAGAGGGATTTGAAGAACATCCCCAAGTCAGAGATTCTTGCTGATTTCTCCACTCAAGGAGTTTCTGCAGTGAGGCATATCTCCATTTGCAAAGATGGAGTTACATTGCCAACCAGTATCCTTGTTCTGACATTTACATCACCACATGCACCTGCCACCATCAAGGCAGGTTATCGTAATTGCAGGGTATGGCCGTACATTCCAAATCCTCCGATGTTTCCATTGTCAGAGGTTCGGTCACTGAAAGACGTCATGTCGTGGTTCCCTGACATGTGCTCGTTGTGGTGGCAAGGACCATGATGCCTATGAGTGTGGCATGGACCCACATTGTGTCAATTGCAATGGCTCTCACCCATTCTACTTTCATTTTTGACCTAAATGATTGAAGGAAAAAGAGGTCCAGTGTTTGAAAACATTTCATAACATTACTTATCCACCACTTCATCTCGGACGTATGCTGCTGCACTCCATTCCACAACTACAGTGGGAGTGCAGACAGATCTCTCTATGCCTCCAAGAGAATTGTTCTCAAAACAAATGAAAAGCCTTTTGACATCCATGGTTAAAAAAGTTGATGAATCAACTTCTACACTCATCTCTGTCTCTTCCATACATTCCAACAAACCCCAAGATCCACATCCTTTGGTTCCAGGTACAGGCATTTCTTTGAATACACCTTCTTCTCCCACCCCAATTGCAACACAATAATTCATTTGCATCCTTAGTCGCTGGAATCCCCTTCCAACAACAAAGACCTGCCCAATCAACCCAGGGCAGGATCCACAGAGGTCGATAGACCTCTCTTGAATAAGGACAATAAAGAAAAAAGATGTGGTTGTAAACAGAAGGGTTCTCCAGCCAATTTGCCTACATGTCATTAAAAACGACCACCTTAGTACAATGGAACTGTCAAGGTTTACGTTGTAAACTGGATGACATCAAAATACTGATTGCTTCCTACCATCCTGTATGTCTTTCCTTACAGGAAACATTTCTGAAACTTGCCAATACAGTCACCTTTTGGCAGTTTTCTTTGTACAGAAATGACAGGTTGTATGATGGATGAGTGCATGGAGGAGTGGTACTGTAGGTTGATCAGCATGTGTTTATCATGTCATTGCCACTTGACACACCCTTGAAGGCCGTAGCCATCTCTATTTCCTTTGGTCGTACCATCACTGTTTGTTCTCTCTGCCTGTCACCTGGAAAGACATATGATCAATCAGACCATGATGCTCTCATTGAACAGTTGCCATCTCCCTCTTTAATTCTGGGGGACTTTAATGGACATCATCCCCTCTGGGAAAGTGCTGTTATTGAAATGAGGTGTCGCTCTCTAGAGCATATGCTCTCTGATCACAACCTTTCTCTTTTCAATACTGGTTCTTCTACCTATTTTCATTCACCTAGTTAGTCCGTTATTGCTATTGATCTCTTAGTTTGTTCCCCTTCATTATTCTCCTATTTTTCATGGAGGGTTGACAATAATCCATGAGGCAGTGATCATTTTCTTATAATTTTGAGAGAGACTGGCCATGGTGGATGCCACCCAACCTGTGTGCCTTGTTGGAAGCTCGATCAGGCAGACTAGCCCACTTTCACTGCTTTCGCAGAACTTGATCCAGCCATCGTCTTTCAGCCATCAATAGACGACTGTGTGGCAGCAGTAACTGAATGTATTATACAAGCAGCTGCTCATTGTATTTGTAAAACCTCGACATGTGTTCTACTATATCCTCATCCCTGGTGGAATCCTGCCAACCACATGGCACGGAAGGCTCAAAAATGGGCCTGGGATACTTTCTGTAGATATCCCACACTTTCAAACCACATCACTTTCCAGTGGGCCCATGCACATGTTTGGTGGGTAAGACATCAAAGCCAGAAGTAATCTTGGATAAAGTTCACAACTGGCATATCTTCTACCACCATTTCCAAAGTCATATGGGACACATTACAACATTCGAAAGGTCAGTGGGCAATACAATTTTGTCCCCTTCTCGATCTTACTCTCTGATAGCCAGGAAGTAGCTGATATCTGGAGCATCACTGATACTCTAGGTGAAAGCTTTTGCCAGGTATCTAGCACTTCTGCTTCTTTCTCCACCTTCTTAGCCATCAGGACTTGGACAGAGCAATCATCTCTTTCCTTTCAAGCTGATTCTCTCTATGACTATAATCATCCCTTTACACTTGTGGAACTGAAACTGGCCCTTCATCGGTCTGGCAGTACATTGATTGGACCAGATGATGTACACTATGACATGCTGCACCATCTATCTCCTGCTTCTCTTGTTATTCTTCTAATTGTTTTTAACTGGATCAGGCAGGAGAATGTTTTTCCTGATGCCTGGTGCCAGGCTATTGTCCTACCTTTCTCTAAGTTTGGGAAGGATCCCAATATTCTTTCGAACTACCATCCAGTTGCTTTGTCTAGTTGTCTCTGTAAGACCTTAGAGAGGATGGTTAATGCTCGTCTTCTTTGGTTCCTCGAATCAAATAACCTCGTCTCGCCCACCCAGTGTGGGTTCTGACAACAGCGCTCCACCATGGACCACCTGATTTGCCTTGAAACCTGAATCAGAGAAGCCTTTCTCAAATGACAACATCTTGTATCAATATCCTTTGACATTGAGAAGGTTTATGACACAACATGGAGGTATGACATTTTGCGAAACCTCCATATATATGGGTTATGTGGCCATTTGCCCATTTTTATTGAAAATTTTTTGAGATTCCAAGCTTGTGTGAATTCGACCCTTTCCTGTTCTTTTCTACAGGAACTTGGAGTCCC
This sequence comes from Tachypleus tridentatus, assembly GCF_004210375.1. Lineage (NCBI taxonomy): Eukaryota > Metazoa > Arthropoda > Merostomata > Xiphosura > Limulidae > Tachypleus > Tachypleus tridentatus. The sequence goes on along the minus strand of NC_134832.1, from coordinate 34,460,152 downwards.
TCAGGGCTGTGTTTTGAGTGTTACACTTTTCAGTATAAAGATTAATGCCATCACTGAACAATTCCCTCTCACTGTTGCAAATGGGCTCTATGTTGACGACTTTCACATCTCGTGTCAGTTGTTGAACATGAGATATATTGAGCGGCAGCTACAAACTGCCCTCAATCATTTACTGAAGTGGACCACAGCAAACATCTTTAATTTCTCTCTATTTAAAACTGTTTACATGCACTTTTGCTGCCAACGGGGTATTCACCCTCATCCTTAACTCCATATCGGTGAAGTTGCGCTGCCTATGGTTCCTGAGACCAAGTTTTTTAGGGCTTATCTTTGACTGTAAGCTGACCTTTATACCACACATTAAGCAGCTACAGGTCAAATGAACAAGAGCACTGAACATCCTCCGTGTCCTCTCTACCACCACTTGGGGAGTGGATCGATGTTCTATGCTGAAGATATATTGTGCTCTTATTCAATCGAAACTCGACTATAAATCACTGGTCTGTGGCTCTGCCAGACCCTTGGCCTTAAAGATGCTGGACTCCATTCATTATCAAGGACTTCAGCTCTGCACTGGGGCTTTCCTCACCTTCCCAGTTCAGAGCTTATACATAGTCTCAAGGACCTTCTTTGCATCTCTGCTGTTTGCAACTGTCTTTACTATATGCTTTGAAACTTTGTTGCTTATCAAAGCAATCAACCTGGGGTTGTGTTTTCCTTCCTTGGTGGGTCATACTTTTTCAGAACAGACAATCTGCCAGTGCTCCTTTTGGCCTTCATATCCAGGTGCAGTTGAATGAATTGGGTCTGTCCTTGGATAACATTGCAGTATCCACTCTTCAGCCCATCCCACTATGGCTTATTACAGTCCCCAAATGTTACCTTTCTTTAAGTCATCTGAGAAAACCAGATACTCTTGATTGGAAGTACTGTCTTTTATTTACTGAACATCTTTCAAACAATCTTTCCATTCCTATTTATACGGATGGTTCAAAATCAGATGATGCTGTGGGCACTGCTATGGTTTGTTGTGGCTCGGTGGTTGCGTGCAGAATCCCTTCTACAGCTTCTGCTTTCACTGCTGAACTCTATGCCATTTCTCTTGCTCTGGATCACATAGAAGATAAGCAATATTCCAACTGCACTATTTATATTGACTCGCTTAGTTCTCTACTGGCCCTGAAATCATTTCACGTTGGTTCACACTCTGTTCTTGTCAATATTCAAAATCGACTGGCACATTTTTCTTTAACATCTACTTCTATCCAGTTTTTCTGGATACTGGGACACGTTGGTATTTGCAGGAACAAGCTCGCAGATACTGCAGCTAAATCTATCTGCTCTGGCACTATTACTGCTGTACCTATTCCATACATGGACTATGGGCCTGTATTCAAGACTTGGCTCCGTGCCAACTGGCAGTCGACTTGGAGTGAGCAATGTGAAGACAAGCTTTTCCAAATAAAACTTTATATTGGACTTGGGCTGTCTTGTCATTAAATAACTCAAAACCAGGAGTGGAAAGGCCAATTTCAGGTGACTAATGCTGCTGTTTGAACTACCTGTTTGAACTACCCGTTAGTCATGCTGGCGAGTTATTATTAAACTCTGCACCACGTCTTTTAAAACTTTTATTACTTTACTTTTTGAAAATGTCCATAATGTTGCATAACCTGGAACCAGGACTGGTAAGGCCAACTTCAGGTGAGTGATGGTGGTTCTTGTACTTACCTGTTAATCCTCCTGGCAGGTTATGATAATTACCTTTATGCTACAAAAAGTACTTTACGACTTCTCTTAGTGTAGTTTCTCTCTTAACGTTGTAGACTAGATGTCAACATTGGTTTTATGCTATTTATGTTTTTAAACTCTGTTTTGTTTTACCTTCATTTCCTTTTATGAATTTTACTACATTTACTTTACTTTTACCTTTTTACCAGTTGTTTGGCACAGATAGCCTAGCTGCTTTATGCTATAAAACACTAAATCAACCAACCAACCAATGTGGTTCACTGTGTCCTTGCACAACAAATGAGGTACAATGCATCTTTGCATGTAGATCATCATGCATCAACCCTCCATCAGAAGGAGTATCCCACACCCACCTGACACTTGCAACTCCCTTTATCCACTTATACCTCACCATCACTTTTCATTAGTTGTGGTTTTTTCCAGATTCTTCATCTATTGCAAATTTTTAGTTTTTTGAAGTAGTGCTTTTATGTGCAATAAGTTTGTGTTGTTTCTTCACAGTACTTTATTTTCAAAAAAACTTTTTCTTGTTTTTTTTCTTGTCACAGTAGATTATGAAATTGGTATTTTGTGTCACAGTTTTAGCTGCAGTTAGCACTACTTCAGTTGAAGTGACTTAAATTTAAGGGTTTGGGGGGTTTTGGCTGGGAAATTTTCAGCCACCATTTAGAGGAAGTTGAATTTTGTGTGTCTTATCCCTCTTTTTTTCTAACAGTGTATGGGGTCCTCCTATCCCTGTAGTATCTGTTTATGATAAGGAAGATTTTGACAGTTTTTTTTTTCAATGCTTGTATATCTCATGTGGAATCTGTTAGGTCTATATTAGTGATTATGGACAAGTTTTCTCAGGCTTTATATGTTTTTCTTTATTGCTAGTTTTGTATGATCCTTTTGCTCATAAGTTACACAGCTCTCATCCGATTACCTTCTTTTTCCTTATCCTCTTAAATTTAAAGTATTTGTTATGCATTTCATATATTAATTGAGGGCTAGTGCTGGCATGCCTTATCATCCCACCATAGACTTCTGTCCTTAATGCATTGGTTTGACTTCTAATAGCTAGAGTAATTTTTGCCTTTTGGTGAGTGGATACTGTGAATCCCCGTCCATTTATACAAAACCCAATTTTTTGTCTGTGTTTTCACCTTATAACTCATTTATACATATCTTTCTGATCTGTGGGTAGTTTTTTCTCCATAAGTCTCTTTTTGGAGATATTTCTGAGTCTTTTGTGTCACGTATGGAATTTGTGAGGTAAAACTCAACCTCTTCTTCCTTAGTTGCTCATTTGTCTCAACCTGCATCTGTACCTCACTCCATACCTCTTTCTAGTTTTTGCCTTTTCCTTGCTCTGAGGCTCTGTCATTTGACTGGCAGGTGTACTCTCCTTTGCCAACAGCTCCAAAGACTCCGGTGATGTTTGAGTCAGTTAGGGGCATATTTGTACAAATTATTCACTTCTGATCTGAGGGTGATCAAGGGTTTGACAAAAGAAAGTTTTTGTTTTGTCTATCTTCCACTTTTGACTCCAATTCCAGTATTCTTCCCATTACTTCTGGATCATGCTACCAGTCATCATTTGTCCAAGGCTTTTAAGATTCTTATTTCACAGTGTGCTATTGAGCCTGGCAGCTAGCATTTCCCAGGTTTTCTGTCATCCTACAAAAATCAGGGACAGACTGCTTTTCAGAATAAGGATTTTGTGGTCATCCATTTCAATGTCTCTAGTATCGTTGTTCCTCTGGGTTCTCTACCACATGTCATCCCTATATTTCTTTTGGTGTAGCACAAGAGTTTTTTCCACTTTCTAGTTCTTAGCCATTGGGGTGTTGTCGTAGATGCAACCTCCTAAATTAGAGTATTGTTGTGGTATAGATCTTCCACTCATGTCCTCTACAGCTATGTGGTGGGTTCAGAGGTTGATATTTTGTATTTATATGCTTTATCTTCTGTGCAGTCCTGTCCAAGCGATGATGTCATACGTATTGTCAGATTAATATATTCCATGAATTCATGTAGATCCATCATGTGACAGTTAACCCCTCTGATTGGAATCCCTCATTCTACCATCAACTGGATGTTGGTTTCCAGTGTGTGATTTTGGATTAGAGCTGAAAATATGTGGAGGTAGGTGGGTGCATGAAAGTTAATGGTGAGTGATAGTTTATGCATGTAGAGGGCAGTACAAATTGAGGAAAGCTAGCTATTTTGTTAGTAAAGATAAGTATCTATTGGAAATGTATTCTCAAAGTGAGAAAATATTAACATTTGCTTTCCATTTCTAGAAAAGTACTTAAATTTTGGAAAATAACCTATAGGCCCTGAAAATGTCCTTGAATTTAGTAATTCTTTCTCAGTCCTTTGAAAGTTATATTAATTTGTGTACAGTTCTTAGTCAGTACTGAAACTTTAGCATATTTAGCATTTTTTTGTGTTTTGAATATACATTTAATAAATTTACTTGAATCATGATTGAACAGAAAGTTTTCAGATTTCTTGAGTTGAACAAAATGAATATTTTTGAACAGGTAAGAAATATAATTTTGCCATCTATCTTTATTATAGTAATGAAGTATTAATGATTAGACAAAACTTACATTCATATGCCATAATCTGTAATAGCAAGGAAAGTTTCATGTATATAATGTACATTCTCTGCATTCACATTGCTGCAACAGATTAATATTAATGAATTGTTTTTTTACAAAAAAAATTGATGTAATGCAGAACTGTCTTTTAAATATACTCAAATTTTTGTAACTTTCTCATATCACTCTAGATTTTACAGAAAAGGCAGTGAATGTCAAAATTTTTTTATGAAGATTAGAAGTTAGTGAAGACAAGATGACTAGAATCAGAATGTATGAGGCATGGAAAAGTAGATAACATTTGTCAAAGTTTTTGGAAACTACTGTAGAAAATTGGACAAAATTGCATGTGTCACTTGATGGTCTTTTTTAACTGTTCATTTGACAGCCAACTCATAGAAAAAAGAAAAATAAGAAAAGAGGAGTAGTTGGATAGTTTGATTGGCATTGGAAGTTGTAGCTTGCATGTGATTTGTAAAACCCTGTAAAGTGGGGTGGAATATTGCTTCCTTCTCATGAGGTATTTTAACATTATTTTATGATTCTCCTACATGAAAAGTAGACTACACAAATATTAATAGAAGTTCTACATTTCCTTTTAGATTTTATAGTACCATGTGGTAAAGGGGCTGAAAATAGTAGAAATAACTTTTGATGTACCACTAAGCATATTAGGAAGAAGTCCTAAAGAAATTATCTAATCAAATATCAAAAATCCTTCACATCTGAAGCAGTAATGGATGGAGGTCTTGACAAAATTCTTGACTATAAACTGAAGATTTTTGCTTTTATTGGTCAATGGTTTTTATCTTACTTGACCAAGTTCCAATCATTTGCACCAGCATTAGGCTTTCTTCTTAGGGAGCATAATTTCTTGCTACTTAACTTACTGTCTAGATTTATCAAACCAGGAGGTCTACAAAAAGGTAACAGATTATCCAACTTGTCAAACCAGATCCATCCCTAAATGAAAATTGCATGAGAATTTAGAACTCAGATATTGAGTTTGAAACAGATGACTCTTGCTGCTGGAATTTAGGGTGAGACTGTTATAGAGAGATAGACTCTTGAATTTAGATGTAACTGTCAGAAGTTTTTATTTCAGTTCTGAATAATCTGAATTATCAGGCATGATTTATGTATTTATGGTGACAAATTTAGAAGATTCTGTTGAAGCTTTTGGTAAACTGCTGTTTATACTCCAAAATAAGAATGTGCAAGAAATCAACATAATGTGAGACAGTTCTTTTGCAGCACAGACAACTGGTCAAAACAGTAAAAGAAAAGTTGAAATTGCAATTTAGGAAGCACAATTTTTTTATGGCTTATGTTTTTTAATGAGATCTGTAAAAGAGGATAAAGAATGTAGGAATGTGTTTTGGTTTTCTTAATGGCAGTTAGACATAGAAAGATTTTCAGGGAACTCATCTGTAGAAGTTGAAAATTGGTGAGATCACAATGCTAGAGCTTCATAAGCAAGTGCAAAATAAAACTTCTAATGTTCTGTGATGATAAGAAAACCCACTAGTAGAGAAAAATACGTATCTAAAAACGGCTGGTATGGCTGATGATGACAAAAGAAGGTCGAAACGTTGTTTGCTCCTCTACTTAGAGCTTTTTCTCCCCATATCAGCCATTTTTACATATATGTAAAGCTTCTAATGTGAAAGATTAATCACTTTGTTACTTGAAATTGTTTAAAAGCTGCGAAATGGCTACATGGAGGTGTAATGAATATCTTGAGAATTAAAAAAAAGAAAGAAAAAATGGTGTAAATTGTGAAGCAAAGCAAGGGAAAGCTCTTCAAAGTAGTTTGTTTACTTTTTTATTATTTAATGTAAGAACTGTATATCAGAAAGATAGTTATATTATATGATGTTTGAGGAAATAAATACAAATAAATTTCAGAACCAAACAGTTAAAGAAGTGAAATAAAGGTTGTAAAACAGTGTCTGCCTTTTACTTTTATTGAAATATTTGAAAATTTTGGTCATAATATTTTATGTTAGATTGTGCAAAAAAGTCACAGAATTTGGTGTATAATATTTTTTGTGATCTCTGTTTTAGTTTAAGTAATGAATTGTCTGGCAACTTTTACATTACTAAACCACACACTTTTGCCAAACAGTCTATTTCCTTGAAGGTTTTTTATTTATAAGAAAATGTTATTCATTCTGCTCTGAAGAGATGTAAGTTGTGTATTTATTGCAAATGTGTGGTAGAACTGCAGAATGATAGTTATTGTATTCGGAAGCTGTGATATGATTGTATTGGTAAATTGTCTAATACGATTTATGTATATTTACAAAGTTTTTCAAGTTTTCAATAAACATTATAAGCCTTTTGTACAAAAAAGTCAGAATTTCTAATGTATTCTTTGTAAAAGCATTGTAAAACGTGGGGTACTTTAATATGGCAATGTTAGTAATATAGATCATAAGTTACAGACAAGGCTGTCAAACTTTCTAACAAACTTTTGGTTAAGCTTCTGTATCTATATGTGTATCTTATTGTGGTGTCAGTATCTATATATGTATTGTATCAACTACTATGATGAGATATGCCTCCCCTTGTTTATTACCTATGCTGCATAGAGAAATCTGATAGCAATGCTATGTTCTGGTTCCTTTTAAATAGAAACTTGTCTCTATTTCTGGTCATCACTAATCCACTCTATCTTCTAAAAGAGAAGTTCTCATTTGTTTTATGTCTGGCTGTAGGTTTAGTGTATATTCTTTTAACTATTTGGCAAGACTTAAACAGTAAAGTTATTTAAAGCATAAAAATTGATCCTCACATTCTGTGAATCATTGTTTCCTAACTGGTTATTGCTGGCCTACCTGTATTCATCCATTTCCACTTTGGTTTTATAGTATGGCTTCCTTTATTACATTTTACTTGTTTGCAGTCACATATGTAATGTTTGTATTGTTCACTAAACTTTAGATTATTTACATAGTATAATTTTACTGTTTGTAATATCTTATTTGCTAATTAGTCTTTTAAGTGCACTATTGTGTTTCTCAGTATCACCTTTATAGTTATTTCATGTGACAAGTTAATTTCTGTAGTTTGTGACTTATAGGCTGTAGATACTTAATTCTTCATTGATCCTTAGTTAGAAAATAATTGAACTGAAATGTAAGATGACCATGAATAAAACTTCGTATGGTTTCATGATACATTTTACTTTAATGAAGGTAACAGGATCAAAAACATGAAATGTTTGTAACTGCCTTATAAACTATTGTTTAGGTTTAACATTTGTTTTTAAAATAAGAGCTTCTGAAAAATGCCATAGATGCTGATCCTTTGCTGTCATCCTGCTAACAAACAGTCTACATACCTTGTTCAAAAGCTCAGATTTCAACAGTTAGAGGTAGCTGAGCCTTGAGGGCATTGTCATGAACAAGACTGTAAATGTTCTCTCAAACACTTGGCTGTGGCAAGTGGAATTTGTGAACTTAGTACTTACTTGTTCTAACAGATTTGAAACATTCTGAGTTAAGCTTCACTCACTATTGTGTGACTGCCTGTGACTCAAATTGGTAGCTGTCTGTGCTGCATGAGTTTTGAAGACATTTTTGTAGAAAACCTTGTTATACTTTCTAAATATTTTATTTAAACTTAGTTTTACAATCACTTTTACAATGACTGTGAATCCAAATGTATAAACCAGGTAGCTATTTGCTATTAGATCTTGAGGCAGCTCAAGCATGAAAAGTACTAAAAGAAGTTTTTTTTTGATGCATTGTATAAAAAATATGAAGATTCAAATGTTTTTTTTTTATATTTTATTATCTAATCGAAACTAAATTTTTATTGTAATTCTCCAGGAGATATGTATATGCCCATTCTAGTGAAAGGATTGTTAGCCTATAAAAAAAAAAATTAAGACATGAAGTGGCTGTGTTGTAAAATCTATACATTTCTATTAATTTTGTTTACCAGTTGTTTTTGAGTGAATGTTAGAGTAGCAAAATTGGCAGTTAAAAATGAAATGGGAAACTTAGAAGAAGAAATTGAATGCTTTTTTCTGATTGATTTATCTTTAATATGTTATAGATCTTTGAATTTGAAAATAAAATAGCAAAACTAGACTGATAGTTTAATTCATCTCCAAATCTCATTGGTAACTGTATGATATGTAGTTATTTTACTGGTTCAATAGAAAAAATATATAGTTAATATTGTAAAAAGTTAACGAATGCTAGACTTCACATTTAATGTGAAAAAATAATATATTGTTTGTGACAAAGATTAGTTTCAATACAGTTAAGCGATAAGTTTATAATTTTTGTGATCATCATTTTTTATGTGTAATATATTTTTTAGAATTTCTAGAAATGTAATATAAAGAATTCTGGTCTGTTGTTTCATCTTATCATTGATGTCTTGTTGGAAATGTTAAGGTTACTGATCCATGTAATGTCAAAAAACACTAAAATTTGACTTGTTTTCTTCCAGATAAAATTGAACTAGAAGCAGCACAACATTATCTTGAACAAGCTGCACAAACTAATTTGGTAAGTTAATGAAATTGCCAATCTATAAATTTTCATGATCTTCTAGATAGTTAGTCATTTTCCTCATGTTTCATAAGTGAAATATTTCATTTTTTAATAATGCAGTTACTTTTTATAGCATATTCTGCTTTTTTAATCTTTAATAAACAATGCTTTCTGAGATTCTGTACTAGTTTCAGAATTACTTATGTCACTGGATTGAAATCTTTTTACTTATTATGGAACTTCCTTTCACTGAAAAAAAGGCTGTGAGAGGTATTGCTCATTTGAAGCATTATGAAATATGCTTTGACATTGTTTTACAATTTTGTTGCAAAGGTTGGTATCAAGTACTCAAGTCTTTTGAGTAAGTTTTTATTTCTGTATGCACTCCAGTAGACTCGTGTCTATGATTTTTAAATTGGTTTTTTTGAGAAAAGATAACAGAATATGGTGTCAGTTGTAGTTATAGAAGATGTGTATAAAAGTGATAATGAAAGATAAAGTATTTAATTTGTATGTTATATTGTGAAGTGATAACTACAGTGTAATTTAGTATTGAATATTTTGCTTAACAATGATGTATCTCAAATCATTGGTAGAGAGATATGGACTTGTATGTGTCACTGTTAATAGAAATTGGATGTTTTTATTTGCTCTTTATCTCTTGTTGCCATTGATAAGTTTAATGGCTCATAAAACTAAAATTTATGGCTTAGTTCTTCCATGTTGAACACAGTACCCAAATCCATTTTATTGCTTTTTGCTGTACAATAAAAAAATGAACTGCTTGCTATCCTACATATAAGGCCTAATTTTTCTGAATGTAATCATTCCACTGTCCAGATTCTGTCTCTTCATTATATTTTAATATTTGTTATTCATAGCTTACGTTAACTTGATGAATGTTTTTATAATGCATACAGTTTGCACCTGTGTGTCTTCAGTTAACAGTGTATTTTTGCTAGTGGCTGTTTAGAAAACACTGTTTTTTAAATAGTGCTTGCCAATGATATATGTATCTTAATTATCAAAAACCAGGTTATGTGTTTTAACCAAATGCAGCAGAAATACTAAAAGGATTACCTGAATTTTAATAGATGAAGCAATCTCTCATTTTAAAAATATTAATACCTGTTGCATTATACTATATCAGGGGATAATTTGTTTTAAAAAATTCACATGGCAGCAATTTCTTCACACAGTAGTCTTGTGTAGTAGTTGAGCTCACAGAGCTTTGCTAATGTGTTGCTAATACACTGTCTTAAGCATTTATAATCAGGAAAAAATATGTATTTTTGTGGATTTTTAGCCTTGAAAATGCTACTGTATAACCTCTTTATTAGGCCTACTCAAATATGTTTATATCTTTCAGTGTGAAAATGAGAAGATTCAAATATATTTTAGGCAATAATTTAGGCCTAATTCTATATAAACATGATTTTTTCATTCATTATATTTAGCCTTATGAAATGATGCATAAGTATTAATGATACTTAGAAACATTGGGTATATGAAAGTGTATTGTTGTAAATAGTATCCAGTATGAAAGTAACATCTCATGAGCAGTAGGTAGTTCTGACCAAGAGAAACACATGTAACAGGTTCTTTTATTTTGTGTGCCAGTGGCAAGCATCCTAGGTGTCAGTTACAGAATGATCCAAAGACTGTAGGAATGCTTTCAACAAACTAATGAAGTGTACCAGCAGTGATGGCAAAACTATTCATTAACAATTGCAGCAGCATATGATTTTCATGTAATCTTTGAGAATAAGACTGTCTAATGACAGCTTTTAATTTGTTTGAGGACATCAGGAGTAGCCATAAGCAATACAGTTTTCACCAAACACTTAGAAAATGAATACCCCTATATGGACTGTACATCAGGTGACTGTGCATTTTGCTTCAACCACTACATCGTAGTAGGTAATTAAACTGATATCCATTCAGTTTGGATCATAAATCTGTAGAATTGTAAACCCTCCAAAATGACTCTTGATTTGTGTGTTTGGAAAGAGCTTTACAGTCACCATTTATTTTATATTACTTTTTCATGATGTAAACATCTTTGGTAATGCAGATTTGTATGTATTCAACAGAGAAGGTATAAAGGGACAGTAATGAAGAGATGTGACTGCTATCTTTTATTTGATCCTGTGAAGAAGCTGTCAGTCCCAGTTTTGTATTGATGGGCAATGCAACAGAGCTTAGCCTTACAGAGCCAGGACTTTTAAACACAAATATATTGACCATATTGACTGGATTGTGAGGTTGCTAGGTAACAGTCTCTTGAATCATTTCTGGGATCCACTAAGATGATGTATGGCATCCAGAACCATAATTCTCAGGCATGCTCTTCAGCTCATGGGAACTACATTTTCTACTGAGGGCACAAATATTCACATTAAGGATTCTCGTGTCTGTGTTTTAGGATACCTCACATTTTGTATATTTAGAACCATTATAAAAAATTACATAGAGTTTATTTTAGTTTTACTTTTGCTGTATACTAGTGCTGTAGATCAGGGGTTCCCAAACTTTTTAAACCTGCAGAGCTTCATATCAGAAAGAAAAAGCATTCTGGAGCCTTAATAAAAACAAAAATACACTAAAAATAAAAGCAATCGGTCACTAGCACCAGATAAAGTTTACTTCAAGCTTTTAGAATATAAATTTATTAAAAATATTAATATTTAAACAAAATTTATATCAGTAAAAGTACATTGTACTTATTCATTAGTAGCTCAGATGGGCTTGCTTTTGTTCACAGAGTAGTTCAATGTTTGGAGTACTAGTTGTTACCTGTAAGCGTAAATCATCTTCAGTATTTAGCTTGTTTCCAAATTTGATCTTTGTAGCTGTATGGTAAAATGTTTGCTTACAAAGATATGTTATTTGAAAGCACATCAGAATTCTCAAAGCTCTGTTACTTATTTCAGGGTATTCCATGGTTATTTGAATCCAAAATTGTGTAATTTCTTCCTGCTGAAATCTTGTTTTTAGGATGTAATCAGTTGAAACTTCTGTAAGCTGTTCTTTCTCTTTCGAAGGCAAATCGTTGGTACTTGCAAAGTCAACAAAGGGGTTTTGAATTCACAGTAATTTTTGTAAATGAGCAGGGAAGTACTCTGCAGTAGTTGTACACAAATTAGATATGTGCTGCAAGACAAATTTTTGTATCTTCTCTTAAGGAAATTTCATTCATAAGTAAAAAATCCACCGAGATTTTCGAAGCAATCAAGTTGTTCCATAAGTATATGTTTACCCCAAGTTTCAGCTTACATTGAAGCACTTCCATATTACTCAGAGCTTTGAAGTATGTTACCCTGGTACTCTGCATTATAGCATTCACTTAATTTAGATAGGCAAATACGTCCAAAAGGTAAGCCACTTTCTGTATCTAGCATTTGTCCTTCAAATTTATATGCAAGTTCAAAATGGCATTCTGATAAAAAGAAACCTATCTCCTCATGCAGTTTGTAAAACCAAGCAAGTACTTTTCCCTGAGAAAGCCCAATAATTTCAGTATGAAGCAGCAAAGTTTCATGCAAATGTTCCATATCCTCACAGAGTAAACTGAAGATCCTTGCATTGAGTGGTCTTGATTTTATAAAATTAACTATTTTTATGACATCACCCAATACCTTTTTTAAGTCTTTGGCATTTGTTTCATTGCAAGTACATGATGAAGACAGCAGTGGATACTCTAGATATCCGGGTTTTTCTTTTTTATATGTGCTACTGTGTTTGAAAGTTTTCCAGTCAGAGCTGCAGCCCCATCAGTGCAAATACTTGAGGAAAGTTGCGTTTGGATTTCATGTTGTTCCATAAATAAATTGATCATTTAATATATTTCTTCACCTGTTGTTTGAGTAGGCAAAGGTTTGCAAATTAGTATGTCTTCTTTAAAATTAGCTTCGAACAGGGAACAACCACAAGCAACATTGCATAACCTGCAACATCTGTTGATTCATTCATCTGAATTGAAAAAAGTTGGACTCGTTTTACTCGCCTTATTGACTCCATTAAGCAATTTGTTGACATACCCTTGATTTTTTGAGAAACCGAGTTGTCAGAAAGGAGCACATAGTTTGTTTTTAAGAAATTTCTCATCAGTCGTCCACTCTATCAAATCTTTTGCTCATGGTTCTATCAATTCTTCTGCAACTGTATGAGCTTCATCTGCTTTTTCAGTATGGTAACTAACACGATATGAAGCAACAAGAGCACCTTTGTTGTCCTGTTGGACAAACAAACAAAATGTTGCTTTCCTTGTAATTAATTGCAAACACTTTCTTTTGAAATACTCAGAAGTTGGATTTTTTTTAGTTGGGAGTATTTAGTTTGTAGATGCTGTTTTAACTCTGCTGGATGCAAACTACTGTTACTCGACACTGTTCCACATTCAACACACAACCCACTACATTACCTGTCCATGTAAAAGCATATTCAATAAAACTTTCATCATACTTTTTCTTTTTTGTTTTGGTGCTTATTGCATCATCTTGTATGCTTGCACGTGATGATAACACAGATGAATTAGTATTAGGCCTAGGCATAGGAAGATTTTTACTCATATCAAATTTATTGCCGATATTCAGCCACTTATCCATCATAACGGTGACAACTAATTATCAATTTGTCTGAAAACATATTCTTATATCTTTGGCACTTGAAAAGTATTTTCATGGACATAAAATAGTTTCTTAATGAAAACACTTTCAAACACTTGAGTTTTATCATCATACAATGACATGCTGACGTAAGATCAGTGTTACCATAACAAAGTTGGAAATAAAGACTTATGGAAAAAAGACTAGGCTGCTAGAATAATATATTTTTCTAAGGAAAAGAGTAACCCTATTATTTTTACAAATTTTTTATACAGAAATTTTAAGCCAAATAACAATATTAAGTCAAATGTGATGTGCTTCTAAATCTCAAACATAATGAAACATGATGTCATGCGGGTGTATGATGTCATTGAGATCATTTGTACCAAGTTTATTTAATTAAATTACAACGAATCTAACCTAACCTAACAGTTACCAGTTATAATTGTCATAAATATAAATATAATTTGAAATTGAAACAACTGATACTGCATCTAATTGCATCACAATATTTCAAATTTGGACAAGTTTCAGCTATGACGTTGTGTTTCATTTAATTCAAGATTTAGCTGCTAATCCAGATCTGGCTTTTAAATGACAGTTGTCATCATTACCCAGGGATGACCATTGTTTCATAAGAAAATTACTAGGCTGTCTTGCATTTCCAATGATGCATGTAATTTTGAGATGGTGCCATATCTACTAGCAACCAGTGGTGCCACTGTGGAAGTTAATTGAGATTGTATTAATACTTTTGCTGCGAGAACCTCTCCTAAGCTAAATAAAATTGCCTAGCATTAGGCAAACATGTTATGTTAAAGATATATTTTACTTTTTACATTTTTGTATAGCAAATTCTGATTCAGTTTTGTAGTTTTAGAAAAAAATATTTACATTCTAAAATTTCCTTTCGGAGCCCCAGTAAACTATGGCGGAACCCAAAGGCTCTGCGGAGCATAGTTTAAAAACCACTCTGTAGATTATACTTTCAGTTATATGGTGTCTTAAAATTGAGTTTTATAAAACACATTTTTTGCATGTGTGTGGAAGCCATGCTTGAAATTGATTTGGTCATGTTATTGTTCATAATAAATAATAAGTCTTAAATTTAAATACTATACCTAAGTCTACTATATTAAATAGAAAAATAATGCATAAAAATTACAAAAATTTCAGTGTTTTTGTCTTATCAAGTTGAACATTTTGTATTTTATGAAATATTGTTAGAAACATTGCTTTTTGAAGACATGCATTCTGTAGTTCAATGTGTGATGATGGCAGTAGAATGTGTGAGCATTCATTGAGAAATGTAGCTAAAATGGGCTGTTTCAGTGGGTATTTCACACAAATAAAAACTTATGATTTATTTTTTACACTACTGATAAATTAATGCAAGTAAAACAAAATTTACCTTATTAAAATCAATTCAAGAAAATATTTTAGAAAGACTCGGTTATAAATTTTGTCTCTTCAATGCTGTTTTGTTTTACCTTCATTTCCTTTTATGTATCTTACTACATTTAATTTATTTTTACCTATTTACTTGGCATTTGGTGCAGATAGCCTAGCTGCTTTGTGCCATTAAACACGAAATCAACCAACCAACCATAAATTTTGTCTCATCCAAAGATATGTATTATTTTTATTTTCTTACAGCCAAATAATCTTTGAAGCAAACATATACTTTTGATTGGGCACAAGCTATTTCAGATTTTAATTCTCAGTTTTGCTCCTCAATGGCTCAGTGATAAGTTCGAAGAATTACAATGCTAAAAACTTGGTTTTTATAGTTGTAGTGGACACAGCACAGATAACCATTATGTAGTTTGCCCCCTGACAGCAAACAAACATTCATTCTTACCTAGAGTGATCACTTAATAGTTTAATAACATTTTCATGAAAGCTTAATAAACTTATTTGGCTAGGAACAGTTTTGTTTTTGTTTTAATTTAATGCATTTTGGTATGTCTCGTACTCAAATATGATCATTTTAGTCTTATTTCAAAAGCAAGTCTAGTATTTAATACAAAAGTTGCACTTATACAAAAACATGCTTCCATATCTATTAGAAAAAACTTTACTACATTTTACATTTACAAGTTTATGCTGTTTGTGTAGATAATACAGAAGAGGTTAAATTGATAGCACTGTAGCCTTTACTTGATAGAAAGTTAAGAAAGGAGAATTTTATACAGTATGTTACCTTCTCTTATTTAAATATCTGTTTTCAGTCACTTTATATGCAAAAAGAGTTTTGTGCATGCCACAAGCCTTTTATCTTCCTTCAGTTGAAATAGACTGATTGCAGTGCATGTCTTATGCAAATTATTATGCACTAACTCTCTACCAGTAATAATGTGACATACTTTTATGATGCATGTGACTTCTTTCTCTTCAATTATCTCAGTCACTTCAAGTTTTGGAAGAAAATGCAAGCACTGGTATCCATGCTCTCACACATCTGGAACTGGCTGATTTCAAGTCATCTCATGCAAATCGTCATGTGACAAACCTCTACCAATAAGAATGGGACATACTCTTGATGCATGTGACTGTCTCTGTCTAATTCTTTTGAAATGTTGCTACTCATTTGGTAGTACTCATGTTGTAACATTTAGTTTGTGCTGTCTTTATAAAACTATTTTGTATTCTTGTGTTAATTTCTCTCAATAAGTTTAACACTCCTACGAAAAGTGGGGCCTAATAGGCCCCAGAGCAACATGAAAGGTTATTAATATTAGGCTAATAATTTTGTATTTAAATGAAATTGCCATTTAAATCCATTAATGAATGGATTAACGAGATTCCCACTGTCCCTATCTACTATCTAGCGAAACCACAGCCAGGGGAACGGGCTTGGAGAAATCAGGACTAGAAACGTCTTTTCGTAGGAGTGTTAATCTTATGTGAAAGTGATATTTTTAACTTGTTGAGTTATTTGATTGTGGGATTATTGTATATTTCTGATTATGAAAGTTGTTACTTTTTGTTTTTGCCAACACAGTTGTGTTTGGTTATTCATTTTGCATTATGTTTTATATATATATTAACACTTAGTAGGTTATATGCCCTATTATCATGTTTACACAGGCTTCAGATTGCAGTATTGTGTTGGTAGATTTTCAACTTTACTTTGTTAAAGATGGCCCAGAATTTTGTCAGTTTTCCTTCACCTTTTTACAGATTGCATTCCAGGTTTTTATTATAGAATTTGCTAGGCTTATCTCAATTTGCTTTTTTTAAGACAAATTTTCAATTTTTTTTATTCAAATGAATCCATTTCCCACTATTTCATTCTCTTACTTCACTACCTGTGTTTTTTCTCTTGTTTCTTGACTCAATGGGTTTGGATTGTGATAAGATTGGCCTTTTATTCATTATATCTTCCAATCATCAGTTCCTTGTGTCTTCTCCAGTGGTGCAGCCTTCCTCTCTCCTGTATATCAAAAGTGTCATATGTTGGAGATACTTTGTCTGTTAGTCACTAGGACAACACCTTGTACATTTGTATCTCAAGATTGCTGGAATGGGTACTAATACTTTTATTAAAATAGAGAACATTGTTTTGACCTACTTAAGTCATCTTCAAAAAAGTTGGAAAGGTTGTTCTTTACTGTAATTTAATAAAATTTTAATACCCATAGCAGAAATGTTCTGTCCTATTTTCACCCATAGCAGAAATGTTCTGTCCTATTTTCACCCATACCTGCAACACCTCTTTCTACAGTGGGAGTACAGAATTGGTTTCCCAAGCATGATCTTCAATTCTCAAGATGTGTTTGGAATAATCTTCAGACTCTTTGAAGAATGCTTCTTTGTTTTCCTCACACTGATCCCTCCTCCTATTCACTGTGGGATTCTAATTTTTCATGTGAAATGAGATATTGCACTGTACCAAAAGCTCTAAGGTTCTTATACTAAAAGTGTAATTTTGATAGGTACTTATCTCTTCTCAAACTTTCCACCCTTGATCTTCACTGAAAAGAGGTGGTGCTTTTTTTTTTTTCTCTCTTGAACTCAGAAGGACAGTTTAGTAGAATTGAAACAAGGGGGTTATGTGCGTCAAGAAAGTATACCACTCTCTTATTGGTGGGAGGTTGTGCATGATGACTTGCATGTGAAATGCATTGGAATTGGTGGGAGCATAAAGTAATTTTTGTATATAGAGGACAGCACTGAATATGTGAATAGAGGTAAGTACCTATTGGAAATAATTTTCAGTGTAAAAAATTTATGTTGTATCTTATATTTGTTTTTTCTGAACAAATGTTTTTAAAAAACCTTTTTGGTTAACTGCTTGTTCAACACAACATTCATTAGAATCAACAGATATTCTGAATTACTTGATTTGTTATTGATAAACCTAAATGAAAGATAGTGCAATAACAGAAATTTGTTTTAATATATTTCGTACAAGCAAAAGTACCTGTTTGCAGTGATTGGATAACTTCAAGTTAATTTGTAAGTGTAAATTATTTCATGAATATTGAAGAGGTTAAATGTATTTCACTCGGAGCCAAAGTTCTGTGCTACTTTTATCTCCCATCATGAAATGGAATTGTTGAATATTTTAGTCATGCTGAGACCCACTCAGCAATAACATATGGTAAATCTAGTTTTATTCTTTAAATCGTCACATTTTGAAATATCAATGATAATTTGGTGAATTTTAATGCAGTTTAGAATATGCTTGCTGAATGAAATTTAGCACCTATACTATTCGTGCCTGCATTCTCTGTCACTTCATGAGTGAATGTTGAGTCTTGCCTGTGTGTGCAACTTTTCAAACATAGCTCAGACACCACTGTTAGCAATATATGTATCTATGATCTTTCTGGACACAACAGATTTTAAAGAAATAGGACAAAATTGCAAACTTTTTTTATCTTAACCCTCTCTAGTTGGGTTATGGGTGAAAGGACATGTCTCATACATTGATTCACATTCAATATTTTATTGAACTACTGTTTTATTAATTTATGTAATTAAGTTTGGTATCAAATTGTATATTATAATTCAATGTTTATATTATACATTTAATTTATTAATTGAAAAACAGATATTAGGAAAACACATCTAAACTAATTTTTGAGTGTTATGTATTATGTTGAATGAAGCAAGGGTTCACATTAAACATTTGTGATGTAAAAATACAATGTACAAATTAGGAACTTAGATTACTGATATTAGAAAATCTAGAATTTGAAATAAAACCTTTTTATCTTTTGTGTTTGCTGAGGTATCTATATATTTAATGAATGAAACACAATATAACTGAATTTTACAAAATACTGGCCCACTAAAACACAGACAAAATAGGTAACATTTTCAAATATTGATGGTAAGTTTTTTTTAATTACTGGATACAATAACATGGGTGCATGTGCACCATATCAGTACAAATTCTGTGTTGTTAGCCAAGCACAAGCAAAAACTGGCAGAATCTCTTTTGAAAGGGTTAGTACAGATTAAGTGAATTAATATATAGATAAGCCATCTCTGTCTCAGTCTGTACTGTAAAACGGTACAAAATACAAACGATGGAAACAAATAATGTGATGGTCTCTATATTTAAACGTAATCCCTTTTTTATGTTGTGAATGTTGAATATATTTTTATATACAAATTACTGTATTAAATGTTGCAAAATGTTTAATGAGTCTTGTACAAATAATTTTTATCTTTGAAAATTGAAACATGAAGCTTATAAAACCATTATATGGGAACCAACTTCATAAATTTTCCAACATCTCAAAGTGCTGTAGAATTGTTTTTTCTTTTCTAATATCTCAAAAAATTATAATTTGGTTTTTTCCAAAATGAGTTTTAAAAATTCACAATTTCATGCATCATAAAACATCTACATTGTTTTATGATAATATTTCAGTTACATATTTTCTATCCAGTAGATGAAATTCAAGCTTTATACTTAATTTCTATATTTTCTTACAACATATTCATTATTGTTTTTAAGTATAAATTAAGTAAAATAATGGTGAAGTGAGCTTGTTAGTTTTTGCAATTTCATTGATATATAACCATTCAATATTTAGTTTGGAAGTATTTTAATTAAAATAGTTTATCTTTACAGCCAGAATTCTTGAAATCACTGTCAGATGTACTTCAACATGCAGGTAATAGTCCTGTGGCTAGGATGGCAGCTGGCCTACAGCTAAAAAATTCTCTTACTTCTAAAGATTCTGAAATTAGGGTTCGGTATCAACAGAGGTGGCTTCAGTTCCCAGAGGATATTAAGACATATATTAAAAAGAATGTAAGATCAGTATTTTATCATAAAAATTTTTAATTCTTGTACATTAAAATAAATATTTTTTCTGTTAATATAAATTTATTTTCTAAAAGTTTTGTCTGCAGTATTTATATGAATATATTAAATTTCTTTTCTTTGAAATTTATGTATTACTTTATAATGCAGTTGATTTAAGTTTCTTTTTTAAAAGTTTATATACATTTTGGGTATTTATGACAAGGTGTTTTTTGTTAATTGTTACTAATTAAAGGAACTTCTGAGCACACTGATATTGGCTTCAGCAATACAGTGAGCATTAAATTATATAAAAAAATAATTTGAAACTTCACTTCTAATATAAATGTATTTTCAATTCTCAAACACATTAAATGTGTTGAAAACAGCTACTTTTATTGTATAAATTTAAGATTTAAAATCCTATATGGATTACTCTTTATGTACCTATTTTGTAAAACTTTAGGTATAGGTCGCATTTCCACTGTTTATGATGTGTTTGTTTTTAAATTCTCTTTTTATAATATATGTGCGTGTGCATGTATAATTTTCTTCTTTATTTAGGTATTGGCATCCTTAGGAACAGAAACCATTAGACCTAGTTCAGCAGCACAATGTGTTGCTTATGTTGCTGTAGCAGAACTACCACATGGTCATTGGCCAGAACTTATTCAGATTCTCACTCAAAACATAACTGATCCTAGCAGCTCTGAAATGATGAAAGAATCAACCTTAGAAACTATAGGATATATTTGTCAAGATATAGTAAGAACTTGAAAAGTTGAAATATATTTTTTTAATGTTCTTTTTGTTGTAAGTTGTACTTAGTGTAACCAACAAAACCAATAACTGTGAATGGGAAGTGTAGAGTTTGTTTGCTGTTTAATTCAGAAATATACTGAAAATATTGACATGTTAGTATTTCCTTGACCTTACTATACAGATAAGTTGAAATAGTTTTAAGGTAAATGATACAAATATCTGTCATTTTGTTTAATTTTTTAATATCATGTAATCCAGAGTTTAAAATAAGTGTTTGTATTTGGCACGTTACTGATTTGATAAGTCTCAAAGATAACTGTTAATGATGTGAAGAAATAAGCTTTTGTTTTTAACCTTAAAATATGTTCATTTTCTATTATGAAAGTTAGTATTGTTATTTTTTCAAAAGATATTCTGTGATTTGAATAGGCATTTGGGAGTGGTTGATTTAGTATATGATCTCAAATGGCTTCAAAGTAGTTAATATTAAAAACACAGTTTATTAATACTATATGATTAAATATGTGTATTTAGCACTCCCCATCAGCAGGTATTGAAACACATTTACCAAACGAAGACTTAAGTGATTTTTAGCAATGTGTTGATTTTTTAAAACAATTATTAAAACAAAAACTGCTGCCTTATATTACTTGCAGTATTATCCTCATATTTAATCATCTTCTCATATGACTATAGTTCTCAGCTATAAAATTTTGCAGAACTTTTGTAGCCTTCTTTTCTTTAGAGGGAAACTAGTTTTTAATTGTAATGATGTGTATATTTTTCAACAGGAACCTGATGTTCTTGTTACTCAGTCTAACGACATTTTAACAGCAATAGTTCATGGAATGCGAAAAGATGAACCCAGTGATCATGTAAAGCTAGCTGCTACCAATGCACTTTTAAATTCATTAGAGTTTACCAAAGCAAACTTTGCAAAAGATTCTGAACGTCACTTTATAATGCAAGTTGTTTGTGAAGCAACCCAGTCATCAAACACTCAGGTGAGTGCAAAGCTAATTGATCAGTTGATTTTTTTTGCATACAAAAAAGTTAAAGAATAATTTGTTACCTAAGCTTGTGCTTTGCTTAGATGTATATATTGAAGGTTAGTAGTTCTACAGATCTTTAAAACTATTGAAAAACTTTAGAAGTTATTTTTGTTTTGGAAAAAAAAGTCACTTTACAGAATTATTAATGAAGAGCAAATGAATTGCAATTTACATTTATCTGTTTAAATTAACATCTGAAATTACTAACAGTGTTGTAAGTAAATTATTAGTCATACTTGTTTACTTTGTGCTAAGACTATTATTGAAATTTAAATGCATTCTTTAGTTGTGTTGTGATGACACTTAGAATAAGAATATGGCATATCATTTTTCTCAGAATTATTTTTCCTAGATTCTTTATATTTGGGTTTTATTTGCTTATGAAAGTATTGAAAAGTTTAGGAAACTTAAACCATGAAGTTATTTTTAACTACATGAAATAGAAATTTTTTTTGTACCATCTGATTCTTCTAAGTACACTTACATTGGCAAGTAAGATACTGCTGAATTTAATACATTTGAATTCAAAAACATTATGAAATTCAAATTACTAATTCTTTTCTAGGTTTACAAGTTGAGACAAAAACTGACCAAAAGCTTGCTTCTGGTCAAGAGATATTAATTTCTGTCTCGTATCTCCTTTTCATGTTTTGAATAATGAACATTAATTAACCCTTTCAGCATTGGCTTGGTCCATGGGACTGACCTTGTAATCATTTAGTGCTTGTTACAATTTTCATGCTGTTACTTTTAAATTAGTAAGCATACATTCTCAAAATTTGACAGATTATCAGTACGCATTAGTGATTTCATATGCAAAATGTCAGACTATTTTTTATCATGTTTGATGGTTTGTTAACACTTTACAACTGGCTCAGTATAATATATACAAGTTCTTATGTATACATATTTGCATACGTTAAATATTTACACTGTAATGTTTGATACAGTGTGTGTATGTCTTTACAAAATTTGGTAGACTTTTAGTAAAGACCAAGTAATTTGTACACAAAAAATCAGATTTTCTAATGAAGTATTTTTACTTAAGATTTGTGAAAATGTTAAGCCTGTTTCATTAATAATCCAAGTGTGAATTGATTTTCATGTTCTGATTAAAAGCTATTCTTCTTTCCAGAAATTTTAAATATTATTTAGGTAACCTCTAAAACCTAAATACATTTCAAGCATTTCTCTTCAGTAAGACTTTTATATTTTGACTTTTATTTTCTCTACCCTAACTACATTGGGTCTGTCAGTTTGACTGACGTCATAACCACGTTATAACCGTAGGAAATAAATATAAATTATGCCTTTTTTCTTTCTAAAATGACTATGAGTTAAACACAAACATAAATGTTTAGACAAAATAGTTTAAAACTCATTACATTATACATTTATATAAATTTATTATTTTCATTATATTGAACTTTCAGCTGTGCCTGGTAACAGTACAGAAGTTAGTGATATGGAGCACGTACACTCATGTTACCATATCCAGTAATATAAAACTGACCCTTAGCCTTTATAAAGCCACCTATCTCAGCTGTGTTTTAGTGAACTAGTATTTTGTAAAATGCAATCACATTTCAGTTATTACACATTGTATATTTATATAGATTATTAATAT
This sequence comes from Tachypleus tridentatus, assembly GCF_004210375.1. NCBI lineage: Eukaryota > Metazoa > Arthropoda > Merostomata > Xiphosura > Limulidae > Tachypleus > Tachypleus tridentatus. Next base: position 34,436,988 of record NC_134832.1, on the reverse strand, counting down.
TTACAAACATGTTCTTGGAGTTGATTTTCTTGAAACATAGAACAGTAAATAAAGAAATAAAGCAAACAATTATCTCTTCTAGTTGTAACCTTTTGTATTCAGTTGCTGCTAGTCATAACTTATTAACCCATAAGAAATTTAACACATGGAGGATGTGAAGCAAAATAATTTATTTTATGACATTTTGGTTATTCAAATATATATATAAAACATAAATTACTTAATCACTACCCTAGAATTATAATTTATCAAGTTTAGTAACTAAGCTGTATTTGTATACAAAACAATATGAAATTTTGAACAAGCTAAAGACTGCAGAAATATAGGGTGACCTTCTCTAAAATGTTCATGTGGGAATTTAAACCTGTACATAGGTCATATGATTTACATAACCCCCTAAAAAATATAAGTAAGACATTGTCTTCCAACTCACTCCTGAAGATGGCATTGTGATGTTGAAATGTGAGTCAAGTTTTTAGTGGTCACATACTGACCTTATTTAAATGTTTTTAATTGTGCACCTGTTTTAATGTGTATTTTATTATTTTCTGTTAACACTATTATAAAAAAAAACTTTACAAGGGATAAATAAAGTCTAAATATTAGTAATTACAGTAGATTTTATATGTAAATTTAATAGGTGGAGGTTAGGAGATATACTAGTTTAGATAAGTTGGTTGGGTTCCTGTACTTTTATTAGTATAATGATGGATGAAATGCCTTGCTTATCCAAATGGTAGGACCTTGTTTTTTTGTTGTTGTTTTTTGTTCCATTTATCTTGTATTCCTCTTTAAAGGAGTTATCTCCTTATGGTTGTCTGCATGTAGTGAAGGGTGATATAGATGCGAGACATTTTAGGCTTGATCATTGATATATTACTATTATAACTTATTTTTCATTTTCTTACTTTTAACATACAAGGCTAGCAAACAAGATTAAGACTGGTAGATGAAGTAATACCCCCTGCAGTTGATTCTACTTCCACATTCACTTCCAAAGCTTGTGCATGTTTTATATCCCACTTTTTAACTTATGCACTGATGATGTTTGTAATGTATACATTTTTGTAGTATTGTTAACATTTACTTAACTGTTGAAATAGTTTTCACAGACATATATATATATAGACACACACATACTTACACACACATTTATAAAAGTTATTTTAAGGACTTGTGGTTTTTGCTATAAGCTTTCATGAGATGAAATGTGGATAGTAATAGTAAGGTAGTACCTAAACAAGTTAGGTATTGATAATCTTTCTTGTAATCTTAGCAAGCCAAGATTACTCCTCTGTAAGCCCACAGCATGAAATCAGAAGTTTTTAAATTTATGTATATATACCACACACACACACACACACACACACACACACACACAACACACAAAAGTTTTTTTTTATTTCAGGTGCGTGTAGCATCACTTCAGTGCTTAGTGAAGATTATGTCACTTTATTATCAATATATGGAACACTACATGGGACCTGCATTGTTTGCTGTAAGTGATTATTGCTCATTTTTTGATGTTATATATTCTTTTAAGTATAAGGTATCACAGTTTCTTCTAAGATATCTTTAAAATTTGTTGTAAGTGAAAAGAAATATATAATACTATTCACTTTGATTAACATTACAGGTCTTTAACACACAACCTTTAGTAGTTGGTAGAATTGTTATATACAAACATAAAGAATACACATAAATCTGTGCTAACACTACTCAGTTATAGAACATTGTACTGATTATAAGATGGCTATAAATCTTGGTCACAAACGTAGCAGTAAGAAGTACTTAGTTTACCCATATGGATGTGTAACTACAATCTATAAACCTGAATGAAGAAGTCAGTAAAATTCAGAAATCAACAAATGTGAAAGTTGCTCTAAACAGTATTATTTTGACTCATATCTTGTCTGGGCAAGAACAAGCTCAGATTTTCTTAGTTGTGTTTGCATTAGTAACATTGTTATTTATATATTATGCATAGTTTTTGATATTATTACTATTGTGATTTTTATAGATTACGATTGAAGCCATGAAAAGTGAAATAGATGAAGTTGCTCTGCAAGGTATTGAATTCTGGTCAAATGTATGTGATGAAGAAGTGGATTTAGCTATTGAAGCTTCAGAAGTAAGTAATGTTTAATTATTAGGAACATCATTATCATTTATTTAACTCTATGGACACAGGATTCTGTATTTTATACTCCCTTGTAACCATTATGAAGATACATGTTCTGTAACCCTGAAAATACTTAATGTAGCTTCATGAAATTAAGCAGTCTTTTAGTAAACATTAAATATTATTTGTGTACAAAACATCATATTTTTGAATGAATTATCTTTACTAAAGTGTTTTGTTTGTGAATATATGAAGTTAGAGTGTTGACTTTTACAAGTTCAAAGTGATTTTCATGTCATTGTTTTCCAGTAAAACTATATTTTATCTGTTATTTTCTGTACCTGAACTGTATATGGAATTGTTTAGTTGACCAGTTTCTTTATGCACTACAAAAAATATGAAACAACACCAAAATACTCTTTTTTTTCACATTCTAAATTGTGAGGACATTGTAATAGACAATTACTAAATACTTAATTTTACATTCCAAGCTTGTACTTGTTTTATTTACAATTGAATTTTGATCTTCTCAAACAACAGCTGCTTATTATGTCAAACAACTTTGTGTGAACTATGGATTCAGTTACAAGAACATGTTGAATTCACAACCATGCTTAAGCTTAGTACATGCTATCATTGATCATGAGTATTTTGTTTATTGATTTTATTTAAAAATACATATAATAACTTTATAAGTTTCTTATATTTTAGTTACTTTTATAACAAAAAATAAAAAAATAGATAGAAATTCAGTAATTTAAATCTGAAATCTTGTCTGTTTCAAGCTTTTGCACTTGTACAGTCCAAATCAACTTTAATTCAACATAAAAATATTGTGGAGATGGAAATGGTTTTTGAAATCAGTTATTCAGTTTAAAACATGAAGCATTTCTACAAATATAAAATACAAAGTCCTAAAAACATATAATTTATGTTGCTTTTTTAATTGAGAAATCTCCACACCTGTTCAAACAATGATTCACAAAGAAACTTGCATTAAATTGTTCAATTATGCTTAGTCAAAGGTCTTTAGACCATGTGGCAATTAATTAAGTGGAGTTTTTGCTTTCTGGTGGTTACAATGAATATGATAACAGTTGTTAGAGGAATTTATAAAAATTTTTGAAAGCAGGATGCTCATGTGACGTCACTATTGCTTATTTTTTTCTAAGCCAAAAAAACTTTTCTTTTTTTCCTTTCTTTCTTTTTTGTAAAATGACAATTTAGATCTGTAATTTGCATAGTATAAGTGAGAAATTACACAGAATTACAAGACAATAGCAGAAAATATAGACATTGGCAATTTGGATTGTCATGTGATAGGGAATGTGAAGATTGAACATTTACTGACCTCTAGCTTGATTAAAAAACGTGTGTAGGGTAGAGTTTAGTTGAAGGGACACATTTGCATGCAGAAGCTCAAGAATTTTGGCTTTTATCCTGCCTCTGGATTAGGCATTTCTATACCTTTTTATTAAGGTTTAAAAGGACCATATTAACTTTGCTGCTGTTATCAGGTAAATATTCAGAAATTGAAACAAATGAATGAATTTTAAAAAATAAATTGCTCTCCATTGTTTTTGTTTTTCAATTTCATTGCCATATATCGACATTTCTATTAACCCATAGAAATGTGTAGTCTAAAGGTCTCATTTGACAAATTTATTCCTTCATTTATTTGAAGAATATATGTATTTTGAATCAAATTTTACAATACTTTTATTATTGGTTCTTTGAAGATAAATGAAATCCTTTCACTTAAATACAAGTATTTGTGCAAGACATCTAACCCAACTAACTTTGTCAGTCTTTGGTATACTCAGAAAGGTGCCTTACAGGCCATAGCCAAATGGTGTTGATGGTTCTTCCTAAGGCTTCTTATATAAGAGCACCTGCACCATTGGTCTTTCCCACTAAGCTTGATGTCACATCTGATGTAATATCAGATTATCAGAAAGGTGCCTTACAGGCCATAGCCAAATGGTGTTGATGGTTCTTCCTAAGGCTTCTTATATAAAAGCACCTGCACCATTGGTCTTTCCCACTAAGCTTGATGTCACATCTGATGTAATATTAATGTTCATTCCTAGTAATAAGTTCTTGTCTGCAAGAACTTCATGTGTGTCTTACTTTAATGATGTATTTTCTGATGATTCCCAAATTATTTATGATGTCACCTTGTTATGTTAATCTGTAATTGAAGGGTTGTTGTTGTTGTTTTAAATTAAGCACAAAGCTACATAATGGGCTATCTGTGCTCTGCCCACCATGGGTATCGAAACTCAGTTTTTAGTGTTTAAGTCCGTAGACATACTGCTGAGCCACTGGGGGGCTGTAATTGAAGGGAAATATCAGTCAAGTAGAGTTTGAAGTAATCCATAGGTGTACCACAAATGAACACTGCAGACTCATAATTATAATCTACCCTAGAGTCTATCACACCATTTTAAAGCTAATGTTAGTATACTTATTTCTTTATCTTAAGAACCTATCATTCTATTAGTTAAACAAATTGCAAAAATCCCTTGAATTTTTGAAAGTTATTCCAGTTCTCTGTAAGCTTATCCAACCATCCTCCATATCATATGATTGAATTTCTGATCCTAAGTCATGAAAGCTTAGGCTAGGTGATGACTGAAACACTTTGACAAATTTTTGTGAAACTTGTGTATGTACATTGAACATTATGGACAGCAGTTATGGTAACAAATAGGCTAACATAAGGTGTTACAAGCATAATTTCTTTGACTGGGATCAAAATGAAAAGCCACTACTTAAACTCATAAATTCACTTTGAAATTTCTCTGGAACAAATTACAGAGCACTTTTCTCCATATAAATTTTGTTACAAATCTTCAGTATCCATAACATTGACTTAAAGGACAAAAAGTATTTGGTGAAAATATATAGTTCTTCCACTTTAATCCATTGTGATACCTGATGCCATACAATACCTCCTATCATGTGTCATGCTTCATGTGTGCTACATGTGGAACTGAGTAGTCTTTCTAACTTTGCCATGTGTATAGTACGTTTGCAGTATTGGAGCAAGAGAAAATGCACATTGTTTTGGAAGTTGATTGTTTGCAACCATGTACAAGCATAGCCTGCAATGTGAATATTAGATTTATTCCATTCTTCAGTGATATAATGAGCAGATCAGTTTGCTAAGCAGAATTGTAGAGGGAGCATGTCATTCATTTTGAATTGTGTATTAGTCTTTTTTTAATAGAAGGTTGTAGAGTGGGAAAGGTCATCAAACACAAAGAAAATAGGTAGGACATCTCTCCCCTCTGAAACAGCAAAGCTGAGGCAGTGATTTATCTATGTCATTACACTTTACCAGTTCTGAGAGTGTTAAAACATTTTAAATTTATTCAGTTCTTATAAAGTAAAATACATTGTATTTGACAAAATCAGCAAAAAATATTAAGGGACAGTGCTGGACTAAAAGTTCCAAAATGGAGAAGTTTTTGAATGACAACAATAACTTGAAAGTTAAACAAAGGTTTTGCTTGATTGTTCTTAGTTTTACATAAAAAAAAACAATTTGTACTGTGCAAAAATGTTAGTACAAAGTCAAAAAATAGATTTCAGGCTGCTTTTAAAGAATAATGGAAGGTGACCCATAGGTGAAACATCAAAATTTTATTAATATTTATATTTGGTGTAATGGGAATTCAGTGAAAGTGCTTGAGTTCAGCAAACAGTTAATATTTTGTTTGTCACTCTTTTGCTTTAATAATGGCAGGCAGTCTTTCAGGCATTGTTGCAATATATTTAATCAGATTCCTTTAGGATTTTACTCCAAGTGTCTCTAATACTCTCCCATACAGTTTCTTTGGAAATAACTTTTGATATTTCAAATCCAAGATCTTCTCATTTGGTTTGGGAGCATTGCATCATTTGAATGACTTTAGCAGCTTTTTTCTTAGCCAGTAATTTTTGCATAAGTTGGATGAGTGTTTGGGGTTATTATTTTTGTAGTAGAATCTTTTATCAAACTGCTAGGTATACAATAACAGGGTCAGTATGTATGGTACTAGCTTTGGTCCACTATTCAATCTATTTTGCAAACATCTTCTGTTGTTTCAGCAAAAACCACCCCCTGAAACCATCACAGTTACTTCATTTTAGGTCCTATGCTTTAAGGTAAGTATCTTTCACTGATCTTACAATCTACACTTTGAACCAAATGTTTCAAACTCAACTTCATCTGTCCATAACAATGTATTCTAATCACCAACAATCCAGTGTTTCTACATTTTAGCAAAATTTCAGTCTCTTGGCAATATTGGAAAGTTGAAGTAAAAGTTTTTAGCTTCTATATTGCCAAATATTCCATTCTTTTTTGATACTGTAGATCTGGATACCTTTCTGTCATTTGGTACATGAGCATTTATCTCATGTTTGAGATCAGTTGTAGTCTTTCTTATGTTCTGAAGGCTACATAAACAAATACACTTAACATCAGTATCATTGAGTTTAGGTGTTCTGCCTTTTGTCTTCCTGTTTTTAAATTTATCTGTCTCAGTCTCATGATATAGGGTATAGTTGATAGTGTTTGGGGAACATTTCATATCTGTAGCAACTTGTGGGGGAGGAGAGTTCATTTAGATCATGTAAAGTTTTTGTGAAAACTGCTATACTGACAGTACTCTGTGTTTTTTGGGTCATGGCATGACAGTAAAACCTATTATGTAGTTTAAACACTGTTTCTGTCAAGGTTTATTTGTGAAGTACTATTAAAATGATTTGTTATGGGATATACCAGTACCATATTCTAGTTTCTTTCTATATAGTTAAGATACTGCATGGAGTACCGTGGCAGCTTTTTCAGATCCTACATTTGATCAGTATTATCATTCATATAGAACCCTTACAACATGCTTTTAGTACAAGTATATGGGAATTCTAAAGAATAATAAATATTCTCACCGTGGCTCATTCATTTGTCAAGAGAGATCAGCAAAGTATTACTATGTATTAAAATTTATATTTTATAACATCATGGAAGAATTAGTCTCATAAATTGGAAACACTGACAAAATATCCTCTTGGCCTAACACTTTTACACAGTACTATAGTTTGTCTTTACATCTGGAGCAAGATGGGTTTAAATTAATTTCCTTTGCTGCTTGGTCTGAACACGAGATAAACTTTCAAACTGAATATACAGAAACGTGTAGCATTGTATGTCATTTGAGAGATTTAAACTTTGCCTTTGTATAGACTATATAATACATCAAACAATCATGGGCAATTTGTAAAAGAGGTGTGTCTGGTGGGTATGTTTTTCTACTATATATCTCTGTAAACATATCAGAGTGAAGGGTTCAAAAATTAGCCTTTATCTTAGTATTATCTGTATTATAATGAGTAATTTGCATTAAATTCTGTTCTTTTGAAGGAGGCTGTTTTTTAATTAGCAAAGAGCTAAAATCTAGAACATAAATGTCATGATTTTCATACTAGAGTAACTGAGTCTTTTTGTTTTTCTTATAACATTAAGAATTAAAAACTTGTATGAAGATTTGATTAACTATATTTTGAAGCCAAATTTATTCTTATACATCGATAATAAAGTATTTTATTTAAATTTTAAAAACTTGTGATATGCTCATTTTTACATACCTATAGTGAGAGGATTAATAAAGGTTTGAGATTTGTGTCACTTTATTAGTTACCCTTGGCTTTTTGTACATATGTACCACAATTCTTTTGTGATTGCATTTGTTGGCTTTGGTGTTATTTTAGCACTAAATGGTTTAATACACAAGTTTTGCTATTTGAATGTATTTGAACCTCCTAAATAATAATAACTATATGATATGGGTGCTCCAATAAGTGCAGAAACTGAAATTTTGACCATGAGTTAACTGATATTAGCAATCATATACCATAAATCTGTGGCATGCACAAAATTATAATGACATAGTATGTGACATAGTTGTTTTGTACTTTTTTTTATATTTTACACAGATTAGGCAGTTGTGCAGTAAGAAAAATTAAAATGTAAAATATGAATTAAAAAGCAAATTTTGCATCTATTTTAAATCTTTTTTTCTCAGTGTATTCAATACTTCTAGCTTAGTCTATGACTTAGAAATTTTATGACTGGAGAATTTCTGACAAGTATTCAGCTTAATTTAAATAAAATTATAAACATCTGAATGAATGTTCAAATTTAAACCCATACAAGACCCATACATCACTACAAATTTATCATGGTAATAACTTATTTTTTTATTTTAAGAGTGAAGTCTTCACAATGGAGGTGAAGGTTTTTGTCTATTCTCTCCCACTGCCACTAGCATAATCTTTGAATATAACTGCATGTAGGAAAGTACCTTATTACATTACTTTAACAGTTCATTATATTGTGTAGCTTCATATCTTCAGCAAATTATCGGTTCAGCTTACTCCCACATCAGATGAGAAAGTTAAAAAAATGAAACATATTCTGCCAGCAAAAGTCATGCTAGAGTTGAAAGAAGTATTTTTATTTAGTGATTGGGAAGTAAACATGTTAGTAGAGAACTGATACAGTGATCTTCACTTTTCATTATCTGTTCAGTATATAATAAAGTAAAAAAATTAACTCTTTTTATGGCCCTTTTTAGTAATATATAAATGCTGAATGTAAGATATGTATTCTTTTCAGTGTATCATTGAGGTAATCAGTCTTCCATTATATCTTGTATTTGTTATATTTTTGTTTTGTAGGCAGCAGAACAAGGCAGACCTCCTGAACGAACTTCTCGCTTTTATGCAAAAGGAGCACTACAATATTTAGTTCCCATTCTCATGCAGACGCTTACTAAACAGGTTTGTTTATTATGAAGCATACAAACTAGAATTGAGAATATTGTTAACTTCATTTTAATTTATGAAAATAAAAATACTTTTTCCAAATGAAGTCTTTAGGCACAGTAAATTTGTTTGACTTGAATGTGAGTACAGTCATATATAAGAAAATTATAAAATTACATTCGGTTTTATTAATAAGTATAATTTATGTTGTTTTTAATTATTATAAGATTAACTAAGAGAAGTGTGTTAAAATTAGTGTTTGAATATGTAATGAAAAAAAGTCTTGGATAAAAATTAAAGGAAAACTATATATGAGATTTTACATATAACTTGTATTAGTTTTATTAGTGCTACTGCTAATGCAAGATGTGTATTATTATTGTAAATTATACTTGGTTAGGTAGTTATTTCCACCTGCCAGAAGTGATGATATTGGTAGCCCAAACTGCTACAACTCTTGTATTCAAATGATTTGACTTATTTATGAAAGTAATACATATTCAGAACTTGTTTTTTGTCATATGATACTTAAGGAATAGATCCAATAAAGTGTTGAAAAAATGATATCCTGGAAATACTAAAACTGATAATGTGTTTTGCACCATTTATCAATTGTATAGTTTGAATTTTACATTATTAAGTATAAAAATAAACTTTTTATAGAAGCTCCAAATTTTATCGTTTGTATTCACTTGTTCACACACTCAATTATCAGGATGAGCATGATGATGAGGATGACTGGAATCCTTGTAAAGCTGCTGGGGTATGTTTAATGCTGATGGCCACTTGCTGTGAAGATGATATAGTTCCTCATGTTTTACCTTTTGTGAAAGACAATATAGCTAATCCAGCTTGGCGTTATAGAGATGCAGCAATTATGGCATTTGGTATGTTTCATAAGAAATTTCTGGTTTTGAGATACTGATTTCTGATATTCTCCTACTTATACAGTATAACTTTTTTAAACAAAAAATGCCAGAATGGATCCAACATTATGAGGAAATATATTAACTTGATTACTACAGCAACTTTATTTTTGAAATCCTTTATTATTAGACAAAGTTATCTCTGTCCATCACTTCTATATATGCCTTCTTCATTTTGTATGTATTCCCTTTTATGTGTAATATACAATTAAGTTAAGCATTATTATTAATTTTAATTTTGAGAGTCTGTTACTACCATCTTTTTGAGAAATCCAGTCCAACAATATTTTTACTTTTTCATATTACTAGATTAGATCATGTTATAGATAATTGAAAAAGATACTCATATTTATCATTTTTAGTCAAAGTTGGATATATCCTGGTTCTTAAGTTGTAAAAAGAAAATAAGGACACCTAGAGGGTTTGAGTGAAAATTGGTACATTTTGAATAGTTGAAACATTGTTCAGACAGCTTTTCATATTTATTTAAAGTTGTGTGTTAAAAACAATATTTTCACTGTTTCCTGATGTAGACTTAATAACATGCATGAATATTCTGGTTCAATCAGTGATCACGAGAAAACCCACTTGTAGAGAAATATATATGTAAAAATGGCTGGTTTGGGTTGAGAAAATTTTTATGTAGAGGAATGAACAACGTTTTGACCTTCTTCAGTCATCGTCAGTTTCACAAAGAAAGAAAGAGGTAACTGACCGATAGCTGACCACATGTTTGAAGGGGGTTGTGTAATTGAGTGTAGGAATGTAGAACCGATACACAATTTAAAACAGAAATTCACCGAAAAATCACCCATACTGGACTATACATTCTTTGGGACTCAGCACATGAAACAAAACAAAAACTCAACATACTAAGAAACCAAATAAACACAGCCATAAAACTATGTTCACCAGATAAAATTAATGATGAATTAGACAAAATAAAACAATACTTCAGCAACATCAATAAGTTTCCTCCACAAACCATCGAAAACATTATATGCACACGCCTAGACAAAAAGCAAAATCAACTAACAAAATTAAACATATCACAAGAATTAAAAAATCACGAAACTATATACTGCTGCATGCCATATATTCCTGACATCAGCAGAAAAACAACCAACATTTGGCAAAAACTAATAACAAAGTATGACATTCCAGTTAATGCCAAATTTCAAAAACCAGGCACAAAACTAAAGTCTATACTATGTAAAAACTACACTGACAAATACAACACAAAGATTATTTATAAAATACAGTTTGATAACTTTCACGACTTCTATGTTGGAGAAAGTAGAAAAATGGAAACCAGATTCACAGGACACAAAAAGTCATCTTCACATGTTTTCGCACACTGCAGATCGAATAAACAAAACCATAGAAAATGCCCAAATACTAAATAAAGAAACAAACATAAAGAAATGCAAAATTAAAGAAGCCTTACTTATACAACAACTCAAGCCTAAAATAAACCAATACAAAGGAACACCTTTATACCTATATTAATAAATATAATCAAACATCTAAGCATGCCCTCTACATTCTTATTCTCAGTTACACAATCCCCTTCAAACATACAGTCTTTCTTTCTTTGTGAATCTGACGATGACTGAAGAACGTTGAAACATTGTTTGCTCTTGTACATAAAAATTTTCTCAACGCAAACCAGCCGTTTTTACATATATAATATTCTGGTTTTGTCTTTTTGTCACAGGTTTGAAATATTTTATTGTTTTACACTGTCAAATTTTCAGGTTGTATACTTGAAGGGCCAGACCCTAGTCAACTCAAACCCATTGTAGAACAGGCTATGCCAATGCTAATAGAACTAATGGCTGACCAGAGTGTGGTGGTACGGGATACAGTTGCATGGACCATTGGTCGTGTGTGTGAGCTCATATCTGAAGCTGTAATAAATGAAAACTATCTTAAACCACTTCTCGAGACATTGGTTAAAGACCTTTCTGCTGAACCAAGGGTTGCATCTAATGTATGCTGGGTATGTACTTCATTATTATTAGAATTTCAACCCAGAATATTTAGCCTTTGTAACTGATAATGTCTGACAATATTATATTGTAAATTATTATGATAATAAGAATGTGTTTTATATCTGTCTATCTATATATATTTATATATAACACATTCTTCAACTGAATTACTCATACTGCTAACTCTCTAAATGAGGTTGGTCAAATTGATTGACCAATCTTGTAACCACCTGTACTTGTTATCATGTGTGTACTTCTAACTTTTTTTGGAATATTAAATGCACATTCACAAAACTTGGTAAACTTTTAGTAAATATTACAAAACTCTTGCACATGAAAAATCAGGTTATGCTATTATAGAAATACTATTTGTTATCTTATTTCCACATTTCATTTACATAATTTGTGGAATTTCCTAAATGAATATCAAAAGTTTGCAAGGTAAATATTTTAATTTTGTAACAGTATGTTATCACAAGCCTTGTACACCCTCGTACCCCCACATTCATCATGGTTCAAATGCATCTCACATGTAAATTGTTATTTGAGGACCCTCCACCAATAGGAATATGATTCCCTTTATTCAATTCTACTGAACTGTCACCTCATTAAACAGTGATCTAGTGATGATATTTTTTATTGTGCTTTCTTCAAGCATTTTTGTCTGTAATATTTCATACAAAGAGGAAATATTTTTTACAACACTGTATTCCCATAGGTTTCAGTGAAAACTTACCTTTGTTGTTGTTGTTGTTCTCCAATTCTTCGTCATTACATGATGAATTCCAAAGTTCATAGTATCACTTTGGAAATTATACCACCTGCTTTCAGCACAAGTACATGGACTTTAGTTCAGGAGAATGTGATCGATGAATTTTCAGCTTTCATTTATTGAGACAGTTGATCATTATGTGAGTCAACTTTTTTCTTCTGATATTGCCAGACTTCATCTTAAAGCTGCTGAACCTGTTTATAATGATGGATATTTTGGCAGTTATTTTTACTTCACCTGACTATGCTGTGCCTTCCCAAGCTAGGCCTAACTCAAGGTTTTTAGTCGTGATTTCTCAGGTGTGTTCTGTTTCATCCATTTTACCAACTTCTTTTAATCTTGTTTGTTATTACTTGGCATCCTTTCCTCACAATACTTTGTTTGCCCTCTTTCTCCTGACATCAGGTTGTTTCTCAGCTGCAAACAGGTGTCAGCATGCCTAGACCTCCACATTCTTGGATTAGTTTTCTTTGACTTTGGTTCTCAGCAAATATAATCACTTTTGTCTGTATGGAAGGCTGAGCCTGACAATACCATTTATTTATCCCATGGCCAGTATGGTACTTGTTCATCATACAGCTTCTTTCTGAAGCACTATTATACTGAGAGAATTTCAAGGATACATGTTCCCTCGTTACTTCTATGTTGGCATGATGATCAACTTCAACTTTATCCTTTCATAAGTGGTGGTGGTGTTTTTGCTGTTTATATCTGCAGCAGGTCTCCAAGGTGAACAGCCTCTAGTCGATAGAACAGTGTAGGTAAGGGAAGTCGGCAAAACGGAGCCAGACCCTGAGTCAGGTCGTTTGAATTGAATTCATGTTCATATTTGCTTGACTTCTTCCTTTCGGAAAAGGACCTGGCCATTCTCTCCATTGCTGCCTTTGCCTCCGTCCAAGATAACATTTAGAGTGACATCCTCCACCCAAAAAAAAAAAAAGAGTAAAAAATTATTTAATAAATAAATAAATAAAACTAAACCTAATAACAATTCACGAAAGGGGACGAAGAGGAACCACAACGTTCCTGAACACCCCAGTTGGAGAGAGAATTCTTACGATTTCTCTCTCTAAACTAAACCCCTGCCACGATAGTTTGCGTTTGCTGTTGATATCTTTGGAAGGGATACTCTTTTCCCAGGTTCATATATTTATTTTCAGGACTTGCAGATGGCTCACTTTTTCTGTTGGTCCATTTTGTTGGGATATTTCTGAGAATTTGGGATCATGTGTGGAATCTGAGGAAAAAATTTGACCCTTTTATCTTTGGTTACTTATTTGTCTCATTCTGAGACCTTAAAATTTCCTGTTACTCTTCCATGTCCTGAACCATTCCATTCTTTACCTGTTCCTAGCACTAAGGGTTCTATCATTCTAACATATTTTGAGTATAGGAAAATTATATCTTTCCATTTTTTTACTATGTTATGTCACTATTGTTAACTGTAATCATCAACATATACTGTAGTAGTGTGTTTAAAATTAAGAAATGGCACTATGTAAGTATCTTTTAGCTTTTTATAGACTTTTGAAACTTGACATAATTTCATTTTTTTTTATATTTCACTTATAGTTTATTTTTAGTTTTCCTTTCCAACTCATTGTCTCATTATTTATACCAGTTACATCAACTTTTGCTTTTGGGGTTCAATTGTTATTATATGGCAACTTGTTTCACAAATGCTTAACACACTCATGAATAATGTCATTGTGTTTATACACTTATAATCCAGGTGACATGTTTAACTTAGAAAAATCAGTAAACCTTTCAGATATGATTTTTAAAAGAAGGAGAGTACTTAATCATCTTAAATATAAAAGTAAGACCTATGCACAATTTAATTGTCTGACTATAGCATTTTTAAATAAGAAGCCATCACAAGTGCTATACTTGAACAGACAACAATACTAACAATAGTTACATGTACAATATGAGAAAAAAAAGCTTGCCAATTTTTAAATAACCATTGTTGAAGTATATTGTAAATTGAATTCTATCTAACAACTGTATGCACTTGTGCCTACTGTACTTACATAAAGGGCAAGGTATAAAAGGTGAGCACGACACCATCAAGGATTTGGAATGTGGTATCTGTTTCTTAGGAAGAGCTACAGGCTTTGGATATCATATGTCAAGTTGGTAAAATGTGTACATTACATATACATAGTCATGTAAATTTCCAACTTGTGTAACTAAGAGAGAACTAGAGATTTTTCATAGAATGTGGGGCATGTGGCATAAAAACTGCACTATAAGTATTTTTTGAAAGGTTTGTTTTTGAAAGGTTTGAAACAAAGTAATTATAACTTAGATAAAATAAAATTCAAATTATAACTTGCATTATAATGTTAACTTTATTAACATATTTTGAAAGAAAAGTGATTTAATTAAATTTTGAATATAATATAGTACCTTTTGCAAAAAGGAATTTGAAAAAGACATCTGAGGCCATAGCATGAAATACAATCCTAGAATATTGTTAAAATTTTGACAGTAGTGATTTCTTATACCACACTTTCCTGAAAAGTGTAATCAAAGTTAAAAAATTAATTATAATAGCAATACCTGAAATACATTTTTAAGACAACATTATGCCTAAGCATTTGTGTTATGACTGACTTAGTAACTACCATAAAATAATATGAAATATCTAAATTGTCCTCTTTTTTTTTTTCTGGATTGACTGCAAATTATAATTGAGAAACTTCATATGTTTATACTTTATTGTTCCATTTTATTGCCTTTTGAATTGTGTTTAACTGATAATCCTGTCATACAAGTTGCAACTCACTGAACATGTGTGTAGGTCATGTTACTATGTTGAGTGTTTGAGATGTTTTCGAGAATACCTAATGAATATTTCTTATTATTATCCATTAGCTTACCTAATCTAATTTTGTGTTATAACTTTTTAATTCTTATATTATAGCTATTTTTATAATGGTAAGTAATGCACACAAGAAATAGAGTACTTCCATCATTTTCTTTTGCTAATGACCACTGCTGAAACCTAATCTTTCCTTTTTTATACTAGTGCCCTAAATAATATACTTGAAAACACAAACTAATATCACAAGATAGGAAACAATGTTGTATAGCTATTGTAATTTAACTGGCTTTATAACTATCCCATAAAAGCCTTAATTCCATAAGCTTCTTGATCTGAATTCAATGAGAGAGGAGAAATTTTCAAACTGAAAATGAAATAGACAATACACTGTTCTGAAAACAACATAATGTAATACCTCATTCAATAGATTAAAAGACTGTCTTTCTTTTGGTTGTAAATGGTATTTTTCTGGTTTGTCTTGCTTTAGTAATATATTATGATTAGTAATTTATGTGCTTTTTGGTAACATAAAATAGTAGATTCTACAATGTTTTCTATTTTTGTAGAATACTTGTAGCAAAACAAACCAAAATTTTTAACTAATTAGGCTTTATCCTAATCATTATTTGCAGTTATCCATGAAGACATAAAACTGAAACATATCTTGAATTGTTTTATTGTTGAGTTACTTATCTATATAAATAATGTGTTCCATCCATATAAGGCTTTCAACAGTTTAGCGGAAGCAGCCTATGATGCAGCAGAAGTTCCTACTGAAGGAGCTGAACCACAGACTTACTGCTTATCAGATTATTTTGAAGTTATTGTCCACAAGTTACTAGAAACAACAGAAAGGTGAACCAAACATAAATATTTCATACTGATAAAATCTGTATCAGTTGCACATTAAATACTTTTATAGGTGTGATATATGTATATATTACCTTGATTGTGTTAATTTTATAATAATGTGCAACAAAAAACAAAAGCTGTTGAAAGACTTAAAATAAAATGATGGTCATATGGAATTTGTGACAGTCTTCTAACATTGCTAAAGTGTTTGCTTTACGTTTACTTATAGTTTTTTTTTGCTTGTGCATGTATGAGTGGAATATGTATCTAATGTCTAATTTCATAAATATGAATGGCTAGCATTACCCAGCATTGCTGAGATGAAAATTGCTTTAAATGTTCTAAGATGTTTTGGTTAAAACAACCATATTAATTATATATGTAAAAACAGCTGGTACGGGTAGAGAAAGCTCTATGTAGAGGAGTGAAGAACATTTCGACCTTCTTCAGTCATTGTCAGGTTCACAAAGAAAGAAAGAGGTAACTGACTGATAGCTGACCATATCTTTAAAGGCAGTTGTGTAATTGAGTGTAGGAATGTAGAGAGCATGCTTAGATGTTTGATTATATTTATTAATATAGGTATAAAGGAGTTCCTTTGTATTGGTTTATTTTGGGCTTGAGTTGTTGTATGAGTAAGGCTTCTTTAATTTTGCATTTGTCTATGTTTGTTTCTTTATTTAGTATTTGGGTGTTTTTTATGGTTATGTTGTTTATTTGATTTACATTGTTTGAAAACGTGTGAAGGTGTCTTTTTGTGTTCTGTGAATCTGGTTTCTATTTTTCTACTTGTTTCTCCAACATAGAAGTCGTGGCAGTTGTCACATTGTATTTTATAAATAATTTTTGTGTTATATTTGTCAGTGTAGTTTTTACATAGTATAGATCTTAGTTTTGTGCTGTGTTAATTTATTGTGTTTCAACTTGTATTGTAAAAATATTGGCTGGAACTGGTGATACTGGATTCCCCATGCTTAGGCCATTTGTTTGTATATAGTTGTGGTTGTTGAACATGAAGTTTGTCTTCATCGTGGTGAATTCTATGAGGGTTGCTAAATGGTTGCTGGGAATGTCTATTGATGGGTTAGGGTCTCAAATATAGAGTTCTAAGGCTATCTTGCAGGCTTCAGCTGTTGGGACTTCTGTAAACACCAATAAGTTTTGTCCACAAACTGTAGAAAACATTATATGCACACACCTAGACAAAAAGCAAAATCAACTAACAAAAGTAAACGTACCCCACGATTTAAAAAATCACAGAACCATATACGGCTGCAAACCACATATTCCTGACATCAGCAGAAATATAACCAACATTTGACAAAAACTAGTAACAAAATATGACATTCCAGTTAATGCCAAATTTCAAAAACCAGGCACAAAACTAAAGTCTATACTATGTAAAAACTACACTGACAAACACCACACCAACATTATTTATAAAATACAATGTGATGACTGCCTTGACTTTTATATTTGAGAAACAAGTAGAAAAATGGAAACCAGATTCACAGAACACAAAAAAGTCACCTTCACACATTTTCAAACACAGAAAATTGAATAAACACAACATAATCATAGAAAATGCCCAAATACTAAGTAAAGAAACAAACATAAAGAAATGCAAAATTAAAGAAGCCTTACTTATACAACAACTCAAGCCTAAAATAAACCAATACAAAGGAACACCTTTATATCTGTATTAATAAATATAATCCAACATCTAAGCATGTCCTCTACATTTCTACACTCAATTACACTACCCCTTTTAAACATGTGGTCAACTATCGGTCAGTTACCTCTTTCTTTGTTTGTGAACCTGATGATGACCGAAGAAGGTCAAAACATTGTTCACTCCTCTACATAGAGCTTTCGACAGAGCTGAAGCAATCTTCTTTAGTTGAGGTAGTGTGTTTGTGTACACACATGTTTGAAAGAAAGTACTAGCTTTTTTCAGTTAAGGGATTTAGAGAATATCCATGTATTTTTGTAGAAGGAGGGGAGGGCAAAGAGAGAATAAGCAGAGAAGCAAATGAAGGCCTCACAAGGTTTTTTAAATCATTTAAGCACATAATTGAACAGAATGATTAAGAGAGTTCCTCATTCAGAGAGAAAAATGTGTATAATGGCTCTCTTGATGAAACATTACCAAAAAAATCCAGCCTTTTTAATTTGAGACCAGTTAGTCATTTTGTTTGCCAAAAATTAATGTATTGGTCTTTTTGGCCTCAAGTTGCACTCTTGAAATGGCTTCTGAAGCTATAGTAACATGGCTCTTGTTACTTCCTGCACAAAGTTGTATCTGTACTCTGAGTTTAAAGTTTGTAGCTTTACAGATGTGACTGTGCATAAGGAATAGACCCCCAGAAAGAGACATTTGTGCTTATATATATATAGGTTGGCACTTGTGTAATATTTAAAATCTAGTACACAATTGAGTTACATTTCATTCTTACACAATTAAAAAAAATGTGTATTAAAGCTATCAACAGCTTTTTCTTTAAAAATATGAACATGATTTGAAATTTTTTATGCTGTCTTTAGGAATTAGTTAAATGATGTTCTCAGTAACTGTACTATACTGTACTGTGTTATTTATATAACTCTTTGACCAACTATTCTAATATTGCACACCATTTGTCAGTGCAATGATTTACTGACTTTCCATCTTGGTTTAACAGTTCTTTTTCATTTTTAAATGTTGTTATATTTAATGATTATCAGACATTCAAAACCATAAGATTGTGAGGTTGAGGTAAAAACTGAACTTTGTTACATAATGCTGTTTTGTTTGCACATTTTCTAGTATGGCTGAATTTTCTATTTTTTGTTTCTTACGTGTACCCTTAATGTTCCTGTAATCTGTATTATAAGTTCCTTTGCTTTAAGTAATATAAATATCACCACATTTACATTTTAATAAATTTTTGCTTTATCTGGTAACTATTTTTGGTATTTCCCAATTTTTGTGCAGTCTCATTCATTTGTATAAAGATAATATAAAGTGTCAGTTGCCTCAAAAGTATTAAATTTGGAGTGTTTTTGATGGCTTTAATAAACATTCGGTAATTATGTAAATATCAAATGTTATATTTGAGCTGTACCTCTTATTACTAAAGTTGATGGGTCAGTTGGAGTTGTTAGAACATTGCGGTAGCTTTATAGTCTGATGTCATTTGCATGCTAGTTAGCTAATGTTAAAAGAACAGTGTGTGAAAATAGTTGTATTAGTTTCTACTGGGCAAAAATGAAGCATTCCATCTGCTTCTGTTATTCTCCAAGTTAAAATTAGTTTTTAAAATGTAAAAATGTACGTCAGGGTGGTTGTCCACACCCAGTGTTATTAAATGTAAAAAAGAAAATGCTATGAATATTTTTTGTAATGAACAGCCTATTTTCAATGATACAAACAATTTTTAAACATACTTATTAAACTAAGTAACATAACATTAATTGTTGATGAGAATTTTTGTAGATATATTTTTTAGAATATCGTACAATGCTTTATTAGATCATATACTGATTGTTTAGATTTTATACTGTACTGAACAAGCTTTGTTTCATATTTTCTACATATTATTGATTTCTTTTATCAAAAATCTATAGTAAGTGATATTTTAAAGAATAAAAGGAAAATGTATTTTTTTTTTCAGACCTGATGGGAACCAAGCAAACTTGCGTAGTGCTGCTTATGAGGCATTGATGGAAATGGTTAAAAACAGCCCTAGTGATTGTTATATGGTTGTTCAGAAGACAACAATGATAATTCTTGAAAGACTTCAGCATGTGTTAGCCCTTGAAGGCCACATTCAAAACACTTCTGATAGAGTTCAATACAATGATTTACAATCACTACTTTGTGCCACCTTACAGGTTTGTTATGAATGCCATACTTGTAATATTTTTTTATTTCATACATAAGTTCTTGATTTTTGTATGAATACATTTTTAAATTATCAATTTTTTTTTATCTATATATATTTGAAATAGTAATATTTTTATTTTTCAGTATTCACTGCAGTATTGTTTAGAATTAAAGTAAGACTGATAGAAAGCAGCAATTTTTGTTCTTAATTATTCTGCTTTGATTAAATGAATAGTGAATTTTGGTTTTTTATGCATGTGCGAGAACACATCCACCCAACTTCCAGGAATATAAAAGTATAATAAATGTGGGTCAATTGTCACCTTATTCCAAAAATTAATGAATGTAAAGTAAAAATTATTTCCAGCCTTTTAGTGTATGGTTCATTAATGATGTGTTATCAACAAAAATATCAATGGAATTGATCAGAATATTTGTATTTTATGTAGTGGTTAATTATTATAAATCAAACAGTTATTATTTAGAATAATTTATTCGTAAGTCAAAATCTTTTTGTTTGAAAAATAAACATTGAAGAAAAATCAGTTCTCATATCTTGCATAGAAGAAGGAGCTTGTTTGTTCAATGCATTACAACAAATGTTATCAATTATAAGAAAAATCAGTTCTCATAATTTTTGTCAAATATTTTATATACTGATGAAAACTTTTCTGTTTTTCATGTAATATTCATGTTATCTCTATATTACTATATATAACTATAGAATCAGTGATTACTGTGAGTTAAGGTTGAATAAATGAGTTTATCTGCATGTAAATTTATTCTGTATCAGTTTGTTACTGTATTTGTTTGGCTTACAGAGTGTTTTAAGGAAAATGACGCCTGAAGATGCTCCTAAAATATCTGATGCTATTATGACAGCTCTACTCCAAATGTTCAACTCAAGTAGCTGCAAATCTGGGGGTGTTCAGGAAGATGCCTTAATGGCAGTGTCTACTTTGGTTGAAGGTTAATAAATTCATTTTGATACCTGTATTGGCAAATTTAAATTGATTTTAAAATGCATAAAAAATTTGCTCATTTAACAAGTAGTAATTTTTTTATTTGAAACGGTAATATAAAGCAGCAACTTACAGAGTAAGTCATTATGGCCAATCATGTTACTAACAGGTAACTGAGTAAGTATGCATGTTCCATTATGGCACATACCTCCACTCTTGTGAATAGTTAATCTATTTCAGTGCTGCCATTTAGGTACATAAATATTTTACTTACCAACAAGCCTTGAACTCATATGCATCCCATGATCAGTATTGTTCAGCTGTGTCTTTCAGGTAAATTATTTACCAGAACTATCCATCAGCAAGAGTGGAACACCCTTATAATGCATGTGACTCCCTCTGTTTGGTTCTAACAGACTATCACTTCTCATTAGGCAGGTGCTCTAGTACCAACACTTTTTGATTGTGTTGTCTTCAATTG
This sequence comes from Tachypleus tridentatus, assembly GCF_004210375.1. Taxonomy (NCBI): domain Eukaryota; kingdom Metazoa; phylum Arthropoda; class Merostomata; order Xiphosura; family Limulidae; genus Tachypleus; species Tachypleus tridentatus. The sequence continues at coordinate 34,415,371 of NC_134832.1, read as the reverse complement.
TTTTTTCTTTAACATTTCAAAAGGGGGAAATAATTTTTAATACAAATTATTTCTATGGTTTTACATAACTTACCTTTGTTTTTTTATTCTCCAGTTCTTCATCATTACATGATGAATTCTGAAGTTCATGTTATCACTTTGGAGGCTTTATCGCCTACAATTCATACAGTTCAGTTATACAGGCTTCAGGTCAGAGAAACTCGACTGAGGAATTTTTGGCTATCATTCAACAACCCTCCACCAATAGGAGTGTGACACACCCTTCTAATGCGTGTAACTCCCTTTGTTTGTTTCTACCAAATTGTTACTTCTGAGTTGGCAGAGATCAAGTGCAAATGTTTTCACTTGCATTCTTTTCACATGTTTATTTAATTATTTTGTTTTTGTGAAGTAGTGATTTACTTGATTTACTCATTTGTTAAATTAGTTTTTGTGTAGTAGATTGCCACAATAACTTGTCTTTTTTTAATGATTTTTTTTGTCATTTGTTACTTCTTTGTAGTTTAAGTCAAATTTTGAAGTTCATGCTTTATAACTTTTGATATTATTACTTCTACTTCAAGTGCCACTACCAGATTCAGGTCTAGGGGTGTCAACCAAGGAGAGATTGATCATTATATGAGGTGTATTATTTGCCCAACAATTTTGGAAATCCTCCTGCATTATCCAGTCCTGTTCATGATAAGGAGCATTTTGAAATCTTTTATTCCTCCTCCTACTTATGCTGTGCCTTCTTATGCATTTCCCACAAGGCCTAGTTTTGCTTTTTTTGATATGCTTTCTCAGGTGTGTTTTGTTTACATATGTGTTCCATCGTCTCCCTAACATCAGGGCTCATACTGAGCATTTATCTTCTCAATTTAAGGTTGGTGTTAGCATGCTTTATCTGTTAGCTGATCAGTCCTTTCTTGACTCCCAGCACTTGAAGTAAATTTACTTATGTGGACGGCTTTTTCTGATAATCCTTAATCTTATGCTTACAACTCTTCTACGGTACTTGTGTAACATACAGCTCTTTTTTTTAAGCACTCCACTGATCCCTTAGAGTTTTTAGGGGATACACTTTCCTTCCTTATACCTCTTTGGAATCATTGTTCTCTTCTGCTTTATCTCTTTGCACATTGTTTTATTGCTATTGGGATTTTGTTGGAAATGATATTGTCTTTTAGAAATTTTTGAGACATATGAATTTATGTGTTGACTGAGATTAAGCACTTTCAATTTTCCCTGTAGTCTCACCTTCATTGCCCATTGGAGAAAACTTCAGTCTGGCTTATGATATAACCATCCCATATGGTCATCTTTCACCACATTTGCTGGATGACTGTTTCTTCCTTGCCATCTTTCAAACTTTCATACAATCATAAATGGGTAGGTCATCTTTTCTCTCTACAATTTTCCTTACCATGAACATGTTCTACTTAGGATTCAGGTCTTGCTCAGTGTCAAATATTGCCTGTGTGGATATGCTTCTTATATCTCAAATTTGCACTATTGGCTATAATATATATATATATATATATAACCATGGCTAATAATGCATACTGTTGAGATAGGATTTTTCATGAAGTAGGTTTTAATGTTTGATATTGCACCCAGCTTTTGTGTGGTTTTATTCAAAGGATGAGGTTTCCTGTATTTTCAAAATGTGATCCATCTCTTTGCAGTAACTCTGATATTTTGTTAAATATCATAAGTGTCTTGTACTCAAGTAATGAAGGTTTTATAATTGTTTTTACTGACATTATTTTTCTGTTCTTGTTACTTGCCTAAATTCAAACTATTAACAAATCAAGTTCAAGGTGATTTTAATTTTAAGAATAAAAATCCTTTTCTTATAGTTTTCACATTTAATTTGCATAATGTTTAGAGCCTTCTAAAAGGATATCAAAAGTTAAGGTAAGTGCTTATTTTTAACTATAGCTATTATCAATGTACAATGCAATGAAATGATTAAAATTAAGAAATTAAAAAAATATATACCTTTTGATATTTTTTATATATATCTGTTCTAAAGATGTTTTGATTATATTTTTAATATTTGGTATTTTCTTTTCAACTTTTATTCTTCTCAATCCAAGTCAGTGGTGGTCTTGAGGCATATTACAGTTTCTTTGGGAGATGTACAACCCTTCATCAAAATTATTGTTCAGCACATAATATTGTAAACCTTAAGAATGAATGCAAAGTATGATGTATATTTTTTAAAACATTTAAATTTTTGTACTTCTGTATTTTGAAACAACTATTGCCTAATTAACTAAAGTAGTGAGACTTTAATATAGTTTAAACTTTATTTCTAAGTAAGAAAAAAACATAAGAGCTATAGTTAGTCAAACATACTATACTCAATTTTGTCTTCTGTGACAACATGGCACCAATTTAAAAATAGTTTTTTTCTTAGATTATATTGTAAAACGAGCTCTTTCTAGTGGTTAGATCTGTGTATGTAATGTCTACATGGAGACTATAAAGCTCAAACATTGTCAGGGGTTGAAATAATGTATTACTCTACTTTTTCCAGCTATGTTTGTTTGGAGAACTTTGAAGTGAAAGAGTCAAAAAGTTATCTAAGTATCTCATTGTCTAGATATACCTCTACAGTACTGTCATTCTATTATTGATGATATTGAGTGTTAAAGTAGAGAAATTTCAAAGCTCATTGGTTATGATTCAGTTTTATTTTATCCTAGTTTCATGTCCTTTATTTCAAAATAAACCATTAAGGCTACTTAATGCTTCAGATATACTGACCATGTACCTTAGTCACACCTTGGAGCATATCCATTTTAGCTTCAATTTCCTGTCTGTAAATAGTTCTTTTACATTCCTCTGTGAGACTGAGCTTCAGGCATAGATTGTGGTTCAGATTTCAACTAGTCCATTTTTGTCTCTCCTTTTTGGTTGTCCTCCTCCCACTTTTTGCTCATGTATGTAACATTTTTTTCCATACTGGGTGCAAAATATACCTGGTACAGAAGTGTTGGAGGTCTCTCAATTGTATTTGTCTCTCAAGGGGATTGCATCTCATTTGTTTCCTTTAGATACCAAAGGATGCTTATTTCTGTCCCTTGTATCAGTCACTCCACTTATACAATGTGAATTTTAGCTATACATGTGAAGGGGTGTAATGTAATGTAACATATATGTGGAAGTTATTATTTTTCTGTGCTGAAAATAAGTTTTTGATAGGTGTTTATCTCCTCTCATACTTTCCATCCTTCCTCCCCACTGAAAACTGGTGCTTTTTTTTCAGCCTAATTTTGAAGTGGTAGTTTGGTAGAATTGAATATAGAGGGCTACGTGTGTCAGGGTGTTTGTTGCACTCCTGTTGATAGAGGACTGTCACATGATGATTTACATGTGAAATTCAGTTGTACCATGTTGATCATGGGATATGTGAGAGCATAAGGCTTGTGGCATACAAAAAAACTTTATGCATATAGATAGAAGAACTGAATGAAAATGGCTATACACATGAGAGGAGGTTATCTATCAAAAATATGTTTTTATTGTAGACAAATAATACATTTTAATGTAGCAAGAGTATCTCTGCACAATTTGGCAAGCTTTAGGTTAACATTTCAAGTGTTCTTAACAGAAAATAAGATTTTTTTCATCAAGTATTTTTACTAAATATTTTTTTGTGAATTTATGTAGTTAGAGTGTGAGTGATTAGTTTGAGTGCATGAACATTTTCTTGGTAAGAATGAAAATGTTTTTTATCTTACAATTTCTAAATTTTATTTGCATAGCCTCTAGAACAGGGGTTCCCAACTGGTGGGTCGCGTAGCCTTGTTAGAAGTAGCTTGGGATAACATTAATTTTATTTCATCAATTTCATTTTCAATTCGCGAGTGCCAAAAGGTTGGGAACCCCTGCTCTAGAACCTCCTAAGTAAATATCATAAATTTTTTGTTATAAAATTTTGAATTTTATTTATTTTCCTTACCCTTACACTACACATACTTGGTCAATTTGACTGACTTGGTTTCAACCATATATATATATACAGTCATGTGAAAATGTTAGGACACCCTATGAAAGCCTATGAATTTTTGTAACATTTTTGGATATACAGATATTTAATCTCAATATCAACAATACTGAGAAATTATAGGAATATAACTAAACAATTAAAACTGAAGAAAAGACTTTTCAAGATCTTCTGTAAATGTAATTCTACAAAAATGCATATTCTAACTAAGGAAAAAGTTAGGACACCTTACCACCTAATAGCTAATGTTATCCCCTTTGGCTGAAATAACTGCAGTGAGATGCTTCTTGTAGCCATCTACCAGTCTCTGACATTGGTCTAAAGAAAGTTTGCTCCACTCCTCAATGCAGAATTCTTTCAGCTGTGAGATGTTTGAGGGGTTTCTTGCATGTACAGCCCATTTCAAGTCACCCCACAGCATCTCAATGGGATTAAGATCTGGGCTTTGACTTGGCCATTCCAGGACTCTCCATTTCTTAGTTTTCAGCCAGTCCTTGGTGGATTTACTGGTATATTTTGGGTCATTGTCGTGTTGCAGGGTCCAGTTCCACTTCAACTTTAATTTTTGTACAAGATGGTCTCACATGATCCTCGAGCACCCTCTGATACACAGTAGAATTCATGGTGGATTCTATGATTGTGAGCTGTCCAGGTCCTGCTGCAGCAAAGCAGCCCCAAACCATGACAGTTCCACCTCAATGCTTCACAGCTGGTATGAGGTTCTTTTCCTGGAATGCTGTATTTGGTTTACACCAAACATGTCCTTTGTTCTGGTGTCCAAATAATTCAATTTTGGACTCATCTGTCCAAAGATCATTATTCCAGAAGTCCTGGTCTTTGTCTACATTCTCTCTGGCAAACTTCAGTCTGCCCTTGATGTTTGTCTTAGAGAGCAAAGGTTTCCTCCTTGCACACCTCCCATGCAAGTTAAACTTGTGCAGTCTCTTTCTGATTGTAGAGGCATGCACTTTCACATCAACAGTAGCCAGAGCCTACTGTAGGTCCCATGATGACATGTCAGGGTATTTGGAGATCTCTTTTAGCATCTTGCGGTCTGCTCTCGGGGTGAACTTGCTTGGACGACCAGACCTGGGCATGTTGGAAGTTGTTTTGAAAGCCCTTCACTTGACTATTTTCCGGACAGTGGAATGGCTGATTTCAAAATCTTTTGGGATCTTTTTAAATCCCTTACCAGACTCGTAAGCTGCTACAATTTTCTTTCTAAAGGCCTCAGACAGTTCTTTTGCTCTCACCATGGTGTTCACTCTCACTTCAACAGTTAGGAGCACACCAAACTAAATGTTTGAGGTTTAAGTAGGGCATGCCTCATTCAAAATGCTGAGTAACGATTTTCTAATCATTTGCACCTGGTGTGATACACCTGTGTGTGAGTTGAGCCATTTTAAGTGGGAATAAATGTGGGGGTGTCCTAACTTTTTCCTCCATTAGAATATGCATTTTTGTAGAATTACATTTACAGAAGATCTTGAAAAGTCTTTTCTTCAGTTTTGATTGTTTAGTTATATTCTTATAATCTCTCAGTATTGTTAAAATTGAGATTATATATCTATATATCCAAAAATGTTACAAAAATACACAGGCTTTCATAGGGTGTCCTAACTTTTTCACATGACTATATATAAAAGTAAAGTAAATGTAGAATGTCTATACATTATAAAGGACAGTTATGCAATATTTATTTTTCAGACTGATTTAATTTACTTATTGTTGAACTTTGACATTTTCACACTACAAGAATAGCAATATATTACACTGTGAACAGCATTGTGTAAAAAACTGATCCAGTTTCCAGAACATTTATATTGAATTAGATAATTGTACTTACATTTGGTGAATGCTATTATTGAGCAGGAGTATTTTGTTTATATCATGTACAGGTGAATGTTATAAATTTCTAAATTTTCATTTTACTTTTACAACCACAAAAAATATATACATGAGAAACTAGAAATTTGATGCATACATCTGAAATCTTTTCTTCAGAATTTTACATTCTTACAATTAAACTGACATTGAAACTTACTCAAATTTAAAGTAACAAAAAAATGATGTCGATGTTTTTTTTATAATATCTAACTTACTAAGAACATGAAATATTAGAATGCATAAAGGATAGGATATTTTGTAAGGAATATAATTTATCTATCTTTCTAACTGACATAAAATAGTTTAAATTAATTCCTATATTTTTTCAAGCAGAGCTCCAGCAGTAGCAAACAAAAATGTATCTCAGAATGGCTGGTGTGAGTATTAACACATTTACTAATAATGCAAAGAACAACGTTTCGACCTTCCTGGGTCATCTTTAGGTTGACAAAGAGAGAAGTTGTAAACTTTTTGTCAACCTGAAGATGACCCTGGAAGGTCAAAATGTTGTTTTCTGCATTATTAATAAACATGTTAATACCCATATTAGCTATTCTGAGATACATTTTTATTTCAAGTGAGTTTCTCGTCATCATAGTGGGGTAAACAAAGAAAGTGACACCAAAATTTTAAATTCTGTTTAGTTCAAGACCTTTCTTTGTACTCTGTAGCAATTTGTTAAGTGAAATCTTTACTTTCTATTGGTAATTTATAACACAAAAGCACATACCATAGATATTTTGTTTTTTTGAAGGATGAAGCTATGTTGAGGAAGTAGGAGGGAAGTCATGGCATATAGCTTTATCAATTATACCTCCAAAACAAAAGGTTTTCTTGTTATAGAGTGACAGCTTAGGTTAGGAATATATATAGTATAAGTAAATAATTCTGTGGTAAGTTACAGTGGCAAGGTATTGCAGAAATATAGATATATGCAGGTTGGAGTGAAGAAATGTGGTACAGAATGTAAATTTTGAGCATTTACTTAAATATTTCTATTTAAAAATAATAATTAAAACTTATATAATATTGACTAATTTGAACTATAAACCAGGTTTTGATTCCAAGTTTCTTTATATACATTGATAATATATATAGTAGCTTGTGTTGGGTGGGTTAACTCATAAAACTTTCATCTCAGTGTAATATCTTGTATTTCAACAACTGTGTGTATCATTTTAAGAAGTAAATCTTTAAAGTGGGTGTATTTTGAAGTAAGTTGTTTTATTAATAAAATTTTTCAGTTTTTTGTTTTATGTATTCATTTGTAAGATTTTGTACTTAACATCTCACGTTCTTTATGGGTACTTTGAGGATTTTTTAATATGGATGTTTTTTTTATTCTAGTTCTGGGTGAGCAGTTTCTGAAGTATATGGAAGCTTTTAAGCCATTTTTGGCATTGGGATTAAAGAACCATGCAGAATATCAGGTTAGATTATTATGGTATTTAAAAGTGGTACTGTTTGAAAGATCTGGATGGGTTATTCCTATATAGTGTTTTGATAGTTTAGATGTGACTGATGTAGAGAATTATGTTATAGAAAGTTATTTTTCTTTCTGTTTCTAGAAAGTATTATGTTTTGATTGGCTGTAGTAGTTTAGTAATAGGTAACAGTTCTTAATTTAAGCTAGCTACTAATTAGTTGTCTGTAATTAAGGTGTCATGTTTGGTTTTATGTAGCAATCTAATAAAGTTTTATGCAAGTTTTATTAACTTTTTGGGTTAACAAAGGTAAACAAGTGAGTTATGATGACTTGAATCTAAATGTCTTGTTTTAATTATAATTACTTTTGATCCTAGGCAAACCTATCATAGGATTATTTTGAATACATACCTTAGTCATACTTAAAAAAAAGGTATAAATTCCTTTTGCTGTCTTTCTCTTTGTCATTAAAAATAAAAGTATATGAGGAAGGTACATATTTCTTCATATGATTTAATAAACATACATCCTATTCTTTTGTGGTTATTAAGTTTGGGATACTGTTCTACTTTATGGTAATAATCTTGATATTTTAAAGTTGAAAAATGGGATTTGTCAATCTTACTAAATTTATAATCCATTCTGTAGTTACTGGGAGAGAAATAAATCATCAATCAAATGAGCAAGCTGTACTGAACATAGAATCTAGCATTTTTACCATTGACCAACTTCATGCTAAAGTAGCAGTTCATGAGATCAATCAGTGACTGTACCGTATCTGTTTGACAGGTGTGTACAGCTGCTGTTGGTTTAACTGGAGACATCTGTAGAGCTCTTGGAAGCAAAGTTTTTCTCTATTGTGATGATATAATGACAATGCTTTTAGAAAATTTAGGGGTAAGTGGATCCATTTTTACTTAATATGCTGTTTACTAACAGCAGAAGTATGTTAACATTCTAATCTTTTGCACTTAGCTTGGTTATTTGATCAAGCCTAGAACATTGAAGTTCTACATACTACAATTCACTGACTGTATCTACACAAAATTTGACAAGTCTGTGGTACATGTAAGCTAGAAATTTCAATGAAGTATTCATGTTAAAAATATTTCTGTGTATTTCCAAAACTTTTACAGACTGCATGCAGTATGGTTGTCATACTAATAATAAAAACAATTTTTACTTTATGGTTTCAATATATAATTTGCACAATCTCTCTAACCTTCTCAATGAATATCATTTTGGGTGGGAGACATTTATTTGTTTAATCTGTAATTGTTTCTACTCATTTTGAAAATTATGAAACAAAATGAACATTCTCTTCATCACTAATTGCCACATCTTGAATTAGTGATAACCGTTTTACATCTGCTAATTTTAGTTGTTTTTTTATTTTTACTTCCTAGCTTGTACAACATAAGCAGTTTAGTCATCTGTGAAAAGCAGTACAGAAGGAAAATATTAACAGATTCTTGTACATCTGCATACTGCTTGGATTTAAAATGTGCACTTGATGTGTAGCCAAATAATTTTTTATCTGTGCTTGTTGTCCAAACAAAAAATAATCTACCTTTCAGATATGCATTTTAAAGCACATTAAAACATATTAATTACTGGAATAGTAGAATAAAATGTTCCAAGACTACATTCCTTTGACTGACTCTCTAACTAAGCTGTAAATATACTAAAAGAAAGTCCCATTATTGCTGTGAACAACAATTTTCTTACACACATGTTAGTCACTTTTTTCCAAGAAGCATCTGTTGCTGCCACATTCAAAAGGAATACTTGGAAGCTCACAATATGAAAAAAGTTTCTTCTTTTGGTTGCAAATGTGTACATCAAATAAGAACACAGTTTTGAAAACCCTTCTAGAATTTAAAGATAGGTGGATGAAGCTTCTTCTTTTATAGGTTGAAAAAACATATTTATATATCAGTATATTGAAAAGTTTGGATGTTAAATTGTAATTTGACATTGTCATTATTTGTAGCATGTGTTTATGTTAATTACACTAGAGAAGCTCTACTGTTGGAGTAAAATAAACCAAAAGGAGGTGAGTTTAGAGTGCACATGTGTGCCATGTTCTTTGATAATCATTGGTAATGAAATTGGTTAAAGTTTTGTTGTAATTCTGTAAAATGTTATGATGTACAATTACCCAATGTCATCCACAAACAAATAAGAATGATACAATAATGGTGTAATGTAAGTATGTACACCTTTATTTAGGTAGCATAATTTTTAAGACACAATGAGATTAAATACTTTCTCATTATCAAAATATTTCATCTGAAAATGAGTAGGAAATATCCAGTGATTTGTTGGGTGTATTTTCTGGTTTTATGTTATTATTGAAAAGAAGTTAAACATTTTTGTTCCAAAAATGTTAAATTTTTCCAGATGGGTCGGAGGTGAAAAGCCATGTCATTTCGTTTGTTATCAAACAGTAGATTGTAATTCAGATTTTTATATTATATGTTAATTTCATGACTGAAAAGTAAATAGTAGAAAAACACACATTGATTTTTTTTTTTAGTGTTGTGTTATGTTCAATACAATACTGTTTCAAATTAGATGCTTGTGATGTCAACATACAAAGTCTGTAGTTTTTTAGGAATTAGGAACTCAAATTACCAGTATTGAAAAGCTAGAACTTATAAACCTTTTATCTTTTCCATTTGTTGAGCTATCACAATATTTAGTGAATCAAACACAATGAACCTGCACACCTTTCTGTTTTTTGTAATAGTCCCTTATATACACTTCTTATATGACATTTGAATAACCAATCCAAAGCTCAGAATGTTCCCTTTGTGATTTTCTCAGCCATTTTCAAATATAACAGCATCCTCTCTTTCTTTCAAGACAAACCTTCATGCTGGTAAGTTGTCTTTAGCTTGTTTGAAATGTCATTTTATTTTTAATACAAATACAGCTTAGTTACTAAACTTGATAAATTATAATGGAATTCTGTGGTATTGATGAAGTAAGTATATATAAATTTTTTTAAATTATTGTGTTTCACTTCCTCAATGTGTAAAATTTCTCAAGATATAGCAAGCTACAACAAGCAACAACTAGTACTAAGATTGTAACTAGAAGAAATAATTGTTTGCTTTGCTTTGCTTCTTTATTTACTGTTTTATGTTTTAAGAAAAACAAGTTTAAGAACTTGTTTGTAAATATTAATAATCTGTATACATGTATAATGTGTAATAATTGAAATGTGAGTATTTTACAAAATACTAGTCCACTAAAACACAGCCAAGATGGGTCACTTTGTAAAGACTAGAGGTCAGTATTACATTATTGGATGCGGTAACATGAGTGCACGTGTGCCATGTCAACGCAACTTCTGTACTGTTAGACAGGCATGACTGAATGGTTAATATAATAAAAATAATAAATTTATATAGATGTATAATGTAATGAGATTTAAGCTATTTAGTCTAAACATTTATGTTTTTATGTTATAATATGTAGTCATTTTGGAGTGTAAAAAGCATAATTTATATTTATTTCCTAATTTTATATGATGTTTACAAGATCTGTCAAATCTATCAAATCCATACAGAGTATTGTTGGTGAAAATGACATAAAATACAAAGCTTAGTTCTTGAGAAACATTTGATAAAACAATTTTGGCACAATAAGGATTTAAAGTGAAATTCAAAAATGTTTTGATGCATAAATGCATTTTTAATCTTGAAAATTACCCTTTTTTACATCTTAACATGAAAATCACCTTGCAATCAGGCCAGGCAGGTCAGACTTGGATGTCATATACTCACAGACAACTTGTTAATAAAAGAGCTTAAATAAAAATTGATGAATTTATTTGTAAAAGACTTTTACAAAAAAAAATTATACTGCAAAGATATACTTATTGAATTAAAATTTATGCTTCATGGTTACATGGTGTTGCAATCCTGGTCAAATTTAAGAAGCCCGTATAAAGAGGGTTAATTAATAAAAATTGTTTTGTACACCTTTTAATCTCAAACCTTATTGTTTAAATAGATAATAAGGTACAGATCCCAGGTATCACATTCCACATAACTGGTAACTGTAGCATCATATCTTACTTTTGCAAATTATACTGGGTTTTAAAATCTTCTAATTTTTTTACAGAATAATAATGTTCATCGCTCAGTGAAACCCCACATCCTCTCTGTATTTGGTGATATAGCTCTAGCAATAGGTCCCGAGTTTAAAAAGTATCTGGAAATTGTTCTACAAACTTTAATGCAGGCATCTTCAGCTCATATAGAGAAAGTAAGTCTATTATTCTGTCCACACATCTTTATTTCTTTACTGTTGTTTAGATGATGTTTTTCATATTTTGAATAAATATAGACTAAAAGAGAAGTTGCTACAGTATGTACTTTTCAGTATAGTATTGTGTTTTCATATATAGTGGTTTTAATATTTTAGTACAATATTGTACAGTATATAGATTTTATGAAATCTGTATAGTTATCACAGCCATAGGGGTTACAATTCAAAATGTTCAGTAGTTGGTTGTTTCAGTGAAGTGTAGATTAATTAACAAGAAATGAAGAGGGGTTACTTACGTAAAAGTTGCCAATAAGGGCAGAATATGATTTCAACTCTAAATTATGCTTTAAAAAAAGGAACATGAGAAACCCAATTGTAAACCTGCAACATACAATTCTGGGGTTATCAGAAAGGTAAAAATATGTAGAACATTTGTAAATAATTATACACCAATAACCATGACGAAAACTTGTACTTCAGTCAGTATAAACCTTATTCCATATCTTTTATCTGTGTTTTTCTTTGTTACCCTTTCAAGACTTAAAATTGATGTTAAGTAAAATAAGTTACTATTATCTGTAGAAACTTCAAAAAAGAAATTGCATGAGTTGTGTAAACAGTTTTGGTAGCTAATTGCTTTGTTAGATTATAATTAATTTTTGTAATTATTAATTGGGGGAAAATTTGATATTTACTTAGAAAATTATATGACTCTGAATTGGATATTATGCCCATTTCTTTTTGTACCTTTAACCACTGAAACAAGCATTTATAACAATGAAATATTTTTATACCATTTTTAAATGCTCACTGGCCAAACTTTGTAATAATAATGTTACAGTAAACTTAAAATGCAGTATTAAAACAACTCATCAATTCTTCATGAAAATGAATCAAAGGTAAAGAAAATTTTCTTATATTCAGCTTGATACGTGTTATTAAAGTTGTTTTTTGAAGCTTTAGGCTGATACCATTGCAATTTCATTGTGTGTGTGTGTTTAGATTTGTTTTCAGCTCATCAGTACATTACTTTACCCTAGGCATCCTTTTGTGCTCATCTCACAAGGTTGTAGTGACATTTAAAATTTAATTAAACTACTTTCTTATCATGATATAGAAATAAACTTGGCTTAAAAACATAGCTAATAATCTCAATTTTAATATTTGTTACATGGCAATATTAAAAAATAAAATACTCAATTTCCATTAATGTGAGAATTATAATGTTTAGTCTTTAGATATCTCCTTCAATTTATTTACCACCCTTTCAATAAGTACAAACTTTAACATAAATTACTCATTATAATTTTGTCCTCTCTTATGCAAAGCATACTTTTTATGGCCTTTGATTTTATATTGTTACAGAGCCATAAAAGAGAAAAATCAGACCCCACCTATCACATTCTCTTTTTCAGAAATTGCCTATAGTTCCCTAATTTTTAATACTACATTATTTATAACCAATAGGAAACCAAGGTTTTAATCTGTCTGATGATGCAATTTATTACATTGTTTATTAGACAGAGAATTGTCTGTTTTGCTTTCAGTTCAAACTTTACTCCTATAGGAAGTACACCAATAAACTTAGCTAAATTTCTAATGGCTTTTTGCTCTGCAGTGGCACAGTGGTATGCTTTGAGACTTACAGTGCTGGAAATTGGGCACCCATGGTGGGCATAGCACAGATAGCTCATTGTTTAATTTTGTACTCAATTACAAACAAACAATCTAACAGCTCTTGTCACATTATTATACAGCCATGTTTCTCTGAACTCTCCGACATGTTCTTCCTCCCTCTTTCTTCAAGTAGAGTGTGTGAGTTCTTAACGTTTTCCAGTTCCAATTTGTTTAGATGGTCAAACATGGAGGCACCCTTCTAAATAGGTTCCACACAGAGATGACTACAGATAACTCATTGTTTAATTTTGTACTCAATTACAAACAAACAATCTAACAGCTCTTGTCACATTATTATACAGCCATGTTTCTCTGAACTCTCCGACATGTTCTTCCTCCCTCTTTCTTCAAGTAGAGCGTGTGAGTTCTTAATGTTTTCCAGTTCCAATTTGTTTAGATGGTCAAACATGGAGGCACCCTTCTAAATAGGTTCCACACAGAGATGACTACAGATAACTCATTGTTTAATTTTGTACTCAATTACAAACAAACAATCTAACAGCTCTTGTCACATTATTATACAGCCATGTTTCTCTGAACTCTCCGACATGTTCTTCCTCCCTCTTTCTTCAAGTAGAGTGTGTGAGTTCTTAACGTTTTCCAGTTCCAATTTGTTTAGATGGTCAAACATGGAGGCACCCTTCTAAATAGGTTCCACACAGAGATGACTACAACCATTTAGTGCAGAGTGGAGCCATGATGTTCTGTTGGTATAGATGACATGATATCCTCCAACACGTTTTACACTCATAAAGTAGTGAGACATCAAATTGCAGTTCACCCTTTGATTAGGAGCCCTCATACTACCCCTCATGGATGTTGATACACCAAGGCTGGGTATTGGATTTAAAGTAGAATCAATCAGCATTGTCTATATTCCTCCATCAATAATGTTGTGAGTAATAGGGGAGTTAAGGGGGATTGTTCCATCTCTGTCCTTTTTACTGTCCATACTTATATCTTATGCTGAAAATGTTTTTGCTTTTTGGAAGGTTATGATCAGTTTTACTGTTTAGGAGTTGATTTTTATTATTGAAACTACCTTTCAATACTGTATATCAGGTCACCATATCAATAAATGTAAGATATCACTTTTGTTGTGCTCAGGAGTTGGAGTAGTTCTAGTTTTCATTTGGTCTATTGAACTTGAAGGAAAGATGATATAGTATGTTGGATTGATCAGCAACCTAAGTCAAAGTTAAAATAATGTTAATATATTCTGTAAATAATTAGCTCAGTCAGGTTATAATCCAGTGTTTTCATTGTGTGTATCATTATTTTTACTAATATGATTGATATGAAAATTTAAATTCCAGTTGAGATTCTTAAATAGTTAAAATCATATTTGGAAAGAAACTTATAGCATTGGTAAACAAAATGTTTCTTTTCAAAACCTTTTTACAGACATAACACTTACGTTTTCACTTATTTTGGACATTAGCAGTATAAAAAATGTCTTTCATACATAGATTGTTATCTCTAAACTATGAAAAAAATTGATTCTGTAAAAATCTATGTGGTAAGAGCCCCAAGTGTCAGAAGTAAGCAATTCTAACTTCAGTTAGAATAAATCTTTTTTAATGCTAGACAAATTTTGAGTTTCTGGAAAAACCATGAGTAATGAAAATTTACCGTCATAGCATTTAACTGATGTTTATCTTGTTGGTGTTTTAAAAAGAAAAATGGTAACATTAAAGATCTGGCTTCTCTTGGTGATTAGCTTCATTTCTGATTTGTTACACTCACCATTCCTCTATGGAATTTTTTCAGTGCCAATGGGAATGCTTTCCATTGCTGGTTTCTGTGTCTAGGGTTTTCCCTTGATCAACTCATTGCTCTTTATCATGCAGACTTCATCACTTTTAGAATAGAGGTCCTCTATTTCCTAGGTACCAGATTGTCAGTTGCCTCCCCCACACCCTTTGTTTTTCCCATTCCTGCAAGTATTTACATTTCCTGCAATTTACCTGATGATGAGTTCCTTCCACATTTGTCACCTGCTGCTCTGTTGGATAGGGATATTAATGTGATCCTTCACTACCTCACTTTGCCTTTGATCAAACCAATCCACCATTGCTCTTTGTGTCATCTTCTGTATGTTTTCTTTCTTTCTCCTATTTTGCTGTGGATGTCAGTGGTTTGTTTATTTGTCATTGATGTTTCACATACTGCTCATCCTTCTATGTATCTTCTTTAGATCATTTTTTCCTCCCTAAATCTTTAGTGACTCATGAAGACAACTCCTTCATTTAGTCACTTTCTCTTATTATTCCAAATCTTTATCTTTGGGCTGGTCTTTATAGACTTCTATGCCCTTCACATGCTCTTCTCTATTACATTGCCCACATGGCTTCCTTTGGTGATGTCCTTTCCCACCATTTTCTTCCACAACAACTATCATCTATTTGTGATCTTCCTCCTTCCACCTTTGCCAGTTGGCTTATTCCTCTTTATTGCTTTTTTGCTCATACCTTATTCTAGGTATCTTTACATCCAGTTTGACTCTTTACCATTTTTTAATGGGCATTTCATTTTCATCCTCCTTTGGAGGTACTTCTTCAGTTGGGCATGTGGACTTCCTATAATATGCTCATCTCTATTTGTATCAGATTGTGGGTTTCTTCCTGTTTAGGTTATCATCTTCTGCCTGTAGCCATTTTTCAGAATTTAATGAGACTTTAACTAGGTAAGTTCTTTTTTCTTATTTATTTTTTTTCAGGGGCCCTTTTACAGTTTGGATTCACTCTGTGGTGAGTGATGCCTGACAGGATGTTCTTTAATAGATTCTCTGCACTGCAAGTCCATGTTGTTTTATCTGCTATATTTCCACAGCCAAGAAATGCACACTGTAGGATGGGGGTTTCACAAGGTTATTTGTAGGTTTATTGTTGTGATGGAATTTTAACAGGAAATTTTACTGTTCTGAATTGTACTCACTGATGGACTACATAGGTAAAGCAGAAAGGGATGACTTTCCATCCCTATCATGCATTGTATTGAATAGATTGGTATGGACTGCTATTAAAAACAGGTTCATGAGAAATGCATTGGAGTTGATCAGTTCCAATTGAAGGCTGCTGGCAAGTGTTAGAAATTGTTTTGTGTATAGAGGGCAGCATTGAACAAGAGTAGCTATTTATGTGAGAGCAATGTGCAGTTGGCCAAACTAGTTAGCAGCTTTCTAATAACAGGTTAAAAAATGATCTGATCAGCTTACTTAGCAGAGTTGAATTTGCTGTGTGTGTGGGATAATTTGGGAAGACACATTTATGTCAATCATCTGGAAGAAATTATGAACTGGGAGTTGTATTACCCCATCTGTTTATCGATTCACTTATTTTAAACACATAAGAAATGCATTTTCAGTATAAGAAAAGTTATAACTTTACACATTGTTTTTTAACTCTTAAGTAGTTACAGTTGACATTAGATGCTATCAACTCTTTACTGTTTCGTAGTCAGTAGTTCAAAATGAATGGTTGCAGCAAATAGCATTTAGTAGTAATTGGAATATAACTTGAGACCTTCATATCACTCCATTCTGCTATTATGTATTTCTCAAGAAACAAGTATAATAGTAGCTTTTGAATACTTGTATTATTGAAATAATTGAAAACATTAATTTTAATTGTTTATTTTTATGATATTAATCAATCCATTGTAATTTCAGTTGATCATGTAGTTTACAACACATTGGTTGATGTAGTTCTACTCATAGGTAATAACTGAAATCATCTCGCTCTACATACAGTAGCCATATTAAAATCATATTTGGAGGGTGGAGGGGACTAGATTCATCCCCAGTGTAAAAGAGACATGCATGTCTTGGTGGTAGCATACTGGTCTGGGAAAGGGTCAGTAATAGTGGCTTCACTCACCTTTATGTGCTATGAAATGGTATTATGGGTGCCATACAATATAATAATGTAATATTATGTCTATACCAATGTGCAGTTGGCCAAACTAGTTAGCAGCTTTCTAATAACAGGTTAAAAAAATGATCTGATCAGCTTACTTAGCAGAGTTGAATTTGCTGTGTGTGTGTGTGTGGGATAATTTGGGAAGACACATTTATGTCAATCATTTGGAAGAAATTGTGAAACTGGGAGTTGTATTACCCCATCTGTTTATTGATTCACTTATTTTAAACATATAAGTGTGCAACTCAAAGTAGTGTTGTCATAAATATTTTCTTTTATTGGAATACAAAACATTAGTAATAAATGAACATTTTAGAACATGGACACCACTGCTAAATATTTGCATATCAAATCATTTGACAATTATTTTGAAAAAAACTTGGGTGCTGCTAAAATTATTTAAAAATTGTGCTTTGTTCTTCCTATAATACAAAAATTCAGGTTACTTAGTTCTTTTTGAGATAAGTATAATGAATTACATTTTGGTCTTTTGAGCTAAAATCTCTTCTTTAAAATTTATGAGATGCAGTATCATTAACTAGCTTTTCATTTTTTCAATAATTTTATGAACTAGTGATTTTTAGTTCTTAAAGTAATTGTAAATTGATTAATGCTTGTGACAGACAGACTATGACATGGTAGAGTATCTTAATGCACTTCGTGAAGGATGTTTAGAAGCTTACACAGGTATTGTTCAGGGACTCAAAGGGGACCAAAGTGCACCAAGCTGTGAGTTAATTTCAATTTTGTTTTTAAAGTCTTTTTTTTTTTTGTATAAATAAGAACAACAAATCATGTTTTTTGTAAGAATATTGCAAATTTAATCAAATATTTTGAAAGACAAACTAATGATCTAAACGTTTGGACATCATAGGTGGTTTTGTAAAAGTTATACCATAGTACTGATTTTCCTTTGTGATCTAAACCCCATAATTATATGTTAAAAAAATGAAGGAAAATGGATTAATTGTTGAGTTGAGGAATTGCATCTCATATCACTTTTTTTAGTAATTCACATAAAATTGATGAATATGTATATTAGTATTTGTCCGATTGTAAGTTTTAAAGACAGTGTGTGTAATTTTACACTAAACTTAAGAATAAACTTTAGAACCTTGCATTTTTAATTTTATTTGTGTAGTTAATAACTTATATCATGTTATTTTTTTTTATCTCAAGTATTATAAAATGTCAATGATATAAACATTTTTAGTGAGATGTTTATAATTACTCATCCATTTCACTTAGCTGATGTCCAGCTTGTTTTACCTCATGTACAATATCTAGTAGAATTCATCAAACACTTAGCTCAAGATCCAGATCACTCAGATGAGAACGTAGCTGCTTGTGCTGGCCTTATTGGGTAAGAAGTTTTAATGCTCATGTGTACAATATTATTTTGTGGGCCAACTTCTTATTTTGATGTTTTGTTCATTTTAATGGCTTTGTTTCTGAATCCTATAAAACATTGTTAATTGCAAATTTTTTGTACTTAGGGATCTTTGCTCAGCCTTTGGATCAAACATGTTACCACTCCTTGATAATGATATCATTAGTGACTTACTTACGAAAGGCCGTCGCTCTAAAGTTACTAAGACCAAAACACTAGCTAGTTGGGCAACAAAGGAAGTTAGAAAACTTAAAAATGTTGTATCTTCATGGTAAGTTTTGTGTTTGGTTATAAAATTTAGAACTAATAGGAGTAGTTCAGTTTTGACTTTCATCTTTATCTAAATGCACAGTTTATCATTTTATTGTTTTCTCCAATTTTTGAATTATTGCTATTAAATGAATAGTGGCCAGTAGTTAGACTACTGTTTCAATAAACAGCAAGTATTCTGTGTTATCAAAAGTAATATTTTTTTTGCACAAATTTAGAGTAATTCTTCATCTTATTAGTTATTTGCTTATAGTATTTACTTTTAAATGTTTTAGTAATTATTCTTTTAACATTTTGTTTGGAAGACTGCAGATATGTGTATAGTGTTTTTCTGAAGAGTATACCTTTAGATTTTCATAAAATGTGTGTGATGCAATGTAAAGTTATTTGGATTGCAGAATAGCTCAGATGAATCACTGCTATAAAGATAACGTAGTCATAACTTCATCACATTCCTTACAATAAGCCTTATTTAAACATGTAGTTGGCCATATTTTATATGCATTATTTATTGTATGATCATGCTTTGTTGTATTGTTTCAGTAGGCTAGCTTTGGTGTTAAATGCTTTTGGTTTTCATATTATGGGGTATTACTGTTTTGTAAACTTTAGGTCTTGAGTGTCACAAAATTAAACACTTTTTGAATATTCAGTTAATTTTCACCTGAACTGTGACTGTTAAGATATTTTGGCCTGAAGAAAGATTTGACTATAAACATGATGCAATGTACTACTTATTTTTTTATGGTTAGAAATTCAGACCTTTACTTATAAACATGTATGGGAATTTTATTTTGTGAAGTACAGGTCTGACATGAGTATCATTATAGGTTTCTTGGGCCTATTGTTTATTATGAATAACTGTTGGAATAGACTAAGAGAACGATTCCTTTAGAATGTCAAAATTGTAAGGGTTGTAAGATATTTTCTCAGTGTTTAGTTACAGTTCAAATACCATTTTTAAAGACTTTTAAACCTAGATACTGATTAACCTTAAGCAACAGGAGTGATAGGTTAATACATTATCTTAAAGAGAGGGAATTGGAGTTCATTTCCATAAAGCATATATATATATATATATATATATATATTGAACATTCTTGAGAAATGTTATACTCTAAAGTTGCACCATATGCTAGAGATGTCTTGAACATAGTTTCCCAGAGGTCTTAAGGATATTTTAGGGTCTTATCAACTCTTCTGCTTTTATGTAAGCAATATTACTGTCATTGTGCATTGTGCTGTTCTTAGTGACTGTGACTCCATATTTAAAAAAAAATGTCATGAATTATAAAAATTTAAGGCCACTTCTACCAAACATTCAGTTATGAGCACAAGATGAATGACTGTTGACATGTTAAGTCATATGTTTGAGGTTCCTACAATAAACTGGGGAATAACTATGTAACAAGTCTTTTCTTCTTTAGTAAGAATAACTAAAGCATTCATACTGGGATTCTCAGTAAAAACATAATTTATTATGACTTTCACAACTGTAATGACATATGCTCATGATTAAAAAATATCATCCCTGGACTTTACAGATGAAATATAGCTGTAGGTCAAACTTCTGACTCAATAATATAACTTTAGTACAAGAAGTTAGGGAAAAAAAATTGAAAGGAAATAAAACAAAACCTGTTTAATAATACAGTATTTACAAAATCCTGATTAATTATAACATTTATAAGGTGTATGGAACAGCTATTGGCCTCATAAAACATTTTATCAACTTGTGTATGTAAAGTGGTAGCTAATGTGACAAAGACCTCAGTGCTATCTAGTCTGTTTTTTGTCTCAGTGGAAAAAGTGTTACCATTAACTATAAAAGGATATGTTTTGATATCATGCATAAAAAACTTGAGACAGCTCAACTAAACAACAGGGGAAGAGGTACATAAAATATGAATATAATAAAAATTAAAGAATGCTATTTCACAGTTGACATTGTTTTATTGCCATGATGTTTGTCTGTTGTGACTAAAATATTTTACAAGTTACAGTTCAGTGTAGTTACTGTAAAGTATAGGCAGGTTTTGGAAAAACATAGCACCAAAGTTAAACTGATAACTAAATTTTTTAAGAATTTTTTTTAAAGTCTGCATTACCACATGTCATAAGTATTTTAATTTATGTTCAATATTAAAAGAACTGAAATGTGTAGCAAGCATTTAAATGTTATAGTAACAACATAAGGCTTAGTAAATAAATGGACTTAACTATGAATTAAAAGGCTTTATATATGAAAAGCATTTGTTTTAATACTGTTTAGTAATATTTATTAACCTGTATTATGAGTCTTAATATATTTGTGACATTAATTTTGTTTCTTTACAGATACCGTAATAAATTGTTAAAAAGTATTTTATAAGCTGAGATCTATTTCAAGTTTAAAGCAGCCACTGAAGGTTGCTGCCATAGAAGACAGCATGCACTACCAAACTTTGGAGAAGTGAGAAAGAGGGGATGAGTGAGACTGTGTGAATGCATCCTCTGTTATCTTTTAAAGCTTTCCATTTGCTTAACTTCCAAACCAAAAAAAAAAAGTAAAACGGAAATAAATTGCCATTAGTCTAATCAAATTTGTGAAATGATATAGATTTGGAAAGGGAATTAGGGCTCAACAATTTTGTTACCTGTTAATGAGAATTATAACAACAGTAAGGTGCTACAAGATTGAGAAAGGTATCTTGAAGACATTGTATAAATAATTAATGCAGTTTTAAAGTGCCTAAATATTTGGGAGGAAAAGTAAAAAATGTGAATGCTAAATCCCTAAATTTTTAAATATTGCCACATCATGTGAAATATATTGGACAGTATATTTTCATTCCAGGAAGGTGGCTTTTCCAAAACTTCCTCTCTACAAAAGAATAAGGGATAGAATTGATATTTTTAACAATAGTAACCAAACAAATAAGTTTCTTAGCTCTTGTTGTTTCTTTTTTTCTTTAGGTTTGTTAAATAATATTCAAACCTCATATTATTGGCAATTTCTTCAAATAATTGATGTGGCAACTTAAAAAAAAAAGTTTAAAGTTGCTTAGTGTTTGTTTAAAACTGATATTATCAAAACAGTAACAAGAACCTGACTTTTTTCTTCTTTTTTTTACTTTTTTATGTGTAAAGTGTAACCAAAGGCAGGCTTATGCTCATAAAATTACTTTAATGCTGTTATGCATGATTGGGTGGTTGAAATAAAATTCTGATTTTTTTCAGTGTTCTTTTTATCTAAAAACTTGCTGCTTTTTGTAATAATGTTAGCATGTAAACAATTGCTTCATATCTAAAGCTTTAAGTATCTAATAAATCTACTAAGTATTATTTCATTTCTAGATGTTTTGTGACTTTGTAAGAACAGGTTTATTCTTTACAGTCTGATTTTTGAATAGTTGGACCATGTAAAGTTAATTTATTAATTCTTGGTTGTGTTGGTATTTCTGTATTCTTAAGTGTGTAAAAAATAATGTTGGTCAGGATAAATACAAACTGATGCAAGACAAAAGGTTAAGATATACAACAAGTAGTTGCCACAAATGGTCTTTTTTCTTCAGTGAGTTTCATAAATGTAATTAGTAACTTGAAATAGAGAAGAAGCCTGGTTAGTAATTGGTTTGTGATGTTTGGTTTAGAAAATAACACAAAACATAGAGTCAGTAGTTGTTTTTTTATAGTTTTTTGAAAATGCATAGTATTCATATTTAGGCATGTGTAACTGAAATGATAAATGCTAGTGACAGTGATAAGAACATCAGTGTTTGAAATTATGCATATAAAAATTGTTTTAATTGTTCAGATACTCACATCCCCTTCTTTTATTTTGTAAGATGATACTTCAGAACAGTTGAAATGTTTTTTTAGTTTTTATATATGCAAGTCATTTAATGAACACAGTACATCTACTATCATAGGTTTGATGTATTGCCACGGAATGCTTTGAGTTCTGTCACCTGCCAAAAAAAAAGTGTTAAGATTTATTATTTTCTTTACCGTAATGAAATCTTTAAGTGTCCCCCCCCCCAATGGTAATGAGGGTAGGCTTAAAGGTCTCTGGGGGCAATTTCAGCATTAAAAAAAAATCAGTCACCTAATGGACCAACTGAATTAATTGAAGAAGCTTCTATTTTGCTAATAAAAAGAGAGAAAACACAATTAAACACTAGTAATATTTAATAAAAAATAATTTGAACTAAACAAAGCATCTCAGCAAAACTTGCAACATCCAAGATTTTGTTGAAGATAAGCATACAGGTGGTACAGTTCCTTATAAAACATAAATTAGCAATTATTTTTGAAATGAAGGAAATTAAATAGTTAAGAGTTATATAAATAATTCAATAGCATGTCTCAAGCCATTTTTTCAATAATCTTGTGAGTATTGATTTCACATGAAAAAATGATTTGAATATAAGCATACACACAAAAAAGTATTAGATGTATATAACACTTTGTATCTTTAATGCCATTGAGATGTTCTTAGGTGCACTAATTTATTTTAGATAAGTAATTTTTACAGAATAACAGTAAATTCAACATAAAATGTTATGCAAAGTTAAACTGTATTCTAAGACTTGAGTTGTGGAAAAACAAAACAAAAAACTGAAAACAAAGAAAATTGGGTGAAACGATCTTTTATTTCACATATAAGATAATTTATGTGGATATAATCACTTCAGCCAAATTATTTCCTGGAGTAAAGCTCTTTATGAATAACTTCTCTCAACTTGTGTGATGAACTGAGAAAGCATCATTATGTACTTGAATCAGTAATGTGATTCTGTCAGAGTGCATTTATTTTCCACATCGCTGTTGATCATTCTCACTGAAAATAAAGGAAGTTGTAACTTCAAGGTATTATCTGACTGCCAGTGGTAAAAGATCGCTGTCTACTTTATGTTCGGTTTTATAAGAATTCTTCCCAATAGAAAGTGCATGTGGTACTACATATGAATGACTCAACTTGGTTGGAAGGAACATACCTAGCCACATTCTTTGAGTGATTTATTTTCTATAATTAAAACATAGCTATGTGCATGAAGAAATTTTAAATAATTTCTTATTAAATAGGAATATAAAAAGGATAGCTGCATATCAAGTCTTTCCCACTCATTTTACCTTCAGAAAGTCCCTAAATTTTAAGTTTAAACCATTTAACACAAGTAAAACAGCTGTTTACAAGTTTATAAAATGCAAGCTCAGAAATAAAGTTTGACGCCAAATCAAAATGAAACATTTTATTACTATCAAATTTTGGTTTTGGTATTTAAAAGAAAAAAAAAATTAAAGCTACTATTCCCGAAAAGTGAAACATAATTACTCAATACTTTTTATAAAACTAAGTAAAAAATACCAGAATCGAATTACAAAACCTTTTGGCATTAAGTGCACAAAGAAAGACGCTATAAGCAAAAAAATACAAAATAAATATTTTAATACCACAAAATGACCATTTTTTTAATAGCAAGTATGGAAGAAAAAAGTTGATTGCATCAAGCTCACAAATAAACCTTTTAAATAAAGGCAAGATGTTATGTTTGAAAAAAAGGCCATTTTAATATACACAAACTAATAATAAATTATTGAATGATGAAAACATATACAAAATATTAATCTGTCCAAATACTAAACTTATTTTACAGTGATTTTATTAGTGTACAACAGGCCAAGACTAAAACCACATTTATTTGGCTTTCAAAGATATGGTAGTTGACGTTTTACTGAATGCAACAGTTTGTTGCATTATTTCTTTAGTCAGTGGTCTTTAGACCTATGTCAGATTAGTAGGAACAGGTACGTTTCAGTTTTACACTGTTGTTCTAATTTCTACACTTGTATTCTAAGTTGGATTAGTAATTTGCTCCTGATAGTGTCATTTCAATATTTGGATTTGTTGTAGATTGGGCTGGTCGATCGTAACTATTATGGAAATTATTAGTAATTTCAGTATCAATGATTAGGGAACCACTTTGGTGGTGACTGAGATGCAACCAAAAATGTAGAATCCCTAATGTCTTTCAAGAATATCATTGTTTGGGGTTTAAACTGCAGGTGCCATAACTGGTGGAGCTAGGCCTTCCAAGAGCTATGATAGATTTTATATAATTGATTCTGGGAATTCTATCTTTGGTTTCATTGTATGGTAATCCCAGCAGAGGTGTATATATGTAATATGGGGTGTCAATTTCATGTAGACAGTGTTAAGCCCCTCATTCAGTCAGAAAGAGGCTACAATAACCCAAAGGTGCATGGTGAGCAAGCTTTGTTTGATCACTATGGTGATTTGGATAGTAACTTAAGCTGCTAAGGTCCAATTTCTTGTTGGCAATAGGTCAGAGGTTCATAAGGCCAGCCCATTGCACGCCTTAAACAGTTGCTTAGATGTGCTAGTCTGTGGTGCATTTTCATCTATGCTGAGGAGAAGGTGAAGCTGACTCTTTGAGTCTTCACTTATCTCAGAGTAAGTCTCTTGTTTTCTCAAGTTGCAGAATATGAATTCTTATTACAGGTTTCTCTATTTTGGTAGTAGTTGGTGAATAGTGAATGTTGTACCAGAAGAGTTAAGGACTTAAATAGAAAAATGGGGATTGAAATATAACCACATAAATTGTGTTCCATCAGAGGCTCAACTTAGAAGTGTAGATTTAAAATTGTAATGGTCTGGGTATAACTCTTCTCTGAGCTGAAGCTCAAGTAAAGAATATCATGGCAATAGAATTATAAGATTAATACCCTAGTCGATAATTCTGTAGTGTGTATGCTGTCTTAAACAATTTATTCGTTGCACTTGGTTTCCCAGAAAATAGTTTTCATAAATATTTGTTCATAGTCATTGTTTGTACGCAAAATTCTCATTTTATAGACCCTATCTATTAAAACGATAAATCCTCAAATATTTTTATTGAGATATAAATAGTATAGATGTACAAACTTGAGTTTGTTCTTTATACGATTTTATTATTCTAAACCTGTATGTCTTTTTTCCGAACTTTATTGAAACATTCGTACTGATAAGTGATGATGATCTGGATAATCAGATGAATCCTCTTCAAAGGTTATCAAGTAACTGAATGTTTATATGTATTCTACTATCGTTTTCAGCATATATGTAAGTATACTCATTTTTCAGCGTGCAACTAATTCTTCGTGTTTTTATTTAAGTGAAGAAAAAAATGCATGACCTGGTCACATTTTCATTGCAATCTAATTGTATTTCGTTCTACATAAATAGTGTTATTTTACAATATTTGACCACTATACTTAATGTTTTATGCTGCGGTGGGTGGGACAAAGTTTGACAATGAATATTTTCATCTTATAAATTAGTAGGTAAACAGGAGCTGTAATACACGTTTTCTTCTTTAGCTTCCTTTCTTTCACGTTGAAACAAATATTTAATATAATTATGTGCTAAAGACAGTGAATTTTTATTTGTTATTTTATGTTACATATGGGCTAAGCGACAAGATCAGACACTAGTATGATTCAATTAGTCGTTTCTAATTTAGAAATGCTTACCGGAGGAAAGACTGTTGATCAGTAGTGCTTACTGCCTAACCGAGCCTGAGGTTGATCGTTACGGATATAATACAGAGATATGCAGCCGAGTAAGCTAACCACTGGGTCAAATTTGGTTTATAGTTAGTTATGTTTTTTCTTTTAATTTTCTGGTAGGAATTGGTCCGTGATTTGTTTCTAAGTTTACCACAACAAAATTTTGTAAACTGTAAGCGAATGCTACTGAAACAGGTAATAAACTAATTGATCTAAGAAGAGTTTTAAACATATTTAATTTTTTTAAGTTTTAATTTTTTTTCCCTCTAACATTTCAATCCTCTTTTGTATTCATTGACACTTAAATATTGGCCTGGCATGGCCTAGTGCGTTAAGGCGTGCGCTTCGCAATCCGAGGGTCGCGGGTTCGCGCCCGAGTCGCGCCAAACATGCTCGCCCTCCCAGCCGTGGGGGCGTTATAATGTGATGGTCAATCCCACTATTCGTTGGTAAAAGAGTAGCCCAAGAGTTGGCGGTGGGTGGTGATGACTAGCTGCCTTCCCTCTAGTCTTACACTGCTAAATTAGGGACGGCTAGCACAGATAACCCTCGAGTAGCTTTGTGCGAAATTCCAAAACAAACAAACCAAAACAGACACTTAAATAAGCGAAGATGTTTTTTTTTTTATTTGTTATATGGATATTACTGGTGTTTTTACAATGAAAACTTAACTGTTTGTTTCCTTACTTGTAATTGTATAATTTATTCTGCCTCAATGGATGGATAATAATAAATTAACACCATAAAATTATACAAAAAAAGATCTTTAATTATGCTTTTAGAAAACTCCATATATGCACTTACGGATGAAGCATGACGTTATTCATGTGTTTATCATCAAATTTTTTTTTTCTAATGAAAGAAGGATGAAAAATAATTTAAAAATAACCAAAAATATTCACAGAAGACTTCTGAAAATCATAAAGATCCTTTTCGAACTTGAAGTACTGGGTTCATGAACTTAAATTTATGGAAAATGTAGTTCTTACTTTAAAAAAAAATCGCTGATTGAATCTGATAATAAATGAGCTGCTAGATCTAGGATTTTAGAAAATTTATAAAATCGAAAATTAAAGTTATTTAAATAGAATCAAACATGAATTTTGTAAAGATGACTTCCACAATCAAATATATGCAAGTTTTCTTGTAATGAAGTCGGATGTAAAAAACATCCTGGAAACCAGATTATATTCCAAATTTTTTTTGAATCAATTCTTACTATAAATTTAATATTTTATTCCATTTTATACAAAAGTGAATCAGGGAGATGATGATAATGATAAAAAACATTTGAAAATTAATTGTGAACAGTGGCATTTTTAGTTAATCATAAAAGATTCATATATTTACACAAGAGTTTAGAATTATTTTTCTAATATTTTAAAAGGCTCTATAAACTTATCAGGGAAAATAATGACAAAAATAACTTATTACTCTCAATAACAACTGTTTTGAATTGTGTAATATTGTACAAGGTAAAAAGAAAGTTTAAACGGGTACGAGATTGTAGGGTGCGTTGCAGTTACTCTTGTTCCTAAGACGTTCCCGGCAACAATTAGTTGCAATCTTTCTTTGTTAACCTGAAGACTAAGGAAAGTCGAAACGTTGTTTTCTGCTTAACAATAAAAGTATTAATACCCATACCAGCCGTTCTGAGATACATTTTTTATTTTATTATTTCAAGCGGGTTTCTCGTCATCAAGAATTTAAGCAGATGTGTTATAAAACTATTACAATACAGATTGTTATGCATATTTTTGTTGCTCATAAGTCACTGCCCAATAATCCTTTTATAGAAAACTCAACAGGTAGGCTAGACGAAAAACAAAAAATTCGATGAGATGCCATTATCCGTATACACAATATAGTGCTATAAAATTATGGTTTAGTCCATAAATTGTTATTAAAAACAAGTTAACTGGATTTGTTTTTTATATTCCTCTTAACTTGTTCATTCTGGATCGAAATCAGTCGAGTAGATGTGAAATTGTACAACTTCATTTTCATATTGGTTCTATTATAGTTAACGAAGTATTTTCGCTTGAAGATTATTTTTGAACGTAAGCTTACAAACTAGAAGAAGTATCGTTAAGTACAGTAGTACTCAATAATAAGGATCGTGATGGACAATGTGGCAGCCATAAAAATCGTCTCTTTGAAACCCACCTTTAAAGTGTCTGAATATTAATGACTATTTCACAGTATTGGGTGAGCAAAACTACGGCTTATTGTACTTGTAAACCGCCTAATTGCTGATGAAGATAATCAAAATTTGACCATTTTAATTTTCTTCTAAATGAATAAATGACTTTTTCACACAAATGCACAGAAGAAATTATGAACCTTATTACTCTAATTCTTTCACATAACTCTTCCGTACGGGTCTCAAATCCTCTTTTCTTGTACAGGAAATAACACTAGTATATATATATCTGAAACGGACAGTGCACTACTTTGAGCGTATAAGATTTAAGGGGTAGGGTTGTAGAGATCCTGATGAGTAATAAAATCTAATCGGATAAATGCACACTTCACGCTTGGTATCGCTGGCGCACAAAAGTGTAGCTGTTTTTTTTTTTTTTATTTCGCACAAAGCTACTCGAGGGCATTCTGTGCTACTCTTTTTACCAACAAATAGTGGGATTGACCGTAACATTATAACGCCCCCACGGCTGGGAGGGCGAGCATGTTTGGCGCGAACCCGCGACCCTCAGATTACGAAGCGCACGCCTTAACGCGTTAGGCCATGCCAGGCCCAATTTCATAAAGGCAAGTAGGGATCGATATATGTATAAATATATGTAGCCTAGCTAGCTATAGTAATATAGAAAGCTTTAATTTTGCAAAAGGTATTGAAATAGGAAAGTGAAAACTACAAATATCGAGTTACTTTTTATCTCTTTGTCTCAGACTGACAATAGTAAGTTTCCAAAGGAGGGATAAAAATTAAATTTTAACAACTCGGATTTTGAAGTTCTCACTTTCTTGGCTCAATACTTTTTATAACTTTAAAACATTATATTACTCTCGCTAATTAGATTAAGTATAAATCGATCCCTACGTTAATAGAATTTTAAAACTATTTATTATACTTATGTATATATGCACGTAGAAACTTAAGAAAGAAAGAAACCAATGTGTTATACTTGCGTGGATTGGACTTAGATTTATTTTCATCAAATAATTTAAAAGAATAAGCCTACTGAAAAAGCAATACTCGTACCATGTTCACAGTCACCTCATAAAACACTTGTGCAGCATATCACACTGAAAATCAACTGTTGTAAACATTGCACTACTATAGCTAAACTTCAATAGTGTATGTACTTTAATAGCAAATACTGATATTTTATATTATTGTATAGCATAAACCAGAAATATACTTTTATGTAAATTAATTACAGTTTTTAATTTGTTTCACAAAGAATAATGTATTTTCTTTTTTTCTAATCTTGAACTAACGAAGGAATGATCAGTTATAATTTACACGTGTTTATTATAACACTAAGGAAATACACACAATAATATATTTTGTTATTGGACTGCATTCTAAGCATTCATCGACTGGGCGTCTCAATAGTCCCATTGGTTTTGGCAAATATATTCGTATCCTATAAAAGCAGTTATTCAGCTAAACAAATAATGATTTTTTTGTAATTCAGTAATGTTATGAATGTACTCAACCCAATGAATGGTAATGCGTAATCTGAGAACAGTTTTAGCTTCCCATACTTGTCATGACGCAAAGTGCAATAGGTATTTTGAACAAATGAAATCAACAAATCGCATTATATAAACCTCTGGTTAAATATTTTATTTCTCTCTTCCATTACCGTTCACGTATTTTCGTGATAATTTTTAAAGCTTCACAAAATAAAAACAGAAATAAGATATCCGGTCTTTTACACTTACTCCTCCTATTAATTTTCAAAATCATCTATGAAGAATTAATTGAAACATTTACTTTTTGGACTTCACATGATGAAATTAATTTTTCAAAGATAATAAAACAACGGCTTGTGATAAAGAATTCTTTCTTTCATATTTGAAAAAATAGCAAAAAAATGTTATAATGGTATCCAAAATAAGTTGATGTTTCGAAATTGAACATAAATCTAATGCAAATATCTCGTGTCCGTGTTCTGCGTGATATGGAAAACTGAATTTGTATTAAGTCCATACATAAACAGATGAAAATGGTTTCCAGCACTATGTAACAAAATTTTTACTTTTTCTTGTTCCTTGGTAGAAAGTGTTATTTCCCAATTGCTTATGCCTAAAGTAAATTGGAAAGACTTATTTTTCTCTTCAAACTTTGCTTCTGTGACCTGGATAATGAAATTTTCAAATTTACCCATTTTCCAGAACATTTCAGGTAGATAGTGCTGAGTACCTGATAGAGGATTTTCTCGAACTTTCCATAGTAATATATATATATACGGGGGCTCACCATTTCAGTTTAGTTCTAGTTGCCTAAGTGAACATAAAGACCTATGTATGTGGCCAATTTATCAAGACAAGAGCGAAAAAGTACTCTGTGACAACATCTGCTAAAATATGTGAAGCCAACAAGACATATTTCGGCATGCCTGTCGAGGATCAAGACAAACACTGGGCACCTCATTTTACCTGCGAGCACTGCAAAAAAACAAAAAAACTCTAGAAGGTAAGACGGACAATTTCTGCTTGCTTGAATAGCAAGATTGTATGTTCTGCAAATTTTAGACCTTTAAAAGTTTAAATATATTTTAATATTTCTAATTCCCAATAGTATAGAAAGAATATCACATATAAAATATTTTCCATGAACCTCTTACATTTTAGTTGTGGATGAAATAAATTTATTCTTCATAATAACAATTTTATTTTGCTTTTTTGCAGGATGGGATAGAGAGGAAAAGACAGATATGAAGTTCGCTATTCCAAGAATTTCGCGTGATCCCACTGACCACTCAAACAATTGCTACTTTTGCATGGTGGACCCTTCCAAACGTTGGGCTGGCAAGAATGCATCTACTATTATGTATCCGGACCTTACATCATCTATCAACCCAATGCCACACTGTCCTGAGCTCCTTGTTCCCACTCTGCCAGAGAGAAAACAGTCATCTTCAGAAGAGAGCAGCAAATCAGAAGATAAGGTAGACGTTGAAGATCCAGATTTTAATTTCAGAGGTGCAGCTTGTGAGAGAAACCTATACTATCCCAACCAAAGAGACCTTAATGACTTGACCAAAGATCTTGGTCTAGCAAAGTCAAATACCGAGCTTTTGACATCTAGGCTCAAGAAGTGGGATTTGTTAGATGAAAGAGTGCAGGTTGCAAGTCAGAGGAAGCGTCACTGACATTTTTCAAGCTTTTTCACTCGTCAAGATGGGCTCTGCTTCTGCCACAATGCATCTGGTCTGTGCGTGGCAGTTGGAATTGCCTGTAACCCAAACGAGTGTCGCCTCTTCATTGACAGCTCATCCAGAAGCCTCAAAGCTGTGCTGGTCCATAACGGGAATAAGTATCCTTCTCTTCCCCTGGCTCATTTGGTGCACCTCAAAGAGGAATACAACAGAGTCAAGATCTTGCTAGAGGCCTTGAAGTATGATGAGTATGGCTGATGGGTCTCCAAGAAGGCTTTACCAGGTTTCCTTGTTATCTTTGCCTTTGGGACAGCAGGGACACTGCAGCACACTACAACAAGAAGTACTGGCCACAACGGACCGAGTTCTCTGTGGGGAGGCACAATGTCAAGTGTGAGCCACTAGTGGACCTCCAGAAGGTGTTGTTCCCATCACTGCACGTAATATTGGGTCTTATGAAACAATTTGTCACAGCTCTTGTTAAGGAGTCTGCAGCCTTCAAGTACCTTCGAGACGTCTTTCCTAAGCTGTCTGAGGCAAAGGTCAAAGCTGGTGTCTTCGTTGGACCACAAATAAAGAAGATCCTGGAGTGCACACAATTCCCCAAGAAGCTTAGGAGGAGGAAGGAAAAAAAAGCTTGGGGCAGCTTTGTCGCAGTGGTTCGGGGCTTCTTTGGCAATCACAAGGCCGAAAATTATGTGAACTGGTTGAGGCTCTGGTAAAGAACTACGGCAAAATGGGCTGCAGGATGTCCCTAAAAGTCCATGTCTTGACGCTCATCTTGATAAATTCAAGGAGAACATGGGAGCATACTCAGAGGAGCAAGGCGAGCTCTTCCATCAAGATATACTGGACTTTGAACGCCGCTATCATGGAGCGTCTAACTAAAATATGATGGAAGACTATATTTGGTGGCTGATGCGTGAAAGTGATTTACATTACAGTCGCAAATCTCGAAAATTATTTCCTTCTAAACATTTTTATAATACTTTAGTATAAATACATATAAATCTTGATTCATATGTTGTTTTATTCAGACTTTTTGTAAATGAAAATGTGCAAATTTGCCCGTTTTTACATAGAAAATAGGTTAATTTCAAAATTTTATTATCCAGGTCACAAAAGCAAAGTTTGAAGGGAATAATTGTCATATTCTATACTTTTACAACATAAGCAATTAAGAAATAACATACTATCCAGGAACAAAATTTTTGTTACATAGTGTAATGATTTTGTTGCATATGGAAATACCTTAAATCGGTTTCCAGTATGGTGTGGTATGTTTACAAGGGAGTGAAGACCACGAAAATATTTTAATTAGGATTTTAATACAATGACCAGTTTTGAGACTCTTATTACCCATGGACATACATTAAATGCAAGAAAACTCATTTTGGAGTTGCACGTAAAACTAATTTAAATACATGAAATTGGTTCCCAGCATGAATTACCGTTTTAGAAATACTTGGTTTTTAGCTCCAGCATGGTGTATCATTTTTGAAATTACATTAACTCGGTTTCCAACATAATTTTCCACGTTTAGATTGAAGCCGCAACTTACTAAAATAGCTGAAATAGGTTTGCAACATGGTTTGCTGTTTGAGAGTAATACCTATGGAGATATTTTAACTTATCTTTTAGCATGAGTTAAAATTTACAATTTGAAGTTTACTCACAGAGTTATAGTAAACCGGGTTACAAAAACGAGTTTCTGTTTTTAGACTAAACTTATTATCTATAGAAATGTCTTAAAATGAATTCCGACAATATCGTTAGTTTTGAGATTAAATTCAGTACTGTATACATACCTTAAATCGGTTTCGACTATGAATTTCCATGTTTAGACTAGAATTAGTACCCTTTGGTTTCCAATGTGGTTTGTTACATTTAGATTGAACTTAGCACCCAGGAAAATACCTTAAAGCAGTTTACCGCATCATTAAATATTTTGAGACTGAACTTTGTATCCATGAAATTATTTAAGAAGGTCGAAACGTTATTCTGTACTTTATTTTAATGAAAGTTTTAATACGCATACCAGCCGTCTCGAGGATACTCATCATTGTTTGAATATTGAAGTTGAAACTGAAAGTGGTTATGAAGTAAACATTACAACGGGATCTAATTTAGCTGATGATGAAATAACCACTACGGTAACACTTTATAGAACAAAAAAAATGAACAAGAAACAGTAGTTTAATTTGAAGAGAAATGAAAAGTTTTGATCCCATCAATATCACTTCGGCAGTTGTATAAAAAGAATCAGATGCAATTTTTATATCACGCACACACATATTTATGGTGTAGAGAAGACAGGAAACATCCTTTGCCTAAAAGCATCTGAAATCGAGCTATTTCTGGGCATTTATATTTTTCAGGTCTTTAAAGGTGCCCGCATATAGGTTTTACTGTTTGTTTGGAATTTCGCGCAAAGCTACAAGAAGGCTATCTACGCTAGCCGTCCCTAATTTAGCAATGTAAGACAAGAGGGAAGGCAGCTAGTAATCACCACCCACCATCAACTCTTGAGCTACTCTTTTACCAACAAATAGTGGGATTGACTGTAACATTATAATGCCCTTACGGCTGAAAGGTCGAGCATGTTTGGTGCGACGGGGATTCGAACCCGCGACCCTCCGATTACGAGTCGAACGCCTTAACCTACCTGGTCATGCCGGGCCAGGTTTTACTGGAAAAATCACAGTCAATTTTCATTAACTACGGACACGATAGCAAAAACTCGGTTTAGAAAGCTAAGAAATTCTTTTCATAAAAAAAAATAACTGATTAACCAACTACATAAAATTCGATCAGTTATTGAAGCCATAAGAAGAGCCCTTCAGTCTGTGGACTTACAGCGCTAAAAATTAGGTTTCGATACTGGTGGTGTGCAAAGCACAGATAGTCCATTGTGTAGCTTTGTGCTTAATTTAAAACAACAACTACAAGAAAAATTTGAAAACCTGGCAGTGCAAGAGAACTGCAGCATTTAGTAAGTAATTATGTCATTTAAAGAAAGATCTCATATGAAACTATAATAAAAGCAAACCGCACAAATTATATTTTAAAGTTTTTGTGTTTGTTAGTGCGAGTGAATTCTTTATGACTGTAAAATTTATGGTAGAAAACGCACAACAGTGACAGAAAAAAAAATCATTATTACTGAGTATTTGATTAATTCTGAGTGAACTGGACCAATTTTGTAATATTTGATAGTATACGAGATTTGGAAAATATGAGTAAAATACATGGATCTGTAAGGCTTGATATACGGATTCTTTATCTATGGATAATAATGGTCGCAGTGACTTTCTATCTCCCAAGTGGTAACTATTCTCAACATGCTGATCGACTGTATTTGGCCAATAACGGTGAATGTGTTGAATTTATTAGATGTAAAAGAATAATCACTTGATTTTTAGTTAAAGGCTGTTTTTTAAGATTACAATTCATGTTTTTTCATTTATAAAACATCTTTATTTGTGACAAATGTATTTGATACTTTGGTAAACTAACATGCTCAAATGTTATTATGTACGTAAGGTGAAGTTTTAAACAATACAAATATAAAATTTATTGTTTGTCTGCCAGTTTTACAGAAATAAAATTATTAGTTTTAGAAGAACACGTCACTTGGTCTTACACAAGAGTTAAGCTTCTTCAACTTGACATCAGCTGAGATGAGTCAGTGGTCGGTTGAAAAAGCGACCTTTCTGTGTTTTTGAAATAGTAAGAATATTACTTATCAAGACTATATGCATAAAATTTCAGTGAGCAAGAAGCAAGCTTTAAACAAAGGTTTGTGAAAATAATATCTACAGAAAGGTATGAATAGTAATATTTAAACATAACTATTTACATAGCTTCTTTAAATATCAGCAGAATATATCAACTTATAAAGTTATGGTATATTATTTAGAGATTTATACAAGTATCCTTGCAAGAGCAAATATATGTTACACAATATATTGGTCACCGAAATGAATCAATAATGGATTTTTAAAACATCTTGAAATACACAATGTATGCGATGCAAATTAAACATAGAAACAAGAACTATAAATAGTATTTTTAATGCGTACTAAATTGATTTTTAAAACACTCTTGGCTACATTAAATGTCTTACTCAGTATTTTTTAAAATAATACATTATGTATGATAAATCCTTTCAGGACGTATAATTGTAAAAGTATGTAAAGTAATCTGCTTGCTATAATATTTGCCTCGTTCTAATAATGGACAAATTAATATAGTATGTGTGGTAAAAACTGGCGTGTGTAATAGTGTTATAATAGCCCTCGTGTAGCTTTGCGCGAAATTCAAAAACAAATGTAACATATATTTAAATCTAGATTACAATATTGATGTTGTTATAATTAAGACACGTTCGGACACCTTAAAATGAGCTCATAATCCTATTAAACTACGCTCCTAGTAACACCATCCGCCTACAGGACTTTAGTTACATTATCCACATATAAATACACCATCCACATTTTTAAAACCTCTGTAATACATAGGCGAAACTATAAAGGTGATAAAATTTAAATAACAGATTTTATATTTTACATACAAGGGAAACTAATTATAATCGTTAACATAACATTATGCAACTTAGATTGAATTACTAATTTTAAAACTTTGATTGCTACTATAAATTTGATATTATGCTGATCGACATCACCCTCTGATGGTTTCCTCGCAAACTATCTGCGCGATCACCATACTGCTCGTCGTCTGGTGTCACGTCGTGGAACTACGACA
This sequence comes from Tachypleus tridentatus, assembly GCF_004210375.1. Classification (NCBI taxonomy): domain Eukaryota; kingdom Metazoa; phylum Arthropoda; class Merostomata; order Xiphosura; family Limulidae; genus Tachypleus; species Tachypleus tridentatus. The sequence continues at coordinate 34,378,858 of NC_134832.1, read as the reverse complement.
CAAAGACAGCGTTCTCTGGTGACTATTATGTAACACTTATATTTCTGGATATATCTTAATAGTTATATAAACCTCAAGTGTACATACTACGTAATAGTTATGTAACCATAAGGAAGCATCCTTTGTATTACATATTTTTAATATATATTTGGGTTCATTAATTCTGTATTCTAAATTTCTTGTGGTTTGTGTTATGTAAATATTTCCATATTCACATATTATTATATATATTCAAGATTTTTCCACTACATCAATTTTATTTTTCATCATAATAATCATCTGGCTGACTTTGTTGTTGTTTTCTAAATTGTTACATTATTTGACAATGCAGGCCAGGTATGAGTGATAACACATGATTCAGGGAATCGCATTACGCTAGCTTTTTATCTTTCCGTGGCTTATAAATAACATTGTACTACATCTACACTTTTTTTTACCAATCTGAGTCACCTTTAGAACACCTAGGATGTAAGACGTAGGTATGCGTTCGGATCTGTCTGTGGGCATTTAAATGTATTTGTATGTTATCACACATAAACATCACAAATGACAATCTTGAATAATTTTATTTGCAAAGTTTACATTTTTCACTTTAAAGTTTATATGAAATCGTGGTTATTATAATATTTGACAATTCTTCTATAATCGAAATGTTTATAAATATAAGTAGGCATGAAACAAAAATAATTGAACTTAAATACGTATATTCAGTCAATAAATACCTTTTACTGTTCTCAAAAACTTTGATTCGAGCTCCTTTTTTGTAATTCTAAGTTAAATCTAATGATGAAAGAGCAAAATACAATAAGAGGCAAATTTGAAGTTTCATGCTCATCTTTGTTTAACATGTTGGTACCAGTGTGACTTTGATAAAGATGAGAAGTTTTAATTCATATTTATCTTTGCCCAGAAAAAAAAAATGCAATGGTAATAACTTTGTGAGGTGTACTAGATAGTAATGTACGTTTTAAAACGTATAATAAATACGGTTCATTAAAACCTGATGATTTTCCCAATACCAGTAGCTGCAAATGTAATTATTCGACCTTTCGTTTATAGTGTCACAAAAGTTTCAAAAAGTCATTAAAGACGCAAAACATCATCTTTTCTCCCCTTTTCACTGTAACAATCACTTTCATTCAAACATACTTTATTTATTAAGTTAAACCAAAAATGATAATTCTTGTTCTCCTCTGGTATTTCCATTCTTATGTTAAGCCATAGATAAATAACGCCTTTATTGATTTAACCTCTTATTCAAATTATTTCATATAAAGAGAGATAATCATTTTATTTTAAAATATACATACTCTCTGAAAGATAGTTTTTAAATTGTGAATAAAATTACAATGATTTTAAAAATGATGTTTATGGACTTCATATGTTTAAATCTAACCTTATGTCAGTGGGGTAGTAATAATGCAAGAACTAAGTAAATATTAAGGTGCTTTACATGATTATTCAAATATACCATTAATGTTTATAACTGTAAGTTTTGTAACAATATAACAGTTTATTTTATTGGCTTAAGAATTTTTAATTTTATATTGTTTTTCGTGATTCAGATGATACATTATCTTTGGTGAATGTCTCTATAATGATAACATAATACGTGGATGTATTATAGAATATGCAGATTATATAATTTCAAATAAATTTACTAAACAACTGTACTTTTACAGAGTGCTTTGATTAAATTTTACACCAGCTGATATTTAATGTTATTATAGAGTTTAATTAAAATTGTTAGAAGTACTCGTAGAAGCGAAATGAACCAATGTGTGTGAAAATATAAATCTCTAAATATCATGTTACTTGCCGTTACATAATTTCTTAAACTAAACGCTTAATTTAGAGTATCATAACAATATTATACTTAACATAATTTAAAGTAACAAAATGATAAATGTATTTTTTTAATTAATAGAAAAGTAAAATAGCGCCTTGACTATCGCTTATCAACATATAGTAGAAAAAACTGATTGACATTACTTTTAATAAATATTTTTTAAAAATATTTTATCAATAATAATAGCAGGTAAGTCTTTACATACACGAAACAGAAATTCGTCAGTATTAATACGTGTCCGCTTTTCACATCTACATCTTTTGATCCTTAGAACCCCCAGAATGTGACATAGGGGTCTGGGTTGGAATCTGACTCATATGTCATTAGTTGTGGGATATTGTGTGTATGCCTTTCTCTATAAAGATTTTTGACCGATCTCAATCAAACTAAGCATGTGTTCTTAGGGTTCCTAGAAGAGTAGCATATAGAAAAGGCTGTTCTGACTTGGCGATCCAGTGAAACTTTCCGAGTTCTTTTATTTATTCCCTTCCCTATTCTACTGAATTCTACCCAACTTCTAAGACACCCTTATGGCACCCAGGAATGTGTTGTAGGGATAGTCTTTATCTTTGGGATCATTTGTTTCCCTATGTTACCTCTGTGAGCCTTTATGTATTCTCATGTTACTCTATGATTTGTATCAAACTTCGAAGACACCTTTAAGACATCCAATGGAGCAACATAGTAGGATGGAGTTTGGATCTGATCACCCTCAATGTCACTATTCAGGAAGCCTATATTTGTCTTACGTCCACCTTTCCAATCTGCAGGTTTTGACTGATTTCAACCGAATTTATCATGCACCGTTAGCCCTCTTAGCCGTAGGAGTCGGCATTTAGAACTGGCCCGGGTAGCATTCTTTTAAAACAACTGTAGGTTGAACATGCACATCAGCTAATATAAGGTAGAATGTGTGACATTTCAGTATTGTACTAGCAATAGAAAACTGTTCAGTAATTTCAACCAAAGTGATGAATTATCTTAAGAGATAAATGAGACTGAAATCCATCTGGAATTATTCAACACGCTAATCGTACAATTTGGTAAAAAAAACTTTGAATTTACGTTCTTAACTTAAACAAGAACAATAATGAATCTAAATTACTAACTTTTAATTAAAGTTATTTTTCATTATGTTATTTTATTATAAGGATTTTTTACTTTTTATTTGAACAAGGTCTGAACATTAAGGACTGAAGTTGTTAAAAAAAACTAAAACATAAATAAATTGCAATAAACACTTGCACAACGTTCGGGCAGGCCTAGTCGCATCATTACATAAACAAAAAACAATAAATTTAATTTGTGTCTTTTATATAAACCTCTCTAATAACGGCATATGAAATTAACAAAACGATTTCGAATCACATTATTTTTAAACTATTGATTGGAAATTTATGCTTTTTAAAAGAATGTTAGTCACATGTTAAAGATTCTTTGACGTAATAGTCTTATTGGCTTGAATGTATTTGCTTCACAAACTGCGTTAATATTTATGCAAAAAGAGAAAAACTCTAATATTCAAACCTTTTTCGAAATATTATCAAACATATTATGAAAACGGTTCTTTATATTTTAGTCAGCTACTCCTTCACTGCAAATCGCTTTTGGGACAAGGGCAACAAATCTTAGTTGATGGCAGCTTCTGGTCTAAATTTATTTCATCGTGTTCATTGTTTTCATCAGTATTACTATTTGATGTATCATAAAGACTGATGCCACACCACTTTCTTAACTGGTTCAGTAAGGTTTCACTGAAAACTAAGTAAATCAGTGGATTTATGCAGCTATTCAGGCTAGCAAGTAGTAAAAATATCGTGTGTTCTGGAGTCATCTTCGTATCTATATGAAGAAATATTGAGATATCAGTTAGTATTTCTACTGGTTACATAATACCATTCGGTAAACAAAAATAAAACAGGAAATTAAAATAATTGGTTTTAATTATGAATGACAAGCTGCAAACAAATCGTAATATTTTAACATTACTATAATCATTTATTTCAAATTTTATCATTAGGAAATGCTATCTGTAGATATCGTTTGTGTTCATTAATTTTGCTTTTGCAATAATTAACGAGTTAGATATTAAAGTTTATTTTGTTAGTCTAGTAAATTGAAAATATTTAACACTTGTGGACTTAGAGCTAGAATACATTTGAAAACGAAAAATGTTGATTAGGTATTTTATTTTCATGTAATATCAACATTCATTCTGACGGGGACGTTAAGATCAATAGCAGCCAAGCATGGCCAGGCGGTTAGGGCCCTCGACTCGTAATCTGAGAGTCGCGAGTTCGAATACCCCGTCACACCAAACATGCTCGCCCTTTCAGCCGTGGAGGCGTTATAATGTTACAGTCAATCCCACTATTTGTTGGTAAGAGAGTGACTCAAGAGTTGGCAATGGTTGGTGATGACTAGCTGCCTTCCCTCTAGTCTTACGCTGCTAAATTAGAGACGGCTATAGCAGATAGCACTCATATAGCTTTACACGAAATTCAAACAAACAAACAAATGTTTAATAGAAGCTTTCTAGCATGTGAAAGAGATGGAGCTGATACAATTAACATATGTGTCATTTTAAACTAACAGACATATGTATGGATATGAAGAAGCGTAGATTGCAGTCTCGTGACATGCTTAGGCACATGATTGTTGGCATCCAAAATAAATCAAATTTGCTAGATTTTGAAATACTTGTCTGCAGAATGACATAAAATTACTTTGGGGTTTGTACAATACTTTTTTTTTCCGTAACAAGTATATTGATTGTAATATAAAATGTTATTGTTGAGTATATTCTAGTATCAACTCAGTAAGCCAATAAACATAGTCGTCCACAAACATGCCACTGTTTAAGACATGATATGTAGAACGAATTACTTTAAGCATACTGCACGTACTTAATGAACAAGATAATTTTACATACATGAACTATAACTTACCAGTATTGTAAAGTTTCAGTACTTGAACAGTACAAAATGGTACCCAACAAACAAAGAACGAGATAATTATAACCAAAGTGAGTTTCACTGATTTGACTTTGGCATATGTGAGCTGACTACGGCGCTTATTAACAACTTGTCTTTCTCTCCTTTTGAACTTGTCATCACCATTATTTAATCTGTTATGTTTGTCTTTGGCATCCAGGTGGAAGGATCTTTCAGAAAAGTCGCTCCTTCTTCTACTTGGTTTTCTTAAAAATGTGATATCGCTTGAGTAGTGGTTACGAATGTCTTTACAAATCTTGACGTAGCATACGAATATAACCATAAGAGGAAATCCAAATAATGTGACTGCAAAAAATATGACGTATGTTGTTATCCCCCATGTTACAGTAAACGATGCCCGACAGTCGAATCTACCAGGATATACCTCTGTAAGTAAAAAAAATATTGTTTGTGGAGCCGCAAATAAGCCTGAGATCATCCACGTAACTCCGTTCAGTACTTTTATTATCTTCAAGGCATTCCATCCTTTTGATGTTTGAAACGCAAGAAACCTATCTATTGCAATGGAGACGAGGATGTAGACAGAAAGATAAAGTGTGAATATTTCTGCGAATTTCACACAACGACAGAAAAAATCACTGCCTTGAAAGTTCAATAAAACTTTCCTCATAACATGAGGAAGTATATTAAAAATAATAACGAACAAATCCGCAAGGCATAAATGAAACATACAAATGTGAACGCGTGATAAAGGCCAGACCTTTCGACGACGGGCTATGGCACCTAAGATAAATCCATTACCAAGTATTCCAAGCAGCATTATAATGATCTGTACCGTAATCTCCAGCATAGGAAGTTCTCCATGATCTCTTGCGTCTATAACAAACGAATTGTTCTGGTTTGTCTTGCTTGAACTGTTTCTGTCTATCTCTTCCCCCATCCTTTTATTAAATAGCGTGTGGATCTAAGAGACTCTGGTGACTATGGTGATACTAAAACATAACGGATCTACTTGTCAAATGGGTGGAGAAATCCGAACATTGCTAACCTACTTAGTTATTTTTATCTACTTCATGCTATTGGCAGCCGAGGAGTAAACACTGCTGGTGAAAAAATAAGAGCAAACAAATTTATTTAGATTATATTACTTTTATAATACTGTTAAGTGTTATAATTATACAGTATTCATTAAACCCAACTGATTATATATTTAACAAATGAAATATTTATTATTACCACATTTATCGCTTTTTTTCATGCACAGACATCACATAAACCCACTTGCATAAATATGACATAATATGTGCAGCTTTAAAGAGCATTGGCTGCGCGCCATGACTGTTTGGAAAGCTCCTAAAGCTACGTAAAGTTTTCTACTCTAATATTATAACATATATAAAGCAATGTGCTTTAATAAATGCAACTAAAATAAAAATATGTTGTACTGTAATGAATTAGTCACAATTTTAGAGTGTGTAAAAGTGTACCATTACTTAAATGTGAACCAGTTATCTTCACTGCTGTTTTCAATAATCTTTTTAAGTAACCATTTAAGGAATAAAAACCATAAATAATTAGTGTACAACACTTTGTTTTAATGTTATTTTTTCAAACATACACTAGACTCATTCAACGTGAAGAAAATATCATCGTAGACTATGTTTTTTATGAGTTGTAACGTTTGTTGCTCAGTACAAAGCTGCTTAATGGACTATCTGTGCTCTATTTGCCACGGGTGTCGAAAACCGGTTTCTAGTGTTGTAGGTGTGCAGACATACTGCCATGCCACTGGTGGCGATTTATAATGAAATAACATTTTTCTATGTTTCACCAGTTGTCTCAAATTGCAGAGCTCATTTTATATTTGACGTTAACGGTACACGAATGTAAGAATTTATGGATCTTTAATATTGTACGCTTATCATTGGAAAATGATCAACCTCAGTATATTTGGGAAAAAAAAATCATCTTTGACACTTTTAATTATTTCAAACATATTCATCATTAGCAAAGTAAGTTGTCAAACCAAAGGAAAGTATATTCGAGAAAATGAAGTATTTTGAGACGAAAAACTTGAGCCGGCACTTATTAAACGTTTTTATATGCTATTGCAGCGAGGTGGAGTAAAATAATATTTCTCTGTTTTCAGTTCCTAGCACAGAGATTATCAAAGTAAAGTTTATTAATATTCTTTGGATTCAATTTTCTCGCTTGTTTGGAACCTTTGGAGGAATCTAAACAAGGGCTAGGTGTACATAGCTATCCTTAATGTTAAATTCATAAACTCTGTCTGGACCTGAAAGCATATTCTTATGTGGAGTAGTCCACACCTGCTTAACAGATTTCTAGTTTTAAGTAAAGTTACTAACATCTATTTGAACAGTTTTTAGCTTGAAAATATTTTAGAATTGAAATTTCATCGCAATGTAAAATTTATTTCATATAACTTGGAAAAAACAACACAAAAAACGTTTTCATACTATATTTCTACACAATTGCAATGAGAATCTCCTCACTAAATTACCCCTCGGCAGACTCAGCACACGCACACGCTAAACTACACACTAGACTTTTCTGACCTCTTTAAAGAGTAGGCCTATTTCTGTTAAAAAATTGTCTCTTGTAATTGGATATATTTTGTGTCTCATATGACTTTTTTTCTTTTTCATCGTAATTTTTCTCTTTCCTATCCTTTTATGATCCTAGTGGTACGATTTAAAGAACTGTTAATGAACCTCAGGTTCCAAAATAGCTTCAAGTAAGGCACTTATTAATATGCTTGTATTATGAAAAGAGCTCTTTCAGTTCTTACGTTTCTGTATAAGTAGTTCCAGATATAGCTAATGTTTAGATATTTGTTTCGGTTGACGTTTGGTTGATTGTTTTTTTTTTTGTTTTTTTTTAGAGTTTGTTTACTTTTTAACGATTTCAGCAATATATAGTGTTTAAAACTGTATACTTTGCTGTAAGGTGTTCAGATATGGTGGATCTTTCTGAGTGCAGCAGCCTTGTTGCATTAGCATGTTGCATTTATCTCCAACTGATAGATATTTTTTGTATCCCCAACGTAAATTTCAACTCAACTACAGGGAGAATTGAAACAACATATCTTTAAATAACTTATATTTAGTTATTGTAGCGTGAACAGAAAACGACGAAATATAGTTTCAATGATTTTGGTGACTATTCGCATTTATATGTCATTACGAGACATTAATTTTTTTCCATAAATATGTCTAGATCCCACTTAAAAATTTATTGACATTGTACATAACTTTACAATCCCTTAATTTAAACATATCTATTGTTATCTTAGTCTGAGCCAAAGTAAGGACAATTTTAATTTATATTTTAAGTAATCCTGTTTTTGTAGGTTGAATTTCTTGCTTCAATAGTTTTCGCAGCATTAAAAATTTCTATACTACCATAGCTATATATAATTTAATTTTTAATACACTTGTTTCTTTCAGTTATATTAGCTTTTTTGTGCACGAGCAATACCAAGTGAGAGATGGGCCTATACACAACTCGAATTTATTACTAATCAGAATTTCTATTAGCTTATTAGACTCAAATCTAATTATATGCCCAACGTAGTGCATCGTTCGTTATATATGTATGTATATTTTATCGACGGGCTAGGTCCAAGAGCACAACTTACTTTCATGTTGAAACAGAGGTATACTTCACTTGACGGGAATACTAGCTAGCTGTATTCTTGTTAAGCCTAACGCGGTTTACAAGCATACTTTTCATAGAGAAATATAGATACCTAATGTCTTTCTAGAAATACTAATGTCCGAAGTTAATTCTCCGAAATTGAACTGTTTATATTGTTCAAAATATATAAATGTTCCTGTTTAAATTCTGGAGTTTTTAATTAATAAGCGTTAATCACAATTAAAACTTCTGACGGTTGTAGTATACTGATTGTAGCGACCAAACAATATTATATTACTGTGTCTCGGCTAGCTTTTATATCAATTAAGCGAGATTCTCGAATATACAACAAGTGCTAGTGTTTTAGTAAAACCATGTATTGTTGATTCGTGCTTTCTCTTCTACAAATTTAGAAAAGAAGCGGTATTTGCGCAATACACATCGAACAAATGATGTAAAACAATAAACCTGTTACACCTCCCTCCTTAGAGAATTAGAAATTAGTGTTAGACAATTTTTAACCAAGATATTGTATATATATATTTATTCTTCTTTACTTTGGAGAGCGGTCACTTCCCACAACTGTTTGCAAATAGTAAAGGGTGATATACACTGCTGACCAAAATTTTAAGGCCAACGAACATAAAGAAAAAATATGCATTTTGCGTTGTTAGACTGAACCACTTATTTGAGTAGAGCTTCGAAAGAAGAAAAGAGAAAAAAAAAAATTAGTGTTTAATAGGGAAAATGTGAACACTACGAAATTAGCCTAAATATTAGCTGGTCAAAAAGTTTAAGACCATACTAAAACGAAGCGTTAATCGGTAAACACGTAACGAAATTTAGTCATTTGTGTTCAAGCATTAGCGTTGTCAACATCTCCCACTGATATCTCCTGTGTTACAATAGGTAAAAACATGGCAAAAGCTAAAGGTTAACAGAGTTTGAGCGTGGCAGAATTGTCGAGCTGCAAAAGCAAGGTCTTTATCAACATGCCATCACTGGTGAGATTTGGCGTAGTAAAACTGCTGTTGCAAATTTCTTAAAAAATCCTAAAAGATACGGAACGAGAATTTCAAGTGGTCGGCCCAAGAAAATTTCGCCGGCGTTGAACAGGAGGATTCGACGGGTTGTTCGGCAAGACACTAGCCGATCGTCGAACCAGATTAAGGCCCTTACGGACGCAGAATGCAGCTAAAAAATAATAAGACGGTATCTACGAGAGAAAGGCTTTAAAAACCGTAAACGTCTTCAAAGGCTGTTGCTCGATTAAACTTTGCTGAGAAGTACCAAACATGGGACGTAGAAAAGTGGACGGAAGTTTTGTTCTGTGATGAGAAAAAATTAACCTGGATGATCCAGATGTCCTACAACGTTACTGGCATGATAAGGATATCCCACCGGAAACATTTTCTACACGACACAGTAGAGGAGGTTCGTTCCATCATGATCTGGGGTGCTTTCTCCTTTCATGGAACAATAGAGCTTCAAGTTATACAGGGGCGTCAAAAAAGCAACTGGCTACATTGGCATGTTGGAGAGAGCATTCTTACTGACAGAAGGCCCTCGCTTGTGTGGAAATGATTGGATCTTTCAGGAGGACAACGCTGCAATCCACAATGCCTGCAGGACAAATGATTGTTTCATGGCAAATAACGTGATTCTTTTGGACCATCCAGCGTGTTCGCCCGAACTGAACCCCATTGAAAATGTTTGGGGTTAGATGGAAAGGGAATTCTATAGAAATGGACCACTTGGAATAAGATTCCAGCCAGCCTTCTGCAAACGCTTATATCGACCATGCCAAAGCGATTGTTTGAAGTTATTCGCTATGACGGCCATGCAACTCACTACTGAGACCTCTTGTTGGGCATTTCCTACCCTGTTTAGGACTTCTTTGTGGTATGGTCTTAAACTTTTGACCAGCTAATATTTAGACTAATTTCATAGTGTTCACATTTTCTTTATTAAATGCTAAAAAAAGGTTTTTATTTTTATTTTCCCTTTTCTTATTTTCATCTTTCGAAGCTCTACTAAAATAAGTGGTTGAGTCTAACAACACGAAATGCATATTTTTTCTTTATGTTCACTGGCCTTAAGATTTTGGCCAGCAGTGTATATATGGGACGTTGTAAGCTTGAGCTACATCTCGCTTTTCTAATATATATTTCTGTTATTTTGGTTATTTTGTTATTTCATTATCATTTATGTAAAACTGGCGAAACGATGTTAAGACTAATAGATGGTGTATCTCCACTGCAGTCACTTCCAAAACCTAGGTTACATTCTACATCCCACATTATAGCTTGAGATCTTTTCAATTGGTGTAGCGTTTTTTTATTTTTGTCTTAGCTTGTGTTTAGTTGTAACAAACCTGACATTAGTCAGAGGTTTGGATTTGCTGTTTTTACGTAGTCCTTCCTTTTGATTTTGTTTTATTTTATTTTACTTAACTCTTCAGTATTAATATTCTCTGTATACACACACACATACACAGATATATATACATACATTGATAACAAAATAATACATACAATACAATGCCAAAGAATTGTACAGTTTCAAAAATTATGACAATAAATAACGCAATTAATACAAATAACCTTATGATAATAAAATAACATAGCACTTGAAAGTGTTTGAACACAAATGTTAACTTTTTGGCTCAACACAATCAACAATGACGCACCTGAGATGTTCTTTGAAAGTTAAGATAAGTTTTTAAGGGAGTAATAGGAATTTTTTGTTTGGTTTTCCAATCAATATTACAGTATGGCAAGTTTTACAAAGATGAGAAACATCTTGTCTACATTTTGGCCAAAATAAATGTCTCGTAATTTTTTCACATAACTTGTTGACACCTAATTACCTCCAATGAAAAGTTCATGGGCAACTTTCAATATTTCGGAATTATATGTTTTTGGAACAACAATTTACAAAACTACAGCCCATTCTTCTGAAGCTGGCACGTTTGGTTGTCTCCATTCTCTTACGACTATTCCATTTTTGATAAAGTAACCACTTGGAAAATTCTCCAGTTCATTCTTTGGGAGTGCATATTTAAATAGTTATGAAATCTGTGGATTCTCTTCTTGCTGATCAATACGTTTGCTTCCAGCAAATGGGACTTTTCCAGCTGAATCAGTTCTCTCACGTACATCACTGTTACTCACTAATTAATTGTCAGTAGCAAAATTATTCACAAGATCCCTGTCGGATCTAAGAAATGTCTGAGACAAATCTATAATGTTATCCTCAAAAGACGTGTTTATCATCTCTTTCTGGCTCAGTTTCTTAGCCTGAACTCTAGTTAAAACACACGAGGGAAACATGTCTGAATTACTCTCAACAATAACATCATCCTTAGATGAAACAGTGATCGGCTCACTTACCATCTTGGGTTCGGCAATAACTTGTCCCCCGGCCAATTCGTTTACCAACAATAATGATACTCTTTTAGTTGACAGTGTAGGTCTTACTCCAACCACAACTGGTCCCAAAACTACGTCTGATATTAAATAAATGTTATGAAGAGGAACATGAGCAAAGCCATCCTCAATATCCTGAGCAAAAACAGACTCACCAATGGCTCACTCGAATCTAAGGGCAATATACCCTTTAACAACAATGACTGAGTCGCCCCAGTATCGCGTAAAATATATATGGGTATGGGATCAGCAGTGTCATTTGTCAAAGATACAGAACCAACAGACACAAAAAAGTTTAAATTACTCCTTAACTACATCAACCTTTTTATCAGTGGCCAAAACAACATCATCGGGTAATCCGATGAAAATATGTTCATATGTGAACACAAATGCACAAAGGTGTTGCCTTCTTTTTTTTTTTTCAAACTCAAACATTTGGACATGACATGATCAGGGATCCCAACAAAAATGGCAGGCAGGCCTTGATGATTTTAATGAAATGTTATCCTGACTGTCAAAAGATTTCAAACTAGAGGAGCTGGATTTCTTAGAAGAATCCTAAACTTTAGTTGTTTTAACAGATACGGGTTTTTGTCAAAATTGTAGAAATTTTGTTTTATGAAAATTGGTTTTATGTGTTAAAAATCTAATAATCGGATATAGCAACTGCTTCCTGTAGTGTTTAAACTTTTCATCTAAATAAGCTTTGAGGTCGTCACTTGCACAGTGTTTAAATTCCTCAATTAGACGTACTTTTCTTAATTTGTCGAAAATGTTGCCAATATGCATAGAATAGGCTATATGTTAGAAAAACTATTGTAAAAGTATCATCAAAGGCCTGGAAACGTTGCGAGATAGCTCAAAGAAAAGCTACGAGAAGGATAGGCCTAGAGCGCAGTCACTCTCGAGACTTAGTAGCAAAAAAAGGATATAAGTCTTATATTACAAATATAAATAATTTCTAAATTACAAAGATTAGGAAGTAGGAATGAGAACATGAAAAGTAAAAAGTGAGGTAGAAATGGGTGGATGACAAGAAAACCCACTTGTAGAGAAAAGTATATATTTAAAAAGGCTGGTATGGGTGTTCGCTCCTCCACTAGTGCTTTTTCTATCCATACTAGCCGTTTCTAAATACAGAAATAGATGGGATAACATTATAATACTTGGTTAACTGAGTACAACGTTTCCAGGCCTTTAATAATACTTTTACTATAGTTTTTCTGACATGTAGCCTATTCTGTACTTATGAATTTTGATAAAGTCAAAATAGGAATTTTTAGCTTGAGAAAATAATGTAAGTACTAGTTCCAGCCTCGTTTGTTTTTTTTCTTACAGTCCTTAGTTGCGGGTTTGAAATATAACCTTAGCATTTTAATTTAACATGTTTCTGTACTTTTTGATAATCCTTATTCCCCATCTTAAATTAACAATTTTTAATTGTTTTGTTTTTTAAAGAATAAAATTTAAGCCACATACATACATACGCATTTAGTTTAATGCTATATATTTTTCAACATTTTAATACTCCATTGTCATTTTTCCCACCCACCTACTGTTTACCGAGCCATGAAGTTTTGTGCCTCACGCTTCATGTAAGCACAAAGTTAACGAGCAAAGTACGAATATCAGTAGAATAAATCACCTCTCACAAAGTTAATGAAATTTATTATGGCAATCATCTACCGTTAAAACACTCACTGAAATAATCGCAGAAAACCACTTAGAGACAAAGTACAACAGCAAACTCGAGAAATGACGAATTCTCAACATGGAAGTTTCTAATTAATGTACCATAAGTTACACAGGTAATTTTCCTTTTATTGTGCATTAGTAAATCATCGGATTTGTTTCAATTTCGGAAAGTGAAGGACTTAAGAGAGAAAAATTTGCAGACGAAAAGCTATAGGTGCTTAAATTAATTTTAAAACCATCCTATGGCATATTTTATACTGCATTAATTACTACTGTCCAGGATTCAGTAACAGTTTCGTAACCCATTTTTCTGTAGAAGTTTTAACTATAATCTATAATAATAAGGCTGGATACACTGATTTAATTATTCACATTGTTTCTTCTGGTGAAACCAAACACTTCCAACTAGTTTTATAGTGTTTATATGTTCAACATTTCCGCAGTGCTTGGATTGCTTCGAAGAGTTTATGTTGGTAGCAATAAAAAAAAATTAGATGGTGGAAATCTCGACTTTTAAGATTCTACTTAAAAATAGCCCTCAGTCTTCGTAGGAGTTTCTTTAATAGCTGTGCAGATATTTTAACGCAGTATGTCTAGTTCTTTTTTTTTTAGGTTTTCGTGTTTAAATGGCTTCAAAGAAAAATTAGACCAGTGGCGATAAAAAAAACCTGAAAAGATCTCCCCTTCTCTTTCAAGAATCAAAATAATAATAGTCCTATAACCTGCCCAGAAACTTCATTTGTAGGTTTGATTAGCTTTGAATAGAATAGCTATAGTCGTTTTTTATATAAGTTTGTGAAATAAAAATATAAACAACAATAATATGAAAAACTAAAGGATGAATTTTATCTAACAATCAGAAAATTAACTTCTATTTTATTATTAACATTTTAGCAGTCATGGTCATTGAGATAGACGGTATTGAGTGTTATTTGAAGAGCAAGTCTTCTTTTTAACACGGTTTTTGACCTATGTTCAATTAGAATTATTGTGAAATTCCTGGGTCGTCTGTTGTATGATACACTATCGTGGTTCATGATATAATCTAAATGAACATATCTGAAGAAAGAAAATTTCAAATTTCCCTTTTTATTTATGTTGAAATATATAAGTATATGCGTATTCAAATAGGAACTAACAAGAATTAATGCTGCTTACACTCGAATAAAATCTTGTTTCTACTGAACACATTTTTTCTGTCGTTTAATTATGGGAATACAAAACTGAAAGGAAAAAAGAAAAAAAAACTGCTTAGGGAATTTTAAGGACCAAATATGTAAAGATTTAAATGTTTGATTTTTTAGGTAACAAATATAAACGTGCTGACGGTATTTTACTGTAAATGATTATTTGTAGTGTTACAGAAATACTGAAAACGATAATTGTGTCCTAATAATAACACATAAAATTTATCTAAGCTATTAAGTATTAATGCAGAAGAGAAAGTCCTTTAAATCTCATGAACATGAAAATGTGTAGCAGTACTGTTACATGGTTCTAAAATATAGACGTTAACTGCTGATATTGTCTTGAATTAAGCACAAAACTTCACAACGGTCTATCTGTGCTTTGCTCACCGCGAGCATCGAGAGCAGGTTTATATGCAAGTCGGCAGATATACCGCTGCGCTATTGGGGGACAAAAAATGTGACATTATCAGAAGTGAATTGTTCTCCTCAAATTTATATTTTGTCTTTCAGTATAGATAAATATTTTTCATCTTTCTAACCGTCGTGATATACAGTTTGTTTGGAGAACTTGTAAATAAGTGAAATATTTTATATTCTGCCATCCTATATTCCTTCATGTTCAGAAATTTATATGTCAGTTTTATTCGTGATCTCGCGATATTTCGATGGTTTGAGATCTGACATTACCGTTTTCGTGTTTCCAGATGTATGTTTCGTCTTAATGCAAAGTTACACAATGTTTTTTCTGTGCTTTTTCGACCACCACGAGAAATCGAAACTCGGTTGTTAACATCGTTAGTTCTATTCACTGGTAGACGTTACAAGATGTAAACTTGTTGTGTTGTTAAGCAATTAAAACACAAATGGGATCTACAAACGAATAACATTAAAGCTTTATTAACTATTTCATAGAAATAAACCTTGAATATTGAAGACAAGCTTACCTAAATAATGATCAATATTCTAAATAATATTTTTCGACAGTTACTGCTAATAACAACAGTGCAAACGATTGAAATATTTTTATATGTCATGAAATTATTTTAGAAAATGAGCATCGAATTATTAAGCAGTGTAAGATAAAATGGCTTTTAACTCTTGCAGTATTGTGGCAACAGAAAACGACCGTTCTATATGTTATTATTTCTTTTGATAAAACAGTCTTGATATATTCATGTTCCAAAGTATTAAAAGGTTATTTGTTGAAACCATGACACTGTTACCTGCTCTTGTTAGTTTTATGTTAAAACTTTATGTACTTTTAGTTTGGCATTCATACTAAAATTTTAAAATATAATAAAAGTAGTATACCCAAAAATAGTTAGCAACGGTTTATAATTAATTTCATTGGGCTATTTTACAAAAGAAGTGGCGTACCATTCCATTAGGTGTTTACTAACACTTGTTATAGAGTATTAATAACAGTCCATATGCATGGATATGTATTAATTTGTTCTCAATTTTCTCTCCAAAAGTAATTTTGATACATAAAAGAATTAAAAGGTCCGTTTAATAACAGAATAGCAGAGGTGTTTTGAATTGAAGATACAACAGTTTTGACTAGTGACCTTTTCTCGTCTTTAAAAAATATTCAAATCATCTTACAAGAACAAAGACGTTTATGCTACTGATTAAAACCTATTAACTTTTTTTCAACATCCAAACTTGAACTTGAGTTTTAAAAAAAATATGTAAAGACATAATCTACTATTTGATTCACAACATTTGCCGAAGGGCTACACACGTAAACCAAACAAATACATTCTTATTTTAGTTACACCTACTACATAAAATATAAAAAAATAACATGTGGCATTTGTATGTTGATTGCACAAACATTATCAAAAAAAAAAAAAATAATAGAGAGGAGTCACTAGTCGGAAGTTTTATCTACATTGTCTATAACAACGCTTCTCTCTTGTTACTTGTTTTCCAGCCTCTGTTGTTCTCTTTGTGAGCATTTGTCTAACATCAAACATTAAATTTGTTCTTTAGTGTCCATCGATAATCAATCCTTCCTCCCCAGCTTTAATTTCCTTGTTGCTGAGTTGGTAATTGAAGTCTGCTTCCTTTATAGTTGCACCTTAATATTTCTAATTAATAATGTTTGTTTGTTTTTGAGATTAAGCACAAAGCTACACAACGGGCTATCTGTGCTCTACCCATCACAGGTATCAAAACCTAGTTTCTAGCAGTGTGAGCCCGCAGACATACCACTGTGCCACTAGGGGGCTAATTCATGATATAAGAAAATTTAAACGATATACATAAAAAGTAATTGTAAAAATAACAATAGCATAGAGTTGTCAAAATGCTGTTGTAAAGAGTCATTGGACATAATTAATGAATTACACTGTCTTATGACACATAAAAAAATCAGACTGTCATCCTTTAAACGTGTGGATGTAGTAGTTATGCAAATTTTTTATTAAAATAACATTAGTTGTTAAAAAAATTGTTCTTGTAACAACATTGTTCTTACTACTAATAAAATTTACTTATATTTACAATATTAATGCATTAATATCTTGTCAAATGTTAGGATTCAAATGGATATCTTGGAAGTGATTATTTTTATGATTAGTAATTAGTTCAAATCTGTATTAACTTTATATAATGTCACAATAATGTACTCTGGACATATGAGCCAACTATAAAAAAGACCAAATCAATACAGATATCACCTAAGAAGAAACTTGTGTAGTAACCAAACAAGTAGTTATCGAAGGGAGAAAATTTTCTTTTGTTAGAACTAAATTCCAGATGATGCATGTAGTTCTTGTTGACGTTTTATTTGGAATCCTGTAAAAGGGATGTCCCTGTAAAGACCACAAGGTCGTCGAAACATCTGACTGTTGTAGCGAAACCACTTATTTACCACTACAAAAAGTATGAATCAATTAAACTTATCAAAATATTATTCAAACTACAGTGTTTTTGTATGATGACTATCTATTATAAGAAAATAAAAGAATGTAAATATATGTTTATATACTAATTGACGTATCTAAGTACAAACAATATTATATATATAAAAGTTAGAAAGACAACCCAAGCAATGATACATATAAAAATAAGATAATTTTGAATTTTCATATTTTATTTAAGATTGAAAATAGAAATATTAACAGCATTTTTTACAGTGTTATTCAGTTACTCATAAGTTTCTTAAAACTACAGATGAATTACGTTATTATAACTGTATAATAATTTCAGTCCTGTAACTGTCAAATATTTAAAAATATCTAAATAAATAACATAAAACAAGCATTTTTCTAAACAAAATCTCGTCTAATTAACAATTGAATCTATAAATAAAACCTATGCCATATTCCAATCTAATTTTCAAATTATGATATTTCCAAAAGAAAAATACAAAAAATATGGTTCTCTTAACTCACCGTAAGATATTCTGATACAATTATGAAAGTAGATTGAGCATACAGCTTTTTCTAACGCCATATTTGTGTAAATTTAAATGAAATCTAAAATTTTCTATTCATATACATGACAAACCATGAAAAAAATATCCAAGAAGAACTTCTAAATTATCAAAAGAGATTTAATTTTTACGTTATAAAAGAGAAAAACATATTTTTTTACCTTACCCCATTTCGAACCAATAAGAACTGGACATCCACCATGACGTGTTAAAAGATCTGGATCGCCATTTTTGTATAAGTTCCACCAGAAAACGGCAGCTCCCTAAGTGCAACAATAAGATGGTTTGAAATAAATGTTGGATATGTAAGGAAACTACATGAATCATATGATTTGACTATAAGTTTAATGTTATGTATTAAACAGACAGATAGAAAACATAGGCTGCACAAGGACAAAATTTGAACATTTTTATAGCTTCAAAGTACCTCAGCCATTATAAGCTCATTCAGTCAGTTCTTTGAGAATTTTATCCAAAGGACTTTGCATAAGTTTTGGCCAAAAGTACGATTTGTCTTCTAATGATGTTTGACTCATGGCTAATTATTTTATATTTAAATAAAAAAAAAACTGCTTCAGACAAAAGACACTTTTGTAAGACGAAATAAAATCTACACTATACAAATTATTAACGAAGTAAAATATGAACATTTACAGAACATACACATGTGCATACACACATACATATAATATAATTTCATAAGGATAAACCTAGTTTTATCATTTTTCAAATATTTCTCATGGACAAATATTTCAAACATCACGAAGCCTACTGGTTAACGTGCTGTACTGCATATCCAAAGATTCAAAGTTTGAGTCGTGACCTATGAAACAATACGTCCTGACTTTTAGTTGTAGGGTAGTAACAATCGTGGAAGTACATCTCACTATTCATTTGAGCAGAGTAGTGTAAGTGGGTGGTGCTAATTAACAGCTTTCCGTCTAAAAGTTCTGAAATAGGGCTACACTTGTACCTCGAGCTCTCTGACCTGACTGATTAAATGTGTGTTGAATACGGTGCTATTTGGGTAAAAAACAAATTGTTAAACGTAAACTGTTTCTACATTTTTTTCTCTTTATCTTTCATTCATAATGCCATCCAACTCATGTCTGTCAGGACAAATGCTACATGACAAATGTGTAAATATCCATCTAAGGTGAAATTACAGGAACTTTAAGAAACTCTAGAGAGAGTATGTGATAACAAAAGCCATCTATGTAGAAACATTACCTCTCAAAATTGATCTTCGGTAACTCATAGTATGTTCTTTAGATAATATAAGACAATCCAGCAGAGACCTTGCCAATGATCTAGTTGTAAATATAGGTAAGCATGACACCTCCATAACTGTATATGCACTTTAGAACGAAATGGCCTCAATGGGTACGTAGTTGCCCAAGAAAGACTGCTTTTGAATGATACTGAGGAGAATAATCAATGTACATCTACAGTGAAGTATGCTGGGAATCATTACAAGTGTGGATTCCATCTCTTCCAATGGTTTGAAAATCTACAGAAAATTAACTTCTGACAGTTACAAGCAGATCCTTATTCATCATGCCACTCTCTTGAAAATAAAACATGTTGGACAAAGATTCACATTCCGGCAAGATTTCTTTATCATGCATAAAATGTGATAACACAATACCCGGAAGTAAAATAGACCAATGGACCATTCATCACCATTGCTTGGCCTGCAAAAGTCCTCATATGAATATTAAAAAAGCAAACAAACATGTGATATTTAATTGTTCTTGAAATGTCACTTTTTTGTAGAGAATCAACATTAACAATAAAAATGTTTAAAAAAAACAGAGGTGACAAGCTAACTACTGATTTAAATGACAGGATATTTAGAATAGTGTGAAAATTGTACAGCTTGATTAATTATTTGTTGGTGCATTATCAAGAAACAATTTAAGGCTGTCATGATAAAATTATATACAAAAGAATTTGAACCAGTAACTGACAATGAATGACACTAAATTTATTACTAATATAATGTTTGCATCAATGGGCAATTTCCCAACATTGACTGTGGATTTACATGTAAATGTGGATGCAAAAGATAAGATGAATGACGATGGATCATTAAGTTTTGTTAGAATAAGAAACCAGTAGAATGTGTTGCAATAAATATTTCATTTTAAGTGTAAGATATGTCAAATTTATTTTGCTCTTTTTAGGTTGTACATAAACAATTCAAATATATTCTGTATAAAACTCATTATTTGAAATTTTGCAAATATCCAAATTGCAATAAGAGTACAAGACCATATCTTGTAATCATCACCCAAGGGAAAGTTAGTAAAATATACTTAAATTCAACAGGTAAATTATAAGTTACTAAACCACAGTAACAGAAGGTCCAGTAGATTCATAAAGGCTATAATTAAGTTCGATATGATAAAAATGAAAGTCAGTGGCAGAAAACTCTTTCACAATAATGAATGAAAACCTTAATAACAAATCTCAGCTGGCAAAGACATTTGCTGCACAAAAATGCCGATTTAATAAAGTCTTAACAACATTCTCTTACTCTTTGCAATTGGCTTATTATACTGGATATTGGTAATAAAGACAATTTCCTCAAACACCAAGCAAATTCCGACCAAGAACTACCTCTGCTTAGATCTATGTTACAATTCTAAGTTCCATTAAGATTGCTTTACAGCAGTCAAATCTCAATAACAGAAAAGTATAACTGGAAATGTTTGAAATGTTTACTTATACAGAATGAAGCACAAATATACCATTTCTAAAAATCGTATAGAATTTCTAAAACCCACTTTTTTCGGTCGAATAGCAACTCCCAATGATGGAAATACTGTGGCACCACCTTCTTCGACATCTGTCAACTATAATATATATATATACATACACATAACAGTTGTGAAGATATTTATATAAAATCTAACCCCTTGATAAAGGAGTAATGATATAGAACACAGGTGTACTATCTTTCCCTTTATATGTTAAAACTAAAGTAACTTCGTTCTATGTGTTGTCTTACTAATAAGTTCAATCTTTCAATGTTAGGCTTACTAAACTTGAAAATAAAAATTCAACATTTATTTCATAATTATAGATATTATTCAAGGAAAATTTCTTCTTTCCTTTAAAAACTTAATCCCTGTTATGGTTTTGGTTTTTGGTTGGAGTATTGCTTTTCTACATTGGCATTTATGAGTATGATGTTCTTTATAAAATGACACCGATGTGTTTATTAGTGAAATATACTGCATATTGTGAAGAAACATTTTAATTTATCTCTTTGAATAAGCAGAACAAAAACACGATTTTATGAATATTATTATGAGAATGAAAAATCTCTTTTATTTAATCAAAATTAATCTGCGTTAAAATAAATTAAGGTTATTCATGCCTTCTGTCTTATTTACACACATTAGAGAATATTTTTTAACCACATCACTTCATTTATATATGTATATATGTAAACAAAGAACTTCACATAACTTTCTATAATAATTCTATATAACATTTTAAATTATATCCCATCGATATTACATTACTATAAATATTAAAATTACTTTTAGTTATTTGAAAGTTACATCTGTATACTTTTATCATTACTAAACAATAAAAGAAAAAAATTAACACCTGTAAAAGACAAGAGAACTCAAATAAAATAAGTACGTTAAAGTGTGCTTTCTTTTGGAATATTTTAAACTTACAAAACTAGATTCTGGTACAAAAAATTTATAATTATACATTTTTTAAAAAAGGATATATATGAATGAAAAATTGTGTTTCTATTTCTTCAAAGACATGTTTCTGTCACTTACGTAAATCATGAAAGTAGCTATTCTTTGACCAATAAATTCTTCTAATTTACTGATCTGGAAGTAAACGAAAATTGGTTATTTAATCAAACAGTAACGTATAGAGGACAGAAGAATTATATCATTCGCTACCACAACATGAAGAACAACCGGGTAAACTCTTTGAATATTTACAGAATAGTTAGTTTGTTGTTAAACAGAAAAATTACACAATGGCTAATTTTACTCTTTGCAACTCCGCTATCAAAATTTGATTTTTAGAGTTATAAGCCTTTAGACTTATCGCTCAAATACCGGGAACATGTATTACTTATAAAGAATGGGCCAGGCATAACCAGGTGGTTAGGGCGCTCGACAAGTAATATGAAGGTCGCGGGTTCGAATCCTAGTCACATCAAACAGCCATGCCCTTTTAGCCGTGGAGGAATTATAAATATTTCAGTTAATCGCACTATTTCTGGGTAAAATAGTAGCTGAAGAGAATGTGGTAACGACTAGCTGCCTTCCCTCTAGTCTTACACTGCTAAATTAGGGATGGCTAGAAGAGATAGCTCTAGCGTAGATTTGCGCGAAATTTAAAACAAACTTATGACGAAAAATACATAGTGATTTGTTTGTTGTTAAGCCATAAGCTAAACAATGACTTATATGTGCTTCGCCTACCACGTATATCAAAACTCGGTTTTTATTATCATAACCCTTCAGACTTAATCCCTTAAAACTAAAAGTTTAATACACTGTACACGAAACAAAGTATACAAATAATGAAATTTGATATTTTCTTAAAAAACAAATAAAATAAATTCAAACTTTAAAAAATATAGTATTAAGAATATCTACAGTAGCGTGTGTGTGTATTTTCTTATAGCAAAACCACATTGGGCTGTCTGCTGAGTACAGAGAGAGGAATCGAATCCCTGGTTTTAGCGTTATAAGTCCGTAGACTTACTGCTGTACCAGCAGGGGACTTTACGGCAGCAATTTTAGAACAAGACTCTCAATCAAGAAAACTCCAAGTAACTAGCACGAATTTAAAATATTTTGTTTTTAGAAAAGGAAGAATCAATTTATTTGGTAGTTTCACCAGCTTTTAATTTGTAGTATGTTGGTACTAAAAGGATAGCAATTAATTCGTAATTTCAGTACTTATTGCATTATGATCTGTATAGAAAAGAAAGAAAGGACAGAATATTCAATCTATATAAATATATGCGTGTATCTGTTTCTTATACGTTTCCACATTTCTTGATCAATCATAATCATACTTGACACGGTGATAAAGAATGACATGAGGAAGATTAAAGGGTTACCCACCATCTAATTTTACAAAAACTATCAATGTTTTATATCCCCAAGCATTAGAATGAACTATATAATCAATCTTGTTAGAATTCTTGAAAACAGTATGTCTTTCTTTTTAATATTGGTACCTTTATGTATTCTTATTGCACAATTTACTATCTAACTAGTTACTTCTATTTATAACGAAATTACTTTTTAGTTTTTTTCTTAATAGAAAACTTTCTTTGATCGAAAGTTAATATTAACTAGCCGTATGTCCGTTACAGGATGAGAAATAATGATTAATTTTTATTCTTAAAATTGTATCTAAATAAATATTTTATGAGCATGTTTTCCAAAAAAAAAATTGATTAAATTAGGATAACAATATACGTATAAAGGATGTTTATCCATTTTCTAATGTTATAAGAAAACATTTTGGTAATCTTCTTTAAGTGGTCCATGATTAGAATTTTGACTTATGTATATTTTTCTTTGATGTTTAAATCTGCTCCTAACAAAACTTTATAGATTAGATTGAACCATGGGAACACCTAGTCGAAGAAACATTCCTACACGGTCAAAAGTCTGGCCTTACAATTTATTAACTGTGTTGGAAAAGCCAAATAATTTGAGGTTAAAAGAAAATGCAAGAAGGTTACAACTTAAAAAAAAAACAACATGCTTATACCATTTTGATTACATTTTTAAAAATTACTCACCTAAGCTGAAAACCATCAATAGAAAAAAAAAATCTCGACTCGATTGTCATTTGAACACGAGAGTTCCACATAATAATCCGATGTTATAATCACCATGACACCCAGCCTTCATATCAAATAATTCAGATCCCTACTTTAAACTATCGCGTTATTGTGACTCCCCTCCCCTGGTATTATAAGATCTCACTCTAAACATGATGAATTAATAATTTGAAAAGTTATGAAAGTTCCCACTTGATTGGTATTTTAACGCGAGAATTTCTTGTAGAACCACCCACTGAGCCAATTGGTGTTGCCACCAAAGAAAGCGTTAAGAACAGAGAGTGGCTTTTACACGTATAAATAATGAGCTAAATCATTAATATTTATTATTATATATTTTTACTTATTTTTATGGTTTTTTTGCTGCATATTCTTGTGGAACGACATTTCGACTAAACTTATCATTTGTGAAATTCAGTCTCATATTGTTAAAATACAAAAGACACTTAAGTCACAAAACTATAGAAATAAACTCTTTTTTTTTATATTTCGAATACAATGTTGATGGTTCTATGAATTCTTCATTCTTAATCAAAGCTGGAAGTTTAAGTGATGATAATGTTCTAAGATAACCAAGATGGTGAAACATCGAAAAACATTTATAAAAATATTAGTATAATTCCTATCAATTTCGATATCAAATTTAGAATTTTTTAAAATATATTAAAATTATTATCTAGTTACTAACAAAATGCCAAAAATATATATCAATATCATTATCTAGTAATTAACGAACGCCAAGCAGACCAACTTGTAAAAAAATAATTACAACATTTAGATGATTAATTTTACTTATCCCTTATGCCTATAAATAAGGAAATAAATAATTAGTTTGTATGCTCTATTTATTTACATAATAGATTATTTTCTTAAAAATAACAGGAAATTTTCTATTCTAATATGGCTTTTAAGACCATCAAGTTACAGTAGGAATTATCTCTGTAGTTACTTATATATTAATAGGCAAATAAATCCGTGTCATTACTAGTATTTGAAATCCCCCTGGTAACTTGGTTTTTCTAGTTTTGTTTACTTTCTAGCTTAACCGAAGTGCTAAACAAAGTAATTTTTTGATAACCTTACCTGTCTGGTTGAGTTTGTCAGGAGATGAAAGTCAAAATGAGTTACGTAATGCCCTCCAAGACCATAGTTTGATACCTGAAAAAAAAAAGAAAAAAGAAACTGTCCGAGCCACATGTAAACTCAATTATGAACTGGTTTCTTTCCTGCAGAAAGTCTTATTCCATGCTAATGTATCGTTTTTATCAGAATGTTTTCTGACAATAAATGGGAGTCAATGGTTGCTAATTTATTTCTTTTATTTATAGTCACTTATAAACTGGATATAAAACTCAGTTACTGTCTGTTAGTTTGTGAAATTGTTATATATAAATCATTATTTATTTGTTTGTTTTGAATTTCGCGCAAAGCTACTCGAGGGCTATCTGCGCTAGCCGTCCCTAATTTTCCAGTGTAAGACTAGAGGAAAGGCAGCTAGTCATCACCACCCACCGCCAACTCTTGGGCTACTCTTATCACTGAATAGTGGGATTGATCGTCATATTATAACGCCCCCACGGCTGAAAGGGCGAGCATGTTTGGTGCGACCGGAATTCGAACTCGCGATCATCTGATTACGAGTCGACTTAACCCACCTGGCCATGCCGGGCCCTTTATCATTATTTGTGATAACTCTTAATAATAACCGTTATTATAAATTGTATTATTTTTGTTTGTATATTAAAATATATTTATATTAAAAAAGAAAATTGTGTGTATCGATGTTGTCGGCAAATGCCATATATTTGATACATATTAATATTTAGTTAACTTCTAAATTCAAATTCAAATTTCCAGTTATTTGAAATAGTAATACGTAACGTACGTAACATAATAAGTCGCGTACCAAGCTGGTAGAAAGGTAAGTCTACGGATGCACAACGCTAAAATCAGCGCTTCGATTCCTCTCGGTGAACTCAGCAGATAGCTTACTGTGGCTTTGCTGTAAGCAAAACACACACACACACATAATAAATCGGAGACATGACCGAGATAATTACAATATGTAACATAATATATAGGACACTCGTACGAAATAAATTATAATACGTAACAGGCCAAAGTCAAATGGTCCTATAGATTTCGATGTCTGCGTTTAGAACTATTTTGTATTGTTTTAGAAATCCTGTATTTAAAGAAGTATTGTTAGAATAAGGATACTATTCTGACCACAAATATATCGGGGGTCTGCTAGTTTCATATGTTACATTTCTAACAGCACAAAAGTCATCCAGTCCATAGTTATTAGCAAGACTTTTTTACTTATTTAGAATAATTTAAATCTGAATCAACAAGCTTTTTTTGTTACTCTTATATAATAACTGATATTTAAGCAGGATATATTCATAAAACTTATACCAAAAGAAAGTTTAAAAAATCAACATTTCACTTATTTTATTTTAGGAGAAAATTTGAGGAGTATACTACAGTTTTTTTTAAAATTTATTAAGGGGCATTTTCTCCGAGTGCCATCCGGAATGCTCTGGTACGAAAAGATTATTATAAAATGACATACTTAACTTATATTTTCTTAGCATTTTTGAATTAATCGGTATATTGTATGTTCTGTTAACAATCTTCTAATTTTAATATTGGGAAAAGTTAGGCAAGACAGACCCCTTCATTAAAACGACCACCCATTTATATCATCAGAATGAATTATATCATTCACATGACCCTGCACCTAAATATACTGGCTGACGAGTTCAGGCGTGTATGATCAAAGCGCTACTTCTTATTTTTTTAACGACCTTCATCAAAGAATCAAGCACTTTGAATCATTTTATCGTAGCAAAGTAAGTATTTCATAGAATCTAGGTTGGTTGATTTTAGACAATGTAAAATTATAAACAGGTCAAATACTCCATAAGGGAAATACAGTTTAAGATCACTGATATTTTTTTATAAACTTAGGGTAAAATACCTCCAGCGGGACTTCGTACCCCTCACCAATGATCTGTATTTCCAACATAGGCTTCGACAACAATGTACTTAAATGTACTACAGCTTTGTCCTAGATAATGCACAACTTTCTCATGATACACAACCTTCCCGATCTGGTAGAAACGTTTGGAATAATTTCACCGTGCATTGTAACTTTGACGTAATACTTTTCCAACCACCAATTAGCGATCTGTCGCCAATTTAATTAATTGATACAGTTTTTAACAAACTTTCAGTGTCCTTTGGCTGATTTACATTATAAAAAATTATAAAATCGTAATTCGCCTTACTTTAATACAGAAATATGTTTACAAAGTATAAGTAAATTAACCCTAATATATATATATATAACAATAAAAAGGAATATTAGAATACTAAGTGTTATATTTATTATTTGTTTTTACCATTGCTGAATCCTGCTTGGAATAGATAATTTGCGTAATACAATGAGTAGGATAAACAGTTCACTTATTTATCTTTTAATCTACAGTCGGTAATTTACAATAATTTTACCAAGATTAGTGTGAATTTCATGCTTTTATGTTTCCATAGGTATTACTACTCTAAATATAGTATAACATAATAAATCATATTTAATATATATGATATAGTATGTGAATTAAAGAGGTGAGAATTTTGGCTTTGGTAAGTTTCCCTTTTTTATATCCAAGGCTTAGTTTGTTTGTCTTAGTTAAATTTATCATTATAAAAATGTCAAAGTCCAAAACACTCCTCGAATCAATCGAATTGGGCATTATTACTTGTGTTTGTGTTTTCTTATAACAAAGCCATATCGGGCCATCTGCTGAGTCCACCGAGGGGGGCATTATTACTAAACCTTTGAGGATATTATTGAAGGGAAGAGAAAGTAAAGTTCCAAGACTACTCAAGCGTATAACAGTCGTAGAAATAACAGAATTAAAATTATCTTATTTACACTGGACACCTGGTGTTAAAACTAAATTATAAAGCTTTGAAATATTATAAAATAAATTAAAAACACATATGAAGTTATAAAGAATAAATGATAATTACGCTTCATTATAAAAATTGTTGCTGCCGATCAGTTGGTTCCCTGTGGGTTAAATCAGAAACATTGGATGGTGCGTTTGTTTGTTTGTAATTAAGTACAAGACTACACAATGGGCTCTCTGTTTCTAGCGTTGAGGATGTCGCTATTCAATCTGAACTGTGCAATGTGCAACGGTGTTCCACTGTTGAAGGGAGGTGAGCCTGTGCTTCACTAGTAATAAACTCATTTAGCGTGGCTCCCCAGTGGGTGCTAAATTCATTTAGCATGGGTTCCCAGTAAGTGCTAAACACATTTAGCGTTGCTTCCCAGTAGGTACTAAACTCATTTAGCGTGACTTCCCAATGGGTGATAAATTCATTTAGCATGGCTTCCAAGTAGGTGCTAAACTCATTTAGCTTGGGTTCCCAGTAAGTGCTAAACTCATTTATCGTGGCTTTCCAGTAAGTGCTAAACACATTTAGCGTGGCTCCCCAATGGATGCTAAATTCATTAGCATGGTTTCCTAGTAAGTTGTAAACTCATTTGGCGTGGCTTCCCAATAGGTGCTAAACTCATTTAGAGTAGTTTCCCAGTAAGTTCTAAGCTCAGTTAACGTGTCTTCCCAATGGGTGCTAAATTCATTTAGCATGGCTTCCTAATATGCGCTAAACTCATTTAGCTTGAGTTCCTAGTAAGTGTTAAACTCATTTCGTGTGGCTTCCCAGTAAGTGTTAAGCTCATTTAGCGTGGTTTCCCAGTAGGTGGTAAACCCATTTAGCGTGGTTTCCCAGTAGGTGCTAAACTCATTTAGCGTGGCCCCCCAGTGGCTTAGCACTAAGTCTGCAGGCTAACGACACAAAACTTGATAAAAAAAATTAGAAAATACAATCTTCGTATTCAGATAAGAATAAACATATATATATAAGATGATTTTTTTATTTCAACCAAAGTTTCTTTTTTGCGTCTTCATCAGGGTTAAGTTCCAAGTTTGACTGTGTGGGTATTTGGGTATTGATGTTGTTAAATACCCAGGAGGGTCAGGTACATTTGACCTCTTCCTCCCTCCCGAACGATTATAGCGTCTGTCTTTAGGGTTTTTTTTTTTAAAGCTTTGGGCCAGAGTAAAAGTATAACAGCATATTCAAGTCCATCTCAGGGCTCAGTTCATGCATGGACGAACAAGAAGTTTTTTTTGTTTTTTGTTTCATTTAATTTTTTTTTTGTATTTTCATATATATATATTTTTTTTTTGTATTTTTCTCCTTTTTCTCGATTGAGAGAATGCTACTACTACTTGTAGTAACACAAACACTCACACAGAAAAGAAAGTAATAATAATTCAAAAATAGAAGAAAAAAAAATAATAATAAAAAAAAATAATAATAATGATTAAAAAAGAAAATAATAATTATAAAAATAAAAAGAAACAAGGACTAAGTGTCTAGTGCATAGTGGCCAGCTTGTGTTACATTTCTTAAATATATGTTAAAAGGGGAGAGGTATTTAGGACCATTTACATCATGTACGTGATATCTGTCGAGATCACACATTAAGTCATTTTTGTGCCAATTCTTATTGAAATATTTTAGAGAATTATGCAAGAGTATTTCAGATATTGTATCTATGTTTGCATACTTGTGCATGAATGTGGTTGAGGTGCTACGTGGTACTTTGTATGCTGAAGTTAGTACAGAATTTTGTATACGTTGAAGTTTCTGTACATGTGTGGGTGCTATGTTAATCCAGGCAGGTGATGCATATTCTATTGTTGGTCTAATGTACGTTTTGTAGATTTTAAGTATGTTGTCTGGTGATGTTCCTTGGATTTTACCTGAAAGACTTCTTGCATAGTTTGCTCTTTTCCAGATTCGTATCAGTACATTTTTAATATGTGGTAGCCACGTTAATTTTGAGTCATAAGTTAAACCTAGAAATTTAGCAGAAGTAGCAGTCAGTAAAAGTGATCCATTCATATAGAGTTTTGGTGGATCTTTTTTCAGCTTATTCAGTCTGCTGAATACTATGACTTGGGTTTTTGGAATATTAATTTTGATTCTGTATTTCTGGCAGTATTCTTCGATGTTATTTAGGACTGGTTGTAGGTTCGTTGCTGCTATTGACGGAGTGGGGCACTTTTCCAGACTGCTACATCGTCAGCGAACTGTGATGCATAACCTAAATTTAGGTCCGACAGAGGCATATTACTCACGTACATGATAAATAATATAGGGCTAACAACCCCTCCCTGCGGGACTCCTGCTTCGGGTGAAAAGGACCCTGAGTGGGCCCCATTTACATTTACTTTACACATTCTGTTATCCAGGAAGTTGGACAGCCAGCGAATAGTTTTCTGGGGTAATGCCATTTCAAGCAATCTATGTCGTAAGCCGTTATGCCACACTGTGTCAAATGCTTTCTCAATGTCGAGAAAGCAAGCTACAGTGCATTCTTTTTTGTTGAAGCTGTCGGTAATTGATTCTGTAAGTCGAATCAGGTGGTCTGTAGTTTGGCGGTTTTTCGAAATCCGTTTTGAATTTCTGGTAATTTTGAATTTTCTTCTAAGTAAACTGACAGACGATTACTAATTATCCTCTCTAATACTTTGCCAATACAACTGGTTAAGCTAATCGGGCGGTAGTTGTTTGGTTTATTCGCTGGCTTTCCTTCTTTCTGGAACATTAATATTATTGGTTCCTTCCAAGAAACGGGGATATATCCAGCTGATAGTGAGAGATTAAATAACGCTGTTAGGTGTTCATATAATCTCTGAGTGCCTTGTTTTAGGAGGATAGCTTGAATACCATCTTCTCCAGGGGCTTTCTTTTTGTGTTGTTAATAGCAGTTACGACTTCTGTTACAGTGATATGTTTTACCAGTTGATGAGTGCTCCAGTCTTTTGTTTTTCTTGGTGTGTAATAGTGTTGACTGGAAATTTAGGTGTAAAAATGCTTCTGTTTTGATCAATATAGTTTGTGACTGTATTATAAAAGTATCTGTTCATGTCTGGTTCATGATGTGTTTTGAACGTTTTTCTAGGTGTTTTTTAAATATCTCGGCTTTTTCTGTGTTAGTGTATGCTGTTTCTCCATCCAGTTCCAGTGGTGGATATACTGTGTTTGTTGTTCCTGTGTTTGTAAATCTTTTCAAATGTGTCCAGAATTGTTTAGGATCAGTTTTATGATTTAGATCGGAACATAAGGTGTCCCAGTTTTCTTGTTTCTGTTGTCTGATTAAGTTTCGTATTTTATTCCTTATTGTGTTTATCTGAGTTTTAAGTGTGGGGTTGCGATTTTGAATGTACTGTCTGCGGAGTATACGTCTGTTTTTTAATTAAGTGTATTATATCTTTATGTGGTTACCATGAATGAGTTGTTGTGAAGTGTTTTTGTTTCGGTATCGAACTGTTGGCTGCATGTTTTAGACACTCAGAGATGATATGACAGTATGCATCTATATCTGATGCGTCCGCGGCAATATGTAGTACTTCTGGAGGTAAGGTTTCATTTAATATAGTTTGGAAAACTGGCCAATTAGCTTTTTTGTAGTTCAGTTGGTCTCTCACTATGATTTTATTTAAGTGGGGGGGTGAGATTGAAGATACACCAAACTGGGAGGTGGTCACTATCTATATCGTGACCAACATGAAAATTTACGAATTTGCGACTCATATTTGACGAACACAGGCATAGGTCCAGTATTTCACTGGTGCCGTGTGCGTACGAGATATGTGTCAGTGTTGCATCGTTTAATAAAGTCATGTTTGATTCGTCCAGAAATTGATAAAGTAAGTTGCCATTTGCGTTTGAACAACGACAGTTGAATGCTATGTGTTTACTGTTTAGGTCGCCGATAATAATAAGATTATAGTTGCTATTATACAATATATTCAATAGATTTACATTTAACACTGTACTAGGCGAGCAGTAGATGCCCGCCACAGTAACGTCTGTCTGATTTTGCGTTTTTACATTAATAACTATAGATTCATTACTGGAAGGGATAGTAAGTTCCTGAACTATAAGTTCAGTCTTATACAATAATAAAAGACCTCTGTTTGGATCTCTATTATCTTTCCTGTCATGTCTAATAGTTGAGTAGCCGTTAATCAGGGTTAATATACACAACTGTTCGATATTTTAAAGACGGCGCTAAACTGGATTTCAATATCATATTGTTTCGAAAGCTTACTATGTAGTTTTACGCCTAACAATAACTAAACCTTTAGAACGTAAATCAAACCAATTTGTATTCGATATTGTTGTAACAACTACACTTCATGTGACTTACCTTTTTTCACTACAGGATTGATAATGTTTATACTATTACATTAACTTGAGAATTAGAACAATAATTTGTTTATTTAAAAAAAATGTACCTGATAAGCCTCAGCTTCATAATTACTTCGATCAGCCCCTAGTCCTGTTGTTAGCTCCAAACGTCTAGAAATCTTTGATATAAACTCTTTTTCATCTTCATCAGTAATCCAGGCACTGAGTTTAAAAAAATCCTTTATTTAATACGGGGAAGTTTGTAAATAAGTTGACAAAGCTGTTATCATTTAGATTCTTTTCTATTCTGGTTCATTACATGCACGTTTATAAAACAATACTGGGTTCCAATCTCTTTGTTTACTGGATCAGTTAAAATTATTTTAGCAACAAAATAACACGGTTTAATTTTTTGTCAATTAATAGAACGTCGGAATATACACACACAGAAACACTAATGTTATATTTATGTACGTGAAACTTTTAAACCCTGACAAAATATTTTCTGCTCAGTGATCAAATATCAGCAAACTTCAAAGAATGAAGATTAGTTTACCAAGAAACAGGCAGAAGTATATCAGGCGTCTATAGATTATATTTTATACAAAAACATATGACAATTAAAAGATTAATAACTGACATGCTTGAAAACTTAAGGAAACCAAGTTATCTAATTTTATTTTAGATATCGAACTCCTAACACTGATTCGCTCAACTACACAATTCAAAACATTATTCTTTAGAAACGGTTATATTAATAACAGCAAATGATGTATCTGAGATTTGATTGTAACTAAATCTACTACATCGTGATAGTAAATAATATACTATAGTTGTTAATTTAAATAATATACCACAGCTGTGATGGTTTCCACCGCTAGTACAGCGGTATGTCTCCGGATTTATAACGCTAAAATCAGGGGTTCGATTCCCCTCGGTGGGCTGAGCAGATAGCCCTTTGTGGCTTTGCTATAAGAAAAACACACGCTGTGATGGTAAATGATGTATTACAGCTGGGATGCTTATGATTTCCACAGGAAGAAAAACTGCCTATAGTGTTATTCTTGTCACCAAACTATTTCAAGGAAAAGCCTACATCAAGGATGATAGAGCGTCAGGATATTTTACTTTACTTCCTCGGTTCTCTATTGAAATAAACATATTTCTCCATTTACTTACATTTTACTTATCCGACGTGCACTAGCTTTATCCAGTCCGTCTTCCCCCCTGTGAGTAGCACGATGAAGCTAAGGAAACCAGAAAGCTTTCTTTAGATTAGAAAACTATGATGAAACCAGAAAGCTTTCTTTACACTAGAAAACTATGATGATCACCTAAACTCCAAGTTAACTTTTCCTAAGAACAGATCATTTTCCTGTTCATTAAACAGATTGCTTATTTTGGAAATTTAACAGTAACTACATCAAAAGCAAGTGAAAAACAAAACTCCCGGCTGTTTTATGTAAAATTTTCACATAACTTCCTATCTACCATTTATTCGTCATGTTATGTTAGAACGTTTAAGGTTAAATAGAATGCTCTTACATCAAAGATCGATACAGCGTGCCACATTTAAATGCTACCTTTGCATATGTCGTTAGTGAGCCATTTACTTTTTAGATGTCATGTAAGTTAAGGTAGATCAGAGCAGGAAGACTGCTTATTTGGGACTTGTGCATTAAAACCAGCAAATTCCTAAACACTAATAACATTTCAATTGAACACTATAAACATTAACAATTTATAAGAACAAGATGAAATTACTGTCTTATAATGAAACCTTGCTCCAAGTTACCACAAATTATCTTGTAATCCTCTACTGTAAATCATCTGACGTCACCATCATTACCCAACTCTGTGATTTTACATTTAGCGTTAGTACACAACTTGAAGCTTACTCTTGGCACTGCAAGGTCAATGAAGCGATCGGTTTCTTCACTGTTGAGAAAATCATAGATCATGACGATGGTTGGATGAAGCGACTGTTCTTCAACTTTTAGTGGTTGAAGCAAGAAATATCCAACATTTCTCGTCACTAGCCGGCATTTTACTTGGGCATCCATGACTGGTGACTAAAATAAGAAATATTCGTAGTGTTACTAATACATAATTTGTAAGGGGTGTAAGATAACCATAAGTTAAAGATTTAGAAAAAAGAAAAATTACCTTTAAACTAAAGTTTGAAGATAAATGGCTAGTGAAAGAATCTTTGTTACAAACATGTGATGTTTAGAGGAGATTTTATCATCAAAAGTGAATTCATCGTTAACAAATTTGAAATAGGTTTATGTCATTATCACAAAAATCTATATTTATTTCTTAATACAAACTCGTTTTAATTTTGCGTAGGTCGCTTCACTTTGAGATAAACCAGTTGTCGGAATGACTGTAATGGTAGGCATGTTCTAAAAGTGACTTGAGTCATAATCATTCATAACTTTTGAACAAACATAGTTTGTTTTTATATCCGTTCATCCTTCATCCGTTTTTATATTTGATATACCCGCTTGATTTTCAGCTCACTGCAGGAACAATTTTTCAATTTCTGTTGGACAAATAGGTGACCCGTAAATTGACTTTCAGTGTTTTCACTCCCCATGCACTTCACTCCTTGTAAGTTCATTCCATGTAACAATTTATTAATGTAAAAAAATAATCAAAGTAACATTTATTAAAACATTATTAAAAACGATGCAAGTTATGAACTATTCTTTGTGAAAATTCGATTTTGTTTTCTGGATTACATCTAGTAAGAAGAACTTGCAGTCGTTTGTTTACATCTTTATACTTCTGCTGCCAATTGTGAATCAGAAATGTTCACCTTCCTAAACTAAAATCCCCCGGTGGGACAGCAGTAAGCCTTCAGATTTACAATGCTAAAATCAGGGGTTCGATTCCCCTCGGTGAACACAACAGATGGCCCAATGTGGCTTTGCAATAAGAAAACACACACATATACTCTAAACTAAAAGAGAATTGTAACCTATATTAATCTTTAATCCACCAACATAGTTGTCTGTCTTTCAGCTAATTTATGGCAAGATTTTAATAAAAAGAAAGATTTCTTGTTCAGTAGCTATATGGAAGAAAAAGTGAATGCGTTATTTGTTAACAGTAGACATCCATGCTCAACCCAGTATTCATGGGAATACTTTTAGGGAGTATGCTGTCCTCAACTTTGTCATTGAAGGTCATTTCGAGGTTGGAATTTCGTATGGACTGACACTTATTTCACTATATATTTTAGAGAAAAACTACAATGTTTTTTGTTACTTAGATGTATGTCTTTAGTAGTATTAATAGTTACATTTGAATTTACAGATAAATGTATAACACAACTAAACAACATTTTTCACATCATATAGTTCTAATTCATCTGAACCTTTGTAACACGCTAAGGCATCATCCTGCAGTTTCAATACACCTGAATGTTATCCTTATGTCCATGTAGGAGGTCTATTAGCCAGCTTTATTTTACAAGGAAATGAGATGGTAACTTCTCCCGATACCTCTGAAAAAAAAAAAAACTATAGGGGAACGATGTTTTTTCCAGGTTAGATCTACAAGAGTGATACTTGATGCACTACAGTTATATGTATACGATATCTGTATGAACCATTTACAGATAAAATGAAATGCTAAGCACTAGAATGTCACA
Source organism: Tachypleus tridentatus (assembly GCF_004210375.1). Lineage (NCBI taxonomy): Eukaryota > Metazoa > Arthropoda > Merostomata > Xiphosura > Limulidae > Tachypleus > Tachypleus tridentatus. The sequence goes on along the minus strand of NC_134832.1, from coordinate 34,342,851 downwards.
AGTGAAGCTTATGTCAGAGTTTTTGGTTTTTTTTCAAATGTCTTACTATTTATCTGCACATTTTAATTTATTATTAGAGTTCAAAAGACCTAAGCACTTTGCCAATTTAACAGCTTGTCCACAATGACTAGTTATCCTCAGTGTAGTGTATCATTTCAATAGTTTGTTTACAACAACCGATCATCAGGTTAGTTACTCTACATTGCATATAAAAAGTCAGTTTAAGCATATCATTTACTATAGTCAATTTCTATGTGTGGATTCTATGAGAACAATTTAGCTATTGCATTAAGTTTATAAGTATGGAATCAATGAGAATATGCTAGCTATTGTAGTCAATTTGTATGTATGGAATCGCTGAGAAAATGTCAGTTATTGTATGTTAAAATTAGGCAAGTTTCTGTTGGTAGTGTGTATGAAAAGAAACAGTGGTGGTGGTTCATGTTGCCTATCAACAAATGTAGAGTGTTTTATAACAATATACAAATAAAGTTATTGTGTACAGGGAAACATTAGTGTTATTATTTTTATTGAAGTGAAAACATGGCAACTTCTGTGGTCAGTTTGTACGTGTTTTCACTGTTTTAGTCAGTTTATGTAGCCCCCCCCCTCATAGTTCAAGGGTATGTATATAGAATGAAAATGCTAAAAACTGTGTTTTGATACTCATGGTGGACACAGCACAGATAGCCCCATTGTGTAGTTTATGTAATGTAGGTAAGTAGAAAAAAATAGGTAATTTTTTTTAGTTAGTAGTATGGGATAAGGAAGCAATGAGAACATGCTAGATTTTGAAATGACTTTTTACACTTTATGTTAATAGAAACAACCAGTTTCAGTTGTTAGCTTCTATGCAGCAAATGTAGACAGCAAAAACGTTAGCCTTTTTTATATACAGAGACTGTGATCACAACATCATTCATAGATTGCACAGAAATATAGTAATAAATTGAAAATATCACCAAGGGAAAGGGAGTAAAGTTGTTAAAATGAGAGTTTGTTACGTTCAAGGTTTATCAATAAGATTGGTTTAAAAAATTTAGGAATGTAGCTTAACATTCTCTCTGTATTCAGTGCTGTCGAGAAAACCCACTAGTAGAGAAATATGTATGCAAAAACAGCTCGAATCATATCTCACGAATCAAAAAATCACGAAACCATATACTGCTGCATACCATTTATTCCCGACATCAGCAAACAAATAACCAACATTTGGCAAAAACTAGTAACAAAATATGACATTCCAGTTAATACCAAATTTATTTAAAAACCAGGCACAAAACTGAGGTCTATACTATGTAAAAACTACACTGACAAACACCACACCAACATTATTTATAAAATACAATGTGATAACTGCCACGACTTCTATATTGGAGAAACAAGTAGAAAAATGGAAACCAGATTCAAAGAACACAAAAAGTCACCTTCACACGTTTTCGAACACTGCAAGTCAAATAAACACAACATAATCATAGAAAACACTCAAATATTAAATAAAGAAACAAACATAAACAAACGCAAAATTAAAGGAAGCCTTACTTATACAACTTAAACCCAAAATAAACCAATATAAAGAAATGCCTTTATACCTATATTAAATATAATAAAATAAAATTATATATTCAAACATCTAACACCGCCCTCTACATTCCGACACTCAGTTACACAACCCCTTCTAAACACGTGGTCAGCTTCCGGTCAGTTACCTCTTTCTTACTTTGTGAACCGTAGAAGAGTTAGAGTGAACAACTCTTCTACGTAAACTATTTTCTCAACCCAGTCGAGCCGTTTTTGCATATATATTCTCTCTGTATTGAAATGTAAGTAATTTTCTCAAGGGTATAAAATATAGGGAAATTAATAAATGTAATATTTATAAAATTCCTTGTGTCTGTGATTGACTTTACCTTAGTCAAACATGCATAAATTTGAAATTTAGGATCAAGCAGCATAAAATGGAGAAGAAAAATATAAAATAAGAGTCAGTCTTAGCACAACATGTGGCAGGCACATCTCATGTTATAGACTGAAGTAACGTTAAATTAGCATATCAGTTGGAATTAAATATTGTGAGAAACAAAGAGGTTGGTTCATATTTAGAAGAAATGAAGTACTGGATACATGTCTTATCAATGCTGGGTATTTAAGTCTCCAAACAACTGTTTACCTATATAAGTATTGAGGAACTTCAACTTTTACTCCAGAAGATAGTTATCTAAGGACATCAAACATGCAGTAGTTATTTTTAGGGTTGTTTCCTGTTTGAATAAATTATTTATTGTGCAACTATTTTAATGTTGTACTTTTAATTGTATACATATATATATATATATATATTACACAAGTGCTACTTTAATATATGTTAGCTTTCGTAGTGAATTGTGTTTGCAGGCAGTAAACACTTAAAAATCATTAGCTTTTGCACATATTTTGTTTGCTTTAAGTAGGCAGTAAAAATATGTCAACTTCTACAGCTAATGTTTATATAAGTAGGCAGTGAAAGTATTTCAGGTTGTACAATCAGTTTGTACGTTGTAAGTATGCAGTCAAAACAATCCAGGTTCTATAGCCTATTTGGATATAAAAGAGAAAATAATTGTCCAGCTTCTCTTGTTAGTTTGTAGTTCAGGAAACAGTGAAAACACATTCCCTCCTTTAGTCAGAGTGTGTTTGAGAAGATGGTGTAAACACATCCCCTCCTTCAGTCATACTGACTTTTCTAAGAAAAGAGAAAAAATACCAGCTTCTGAACTTCGCTCGTAAGTGAGCAGTGAAAAAAATGTCAGCTTCTGTGGTTAATTTAGAAGTTCTAAGATAGCAGCAAAACCATATCAGATACTGTAATTGTATGCTATAAGTAGAGACTTAATACACGTCAACTCTTGTACTCACTTTGTACGTAAGAAGGTAGTGAAAGCATGTTGCTTTATATGCCATAAGTAGGCTGTGAATACGTCAGTTTGTGAGTTTTAAGTAGGCAGTCAGTAAATGCCACTAATTAGTTATATGTATGGAGACTGTGAAAACATGGCAGTTTATCCAATGACTTGTAAAATGTAGGGAGTGAAGACATGTTAGATTTTACTAGTTTGTATATTGTAAGTAGGCAGTGAAAGCAGTAATTATTTCCTACAAAATATTCAAACAGCTCTCTACATTCATGTTTACCAAATCAACAAGTTATATCAGTTTTGTTTGTTTGCTTGCTTTTATGAATTAAGCATAAAGCTACACAATGGGTTATCTGTACTTTGCCCAAAAGGGTATTGAAACCCAAATTATAGTGGTGTAAGTCTGTAGTCATACCACTCTGCCAGTGGGGGGCGTTTTATTAATTATGGAAATAATTTCATAACTGGTTAGTTTATATATTGAAAGGGTATTTTAAGCCCAACAAATCCCAAACGAAGTTTTTATTTATCAGCTTGAACTTATGGTTCAAAAAAATAACTTTTTCGCCAAAAGGCGGTGATACTATTAGACTATAAACCTGTTGTTTTTATTTTTATTTATTTTTTGACTATCTCGATACCACCAGATTATTGATAACATTTTCATAAGAAATTGTTTTCACATTCAGAGTAGAACAGTGAAAATGATTCAACTATGACAAAAGCGTTTTTTATTGCAGAAGAAGAATAAAAACAAAGCTGTAAAATATCTTTGTTGAGTTCAAAGAAAGTATTTTTTGTTAGGAGAATAAAGTTGTCAACACATGTTTATACTGCTTTGCAAAACGAACCTTCTTCGTTTTTGAAATAACTTTGTTGTAAGTAGATAAAACAGTACAAAATATTGCATAACATTATTCAAATACTTAAATTAATTTAGGCTGCAACATAGTGAAGTGAAACGGACTCAAAACTCCATAGGGGAATTAATTTTTATTATGTTAAAAAGATATCAGTCGGCGCTTCAGGGTCAGGTGGTTAAGGCACTCGACTGAGTGGTCGCGGGTTCGAATCCCTCGTCACACCAAACATGCTCGCCTTTTCAGCCTTGGGGGAGATATAATGTTACGGTAAATTCGTTGGTAAAAGAGTAGCCCAAGAGTTGGTGGTGGGTCGTGACAACTAGCTAGGGACGGCTAGCGCAGACAGCCCTTTGCGCGAAATTCAAACCGAGATATTAATTAAAAGTTTTATGTTTCCTAAGAAACTAATTGCATGATAAAAAAGCTGCAAAATTACCATATTCGAAATATGAGTAAAACATACTCAGTTTTAGCTGTAGTGTTTTTAATCCAATATGCCGTTAAACCTTTTCATTCATAATTTGCATTTTGTTTTTTTATAGTATGTACGAAAACTAAGTTAATAAATTTTTGAAAATAAGTTTAAATATCAGTAAGAATCATCCCATTATTTTATAAATATCTCTTTTCAGCCAAGTTTAAAGAAAAGCTTTCAGAGTTCTTGCTCTGTTTTTAGTCGAATTAATATCTAAACTACTTACTCGTAACTTTTCACCTTTGCAGAGCTTCGTGAAGTGTTCTCGCTCAGCTTCTCCGTATAATACCGTATTTAGCCGAGGAACGAATTTCTCCGAACTAGCAATATGTGCTGTCATCTCGTTATTTAAAAGTGAGTTAAAGGGTTTGGAGAAAGTCTGCCAGCTTGGACCTGTCGCACATGGATACTCGTTTTACTTGTGTAAAACATACAGCTAATATAGGAATGAACAAAGAACAGGAAGAAACTGAATTATAGCCAGGAGTAAATAAAGAGTGTGAAAATTTAAAGGAGGAAATGTGATACAATTTCTCAGAAACAAACAGGAACGAAGAACATAATGTCACATTACTTAAACATTAAGTAATTGTCAGATTAAACATTAATTCACAAAATATGAAATAAATTTAGGGCCAAAATACTCAACGATTTTTTTATTGTAATGTTATATTTTAATATTTTGAAAATTATCTTCTCTTCGTAAAAGTCTGTATTCAATACAAAATGATTTTCATTTTGCGATACAACTGGAAACATGCAACATAAACCACAGAATGAAGTGAAGTGATCAAACAGGCATTAGGACTGTATTATGTGACTGCTTGTAAAACACGAATCAGTCACGCATAATATCAGCTCTTTTTTTTGTATATTGAAACATCGTGTGATTTTCAAATAATTACTATAGACTGTTTACCGGCAATTATGAACTTGCTAAACGTTTGCTTGAAAGTACTGCACTAACCAAACAGCAGCATTCCAAAATTATACCCAATGTTTTGCAACTGTAACAAACAGCAAGAAAAGTCGAATTTTTAACTGAAAATTATAATCAAAAACTGTTAGCGATGCTTAGAGTAAATGTGACGTGAGGTAAGAAAAACTTCAAGTAAAAGCGAAATAAGTATGCAAATAAACTAGCAAACACTGTGCTACTTAACCATACAAATATCCTCTGCATATTTTGTCCAACACTAGACATAACATAATTAGTAATTAGCTTTAACTTAAAAATATATATTTAGTTTAATTTCCCCTTATTTTTGTTAATTAAGAGAATGTGTCAATTCATATCATCCTGATACAGTTGTATAATATTGAAAATATAATAGTTTTTGCAAGCATTTATGGTTATTTTTAGAAATTCAGGATAATGACTCAGATGCTTACCTCTGTTTCCTTTGGTCAATAAAATTTTGTCATGCTATATTACAAAGAAAATAAAAGAAAGTGTTACTTATACAACATTTAAGTCTTTTCTGACTTTTTCTACAATGATAATTTTATGAATTAATATTTTTTTATATTGTACAAAATAAACAGCAAAAGGAAAACAAATAATCGCAGTAGGAGTCCATTCTTTCGAAAATACAATTTGGCTTGTGAAAATAATCACCTTTGTCAACAGTAAAAATAGCACTGAATAATTTATATATGGTTAAATTTAATACACTGAAACAATAACCTTAAAAATATGACTGTTAATATAAGCGATTACACTATACAGTTGAGATTAGAATATTTTTTTCGAAAAATTGCATATTTACCCTCCCTCCAGTGAGTCAGCAGTAAGCATGAGGTCTTTAAAAGCTAAAATGCAGATTCGATTAGAAATCTACATAATAGCTATCTATAGAATCTGTAAAGTCTCACTTAAGTCATTCTAACCATTTCACACATTAACAGGATGTTACTGCACATCAAAGAAAAATGACCACACCAAAATTCGTAAATGTTCTAGCAACATCATGCCTTGCTTTCAAATCTAGGTGGACATGAACTCGCTCCTGGAAAGCGGAAAAGAACAAATAAGTTCTTCTGTCACACATACAATTGCAAGAAAATGTAAATTCCGTGAATAAAGCATGCTGTTAGCTCTTCAGAAAAACAAACACACGTCATAAGTTCCCTTGCTATTAAGTGGTGCCCTAATGTTTCATACAATGCAGTCAATGGTAAGGGAAACCAACCGGTGCTTCTCCTCCTCAAGGATATGGAATGACATCAAAAGAATGGAAGTCTTATGCTACTTCTGTTGTCATTTAAACCCATTCCACAAAATTTCATACAGATTACAATGTGTAAGTGAATCACAGAACACTGATATGCTAGTGCCAAAAATCTCACCTTCGTTGAACGGGGAGACCAACGAGTAGATTCATGTTTATAAAAAGTGAATGTGTCTGATAACGAGTATTTGTTTGAAAATACCGCTGAGAGTTGAATTCGTGTGTGAAATATTGATAACTTGTGCCTAAATCAATATTATCAACAAATAAAATGTTGTTGTTGTTGTTTTGAATTAAGCACAAAGGTTCGCAATGGGATATCTCTGCTCTGTCCACCACGGGTATCGAAACCCGGTTTTTAGCGTTGTACGTCCACAGACATACCGCTGAGCCACTGGGGGGCAATAAAATGTTATACGGACAATATTTAACTTAATGCAATGTTACTCTATTCAACTGTTATGCGTCTTCTGAAGAGACAGTATATATGATGTTACATAATTAAATTAATTTCTTGTCAATTCAACTAAAAATATATGGTATTGATGTAGTTCTCTGTTATTTTTATTCATATTATATGAAGATTAAAGTTAATGGACTCAACTTTTATTACAATCTATTAATCTGAGGCCTGAAATCTTTCAATACAACTCAGTAGCAGGCATTTTCGGTTTAGCAAGTCCTAATTTATTCTTAATGACGAGGTTAACCTGAAGATGACCTAGGAAGGTCGAAACATTGCTCTCTGCTTTATTAGTAGGAGTGTTAATATCCATACTAGCCGTTCCGAGATACAAGTCCTAATTTAGTAAAATGTTATTATGCCCAACTTTTAGTAAAACATGTCCCTAAAAGTTGGAATTTGGAAAATACAACATGTACATTATCGAAATTTTTGTTGTTGTTAGGCTAAAAAATATAAAGGGTGTTTGTTTTCTTCCTATCGCGAGTACATAAACCCAATTTTTAGAGTTATAAACTTCAGAGTTATCAGGAATCATGTCGACAATACTATACTGAAGAAATGCGCGATCAACGAATCTAATTTCTTTTACGTTTGTAATTTTTATTTATTTCCAAATTATTGTTAAACATTTTTGCATGATAACAATACAGTTGTTTTGTTTGCATTATGTTGTATTTATTGTTTTTAGCTAGTTTTAGTCGTCCCATTACACTTGTCTTTCCTTATGCGTAGATAGTGCCATTTCTTGGTGTCATTAGGCAAATGTCAAAAAGTAATAATTATGTGTTAAAAGTCATTCAAAGAAAGATTAAACACAGTTACGCCTTATTTTGTTATTAATTTAGTGACTCGCGAGGTTAAGAAAATAAAGTTAGTCGTAAAGTAAATGTGACTATAAAAAATGAAGTAATAAAGCATTGTAGATATGCGTTATTCTTAAGCCTTTCTAAGTTTCTGCAATATCCACAGGCTGTAGTTTCAGCGTATTAATCTTTTATCCCAAAATACTTAGTTTATTAATTTGTAAATACGATATATATACTGAAAATCTGTGTTCCGTATTATCTAAAATGAAACGATAATAGTTTTGTTTAATTTTTAAAAATGAACCGTTAACCATAATATGAGATTGCACTTCTATCATAAGTAATGTTCTGTGAATATTTAATGTCACTCTTCCCAAACACATGCTAGAACAAATATTGATTTTTTATACTTGCCTTCATAAGTATACTTTTATATATTTATATAAGAAATGAATAACAATAGTTTTGTATTAGGACTTAAGCTATGAAGAGTTTTTTAATGGTATTGGAAAAATATAGTTATTAATATTTTAATAACTTCAGAAGATATGATAAAGAGAATGAGCAATAGAAAACTAAACTGATATGAAAAGTACATTCTCACACAAAAGTTTAAAATATATCTTAAAAACTGAAAAAATAGACTTGAATCACAATAAGATTTTACGAAAACATCTTAACTTTACAAGGAAGTGTTCACACAAAACCTGTCTCTCCTAAACAATTTTCTACTCTTTGAAAAATATCTTGATAACAGTTAGAATGCTGAGAACTTATTCATTGTAGCCTTTACTTGGTTAAAATAAGTTCAAAACTCTGTTCTTTAATCAGTGGGATAAAAACAGCACAGAAGCTTTAGCTGATGCTTACAACGAATCTATATTTATGTAAGATTTAAAAAATGTGTAACATTAATACTGTTAATGTATTGTTCAACATATAAGATGAAGAGTTTTTAGTATCTTAAAAAGCTTGCATGTTGAATAACTTAGAAAAGTAAAGGGTGGAGTTTCCAAAAACTGGTAACAAATGGTAAGTCAGATAACAGATTGGGTTTCATATTTATTATAGTACCTTTACTTAATTAGTTATTTATCTGATGAAAAACAACTTACGAGTCAGTTAGTACGGTAGAGTCTGACAATAAGTTAATTAATATAATACAATCTACCTCTTCTACTGCGACTTTTAACCAGCTATGAGCTTTCCCTCGTAGCTGTTTTTCATGCTTGTTCTCTTTAGACTTTTTTAAGGCCTCCCGGATCCAGTCGACAGCAAACCCAAAGTAACCATGGTAATAAGACTGTCTGCCTAGCCGCAAGCAATCATTGGCTGTATGGAGAAAAACAGATCATTCATTTAATATATCATTAGATATGTGAAAAGGGAAAATCACTGATATTGCGTAAAAAATAACGGATCACCGAAGCAGTTAGTCATTAGTTGTTTCAGAAAGATTAAATAATCAACATAAAGAATCATTAGTTGCTTAAGAAACGTCGAATCATTGTCGTAATCAATCACCAGCACTTTGAAACAGAACAGATGATTGGTGTAATTTTATGTTATAACGATATGATGCTTGTCGCTAATTTTCTTCTCAAATTATACTTTTGTTTTCAAAGAATATTCATATGTATTCATACTTAATGATTAAACGTTGTAGCAAAAGACGAAGAATTTCAAAATTGGTATAGTAACATGGAGACACCAGAAGAGGAAAAGGTGGTACACGAAACAGACAAGGAAAGGAAAGTAACAAAGAGTAACAGGCCGAGTACTGGACGTTAGTACAGCAAATGTTAAAGGACCAATCATAAAATGAAGACTGGCAAGCTTGGAGGGTTATAAAGATTATTCTCGAAATAGTCGAGGCATCAGAAGATGAAGGAACTGAGTAAGTATGAACCTTGTTGAACAACATCTGGAGCGTACACCCACAGAATGAAGACAGAACCTATAGATACACATCTACAAACAGAAAGATGATTTTGAGTGTAAAATCTATAGAGGAATAAAATTGATGGATCACATGATGAAATAAAAGGTACTGGAAAAGAGAATAAGGAAAGCTGTGGACATAGATAAAAAAGAGTTTGGGTTTCGGCCTCGGAGAGGAACAACAGATATAAACTTCATCCTGCGATATTTGTAGAAGTATCTTGAAGGAAACTAGAAGTTACACCAAGTATTTGTAGATTTGTAGAAAGCGTATGACAGAATGTCACAAGAATTAATATACGGGTGTCTATGAAAAGAAGATTGCCTGGAAAGCTGATCAGACTATTGACAACCACACAAGAACAATCGTGAACATGGTATATAAAGAAGCGCACAAGTTTGAAATAAACTTTGGGTCATACCAAAAGTCAGGCATTAGCACCCTGGTTTTCCTCACTTTCATTGACCACTGCAAGAGTGACTCCTATGGAATTTATTATTTGCTGACAACCTTGTGCTGCTGGATGAAAGTGAGCAGGAGTCACAAACACAAGTTAAGGTGTAGCAAAAGAGTATGGAAAGAAGGGGCTTGAAAACGAATACCAGAAGAATGGAAGTTATGGTGAGTGAAACGGGTAGAAAGAAGATCAAGATGACAGACGTAAATTGAAAGTTGCTGGAGCAAGTAGAGTATTTTAGGTACTTGGGAAGTACAATCCAATGTGAAGAAGGAAGCGAGAATGCTGTAAGAGTTAGAATCCAGATAGGTTAGGAAAAACGAAAGGAAGTAGTCACAGTCATTTGTACCAAAAGGTTACTAAGGGAATTGAAAGTCAAAGTGCATAACACTGTGGTTAGATCGATGCTTCTCTATAGGTTTGAAATCTATACCCTGAAGAAGGAGGCTTGTTGATAAGACCAGAAATTAGAATGCTATTTGAAGTGTCATTGCAAAAGAAGAGAACGAATTAAGAAACTAAGGAAATGGTAGGGGCCTGTGGAATCGAGGAAAAGGTGGGAAAGCTAGGTTGAGGTAGTTGGTTACGAGTAAAGAAGAAAATAACAACAAATAGTAAGGAGAACATCAGAATTGCCAGTAACAAGACAAAAGAAGGCATGGACAAGAAACGAATCGTATAAGACCTACCATGTTTCTCCGATAATAAGACCTACCCATAAAATAAGACCTAGTGTGATTTTTGGGGATAGTTTTAATATAAGCCCTACCCTTAAAATAAGCCCTAGTTAAGAGTGGCAGGAAGAGGAAAGAAATAAAAAAAAATTAATTTATTAATTAGTTTAATAGTTAGTTAATTAGTTTGTTTAAGTATTAATCATTTAGTTTAATAGTTTAATAATAGTTTATTTTAAATGGTTAGTTTAATAGTTTTACTTTGTAACTTCATTTTTTTAACATATCAAAATAAGACATCCCCGAAAATAAGCCCTAGTGTCATATTTTGGAGTGAAAATTAATATAAGCCCTGTCTTATTTTCGGAGAAACACGGTAGCAATGATCAAAAATGGTTGGAGGAGGGCAATCCTTGTGAAGAACGGCGACCCCTACTAAATGGACGAAACGAATAAAAAGTATATATCCATATTCATTACTGTGCTATAAAATATAAGTAAAATGTACTATTTAATGAAAATACTATCTGCACTGGATATTTCCTTTAGTCAACAAGACAAAGCTAATTTATTGATACTGAGGAAAACAAAATGTTTAATTGTGCCTGTTAAGAGAACAGGTGTTTTCACTTCTTTCTTTCGGCTTGGAAGGTGAATCTGTCCTTTAGCAAGCTGAGTTGAGTCCAAATCATAAATATCTTGTAGACGAACAACTGCCAATGCTGCCTCCTCAACATCTTGTCGGCTGGGAGTGTAGGTGCGGTTCTTTACTTCTCGTATTTGTGTGGTAATTTCTGGAACAAAGAGCATAGAAATATTGATAAGTTACAACTATCTGGTGAAAATTTGTGTTACGAAGAAATAATTAAGTATTAACAAAACTGCACGAGAATTATTTTTAGTAATAAACGTCATAAATTTTTGTCTTGATAACTATGGAGTTCTTTCTCATTATTTTATTGCTAGTAACTTTGTAACACACCATCATAAATGGATTGTTTTTGCTGAAGTTTCGTGCAAAAGCTACTCAACAACTACTTGCACTAGCTGTCTCTAATTTCAAAGTAAGAAACTAAAGGGAAGGCAGCTAGCCAACACCATCATTGCCAACTCTTGGGTTACCTCGAGAGAATAATAAGAGAATAATCACTCTTATAAAGCGCTTACAGCTGTGAAATAAAGAACACATTTCTTTTTTGTTTATTTCTTTGACCGCTACTAAACGTAAGCCACGGAACTCCGGATCGAAAGTCCATTACGCTAACCACTGGGTCCGCTTGGCCCTTCTAGATGGAGAACTTCGTGACTATTGCATACAATGATAAACTTTTCACATTTTGACGTTTGTATAAAAAGTTGTGAGAAAGAAAGCAATGTACATTTGATACGAGTGCAATGTAAGAAATAAAGAGAATCATTATTATGAATGTGGAAGTTTCATAGAAAGTGTTTTCAATTGTCAAGACTTCTAACCCCATATTCTAGTAAATAAGAATTAAAAATAAACAATTTTTAAACTAACATATTCATTTTTAATAATTGTGAACTAAAATATCACTGTTCTGGGAGGCAAAATCGTACACAACCATTTAGGGTGCTAGTTTCAACCCTCTGGGCCTGGCATGGCCAAGCGCGTAAGGCGTGCGACTCGTAATCCGAGGGTCGCGGGTTCGCGCCCGCGTCGCGCTAAACATGCTCGCCCTCCCAGCCGTGGGGGTGTATAATGTGACGATCAATCCCACTATTCGTTGGTAAAAGAGTAGCCCAAGAGTTGGCGGTGGGTGGTGATGACTAGCTGCCTTCACTCTGGTCTTACACTGCTAAATTAGGGACGGCTAGCACAGATAGCCCTCGAGTAGCTTTGTGCGAAATTTCAAAACAAACAAACAAATCAACCCTCTGATAACCAACATAAATAATAATAATTTATTAATATCTCTGTTTGATAAAATCAGAGTTAAGAACATTGTAATTGTTCAGGCAAAGTTCTAAGTAATCTATTTCTATGACCTATCCCAGTCGTCGGATATTCTCCTGGAATTTTAAGATATTATTTGGTGGATTTAATTCTATCAAATACTTTAAGTATTATGCGCAGCCTAACGATTAGTAAGTCGCACTGTGTATCGAAAGGTGCGGGGAGACTTGAGCGCTGAACTTACAACTATGGAAGGAATGATAGATATGACAACTCTGTTATTCATTTAAAAAAGCCAGTGGTCGCTGTTGGCAGGTTTTCTTCTCTATGGTCAGTATTGAAAATTACGGAAGTCTGTATTTAAACTCTAGGGGTCTCTGGCCTAGCCTTTTAGCCCACGTGCACACAGTTTAATGTTCAGCTTAAAATTTTCAATTTCAGATACCTTACAATAATAACAAAAACCTTAGGATGCGGTAAAATATGTTTCCAACAGTCAATAAAACCTACTTGTAATCCATTTTTAAATTTTCAAACGCATTATTTAAAAAAATAAAATTTTATTGTATCTTTCAGTTAAAATTTCAATTGTAGAAACATTGCTCAGGAATCTAAAGCAAATTACACCTTTTCAAAGTAAAAGAAAATTGTAATGGATAATTTCAATAAATAACGAAATCTTACGAAAATGTGAATTCGTAAAAAATTATATGCTTGGTCGATTGTTTTAACATTTTCTAGGAGAGCTATACAATATCTATCTGCACACAATTATCGATAATTTTGAATTGATGGAATAGAATGATGGCAGCTGCTCAACAGCACTCACTGCCAACTCTCAGCTACTGACCATATAGTAGAGTTTCACCGTCAGTTTTATAGCGTTGCCACGACACGAAATCCGAGAGATTTTATCTTTTTCTTTAATATTATTAGGTTCACAGCCCGGACACACTAACTTCAGCACACAGCCTACTCAGTAAACTTAACAGCAAAAAGACAAAAACTCCAGTCGTTCTTTTCAGATCTGCCAATAAACAAAACTCAGGCAGAAGAATATAACAATATATTACCTATAAATTATATCTTCAATTCAGTACAGACATAGTTCCAATACGAATTAGATATCTTAAAACTCATAAAATAAGGTGTACATCAAATACACTATACATTCTGTTACTAATTGGTATGCACAGGACTTGTTTTTGCTTTATCTTTTAACAGATTTTATTCTAATACGTCTTATATTCCTGAGAAATGTCTCTATAATCAAAGTTCTAACTAACAGACAAATGTAAATAATTATACCTTTTTGTTTTTATCAAAAAAAGGAGGGAAACACATTTGACACTTCTAAACAAAAGTATATTACATTTAACTCCGTAACATCGTAAGCACATTTTTGTTGTGCCAAAGTTTATGTTGTTGTTGTTTTTTTACATTGCGATATTTAAATATTTCTTAAGCACAAAACAACACAATAAGCGACATGCGCTGTGTCCATTTCGGGTATCGAAGATTACCATTGAGCCAGTGTTTTTTATTTTGTTTTTTGTTTTTTGCGTTCCAAAGTATGGGAATGACTTAAACCTATTAAACATTATCATAAAAATTCAAGAACAGTGTGTATAAAGTGAAATAGAACACGATAGTAGATTATTTAGAGCTTAATCTAAATAAAAAAAAACTCAACTATGTTTAAAGTGTGGAGTTAAGAAATATATTCAAGTGGTTATTATATTTTCAATACCTAAAAAATTTTTTTTTTGTTATCCTGATACTAATTGGGTAAAAGATTGTTCTGGAAAGTTCTCGTCAATGCACGAAGTGAATATAAAGTTATCATCATTCAGGAGTTTGTTCTGATCAATCAAATGACTAGATGTGTAAAATAAAGAATTAAGGACTGCCTTCTTTAATCATACTGTCATTGTACCTTACAATCAACATGTCACTTTGGAGTTAGTGATGGGAAAAACGTATCGTGATTTGTGTTAATCGCTTACGTTACTAATCTGCTAAAGAAATATGTGGAAACATAATAAGGATTTAAATGAATCTTATTATCATCAGTCTACATGTTAAACATGCGTATTTTATCTAATTTAATAAATCTAAGTTTAAATAAAACAATAATACCAGTGCTGTTTTCTTGTGATCAAAACTATGTACACTGAAGTTCTATCACAGTCATTATTGTACGTACATTAAATCACAAAAAGATAAAATAAAATCACCTTTGGTTTTTGGTTTCAAAGCTCTTTCAATATGGGGCCACTCATGAACAATCCTCTGTAGCAACCGATATCCTTGAAGAGGATTGAGGTCCGTGGGTTGTCTTCCTGGAGACACTTGATTAAAGTCGTCGATATATCTGAAAATAATCTTTTTATTTTATTTTTTGAGCTAACAATACTGATGTAAATCGGAAAAAATAAAATTGTCTGTTTTGGTATCCTATGTGCTTTATATTTCGGTTTCGGAGTTACGAAATATAAAGCACATGGGACAAAAAAAGAAAAGGCAATATTGTGGAGAATCTAAAACAAACAATCACCGAGGTTGTAACTGAAATTTCTTAAATTGTTTTTATTACATAAAACCCCAGTGTTAGCATGGATAAAGAGATACAAAGTATATAATCTTGGTTTTTTTAGAAATATTCCACAAACATATATATACACATTTTGGTAAATTGGTATAAAAACTACTTTTGATTTAAAAGGACAAATTCAGGGGTACCAATAGCTGTTACGGTATCAAAACAGTAGGGTGAATTCAAGAAAAATATATGCGTGCATAAGATAACTATATATAAAAATTATTTTTATTCGTTCCAAAAAATCAACACTCTAAGTGTTTTTTATTATACAGGGTGGCCCGTAAGTCCCTACCCATTCATATGTTATTATGTTATATTCAATTACGCATGTATTATAAATTTGTTTTTTTTTTCAGAGAAATATGGCCGATGTTAGCCCATTTACACTTAAAGAGCGTATTGTGACAAGTACGTGGGTACATAAGAGCAAGAATACTGATGACAACATGTGATAACTCTCTTTGGGGATACATAAAGGACATTGTGTCTAAACAACGTTATAATACTAATGATGAGTTGAAGGCAGCTGTTACCGCGGCATTTGGAACAATAACCCCTGCTATGTTGAGAAAAATGTCTCACAAAACATGGCGTCGCATAATATTATGCAGCGAGAATGAGGGACAGCACACAGATACACTGGATACATAAGATATATGGATGGGTAGGGACTTACAGGCCACCCTGTATATTTAAATACACAAGAATAAAAGTTGTGATTTAGATTTAGCTACATGACCCAGTTTTTAGTTTGCAACAATGTTGTAACTATGAATCACTCGTCCAATCTATAATAATAAAAGAACATGTCTGTAGGTCTGTGACCACCAAGAGGAAAGAATCCAGAAACTTGAAATTTTGCACACGTACTAAGTGGACCCTCAGAGCGCGCACCTGGTTATTATTGCTTACTTTATTCACGTGAATGCACGCAGGTAAATCTTTATAATGAGGCAATCTTGCGGAAACTCACATTGTAAAAAAAATAGCTCTTTATATAACAATTTCTAATATATGGAAAGTCAGTGTGTTTTGGCAAAAATACATTCTAATAATGGGTTTTATGAGTTGTTGCTTAGCAACAACAGTACATAGATTATACTTTTGTGATAAAATTGGTTTGAAATATACACACTTTAACTAGCTTATTATAATTCTTTTAAATTTCTCCATCATAAGTACAGTTATTTTCATTACAATATATGTCTATATGAAGTAATATTTCGTTGTATTTATTTCTACTTGTTACAGTAATCACTGTGTTTACATATGTTAACTCATATTAAAGCCCTTTTTGTCATTATATTCCACAATTATCTTATGTACTTTCAAATTTAATCAACATGTAAAATAGGATGAAAAAACTAAAGCTGTTGCTTGGCTACAAACAAATGTCTTATTCTCTACGTTTATTACTTCCATAATTTTCAGGCATTTAATATTGATTCAGTTTTGCAATATTTAAATGCGTCTTTAAGCGTTTCACTAAAGCTTTCACCATATCAAAAAACACAAATAAATTTTCTGTTCCATATATATATATGGAATGTCTTATAAATGGAAGATGCCGCCTCTTGGTGTTATTAGGCAAAGGTTAAAGTTTTCATTATGTGTTGAAAATCTTTCGAAGAAATGTTAAACATAGTTACATTTTATTTTGTTTTCATTTTAGAGGTAGGGAAAATGAAATTAGCTGTAAAATAATTCTGACTATAGAAGATAAGGAAGAAAGCAATATAAGTATGTGTTATTCTTAAGTTTTGCTGAACCGCTCAAACGTTCACAAGCTATATTTTCAGTTTACTAAGCTTCTCTGATAAACTGCTTAGTCTATTAATGTATACATATGATATATATTAGAAATCTCTACTACGTATTGTCTAACATGTAATCGTAATCATATTGTTTAAGTTTATAAACGCAGTATTTATCATATATTTGGGTTTGTATTACTAAGATAATAACGTTCAGTACATATTTGATATTATTGTTTCGAAACAGAGGTTATAATAAATACTGAATTTTATACTTGTGTTAATAAGTAAACTTTTATACAGTATCGTGCAAAACTGTTAGGGCAAGAGAATATTTTGTCATTCTTTCCATTTTATGGGACTCATTCTTACATTCCATTAGAAAATGTAAATTTCAACTCTATGGTAATGCTCCAGCTCTACCTATTGACAGTTGAATGAAACAGGTTGAGAATAATTATCATTCATTAAAATTTCGAAATAACTGTCATGGTACCCCATGCAGTGTCTTAGCTATATAAAAAGAAGTTGGAAAATATCAATTTAATAATAACATCCCACAAATAAACCTTCATAAAAACAGTGTTTAGTGCTAAATATTAAGTTTTGTTGTCACGCAACTATAAAATGCAACTTTCCGAGACTTTTTCACGGCAAAGTTTTTAATGAACTCTGAAAAGTTAATCTGGCGAGCTTTTTGCATGTTACATTAATTTTTTCTTGTTTTTGTGCGGGGTCTCTGATGTCTCCCAGACTTAGGGGTAGCCCCATTACACTTCTTCTCGGTGGTCCTTATCCTATACGTTTTTTTCTTTTGGTGTTTTCCTCTACCGTCGATATATTTCTTATGTTGTGTCTCCTCTCCTACTATATACTGTTTCTTGTAGTCTTCCTGTTTTACTTTCCCATTTTTATGCTCAAGTAAAATTGTGTAGTTTAGACATGTATAATTTATATGTGATGCTCTTAAACGCTTATGTCACATGATTTCTATAGGAAATTAGATTTTCAATAAGTGTTTCACCCTTAAATTTTACCTACCTCAAGATAATGCGAAAACATTTAGTCACCATATGACGTAAGTTGCAAAATCAGAAATTTATGTCCTTTTTTTGTTTAATGTAAATCTTCTAAAGTTATCTAAGAATGTGTTCAGATCAGGGATTCAGAATTTACAAAATGTGAATATCCCTCGTTTTTGATAACTACATTGGAAACCAAGGAAATATGGATGAATTTAGAGTACCAAAATTATACGGAAAAAACTTGCAACAAATTATACTTATCAGGTGTTTTTCTGTGAAGACATTATGCAATTTATGTGTGCATTACTAATTTTACATTATCTGTAACTTCCAAGTGTTTCCAGAATACCTATTTATGACGTGTAAGAGTTAAGTCTTCTGCTTCTTACTTTTTCACTACATTCAGCCGCTCCTCTTCTTTGTCAACATATCTTTGTAACATCGAAACTAGCTGTCTTTCAGATTCCAGAAGGAGTCTAACTTCCGAAGTAGATGCATATATCTGTGTAGTGTTCGAGCCCACATAATGGCACCACTCGGTAGATATCAACAAGAACACCCAGAGTAACTTCCTCATGATTTCTAAAATGTTAAATATTATTTAAATGTCAATATTTAGGATATCGTAAACGTTTATTTTAATTTTGAGAATATGGAATCATCTTTTGGGAACCCTGATTGCGTTACTTTGAAAAATAAGGTTACATTTATGATAATTTGATTATTGTTACGTTTAAGAAATCTGGAAGTCAATATTCAGTTAAAAACAAAGGCGCGAAGAAATTTAGTATTGTTTGTAATATACTGCTTATTCCAGAACACTTTCTATAGTCTATTTGCTATATTTCATACACTATCGAAATTCTGTTTACTACTGTAAGCTAATAAAATGGTAACACGATAACGTAATCTTAAGACATCAATTATATTAGACATTCGGTAGCTAATGTTTTACAACGCTTCTAATTCTGGTTATAAGAAATTAAACTGAACATATATACTGCTACCAGGACCAATCCTTTGGGGGCTAAAGATGATTGATATAAAATAGACATCCACATTAATTTCTAGTTTAATAATCAAACCACAAAAACAAAGCTATCTATTGAAAATATTTTTTCTTAGATCCGAAGGAAAGAGATAAACGTGGACATGGTTTAGTTTCTGGTTTAAAAAATAAAAAATAAGAAAAAAGTATATACTTGTGACTTATTTTTTGTGGTCCAAAAAATAAAGAAAACAGGAGATGCAAATAGGTTCTTGTTATACTTTCTGGTCAGCAAAAAATCTAGTTAAAAACAAATAGATATCGGGACTACCTTTTCTTAAGCAAATACCAAAGGTTTGTTTGTTGTTTTTTTTTTAATTTTGCGCAAAGCTACTCGAGGGCTATCTGCGCCAGCCGTCACTAATTTAGTAGTGTAAGACTAGAGGAAAGGCAGCTAGTCATCACCACCCACCGCCTACTCTTTTACCAACGAATAATGGGATTGACCGTCACATTATAACGCCCTCACGGCTGAAAGGGCGATCATGCTTGGTGCGACCGGGATTCGAACCCGCAACCCTCGGATTACGAGTCGAATGCCTTAACACACTTGGCCATGCCAGGCTCATACCAAAGATAAAACAACTCTAGTTTTGGGCTTAGCATACTTGACTTGTTTGGTGTTAAGCATAAAGCTATCAATGGAATATCTTTACTGTGTCCAAAAATGGTAATGAAACTAGGGTTTTAAAGTTATCGGCAAAATTTAGTCTTATCCCCATTCAAATTTAGGGAATTTTATTCGATCTTTTGTAATATATATGTATTTAATTTTCATGTTTTTAAGCGGAAATTTACAAAATATACTACCTGCGCAGTGGCCAAAGCAGTTATTAATTCCCGACTGTTAGAATCATAAACGAGTTTGTTTTTGCGTAAAACTATAGAAAAGGCAATCTGCACTCTGTCTACCACGAGGAGTCTAACCTCAGATTTTGGTGTTGTTAGTCCGTAAGTTTACCGCTAACCCCTAAAAGGCGCGTTATAAGTCCTAAATTGCACCGCTGGTCCACCAGTGACAAGATTTAGTACATTTTTTGTGACATCAATGATTTAACACGCAATCTGGCATTTCGGAAAACTAGCACATTTCTAGCATAATCTTAAAATATTTGTCATTTTTCTAGTACATTCTTAATTCAAAGTTTGAAAAATTACTGAAGAACGTTGAGTTCTTAGTACTGTTTTCACTCTTGAATATGGCATTAGACAAGAAATACTCGAGATCCACCATATAATGACAGCAGAGCGCAGTAAGTCCAATACATTTTCACTCCTGAAGTATGCATCTGCACAAGGATGTTTCAAGGGATATATTGAGTCTTGGGTAAAATTTTGGCCTCTAATAGAGTGTTTGAGAAGTTTAATTCAACAATGTTTGAATAAATCGGTCATCAGTTATTTTATTTTAGCTTAATATTTAATATTTATTTTAAAATATCTTTCAGTTCGATGCTACTCGCAGTTTACGTGCTTCAAATAGATTAATTAACCACATATATGAAATATCAAGCAATTCTGGGAAACACTGTAAAGAAATAGTAAATTAATTTAAAGATACAAAGTTATGAATGAACTTTATTTGATTGCTAAAATATATTCTATATAGAAATTTTAATAAATTGAAATTATTCCTTTTCTATCTCATTTTCTATTCCGTTTAATGCTTCGATAATATGACGAAACTTTTCAAGCACTGGGAATAAATGACAAAGGTACACAAAAAACTTATGTATTATATAGTGCGCCTGCTACTGCTTTTATTTTATTTTCGTTGGGATTACACAGATACCTATGAACATGGTATTCAGGGTTTTACTTTTACAAAAATAATTTCAAACCAAATATAAATTATCAGAAGACTATAAAAGCAACCCGCGAACCCACAAAATTTTCAGCATGCAACTTGAAAATTATCGACTTGATAACTCTTCCTATGTTGCCTCTATTTGCTATTACCATATCATAAGCTATAGCATGAGACATAATTACGTGGTTTATATAGCCAGTGAACAAAAAATATGATCAATATTATAGGTACCTAGTGAGTTATCCACATATTTCATACTTAACAATGGATATTCAGTAACTTTTTTCTTTCTTTTTACATATCTATCACTTTTCTACTTGAACTTTGAAGAATTTGGTAGTCCTGTTTACATCATAGTTACATCACAGTATCAATAGTTTAAAACACACGTACGAAACCGGTTCTAAACTAGTTTGACGCAGTAAGAATGCATAACTAAATAAAACACATACAGTGAACATCTTCTTCCATAGTTTTTCATCGTTTTATGATTAAAATTACTAATACTCAATCTTCACTAATATATCTAATTAAATTTTTAGTTATTAAATAATTAGTTTCGATTAGTAAAGCAAACTCACAACGACACGCTTAGAGGATAATACTGTATGTTGATAGGTTCTCGAACGTTGAAACTTTGCCGTACAAAGTATTCAGCAGAAATATTGCGATATTGAAGCAAAGTAACACTGCTAATGTAATAAGTCGATAACTAGTATAGATACTTACAAAT
Source organism: Tachypleus tridentatus (assembly GCF_004210375.1). Lineage (NCBI taxonomy): Eukaryota > Metazoa > Arthropoda > Merostomata > Xiphosura > Limulidae > Tachypleus > Tachypleus tridentatus. Next base: position 34,321,153 of record NC_134832.1, on the reverse strand, counting down.
TAAATTGAAAATTGTATGTCGCCAATTTCTACGACTCGAACGTGTCCTCTTTGTTGAGCAGAATAAGAATGTTTAAAAGCATACGTAGACAGCGACTTGTTGAATAATTTTAAGGGATCCTTCTATAATAAAATATCAGATAGTATAAACAATTACGCTTGTTGTACACAATTAGATTTTTATTGTATTATAATACTATGTATTACGTGTAACTATAGCATATTAAATCAGTAATAAACTTACGCACTTCTTTTATTGCGTGTATATCAATAATTATTTTAGTAATAGAAACAATAGCCCCTCATACCTTAAAAACACCTGGTGGCTGTTGGCAGAAAGCATGCTTTCGACATACTAGTTATTAAACGAGTTTCTGAGTTTAGCTGACCTGAAAAGCGAGTATATGAAGGTATGACGTATCTCTGAATGAGTTTTTACATCTGTGTACGTATATCTATTCCAATCATTAACTGCTAGAGTTTGTTCTAAATCGAACTTAGTATCTTATGGATCGTTATTTTAATTTGAGTATATATATATATTCCTGTAGAAATCCTGTGTTGTAAAAAGAGGTTTGTGAAGTTCATGAAAACTATACCGATTTCTGGTACTGCTGTGACGTGTTAGTTCAAATCGTAACACGTAGAGAAATGCAACGATACATGTCATAGTAATTTTAAATTGATAATAGAGCGTGAATGATAAGTTTTTGTGCAAAACAAGTGGAGATATGCAGTAGGTGTAAGCTGTGTCATATTGTGAAAGGTATGTTTTTGAGTAGTAGCAAGAAGGGAGAGGCAACAACGAATAATATTTAGGTGGAAAGCATAGTAACTATTACATTTTGCAATAGAAGAGCATTTAATAGTTAGAATTTCGTATGTTTTGAGTGGCTATTGGTTTCTAGAATAACGTTATTTCCAGCTTAATTCTTGGTTTTATGCTTTAGCTTGGTAATTTCTTGCTTGCTTGTGTTTCTTGAATTTGACTACTGACTTGATGTACAGAAACTGAGCGAACAAAAGATGTAGATCAAACATATTGGAGTTTATATCTGCAACTGTTAGAAAATTCAGAGGTGAGTGCTCATAAAAAACGATTTTGGAGTATCATCGTGTGGTCATGCTGTATCTGAGAGCCGCGTATATTGACAACACACGTACAACATAGTTTCTGTTGAAAGACTAGTTCTTTTTTAGTTTTTCAATTTTCAATAAGAGAACGTAAACAAGGAATCTGTTTGTTTTCGGCTTCTATAAAATGAAGCAGTTCCTATTTTCGTTTTCAGTTTGTGAATAATGGAATATGAACAAGAAAAGGGAAAACTTGATTTTTCGTTGTTTGTTTTTCAGTTACATAATAACAAAAAACAGTGAACCAGAATGTTTTTATTGTTTATTTTTAAATTACAAAAAACAAACTGGTTCTTCTTTTTTCATTTTTCAATTGAAAAAACATGAACATTTCCATAATTTCAACTGCTGGAATTCTGCTTTCTATCAATCTATTTTCAAAGCATTTGATCTTTTCTTTCATTTAAACAAGGTATTATGTCAAGTGATACAAGTAAATCTCCATTTTTTAATTTTACGTTTTTAATCCTTTTTAGAAATTCTGTTGAATCTTTTATTGTATGTTTGTTCTTACCTCTAAAAAAACGAATACTTTCTTGCTATAAAGTTTGCTATTTCATAAGATGATGTACCTACACGTGATACTAGGGGTCTGAAACTTATTGTTTTGGTGTATTTGTGGCACTGCATAAAATCTTGATGTAATGAATCTGTTTTGTACGAAACATTTTTGTTTCAAATGCCAAACATTTGGGCACACCAAACCTAACTGCAATACAAACCCACAGTGTATTAGGTGTATCAGGCTTCATGAAGTTATAAAGCATGTCCCAAATTTCAACAGAATATGCAACATTACTATACAACTACACAAAAGCTCCATTCAAGCATCAACATTCACTTTTTTACTGACTCTCACGCCATACACTCAGCATAAGTGGCCCTCACTACTTCAAACATCATACTCAAACTTTACAGTTCAGCAATACACATCACTAACTAATCCCTTCACCGAAACTACCACGAAAAGACTAAACGTACACACTAACACTTCTACACAACCATTCATCTTCACTGCAACCAATAACAACGCTTCCATTAAACACACCCAAAGCAACGTATATGCAGCTGTAACTTCCCGAAATCGAAACAAACAAAATAACACATCATCACAACTATCACAATATATTGATCTATGAGATCACACTGTGAATTTATTAATCCTTTTCAATAAGCTCTGCATTTTTACGCCCACAAACACAATCCCCCTTGTAGACTACGACAAGTTGATTAGCATTTCTACCAAATAGCAAAACAATACTTTCTCACACTCAACCACATCACATTATGCATTTAAGTCTGCAAGCATAAAACACAACATTCAGAAACACCTTAAATCTTTTTACACATTAATTGTCAATGTGGCTGAAATACCAACAAATTTGAAATTCAAAATCTAATATTTATAATAGCCAAAACTTTGGCTAAAGAAGAAATCGACGCTAATAATAAAGTCACAGAAAGAAGTCGCAAATTTTTAATGCCCAAATATAATATAAAGTAATTCAACAAAAAATATTTTTAAATTAATTATTTATCGCAATAATAAAATGATACATGATATGTAAGATTATATGAAATGTACTTGACATTCGCACATTAATAACAGAACTTACATAACTTTTGTACAAGGATATATATATATATATAAAATAAATGAGAAACATGGCTACTCGCCTGGCTTATCGTTAGCTGAAGGATATATATGACCTGAGAAATATGGTGCCTAACCTGACCTCATGTGAGATCAGTCCAGATAACGATTGTTGGATGTACAAGACTGTTTAGTGTAGGAGTTATTATTTAGTTCACTTAGTGATCTAATATTTAATGATTATTTAGTTTCCATAAATAATAGTGTTAAAAGTAATTATTTTAAAGGCGATAATTATGACAAATTTCGTTATCTAACTTGGTAAGAGTGGTAACTCTTGTGGTAACGTAAGTGAATCTATCGCAGATTATGCAGTAAGAAACAAAGTAGATAAATAATTTACGTTGCCACATGAGTTCAAAAATAACTAAACTAGACTTTCATGATGACGAGAAACTCACTTGAAGTAAATGTGTATTCTAAAGACGACTGGTATGGGTATTAAAACTTTAATTAAAATAAAGTACAAAAAAACATTTCGACTTTTTAGGGCATCTTCAGGTTAACAAAGGATTCAAATCATTCGTTCGACCTAAAACTACATTAGAGGTATGGCTGTTTTCTTTAAACATTGTACATCGATAGAAATATACATCTATACAAGGATTAACGAAAGTATTTATTTTAATATCTGTATTAACAACTGTCAAACTGTATACCAGCCACGTATTCTTTTTCAAGCAAACCTACTGACATTAACTTTCTACAAACTTGCTTAAACAGACGGTCCACAGTTATCCTAATTAGAGACTTTAACACCCCACATTCTAACTTCAATTATTTTCGAACCAACTCCAAGAGCTCAACCCTTCACACGCTGCAAAAGTAAAATAGCATATATGCTATAAATGGTAATACTCAACGAACTATCACGCAGCCACAGACACAACATACTTGACCTTGCTATAAGTATAATCCTTATCCCACTTATATATATCTCCCACAACTTTTTGGTTCATCCTGTTGAGTCTAGCGACTATTTTCCTATTTATTTTACTTTATAAATTAACAGGTGATATATATGCATTAAAATCCCACAGGTGTACAACTACACTAAAATTGACTGGGAAATATTCAGCACAAAATCTACAACACTTACACCGAAATTCATCTTAAAAACTGAACCCCGCACCTCAAAGGATGTGTGATAATTATAAAAATGGCATAAACAATCTCCTTACTCATTTACTCGATATTATTAATATATCCTTATTGTTTTTTGACAAGGTGGTTAAGAAAGCCCTCGATCTAGAGTGCATTGTAAAGCATTTTTATAATGTCTTTGAATTTAAGGACAAATTCTTAATTGAATAAGTTAATATTATCTTCCATAAACAGTGTATGGAATTAACATCTGGAGTCATTAGATATTTAATAACGAAAGGAAGAGTGACATTATCTGACACTGTCCTTTACACAGGTTTTGCTTCTTAATGAGTTCCTTCCTAAGCTGTTCTTTCTATAAAGATGATTTGTTATGTGTGTGTGTGTCATCATCCATACCAAAAGTTAGCTTGCTTGATTATAGTAATTATTGGTATGGTAATTTGAAACTGTCCAGCAATGTACACGACATTATTTATTTTAGGATTTTTCTCCAAGGATGGGGGCTGGAAAACAACCTAAAAGAGATCACATTTGAACACGTTTGTAAACTTTTAACTTCCAATAACCAGTTAATTAATTCGAATAACTTTTTTTTCTATAGTAACTACATAGTGTCCGACGGTGTACAAGAGATTTTTGTCAAAGATTCTGCTTGTTAAGTGGAAAGAAAATGACCCTGAAACAGAACACATTGCTGTTATATATATATATGTATAAGTAAGAGAAAAGTGAAGTGGATAAGATAGAGAGATCAATAGCAGTAAACGATTAACTAGGTGCATGAAAATAATTATGAGAACCAGTATTGAAGAGAGAAAGGTTGTGATCCAAGAGCATAAGCTCTATTGAACGACCCCTCTCATCAATATCAGCACCATATTATAAGGGGTTATGTCTATTTTAATCTTCTAGAAATAAAACGTGAGATAATAACTGCTCAATAAGGGCATCAAGGTCTGACTGGTCATAGATCTTTTCAGGAAAAGGTAGAGAGAACAAATGGTGATGGTACGACCCAAGGAAATACTGGAAACATATGAAAGAGCTGGAAATGTATGGCTACACCTTATAGTTCAGATAATCTGAATTGGTTGTGGCAGAAGGATGTAGTAATGTAACTTTTAATATCAGAACATTAGTAGGCATCATAATTCCGTCTTTGCGAGTGGGGATTCAGTGCACAACGAAAACGCCTTGGGTGGAGAAACCAACGAGGATCACCGACTCTGGAATGTTCTTTAACTCCCCCTCAACTATAACTCCTCTGTGTTGCATGTGGAGTAACCTAGATGAATATATCCGCAATGGCTTTCGATTTCAAGTGAAGTTTGGTATGTTGGGGTGAAGATATTTCCACCAAAATATTTCTAAAGCATAACTTCTTTATTGACTTGGGGAAACCAGCAAGCCCCTCTAATCCCTGTTGAATAAAAAAGAGAGACATCTACCTTAGGGATTTCTTGGATAAAGAATACATAATTAGAACTGGAGGTAAAAATTGGAGAGTTGTCCAAGTGTGGTCATTTTCTGATAATCTGTTGTTTTTTTCATTTTTACTTATTTTTTCTTGAATGGAAATATCTATAATAAAGGCAAACATTTTAGTGCCTACTGACCTCACCCACCATGGAGCCCTATGAGGGGACGCATTACAATGCCTGGGTTTCGTAAAAACGATACTCGAGCACCAGCATCAGACACATTGTCCATAACACCTGCTGTTATGTCCAACATTTGTACTCCGTTAACCTTAGCTCAAGCAGACCAGCCGATTGATCCTGGGAGGACCACTCCAAGGCCGCCAGTTTACAGGAATTCAAGGCCAGTGCAGTGTGTTAGGGTTGGACCCCCAAACACCAGGATCCTATCATCACTTTCAGTTTACCTCCTCTGGGAGGTCCCTTCACCACGTACAGAAATCCACGTCGAGAGGTTTAACTTCTGAAGACATATATAAAACTTAAAGGTAACTATGTATCTGAACTTCTCATAAATATCTTTTAGACTGATTTATGAAACTCACAAAGTTTTCACACAAAAAGTCTAGCTTTAAATAGAAACAAAATGTATTTTCATAAAAGTGTCTACAATTTTAAACAACACTGTAGATCAAATGATCTCATAATTCAATTTAATGATAGGTTAGCACAATGATGTGGTAAGTAGTTAAAAAAAAGTTTTACGTGAATGATGTATGAAACAAAAGATGTTATGTTGCATACATGAAGTTAGTTACATAGCTGTAGTAATAAGAAATAGATTTAGAGAAAACAATACTGCAGGTCCATACAACGTTTTCATGTATTTTAAAGTTAAAAGTTAACTCACCAATCATTGTTAATGTTAGTGGGTTAATGGCAAAAAACACTACACGAGCAAATCGTAATTAAGAATATCTAAATAAAAATATTAACTATGCGTTATGCGTACAAGAAGCCTTACAAATGTCATTGTTCAAAGGACTTACTTTTTTGCCTGTTTGTTTGTAATGCTCACAAAGAGACTTAGAGACTTTGAGTACGTTCATTTCAGAGGATATCCCCTCTAAGGATTGAACTTGTCTATTTAGGATAGTCATCCTCAGCGAACATTCATTCCGAGAACCAGACACTCCAAGTGCTCTATCAGTAACTGCTGGTGGAAAACAAAATATTGTATAAAGCTGAACATGTTTACAGTGTTTTATTTTCTGTTGTTATAAAACTAAAAACTTGAACAACTAAATAAGTTGGATATTTAGAGAAAGCAGAAAATAATAGAGTAGGATGAAATTCAGAGAAGACAAGTTAAGCATATATTAAGTAATATGTAGAGAAGTTTAACCCTTGTATAACAATACTTGAATGAAAATAAGGCAAACTGATAATTTATATCCCAAATTCATATCATGCATATGATATTATAATGCATATTATAACCCCTACAATATTTATATTTTTTAATATGCTACACTACTTAACAAAATTCATCACGTTTCTTATTCACATATTCATTACTAATCATGATAACAATAAAGTTTTAATGAATTTTTAAAGTAAACATGACATGGATTATGCAGACTGCAAATTTGTGTAAAATTGTTTTGAATTTTGATGAAATAGTAATATATCAAGGTACGTTAATCTTATCAATTCTGAATGTTACAAGAATTTCGTGGGTAGGTTATTGGGAGTTTACTTAATAAAAAGTTAATGACGCAAAGTATCGAGGCTATCTGTACCCAAAATTTGGTTCTCTCACAAAATATGGTAAAAAATAAAACATATAAAAATTGTAAGTTTTGTTTTTATTGGAAACAAAGTTAAAAATTAAATGTAATATATTTCAAAAGCTAGACTTTTCAAAACTCATCGACGATTTCAACTATAAAAACGCCAGAAAAAAAAGATAATTCTACCTTTATACGAGTACACGCATGTTCTAATCAGGTTTTTTTCATGATCATTCATGAGTTTATAAAATGTGTTTACACACAGTTGTGATCTGTCTATATTGTTTCTAGTGTTACAAGGCTACATATATCATTAAAATGTTTTTACAGGTATATGCTTAAAATTGTGATTTTGAGAGTGAACTTGATTCAGTTCGTTAGAGATCAGTATATGTATGATGGAGATTTTTCTTTCTCTTACTGCACGGAGCCCAAGGCACTCTTATTCCCTCACTGGCACTGCTTATTATAAAGTCCTCTTTAAGTGTATAGATAATAGAATAATAAAAGTAACAAATAGAATTATTACCTCGTCACAGACAGCTGGTTCCTAAGTGTGATAACTTCCTTAATATCAATATGCAACAGGACATCATTTATTTGTATAATAACGACAGTTATCAAGCTTGCATAAGTTTGCTCGACCAAGATACGGATCTCCAGAGGTACTTATAAAATGGGTTAAATAAATATATACAAATATCACAGCTAAATAGTTACCTAACTGAAATTTTTATGTGATTTCATATGTGAAGGAGGATTGCCCCTATCCTGCATCATATATGTTTTTGTCTTTTAATGCTTTTTGTCTAGTGTCAGTGCTAGCTCTAACTTTGAAATTTTCCATATTTGAAATAACTATAACGTTCAACAAAACTGCTTAGCATTGTCAGCTTCTATGTATGGACTGAATTAATAATCAGTGATGTCGAGACGCCCACTTGTAGAGAAATATATATGTAAAAACGGCTCGTTTGGGTTGAGAAAATTTTTTACGTAGAGGAGTGAACAACGTTTCGACCTTCTTCGGTCATCATCAGGTTCACAAAGAAAGAGAGAGGTAACTGACCGGAAGCTGACCACATGTTTGAAAGGGGGTTGTGCAACTGAGTGCCGGAATGTAGAGGGCGGGCTTAGATGTTTGAATATACAATTTTATATTATTTATCATATTATATTTTAATATGGATATAAAGGTGTTCCTTTGTATTGGTTTATTTTGGGCTTAAGTTGTTGTATACGTAAGGCTTCTTTAATTTTGTGTTTGTTTATATTTGTTTCTTTATTTAGTATTTGAGTGTTTTCTATGGTTATGTTGTGTTTATTTGACTTGCAGTGTTCGAAAACGTGTGAAGGTGACTTTGTGTTCTTTAAATCTGGTTTCCATTTTTCTACTTGTTTCTCCAATATAGAAGTCGTGGCAGTTATTACATTGTATTTTATAAATAATGTTGGTGTGATGTTTGTCAGTGTAGTTTTTACACAGTTTAGACCTCAGTTTTGTGCCTGGTTTTTGAATAAATTTGGTATTAACTGGAATGCCATATTTTGTTACTAGTTTTTGCCAAATGTTAGTTATTTGTCTGCTGATGTCGGGAATATATGGTATGCAGCAATATATGGTTTCGTGATTTTTTGATTCGTGAGATATATTTGCATTTGTTGGTTGATTTTGCTTTATTTCTAGGTGTGTGCGTATAACCCATCTATAGACATTCCCAGCAACCAATTAGCAACTCTCATAGAATTCACCACGATGAACATGTTCAACAACCACAACTATATACAAACAAATGGCCTAAGCATGGGCAACCCAGTATCACCAGTTCTAGCCAATATTTTTATGACACAAGTTGAAACACAACCAATTAATACAGCATTACATCCACCACTATACTGGTACAGATATGTAGACGACACGATTGCGGGATTCACATCTACAGAACACACACTTAATTTTTTCAATCACATTAACGCTATACATCCCAACATCAACTTCACATGTGAACAAGAAGAAAGCAATCAAATATCATTTCTTAACCTCAAAATTACAAGAACCGATACACAATTTAAAACAGAAATCCACCGAAAAATCACCTATACTGGACTATACTCTCCTTGGGACTCAGCACATGAAACAAAACAAAAACTCAACATACTAAGAAACCAAATAAACACAACCTTAAAACTATGCTCACCAGATAAAATTAACGATGAATTAAACAAAATAAAACAATACTTCACCAACATCAATAAGTTTCCTCCACAAACCGTAGGAAACATTATACGCACACACCTAGACATAAAGCAAAATCAACCAACAAAAGTAAATATATCTCACGAATCAAGAAATGATGTCTACACTGTGATCTGAAGACAAAAGTTATCTGACGTACACATCGCTAATGACTGATTCATCTAAGATTAATACAGATGTTATACTTAATAGCGCTAAAGTCACTTCCTTTCACAGATGAACACATTTTTGACTTACCATCATTTTTTGATGTTTAATACAATACCCACTCATTCTTTGTTATAATCAGAACTTTCTTAATAGATTAGGCTAAGTAGAAATACACTTACATCGTTTTATTTAAGAACCATTCAATATGGTGGTTTAAGATTTATCTATTTATTCGATTCTCATATGCGACAGTTTTTTTAGTCATGGGGAAGCTCGAACATAATATCAGATCATCCCTTAAATAATGTCGGATTTTAGGTTCAAAGAAATAGAAATAATTTCAAACGCTTTTAATGTTATTTAATCAATAATGTACGTTACATTATTATTAATTACTTCCTGCCAACGATTCACAAGCTTATGAATACCACTTTTATAAAATTTTTGGGGTTTGGAGAAAAAGAATGTAGAAAGGGTAGTTTTGACATTTTCATGTGTTTCAAGCTCTTTTCTATCAAGATAGTTATGCAAACTTCGGAATAAATGATAATCAGATGGACCAAGGTCTGGAGAATAAGGAGGATGTGGAAGTTTTTCCTAGTGTAGCTTTTCAATCTTTGCAAATGTGATCCTTGCTGTATGGGACCGTGCATTGTCCTGGTTTAGCACAACATTTATGATTCATCAAAGCTGGCCTCTTTTCTTTCATTGCAACATTCAAGCGCTCTAACTGTTGACAAAGGAAGTCTGATGTAATCGTTACATTGAGTGGTAGCATTTCAAAGTGGATCACCCAAACAATATCCCATCAAACGCTTAACAGGAGTTTCTTACAGTGGAAGTCCATGTTAGGTTGTGCTTTAGCCAGTTTATTTGCGCTGAATCATTTGAAAATCTGCGGGAATTAACATTTTTATATCCATTTTTCATTTCTAACCTGTCCAAAAAAGGTTAGATACGTTCACGAGAGTGCAGAGAAGTGCAAATGTTCACTTTTGCTCAAAGGTTGGCTTCTGTCAAATCATGTAGGACCCATTTTCCAAGTTGTTTTCAAGCTGTTGCAGATGACGGTGAATTGTTGAATGGGTCGAATTAAGCTTTTATGCTAGTTATTCAACTGTTACAGCACAATCTTTATCAAGTGCAGCCAGCAACAGCTCATCATTAAACTCAACAGGAGAACCTGAACGTGGCGCATCACTTGAGCTATGGTCACCTGATTTTAATTTCTGAAACCACCTTCGACATTTTCTTTCATTGAGAGACTCCGCACCATAAATACCTTGAATGTTTCATATAGTTTCTGTTGCACTATTGCTTTTTTAAACTTATAAATGTGCCTAATGTGCTCCTCAGACACATCCATCTTCATAAGGATTTATTTGATTAATGATTTGAAAACGTGGAGTTGGGTTAGTTTCTTTTATTTGTCTGAACATTTTTATACACATATTTTAGTTACTAAAGCATTTTACAAAGGCAGAAATGATGATGCACTTTCTGTATTATATTTCGAGCATTACTTATGGAATGACCTGATAGATAACAGTAGATGCAAAATTGTATTACAAAATATAAAAATGTGCTTAAGTTGATGGAAATTTGTTCTTGAGTAAGTTTTACATTTAAGAAACGTATAAGCGTTACTATGGTCAGATGGATCAAAGATTAATATATAGAGTTTAACAACTTGTGTATAAAATTAAGCATACAAATGTTAACAGGACTATATTACTATATACGTAGAGTGATAATAAAATTATACGTAATCCATAAGTCAAACTGTGCTATATTATAATTATTGCAACATGTTTTATATATTTGAGCGTTTTACTTATAAAATGATACCAAACAATCCTTCATAGTGCTAATTAATAAACTAACATAAATAAAAGTATAGTATGAAAATTAAAAAAAAACTTAAATTTTAAATATTATTTTTATTAATTTTAATTATAACGTTGATGATGTAATTACATGTCGAGCCACGCTGATATCTGTTGATCTACAACACTCTCTGGTGGTTGTCAGCACGAATCATCTGCACGTTCATCTTTCTACAGTTTTGTTCCCCAATTTCACTTCCTGGTAATGCACCCATAGTAACACACCCTCCAGTGTCACTTCTTAGAATTATGTCACTGATCTCCTGATCTCACGCTTTCCTCCTCCTCCTCCCATTTGCTTGAGGCAGCAAACCAGCGTAAGGCGGCATCTTTGAGAAACAGGTCTGGCTGGTTAACTACTTTTATCATAGTTCTTCGGAGAAGTATTATACACATTACGGGAAGCTATTTGTTAATTCAATGATAAACAGAAAACAACATTACTTATATTAAATATTCATTTTAATTTTTGTTCTCTTGTACTTTAACATAATGTAAGAATATATCATTATTTCTAAAAGCCCTTCATCACACCAATAAACAATGGCTTTATTTCCAATCTATACTGATTGTTATTCGAAATTAAACCACTTTTTCGACATAACTCACAACTAGATGCACTTTGCTCACGAAATTTTGTAGTATACGTTTCATACGACAGATACTTAATTACATATTAGCTCATATTGTTGATTCTTAACTTGTTAACCATCTCCAGAAAGTTATCAATGCAAAGAAGACTGAAATCATAAAATAATAGTTGACTACTTGAATAACACAGGCCTGCGATATTTTTATTATTTTGAATGTTTTAAATGTTCTACGGTAATTCTTGTACACTGAATCAGAAAATGACTTCCATTTTTCTCCATCACGTACAAGTTTCTCACATAATTTAAATATACTTTCACATAAGTGAATCATTTTTATTTAAATCAAGTCACATTTTTTATGCTTAAAATGTTAGAAACCATTGGTTATAGAGTTCTCTGGATTAATTGCGGCGCAAGTGTTTTATCAATCGTTCCAGGACACACGAAAAACACATCGTTAGTATATAAACGGTTAACAGGCTGCATAACGTGCCATTTCTGGATAGTGTTTGTTTGTGCATGCATCCTGACATTATTTTTTCTTTTCAATGTTATTTATTCCTTGCTATAGCAACAAGACGTTGTATAATAACCTATACTTATTCTGTTATATTTGTGGTATTTTTGTAAAACCAAAAACAAAGACAAAATATTAGAAAATTCGTTAAAAAGACGTATTACACGCATTTTGGAATAAAACTTGGGTACCAAGAGAAATCATTGATTCTGCACAAAGTTCGCACAATTTTTGCTGAATATTTGTCTTTTAGAATTCCAGTTGGTTGTCATGAGCCTAGAAACCATGAAGAATATTGCAATGTTTGCTCATGTAACGTACAAGGTTACAACACTCGATATAATAAAGTAAATTTCTTATTGAAACCTGCAGTCTGCTATAAGACCTGTTTCTCATGGACCTGATGTACCTGTACTTACTCCATTGGAGACTCTTGCTTTCTCATGGACCTGATGTACCTGTACTTACTCCATTGGAGACTCTTGCTTTCTCATGGACCTGATGTACCTGTACTTACTCCATTGGAGACTCTTGCTTTCTCATGGACCTGATGTACCTGTACTTACTCCATTGGAGACTCTTGATACTGCTTCATCTTATTCTTAATCTGATGTCAATAGAAATTGTTTTCAGCCTGAAACATCTGGTGGACCACAACTTTTCACACAAGGGGAATTTAACGATATGGTGACAAACTGGGCATTCCAAACGATTTTTTATAAATTTTGAGGTTCATATTTCGGGATATTAACTTTCTTACTCCAGGGACATCATTTTACTAGTACAGAAATCGTGAGAAAGAATTTATACCAAACTTTTAGAAAAAAAATAATTTGTTTATTGAAACAATTTCGCTTACTTAAAACCAATACTAGGAGCTGGAGTTTATGAGTCAAGTGGGTAATGCTTGTTCATTGATTCCTCTAAAAGAAATCTAAAAAGTGTTTGCCTTCACAATAGTGGCATATATACATCTCTTCATATTGCTTATTCGGTCCTCTTGAAAGAGATGTCCAAAGATCTCAAATTATTTCTTAAGAAAATCGAATACATAAACATAGTTGGCTACTTTGTAGAGGATTAAAAATATTTTGTATGTTGTCAGATGAACATTTTCGTTATACAAAGTTACTATGTTTTAGTGTGAATGTGACAGCAGAGCACAAAATTAGCACTGGATAAAGAAGCAATGATCGCACAGAATCAGTCTGTTAGAACGATCAGAAAACATTGAACACGAAAGATTGGTTGACACAAGGAAAGTTCTATTACCTCCACTTAAAACTGGGTTTAATGAAGCAGTTTGTAAAGGTCTTAGACAAATAGAGCAACTGTTCCAAGTATCTATGTGGGCAATTTCCAGCTCTCATAAAAGAAAAGTTTAAAGAAGAGAATTTTATTGAAAGAACATTGAGAAAAGTTGAAAAAGAAGAGTGGATTGCCTTTAAATATGTTATTGACAAATTTTTAGTAAACAGCAAGGACCAAAATTACGTAAGTATTGTCAATAACATGTTCAGTAAAGTCAAAAAGTTTAATTGTGATATGAGATGAAAGTTCATTTCTTTTACTCACATATTGACTATTTCCCTGAAAATCTCAGTACTGTCTGTGAAGAATAGGTATAAGGAAGGTGAAACATGATCATAATGGTTGATTACTAATGTTCATTAAAACTAGGTTCTCTAGGTGTAATACATAAGAGAAGGATCACAACACATAATTTTGTGACTAAAAAAGTGGAGTTAATAAAAAATCAGGATAAATAAAGACGCCTATATGTTTGACATAAATGTTATTTTTCTTCAGTTTGTTTTTATTTTTGTTAACAAACGCAATAATAAAAATGTTCATTGTGGTAAATACTAATATGATCGAAGAAAGAGTTTTTCTTTCCATTTTCTGAAAAAATTCTTACGTGATAGGTAAAAATTAACATTATTTTTGAAATCTTGCGTAGCTGAATTATGAAATTATGAAACCAAAATACATTTTACGAAGTTTAAATTCGCAGGCCTGTGTAATTTATTGGATCTTGGTAAATTTTACTTACTGTTAAATAACAACAAATGAAAAAAATTAAGAATTCTAAAACACCTGTTACTAAAAAAATGTTTAGTACCAAATCTACGATACTGTATTCAACAGATTAAATGTGTCCAGAGATGTTCAGTTTTACGTTAGAGAAAAACAGTATTGCGAGAAAAGAATACTGTTAACGCACGGCTTGTTAACATAAAAAAATATCTTACTGGCACTAGAAATCACTTTTCACTGGTATTTAGCTACGAATATGAGTGGCTTAGAAGGTTGTCCTGACTATATATCTCTTGCACCAACCAGCAGAAGTGTTCATGATGGTCAAGTAAAACACATTTATTCATATTAGAACCTGATTTGTATAACTAGACGAATTCTGGATAACAAAGGATCAAAACATTGTTTATTTTTCTATCAGCAACTTATCATAGACAAACAAATTTCTCTATAGATTCATGGAGTGCTTTTTATCGGTCTCTGGTGAGAGAGGAGTATACATTCAAAAACTGGCAGTAACTATAAAAGATGTCCTAAAAACGATAAGTGTAATTTACCAAAACATTCATCTTCAGCTTTATCAGTTTGAAAAATCTCACTAAGGCAAAGATGTATGTACATTAAAATCACTATAGATATCCGTCAATAATGAGCAATGTAACATTATACAACTTTTCATGCAAAGTTTTCGGAACATTATCAAACTTCGGTTGATATTGTGATGTCTTTTAATTTAATTTAAGAACAGAATCAGCAGTTGGTGAATAGTTAACTCATTCACATTAAATGAAGGAATACCTGTAGATGCTGCAACAGCAATATCTTAACCAGTTCTTGAATAGATTTTGTTGTTGTTTTTAACTTTTTCCATCACCATTAGATCCACTAATAAATAATCTAAGCATTTCCGAATTGCAATCCGGATTAGCCTTTGTTTGGGCTCTATGGTAATTGTGATCTTGTTGAACATGGCTGGTTCTTATTCAACCTTACAATAATCTAATTCAAATTTATTTTTCCATCATTGCGAATGACAAATTCAAATTATAACATAGCATCGTGTGTCTCAGTGGCAATATAGTGCAATGAATCACCAGAACAAGGCCCACTGCTTTGCTATCTTTTCAGAATCCATGTTTGTTGGATATTCTTGATGAATTATTTTACGTATTTTATTGTCTTTTTCTTGGAAACTAGATAGTTGTCCATGGTATTTTAAACTACTCAACAGGTTATCTTTACAAACATTAAATGCTTCTGTGTAATTGGAGCAGTCTTCCATTAGTTTCCTTCCTTCACTTTGATCTAAGTCATGCATATTTTAAGGGTCTTAGGATTGTGATGGACCTTTTCAAGTGAGACAAACAAACAATTTTTAAATTTTATAGTACACAGCACGTTAATTTTACTTAATAATTGCCAAGAAGTTCTAAATTAGTGAAAGTACTTTGTCCAAATAATGTTTGAACCTGACAACCCCATCTGTTTACGTTCTACACGGAACCAGAAATTTAGCATACGTTTCGTAGAACAAAAAGTATGCAAGTTATACAATAAATACATTATAAGTCCTTGGACATAAAGGTCGAAAGTGTGAGACATAACCTTAACAAGTATCTTTGGCTGCAAACAGAAACACGTATATACAGTACATATTAATATGGTAATTTAAGATCAACATTTCAGACACGTGTTGTGTACGCTTATATTGGACAACAGTTACTTGTGAAAATGTTCTAGTTGCGTAACTTCTGACTAAATAAACGTTATCATTACTTAGTGAAACAATAGTTAATATTAATTTATATTTCTTGTCATTGAAGCCTTTGTTATCTATCAAAAGCAAAGCTGCACTTTTTGTCGTGCCTGTTGGAATAGGTATGGATAAATTGTTGAGACCAATGTAAATAATTAAATAAGTAATAATAATTTCTTTTGTTCTGATTACGTAAAATTACTGTGTATTTTTGCAAAGAGCAATATATTTTACCATTACTATCGTAGTTCATTCAACCAATATTGAAGATCGTATTCAGGTTGTGGGTTGGTTCTCTTGTAGTGCTTTGGATTTTAGAGCTGGCGAGCCACGTTCGAATTTGTATTATAACAGTAAATACCCCAACATTCATTTTAAACTACAGTCTTTTCTTCAGTTTTAATTGTTTAGTTATATTCCTATAATCTCTCAGTATTGTTGAAATTGAGATTAAATATTTATATATCCAAAAATGTTACAAAAATACACAGGGTTTTATAGGGTGTCCTAACTTTTTCACATGACTGTATGTATAGGTTAAAAGAATGGTAGTTATTTCCTTAGTGCATATGGTGAGTTGTAGATTGTTACTGACTGAAGTAGCTGGGAATAGTAGACATTTCATACAATTGCTATGGTAATTAAATAAAAATTGTGAAAAACAGTAAAGAAAGATTTAGTTTTCAAGGAAGACGAGTAAAAAAATCGCCTAGTTCTTACTTAAAACAGGCGAGGCACAGTTAATCAATTAGCTAAAGAAAAATGAAAGAGATAGAGAGAAAAACTGACGCTCATATCCATGACAGCAATGCTTAGTGGAAGTGAATAGCCCAGTGTAAGTAAACCACGAGTTTGACGATGTGAACTGATGACACTAACGTCTTAGTACAGTGGAAGCTATGAAAAAGTTGGGGTTAACTACTATATTTTGAACCTTTGATGCAGTATCCTTTACGGATTACGGTGCACTCACCCAAGTTAGAAGTTCACTGATTCACTGTTTCCAACAGTCAACCAATTACTTGAGAGTTTTGGGTTTTTTGTTTATGGAAAATACAATTAGCTGTATAAATTAACCAATGAAGTGTGAGAAATACTTGTGGGTCACTGTACGCACTACTTGGAAACTCTTAAGGATACTGAGGAAATATCATTTACAAATACATGACAAGAAATAAAAATCTGAAGAAAGTAAAGAAGAGGAGACAGAGAGAGAGAGAGTTTTTAGTTCTCCTAAGGACGTGTTTTTCCAGTTGTTCTCCCCAAGATGGTTGTTTAGTTCAGTTGAGAGATTGTTCACCGTTTAGTTCTTTAGAACAGGAAGTAGGCAACACGTTCAAGATCCTGAAGATGTCCAGTATTCAAATAAGCCATTTTGCCTCTCCAACTTTGATGTAAATTTTAAATGTTAAAATGTTATTTCTCTCGGTTGATCAATGTAATCTAGAAGCTAAAAGTCTGATATAGCTAACATACTTTTACTAATACACTGATGAAGGAGTTGTTAAGAATAATAAAATAACTTTTGGAAGTTACTGAGAAATTAATTAAGTGAACAACTAATGCGAGTGTTGTAAGAAAGTGTTATTAAAGTTTGATATTTTGTGCAATCTCTATCTCTGAGTCATTCTCTATTCTATCTGTAAACTGCTCGTTTTAGTGACTCGCGTACTCCACTCGTGACTGTATCCTCATCTACATAAATAAGTGTGTCTGTTGCTAAAAGTCAAAGCTCCAACGACTGACTACAATGCCTGCTTATCACATGACTAACTGCTTTGCCTCTGGTTAAAAATTAGAAATGACAACAAAACAACTTAAGTAATTTTGTCATAAATACAAAATATGCATGTACATTTGTATGTCGCATATTTATGTAAATGAATAAAGTTTTATATTCATTCATTTATTTTGGAACCCATTTGCACTACTAGGTATTTAAAGTGACTGAATATATTTTGTATGTATTATTTTATTATTACATAGATCACTGTGCATTGTTTCATCTTAGCTTATATTTGGCTGCTAGTCTTATTTCCACCGAGCAGTGCTGTGTGATACTATTTTGCCAAAACTCTATTGCTCAATTTACGGTGGGAGCATGAGTTACAAAGTCTTTAATTTCACTTACTGTTGAATAGAAGAATAATTTATTCTAACGAAGTATCCACCACGACACGACAGAGGTTGAATGAAACATTCGTCCATCTACTGCAACACCAGTATTTTTTTACAATCTGTAGTTGTTGTCAGTCGTCCAAGAATCTGTTGTTCTTCTAACAGATTAAAGAATAAATGATTGTGAGATTGTGAAAAATCTTATCTTAAACATTACATGAAAAATAAGCATATACAGAAGTGTGGAGTTACATTTAATAAGAATTCTATAATAATTAGTCAGCAGAGCTTTCTATAAGAAAAAAGGTGGAGGTGATGGTTTAGTGTTTATTACAATATTACGTTGTTTCAGGAACCTCTGAAATAATGGGAGAGTAAGGATGTGCTGATGGGGTAAAATAAAATTTTAGTGTGAAGAAAGAAAGAGATAATAGGAAATGTTTAGCTGGAAAGTTTTTACATGTTGAGAGGTAAAATAATACGATAAGGTAAAACTACTGAGCAAAACAGAAAATCTAGAAATTGGGCATAGCCTCATGATTGGCATGTGAACAGTAGGTATAATAAATGATTCGACCATCTCTGAAGTACTCTGGCCATTATGTATTTCTGGCTCTAAACGGAACTTAGTAAACAGTCTGATGTCAGCGTTATGTCTGTATTTCTTTTAAAGCATGTTTTAATTTACTGCTACAAAGAAGGCAGCGAGTCAGCAGCACCCTACCACCCAGGCTAAAGGACTGACTGTACCCCTTATAATGCACCCATAACTTATAGTGTAGAAGGATATTTTTTGATAATACACGGACTTGAACTCAGGTTGTAAACTTCGAATTTATACCTCAAAGGCAATAAATCAGCATCTTTCATCACACAGACTCATACAACCCCACAACAGTTCAGTGACAAAACATACAACTCCAAACGAACACTGACTGAAAACATCCATCAGGAAAAAGTCTCTGCTGCATCATAGCGAGTGACGCGGCGGTGAGTAAATGCGTGTTTAGTGCGCATACGGTACTGTACTACATTTATCTTACAAGCTATGAGTAAACCAATAACAAGTAAGATAAAGGATGAACCAACATCATCGAGTTCAATCCGTACTGGTAAGCCTAGTTTGGGTGGCTATATTGTAACACTATCACCTTTAAAATAAGCTCCCTCATTAATGTAAGAGACAGAGAGAGATGTATTAAATTTAAAACACAAACAAGTCTTGTTCAGTTATCTACCGAAAATACAGTTAATATAAGCTCCACAGATATAAAAAGCCTGGATAAAGATCCAAGTACAGAAACAGTCGAAAAAATATGTATAACGATGTTCAAGTTGAAATCTGATATAGAGTACTCTTCAAACACTACAGAACACAGATACATCAAACAACACTAACACGGATACAAACGATGATAACGCCGGCTTTACAACAGACAAACGAAGACAAAATAGAAACAACAAGGTTTACATACAAATATAGATGCACACACAAACAAACCAGCCACTACCATGGTAACATCAACGCCACCCAAATATGTTATTATTATACATGATATACGGTACACTTATGGAGAGCCAGAACTGCTTAAAGAAATCCTACGCTGTAAAGTAAATATATTTATTGTTTTAGTTAAACACTTGGCTAAATAGGAAAAAACTTCGTTAAGCAGGCCGAACCCAGATACTTAGAACAATTTTCTACAATAACGGCCTCAATATGCCTTTAAACCAGGACGCATAAGAATCCACTTACTCTGAAGTAATCCTTCAACTAGAGTCTCCGTCAAAGAACGAATTCATTACTATATCCAGGTCCATTAGGTCAAAGAGACATTGACCGAAATCGATATAAAGTAACTCCAGATTACGTAATTAACCGTAAGTAGGAAATATTGGAGGCATTCCCTTTACGTTTAAGTAAACATACACAAAAGGTTTGTTTGTTTGTTTCGAACTTCGCGCAAAATTACATACTGTTTGCGCTAGCCGTCCTTAATTTAGCAGTGTGAGACTAGAGGGAGAGCAGCTAGTCATCAATACCCATTGCCAACTCTTTGGCTACTCTTTTTACCAACGAATAGTGGGATTGAACGAAACCTTATAACGACCCCACAACTGAAAGGTTAAGTATGTTTGGTGTGAGGGGGATTCGAACCCGTGACTCTCAAATAACGAGTCGAGTGCCTTATACAAAAGATTGTCAATAATTTGTATCCTAGGAAATGATTCTAGCAAAATTGGTTTTAAAATGTGCTATTTTTGGTTGTTCGAACAGAAAGGATTGTTTAAAGTTCGTTATTTCTCGCATTCAAATCTTAACGTTCAAAATGTTAAAATCTCCTAATGAAGGTAAATAAAGTAAATATACATTTGTACACGTTGTGTATATAGCTATTATATAATCTTGACTTAAAATATTATTTTTTGACGAAATTAGGATAAATCATTGACAAACAGAAGGTAAAAACTGGTTTTAACAGCCAACATGCGAACCCAAGCGTAAGGTTTTAAGTGTCAGGAAACGTTTTTATTGAGAATGATAAAAGTAATGAGTTAATTTAATATTGATTGTATCCTCTGATGAAAAGTGTCAATGATAAATGTATGTAAATATGCAGTATCTCACTCAGACACACACACATATTAGAAATATAAATCATATATATATCAGTACTATCTCTCGAAGTAACTAGTTATTACATTAGTAATGTTAATTAAAATACAATAGTAAGATAATTGTATCTAACAATTCTATTGAAAATATCAAGCGATATGTATAGTGTTTAGTAAAACCATCGACTGGTTGCCTAAATAAAGTAACCACGATAGAGAACTGCAAATGAACTAAAGTTGCTGTTTGTCGGATAACTGAATATTCCATATAAATTCTCATTTATTTTATTACTACATTGTTGTAAATCTCAAATCTGAATTTTATTAAAATTTTACCAGTACCTACGAATTAAGAATGTAGTGTTTGACATTGTATCACGAGATATGTAAAAAGGAGGAATGGCAGTCTTACTATTCCAAAAGAGCATAGCCCACTGAAAAAGAAGACACAACCCCAGGAGGGATGCTGTGGTAAGAATTGAGGCATACTGAAAAAAGGTGCAAATAGCAGAAATGAAGAGGAGTTCTTGGGATCAAGCATACAGACTTTGGACTGGCAAAATGTAGAAGAACCCCTTGCAGGAATGAAGCCACAGATACTGAACAGGACTCGATATCTTCAATGCAGAAAGATCGGCAGAAACATAGACCCATAATCAAACTTCAATTTTATGAGGGTATAATAGATCCTGCGCATATAACATCAATCCACTCCCTTGAGGTGGAAGAAAAAACACAGAGGATGTTTAGTGTTCTTCTTGTACACTTGACATGAAGCTGTTAACGTGAGAAATAAAAGTTAGCTTATGGTCAAAGAGAAGTTCAAAGAACTTTACCTCAGGAACCAAGAGGAAAATGTTTACACCGTAATCCTGAGCTTTGTCTTGGTGGTAATATTTTCTACATGGCTTTCATGTTTGTTATTGGTCATCCAACACGAGGTTTATTGAGCAGTAGCTTTAGACTTCTTTTTTTCTCTAAAAGCATTTGCATTGATTTGTGTCACCAACATAGAGGCTAAATGCAATAGTAAACTGAAAGTTATTTAGATATTACATTTATTTTGATACTAAAGAGGGTGATATTGAAAACACATTCCTGAAAGACTCGAAGTTCTTGAGTGAAATAACGGGAAAAAGTCGAATCCATATGGACATCTAAAACGTTGCTAATAAAAATGGGTAAATGGCCATGTAACACATATAAATGCAGGTCTTACAAATTTCCATACCCCACATAGCGTCATAAGCTTTCTCAAGGTCAAAAAAGACAGAAACAATATATTCTCTTTTGAGAAAGGCTTCCCTGATTGAGGTTTCAAGTCAAGTCAAGTGGTCTACAGTGGATAAAAACCACATTGGATGGGCGAGAGGAAGCTGTTTAATTCAAGGAAGCAAGTAAGACGAACATTAACAATCTTCTTCAAACCAGTGTAAAGACAGATAATCAAATCAATAATTAGAATAATTCTACGTATCCCTCTCAATCTTAGAAAAAGGTGGAACAATAGCCTTGCCCCAAGTATCAGGAAAATTGTTCTTCTGACAGATCTGATAAAAAACTACCAGAAAAGAGCAAGAGAGATAGGAGATGGATGGTGCAGCCACACATAATGGACATCATCAGGCTCAACCAATGTATTATCTGACCAGTGAAGAGCAAACTAGAGTTCCATTAGTGTAAAAGGATAACTAAGAGACGATAATCCTAAAAACAAAGAGTCAACTATTCTACCTAAGATTTGATGCCAAGAAGGCTGGGGAAGAAAAAGAAGTGATGTAGAAATAAGAAGAGTACTCTTGGAAAGTACTGATATGCTCTGAACATCAGTAACGTCTTGGTCATTAAAAAGTAAGATGGGAAGGAAACTTCTAATTGATCTTCCACATATTTTCTAAGGCAACTTTGGAACTGGTGGTAGAAGAAATGCTGGCAGAAAACTTAATCCAAAATTCTTTCTGTTTTGAATATCTGACCTACAAAGCATTGACACAGGCTTGCTGAAATGCAATGTCACTGGAAATAGTGAGATATCTGTCAAAGATACCCCAGACCTGTTTCTGAGCTATCTGTGCCTATTGGCACGCAAGTAATTACTAAGAATAAGGATACAATGGAAAAGGTGTTGCATTGTTCGAGAGAGAAGAAACAGCTGCTTGAATTATACAATCAGTTACCGCTTCCACACAGTTGTTAATAGATGGAAAACTAATGATAGCAGGATCTACTACTGAGAGTAAGGTGAAATAGAATGATCCAGCTTGCTCTAACTTCCACTTTGACACTTGGTTTGGGTGAAATCGACCGTGGTCAATTACCCTAAAAATGGGGAAATATTCCCTGCCCTGTTATTTCGGTATAAAGAAAATTCCCAAAAGCCGACAGTACTGGTGGGTTTCAGAAATGTTTTCTGAAAGAAAAGACACAAAATGATAGGAATTTGTCAAAGCCTTAATGTCATACAAATTAGAATAAAAACCACGACAATTCCATTATATCAATATAACCATTTTCATTTAGGTTTGGGAGAACTTGATGGAGAACCCTTCTGTTTGCAACAACGCATTTTTAACAGAAAGCATTCTATCAACCACCAAGCAACCTGCCATGAATCGATTAAACAGATCTCTGTTAGAGAATAGAGAGTTCAGAGACAAAGAGAATGACTGAATAATGGTCCTGTACCTCGGAGTCCGACAGACATGGACCCAAGCAGTTACTGGAAATAATGGTGAGGAGAGAGACAGAAGTAGACATTGAATTGTTAACTCGTGCAACCATAGAGTGAAAACAATTCTTCGTATGATGTGAGAAAGACTGTAGCAGTGAAATGTAGTGCAGCCGGATATATCCAAGATGAAGTAGGGGACAATAATTTCTTAAGCCTCAGGGACCAGTGGAGAGCTAAAAGAGTTGGTATAGATACTACAGTCAGTGTGCATCATATCTTCTAAATATTCCAAGGCAAGAGAAATGGTATATAAACCAGCATTGAACACGTAAGCTGTAGAGATGATCCTGTGAGCAACCACCGAGCTACAACAAAGAATGGCACAATCCGCAGAGCAACCTGAATCACCCACGGAAACAGGAACAAAAGCATGCTTCAAATGGTATTTGCCAAAGAGAAAAAGATAATTCCAATCGAAAATATTAGCCTTTTTCAGATGACTCACATGTTTTATGGGTGAGGATAGCAATGAGCCATGACAGGAAAGCTGATCGTTGGACTCAGCAACAGCATTAAATGACTTACTAAATTTGGTTGCCTGTGCTTCGATATAAAGACTAAAAGAAGGAAAGCAGACAATATATTCAGAAGGAGCATAGCTCACCTAGGAAAGAAGCACAACCCCAGGTAAGATGAAGTGGTAATGATCAAAGCTTTGTAACACACTGCAGAAAAAAAAGTTGAAAATGACAGAGATGAAGCGAAGGTTCGTGGGATTCAGTGTATAGTATCTAAACTGGTAACGTGTGGAAGTCTTTGTGCAGAGTTCAAGCCCTAGATGTTGACAGATTTCCAGATCTTCATGGCAGAGTGTTTGGCAGGACCCTAAACATGGATCATAGTCCAGCTTGAAACTTATATGGGCACCATAGATCTTCAACATATAACACCAACTTCCCCAGGAGTTGGAAGAAAAGACAAGAAGATGTTCACTGCCCTTGTACACTTGATATGAAGCTGCTTGATGTGAGAAATGAAAGTAAGCTTATGGTCAAAATAACGCAAAGAACTTTACTTCAGAAACCACGTGAAGATCAAAAGTACCTAAATGAAGTTCGGGATTAGGGTGTAAATCTTAATGGTAGCAAAATTTCAACCTCACCGATATGGAGCTCGGAATCAAAATGTAGGCACCAATGTTAGCAAAATTGCACACAAACAGATTTTAACGAGGAAAAGTGAAACAATTTGCTACAGCCCAATCTAAAAGACAATTATGAACAGTCTGAAGCTGCTACTCAATAAATCTTATATTTGATGAGCAATAATAAATATGGAAGCAATAAACGTACAAGTTGTTTGCAACAGTGGAAGGAGATGTTAAGTAACAGATTTCATTTTAACACAAAAAAGCATGACACTCAAGTTTTTGTGTGAAAAAATGCTATTAGAAGTTTCTGGCTTTTTTACTCTTTTTAGTTTAGTAATGTTACTTGTATATACGATTTGTTT
Organism: Tachypleus tridentatus; assembly: GCF_004210375.1. Lineage (NCBI taxonomy): Eukaryota > Metazoa > Arthropoda > Merostomata > Xiphosura > Limulidae > Tachypleus > Tachypleus tridentatus. The sequence goes on along the minus strand of NC_134832.1, from coordinate 34,295,935 downwards.
CCTTGCCCCCATTTCAACTTAGTGCTGTGTATTTGTTTTTGTCTTTTTTTACTTTGACTAACAAACCTCCACTAAGTGTGTTGCATACTATGTCAATTTAGGTTGTGGTACGAAGGTCGTGTAAGACCTTGTTTCAATGCTTGTTTTATGCGTAAAGTTTGAATTAAACTTTAATTAAACATCACCCAGTGCTTGTGTTGTTAATACATAAGCATCATTATGAACGTCGTTGAATTTCATACATAAAAAACTGGGTATTCATCTAGGTTTTGTTCTAAAATTTGTCTAGATTGAGTGAAATTATTTACAGGAAAGCGCAACTGAATGTTTGAAATTATAAAAACCGAAAAAGGAGTTCTTTAGTCTATAAAAAGATTAAGGTATTGAAGTCACGTGGACGATTAGAACTAAATTGCAAACAGCCAGTGAAAACGAGAACCTTAGATTATTGATTGTGAACAGACTCGTAGATTATGACAAAATGTAGGAGAGTGTGTTGTGATTTTATAATGAAAAAACGATCTTGCATCCAAATGTTTGTAGTTAAAGGAACTGAAATGGCAAAGAGAAATGGAAATTGAAAAGGGACATAGACAATGAGAAAGAGAAGATTGTCATAGAGAATTAGAATTATCTTTGCTTCTCCCTCTGCTGTACAACATAATGGCGTAAAAATCATATAGCACATGACGTCTGGTTAGACCGCCAAGGCGAGTTACGTCCATGATGTAGATGTCTAATCCTTTAGACAGACTGGTACTGATAGTAATAATGTCTGATTGCCATCTTCTATGCTTCATGATGGATATTCTGGTAGTTAATAAAGCTACTACATATTTTATATGCTTCATTGATAATTATACTGAACATTTTGTCAAAAAAAATCAACTGGACTCTATTTTAATCATGTTCAGGCTTAAAACTTCTCCTCAAATGTTCTAATCAGTTTAAGAAGCGTTGTTGATCAAGGTTTTTCCTACCTCGACAAATATCTAATGATAAAAACTGTGGTTCAGTCTCATAAGCAAGTGTTTTAGATACAGCTTTCTGTGAGTTTTTCAAATTAAGTTTTGTAGACGATCAACGACCTTTAAGACTCAGGTGATCGTTTGTAGCTGTGTGTAAGGATACGATAAAGGAAATAGTCTACATGTCATCCAGCTACTTTGATACTCCAACACTAACTTCAACAAGATGGCTTCTTTAAGCTTTTTAAAAAGTAGATTCTTAAACCATTCAGACCAGCAGTTCTATCTTTTGATGTAAGACTCTGTGTGTCTTTTCAAACTAAATATGCTTCTGTATGCACATGTAATTGTAGTTTGCATCTCTTTTGCATGATACTGTGATAACATTTGTCATTATATCTGTGCATGAAGAATTTGTGGTTGTTCCATTGATGGCTGTTATGATGTTCATAACGGATTTTGCTGTCGCAAACGACAATGGTCATCCCAGCATCTGGGTTAGTGTAGGGAATGATGTTCGATCTTACACATGTTTTATTTAGTGTATAGCTGAAATTGCTATCATGTAAAAATAATCTTGTGACCTAATACTGTGTATAAATATGTGACATTTTACTCTTGTATCTGTCGTGTTTTACTACATAGTTTAAGAAATAAAAACTAGCATTTGTTTTTAGCAAAAAAGAAGCATTTGTTTAAGGTTAAAGTAGGTACTCTCTTGTAAGTTAAAAAATAGAAAAAAACAGTTGCATGCGCTCTCAACTCACTGTTAAATGTGAATACATCTTGAAAATGGTTGCATTTTGGAAAAAAATGTCTTGGTGATGAAATTATTAATGTTTGTAATAATTATATCAATGATGTAACAGTGCTTTTATTTTGTCAAAAAATCTAAAGATGTGTGCAATTAACACATCCCTAATAAGTGAAGTTACGTTTACCTTTCCATTCATAACGCTATATAAATGTACTCACTATTTTTTCCAACGCACTTAAGAGTTCATGACTTTTATTGTACATTTCCACTTTTAACTAAACAAAGTTATAAATGGTTGTAAAACCATAAAATATATCCGACTTTAAGTGTTGATCTTTCATTCTTTATGGCATGCATATTACTTGATTGATTTGAAGCATTTAAGCAGTTTCTTGTATAAAATTCAGTTTCACAAAGAGTTATAAAAGTATTCATAATATTTTAATGTATGCGAATTCATAGCATTAAAGGTGTCTTTTGTTTTTCTCAAGTAAAATATATCTATGTATTTGCTGCCTCAATGAAGTAATCATTACTTTTATAAGATGTTTTTAAATTACAATTAATTTTTAATTAAATTAGTAAGTAAAAAATAGACTGTATTTTCTAGCTGGGTCGTTGATGATCCTGTTGGGTGTTCAAGTCTTGTTATAGTTTTAGTACTGTGAATGTCGTCGATGCTCTATTATCATGTGCTATGCTTTATTTCAATAACGTACCGGAAAACCTATGTCGCAGTACTTGACATTGAAAGTTTAGGGTTTTTTCTGTGAAAGTGAAATAAATCGGCATCCTTGTTTAAATTAGTGCAAGTTTCAAATGTGAATTCGGTTTTGCAATTCTTAATGTAAGTAAGAGATATCAGTTGCTTTTTTCTTTATAAGCTAATATATAACTCTTTCTTTTATTTAATCTTTTACTGTAGAAGCATTAGTATGAATCGTGGCTGAGGAACATGGTATATATTAATGTATTTATGAAACACGTACATGTGCACAGATATATTGGAAAATAATATAATTTTATACATTGATTTTTCTTATCGATTCACGTGCATTGCGTGTTACATAAGTTTCATGTGAAGTGAGTTCGTTATCAGTAAAATTTATTTATATTACAACGCTAAAAACCAGGTTTTAATACCCGTGGTGGGCAGATCACAGGTAGTCCATTGTGTAGTTTTGTGCTTAATTAAAAACAACAACAACATATTACTTTATTTGTTTAAATATTTATCTAATATTAGACGTACAAAAAATAATGTAATTACAATGGTTGAGTTTTTTTATACAAGGTTCTAAACTGTCTTTTATTCCGACAGGCATAAAACATAGATTTTATTATTAGTTTTATATGTTGCGTTTATATAATTGAAAACAGAAATATGAAATAAACTTGTGTTTAGTTACATAAGTTATGTTTAAACCAGTTTCATATATAGAGATTACAAATACGACTATCATTTAATTTACTGTTAAAAAATTTTTAATCAGTTGCATTAAACACTCCATTAATAAAAATAAATGGTTCAGCGGTAAGTTTCTAAGCTTATGAAGCTAAAAATCGAATTTCGATACCCATGGCTGACACAGCAAAATATCTTCTATGGTGGCTTTGTGCTCAACAACAACCAAACTCGTTAAAGTAGCTCGAATGATTTTGATTGAAGCGTTGTAACTTATGTATAGAGTTCAATATATACTCAGTGCGGAACAAAAGATGTTCTCTATTAGAACTAAACTGGAAAAAAATCTATAAAAAATTAAAGTTTTCATTTTCTTACTGTGCTCAGAATTCTTACCTAAAAGTCTTTCTCTTTATATTGATATAATTTATAACATTTAGGTCCTCGATTTACTAAAGGTAGTGTGCCTCTTCTTTCATCTTACATTTGCCATTTTTGGAGATTCTGTTATTAAATTCGTTCATCATCATCTTTCTTACATTAACACATTTTAATTAAATAAGTTAGTGAAGCTACCTTACTTGACCTTTCAGACAATATAAATTTGCTGCCACAGTTTGTTTGTTTCTTTTTTAATTTTGCGCAAAGTGACCAACAGAAAAACAAGCAAGTCTTTCTAGGGTAACTATTTACTTCCAATGAACTGGTTTTATAACAATTGACCCTGTTGCCAATGGACTAGAAACTTGTCATTAAAACCTGAAAGAAGTTTCTGCAAAGTATTCGAGAAAGAAGAATCCGGCAGACAGTGCAAGTGTTCAGCTAAATATGCCTCTTGTTGTAGGTCAGTACAGACATCATTCCAACGCAATTTATATTTCAGAGGACAGTGTAGATGAGAACCTCACCGATTTATGTCTGGACCGTCTTCATACGGAAATAAAACAATGGCTTGAAAGTTGGTTTTCATTACAAAAACTTTATCGGAAATATAAAGTACATTCCTTTATTATACTGGTCATATATGACTTGGTAAGCGCAGGTCAGAGACATATATACCTTTGCTCACACACTTTATAGTGTGCTGGCATTAACAATATTGAAAGTTGAATGTATCATGTTAAGTTTCATTTTATTTAATTCTTATTGATCACAAGATATATTATGCTTTATTTCTCTTTTTTTTTTTGCTGTAGTATATATATATATATATAGAGAGAGAGAGAGAAAGAGAGTACAGTTCATAACGGTTATTTATATAATAATTTTAGTCTCCCAGCATTTATAAAAGCAATAAAACGAATCAAATGTAGATTCACTTTTCCACCGATGCCTAATTTATCTTTCAGAAAACGGTCATGTGGGTAATGTATACCACAGAGTAATTTCACAAATCTTACCAACTTTATTAGATAGAGAAATACAAAAAAACATATGGCTGATTTTTCCATATAAGTATAGTACACCACAATAGTTACTTTCAAGAACAGTGCAGAATATATTTATTTAAAGCATAATCGACAACTTTTACCATTAAATGTACAATTGATAATTATGCAGTACTCTATAAAAGTGTTAGGTGAAGAGCATGTTTTATGATTCTTTCCATTTTATGTGGTTAATTGTTCCATGCCATTATAAAATGTAAATTTTAACAGTATGATGATGCTTCATTGTTCCCTGTTGGCAGCTGAATGAGCCAGGGTGAGAATACTTATTATTCTTTAGAATTTCCATATACTTGCACCAAGGACATCTCATAAGTGTTCTGCTTGAATGACCATACTGAACAAATTTAAGGGTCTGAAATAAGCGTCATGGTACCCCACTCTGTGCCTTTCTATATTTACAAAATATATAGACTCTTCGACAAATTGCTGCAGGCTTGAAGTGCTCCCCAAACACTGTCAAGTACGCTTTGGATCATGAGATCAAGACAGGTAAATTTGAAAATAGGAAAAGAAGAGACAGAACATCTAAACTCAATGATACTAATGTTAAGGATCTTCGTTTTTGCAGTCTTTGGGACAAAAGGAAAACTGCCACTGATCTCATGTATGAGATAAACGATCATGTACCAAGAGACAGAAAAGTGTCCAGATCTACAGTATCAAAAATACTCAACGAGAATGGAATTATTGGTATTATAGCAACTAAAAACCTTTACTTGGATCTCCAAATATTTTCAAGAGACTGGAATTTGCTAAAAAGTATAAAAACTGGCATGTTGATGATTTGGAAAGACTATCGTGGATGGACGAGTCCAAGTTTGAAGTATTTGGTTCAAAGTACAGGTTTCAGTTATGGTGGAAGAAAGGTAAAAGTTACTCACCTTAATGCATATCACCTACTATGAAACATAGAGGAGGTAGTATGATGGTTTAGAGGTGTTTTTCTGCCTAGGCGATAGGAGATATTTGCAAAGTAGACAGAATAATGTACCAGTCCAAGTACATTCATATATTATCTGCCATAGTAAGTCCAGTGGTTTTGCGTTTTATCACTAAAAAAATTATTTTACCAAGAGAATAATAATCCCAAACACTCATTCAACCTAGGCAGTAATTACTTAGTTAAGGAGGAAGCAGCTGGAGTCAATCAAATGATGTAATAACCCCCACAGAACCTCAACCTCAACCTAGTTGAGAAGATGTGGAATTTGATAGATCAAAAACTTGACAAATCAAAAGTTATTTCCAAAGAAACTTTATGGGAGAGAATTAGAAACGTTTGAAATAAAATCTTAAAGGACACTTTGATTAAATATGTTGCAATAATGTCTGAAAGACTGTTTGCAGTTATTTAAGAAAAGGGAGCATACAAAATATTAACTGTTTGCTAAATTCAGTACTTTTATTGAGAGTCTGTTGTACTAAACATAAAGATTAATGAAATTTTAATCTTTCACCTGTAATTTACCTTCCACTGTTCTTTGAAAGCAACCTGAAACTTAACTTTTGACTCTGTCCTAACACTTTTGCACTGCACTATACGTAACAGTGTTACATATTACAATTCATCTTGGACAAGCCTCCAATTTATTATCTTACATATGGAAATTTCAATTGGCCTGAAAATGAGTTTTCATTAGTACATATTTCCTAGTACAAAATCTATGACATGGCAAAACTATGGGTTATTAACATCTTTCAATCATTTTGAAGAGTTCTCTCAAACTTAAAGTATGCTTACTATATAAAAAGTCACAGAAGAGTATGTAATGTTATTGATCAGAATGTTCTGGTAAAGATAAATCATGAAAACATGTGTCTGAGTGATTAGTAATGCATACCATGAATCTTTCATATCTTCATAACTAGTGTTTATAAAGAGACATATATATTTTCCAACAGGTTTAGAGCTATAAATGTATGTAAATATACATATAAATCAAATTTTTTTATTTATTTTTTCTTAGTTAGGTTTCTGTTCTGTCAGCTAAGGTATCTATCACGGGAAGATTAAAATGTTGAATATAAATTCAGTATTATTAAGATTTTTAACACTGTTTATATTTAATACCATATAATACTGTCTTTCTTCAGTTCACCTAGTTATTATTCAGATGATCTGACGAACCAATAAGATAGTCTTCTCGATCCCGGAGCAGGTTAATCGATCAAAGTTTGAACTGGAGAGGACTACATTATTAATTAGACCTTTCAGAATTAAACTAAAGAATGTGTAATAAAATATCAACCATACTATATATTCAATATCCATCGTCGGCTATGCCTTTCTTTCATAGAGGGTTGTATAGAATTGATAAGAAGTTTCAAGTTATCGCAAGTATTTGGAAATCAGTAGTTATGTTTACTCAAACCCTCGACAACGGTTACCAAAATCAAACGTTGTCATAATCGCTGAATATCTCGGTTTCTCCTAAATTTAATCATTTTGTTTAGGAATTCAAGGCTTTATCAGTCTACAAAAAATCAGGAAGAAGACTTAACAAGAACAGCCTACATATATACGAAACTTCCATTATGCTCACAATAAGACATAAAACAACAGCTCGCATGCAATGTGAAGCTATATTCTTTTACAAATAAATCCAGTTTTATCCTCCAGCCAGATAACGAACTAACCGAATGGAAAAACTTTCACGATCACCATATATCAGTCACGCTGAGTATATGTTGGATATTCCTTAAAGAGGCGTCGCATCCTGTGACTTCAGGCACAAATAAAAAATGTCCTTCTAATAGCTATTACCGTAAAGTACCGGTCAAGATTTTAAGCATTTATTATCAGCGCTCTTGTTCTTGATTTTGGCGGTGATCATATTTCATGTTGAGCAGAAATATAATAAAAATGTAAAATAAAAATAACTTTCATTTACAATAGTAGATTGAATGGTCCATCATTTATAATTCAGACCACGTGATGGATCATCAGATGCGTAGTTTGCATAAAAGGTAAATTGATTAGGACAGCTGATAATGTTTCATGACAAACTGAGACACAAAGTAGCAGTGTCTTAAATTTGTTTGATTTCGCGCAAAGCTACACGAAAGCTACTTGCACTAGCTGTTCCAGATTTGGTAGTGACAGTCTAGAGGTTAGATAAGCAATAAACACCGTCAACTTTCAGCTTATTATTATCAGACCAAAGAGTGAAATTTGACTATCACTCTTATAACGCATACTCGAACCCAAAGTATTGATCTTTAGTCCGACACACCAACTATAAGACCCTAGTAAATTCAACGTATGATTCTTTACTCACCACAGTGAACCTAAAGTATTTAAATCATGTGTAATATTGGTGCTACTGATTTATTCTTCTGGATGATCAAACGAGATGTTTCAAAATTATTTTTATCGCTTTATTCTCTCATTACCAACATTGTGAATGTCTGCAATAAAGAAACGTTTAGCCCATTCCATTCGTCACTTCCCGTTTCGGCATTAAGTAACTGTGTAGCTCTCACTCACATCAGTTAATCTTCTATATTAAGTTAATTTGGTAACAGGACGCGGTAAAGTATTAGTTATTATTCCTTGTTACTAAAATATTTTAATTGTGGCTTCAACCTACTATTAAATTTGAAAAAAAAAATTAAATATCAAACATAATTCTACACTAGTTTCATAAATATGCAAGAAACAGGTTTAGAGAGAAGGTAGTCAATGAAAACTGTCATCTCACTAAAATAAACATAACGTATATGTATGTCTGTATTTCTGTAAGGATTCGAAATAATAAATACAATATGGCGCCATTTATTGAGTAACCCCAAAATTAAAAAAAATCCATGAAAAAATTACGCTTCGGGTATTCAAGATTCAGACATTTAAATAAATAACTGTTTCAGGTACAACAACCATTTCTTCATCACAAAACACAATTTTAAATAAAAGTACTCTCATCACAATAACAACATGACTTTCATTAGAACTTTATATGACGGTTTGGTTATATCTTTATTAACTAAGTTGTAAATGTAGTGTTAAAAACAGAGTTCATAAAAATATTCTTAAACAAAAGGTATATATATAAAAAAACATTAAAATTTATTTCAGCACAATCTAAAACACTTGTTTTGTACAGTACTTTCCAGAAAATTTTTTTTAAAGAAAATGTTCACTTTTTCTACATTTTTCGAATGAGGTATAAAAAGTACGATAAAAATTACTAGAACAAACAATCGCATGTATGGCAGCACTTTTGCTAGTTATATGTTATATGTTATATTTTGCGATCCTGAGAAAATTCCGTGAGGATTGTAGAACTAAAATGTCTTGAAATTTCTTTTGTGTTCTAAATAAAATAGAACAAACGTAAAATTACAACAAAGCAGCAATTATAGTAGCATAAATCTTACTGGTACATCCTACAGTGAATTAATGTCTTCCAAATATGAAGCTTCTATTTAGGAGAAAGTATTAGTACTATCGATAAGATACAGTTTAATATTACATTTTAGATAAGGGTTGATTGGAATAATAACATAAATAGTGCACTGATTCAGTCGAAAATACTGAACGCTAAACACACTGCTCAGAACAGTAACTAGTTGGAAAATAAGGTTTACTACAGTACATTTATAACTGAGTCGTGGTGTAATTTCAAAAACTCCTTTGATTGATTAACAGCTTAGAAATTTAAAACTAGTGAAGTTAATTTTGAAATGGTATTAGTAGCAAGAACAAAAGCTGTGCATTTTTTAAGAACGTCAGAACTATCAATGAAACTAAACACTACAAGCTGTGCAATTCGCGTCAAAACGACTTGTTGAAAAAGTCTAGTGCATATTTACGTTCAATCGATAACAGTATTATACTACAAATAAATTATTTTACAAACACAACGACACAGTTTAATAATAAAGTGTATTTTATTTTCAGGCCAGTTATTCATAGAAATCGTGAAATGGGAATTTATACTGTTTGCTAGAATTTGATATCTAAACACTTAATTCTATCAGGCCATTCCATTAGTAATGTCGTTTTTGGGATAGGATAAGATTAAAATGCATATTTCTTGGCTAAATAAAGTTATTCTCAATTATATAGGCTATTTGGGATGACTTGATAGCATTGAGTGTAAGCTAGTTTGTTTCTTTACTAGTTTTTGTTTTATTTTGTTGTTTTTGTCTCAAAAACCACTTGATTTTTATAAGCGTAATATTGAAAATCTTTTGAGACGTTGGCAGACTGTTATTGAAAGTGATGAAATATACACAATTGATTAAAGTTGTTATTTGAGGGATTTTTCTCCTTTTGAATTTTAGTGTTACAAACGACATTACTTATAGGATGATCTGATATATTATATTCAAGTTTTCTTAGAAATGTTTTTTTACATAAATGACACGTCGGAAAAAGAAATGTCATTTCGTATACAATTTGAATCTAAGCTCTAAAAGATTGGATTGAATCTTAATATAAAACTTTGAATTTCTCAGGGCTTTCATGGCGTACATCTTGTATAGTCACGTTGTTTAATACATTCATCATGGCTTTCACGAGAACATCTTGGTATTTCAAATAAATACTGTGGCCGCCCCGGGAGAAACACAGACCTATTATGTAGTTTTGATGGTTGCCAGACAAAGGATTCTTTCCTATTGGAATAAAATTAACATCATTTTCTTGTTACAATATTGCTTTAAAATTACATTATTTACGATGGTTATTATAAAAGCAATAAAAAATATATTTCTTTTGTAAAACAAACTGCAGTTAAGATCGAGAAATTTATTTTCTTCTAATTCTCAAGTTTTCTTAAAATACATGAAAATTAGATATAAACGAAACGTGAAATGTTACCACCACTCAGGCATGATTTGAAGTGACTCTTTTACATAGAAAATTTATCTGTTACCATGTATGAATTTACACCTCACAACTCGAGTAAAATAAAAAAATAAATTTCAAATAGATGAATCATATGTGACTGTGAATCCTTATGTAATTAGCCTAAATACATTAACTCAAAAGTTTTATATTAATACCAAAATTTTATAACGTTGTTAGTAGCTAACACTATTGAAAACAGAGATATTTTCTAAATAATTTTATGAGCTGTCGCTTGAAAAGTGATATTTTGGTTTTATACTCTGACGCTGATTTGAAAAAAACAACAACAGTGAATGAATTACTTTACCGTTTGCGAAATACCAAGTTTGATGCAGACCTGCAGCAACTTAAAAAGTTATGAGTTAATCTCGACTCTTTCAGCCATAGCCCTGCATGGCCAGGTGATTAAGGCGCTCGACTAGTAATCCGAGGGTCGCAAGTTCTCGAATCCTCGTCACACCAAACATACTCGCCCTTTCAGCCATGGGGGCGTTATAATCTGACGGTCAATCCCACTATTCGTTGGTAAAATAATATCCCATCAGTGAGCGGTGGGTAGTAATAATTAGCTGCCTTCCCTGTAGTCTTATTACACTGTTAAGTTAGGGACGGCTAGCGCAGATAGCTCTCAAGTAGCTTTGCGCCAAATTACAAAAAAACAACAAACTACACTTTCAGCTGCCAGTGCCTCAGTTAAGCGTTCCTTCTCTCATTTAAAAAGAATGCACAGCTACACCAGAAATACACAAAGAGAAAGACTTATAAGTTTAGCGTTAATCGTGATTGAGTAAAAGCTTTATAACAAAATAAAGACTGATAGTTTCTATGAAGATGTAACAAATTTATTCAATTAAAAGGAAAGGAGAATGGAATTAACATATAAATAAAGTAAGCAGCCGAATATGTTTTTTTTTTGTCTTTAATTGGTGGTACTTAATCTTAGATATTATTAATTACTACAAGTAATTAATTTTATTTTTACTGGTCGTTTTGTACATATCTTTTCATTTTATAAACTGCCTTTAATGTTTTTGCTTCCCCATGAAAACAAATCACTGAATGCCACTTTTTATGACAATCGTTTACAATAGAACGTTTTGACTGAACATCAACTAAGTAAGTTGGCACTACTTTCTGGCTGTGATTATCTATAGGACCACATTGTAAAAATAAAGGTGAATACAATTACGTTAATTTTTATTTGTTTCTTAATTTTCTTAGTGTAATCACATGATACCCAATATTTCAAAAGATTAACTAGATAATCTTACTTTCTTGAATCAGCAGTCCTCTCTACAGAAATATGATAATCTTACTTTCTTGAATCCTCTCTACAGAAATATGCGTATACCATATTATACTGCTCAAACAAATTAAAGGAACAAGTACGTTTTCTCATATAACTTATTTCAGTGTTTCAAATGTAATAATGTTTTTATTTATTTTTTTGGGTAATTTACCTCATTTCAGTTCCATCCGTATCCATTTTTTAATGTTTGATGAATGTTAAAACATGGATAAATAAATTTTTTTAAAAATGACTACTATCACCAAAACTGATATCCCATATGAAACAATAATTTAAAACAGTTTACATACGTTTATTTAAGAAATATTTGAAACATTAAATGTCTATTGTGAACTCTACGGGCTGTGATACACTCCTGACATCGATTTGGCGCACTTCGAATCAATCTATCGATGTTACCTTGGGGTATGGCAACCCACTCGTCTACCAGGGTTTGTCGGAGTTTCTGTACATTATGAGGAAGGTGCTGGTGTTCACTAACACGCATCAATAGCGTATCCCAACAATGTTCAATCGGATTTAAATCTAGAGATCTGCAGGCCACTCAAAAGTCTCTATTTCTTCCTCGTCAAGAAAGTCCATACACAGTCTGGCGACGTGGGCTCACACGTTAAACTGCATGAAAATGAACCCATCGTCTACAACACCGGCAAAAGGCCTCACAATGGGTTTCAAAATTTCGTCTCTATGTCGTCGTGCATTCAGAACATTCCTGTCGAGTATGATTAAGTACACGCAGCCACCCAAGCCTGCCCAGACCATTAGAGAACCTCCTCCATAAGCGTCGAGTTGTACAATGTTACAGAAAATCGCTCTCCTTGGCGTCTCCACACTCTCTCACGTCCATCATCACGAGACACAGTAAACCTGCTTTCGTTTGTTCACAGCACGGGGGCCTATTGACGAAGTTCCCAGACCAGGTGCTGACGAGCAAGCTCCAACCTAGCTGCATAGTTATCGCGATGTCAGAATATCTCCTTTATCAGGCTGTCTAGCCCTAGGGCGTCCAACGTGGAGACGATTGCAAACTGTTTGGGTCGACACACGTGTTCCAGTGCAATGATGAAGGGCATTTTGCAGTGACTGAGCCGTAGCTAACCAGACCCGCAGAGCGGTAGTCACGATGTAGGGGTGCTCTCTGGCTGTTGTGCAGTGATGATGGCGTTGACCTGGTCTTCTGATATAAGAGTTCGTCTCCTGGTAGCGTCGCCAACGTCGATTGATGACCCAAAGTGACACACCGACGTGTTGTGCCACCCTCCAGCATCTGGACCGCCCTGACCACATCGTTCTCTGTCAGATGGCGTTTGAGTGCTTGGGTACGCAAGATGAAGGTACACACTGACAAAACGAGCCGCAAAAAGATCCATACTGGTGTTTGTTTCGAAAATTAATGAGAAATGCATAGTTTCACGTAACAGTCTTATATAGGGTACCTTGAGTTGTATCCTTCTTGAGTGATGTGAGGTTCGTTCGAGTTGCTTCAAACCTCACTCGCAAGCTTAAAAATACACTTGTAGACGAACGAATATGTTTTTCATTCATAATTTTGGTTATGACAAAAATATACTGAAATATGTACTTGTTCCTTTATTTTTTAGCAGTATATTATGTATATTCTGTTCTTCTTACCCTCAGTTACAAGTATGCCGTCGTCATCGTAACACCAAATGTCTTCTTTTTTCAATCCGAATCGACTAGCAGTTCTATAGAACGAAGCTTTTTCGATGTAAGGATCGTTAGTACTAAAAGCTAATAATACAGGCGTATTGTTTGCAACGATATCGTCAACACACTTTGATGCCTGCAATACATTGGAATAGCTCATTAGAAACGAATGCTCCCTGTTCTTTGTATCCAAATTAAAAAACTTAGGAATATTATATCCTTATGTCATTCATAAAATTGTCATACATTTGGATAAGTTGGAATCTGCACGTCATTGACAGATTTACAACATATAAACGGAAAGGATCTTTTTCAGCTTGTGTTAATACATATTATATCAATGGTTTAGGATCATAAAATTGATATGTACATATATTAAAACATAAAGCTTGTGATTTTGAATAAATATCTTGTATTAATAACTGATACTTATTTACATCTACAAGCCTAGTTCACGAGTCATCATTCACTTTAATTGTTCGAAAACAAAGAGAAAATCAAGTCAAATTGTTCCAAAACTAAAGTCAATTGTCTAGTAATATAAAAACACATGACTACGGTAAGATATTTATTCAACAGCACAAACACTAGGGCTGAAGACAAGAGAAATTTTAATATGTTAATGTTGAAAACAAATATAACTTTTAGGTTGTAGAAGGTAAGGAAACAGGATCACGAAACTATTGTGGATTACACTGCATAAACAAGGCCTAATTTAAGATACATTTGCTATACAATTTGTTTTGTGTAAGCTAAGAAGGAAGAAAGAAATTATAGTTATTTTGACATGATAATTATCGCCACTTACTACCAGAGTTTTATACTATGTTTCATTACGTTTCTTCAGTCTAAATAACGACAACAGCATAAAAAAAACAAAAATATATTTCACTAACCTTTTTAAAATCGATATTTCCGATGCTTTGAATGTTAACCTTCACTGTGTGATCTGAACATTCCATTTTAATTCTCTTATGCATCCATCGAAATAACGGCAACACGGCTAATTCCAAGATCGGTTTACTAAAACAGTATGATCCTCCTCGAAACAACCAGAAAGGCTTAATCACTCTGGAGAAAATAATTTGTCAAATTATTCAACTGGTCTTATCTTATATGTTAAATGGCGGTTTTTATATGTTAATACGGTACGTGTATGAATGAAAATAAATCTGCCCTTTCGCGTACTCACTTTTTAACTATTGCATGTAAATGCATACGTACACACACACACACATATATATATTTATATATATATATATACGTATAAATTATATTTAACACTAACACCAGCGCAGGCAATTGGATGTTTATGAATTCGAAACAAACATTATTATAGGCTTTATATTTTTGACTTCTAAGTGAATCAATGGAGTTGTGTTTTAGTTTAATAGTTGGTTCATAAGGGAAAACTTAATGATCCTATCCCTAAAAAGTTAATAATGCAGAAAGTAAAATACTCTAAAAATGTCAAATAAAAACAATGTCCAATAGTAATTAAAGTAAGAAATTAAATAGAATTTAAAAAGCTAATGGCCTACACAAATGTACAAACACAATTGCATCGCCAATGACACTGTCCAACGTCAGAGGTAATGTCCGAGAAAAACTTGTTTAAAATGGTGCCGTCATTCGCAGTCATAACGATGGCACGAAATTAAAATATAAAGACGGGTCAGTCCCAAAAAGTAAGAAACCGATCAGTTAAAAGGCTGCGCAGCCTAGTCAAGAGAACTTCCTACCTCTGATCCTTATGAAAATTATGCAGCTAAAGTAAAACAGAAGTATAGATTTGGAAAAGCTTGCTTTCAATCTACTCACCCCAACCAAACGAAGCCGTTAAAATGTTAAAGCAGAATATAAGAATAGAAGGCACAGAGCATGGTATACAATTTTACTGTGTGTGCATACGTCATAAACATTAACCGAAATTACTTTTAATTTATTACACATGTTAATTATCCCAGCCACTGAAGGTGGATAGAGGTTATATTTTCATCTCTGCGGGTGTGGTTGTCAGCAAGATTTCTCAAAAACAGCTGAATTGATTTGATGGACATACACTGCTGGCCTAAATTTTAAGGCCAATGAACATAAATAAAAAGATATGCATTTTGCGTTTTTACACTCAACCACTTATTTGAGTTGAGCTTTGAAAGATGAAAATAAGTAAAGGGAAAATAAAAGTAAAAAAATTTTTTGCATTTAATAAAAAAAATGTGAACGCTATGGAATTAGCCTAAATACTAGCTGGTCAAAAGTTTAAGACCATATTGAAACGAAGCGTTAATCGGTAAACACGTAACGAAATTTAGTCTTTTGTGTTCAAGCATTAGCGTTGTCAACATCACCCAGACATCTCCTGTGTTACATTGGGTAAAAACATGGCAAAAGCTAAAAAGCTGACAGATTTTGAACATGGCAGTAATGTCAAGCTGCAAAACCAAGGTTTCTCTCAATGTGCCATTGCTGGTGAGATTGGGTGTAGTAAAACTGCTGTTGCAAATTTCTGCTCCTGAGGGATATGGAACGAGAATTTCAAGTGGTTGGCGTAAGAAAATTTTTTGCGGCGTTGAGCAGGAGGATTCGACAGGTTGTCTGGCAAGGCACCAGCCAATCGTCGAACCAGATTAATTTTGAATTTATTTACAAACAAATGAAACTGTACAAAGAGGCATGACGAAGAGTTAAAAGTAAGCATATACAAGAGAAAAAAACAATAAATATATACAACAAAAAAATATATACAACAAAAACAAAAACCATTAAATACATACATGAGAAAAACATTAAATATATACACTGATAACTACATGAAGCAAGAGTGGAAGCAGGGCTGCTCAGAATCCAATCTCCACCCGACCCCCCACAACACACAAAGTGGCGAGACGTCTGGCTGCTAGAGATGCAAAAATTCCCCGGAACCCAGCCACCAAAAGTTTGCCTTAAGGCAGAGTAGCAGCCGATACCTGGCCTTGCCCAGTATCTGAAAGTATGGCACAGGTGCTTGCTCACAAACCAAATTGTTTCAAACAAGCCACATGACGTACTTAAAGATTGTTAAAGTATACTGGAAGGAAAAGGCCAGGTGGCTGAGAACAGGGTCTAGCACGTGGTACAGTATGGTCTCTGCCGAGAGAGGCGCGACTTTCCCAGATCTCCACCAACATCAGACAGAGGACCAACCTGGGCAAGACAAACTCCACCTGAGTGTGGCACATGGGACACAACTCACTTGCACAAGACTTCCAAAGGTATGCACGCTCCCTCACCAGATGGATATTGTACATGATGCGCCAGTTGAAAGCCTGGAGGTAGCTACCAACATGGCACAGCGCGACGGGGCCCCAAATGACATCCCACAGCAGAGCAGGGTGGTATTGCTCGATCCTAAGAGTACATTCGGGGATCAACAGGTGGTAGAGGGAACGGGAGTTAGTCGACACGTCGGTTGACAAGGCACAACATTGCTGGATGGTCGCAACAGCGTCAATGTACCAAGAAGGAGGGTCAAAACACATAGGTGTCTGCAGGCCTAAAGGAAAACCAAAGAGCCTGCACCCCGTGCCAACCAAGAATCTCGTGAGGTGGCAACAGGGGTGACCCTCCAAGGACAGACAGCGAAAGGTAGTAGAAACTAAAAGAGAAAGACACTGGTTCCAGATGCATGGTATGACCATACCTCCCTTGCGAGGTGGCAATGTCAAGGAAAACCGAGACACAGCCTCAGGCTTGCCATGCAACAGGAAGGCAAAGACATGGTGCTCGATGGCCCATGCAATGCAGTCATCCAGAAGAAAAACAGCCCCCAGGTACCAGACTAAGGGGAATATCCTCCTCCTCACTACCTCCACTCTGTCAAACAGGTTAACATGACAGTAGCAGTAATCGTGCACTGCCAAATTGGCATGCTGCACCACCCCTTCCAAGCAACCCTGCAGTTTGCAAGAAAATGAACCCCAATGCAAGGACTGGAGAGGAGGTCCAGTCTAGACCAAATAGAGAGTCGGCAGACGAGGCCAATTTGCCCAACCCAAAAGCCCAAGACTTGGGATAATTGAGCTGGGTAGCACTGCCCTGAAAGTAACGGGGGACAATGGCCAGTGCCAAACCTAACAATGTTACGTTCTCGAGGAACAGATTCACATCGTCTGCATGTGAGACGTAAGGTACGCTTGTACCCCCTGGCAACTGGAGACCGAGACCGAGTGTTACAGATAAGAGAGTAAGCACTCAATCACCAATGCATAAAACAAGGAGGACAACAAGCCACCCTGACAAACTCCCTGTGAGATTGGAAAGGAAGACGTCAGATACCCATTAACAAAGAGCCTGCTTGAAGCAGTTGCGTACAAAACTTGCACGTACTAAACAAAACTGGAGAAAGACCACAACTCCCCAGAACGAACTACAGAAATACATGGTGAACTTGATCAAAAGCTTTGCTCTGATCGAGGGACAAAGATAGCAGGGATATCCCAATTCATGATGTAGTGGAACAGGTCCCTGAGAAGCACCAGATTTTGTTGGATGCTTCTGCTCCACATGCCACACGTTTTAGTGCAGGGAACCAAGGAAGGCATAACTACACCCAAACGGGCACATAGGACCTTAGAAATAATCTTTGCATCCATGTTAAGGAGAGAAATGAGTCGCCACAAGGAAAGATCGTCAAACTGGCTGGGATCCTTACAGATAAGAGTAATGAGCCCATCCAGCATTCCCACTGGGAAGACTCCATGATCAGACAGGTGTTAAAAAGTCTGACGAAATAGGACCCGACAACATGCCACACGTGGAGGTAGAATTCCACCAGCAGTCCATCCAGCCCAGGACACATTTTTAGCAGCATGGACCGAATGGACAACCAACACTCACCCAAGCTGATGGATTTCACCAGCTGTTCATGAAAGGAAGGGTCGAAGAAGGACAAAAACCTAGTAATGTCGTCCCACAACCCCTAGTCCACGGGTGTAGCCGAATAGAAATGGCAATAATAGCCATGGCACGCATCTAAGATGTCAGAGATGAAAGATAACGATCGACCATTCTCCATCACCATTCTTTGGAATAATCCAAATCTATTTTCCATCGTAAATTCTCGATGTCCGAGAGGATTCATCGACCTGCCATGGAGCAAGGCAACCAAGACGTTCTGCTTGCCTCGCAAGGCCAGGCAACGGGCCCAAGAACGCTGCATGCCAGTTTGCCTCAACAAGAAAGCACAGACTTCCTTGAGCCCCATCTGCCAAGACCTGGTGAGAGACTCTACATACCAGAGCCCCCCAGACAAGGGCAACCAATTCGTCTCTAACCTCACCCTCATTAAGGAAGGAGACGTTGATCTTCCACAAATGGGGCCCCAAAATGTGGCGAGAAGTAGCCGATGGTCAGATACACAAACGAGACATCTCCAACCTGGTGAACTGCAGCTCCGCTGGTCCTCGGACGAAGGCTAGGTGTTACATAGAACCTGTCAAGGCGACAAGAAATGCCCCAACCAGTCCAAGTTGACACAAAATCAGACCCATGCAGCACACGCCAGACATTGGAAAAGTCGAAATCCGACAGCACCGCACGCAGAGACCACGTATACCAATCACCAGAAAGAGGATCACCCCCCAATCTTGTCAAGGTGAGGATCCAAGACGCAGTTGAAGTCGCCACCAAGGACGATATTGGCCTGTATAACCATGAACCTGTCCAAACCCGAGAAGGCTTCCTGCTCCCCAGAACGGTCAAGTGCATAGATATTGACAAGCCGAATCTTACGACTGCCAGTGACAACATCAACGCACATAACCCGCCCCTCAGCATCAATATATGATGCGAGGATGGTCCCATTAAAATGCGGGTGAAAGAGGATCTCCAATACCCTGCTCACGTGTCGTGTCAAACGAACAGAAGGCGTGAACAAGATAATGAAAGTAAAACGGAAAGTAATCCCTCAAAGAGGCAAAATTAGTCTCCTGCAAAAATATGGCATCAACTACAAAGCGATTCAAGACGGAGAATGCATATAATTGCATATAAATGCCATGTATCCCCTGGATGTTTAAAGTAATGCAAGAAAAACCCATCCACAAATCAGAGGGAAGGAATCAGTGACGCTGCTGCTTCGATTGAAATGACGGAGAGAGGACGGGCAAGCAGCCTCTTCAGGCCACCCAACCCAGTCCCGCTTCGCAGCTACAGCTGCTGGTATCTGACCACCGCTGCTGCAACATGGGTACATCCAGACCTACATCTGCAAAAGACAGGAGGAGCTGCTGGACCCTTGCTCCTCACCACTGTTCTCACCCAGACCAAAGTGACTGGTAAAACAGGGGAAGTCCATAAAACTCGCAAACAAAACAGGTGATGGTAGCTCGTCCAAGGTCGGGGTATGCGCCTGCACGGCATTGGGGTAGGGGGCCAGAAAACTCACCAATCTAAACTCATGTGCCGAGGGTCCCTCAGGACACCCAGCCGCTGCATTGCTAGCAGGGGAAGCCTGAGGCTCCATGGAGTCCCCAACAACCCCTGCTGACCCATACTGAACAGGGAGGGCAGGAACCTCCTCAGAGGGACCCACCCCAACACTGACAGGGTTGGCAAGATCGTGGGCGCCCCCACAGCCTCAACTCTACACCACCCAACAGGGAGACCTGAGCCTCCAGGGAGATAGGGGACGCCTCAGGGGCACCTGGTCCATCCTGCACCCTCACAGGGTCCCATCCAAACCAGGGCCTAAAGGACAGCCCAAAGCCTCCTCAGAGGCCCCCAACTGAACGGCACCCAAAGCGTCTAACCCCTTGCCATAGGATGCAGCATCCACGACTGGGGCAGGCGAGACTTGGCCCTTCTCAGGGGACCAAAACCCACCCTCCCGGGACACGGCAGCTGCCGGGACAGACATCTCCTCGGAGACCCCACCCTCAGCAGCTGCAGACAATGGGGAAGGAAGAACAGACACCACCGCACGTTTAGCCTTCGTTCGCTTAAGTTGCACAACATTTGACAACCCCACAGCCACTGCAGCATACGTTGCCACACGCCTTGGGCATCGCGAGGGCGTGTGGCCATCACTACAAACATCACATGTGACAGTACAGTCAGTTGCAAGATGTCTCTAGGCCAGACAAACCTCGCACTACAGTGTCTGGCACACCTGCAACAAATGGCTTTCGAGGCCACAATGGCAACACAGCCGCCCCATGCCCGGGTAATTGCACATTACTCGGAAACCATTCGCTGAGATGAAGTTCGGAACCGGCCATTTCATGTCCTGACAGACCTGCCGGTTCCCAGCACACTGTTCAACTTTTCTGACTGTCCCGTACGCCGACAACATGTCTTTGACAGCGTCGTGGGACAGTTCGAATGGAGCTGACCGGATGTTGATCCATTTGATGTTTTGCCCAGCTGGCTCCACGGGCACCCGTTGGTCCCCAAAGGGAAAGTCTCCTTTCTCCAATAGGGACCAGACGTACGTGGCCGACGCCAGCGTCGCCACGTATCGCCTATTTCTGAAATGTTGTAAACATTCGACATGTCTACCCCCGACAGTGGCGTTGAAGGCGTCTATTACCGCCGAAGGTAGCGAGGCTGCGGGCACCACCAGGCGGATGGATAGCGGCCGAACAGAGTATGGCTAGATGGCTGTAGCCACATCGACCTATACAGCACATACACACACACATGAAAACACTCCTAAAGTACACACAAGCTACACTGCACATGACCAAATTTCACGGACTATTCAGAACACGATATAATACACTGTGAAAATAAACACAAACTCCCGTAACGGGCACAGCGAATGACGGTAACAAAGACACCAGATGATCGGCAAGCCGAATTTGAAATTTATTTACAACAAATGAAACTGTGCAAAAAGGCAAGACAAGTGTAAAACGTTAAACACATACAATACAATGAAATATATACAAGTGAAAAACGTTAAATACGTACAATAGAATGAAATATATACAAGTGAGAAACGTTAAATACGTACAATAAAATAAAATATATACAAGTGAAAAACGCTAAATACGTACAATACAATGAAATATATACAAGTGAAAAAATGTTAAATACATACAATACAATGAAATATATACAAGTGAAAAACGTTAAATACATACATAAAGCGAGAGTGGAGGCAGGGCGGCTAAGAATCCGATCTCCACCCAACCTCCGACCAACGCACAAAGTGACAAGACGTCCGGCCGCCAGAGATGGTAAAATGTCCTGGAACCCAGTCACTGATAATTCACCTCATGGTGGAGTAACAGCCAATATCTGGCCCTTCCCAGCATCAAAACGTACGACACCAGCACCTGCTCGAAAACCAATTTGTTTCAAGCAAGCCAGACGACATACTTAAAGATGGTGATGGTAAACTGAAAGGTAAAGGCCAGGTGGCCGGGAAAAGGGGCTGGTACGTGGTACAGGATGGTCTCCACCAAAAGCGGCGGGACCCGGAAAAGGGGAGCGACCCTTTCTCAGATCTTCACCGATGTTAGACAGAGGACCAACCTGTGCAAGACAAACTCCACCTGTGTGTGACACACTGGACACAACTCAGTTACACCAGAGTTCCACAGGTACGAACGCTCCAGCACTGGCAGGATGTTATGCACAACACACCAGTTGAAAGCCTGAAGACAGCTACAAACATGGTGCAGTGCTATGCAGCCCAAAATAACGTCCCATAGCAGGGCAGGGTGGTATTGCTCGATCCTGTGAATACATTCCGGGACAAGCAGGTGATAGAGGGAACTGGAGTCCGACGGCACTTCAGCAGACACGGTCCGACACCGCCGGATCGCCCCAGCAGCGTCAACGTACCAAGAAGGAGGGTCAAAACACGTAGGTGTCTGCACGCTCAAAGAAACACCAAAGAGCCTGCACCCTGTGCCAACCAAGATTCTTGTGAGGTGACAACAGGGGTGACCTTCCAAAGACAGACAGCGAAAGGTAGTAGACAGTAAAAGGGAAAGACATTGGGTCTGGATACATGAAATGCCCAAACCTCCCCTGCGAAGCGACAGTGTCAAGGAAAGCTGAGACACTGTCTCAAGCTTGGCACCCCACAGGAAGGCAAAGACATGATGCTCGAAGGCTTATGCAGTGCAGTCATCCAGAGGAAGAACAGCCCCCAGGTACCAGACCAAGGGGAGCATCCTCCTCCTCACCACCTCTGCCCTGTGAAACAGATTAACAGGGCAGTAGCAGTAATCGTGCACAGCCAAACCAACATGCTGAACCACCCCCTCCAAAGCTGCTCCAGGTCTCACGAGAAAACGAACCCCAAAGCAAGTGATCGGGGAGTGGGTCCAATCCAGACCAAATGGGGAGTCGGCAGACGAAGCCCATTTGCCAAATCCCCGCACACGAGACTTGGGAAAATTCAGTTGGGCAGCACTGGCCCGAGCGTAACGATGGACGATGGCCAGTGCCAAACCTAACGATGTGAAGTTCTCAAGGAACAGGTTCACATCATCTGCATGCTCGACGTACATCTGGCTCGAACCCCCGGCATCTGGATACCACGCACCGAGACCGAGTGGTGCAAATGAGAAAGCAGGCACTCGATAACCAACGTGTAAAGCAAAGGGGACAATGGGCAGCCCTGACAAACCCCCTGGAAGATGGGAAAGGAAGAGGTCAGGTACCCATTAACCAAGAGCCTGCTCAAAGCAGTCGCATACAAGGCTTGCACGTACTGGACAAAAATTGGAGGAAGGCCACACCTCCCCAGAACGAACCACAGAAATCTATGGTGAACTCAATCAAAAGCTTTGCTCCGATCGAGGGACACAAAGACAGCAAGGATATCCCAATCCGTGATGTAGTGGAGCAGGTCCCTCAGAATGTGTAGTGCCAAAAGACCAGAAGGCAGGACAGGGTAATGTGAAGAAAAGGAAAAATGGTCCCTCTGAGAGGCAAAATGGGTCTCTTGCAAAAATATGACAGAAGAGAACGTGTAGAATTGCTTATCAATGCTACATATCCTCTGGATGTTTAAAGTGATGCAAGAAAATCCCATCAACCAATCAAAGGGGAAAAATCAGTGATGCTGCTGCTTTGACTGAGTAGACAGAGGCTGAGGGGCATGCGGCCTCTTGAGACCACCCGACACCACACCCTCTTCGCAGCAGCAGCTGTCGACATTCGACCACCACCACTGCACAACAGGGAAATCTGGACTCAAGTCCAGCAACTAAACGGGGCTGCAAGGCCCCCACACCTCCCCACTGTCCTCATTCAGTCTGGAGAGACAGGGAAGACTGGGAAAGTCCAGAAAACTGGTAAACGAGCCGGGTGACAGCGGCCCGTCCAGTGTCGGAGATGGCGCCTGCACGACCTCGGGGGAGGGGACCGGAACATTCACCAACCCCAGAACCTGCGCCAATGGTCCATCAAAACCCCCTGCCACAGTAGCACTAGCAGGGGAAACCAGGGACTCCATGGCACCCCCAACAACCCCTGCTGACCCATCCCGAACAGGGGGCAGGACCTTCTCAGTGTGATCCACCCAACACTTACAGGGGGCAAGACCCTCTGCAGAGGGCCCACCTCAACACTTATAGAGATGGCAGAATCGTGGCTGTCCCCACACCACTCGACAGGGAGGCTTGAACCTCCAGGGAGACAAGGATTCAACAGGACACACAGTCCGACCTGAACCTCCACAGAGACCCCATCCAAACCAGGGCCCCCAAGGACGGGCCGAAGCCTCCTCAGAGACCCCAATCGTATGGCACCCAAAGTGATACCCTCCACCCCAGAGGATGCAGTCTCCATGACCAGAGTGGGTGAGACGTGGACCCCTCAGTGAACCGAGATGCTGGGGCAAGCACCCCTCTGGGACTCCACTTACTGTCGCTGCAGACGACGCGGGAGGAAGAGTTGCCACCCCCGCCCGTTTCGCCCTCCACCACTACAAATATTGCAAGTAACGGTACACGAACCATCCACATGTCTGTATGCCAGACATATCCCACACTGCAGGATCTGGCACTCAGCCAATAGGTGGCTTTTGAGGCCACAGCAGTGATACAGCCATCGCATACCCGGGTAATGACACATTAACCAGATATGAAATTTGGAATCAGTGTCCTCGTGTCCATACAGACACGCTGGTTCCCTGTGCACACATTCGGGCGCGACTGTTGCACCTCATGTTCAATTTTTCTCAATGACCCATACGCCGACAACACGTCCTTGATGACGTCATGGGACATCTCAAAAGATGATAGTCACTCACTTAATGTTCATCCCGGCCAGCTCCACAGACACACACTGATCGCCCAAGGAAAAGTACACCTGGTCCAACAGGCGACGGGCGTGAGCGGCCAATGCCAGCATCGCCACATAACGCCCATTGCCAAAATGTTGCAAGCATTCAGTATGGCTACCCCTGACAGCGGCATGCACCACAAAGTGGATAGACTGTGGCCGAACAGAGTATAGCCGGATGGCCGTAGCCATACCGACCTACACAGCTTGCACACACAAACGAAAAGACTGCTAAACAGCACGGAAAAACTACACAACACACGACCAAGAAACACGGTTGAAGCCGAACACGATACGGTACACGGTAACAAACAACACAAACTCCCGGAAGGGGCACGGCGAACAACGGTACTGACAAAAACCCTGATTCACCTGAAGACCAACTCATGCAGACTGTAGCTCAAGAACAATAAGATGGTATCTACGAGAGAAAGGTTTTAAAAACCGTAAACGTCTTCAAAGGCCACACCTCCTTCTACACCACAAAACAGCTCAGATAAACTTTGCTGAAAAGCACCAAACTTGGGATGTAGAAAAGTGGATGAAGGTTTTGTTCTCTGATGAGACACAGTGGAGGAGGTTCCGTCATGATCTGGGGTGATTTCTCCTTCTATGGAAGAATGGAGCTTTAGATTATACATGAGCGTCAAACAGCAGCTGGCAACATTGGCATGTTGGAGAAAGAATCCTTATTGACTGAAGGCCTTCGCTTGTGTAGAAATGGCTAGATCTTTCAGCAGGACAACACTGCAATCCACAATTCCCGCAGGACAAAGGACTTTTTTCATGGCAAATAACGTGATTCTTTTGGACCACCCAGCGTGTTTGCCCGAACTGAACCCCATTGAAAATGTTTGGGGTGGATGGCAAGGGAAGTCTATAGAAATGGACGTCAATTCCAAACAGTGCATGATCTTTGTGAAGCCACCTTCACCACTTGGAATAACATTCCAGCCAGCCTTCTGAAAATACTTATATTGACCATGCCAAGGCGAATGTTTGCAGTTATTCGCAATGACGGCCGTGCAACTCACTACTGAGACCTCTTGCTGGGAATTTCCTACCCTGTTTAGGACTTCTCTTTGGTATGATCTTAATCTTTTTACCATCTAGTATTTAGGCTAATTTCATATTGTTCACATTTTCCCTATTAAATGCTAAAAAATGTTTTTATTTTTATTTTCCCTTTTCTTATTTTCATCTTTCGAAGCTCTACTCAAATAAGTGGTTGAGTCTAACAACGCAAAATGCATATTTTTTTCTTTATGTTCATTGGCCTTAAGATTTTGGCCAGCAGTGTATATGGAATATTATTCCTCATTGTCCCGCCAAACATTGTCAGTCTTCATTGATAACGACGAACAGTGGAACAGTTCTACAGAGCCGTCTACAATCAACGCTGCGTGACAGAGATGTGCCTTACTGAGCGCCCCTCTAGTTACACTATATTTTCAAATGTTCTGCCTACTGATATTTTTACGTGCACATACTAGAAAAAGGCGGATATCATGAATAGCATACCCTCAAAACTTAATATGACTCTCATAATTTGCGATGTTCACTAAATTAGATATATTCCGTTTCGAAATTGCTAATGTATTTGCAAAAAACAAACCACCATAAAAAGTAGGTCAAATATATATATATTTGTTTTAATAGAAAAACGTATTTATACGTGTACTCAATTTTTTCATTTATTAGTATAAATTCAATGTACGATATTAGTAATACTTTAGTACTGTCTCTAAAAGCAAGTTTGCAGCCATTAATTAACAGTCTATAGGAAAGAGGTTAAGTTATAAAGCTCACTTACAATATGACATAATAGCCGCATTAAGTCATAACAGACAGCTTGACCATCCGTAAAACTTGTTAAATGTGTAGATATTTCCATACTTTACCATTTAATAAATTTTAAACTATTGTCATAAAAACTACCTCCCATCACAACTTCTGAGCTTGACATGGTCTGATAGTTAGAGCACACTACCATAGTCGTGGAATTTAAACTGAACATGCTTGCACTTTCAGCAGAAGAACTATAATATTACGGTCAATCCCACTATTCATTATTAAGGAGTAGCCTAACAGGTAAGAGGTGATGACAAACAAACATTACAGCTTTTATCCCACAGTTTGGGTGATGTTTTAGTCGGATTTTAACAATATCAGCACGACTGTTCACTGAAAGTATTATCATTAACATCATTTTAACCTTGTTACGCGAAAGTAGAAGAAGTGGAAATGTTGTTGTATCAGTTCTCTCTAACTGATTTTTGGATTAAAATTATGACAACAACAAAACTTTAGTCTTAAGAACATTTTAAATTCGTTAAGTCATTAAAATGGTTCACGGTTTCTGTAAACGTAACACTGTCAACTTACTTAAAACTCAAACAATATTGAATATGAGTCACGGGAACAAAAACAAAATGAAAAGAAAGAAAAATGTAAAATTAAAGAAAATCATGGAGAATTGCCTTTGCACAGTAAAGCCTAGTTGCTTTACGCCTTAAAGCACCAAATAACCAACCAACACTTCCATTGTAGTATCAATACACAGTTCATGCAGATGTTTGAGTGTATTACTAAATACATCTCTACATGAGATGTCCCTTTTCTGAAGCATCCTTTATTATTTTCATTCACTTTGTCATTTCAAGCTTGTGATGATACCGGTGGCTGTTTGTTTTGAATTTGCAAAGCTAGTCGTTCCTAATTTAGTAGTGCAAGACTAGAGGGAAGGCAGCTAGTCATCACCCCCCACTACCAACTCTTTCGTTGCTCTTTTACCAATGAATAGTGGGATTGACCGTAACTGTATAACGCCCCTACGGCTGAAAAAGGGCGAGCATGTTTGGTGCGACCGGGATTCGAACCCGCGACCCTCGGATTACGAGTCGAACGCCTTAACACACTTGGCCATGCTAGGGCCTACCAGTAACTGTCTTAATTTAACCATGACAACCTTTCCCTGAGGATGTTAGTACAACAGAACTTTTCTTCTCTACAGATAAGTGCTTCCTGGCTTCATGAACCTGGTTTGAATCATATATTTGACGGTATATAAACACAAGAAATATCCTAATCAATGAAAATCACTGATCATTGGTGCTTCTAGATAACTACACCATTGGAAGAAAATTGATATTTTGTTAGATCTGAAAATACTTGACCAGTTTTTCATGCAGCTTTCTTACCTTTACCATTAAAAGAAGACAAAACTGTGTAACAGCCAATGAAAGTATGGAAAATGAATAGTATGGATAGTAAATATGTCAAGTACAGTGTTTGTTTGTTTGTTTTTGGAATTTTGCACAAAGCTACTCGAGGGCTATCTGTGCTAGCCGTCCCTAATTTAGCAGTAAGACTAGAGGGAAGGCAGCTAGTCATCACCACCCACTGCCAACTCTTGGGCTACTCTTTTACCAACGAATAGTGGAACTGACCGTCACATTATAACGCCCCCACGGTTGAAAGGCCGAGCATGTTTGGCACGACCGGGATGCGAAACCGCGACCCTCAGATTACGAGTCACACGCCTTAACACGCTTGGCCATGCCGGGCCAATAAGTACAGTGTTATCAGCAATTTCGTAAACTTTTATTGTAATGGGCTTTTATTGCAGTCACTTAGGTTCTACTATTTTACAAAAAAAAAGTAAACAAAGAAACTTGAATATAGATTAATAACATTTGTTAGACAAATGTTTTCTGTTCACTTTCTATTGTATTTTAATTGTATAAATAATAACCGTTAGCTTATCGCGGAAGTGCTAACTGATAAAATTTATTTTAAACAAAGCAATGGATCACAGGGGATAAAGTTTTAAATGGAAGCTGAGTGGCCATGATGAAAGGACTGGAAATATCAGTATACAAAAACTTATTCCCATCTACGCGTTATTGATTTTTTTAGGTTTAATTTGTTTATATTTGTTCAAACCAACTTAAGGGCCTTCAGCAGATAAAGTGATTGTTGCCAACCATACCGCCAGAGATCGCCACATTATTTAAAGCAACATGAAGAGAGCACAGATGATACTGTCAGACATTAGAAACAATGACAGGCAAACATGGCAGCTGTTACTCTTGTTACTAGTTCCACAAAGTAGTACCAAAGGACACAACGGTATGATGTCATGATGATTTTATCATCAATGTCTAGACTTAATTATGTCAAAGTAAAGTCATTATTTTGATCACAAACTCACTGTTTCACCATTTTGGTGAATAGCACTTATATGCTATTCATATAAATATGCTTTATATTGCTTCTAACAAAATATTTTATTTTACACGAGTTACTCTGCAGACTTACAATGCTAGAAACCGGACTTCGATACGCGGAGAGTCAATTGTGTAGCTTTGTGCTTAACTTCAAACGTCAACAATTGTACTTTATAGTTTTGCCTTAAATACAGTTTACAAAGTGTACTGTGTTCATATAAATATATTGTGTTACTAAAGAAAGGCTTTGTATGACTGGAAGTTGCTCGGTAGACTGTGTTGCTAAGTTTATAGGCAGATGGTGTTGTTAAGGTTCTACATGTGGATGGCGTTAACAAAGTTCAAGGACAGTCTTACAATAGACAGATAATGTTATTAAGGTTTCTATGAGCATTACTAGATGTATTATATATGTTTTGCAAAGGCAGATGAACCCTTATGATTGCATTCAGATTTTAACTTGCTTTTAATTGAATACATTTTACAAAGGTGTTTATGTACGTGCATAAGACAGCATGCAGGTATAAGTATAGCTCACATTTCTTTTACACATGTTTCTATAGAACCAAAGTGTTACTCACGAGTTATCTTACTGCTGAAAAGTTATACCACACCTAGCATTTGATATTGAACAATACAGCCAATTTTGGTTTAACATTCTGATTTTCTCTGTCCACCCTGGTATTTTTTGTTGTAATGACACAATTCAATGTCTTACATCCAAAATTTTATTAAACTACCTTTTGTTTATATTATTCCAATTAGAATAGCATAAAATCCTAGCCAATAATACGCATTAAAATGGTATATAAATTTCAAGTTATTAATTATACAAGGCAATATTTTTAAAAAATCTACAATTTCCCCTAGTATGACACACGTGAAACATGTCATACTTGGCATGTCATCACCCCTTGAACAATTACTAAATTAAACGTAAATTACTCTCTATAAAATCGTCATTGCTCATTTGTGAAAAATGTTTTGAACAAGAAACAATTATAATAAAACTGCTTCCGGATAAAGTTCAACATCCGAACAAGTTTTTTGTTTTTAAAAAAACACAGCTTCAAAAGCTTTCTAAACTTGTCATCTTGATACTTTCTAAAATTTAAGTTTATTAAGCTTGGTGTTCTTGAATAATGAACACCGGACTTGTGAAGAGGCTGAAAGAGACCAAGCAAATACTTATTTGTATAGAGCTCGCTTCTCACTAACTAAGTAGCAATGCTACTTGTTTATGTTGATTCTTGAACATACCTGAAATTTTATTAAATATGTATGATAGTATATTGGGTTAAGTTAATGCGAATTATATAAAAGAACATTGAATTGTATAATCTGTTGCAGAAATATTATTTCAAAATTTGAAATGATTACTTTCATTGATAATTAGACTTATGTTCTTATGCATTTCAAAACTAAACTTAAATAAAATTTTAACAAATATGGAAATTTTCGTTTCTGAAAACGAAAGCATTACTTGGTTTAGATGAGCACAAACTCAGTCTTTCTGTTCCTGTCATCAGCAGTGTATGACCTCGTGACAATCTTTAACAAGCATCTGTCTTGATGTCACTGCCTATCCTGTCTGTATGGTCACATGGTGACCTTATTTCATAACAGCAGTCTTGATGTTAAACAGGTTTATAAGTTTCATGGATAGAATGTTAAGTAATTGGTATGTTAAACAGTAAATTGTTCACTTAATTATCTTTTGTCGTACCTAAATGAAATCGTGTATAAGCATCCTTTTCAGAATTATAAGAGTATGAAGTAAATTATTGGTTATAACTGCCTCATTCAAATAACGAATAATAAAAACAAGTATGATGATAACTGTCTCGTTGAAATGGCACGTGTTAAAATCCTACCGAATATTCTATCTAAATAGCAATATACTTGGAAATTATAAATCTTTCTCGTCTAAAAACACAGTACCCCATTAAGGTCTTGTATCGCTGTGTGTGTGTCCTACATGGCCAAAAGTATGAACACCCCTTCTAATTAGTGGATTCGGGTATTTCAGCCACACCAATTGCTACCATGTGCATGAACTAAGACATACAACCATGCAATCTCCAAAGACGCGTCAGCAGTAAAATGAGTCGTACTGAAGAGTTCCGATTTTCAACGTGGCAGTTCGTCAAATTTCTGCCCTGCTAGAGCTGCTCCAGTGCTATAAGTGCTGTTATTCTGAAGTGTAAAGTTTTGTGGAGAAGGAATAATGGTCTGGGGCTGTTTTTCATGATTTGAGCTAGGCTTAGGCTCTTTCTTCACTTCCAGTTAAGGGAAATCTTAATGCTACAGCATACAATGACATTCTAGAGAATTGCTTCCAACTTTGTGGCAACAGTTTGGGGAAGACCCTTTTTGTTTCAGCATGATAATGGCCCCATGCAGAAAGCGAAGTCCATAAAGATATGGTTTGCCGAGGGTGGTGTGGAGAACTTGACTGGTCTGTACAGAGTCCTGATCTCAATTCCATCGGATACCTTTTGAGATGAATTTGAACGCCAACTGCGAGCCAGGCCTTCACGCCCGACTGAACAGGAACGAATCCCTGCAGCCCTGTTCCAAAATCTAGTGAAAAGCCTTCCCGGAAGAGTGGAGGCTTGTATAGCAGCAAAAGACCAACTCCATATTAATGTTCATAGTTTTGGAATGAGATGTTCAACAAGCACGTTTGGGTGTGATGGTCATGTGTCCACATACTTTTGGCTATGTAATGTTTGTGTACATTTTAGTGAAATTAAATAAATAAATTTCAATGAAATAAGCAATCACGAGAAAGGACTGTTTTTAGAATCAGCAAATTCCAGCCTCTGATTAATCATGTTATAACCATAATTTGTAAGCCAAAGCACATTAAAATTAAACAAAATATGCTGCATTTTTAAAAGATCCTAGGCTACAAGCTAAAACGTGGGATTATAAAATGTACTTAGGTTTTGAAAGGACCCACATTTTGGCGAAGATATACCGTCTATCAGTTTTTTGTTTTTGAATTATGGTTATAATCGGAGGTTGGGATTTCCCATTTCTAACGCAGTCCTTATGATTTTGTTTACTTATTTAACTTCATTGAAATGTAATTTCATTATAATGTATATAGTATCCTTTTCAGGCCAAGAGCTGTAAAAAGTATGCTTAAATACAGAAATTAAAACAATATTGTGGAACATGACTCTTGTTCAATATCAATTTCAAATAAGTATGATAAACTTCGGCAGTGAGTTGCATTTGTCACTGATAACCTTCTATAGAAGCACGAGTAAATGAAACGCAAGTTTATATGTTGACCTGCCTACTGCCCTACAGAAGTATTGTAACACCTTTATAAAATGAATGCAATTAAATAATTAATCAGCATACAATCGTATGGGACTATCCACCTTGAGTACATTTCACAATTTTTAATGCTCATAGAAGCCTACTGTAACACTATCTCGGAACTTTAATGTTACTATCCCTACATAGTAACAAAATTCGCCTATAAACCTTCATAAAACAACCCACCAAACAATGCCATCAATGTACAGAAACAGTTACTTTTAGTGATTCTGTCTGTCTGTCTATCTATTGTACCTTTGTATAGTGTAATTAAAATGTGTAAAATGACATTTTTGTCAAGAACAACAAACTGTATGAATAACAAAAAAAGAAATCTAAGCTGATGAAACAGTAGTCTATGGTTTCACTTCTAGAATAATTCAATCTAAGTATTTGACATAATCACACACTAGCTAGCTCTCCATAATTTTGTACTGATACATTAAAGGAAAAGCAACTAATAACAGCAACCAATTCGTACCTGCATACATATTCCATTATATTATGAAAAATTGTCTTGTTTGCATTAATCTATACAAATTGAAAAATTTAATATAACTATCTTTTATTTGCGGCTTAGCAGCTTAAAAAAAAACTAATTAGTCTAGTTTGGTTTCAATTTCGCGCAAAATTATCTACACTATCTGACCTTAATTTAGTAGTAAAAGCCGAGAGTTAAAACAGATAGCCATCACCATTTATCGCCAACTCTTTGACTACTTTTACCAACAAATAATGGGAATGACTAAATTATGCTTCTACTGCTGAAATGGTGAGTACATCTGGCGGAATGGAGATTCAAACCAATGAACTTAAAATGCGAGTGGAACGTCCTAACCACCTCACCATGCTATAAAGCCTGGGCCTATATACATGGATATAAATAATGTACATACGTGTATAAAACTCGTGCTATTTATAAAATTCAGTCCATACACTATTCCAGTATAGTTCAGTAGTCACTCTTAATTTTGCGTTCACATACTTCTCTTGTATCTATAAAGTAAAAATATTTTAACTATATATATTTTACAAGTATCTAGAAAACAATGTTACCGAATATATGATGCCTGGTGATCAACATACTTTATCAACGGTAATACTGTAGCAATAATGTAACGAACAATAGCCATCCAAACTGCATGAAGCTAATTAAAAAGATTTTCCCGAAAGAGTATCGCACATCAATTACACATTTTATTAAACTGTTTAATAGAACAGTATTCCTATTACACAGATATATTAATTAGACTCATGATGATGATTGAAAATTCTTAATTTGGAAAAGGCCCATGAGTATCTTCAAAAATAAAGAAACCGTATAGGTAGTTTAAAACAAAAATGCAATTCCAAATAAAGGAAACAAACAAGCTTAAGGTTTGAGACGTAGTCTTAACATTTCCTCGAAGGTCCAAATCCATATTTGGACCCCATTTCTCGTTTATAATATCGACTCAAAATAGGGATTTGTACCCTTGGAGGAAATAATGTTAACACAACATTTCACACCTTAAGCTTGTTTGTTTGAATTTTTTGCGGCTACATTTTTACGTTAAGCTACCTTTTTAAGATCCTTATATCCCCTTTCTAAATCAAGTTTAATCTATTCTTGTGAAATAAGGATTGGTTTGTTTCTTTGTTTTAAAGTCATAACTTATTGCATGATACTACTTACCGAAATGGTCTCAACCCAGGAGGACACATCAACACCATCGAACGAAAGAACTGGGGATTATCCGATATTAGAGTGAGGGCAGGAAATAGTCCCGCGCTGTGAGCGAGCGTTAAATCCACTCTGAAATAATTTAGTCATTATGTACAAAGCGCACTATACCACAGTTACGTTAGTTTAGCAGTCTAGTGGACTCGACTACCTGCCCTATAAAGCGCGGTGAATCAAACTTTAACTTTTAGAATTTTTATATACTGGAACTTACCATTAACCTTCCACGGGAGACTTCATATTCACTGTTCATGAACTAACAAAAATCGCATGAATTAGAAACCTATTAAGCCAATGTAGAGATTAACATGTATAGCACATAAAGCTGTCTGCTTTTCAGCTATCTAAATGTTCGTAGGTCACTGGGCCAACAACATGCTTCGTGTTCCAAACTACCATCTCTGGGTTGTCAGGTAGAAAATTTAATACTTTTTTTTTTTTTCATACAAGGATGTGGCACCATCTTGAATTTATTTGAGGTAATTTTTACATCAGATTAAAATACACGCCCTAAGAGCAATAGTAGGAGTGGACAGACTTGTGAATGAGCGTGTATTATATTTAACGAAAAATTACATTTAATTCACAGATGGTGACACCTCCTTGTATCAGAAAAAAAGAGCATTAAATTTTCTACCCTACAATATGTACACGCTGGAGGGAAAGGTCATACAAATGTACAATACGTTTCGGAGAGTGCATTACACATTTAGAAAGAATTCAATGACAAAGAATACTATTACACTAATACATAAAGTCGGTTGACGTTTCTACTCCAACCACCATAAGTCTATGAATAGCTGTTTTTTGCTTTGTTTTTTTTTAATCAACTTCGGTCCGTAAGACGCTTCTGCTTCCAATGACCGTCCATTATTTGACCACGTGAAGCGTTGTGGAAGAACATTAAAAACTGACTGTTTTTAAATATCTAGCTTATACATACTGAATTCTTGAAGCTTTTAATAAACGTTTGGTGGAGCAATAATGAATAATATAATAACATAAATTATGTGAAAGTTCTCATTTTTGTTGTTATTGTTTTATCGACTCTCAGATTTTCTAAATTCACAACCTGGACAAAAGAGGGGTACCTCAGCTTGTATTACCATAAATCATGTGTACCATTATATTTAAGAATAAAACTAATGTGTTACTACTTTTCTAAACTCAAATAAGCGTAAACTGATTGTTTTCTTTAAAGATTAATAAAGGAATAAAAACAAGAAAACTGCCTAATCTTGCATATTTGATCTAATTGGAAAACACTGTTTACCTGGGAACGTTTATGGAACCCAAAAACGTTCGTAAGACGTTGGCAACTTCTTCTGTACTATGACGAAAATGTGTTGATGGATGTATGAAACTCCTTCCAAAACCTAAAGGAAAAATGCTAAAATAGAAATATTGTGTTTATGGCTCCTTTTTCTTCACATAACGAATACCAAGTGTGCAAGAATATAAAATGGAAATATCTATTTTTTAAAAAAATCTAATCTCGTTAGTAACAATTCGATCAATTGTTATCAAAAATATTTTAAAATTTTATGGGTTTTTCAACTTTGTAAATCCTTTAACATTTTAATATCCGAACGAAAACGAAACAAATGTTCTCTGTATTACGCGTAAAACAAAATCTTCTTTAATTTCTCTTTTTCAGTGATCTCTTCTTACTAGTATTGTTTCATTAGGTAGAGAAATATAAACAACATAGCCTCTCGGCATGGCCAGGCGGTTAAGTTGTTGGACTCGTAATCTGAGAGGCGTGGGTTCGAATCCCCGTCACACCAAATATGCCCTCCCTTTCAGCCGTGGGGGCGTAATGTGCGGTTAATCCCACTACGGGTTGGTAAGAGTAGCCCAAAAGTTGGCAGTGGGTGGTGATGACTAGCTGCCTTCCCTCTAATTTTACACTACTAAATTGGGACGGCTACTGCAGATAGCCCTCGTCTAGCTTTGCGCGAAATTAAAAAATGAACAATATTATTTTCTGGAGCATAAACTAGAGAACGTTTGTTAAAATACACAAATAAGCCACGACATCAATTTGTTTCTAAATTACACTAACTACATATTTCCAACATGTTGTATTGTATATATGTTGTATTTATTTTGAAAATCATAAGTTCAAGCATTAACATAATCTAACGCAAATGCTGCAATAACAGTTGATAGCAGACCGTTTCAGGTCTTTCGCTTCTCAAAGCTACAAAAGGCTATGTAAGCATAATTCATGTCAATTTTGATAAGATCGAATATAGATAAAATAAATGTAATAATAAACTAATTCTTATCTCCGTTAACACTCAAGTATAAAAGTTAAAAACAAAATTAAATCCTCTGAATATGAACATACGTAACTCGGGCAGCTGAATAAGCACGTTAACATATACAGGACGATGTTCAGAAATATATAAAAAGTTTTCTCATTTTTATGCTCAAAGGTACACAATGGGTTATGTGCTGTGGCCAATTTGAGTATCAACATCTGATTTTAGCATCAAAAGTAAAGAGAATTTCTTTTGAGCCTCTAGAGGTCAAGTTATTTCAACCTTCAACTTTCAATCTATTTAAATCAGTGGTTCTCAACCTTTTCTGACTTGCGGCACACCTGAAAGCCTTAACGATGTTTTTAGGTACTCGTTATACGGCAAGCGTTAAAAGCCTTAGAACGAAAATCACGGCCAAAGCAAGCGATATTGTCATCTACACATTGACAATATAAAATTCCTACCTACAGCGTAGTAGCTGTAGCTTACCGCAGAATGAGAACGTGTTCCAGAAAGCAGTTTGATTGTTTTATGCATCATTTATGACGTACGAAGCGCTTGTTGCGCCATAGTTAAACTAACAGTCAAACCGTTGCAGTCGAGAATGAAATCTAAGTATGAACTTCTCAGTGCTCGAGTTCAATGAAAACCATCGAATGTTTTGGAAGGTTTCAGAATGTCTCTATAGTAGCTTTTAACTGATGTGTTCGACTTGCTTGTAAAATTCCAAGAAAGTTGAATGTGTTTCAAAAACACCGCGGCACACAGGTTGAGAATCACTGATTTAAATGAACAACGTCACTCTCTGATAAAAGGCAGTAATCGGTGAAAGCGAAGGTTTCTAATAAACTTGTGTATATATTTGAATTCTGATAATGTACAATATCAACCAGAAGGCTGCGTTAGTTACATATTACTGTGGCCTTTCTCCCTAGTAGCGCAATTTTCGTTTGTTCGTAGGATGTATGAGATACTTGTGCTTATTTTATACCTGCTGGTGGGTTTTCACACTCTCCCTTATAATTGGGGGATTATTTCCACTTTCTATGAAAATAAATTCACAATAGTGTATGGTGATTTTAATAATGCGATGTTCTTAAATTCACTGATTTTTTTTCCCCCTTAGTTTTTAAATAGGAACTGGAGGATGACCGGTGATTCACCATAATACGTATTGAGAACAAATATCTGACTAACTGATCCTGACACAAGTAGACTGGAGTCAAGTTTGCACGCTATAAAATAATCTTAAAACTACATAAGTTAGAGCAAACGACTAGTGCAAGTGCGACATTTTCATTGGAGAAAGAGAGAGACGAAATGTTAAGCTAAATTAAGTTGTGTATCAAAGTTAAGAGTCTGTTGTACCTCAAAGAAACTTGATTAGATATTTTAATTGATTAACAATTCTCGAATTTAATCAAGTTTCTTTGAGGTATAACACTTGAGTACCGCCTAGTAACTGGATCACTTTACTTGCATGTACGGAAGCTTGAGGTCGTTTCGAGAACAAGATGCGTTATGTTAAACCAGTTCTGCTACCAGAAACAAGCACAGTTCAAGTCTTAGTTACTTGATTGACATAGATGAGAGGTTCAGTTGCTCTCTTAAGTGACTTCTTATATTAAGACCAAAATATTCAATATGCACACACAAAAATATTTACATAAACTGGGGAGCATACTACAATATCTTAATTTATATATATAATAAAGAAGGTATTTCAATGGTTAAGACTTTTGTTGACGAATTAAGACTTAAACAACAAATTACAAAATATACGACAATATTTTTAACTGCCTTTTTGGTTGAGTGTATTTAGATGCACAGATTCCTATCCTTAATTTATTTGTGTATTTTCCACTTAGAAGAATTACGGTAAAATATGGTTCACGATTTAACTGTTTATGAAATATAAAAACAGGTGGTTGTTGGGGGAGAGGGACACAACACTTTGAATTTAGTGATGTCTGAAACCAAACTGGTACACGTAAAAGCTTCACCTGTTGTTTTTTTTCTATCACAGAACTGACGAGGAGAAAAAACTTGTCTAAGTGAAATAAAGTCTGATATCAATATCGACTTTGTCTTTAGTGTTTAATATTAAACACTAAAGATAAAAAATAATAATTCTTATAAACTCCATAACTCTTCAGACGAATAAAATGGCTTGACTTGTTTTGAACTTCGCGTAAAGCTACACGAAGGCTATCTGCACTAACCGTCACTAACGTAATAGTGAAAGAGCAGAGGAAAAACAGATTGGATTGTTCTATTATAACGCCCCTATATGAGAGACATGTTTGGTGTTAGGGGGATTCAAACCCGTGACCTACAGATTGCAAGTCGAGCGCTCTAACTACCTGACCATGCCATAGGCAGCAACACCTCTTGAGGGTGAAAGAAAAGAGAAATATAGGATAAAATCCATAATTAGAAAGACTGCCTTATAAATCTGTCAGAATGTAAAGTGTGTAGTATATGAATACCTAAAGAGATACGTGATAAATACTGAAACTTAGTTTTGAAAATTAATTCGAAATTAATTTGTAATATAAATATTACAAAAGTTTACACATTATTTTAAGGAAATAACTTAGAATTATTTAATTAAAACGTAATTGAAATAGCCTTATTTTACCCTAGTAAGCATTAAACTTCTTTTATCATTTATTAAACATCTTATACTGCCAAAGTACACACAAACTAGTTTATTTGACCAATAAAGCTTTCTACTATTAACTTTCATTACATTTTTTCATTGACCAGTTATTTTTATTTATTTATTTTTACGCAATTGTCACCATATCATCCTCTGACATAAAAATAGTAAAACTTTCGATGTTTTGCAGTCGAATAACTTTTGTGAATAAAAAGTTGCATGGGGTCCTTGAGAACCCCAAGTAGTATACAGATTTGGAGATCTGCGTCTTCATCAGGCATTGTGTGTTTGGGCTCGCAGAGGTTATCCATTGTGATAAATAGTAATTACGTATTTAGATCTCTCCAGATGTGGAGTAATGCGCACAATCTATTTCAGAGACGTTTCCAGAATTCCCGTGCAATGCATAAAAGCGTCAAATATGCCTTTGTAGATCCAGGATTGCTTGACATAAGACAGCATGCTGGTTAAGGTATTTTAGCAACAAAGAAACTGTTTGTTATCCACGATTCTTTGGCAAAGATAAGAAAATCTGTCAAACCTGTACAGCATGTGCAAACCATGTTGGCTCTGATCACTCGCAGCCAGTTTTCGGTGTGAAGAGTGTTTGTAAAATGACTGGTAAAAGATATGAGAAACATTTTATGTTCACTCAACAAGTTTTGCTTAATGTCCAAAAGTTGGCATTAATTTAACTCTAAAACAAATTTGACCCCCTTGGTCCTTTCGGACCCCAAGCACATTTTCGTACAATTTGGTGTCGTTTGTTTCATATTCGAGAAATTTTTCTTCATTCAGTACTTTATTAGTTTCAACTGTGAAATGTCAGTTAGAGAAAGTGGCCCTACATTACCGAAATATGTCAATGATGACAATTCTTTTTTCTAAATGTGAGAAAATGGATATAAGTAAATTTCATATTTTGCAATAATAAATCTCATATTGTATACTTGTAGTACTCAGTATTTCTTAACAGAGGCTCGGTTTGGCCAGGCGCATAAGGCACTCGACTTGTAATCTGAGGGTCGCGGGTTCGAATCTTCGTCACACCAAACATGCTCGCCCTTTTAGCCGTGGGGACATTATAATGTGACGGTCAATCCCACTATTCGTTGGTAAAAGAGTAGCCCAAGAGTTGGCGGTGATGACTAGCTGCCTTCCCTCTAGTCTTACACTGCAAAATTAGGAATGGCTAGTGCAGTTAGCCCTCGTGCAACTTTGTGCGAAATTCAAACCACACCTAACATTTTATCTCCACAAATACTGTGTTTTCAACATCTAAATTACAGCTTCAACATTATAATAATTAAATATATGTAGGGTCCCGATGTACCCCTTGTGTACCGAAAGGTGGATATTTTAACGTGTACTGATGAAGGTTAAGTGATTTCAGGGTTTGTTCTTAATATAGAGCATCAATCACTTTAACTGCTAAGTTATTCTTGTCTTGGTTATTTACGAGACTATCAGTCATCCCGGCTGTTTAATTTTATTAGAGATCACTATAGCATAAACAATGCAATGAATAGAAGCAGTGGTCTATTTTGGCAATGGATTATGTATTTAGCTAGAGCATTACACTCCTTTTGATGAGTGGTCCTCATAAGCAAATAAATAATGCATTGCAGATTATATAATGTTTATTTCAAAAATTGTAATTTACGAATTTCGACCAGTACACACACTTGCTTAAGTCGACTGAAATTTCTATTTTTCTTTAACATTTATTTTCAACCACACAGATTGTACTTGAAACAACTTCGAACTATAAGTAGACACCAGCTTACACGTAAGTACTTAGTGTTTAACATGAATTTCACTTTAAAATACAAGGTGTGAACAATTAGAATATTTCTTCAGACAATACTCTTCCTTTTGAATTAAAGGTTAAGATTAGCAACCTGCAAGCTACTGAGAGAAATGGGGACAAACTGAGAATCACCCAACACTGAATAGTTTTATTTAAAGTGCGTGAACATTCAATTTTCTTAATTGAGAACGTTACCTACCAGCCTCAAAAATTTTTCTATTTTTTATTGGTAGGCTCTTCATTTCTTAAATGTCAATATAGTTGTCTTAAGTATCGCTTGTTTTTTTTAGCCTGTTTGTTAGAGTTGCGATAATCGTATGCCTTCAAGCTTTTAAACAAACTGCTTTTGCTTTTTTGTTCGGTGTTTTTATATCTGTATTAAAGATAAATTGTTCATTTTAACCTGCTCACAAACAAAAATTGTATATCGTGATAAATAACGTGATTTGTTTAAAATTAACAATTCTTACCTGTATATAGGAAACAGTCGTAACTACTTCCTAAATCCTAGGTTCACATTTCTGTATTATGTTTTTGTTTTGTTTTATTCACTGAGGTTAAAGAAAAAGTTAATTGTTTTACTCCATGGAAGTTCCGTATGAACGCTTTTTACATCGTCTACTCAGTCACCATCATCAACATGTCAGTAAAAGTTAAAACTGTCAAAACCTAACTCATGCAACATTTTTGACGGACAATATATTTTGACCATGCTGCAAAGCCATTCCCAAGTTCTTGGTTGTTGCTTAGAATAGTGTAATTTTGTTACACCTGTATGAGTTTAAGTTTTCGATGAATTACGTAAAATGTTATGGTAATAGTGTATAATAAAAGTATCGTTTATGAACTAAGGTCTAAACGATATTGTGATTCATACATTAAACTGCTTTTACTATGTTTGACACTATATCGTGGTTAGACCCGTCAAATTCTAGAGACACCTCCCTGGCTCTTAAGAATTCACTACCGTCTACCTGTAAAATGCGATATACCCAACAATGCAAACTTCGCACTTTTAACCCCTTTTTAAGTTATTTAATATTTCTCATCGATGAGGTACATAAATTCAAGTTTTAGTTTTATGTGGTGGAACTGCTATACATACGAGGTAATTTTCTGATTGTTGAATATTAATGTTAAACAACACCAGTATCCCTTTTAATGGAAATCAATTATTGCATATTACTAAGTTCTTATGTTGAATATCGAATAATACGAAAGGAAGAAATACCTGGAAGATTAGGAGCTAGCACTCTGAGACCTTTTCTCGACAGTGCTTGAATTAATCGTCCAAAGTCATAAAATTCAGACTTAACCCCTGTTATCAGCAGGACGGCGGGGCCTGGTTGGTTTGTGTCTACATATTGTATACTTGCAGAACTGTTAGAACCCAGAGAAAAAGTTGTAAAACTTTGATGCTTCCTGAGGTACTTCAAAACGTCAGTTTCTGTAGACAAGAGACGAAATACTATGTGAATCGAAGCTATACGATAACAGAGATTAAAAACTTCAGACACAGCCGACAAAGAATATATAA
This sequence comes from Tachypleus tridentatus, assembly GCF_004210375.1. Lineage (NCBI taxonomy): Eukaryota > Metazoa > Arthropoda > Merostomata > Xiphosura > Limulidae > Tachypleus > Tachypleus tridentatus. The sequence goes on along the minus strand of NC_134832.1, from coordinate 34,253,676 downwards.
CTTTCGAGAACATTTTTCAGTACTGCATTCACTTGTATTATCGTTCAGAGAATTTTTGCAACAAGTTTTTCAACCTCAATATTAGTTTCTACAAGGTTCTTGAATTTACACTTTCCTGTTATCATACACTGGTATAAAGATAAACATGAAAGAGGAAAAGTTTAGTCACTTAAGTTTTATCACAAAGTGAGTATTTGTTTGTTTTATTGTGAAATCAAATAGCTGAAGTTACATAGTTATAACGCAATCTACACTGCTAAATTATGGACAGCTAGCGCAGATATTCCTCGTGTAGCTTTGCGCAAAATTAAAAATGAACAAAATAAATCGAACGAGTGAAACAGTTTAAACTGAATGCGCACATGATCCATCTAGTAAGTTGTATTTTCCCAATTTTGAAAGAATAAAAAATTTTGTAGCCACAGCTAGTTCAGTTTCGTTTTTTTAATCTCAATCCGAGTTTTATGCCCTTCCAAACGAATCCGGATTGGGGAATGATCCGGAAACTCAATCACACGTATGTTCATCCTCATAGACAATTATGTCTTTCATGCACAGTACTTGAATGTATGAAAATTGATATTTTCCCTTGAGATAACGGATGCATTTGGATATTTGAGTGTTTTGTTATATTGCCTGCATATATGTTATGCGTCTTCACAATTTTGTTACGTTATAATTATACTATCATTCCCAACCAAGCGCATAAGAATACCTATAAATAGATTCACTTCGAGGTTAGCGTGGTCACAACCACGTTGGATTTCTTACAATAGATAATGGAGAATTTGGAATTTGAATTAGGGACTCCCCTTGCTGGTCGAACGAGGTATCGATATGTCTGTTCAGCTGTAATTTCGTGATCGTACCAACAACAATATGGCTTTTGTTTGCAATTATTTTCTATTGGCCCTGTAATTTGTGTGTGTGTTTATATGAACTTTGGCGATGTCGCTAAATTTGTTAATTCTTTATTGTTACAGTTTGGAAGTGGAATAATTGTTTAAAGAGTATTCTTTAAGCCAACGTTATACTATTATTTTATAAAGGTAGATACCGCCCAGAAGGAACTTTTTTGTAGAGCATTTACACTTTACAGAGATGAATTTCTACCCTGTTTAACACAATCTCTTCCAATACAGTGATAAAAAAAATCAGTGTTGTTTTATTGTTTGCAAATGGTGCCAAAAACGTGACAGTGACTAGTCATCTTTTATTGACCATCACAATCTAACTGAACATTTGAGATATGTTTCATTTGCCGTTGAAATTCTTTGTGACTGTCTGTGGATGAGCTGCTAATCATATTTCACCAAAAATAGACAAGACTTCTTGTATCTTAAAGTCTACACCACCAATCCAGATTTTAGCAATTTTATCTTTTCACTCAAAAACGTCATGATTTCTGAATGTTTTTTCAAGTGTCATTCAGAAACAGTGTTCAACTTGAGCTCATTTTTATTGTTGCAAGGAGTTTACTTAAGACTTTGCAATTTTTATATTTTTGAGAGAGATTTGTAATGAAATCTATATTGCAGCCAGACGTGTGCTTAGATTCAGTATTCATGCTTATTAAATTGCAATAAAAAGATTGGTTAGAGCTGTCGTAATCGGCATATTATACATTAAAAGTGATAATGACTTATCTGAATACATGGGATTGTTTTATTTTAATAAGTTAATTAAACCGCCTATATTTCCTGGATTTGCCACTTAAGTATAATTAAAGATTCCTCAATCGCATAAGGAGAATAAATACAAGTTTTAAAAAATAAATTACCCGATTATAAATGAACACAAACACACATCCGATAATTGTTTCATGATAAAGATGTTGAAAAGGAGCAAAACTATTTTTTTTTTTGGTGCAGATTATTTCTGCATGCGGCCCGGCGTAGCCAGGCGGTTAAGACACTTGACTCGTAATCCTAGAGGGAAGGAAGCTACACATCACCACTCACAGCCAACTCTGGGGCCATCTTTTGCAAATGAATAACTGGAGTGACTGTAACATTATAACTTCCCCACGGCTGAAAGGGCAACCATGTTCGGTGTGACGAGGATTCGAACGTCCTAACTACATGGCCAACTCGTTATACGAATACAAGTGGTTTAGTGTCAGAAATTCACACAATTCTTCTTAGATAAATAACTCAGAAAAAGACTAATTAAAACGTGTTTGGGTAAATCAAATAGGTTAATAATTCACTGAACAATTGTCAAAGAAGCCAGAAAATTGAAAATTATTTTTAGTTGGTGAGCATTTCAACAATTTGTTTGTCTGCCTTGTCTTGGCTGTGTTTTAGTGGACTAGTATTTTGAACTGTAGTCACATTTATATATGTATGTAGAAATAAATTATTAAACTTATTTTTCTTAAAATATAGAACAAGAAATAAAACAGACAATTATCTCTTCTTGCTACGACCTTTGTACTCGGTTGTTGTTAAGCCTTTTAAAATTTCACATGTGGTAAATATCAATTTTTTTAAGGTTTTATATACACTATATACTTGAAAAACCCAATAAATCAAATAACTACACTGACACACTATAACTAATTAAGCTTAGTAACTAACATGTATCTAGATTTTTAAAAAATGTGAAAGTTCGCGCAGAATACTTGGACCGAAAGAACATAGTAGCCTTTTCACATATTAAATTGGCTGAGAAAAGCACTCTGGGGAAATTTTACGCTGTTGATTGGTTATTCACATTTCATATACTGTAGTAAGAGTATGTAAGGGACTGGTTTAAAACATGGAAAGAGTTGAACTGGACCACTATTGTACATACGACATATCTCAGCAAAATTAAAAGATATGAGGATCTTCTTTTATATTCATATTGATATGAGTTATTTGAATTCCTAATTTCTACAACACTATAGACTTAATATTTTGATATTATAAACATCTAATTTTAAAGTGCTGCATCAGCACTTTACATACCACGTAACTCCCTAAAATATATATTTAGATGGTTTTTTTTTTCATATTACCTTAATATTATGAGTTAACTGAAACATTTAAGAAATTAAAATCTACAATTTGATTCCAAACTTATTGAAAAATTCATAAAATAGTTGCCCCCCGCGAGTGCAGCTGTAAGTATACGGATTTAGAACGCTAAAATCAGGTGTTCGATTGATGTGGCTTTGCTGTAAGAAAACGCACACAAAGTAGTTCAAAGTTAAGGGGCTCGTCGCGAAAGGGTATTCTTACTTGGTCCAAGAAACCGTAAGTAAAATGTCAGGTTTCTGTCTCAAAATTGTGAAAATATAATGTACTGAGATGGATCATGTGCGCATATCATTAAGCGATTTTAAGTTGAAACTGTTCAACTTGTTCAAACGACGCAACAAATCAACTGTCAAATTTGCAAAACACTTAAGATAAATAAATAACTCGGACAGTAATTAAAACGTATTTGAGTAACTTGCGTATTTAATACTTCACTGAACAGTTGTTGAAAGAGTAATAAAAGTGAAACATTTTATTAGAAAGTGAGAAATTCAAAACATTTCGAATGATAAACCACCAATCCAGTGGATTACCTCTACGTGTAACATATTACACAAGTTGTTCCAGACACAGCACCTTACTTATCATGATTAACAATAATGTTAATATTATTATAATCCTTTCTTCTGACAGATCCGGCCAAGTGAGTTAAGGCGTTCGACTCGTAATCCAAAAGTCGCGGGTTCGAATCCCGGTCGCACCAAACATGCTCGTCCTTTTAGCCGTGGGGGCGTTATAATGTGACGGTCAATCCCACTATTCGTTAGTAAAATAATAGCCCAAGAGTTGACTGTGGTGGTGATGACTAGCTGCCTTCCCTCTAAATTAGGGACGGCTAGTGCAGATAACCCTCGAGTAGCTTTGCACGAACTTAAAAATAAAATAACTGACAGATCCATATAACAAACCCACATTAGGTGCATTATTATTGTTTTGATACTTATTTCTAATTATGCTATGTACATTCCACAATAACTTGAAACACCATGCAAATCAATGAGCAACCTCAGTTACCTTTGGTTATAGTATAGTTAATCAAAGACTCATCTACCGTTGATTCGATTGCAGGTTGAACGTCAAAATACAAATATGTTGCCTCGATGTTATATACTACAGCTATAGCTAACTTGGTAATAAGGTAGTGGATCGGAAAATGATACTAATCCTATTTAATAACAGTCAAAAGAAGAAATAACCAGAATATGACTTCACCGAAGAGATATCCAAACTGCTGGTGACACTGCTTTGGTTCCATAACTTCTGTAAAGATATTTGCTTTTCGAATGTTGAAGAACTCTGTTAGCAGTTGCTTAAATATTCAGCTAGTTCAATACAATACTACTGCTTTTAGAGTGCAGTAAATTCACTCCCAGTACTAGCAAGGCAAAAACTTAAAGGGTACAAGGAAAGTAAAGTATTATAATTTTCACATCCTTTCAAACGTTTTCTCTTTTTCTTGAATATTTTATATAATAATTCAGGTAAATGTAAATTTGGGTATTCATGACCTACCCAAAATCTAAAAATGATCTCGTTTATTAGATTATTTAGAATTTTGAAAATGTGTAAAATTTATGTAGTTGAAATGTGCTCTAAAAATTACACTTATGACTTTTTTCAAAGTAACCTAAACGTTTTTCTTTGCCAGAATAATAATAAAAAATTATTTCATGCACCTAAAACTTTATGCGTAATAACCAACCAACGTCGTAATGAATGCTTTATATTCAATCTCTTCAAACTGCTTAAATAATAACCCCGCGTTTTACAAATCGGGTCGTGTCACATAGGGATCAAGTACAGTGGCGGCACCAAGGGGAGGCTTGAGCCAAGCCCCCCAATATTGTTACCTGCATATATTCATAAAATATGGAAAACGCAATCGTTGTTGTTGCTTAACAATTAACATCAAAGAGACATAGATCTGTCTTAATTAAGACGTCTGTCAACGTCTTAATTAAGGAGGAAGTATGTGTCATACATCCCATAACAACGCACTGAATGCACTGAAACGCATGCGCTGTATTGCCGATCCCTGTGTAATGCCATTCTATCTTGAGCTTTGACGAAGATTAGACAACCACATTGATTTCAAGTTACAACAGATCATCAGAGATTTTACTTGATAAACCAAAGGTTTCACAGGTATTTACCCATTAATTTCATTTATCTTTTATTGAAAAGTAAAACATAGCATGCATGTATATGTGTATTGTGTATAGGTCAAATCTATGAAGCATTTATCCGGTGTTATGTCCTCTGCGAGATCATTTTGCATTGTGTATCAGCCATCCAAAATTGTACTTATGATTGTGGCATACACTTAAAATTGTGACTTACAATCCAATTAATGTTATACTTATGATTAGATAATAACTTTACATGTTAACTGACCAAATAATATTTCTAAACAATTCTAGAATGAATTTGAAATTGTCATTGGGCTGTTTAGAAGTGCCTAATTTAATGTAATGTAGTAGTTACATTATTGTAACAGGAGCTTGTCACACTTATGATAATAAGAATAATATCATAATCACAGTTTATTCATACAGGCCAATGTGAACTTATGAAGAAACCAGCCTTTCTGTGAAGGTTAACTGCAATTTAGACATTTTGTTTTGGTGCTACTATGACCATTCAATATCCAGGCCGCGGATTTGTTTTGTTCAAGCGGACGATTTCCGCCTCGAACGCCTTAAGCGTATGATCACCGAGCCGCTGACCACGGTGTACGTTCTGCGTACGGCTAACGATCGGCTCAGCCTGATCGAGATCCAGATGCCAGCCGCACGCCACACCCCCCGCTCACTCCCATTAGCTGCCCAGTTTTACAACATGCCCTATTTGTAATAATGAATTATTAATCAGAGTACGAGTTTCCAATGAAAACTGCATTGAAAACGCAGTTCAAAATAGCACACCTTTCTGAAATGTACCTTGGTATTTACATTATTATAATTTACCATCTATACTTCAGATTGATGGCATTTTTGGAAGCCCCTCCCCAGTTTACCTCATCCCCCCAACGAAAATCCTGGTGCCGCCACTGATCAAGTATAGACTTTTACTAAGATTGGAATGACAAAATATTGTGAAAAGAATGGGTAACCATAAACACCGATTTTCACCAATTTAAAATGCATACACACAACTTACAGATACACGCCTTCGTTTTATAAATAATCTGGTGATTCAGTGAGTTTGTCCTGAAAACGCACATAGACGAGTATTTCATTTCAGAAGATGGAAACAAAAGGCAGATAAAAATATACTTTGTTATATATTTATATAACAATATGTTAAAATCTGTTACAAATTTTACAAAAAGATGTCCCTAACTAAAGCAAAAACCAAACAATATTTAGTTTTGATTTATCTATATCGAATATTGGCTATACTTAATAAATGTTAGGCCTAAAATAAGTAAACATAAATTTTGGCTTCTGTGGTTAAAAGTATTATGATTATACAAACCTTCATTTTGTATTTAAATGATTCCTGTTGCAATAAAGATTATTAATTCTATAGCAAATATTTTAAGGGCCTCTGCTAGTTTTAGTAGGAATACATGTATAAATATAGCACTTTATTTCAAAGTGCCTGCCATTAAAAACGCAAGTTTTATAATTTTCTATAACGTCGCATTTGAATGTTTCTGTACAAAATCATTTTCTATGGATGCACCAGCTTTTATAGAGATAAAAAAAATCGACGAAATATTTCAGATTCCTTAAAGTAGAACACTGTTTGCTTTGAACATTCCTGGTGGTCATGGATTTAAGATAGTGTAAATATTTGATAAAATTGGTTAAATAAGTACAGTTCATAGTTAAACTGCAGCGATATCCAAAACTGACGTTGACTTAAATACTCTTAACGTTTACCTGAACTTTAGGTGAAAACCTTTGAGAGCCTAAACAAGGAAAACTAGATAACAAACAAATGTTAATTGACAAATCTATTTTTAAAGCAGTATTGGACACACATCATAGTTTTAAGTACCCAATGTGTCACTCGACTTTTTATAAAAACAAATATATTCAACTTGAAACCATACATACTCTGTAAACTTACCAAGTCATCTTTTTCGTACTTCTTTTCGTTTGGAAAATCATCACGAATCTTCGAATTAGAATAGACCAGTTCTCTTGCTCTACTTTTAAAGAACACACTACTTTTTATCCCCGATCAAGCCGCGCCTGACTAGGGGGATCCGGGGACATGCCCCCCCGGGAAATTTTTAAAAAATGGATGCTATTTGGTGTGATTTGGTGCAATCTGGGACATAATTTCTTTATGTTTTTTGACGTTGCAATGTTGGAAAAGTACACAATATATATCATATAAAATAACAAAAGGAAATTAAAAGACTAAATCAAACTAATAAAAACTATAACTTTCATTTACAATTTTTAGCAGATTGATTTATTCCTTTAATTTGCATTCATTTTTTAGAAGATGTATCAAAATATCTAAAATTAACAAATAAAATAAAAAGTAAATAAATGAAATTTAAGATTGTTTATTTGCTATTTATTCAGTTTAATTTTTTTCTAAATCAAAATATATTAATAATATGAGTTAATAAAGCCAAAATAACTCAGATAAATATTTCAAATACAAATAATTTCATTATTATCCTTTTTGTAATCAATAACATCATCATCATCAACTACTGGTATGCTGCCAATTAAATGTTTTACAGTCATTGCCAATAACTACTTCTCTGCTGCATATATTCCATACAATTTTCAAATTACATAAAATTACTCTTTTGACTAATCATGACTACCTACAGTTCAAATTGTTCATTTATGCAATCTTGTCATTATACTACTGGTACCTTAATGTCAGTGAATTTTCCATTCTTTCACAAATTGACAATACAAACTAAAACAGCATATGAAGGAAAGCTATGACATTGCTTAAAAATTCAACTACTGATATGGTTCAATATTAAACTACTGATATCAGTGATATGCCTCAGAAATTAAATTTTGTACAGTCACTGACATCAACAACTACTGCTCTGCTGCATGTATTCCATTAAAATTTCAAATTAATTAAAATTACTCTACATGACTACCTACAGTAAAACTTGTTCATCTATACAATCTTGTCAGTAAATTACTGGTACCTCAATATCAGTATATTTTTCATTCTTTCACAATTCAAACTGAAACAGCAAATCAAGGAAAGCTTTGACATTGCTTCAAAATAAAATTGATGATATGCTTTAAAATAAACCACTGGCACTGTATGCTGCAGATAATAATAAAATGTTTTTCAGTCACTGATATCAACTTCTGCTCTGCTGCATAAATTACAGTCAAATTTCAAATCACTTAATTTCCTTTAATCAATCTTGGCTACTTTCCTCTTTTTTCGAGACAAGGGTGTCCAGTGCTCTCTTCCGAGCTTTTTTTCTCTCCTTCTCTGAATGGGCAGCTCCCTGTGCCTCTGCGGCTTTATGGACTTTTCTTTAGCCAAGGTAGCGGTCAGATTTTTTTTTCTGCAATAAACATTGCAAAAATACGATTTCTTCTCAAAAACCACCTACCCGGCCCCCAGATCGCTCATATTTTCTCCTCGAATTTACACGAATCTCGTGGGTGATCGTTGGCCGTTTGAAAACCGCGGAAATCCGCGTTTCAGCGGAAAAATGGTACGCATGTTATTTTGCATACAAGCATATCACATATAACCCGATTGACAACTTATGCGATACATTGACTAAACAGCAAAGCTAGAGTCCTCCAAGCATTAGACGTTAGCCGTCCAATAGCCCATGAAGGTGACATTTTCCGCATAAACGTCTACTCTGAAACTTGATTCACAAATACAAACAAATACAAAGAGTACGACGTCTTGGATTTGCTAATACATGCTTCTTACTATATTATTCTTATAACATCCACTTTTTAAAGCACAATGGTCTATTTGTAGTTGTTACAAACCCTTAAGTTTAACGCTAAGTCACTTGTGTGCTCAATTCACATTTTGAAACGGAGGAGCGTTTATGACATGTTTAATATATGTACATTGCTTGTTAGTTCTGCACACACAGTTCACCCTGCTTTTGTCTCTCTACTTAGGTACACTATGGTAACTTTTCTATTTTACAAAGGTCCTACAACGTCAAAAGAAAACTCCTCGGTGTGAATTCCTGTGCGTGGTGAGGGGACCTACCAGGGAAGGTTCTGTTCTTTCAGTTTACCTCCTCTGGGATTTAAACATCCACCCAAGTGTTTGCCTGCGTGGCAACCCGTGAAGGGGAGGAGAGGATCGTGAAGGCTCCAACCTAAACACACCACCTTGGCCTTGGAATGGCTCCTTTGGGTCAATCAGCTGCTCCACCTAGGCTAGGGTCAACCAAGTATCAATGTTGGAAGTTCTCAAGAAGTGTTGTGGAAATTGTATCTGATGCTGGTGTTAAGGTATAGTGCTCAAAAAACCTTGGCATTGCTGCAGTGTGCTTATTTGGCAATGTAGTGCATCCCCTCGTAGGGCTCCCTGGTGGGTGGGGTCAGTAAACCTGGGAAGGATCCAAAGATTCCTTCAAACTACCGTCCAATTACTTTGACGAGCTGTCTCTGTAAGACCTTAGAGAGAGGATGGTTAATGCTCGTCTTGTTTGGTTCCTCAAATCAACCTCCTCTCGCCCACCCAGTGTGGGTTCCGACGACAGCGTTCCACCATGGACCACCTGATTGGACTTGAAACGTCAATCAGAGAAGCCTTTCTCAAACGACATCTTGTGTCAATATTCTTTAACATTGAGAAGGCTTATGACACATGGAGGTATGGCATTTTGCGAGACCTATATATGGGTTACGTGGCCATTTGCCTATTTTTATTAACAATTTTTAATGGAAAGGAGATTCCAAGTTTATGTGGGTTCGACACTTTCCCGTTCTTTTCTACATGAACTTGAAGTCTCTTAGGGCTGTGTTTTGAATGTCACACTTTTCACTATAAAAATTAATACCGTCACTGAACAACTCCCTCTCACTATTGCAAACGGGCTCTATGTTGACAACTTTTGCATCTCATGTCAGTCGTCGAACATGAGCAGCAGCTACAGACTGCCCTCAATCGTTTACTGAAGTGGATCAGCAAATGGCTTTAATTTCTCTCTCTAAAACCGTTTGCATACACTTTTGCTGGCAAGGGGGTATTCACCCTAATCCTGAACTATGTATCGGTGAAGTTGAGCTGCCTGTGGTCCCTGAGCCCAAGTTCTTGGGGCTTATCTTTGACCGTAAGTTGCCCTTTACACCACAGATCAAGCAGCTACGGGTCAAATGTACAAGAGCACTGAACACCCTCCATGTCCTCTCTACCTCCAGTTGGAGAGCAGATCGATGTTCTATGCTAAAGATATATCATACTCTTATTCAATCAAAACTCGACTATGCACCAATGGTCCATGGTTCTGCCACATCCTCAGCCTTAAATATGCTGGACCCCATTCATCATCAATGACTTTGGCTCTGCACTGGGGCTTTCTGCACTTCCCCAGTTCAGAGCTTATACACAGTCTCATGAACCTTCTTTGCACCTCTGCCTTTTGCAACTGTCTTTATTATATGCTTCAAAACTTTGTTCCTTACCCAAGCATCCCACGTGGGGTTGTGTTTTTCTTCCTCGGCAGGTCATACTTTTTCAGAACAGACAATCTGCCATTGCTCCTTTTGGCTTTTGTATTCAGGTGCCGTTGAATGAATTGGGTCTGTCCTTGGATAACATTGCAGTATCCACTGGTCAGCCCATCCCACTATGGCTTCTTAGAGTCCCCAAATATAACCTTTCTTTCAGTCATCTAAAAAGGCAGATACTCCAGATTGGAAGTACCGTCTGTTATTTAATGAACATCTTTCAAACAATCTTTCCATTCCTATTTATAGGGATGGTTCAAAATGAGGTGACTTTGTGGGCTCTGCCATTGTTTGTTGCAGTTCGGTGGTTGTGTGCTCTACTAGCTTTTGTGTTCACTGCCAAACCACACGCCATTTCTCTTGCCCTGGATCACATAGAAGCTAAGTAGTACTCAAACTGCACTATATATGCTGACTTGCTCAGTTCTCTACTGGCCCTGGAATCGCTTCACGTTGGTTCACACCCTGTTGTTGCTGATATTTAAAACCAACTGGCCCATTTCTCTTTAACATCTACTTCTATCCAGTTTTTCTGGATACTGGGCCACGTTGGTATTCTTGAGAACTAGCTCGCAGACACTGTAGCTAAATCTATCTGCTATGGCACTATCACTGCTGTGCCTATTCCATACATGGACTATGGTCCAACTTGAAATGCCAATCATTGTTGTCCTTTGACAACAAATTTTAACATTTTTTTAATGGACAGGAGATTCTGAGTTCATGTGGGTTAGACACTTTCCCGTTCTTTTCCACAGGAACTTGGAGTCAGGCTGTGCTCTGAGTGTCACACTTTTAAGTATAAAAATTAATGCCATCACTGAACAACTCCCTCTCACTGTTGCAAACGGGCTCTATGTCAACCGTAAGCTAACCTTTATACCACACATCAAGCAGCTACGGGTCAAATGTACAAGAGTACTGAACATTCTCCATGTCCTCTCTATCACCACTTAGGGCACGAATCAATATTCTATGCTAAAGATATATCGTGCTCTTATTCAATCGAAACTCGACTATGGATCATTGTTCTATGGCTCTGCCAGACCATCAGCCTTAAAGATGCTAGACCCTATTCATTTTCAAGGACTTCAGCTCTGCACTGGGTGTTTCTGCACTTCCCCAGTTCAGAGCTTATACATAGAGTGTCATGAACCTTCTTCGCACCTCCACCATTTGCAACTGTCTTTACTATATGCTTTGTAACTTCGTTACCAAAGTATCCCACCTGGGGTTGTGTTTTCCTTCCTCAGTGGGCCATGGTTTTTCATAGCAGACGGTCAGCCATTTCTCCTTTTGGCCTTTGTATCCAGGCACAGTTAGATGAATTTGGTCTGTCCTTGGATAACATTGTGGTATCCACTGGTCAGCTCATCTCACCATAGCTTCTTACAGTCCCCAATTGTGACCTATCTTTAAGCCATCTGAGAAAAGTAGACACTCCTGATTGGAAATACTGTCTGCTATTTGCTGAACATCTTTCGAACCATCTCTCCATTTCTATTTATATAGATGGTTTGAAATCAGGTGACTCTGTAGGCTCTGCCACGGTTTGTTGTGGTTCAGTGGTTGCACGGAGAATCCCCTCTACAGCTTCTGTGTTCACTGCTGAACTGTATGCCATTTCTCTTCCCCTGGATCACATAGAAGCTAAGCAGTACTCGAACTGCACGATTTATACTGAGTCGTTTAGTTCTCTACTGGCCCTGGAATCGCTTCACGTTGTTTCACACCCTGTTCTCACCAATATTCAAAACCGGCTGGCCCATTTCTCTTTAACATCTACTTTTATCCAGTTTTTCTGGATACCAGGCCATGTTGGTATTCGTGGAAACAAACTCGCCGACCTTGCAGCTAAGTCTATCTGCTCTGGCACTATCACTGCTGTGCCTGTCCCATACATTGACCATGATCCTGTATTCAAGGCTTGGCTCCGTGCCAGCTTGCAGTCGACTTGGACTAAGCAATGCGAAAACAAGCTTTTCCAAATAAAATCCTATATTGGACTTTGGCTGTCTTGCTTCCATAAGGATCAGAAGGAGGAAGTTGTTCTAACTAGACTACACAATGGTCACAGTTTTTAACTCATCATTTCTTTTATCTGGAACTGATGCACCAGTGTGTAGTCTGTGTAACACTCAGATCACAATAAGCCACATTTTACTTTTTTGCCGTTGTTACGACTCTCAACGACGGCACTATTTTAAACATGTTCTGTCCCAGGGTTTGTCTGTAACATTGGTGATGGTGACACTGTCCACCTTTGTAAAGTTTTTAGTTTTTTAAAGGCCATTTAAGTTTTTTAATTTATACCTTAAACCTTTTTTAATGTTGTTTCCTTTTAAGAATCACATTCTCTCTAGTTTGATTTGAAATTATAAAATGGCAAATGGCCGTAACATTAAATAACTCGACACCAGGACTGGAAAGGCCAATTCAGGTGACTAACGCTGCTGTTTGAACTACCCATCAGTCATCCTGGAGAGTTATTATTAAAATTTTGCTATATGTTGTATAAAACTTTTATTACTTTACTTTTTGAAAATGGCCATAACATCAAATAGCTCAGAACCATGACAGGAAAGGCCAACTTCAAGTGAGTGATGGTGGTTTTTTACTTACCTGTTAGTCTTCCTGGCAAGTTATGATAATTACAGCTATGCAAAAGAAAGTCCTTTACAACTTGTATTACTGTAGATTTTATCTTAATTCTGTAGACTGGATATAAACATTGGTTTTATGTTATTTGTTTTTTATTAATTTCAACTTTTTACTGAATGTTTGGTGCAGATAGTGTAGCTGCTTTATGCCATAAAATACTAAATCAACCAACTAACCAAAAGAAAACGGAGAACTTTGTTGAAATAGAAAATGTAAAACAGTTGCATAAGTTGTGTTCTAGAAAAATTTTATTCTTTCCCACTGAAGTTAAAAGTTCACAAGGAATGCAGAGTTGGTATATAATAATGTTAAGACAAAATGATCACCTTAATGTTGGCAACATATTCTTAGCAACATGTGAAGCAACACAAATAGATGAGAGAAAAATAATGGTTTCAGAATAAGGATTTTACAGTATATCTTGGAAATGAATTTTGTGCAATCTGTGCTGTTCATCCTCAATTCTCAAGTTTTTGTTTGTTATTAAGCACCAACCTATACAATTAGCTATCTGCGTTATACCCATCACAAGTATCAAAACATAGTTTTTAGTGATGTGAGCCCTCATACTTAATTGATCCATTGGGGTTGGATTTTTGAAGTGACATAGTAGAAGGAAGGCAACACCTTCTGCAATGAACTGTTGAAATACTCTATCAACAAATAATTGGACTGATCATTGAAAGTGCAAGAATATTCACTATTGAAATTTTAAGCCTCAACCAACATAACTGTATTTATAAATGCTAATTAAATTTTGCTGGAAAAGTGGGGTGGGTGGAGAATGACATGAAGTTAAATCAAGCACTATATTTACCATCACGTTGGTAAGCAGTTCTTTGTGACAAAGACAGAAAATCAAACACTATCTTCATTAATGAAAATGCAAAATACTTCCTTAAACAAATTTGAATATTCTTGCATAAAATTAATTTTATATACAAAATTGGTGGCTCCACTACCTACTTTATAAAGGAACTTAATGTTTTACATACACCTATGTTAATTAAAAAAAGATGTCTACTTAATATTTCTAAATTTTCTATTTCCATTGATACATCTCAAATACAATGAGAATCTATTAAATGCAGCCTTCAACAGATCATTTCTAAGGTAATAAAAATCAAAACAAGCTCAGAGAAAAATATCTTTCAATATAGCTATTTCTATTAAATGTTACATGAAAATGATTTCATAAAAAAACAAAATAAAGTAAAAATAAAAACTTTGATAAATATGGGGGTATGATACCATACAGAATGAAATCAGATAAGAAGGACACATTTTTGAAATGTCATGTACTAACCAATCTTTAAAGTGTTTTACACAACCAAGTCAAGACACCAATAAACACAAAAGTGTGTGCACAACATGACCTAACTACTACATACATACGCATACAAATATCTAATGACTGTAAATATACACTCGTTAATAAAAAATTAAAGAAACTTGAAATATTTTTGTTTACTAAACATTAAACACCCATAAAATCTTGCATGTTTAGCATACTGATGACAAAAACTACTGGTAGTAACACAACTTGCAATCATTCAAATCATCTAAAAAGCGTATGTTCTGGGTTGTTTATTTGTTTACTAATTACCCAAACTACCTCAATATCTACTTAAATAGCCTAGTTCTGTCATTCAGAGGCAAATATTGTTAAAGAATATTTATAAAAACATACTAATTTTTCTGTAAGAAATAAAATGCTACTTCATGCCATAACTCTAACCTGATTTAATATCTGTGGGGAAAACTCAATGTATTCAACAATTTTGGGTCACACTCTTTGAAAATTTTTATTAAATATCAAGTATTTTTTTAGAAATGGATTGTCAATAGTTTAACTTATTCCACTATAATATTGTACTTACCATGTTTTATTTTTTTTGGTTTCTCTTCATCTAACTTAATTTTTACATGTTTGACAAAAAATAATCAACAATAACAACTAACTTTTCAATGAGTTTCTATTTGTTGCATGCTTCTTACATAACTTCAAAAATGCACAATAAAAGTTTTCACAATATTTAATATTTACTTTTCCAAAACAAAACATACAGATTAAAACAATACTGCTTCATAATTTATTACCACTACTACTCTAAATTTCATACACCACCTATGAGCAGAACCACATTGTATAAAACCACTGTATTTATGATGGTAATATATACTTCAGAATTTTCTCATTTCTTGGCAATGACTTAGTAAGAAATCCAAAATGTCAAATTTACAGTTGGGAAAGAGATTTCACATTTGAGAAAGAATACAACATGGTGTCTAAGAAGTGTGACAAAAATGAATAAAATTTCCTACTAAAGTTAATGGAGTCTGAAATATTACTTACATAAAAAAATAGTAGAAATTTACTCAAAACACTTTCAATGAGGATGAATGCAGAGTTTCATTCACTATTTTTACACCATGGTATAATTAACTTTTTCTTCCTCATATTTTAAAAGAGACATTTCAAACAAAGTTAAATTGTATTTTGAGACTTAAAGCATTTGATTCCATCACAGACATATTTTCAATTTGCACTTTCTTTCCCAAAATGAGCAATAATACCATGTAAACAAATATATAAACAAAGGCACAAGGTCTTGTATTAGTAAAAAACAAATTAACTTGAATAAAAACATGAGCACCATTGCCTCAGATTATTTTTAACTTGTGCACTCATTTGCATTTTAAAAGTGCAATTAAAAACAACAAACAAGTAATCATATTAGGATTTGATTAAACAATTTAACCAGTTTAAATTTTGCACATCATGAATATTCTTTGTGCAAAAGCTTCAGTTACAGATTTATCAACATAAGATTACCTTCTTACATCAAAATATTTTAACTTGCTTAAATTGTACTATTTATAAACAGTACCATCTCCAATTACCACTCATAGAATGGACAACAAAAATGTTTGACATTTCAACAACAACCCTGAAAACAACCTGCTCTTGCAGACAAAGAAAATTAATAAATGAGTTTCTTTCACAAAAGTAATAATAAAATTTGTATTCAGAAGATAAACTACATGAAAAAAAGAGCAACACTTTTTTTTTTTTTTTTTATAAATTCAATGGCTGGTAGACATTTAAATTTCAGGCATAAATACACACCCATATACAAATAAACCTTGTAAGTACATCCTAAGAAATAAATTCAGTTAGCACACATAATGCTTCAAATGCCCACAAGATTTCAACACATTTCTCATGTTAAAAAAAAAAATTATCCCATTAAAAATTATTCAACTTTCATGTCATATGCTTTATAACAATGATAGTAAAAAAAATATATACATGATTTTTAGAATGCTTTCAAGTGTTTCAGCTTCTCACCTAAGGTAAAAAAAAAAAAAAACAAGCATTAGATGGATGTAAATATATTAACTGAGGAATAATGTTAATTTTGTAAAAAAGACAACATATTTGTAAACATGATGTAAATTACTGTACAGGTTTTCAGAGAGAATACATAGTAAAAGGTGGGGAAGGTGCTTAAATGAGTTCCACATTTAAGAAGCTTCTATAACATGGGAAATGGTAAAATTACTGGCTAATTCAGCTAGGTGGTTAGTATGTATTTAATAATCAATGATCCTATTCATCAAATGTATAAGTACTGAAAAAAAAAAGACAGAATTATGTTCTAAATATAAATCATCTGTGATAAGTTATTCAACAAAAATCATGAAGAGCAAAACTTGTGCAGATGAAATGTAAAAAGTCACATGAGCTATCAGTTTAAAATATACTACATGCTTTATCTAAGAGTAAAACTAGACCATTTTTTGTTTTTTGTCATTCTGATTAAAGACAGCTGTTTTAACACAACAAAACTAGTGTGCAAGCATGTGTAAACTTAAGTATTGGTTAGGCCAAGTAAACTAGATTAGCAGTCTAGTTCAAGTTTTCAAAAGAATCTTATGGGTGAATGGTTATTCGTTGCCAACAAGTTTGCTACATTTTATAAAATAATCCTAATTAAAGAGCTTAAGTAATTAGAATAAAAATTGTTTGAGACATTTGTGCCCAGTGTGCATGCAAGCGATGACAAGAAACTTTTAATCTAAATTCCTATAAAGGATGTTATTAACATTCGTTTAGACAGATAAAATTGCCACCACATATTTTGAAGAATTAAGGTAGTTGTGTAAAGTATAGAACTGTCCCAATAATACAGTTATGATCCTAAAGCTAATGCTAGTTACTATCAAGTGTCACTTTCTTACTATGATCTGTTAGTGTGTATTGAGAAAAAGTCATAACTGATCAAACACACCTTGGGTGTAGAAACATGTGCAGCCAAAAACAGATTAATGAGTGACATAAATGAATAAAATTAAGAGTGGTGGCCAAACTGATATCTACACTTATATCAATAATAAGAACCTTACACAAAATATTCATTCATTAGGTAGACAGGCTGCATTTTTTATTGAACTTAGTAAACATCGGGGGTCTTAGGAACCCTGTTATCATAAAATGAAAGTGGGTTTCAAATACCAGTCTCTTTGTTGTACAATATGCAATGAAATAAAATATTAGATTCACTTTTTATTCAAAGAAGGTAGATAAAACATTTCCATAGCATTCTAAATAATGCCATATAAACTTTTTGCACAATGAGACATTATTTAAATATACAATTAAACATTACTATTAAGTAAGATACATTCTGAATAAGAGCTAATTTTTCATATCAAGCTCTTAATAACCAATTCAACAAGGTTTTAAGTCACTTTTCAAAAATGAATATTTATCAGTATTTTCAATTATTTTTAAATCTTACCAAAGACAGAATTCCCTTAGAAACTCTACATGAGAAAACATAACTGAAAATGTTATAGAACATTATTAATTATTTACCGAATGTTTTCACAAATTTTCCAATATCCCGTACATTTCCACGTAGACATGAAGTCATCTGTTCACTCTCTTTATCAAATTCTAGAACTCTTCGATCAAACAAACCTACAATAGCAACAAAGCCATAAAATTATTTAATTGAAAAAGTATAAAAATGAGTTTCTTACCTGTTTTGTCTTAGTATGGATGGTAATAAATGTACCTATTCTAAACAATAATTATACAAGCATTAACACTATAAACCAGTGTTTCTCACATGATTTATGGTAACTTCTAAGAGGATTTCAAGCAGGTTTCCAGGGGGGTTCATGACTTGCATGTGCTGAGTCAAAATATTTTTGAGTCTTTAAGGTGTTTGAAAGGTTCACTTTTCACCTTTTTTATGAACAACGAAAACTGCACTGAAAAATATGAAGAATGTTTTCAGCCTTGTAGAGATGATGGGAAGTTGCAATGACCAAACAGTGCAGAAACACTGCTATAACAATTTAGGAGAAATGTTTTCAGTGTAAATGCTATATCTAAAATAAATGTTGCTGCTACTACTACTAACTTCATAAGAAGTCATGCTCTCTGTAAACACAACTATATAAAAGTATAGTGTTGCATACTTGAACCACTGACTTTAAACACCTATAAAAGAAGTGTATAATACAAAGTTCTCTGGGTATCTTATGTTAAAAATGGTTTTATCTTTACTCAATGACTTACTCATATGATGTGGCTGAACAAATTGTTTCTCCCACAATCTTTTCTTACACTTCAGACTTTTTTGTTCTTCAACAAAAATATCAAACATCTGAGTTTCTGTAAACCACTGAAGAAACTTCTGGATGCTTCGAGATGATAGATACTTACAGAAAGAATCTTTCTAAAAAAATCAATATAGGAGATGCCAAGTCAAAGTTAACAAAATAATATATTTTACACTTTTTGTCTTTTAACTGCAACACAAGTTATTTTTAAAGCTCACCAGTAATGATTCCTCAATATCAACAAATTATATCATCTTCCTTAAGTAAGGAAGACTAATAGAATTACATAGTTCCAAATGAGTACATTTGATTGGTTATAAACATGTAATTGAAAGAAGTGGGTGGAGGTAAACAAGTATTTTCAAAAGAGGAAGAAGAAGGTGGAGCATCTGTGGTAGGTTTGCTAAATATAATGATACCTCAGCAAATATAAAAGGTAAGAGGTTCTTATTTTATATTCTAGCTTGTCAATATTGACAATACAAGTTTCTAATTCATTAAAAACAAACTTTACATTTTATGACACTCCCAATACAATCTGAACAAATGCAGAAGACAAATACCACATAACATATAAAAAATCAATATTTACATTTGAGCTAGGAAATTAAGCAATCTATAATACTAAAATATGAATTATAAATTACAATTTGATTCCAAATTTATGGGAGTGCACACATTAAATAGTAGTTTAATAATTTTAAATGCAATTCTATGAAATTCAATGACAAAATATTAAAATAGTTTGTATCTTAATCATTTTTACATCCAATAGTTAAAAGCTATAAAGACAATTATATAACAATAATTTTAAAAGTTGACAAAAAAATGTTACACTTTTTCATATTTAAGATGTTCCAGATTCTAACTCAAGAAATAACATTAAAATGACCAGTTAAAACCTGCAAAAGAAACTTAATATAGGCCTTACTATTCCACAAGGCTCCTTATCTATTTAAGTGCTGTTTAGAAAATATTCCTACAAAAAATGCAACATAGTAAACAAAACATTTATTGATAACAATAATTTACCTGAAAAGTTAATTCTTCATTTTCTCCTTGTGTAATGCTGCTCTCAGTGTGTCCAACTATTTCTACAAACATCCTTATAAAGGCTTCAGATATCATAACATCACGTAACATCTCTGTTGGATCTAACATAATACATCACAAAGCATGTTAGTTTGATCTAACAAGGTAAAATATAACACGGCGTAACATTTATGATGCATCTTTTAATCTTATCAAATAATATAATCACACTACTTATCACCTCAGTTGGCATTTATCACCAAAATATATCACATCATAAAACATCTGAATTTGATTTAGCAGCATACTTTTAACTGTTATCACTTCTATTTAAAAGAAAATCTGGTATTAATAAATAACCAACACAATATCATTACACATTTTAAACTACACTTTAAATCTAGAAGTGTAAATTCTGTCTTACAACACTATATTCTATTTTGGTTTTTAAGTTAAATTTTCAAACATTATTGGCAAAATTTAGATCAATTTTAGTCCACTAAAATGTTGCTTGCATCTGGCAACTCATGAGGTGTTCAAAACCAAAAATATTCAACCTAACAAACTGAATATTGTATTACGTAGGACTTTAGTTGTCTCTATTACAATAAGTGGTAGCAAGTATCATATGTTGTAAAATCTCAATCAGTTTTAATATCAGCTATAAAGACCACTTTATTATATATAATGGAAATGTAAGTAGGGAAAAAAGAAAGTGAATCAAGCTTAAATTATATCCTATAATCAGTTGGGTTTCTACTAAGTCTGATCTATCTGCTGCTTCCAGTGAGGTTTAAGAAAAAAAAAAAAAGACTTGATAAATATTCAAAATACATGAAAAGGATGGTTACAACATTACAATTAAATAAATCTCAAAATCTAACATTTTTGAAAGATATACCTTTTGAAATCTCATAATTGGATCAACAGTTTTCTTTAACCCCAATTCATTCAGGGCCACTGCTTGAGGAGGGGAGGTTCAAGCTAACACCACCCATTCACCTAATTTTATATTCATATTTGTTCCTATTTTATGTCTCATTGACTTCCCTAGTTAAGAAAAGCTGGAGCCAGAACTGGATTCATAAGGTAAAATATTAATTTTAAAGCTGTTTACTTAATCCTGAAATAAACGGTTTATGAATGAATATATCATTCACTTGAGATGTATATCATTCATACTTTAACTTCTGGAACTCAAAAATAAAATACAAATCTCACCTGAAGACCAATACTTTTGTAGAAATTTACTGTTTTATTGACTATCCCATAAACGTTTCATTTTAGTTTACCATATGAAATGGCAATATAATTAGCTCTTCCCTTACAGGTTGAGTGGAACCCACTCAACTCGTAACCATTAAGGTATCCATGTGAATAATTATACTATGATGTTTCATAACGTATGCATATCTTTACAAAGTTTGACAGGTTATTAGTAAACATTACAAGATTTTTGTACACAAAATATGAGGTTTTGAATTAAGTATAAAAATTTTCTAATTAGAGATTTACTTGTAACTTTTTTCTTTCAGAATGTTGACACGCAGAGTAATTTTCATATTAAGATCAAAAATATTGTTATGTATCAGAAAATTTTTATAACCTCCAAATAATTATTAAATGTTTATTAAGAAAAAATTTGCATTTTATCTGTTATTTTTCACTATTAAATCAGAATATCTTGACATGCTTGGTAGATTTGACAGATCTTGTAACCACCATAAAAATTATAACTCAGAAACACAAATGTTTAGTTTAAATTGCTTAAATGTCATAAAATGATATATTTGTATATTGACCTTTCAGCCATTGCTGGCTAACATTACAGACTCACAATGATGTGCTGCACAAACACTCACATTATTGTATCAAAAAATATATACTGCTCAAAAAAATTAAAAGAACAAGTACATATTTCAGTATATTTTTGTCATAACTAAATTTATGAATGAAAAACATATCCATTAATCTTCAAATGTATTTTTTAAGCTTGTGAACGAAGTTTGAAGCAATTCAAATGAAACTCACCTCACTCAAGGAAAATACAACTCAAGGCTGTTATGTGAAACTATGCATTCCTCATTAATTCTCAAAATAAACACCAACATGGATCTTTTGTAGCTCATTTTGTCAGTGCGTACCTTCATCTTGTGTACCCAAGCAGACAGGCACCATCTGACAGAGAACGAGGTGGCCAGGGCAGTCCAGATGCTGGAGGATGGCCAGAACCAAAGGAGGGTGGCACAGTGGGTCGCTGTGTCACCATGGGTCATCATTTCATTTTGGTGAAACTACCAGGAGACAAACCCTTATAGCAGGAGACCAGGTCAAGACCATCATCACTGCACAAAAACCAGAGAGAACCACTACATCGTGACTACTGCTCTGTGGGACAGGTTGGCTATGGCTTGGTCACTGCAAAATGACCTTCAGCATTCCACTGGAATGCTGTGTGTCGACCCAAACAGTTCACAATCGTCTGCATGAAATATGCCTTAGGGCCAGACAGCCTGAAAAAGGCATGTATTCTGATAAGGCAACCCCGTGCAGCCAGGTTGGAGCTTGCTCATCAGCACCTGGACTGGGAATTTCGTCAATAGGCCACCATGCTGTGGACAGGCGAGAGCAGGTTCACTCTGTCTTGTGATGATGGGCATGTGAGAGTGTGGAGATACCAAGGAGAGTGATTTTCTGCCTGTAATATTGTGCAAGTCAACACTTATAGAGGAGGTTCTGTAATGGTCTGGGTAGGCATATGCTTGGGTGGCCGCACAGACTTACTCATACTTGACAGGGGTGCTCTGAACACATGACGATATAGAGACAAAATTATGGAACCCAATGTGAGGCCTTTCACCAGTGCTTTCGGCAATAGGTTCATTCTCATGCAGGTTAATGCGCGAGCCTACGTCACCAGACTGTATATGGACTTCCTTGAGGAGGAAGAAATAGAGACTTTTGAGTGGTGCACCAGATCTCCAGATTTAAATCCAATTAAACATTGCTGGAATATGTTGTCGAGACATGATGGTGAATGGCAGCACCCTCCTCAGAATGTACAGGAACTCCGACAAGCCCTGGTAGACGAGTGGGCTGCCATACCCCAAGATAACACCAACAAACTGATTTGAAGTATGCAAATCGATGTCAAGAGTTTGTCACAGCCTGTGAAGGTCACACTAGATATTGAATGTTCCAAACATTTTTTTGAATAAATGCATGTTAACTGTTTAAAGTATTGTTTTATAAGGAGTATAAGTTTTGGTGATATTGGTAATTTTTAAAAATTTTATTTTATATTTTACTGTTCATCACACATTAAAAAATGGATACAGATGGAACTGAAATTTAGGCAAATTACCTAAAAAAATGAAAATATTATCAAATTTGAAACACTGAGATAAATTATATAAGAAAACGTACTTGTTACTTTAATTTTTTTGAGCAGTTTATGTACAACTAACCTTCACAAAGTGACCTGTCTTGGGTGTGTTTTTGTGGACTAGTATTAGTGTTTAGCAAAAATACAGTCACGTTTCAGATGTAATACAATATATATGACACATACATAAATAAGTTCTTAAAAACACATTTTTCTTAAAACACAGAACAGTAAATAAATAAATACAACAAACATTTATACCTTCTAGTTACAATGACCTTTATACTCATTTGCTGCTTGTATCTCAAGACAACTGGTATGGGTATTAAAATTTTTATTAAAATAAAATATAGAACAATGTTTTGGCCTTCTTAGGTTATCTTTGGGTTAACAAAGAAAATTTACAACTGACTGTTGCCGAGTGCATCTCAGACAAGAGTTTAAACAGGTACAAGATTGTTGGGGGCAGTGAAGTATTTGTTAGGTTACTAATTAATTTAGATATAAAGTGTTCCTTTTTACTGGCTTAATTTTGTTTTGAGTTGTTGTATAAGTAGGGCTACTTTGATTTTGCATTTGTTTATGTTTGTTTCCACATTTAGCATATTGGTGTTTTCCATGGTTATGTTGTGTTTATTTGATTTGCAGTGTTCAAAAACGTGTATAGGTGTTGTTTGTGTTCTTTGAATCTGGTTTCCATTTTTCTGGTTATTTTCCAATATAGAAGTTGTGGCATTTGTTACATTGTATTTTATAAATAATGTTGGTGTTGTGTTTGTCATTGTAGGTTTTACATAGTATGGACTTCAGTTTTATATCTAATTTTTGAATAAATTTGGCGTTTACTGAAATATTGCTTTGTTATAAATTTTTTCTAAATGTTAGTTACTTTTTTTGCTGATGTTGCAAAATCAAAATGCTACTTATACAACAATTCAAACCAAAATTAAACCAGTATAAAGGTGTTCCTTTATACCTATGCTAATTAATAACCTAACATACTGCAACACCCCCTACGATCTCGTAACCACTTATTTATTCTCGTCCCTAAGATGCACTTGGCAACAGTCATTGCAAACTCTCTTTGTTAACCTGAAGACGACCCAAAAAGGTTGAAACATTGTTCTTTACTTTATTTTAATAAAAGTTTTAATACCCATGCCAGCCATCTTGAGACACATTTTTACTTCAAGTGGGTTTCTCATCATCACGCATTTGCTGCTTACAAGTTGCTAAGTTTTTTTAAAATGTGAAACAAAATATTTTTTTAGCTTTTACCCATGCATTTAAAATAACCAAAAAATCATAAATACCTACATCAAAACCGAAAAATTGTGCTATAATTTATCAAGCTCAGTAGCTACAATGTATTTGAATCTAAAAATGTAAGACACTTTGAGCTGACTAAAAAACCAATCTACCTTCTTGAAGTATTGTTTCAAAAGAAGGAAATGACAATGATATGACACTTGAAAATGACTGAGAAAGCTGCTAGGGGACATTCTGAGCTTTCAAATGATTATTCATGTTAGAAGTGTATATAATGAAGCATTTCCAAAAATGAAAAAGAGGTGAGCAAGGCAATTGTGTTTGATTCACTGTATCAGCAATATCACAGCAAACAGAAAAAGCAGGTTATTATTTTACATTTTAGCTTATCAATATGAGTAATTTGAGTTCATAATTCATATCAAACTATAGATTTTATATTTTAAAAACAAAAACACCTAATTTAAACTAATGCTGCATTCAACATACCATGTGATACATGAAAATCAATGTTTAGGTGTGTTTTCTTAATATTTACTTTTAAATTAAGAAATTCAATAATGTATGATGTTAAAACTTGGATTATAATCTACTATCTAATATTAAATTTATAAACTTAAGTTCATAAAATAGTCATTCAATTAAATTCTGAATGCAAATCAACAAGCACGATGACATGCCCTTTGACCTATGACCACAGGAAGACCCATCTCAATAGGGTAAGCAGAATTTATGTAAAACTTACAGTTGAACAGTATACATTTAATGTTCCATTAAAGTAATACATGTACACTTATTGCTTTTATCAAATAATGAAAATTTTCCTAATAGCACTGTGGACTGATACATATCTCCCAACTAAACTGACCTGAGAAAGTAATAGACCTCAAAAGCATTACACATAAATAAACAATTTACCTGTCATATTCTTTGCTAAACTTAAAGCCATTCTTAGAGCTTTTTGTATCCTTCCTGGAAGAATTGAATCTTCATCCCCAACCTCTTGTAACAAGTTTGCCTGGTCTATGTCCACAACCAAAACCTACAGGAAGAGTAAGTTTACAACTGCAATACTGAATATTCACTGATACAGGTGTTCTACATAGTACAGCAAAATACTGTGACTCATTAATTTTTATGAACTAAGCAACCAACTGTATTTAATGATTGTAACTAATTCCAAAATAAAAAAACTTCACAAAAGATTAAGATCTAACAGCAGTTATTAATTTTTAACTTGTATCTCATAAAATCAACAAAAAACCATCATTTTCTTACACTGCAAATGTATTTCCAATAATACTTACCTACCCTCTCATAATATAACTTTATCCAGACAAAAGTTTCTCTTCTCTGCCCATCTAAGCATTAGTATAAATTTTACCTTGCTTTATACACTACCATATTGTCCAAATTAAATCTTGTGATTCTCTCCACCTACATCAATCCACTCCTATTCCTGATCTGTGTATAAAATCCCTATTATTACTTCCTATTCACTTTAAGACAGTTCAGTTAGCAGACCCAAAACTGGATATATCTTGAGGAGAAAGAAGGGGGGTATGTTTATCAGAAATACATTTTCAGTGAGGAAAAATGTTAACTTCCAAAACACACTTACCTCCATTTACACTACAGCTTGAATCCAACATTGACAAAATTGAGGGGCCAGTGAGGGCAAAATCCACACAGTAAGAAGTTGTGCAGTAAAAATACAGCAAAAACACACTAGAGTTGGGTCTGCACTACTTCTGGAACAGGTATGCTCTTTGCCAGACAACATGAAATCTAATTCCTGAGTGTTAAAGACTGAACAGCAACACAAGCAAAACCCTAACATTTTTAGAAGAACATGAATTCATCTAGGCCTCAACCAGGCAGATGGGGTCCCACATCTTGTCATTGGAATTATAGGGCTGTGATCCAAATTTAAATCAAAGAGGTGGTGTCTAGGTTATGAGGTCTGCTTTGTATTTGGTCTTGTTTAGTAATCTGGTATCACTGGGTCCCAACCTGAATGTGACAGAATGTTGCATGCTGATCCACTGGTATTATGAAGAGAAAGTAAGCAACACAAGAGTGGACAAACCCTCACCTCAACCTGAAGAAACAATGATTACCTGGTTTGGGATTATGAACTATAATTCTAACACACCAACCTGAGAGGCAAGGCAACACCTCCTATCCCTGAAATAAGGAAAATACAGAACAAACTAATTCCAACAAATGGTATAGAAATTGACACTCTGCATGCAGAATTATGAGGAATTTAACAATCATCAAAAAGAAGAGAATGATCAAACAGAAGGGTCAAGCTCAACTAGAAAGTGAAAAATAATCTCTGAAACAGAATTAAGAGGAGACTCCCAAATAGGCTGGTTCTATTCCTACCATACATATGGAAAAAACATATAGGGTTATTGGTAGAAGGCTTCGCCCTCTTTTCTTTGAGTGGAATAATGAGTTCAAGCATAACACAGGAGGAATAAACCTCTGGTCACTGCACCAGTGACTGGAAATTGGGAGTGATAAGGATGGATCCCTTACTTCACTAAGAGAAATGGGAAGAATACTTCCACTTGGAGTCCCAAAAAATGATGCTCTATTTGGTAAAAAAACCAATATAAACTTCAGATACTCACATGCTAGAAAACAAAATAAGAACTTCCAATGTATTGATCTACTGGGATATCAATATATTTTGCAAACCTATGAGGGTAGTACCACCCACTAATTCATCCTTTAAAAACTTCTTGTATACTCATGTCTACTTCTCTGTAGTACAATTTTATAACCAACAGGAAGAAGACATTCAAAACTACATAAATCTGACAGTCATTTATAGTTGATGAACATGAAACTTTTATATTACTGGAAATTTATAGTACTGCTTTTTAAAGTTACATATAGATGAGCAAGGCTCTTGTTGTGAGTTGAGGAAATGTATTTATTTCTCACGAAAAGAAGTAGTTTGCAGACTGAACACTTTAGAAGTGTTTATATATTATATTGAGAATAAATAAATCAGACAGAGCATAAGCTATAATACTGAAGTTATGTAAACTAAAAGAAAGGATAATTTGGAATGCAGATGCATCATCTGACACACAGAAATTAGGTTGGAAAATATTTTTAAATAATTTATCTTAAAATTAATACTTGGATAAGTAAAAAATTTCAACTATAAACTACACTATGATGCTAATTTTAGTTAAATATATAGTTGATCATTATGTAACTCTGGAACCTCAAGACATCAACAGGAGAGCCACACTTGTACAAGGGAGTTTATTTAACTCCCTTTAAAAATGATAAATATATATCTAATTAAAATATTCATATCTTACTTTCATTACTCGCAAAAAATCTAATCAAAATGTAAATGTAATACACAATGATATATAACTCGTACAAAAAAAAAGCACATAATCCAATGCTTCTACTCACAACAAGTCTACAAGACAAATCCAACAAAATGATTTAGATATCTTATGAAAGCAATGAATCATAATCCATAATGCACTTCATCGTGTACACTTTGTACCCTTAATGGGCATTTATATCATACTAAATTTCATAAAACATTTTATAAGATAATAATGAAAATATTGTTCATTAATTCCAAATATTAAATTTTGAAAGCACAAGAGGTAGAATAGTCTAAAGTCAAATGGAAGATCACTGACCATGTTTAACTGATAAATTTATAAGCCTTTTCAGGAAAAGACACAGGAAACATTTCACTGAAAGCTTTAAATCATAAAATATTCTGTAAGGCAAGTGCTTAATCTGAGTAAACTGGGCTGGTCAAACTCTGGAATACTGATCCTCACAATCTAAAACAAATTATTAGTAAAGCTAACTTGATAAAATTAAGCTAGCCTGTGAACCATTGCATCTCACAATCTAAACAAACTGTTAGTGAAAGTGACTAACTTGACAAACTGGGCTAGTCTAATTATGACACATTATACCTCATAACCACCAACTGTTAGTGAAATTACCTTGACAGAACTGGGTTAGTCGAGCTGTAACCCACTGAGCCACACAACAATTTGTTAATTAAACTGACTTGATAAAACTGGGTTAGTTTAACTGTGACACACT
The DNA here is from genome assembly GCF_004210375.1 of Tachypleus tridentatus. NCBI lineage: Eukaryota > Metazoa > Arthropoda > Merostomata > Xiphosura > Limulidae > Tachypleus > Tachypleus tridentatus. Next base: position 34,224,901 of record NC_134832.1, on the reverse strand, counting down.
GGGCTTCACAAGCTAAACAAATCATAATAGGAAAACTCAAAATTACATTCAAATATTAAACAACAAACCTTGTTATCAAGGATTTCCATCACTGTATGGGCACTGCTACTCAGGACTCCAATCAGGTAGGGAGTGGTTACACAACACTGGACCAACAAACAAGTTGGCAAACATGGAATTACAAGATGCTGCCAGGAAAATGGATACAGCAATGACAAAACTGCTGTGATAGTATCAAATAATGTGCTGGAAACAAACCAAAAAAAAGAGAAAATTGGCAAGCTAAAGGAAAAAAGAAAACCACCAGCAAATTGGTTAAATTTTGTTAAATAGTTAACAACATTACTTTTTGAATTATTTACTAATTATTAATTCATTTTTTGCTGATAATCTGCTACTATCTTTAAGGTAGGTACTATATGTGTTAGCAAGAATTGGATTGCATAAAGGCAGATGTGTCAAATAGTCATCCAGTCTCTGGTGGTGGTAAATATCTCATTGTTTAGTACAAGCCCAATCTTGTGCCTGTTGTTCACCTGAATTCTGATTTTGCTATTTCTCCAAATTCACAATGGGTATTTTGCATAAACTTAGGAGGCTTAATTTGTACCAACTTCTCTAAGACCTGAAATTTAGAACATTCACAATGATGAAACATTCATAATATGGTCACATATACACACACTAGACGATTTTACAGAATTCATGAACCAGCTGAAAATATATTATCCAGCTATACTATTCACAATACAAATAGAAGATAAAATCTTGCTTCTAAATATAACTGTCATCAAGACACAAAATTCATATATCACAGGAATGCTTCTTGCCTAGTGTGTGCTGCCATATTATGAATACAGAACATCCAAACCATCCCTACAGTGTAAAGGTGGATGTAACCGACTCTAATCTGCAGAATAAACAAGATTTATAATATGAAATATGCTACACTAATGACTAAAGAAAAACACATCACTGCAACCCTTCCTGCCAAGGAATACCACAGTGATGGACAATTAACATGATTACCTTTGAAATGATTAGTATTGTACAAATTTGTCAATTTAATCAAAATTGCAAATAAATTGATTAATGCCATTAAAATAATCAACTAACCGAAATCAGAGTCTCTTAATAATATCATTTTCAATTATTAGGACTACCCAAATTATGAAACAACTGTCATTATGAATTTTTTTTTTGCAATTAATTCAAATTTCTTCAGCTTTGGTCCAGCATGGCCTGCTGATAAGAGTGTTTGTTTTACAGTTCAAGAGTTGCAGATCTGATTCATGTTACCACCAAACATTCTCATCCTTTCAGCTTTAGGTGTTATAATTGTTTCTTAGATTTTGAGTTATGGGAAAACTACTAAAGCTATCTGCCACCATTTCCAATTTTGAACTGCCAAATCAGAAGGAAGGATATCAACTGGCAGCATCGACCATCAATTTTTGTCTAATTAAAATGTTACATAAAAGTTTTCTAACTTACAACTGTATAAGTGTATTCTTTAGTTTTTGAATAAGGTGTAAAATTTATATTTTTACATAATTTAATATCTGTAATTTAGAAGTTACTTAACTGTATAATGTGCTAAATGAAATGAACATTTACTTTCTACTTTACATTTCATATGTGTTATGTTTTAACACATCTTTTATCCTCCAAAATTTGTTTGCCAAGTAGAAATTATGGCAGGCACCAGCATATCTCAAACCTGCAACTCTCTGATCATAAGGCAAATGCTCATGAGTTGCTATTCTTTAACCACTCAGCAATGCAAGTCTTTCAAACATAGGAAATATAACAAAATCAATAAATTAATACAGCATTAAAACCTGCAAGTATCATATATGAATAAACTGTTTTCTACATTATACTTTATATTATGTAGATTATTATTATAAAAATACACTTACAACTGATTATATATATTATATATACTGGACAACTAATAGGTGCAGGTTAATGTACCTATCAATGTTAATTGCAATATAACCATCATGTTCAATTACAAATAAATATCTAATAAGGATAGTGATATTTTATTTTTCCATTGGTATACTGTTGTATAACTGGATACTTATGAAAACCTTATTCTTCTTAACATCTAAAATAGTGAACTAGCATGTGTTAAGTTTGTCTCTCTGTTCACTGAAGATGCATCTAAAGCATCAACGTGCTTGGTAACCTACGTGTAAATTTGTGCGTTTCATTCCCAATCACATACTTATAGGTCTCACTATAGTTGTGTTTATGTAAAATTGTAGACTCAATCCCAGAACTAAATGTACATTAACCTGTTGTCCAACTAGTCACTCTTACGTTTAACATTATTCTGATTTATAATCATTCACAAAATTTCTAAACTTGCTTTTCATAAACAAAATCAAGTAATTTCAATAGTCTTATGAACATTTCTAAGAAATATACAGCATGGCACTATAAGCTAGTTATAGTTTTCAATTCATATATTCCACGTACAACAGTTTGGAATTAAAAAAGTAAATTGAAAATTGTTGTGTGTGAAGATGTCTATCATGTTAAATAAATGGTATTTCAAAAATGTCTGTTAAGAAAGGATAAATCTTATACAAAATAATCAATTAGCATAATGTAATTAATTAAAAGGCCTGGCAGTTAATTAATAACCAAATTACACTAATTACTCAGCTCTAATACTGGATACCTGATAGTATTAAAACACCAAAAATAAACAAGATAAAAATTAATAACACAGTCATATTCTCCTGTATCCAAATTTTTGTCAAAACACACAGAACATGTAAGTAACATAAAATCAGAACAGTATACAGGAGCTGTAATATAAAGCAACTGTAAGTATTACATACCATATTTCTTAAAAACCCAATGGAGATTAAAAACACAATTTATAAGATCTATTGTGGATGTCAGTTTCAATACAGTGGAGAAACAAAACAACCAACAATGATCAGAAATCAAGAGTACAAATGGCATATAAAACTATATAATACCAACCTACATGTTCATCAGTCAGAGATAAAATTTATATAACAACACAGAATAATATAAAATAATGGAATACAACACATATACACAAATACACACACATTCAAGAAGAATAAAAGCTATCTAGATCTATTCAACTGTTAGTGCACTCTGAAATAGTAAAGCCTACATATCCCTTTTGAAGCCATTTGGATAACTGATAATTTCCAATAGGAAGGTAATAAAGATAAACAGATAACATTTATTTCATTTTAGCACAAAACGCACAATTGAATCCTGTCTCCTGCCTACATCTACAGTCCTTCTCAATTCTCAATGAGGATGGCAGCAGTTTAGTAATTAGAGTTGGTAATCACTTGTACCACTGGTTACATCAAGAATTATATACCTTATCATTACAACCTTACCGCATATGCATTATGATACTGTTTAATTAATTCTTATGGTCACTAAAACTGTTATGGTATTGTCAAATGATAAGCTGTAACCAAACACAATTGAAGAAAAGCAGAAAACATGTTATATTTATTTTGTTTGGGATTTTTTTTTAATGAGATGATGTTTTTAAATTTTATCTTACACAAACATTTAGTATTTGTTTTTAAAAAATTAGAATTCAAATGTTTTGTCAGGCCTTAATAATTTTGTGAGAATTTTCTGACAGCTTTACTCCTATATACATGATTTTTTCTTTCTAATGTAAAAAGGTTGTTCTAATTGTCAAGTCTTTTACTTATAAGATATTTTAGGTTACTAGAAACAAGTTTCTGTATTATGATAAAACAATTAACTAGTGGTAATCATCACATTTATTTTAATGAGAAATATAGCCAAAAGTAAATAATCATGAAATGATTATTTCAATAACTTGTGAGTGATGTAATAAAAAAATTGCCCCTTCAAAAACAAATTTTATCACAAATATTTTAGGTCACCATTTTATGACCTTTATGGAAAATTTTACACCTACAAAAATTTATGCTGAAAATTATGGAAATGAGAACACAGAACACTTTTTAACAATGAATAGTTCTTTATTTTGGTAGGGCTTTAAATAAACATTACATTCTCTATTACTTTTTTTTTCTTCCATAAATTTAGATAGTATATAGCAAAGTACAGGGCATTAAAAATTTAAAACCTTATGTGTATGGGGTTGGTTCACTGGACCAAGCTTATATTGGAGAATAAATGTTTACTGTAAGTTCTAAAATTCTGAATTTAAAACAGGTGGTAAGCTTTGAGTAAACATTACAGGTAGGTTATATATAAAAGTAAGTATTTTTAAAGTATTTCTACTAAAGATTTGTCAGAATGTACTTCACTTGGTCTGACTAGTATTAGCATAAGGTGATTTATGTTAACAACAAAGACATTTATTTTAAAATTTCATATTTCATTTACACAACCTTTTGAATATCCTAAATGAATATTTTTTTTCAGTAAACTGTGTTTTTAGCTATTCTTTTCTTTACATTCTTGGTCCCTTTGACTGACTTTGTAACCACCACAAAAAATAGTAGTAGCAGTAAATCTAAATTTGTCCTTTCTCCTTTCTAGAATGACTGCAGATTGAAGAAGAAAAATACATTTATTCTAAACACTCAGGCTCATAACAATTTAAATATTATTTCATTTAATCTAATTGTTTTATTGCTCTTTGTACTTCAACACCAGAATTAACAATTAATCACTCAGCAGGAGTGCTGAGAAGTTAGGATAAACAAAATTTGAAGTTACATCACTAGATGTTTAACTAGATACATTTTTATGCATTCCTTGAAGTAAAAAAATAGTTACTTAACTTTTATCTAGCCTAGTAAGTTCTCGTTTTAACATTTTACTTACTTTTGTTAAAAATATACATCAATAAGCAATAAAGCTCATATCAGGGAAAAACAAAAATCTAAAATGGAAAATTCAGAACAGATACATTACATGATACACAGAAGTGAAGGAAAATTTAAGTACTTAATTTATATAATATTGAACTTTAAACTACAAACTGCATTTCATGCTAACTTTATTGACATACATTAATAACAAAGTTCTTCAGTTAGATTTTAAATATAATGCTGTAAAAGTCATAGCATTTGCATAATGACTCCCTCCCAGTGCACATGAGATAGAAATCACTCCTTAATATTTTAACAAGTTATAGGGTTACACACCACTAAAATTCTAAAATCAAATTATAAATCTAAATGGTAAACAAATACTAAACAGCTTTAGGTACAAATAAACTACAAGACAGAATATTAGAACAAATTACCTGATAGACTGACTGAAAAATAACACTCTACGTTCCAATAACTGAGATGCCATAACTTTTAACAGCAAGTCAACATCCAGAAGTTGGATTAACTTTGTCAATTTTCCCTTCAGGTAACAAAAAATATATAACATGAAATTTGACTTTAAATGGCATAATGTAGCATCAACACTCACTGATAAAAACAGAATACAACATCAACTTTTCCTTTGCATGACATCAACTTCCCCTATACAACATCACAAAACATCAACACTCTCTGTAAAGAACATACTATAAGATCAACTCTCACCAGTAAACAGATTTCTTAACAACATATACTATCAAGTTCATGAATAATTTAAAAAATAAATTATTTCACTGAAGCACTGAGTGATCTAATATACTTTAATGAACAAACTTCAAAACTTACACGAAACTTTGCATCTTCTAGTGGTCTAATTACAGAGATTTCCATCTGTTACCAAAACAAATATTTTTGAGATAATACAAAAGCACTTGAGAGTAAACATATACACAAAATATAAAGTCATAATTCATAATTTGTAATATGTTCTTATTTACTAAAAAATCAAATAATTACGTTATTTTTTAAACTACTCCATAAATCCTATTTAACTGAACAAAACATAAAGCAGAAAATACATAAAACATAAATGTATGAATAATAACATGTAAGTTGGTAATAAAAGTTGACAGGTAACAATTTTACAAAAGTAATACTTTCCTACTTGCACAAATACCATCCTAAAACTTACATTATTTCTTTCATAGTTTCCACTTTATAATTAATGGTCAAATGTAGAAAAAAAGTACAAACAAGACAGGACAAGTCATGACATTTTATTTATAGTTAAGATGTTGCTGAAAATAATGTTATATTTTCACACTTACATAGAAAATATAAAATACAAACATTAATTAATAAATGGTAAAATTATTGAACTGACTCATGAGCTGTAATAGGTATTATAAAAACTTTGCCAAGCATAATATACCATGACATAAGATTAATGTCATGTAAAATAAAAACAAACAAACATTTTATACAAATTGTTAAAGTCAATTTATATTAATTTATGAGAATATCAGCAAACAATAAAAAACGACTTGTAGAATGAATATGGTTACAAACATTTGAAAATGACTATATCAATGAATGCTAAAAATACATATCTAACTTTCAAAAAGTACTATAAAAGGTTATTCAAATAATTCATAAAACTTTTAACTCTTATAACATCTAATATCAAACAAACATGAATGCATGGGCAATGAATCTTGAGTTATGGTTGTTTTAAAGTACTAAATGTGTATGCAAAACATTATCTAATCCTTAATTCTTAATTAATCATTAGAAGGAACTGGACCAAGGCACAACCATATTAATAGAAATTGGAATTAATGCAAAAGAACTGTAGATGCATAATATACCTTGTTGGTAACCACGAAAGGGTTAAATCAGTCTTTTTACTTTTCAAGTCTAAAGTTACTGTTCAATGTAGAGATATAGAGTTAGCATATTATAATAGCAATTTCAATTAAACTCAATTCTTCCCAAGAACATTAGCATGTTACTGTATTAAACATTCAATACCTGTAACTTTAAACAGATCTGAACATTCAGCTAATATTAGGTGACACAAGATAATTTTTTTCTTATTCTACAGTAACTGATCACATGTATCTAAGTTTTTAGTTCCCTTAACAAAATATGAGAGAACATGTTTTTGTTTATTTGAGGAGGAAGAATCATAACTCTGCATTTCTCAAACAAACTATTCAAATAAATTTACAGACTCCTATATGTAATACTTATTTTCTTTTACTCAAAAACTGTAATACAAACAGATATGTACGTGAAAATAGATGTTCTAATGTGAAAAGGCTAGTAGACAGTTATGATTTTATATCTTTGTCAATAAATAGTGTAAATATCAAAGTACACTGATTTATGTGAATGTTAAAGATAAGCTTCTCTATTAATAATCAGATGGCTCAACAAACTATTTCCCATGCATTAGATTGGTTTGTTTTGAATTTCACACAAAGCTACATGAGGGCTATCTGCACTAGCCGTCCCTAATTTAGCAGTGTAATACAAGAGAGAAGGCAGCTAATCATCACCACCCACTGCCAACTCTTGGGCTACTCTTACCAATGAATAATGGATTTGACCATCACATTATAATGCCCCCATAGCTGAAAAAGCTAGCATGTTTTGGTGTGACAGGGATTTGAATCTGTAAGCCTAGGACTACAAGTCGAGTGTCTTAACCATCTGGCAATGCCAGGCCCATACATTAGAATAATATTCTAAACTGTGTGGATGATGAAAACAAACTCCTCTCTGAACATCAGGTAAGCCAGACAAGCTAATAAAGAATTATATACTAAGCTGTGTGGATGACAGAGACACAATCCTCTATTAACAATCAGATGGTTAAACAAATTATTTCCTATACTTCAATAAACTTCCTATACTTGAGCTATGTGTATGATTAAAAGAAGTTTCAAATTTTTAACAAATGTTATCCAATGAACCAATCTCATAATAGAAAAGGAATGTATGCTATAGCTCCAAACTGTATTACTTGTATCTTTAAAGAGGTTCATGTGGATCAAAAATACTTTGTCCATCATGTAGTTTGTATGTTGCATAACCCCAAAACTTCCAAAATGCATATCTACAGTTTTTCAGTATCTCTGCATATTGTATCTAGTATTTCCTTCCCTCTACCACAAACTGCCACTAAATCAGAAATGTAAGGTAAAAAGAATCACTGATAACTATGACATAATGCCATGTTGAATGTTACCCTGTAAATGGTCTTGGTATGTACACTTTTACCCTACCTAGGCACAGAGGGAAGCAGATGGCTAGACAAACTATATAAACTTAAGTGGGAAAGTGTATTTTGAAATTAAATAAAAGGCAGTTTTTAATTACTAAAGGAGAAATGTAAATGTTTATGTTCCATTTCTTTTTGTTATTTTTTTTACAACTGTGTACAAGGATAAGAGTGGCTAAGATGTATCTTGTTACAAGAATGATTCAATGGTTACTCAAGAGGTATAAATTATCTAGCAATAGCTTCACAAAATTAAAAACAAAAGTTGGATGAATCATGGTTTTGTGAATTTCAGAAACTACACATACTAAGAATTTTGAAACCTAAGACCCAGAAATATTCTGAAAAATATTTCTGGCATTAAAAGTTCAAGTCTGTATATATGAATGTAACAGTTACATAATATATGCACAATATTTACATAATTGGTGCTGTTGTTAAGAACTGTAGTAACATTGTTATCCTAAGCTGGAGTTTCATATATCAGAGTATACTGATTTTTGAAACATTTACATTGTATGCTCTTGTTTCTTCTGTTATTTTTTGGTAACTACAATGAACTTTGATATTAACATATCATCTTCCTTTACCACTACTAGATGCTATTAATGACAACCATAAAAGCACAAGTCAGACTTGTATGGTTTAGTTTTTGACTGAAACATCCAAAGTGCATGTAAATCTACATTTCATGTTCAATTACCCTTTCTTCTTTCATTTAGATGTTCAAGATGTTCCAGTATCCTGAAATTTAAGTGCAAATAATTTACACCAACCAAAAACTTTTTCTTTTAAAATTTCAAATGTGAGTTTTTTAACTAATAGAAATTTCAATTTCAATATGAAAATGAAATGTCGACTCCTCTACTAAAATCATCAAACTGCTTAAATTACTTGCATTTCCTTTCTACAAACAGTACAGAAGTAGATTTATTCATTTGTGTCAAGCAAATCAGTTATCAAACCTTTTAACTGTGATTTTCTAATAGCATTCAGTGTTATAAGAATAAAGTATGTTATAATTTTTATACTCTGTGATGCAGTGCATGTTTCTCAAAGGTGAAGAATCAGAAAAGAAAAAAATACTAAGTTCAAACTTTGTCATATTACATATTTTAATGACACCTGCCATAAAGTTATTGTAAATTATAAAAGCAGCCCCTGATGACAACTGAAACTAAATGTTGTATATACAATCTTACATGACTTAAAAGTTTTACATAAAGAAAAGCTAATATTTTTACATCTTTTTGGATCAAGTAACAAAATTATGAAAATATGTAGAACTGTAGAAACAACAAATTTTGTTATTCTCATATTTATTTTCTTTTATCCACAATTTCTGTATTTTAAACAAGAACAGGCCTAGCTTTATAAAAAGTAATTTTCATTAGCTCATGCAATAGGTACAATCTAACACATCTCCTAAACTTTTAAGTTATAATAGTAAGATGTGATTAACATTGTTTCAGCATTTTATATACAAAACTTATATTTATCATAAAATCCTTATACAGTTTTTAAAGAATACTGTTTTCACTTATCTCCTCTGACACAGCAATATTGTAAAATGGATTTACACATATTCAAAATCTTTAATTAAATGTAGTAAGACATACAACAAAAATTGATAACTTTCTGAAAACAAAACCAACACTGATTATTTTTAGTTTAAATTATCTCACAATTATAACCTTAGAAGGACATCACTACATTTCAGTAGCTTAACAATAAATTCTTATAATAATGATAGTACAAAACAAAAATTTTTATATATTTGTCTTTCATATATTATACTCATTCAGTTAATGCTGATATTTTGCAACAATAATCCATTACTCACTATATTTTGATAGGAAACAGACAAAGCTTCTCCTGGTGTTGGAAGTTTTGATTTATGAAGCAGAGTCAGGATGTTACACCACACCAGTTCAGGATGAGAAAAACATTTTTCTAATTCTCCCAAAAGCTAAAAAAAACAAAACCAATGGTTCTTTTGACTTAACCTATTTTGATCTATACTGCAAAAAGGCAGACTGTTTCAGCACAGAAGTATAGTCAGCAGTTAATCCTCTCAACCTGAGTTTCCTTTATTACACATAACAAAGTTTTAGTGTCTTACATTCAAAATTTATTAAATTACTTTTTATGTTATTCCAATTATTATAGTATAAATATTTAGCTAATAATCAATACTCTATTTGTATATGAGTTTCAAGTTCTTAATTTTAAAATGCAATATTTAAAAAAAATACTGAATTTCCCCTAATGTGATACATGACTCTTCTTTAGGCAGCTATATTTTATCCATCACCCCTACAATAAGTACAAAATTAAATGTAAATTACTCACTATAAGACCATCATTGCTTAAACAAACCATAATTTTTATAGCCTTCAATATTTTTTTTGGCTACAGAGTTATCAAATAGAAAACCAGACCCTTCTACAACACTCCCCTATCACATCCTCTCTTTCAGGAATGGTTAATAGTTTTCTCTTACATTTAATTGTATGTTACCTATAACCAAAAGAAAGTCATTTATATGCAAAAACGGCTCGTTTGGGTTGAGAAAATATTTTACATAGAAGAGCGAACAACGTTTGACCTTCTTGGTCATCGTCAGGTTCACAAAGGTTCTTTGTGAAAGGTCGAAACGTTGTTCGCTCTTCTATGTAAAATATTTTCTCAACCCAAACGAGCCGTTTTTGCATATAAATTTCTCAACAAGTGGGTTTCTCGACATCACTGATTATTATTTCAAAAGAAAGTCAAGTTTTCCATCTATCAAATAACATTATATAATGTATTCTGAAAAATAATAGTCAATTTTACTCAGAGCACAAGCGATGTTCTGGTGGGAAATTTAATTACTAGCTTGAATAAACTTGTAACAGCTCTCATTGTATAGTTAGAAAGACAGATAAATCTTCAGAGTTAGGGGAAATTGTGTACTTAATCTATGTTCTTTGGTGCATTATTTAATGAAATAAAAATAATTTAGTGCATTATTAGATTAGGTAAAATAACTAAGAACACAATGAAAATGTTTCATGAGGCACATGTACAAGCAGTACATGTATAATACAATTTGATAGTGTAATGTTAGCAGCATGTGACCCAAGTGATTTAGAACTTATAATGGTGTGGATAGCAGATAAACACAATTCAAAGGGCAATAGAACAATGAAATTTAATCATCAATAGATATTCACTGGTACAAACTACAAATTACTTACTATAAGCTAATGTAGTTTCATGTTACAATTTGAGGACATTCTAGAAAGAAAACAATGTGTAATTTAGATTGATTTTGGTTTTTTGTTTTGGTGGTTACAAGATTGGTCAATTTTACCAAGTCCATTTTGAGTTGGGACAAAGGAATCAAAATATAAAGTTTTACTGCAAAAATATGTCTGAAATATATTTACAATATTTTAGAGATTGCAAACAATGGAAAATTGATATTTTTACGTCGAGGTAAAGAACTTTTAATCTTAGGAGAAAAATTACTTCACACGTGGACTATTCAAAACAAATATTCAATACATTAATGGATATACCTTTATATTAATTTATTAAAAATACTTTACTAAATATTTGATTTTTTTTGTGAGAGACTCATTATGTTTACTAAAAGTGTTAGATTTTGTGAAAATATACACATTATATTGAAAGTTAGAAGTATTAAATATATAAAGACTAAACAAGTACAAACAGCCCATGTTTTGTCAAATTGACCAAGCTCATGTTGAAAGAGTTAACACAAAACACCAAGCATATAGAAATGTATAAGCATGCATACACATACACTGCACAGAATATTACAATTATATTTTCAAAGTAACAATATGTATTAAAAGACCACGTGTCCTAAAAATCAACTACAGCAAAAATTCTTAGAATTTTGGAAATACTTTTTGCCTCCACTGCCAAAAGTGGACAGAGATTAAGTTTTCATCCCGCTGTGTGTTTCTTAGAAATATTTTTTAAATACACCTAAACAAACTAGGACAAGAGTTAATATACTTGTGAAATATCATCAACTTAGAAGAGATTAGTTTTTGGAGAGTGAAGGTCATAACAAAGTTAGAAAATAAAAAAACAAATACCTAATTGTTAACTTGGAGAATGATTTTTCACACTATAATTGCTCTACAATTCATTAAAAAATTATCACATTTTGAAGAAACTTGGTGGACATGTAGATGTTTATTTTTCACTGTCTTGCCAAAAATGGTTCATGTCTTTCATAACAAGTGACTTGTAGACACATTTTCATATTTTTTGAGAATCAAATGTGGTCAACATAGCATGACAGAGAAAAGCTCTACTGAGTGCACATCTTGTCTCACATGTAATATTATTTTAACTTTTCCATGGATTAAAATATTAGAACCATTCATTCTATTGCAAAATCACTTTTCTATCAACAGAAGTGGGGAATTTTTAAAATAGTGTCAAGAACAGGCTATGAAGAAAATTTCTGCATTATTGCCAGTTATTTCTGATTAACTCTTGCTACAGGGTTGATTGATTCAACTGAGTTCTTGATACCAGAGTGAACATCAGAGACTCCATACTATAATTTTTAATATGTTATGTGTATCTTCATGAAGTATCACAAGTTTTCAGCAAACATTATAAGTCCTTCGTAGACAAAAACAAAATACACATTTTTAAATCAAGTACTTTTACTAAAAATTTCTCCATGAATATACAGAGTCAAAGCGTTGAATGCTCTAAATGATGTTCATGTTAAGATAAACTAAACATAGTTTTCTTCATCTGAAAAATTATCCAATTTCATTTGTATAATCTCTAAGACTTCCAAAATAAATATCAATACTTTGTCAAGAAAACTTTATATTTTGTCTATCTACTCTAACTCTAACAAAAAAAAATACAAAATAAATCTAAATTACGCATTTCTTTCCTCTAGAATGACTGTAAATTGTAACAGGAAACTATAGCTGTTTATCTGAAATAGCTAAAAGCCCATAACAGAACATTACTGTTAATACTTAAATTCTATTTATTGTCACATGAACCATGTGTAACTAATAATCCTGCCTCACAAGTGGTAAACCATTCAGCAAACTTGTAGCTCATGTTACTATATCAAATCATGTAAACCATGAGCTGCTCATGAATATACCTCTTAAAGAATTTTTTTTAACATCTTATTTTATTTAACTTAATAATATTCTAATTTTTACATTGTAGTTACTTTTATAATAATAAATAAAGAATACACATGTAATACAAAAGACACAATATTTAACCTGGGTTTTCTTTTCCATTGTTCTCAACTTTAAATGAAACTTAAGACTAATTTTATACTAATGATACTACTATATTAATTTTTGTTCAATTAAAAATACCATACTTAAGACAACAGCATAATGTCAGGAAAAAACAAATAATGTCCTATAACTATCATAATTCTTCCAGCTTTCTAAATGTAAGATAAGTCTTCAAAAATTCAGCTAAATTCATTAACATTATTCCTCTCAGAATAAATTGGAAACCGAATTATGAAATAAATAATGCCCTGTTCAAAAAACAATAGATTATTTGTTACTGGATATAATATTTTTTTTCTTTCTATTGGTTAGAAATAATAAAATACAAAACATCAGAGAGAACAATGACAATTTGGGGTGTGATAGCTGGGCAAGGAAAATGGGTCTGACTTTTAGTTTATGACTCCACAACAAAGAAGACAATTAAAACCTTAAATAATATTAAATTTTGAAAGTGACTTCTTAAAAAAGTTGTAATACATGCATTTTGACCTATCTCTGACAACAGTGTTAACTCTAAAGAGTGCAGATTATGTAATGTTTTAATTGTATAATTCATGTTCCTGCATGCACCATACACAATTTTTAGTATTTATTGCCTTTACAAGGAATTTTACAAAAATAATCAGAATTAGTTGATCATTATGGTCTGCCAGATATGACAAAGATTGATATCTGTTCAGCACAACCTTACTTAAATAATAATAGCTGTTTCAGGAGCATATGTTAAAGTGGTATCACTTCTGAATATATGATGCTAATTAGGTACAAGATGTTCCAAGTAAAAACATTTTAACTTTATAATTTTGGTTAACTTTCTTCTACAGGGTGTTCAGAAAGTCATTGTGCACTTATATATTTATTAACAGACAAAACTGCACAGTGACTTTCCGAACAACCTGCATAACATTTTATTTCCCAAACTTTTACATCACACCCTGATCTTTAATTTATAACAAAATTATTCAGTGTAACACACAGCATCTGTATGAATTGCAAATACATTTTATTAGTTCCTTATGTAATGCTTCAAGACAGAATTATCTTTTTCATCCAAATTTGATTTTCTTGGGTTATTTACAGTTACAGTTTCCTCAAATGTTACAAAAAGTAAAAAGTAATCAACTAATCTCTCTAATCAGTACCTACCTTAAGGTAAAATGGCAAAAGACAAGAGACAGAGAAAATGCACACAGCAGCTGGGAATGTTACAAATGATGTAGAAGGTTGAGAAGGACCGCCCTTAAAAAAAAATCAAATTACTTTGAAATTTTAGATGATCAAATGAATGTTCTGATTCGAAATCAAAAATAAACAAAAACTCTGACTTTATAATTTTCAAATCCCAAAGATGAAAACATTAAATGGCAAACAATACATTAATAAGCTATGTTAATTCATAATAAAATGGTGCACACAAAAACACATTAGCCATTCATATAAACAAAAGAAAAAATATACAAATATAGATTTTATTCACAATTTAATAGCTAGTTAAACACTGTTGTGCAAATGTTTCACAGTTTCAACAATTATTTTTGTAATGATTTAATAAGTCAAACCATTGATATATTTTACTATATTTTTATTTCAATAAAAAATAACTATTAAATCTTTATTGAATAATTAAGTTATTCACACACTTACCAGCAGACGACAACAATAACCATGTATTTTTTCATCCTTTTCACAAACAGCATGAAAAAGAAGCTCTCACTAGATAATACATGAAAAATAACCAAACTTCTAGTTTACTGCTTATACTATTCAAATATAAGTGTTCTCATCATTGTACCTCATCAGCTGCTATTAGTCACACTTCACTTCCTAAAACTATTTGTTTCTGAAGACTTTAGAAGGTAATATTTTGGTTACCAAAAACTAGGCCTAAAACTACTAACCTTTTATACACTGAAGTTGGTTTCAAGGAATTTGCATCAGGAAAACATAAGTGAGACAAAATGTTACTGTCATAAACTAGGTTCTCCTAAATAAAAAACATAAATAGCCCTTATATCAAAAAACTTTACATCATTTTCAACAACTATAAAATAAATTACACCAGCAGTTTACTTTTATCTCAGGATATTTAAAACATCTTTCAACATGTAATTTTTTTTTCATGTTAGTAGTTAGTATAATATTTGGATGTGTTAAGATATTAGTATCTTCATTTTATTACAAACCAATTTCTTCACTGCCTCAGGCCACTTTTATTAACTCTAAAAGTGTAATTACATAATTTGTTTTGTTGTTCATGCATGCACTGTGTACAATTTTACTATTTACTGCTTCTACAAGAATAATTAGGCTTAGGTGACTCTTATAAACTATTAAACATGACAAACTGATATCTGACCACCAAAATCTTATTGTAAGCACTAAAATACTACAAATATTTCATATTTGAGTGGCATCACTTCTGAATCTATCACTACTGAACATGTGCAAATTTCTTACAATGTGGGACAGTATATATGATATTTGTCTCATACCCATTTTAAATAATGTCTACTAAAATATTTAAATATTCAAGAAATGATAAAACAAAATACTGGTACATAAGGAAAGATTTAGCTTTTCTTAATTTTCCAATGACAAAATCATTGATCCACTAATTAAAACTTCCAGAGTTAAGGTTTTAAGATAAAATTATAATTAATTATAAACATACTTTTCTAATTGTTTGAAGTACTTTGAAATGAAATCTCACATACATAATCAGTTATCAATAAATAATAGTGACACATAAAATAATCAATAAAATTCTGATTAATGTCACAAAAATACTCAACCAATCAAAATTAGTTTCCAATTATTTATTGGATTTGATCATCCTAACTACCCAAGAAACTGAAATACTGCCACTATGTTCGTTTGTTGTAAACAAAGCTATATAATGAGAAAAGAGAGGCGATTCATCATTTAAGTATCTTAGGTTACACTCTCATTACCACTAAACTAGCATGCCCTGTATTTGTTATTGCAAAGTAAATAAGGCTATGTGTCTCTAATTTTGAATTACTTAATAGAGGGAGCTGGCTGAAACCAACCACTTCCAACTCTGACTGTTTTAAATGTTAATATAAATTTGTTGTTTTTGTGTTATGTTTCTAAGTTATAATTGCATAATTGTATTTTTAATGTTGTACGATCAAGTGCAAATCTGGAGGAGTAAGCCATGGGTTCTGTACCCTCCCTCCATCAAAGTTTTATCTCAACAATTAATATGTATAGTATTTCAACATTGCATAAGTATGAACGAATCCCTGGAAAGGTGGTATGGACTAAAGCTAGGCAATTAGTGATATTTGCTGCTCAGTTACTGATACCTCATTTACCCTAAACTTACAAGCACTCATTTCTGCCCATGTAACAAGATTTTACCAAAGTACATTCACAATGTAATTAAGCAACTTTAAGTTCCTTGGTTACTGATAATTTATTTATCCCTCTAACATTTTGCACATAATCAATTATCACTCTTTGGGCTATGACAGATGGTTTAGCTAGATTTTCCATGGTCACCTCTTTGTTTATCAAGAACCCACATTCAACAGTGGTTTGAGAGGATTAGCAACTTTTGGACAACCTATCAAAAGTCTGAATACTCCCCCCCCCTCTGCAAGGTTAGAGTTTGTTTACTTTATCTTTTGTGGTGTCAAAGTCCTAAAAAACAAACAGTCTTTTCTCCAAAGATAATTTCATCAAGAAATTCTAGAAACTGCTTTTTGACAGCATTACATTTTGTGCCCTTAATTCTGTCTGTTTCTTCCATAATTTTTTATGTCTGCTTCAATTTCAGTGTATATGATGCTTTCTTCAACTATTTGGTCATTTACCTACAATCTATCTAAGTAAAATATCTAACAAGGAAAGGAGATAAGATACTGGAAATTTCTTATGAACTTGCATGCCACTGACAGTCCATTCTAAGCTCACACATTTGTCTAGCTGAGACATCCTTATCTGTTGTTATGAATTTCTCTGCCAAAAAACTTCCTCCACTTTTGAACCCTTAAGTTGATTTTTCCTTCTCAGTTATTTCCAAATGTGATAAAAGTTGCCAAGGTGATTACCATGTTCATAACCTTTGGTTTTGGGACATTATGCAATACAACCTTGATCAGCAATCCAAGATCTTTCCCAATGAATAGATTAATTGGATTGTCAGCCTAATAAACCTTTAAAAAAGTTGGACTGCTCTTGATAATGTAGTGAAAAAATGTAATTTGGCAGTCATAAGAGGATGTTTGGTTGTCTTCTAAATGACACCAAGATGAGTGATTTTTTGGTCTTTACAGCAGTACAGCAGGACTTAATATAGAGAAAGTACAACTCTCTCACTGCTGGTTCCACATTGTCCAGCCATCAAAAACAAAAATGAAATGTTTAAATTAAATAAAAATCCCATGATGATGAGAAACCCTCTTGAAGTAAAAATGTAGGTCAAGACAGCTAATATGTGTATTAAAACTCTTAAAATAAAGTAAAGAGCTACATTACAAACTTCTTAGGTCATCTTCAGGATAACGTTGTTCATCAAGCATGATAAATATACAACAATAAAAAAAAATTATAAAAATAATTACAGCTTAAAATAGAAACATTAAATTTATAAAAAGTTGTATCATAATGCAACAGATGAAAAGTTAATACTGACCTGTGCTTATGGAACTTCAGGGAAGCAAAGCACAGCAAATTAAAAATTTTAAATCCTGTCATCTTGCAGAAGCATCAGGCAATAGAATGTAGATACTGGAAATTACAACTTCCATACCTCAACTGAAAGGCATGGTATAATTGATGCAGTCCACAGATTCCAACATATAAAATTTTGTGGCTGGTTTGTTGTTTGAATCACTTTGAAAGATCTTTTAAAACCTTTAGGCTCACATTAGGCTCATTCATTGAAACTTGTAGAAGGTGTTTAAAGCCAAAGATTATGATACAACTGGATATCTCTTTGTATACATCACCCACAGTACCATGTCCAATAAATTCACATATATAATAAAATGTTTCTACCTCATCATCACAGGAGAAGCAAATGTGGATTTCTAGCTGTTTTTCCTTCAGATCTTCATTCACACTTTCATCAAACAATAACATAAATGAATTTCTTTTGTTTTTTTTGTTCAGGTTTTGCACACAAATGTGAAGCTATACCAAAAGTAGCAAGGTATACCATTTTGCATAGCTATATTGCTTAGCAATTGAACTGTCTGGAAACAACAGGTTGAAAAGATCATAAATATTTTCATGAGTGAAAAACTGTAGTGGCTTGCAACTTCTTTTAGGGTCTAACATTTCTGCTTTACGTACATTTATAGTACTGCAGAGTCACTGTTCAAATTGCCAAAATTCAAACTTGGTGCATTAGTGTTAGACATGCCTCAATAATGCTAAGAGCCAGTAATAAGGGTTACATTACCAGTAGAAGAAGACTTTTGAATTAAAAGATGCCTATTTTATTAGCAGCTGGTTTGACTTAATAAGTGTGGAATTTTTTTCCCCCTTTAAGTGGCTGTTTAATGCCAACTCCTCCACAGTAGAAATATCAATGTATTTTATGCATAGAAAACAGTACTCTTTGTAAGTAGAATCTTTTTTTTTTCTAAGCCAGTCACAACATTCTTTTCTAGCAAGCTATGCATTGTTAAAATAGTAAGTGTCACATTTATGGTAACAACTCTTAATATACTAAGTAGATTTCACTCTGAATGACTACACTGTATTTTCACAAAAAGAAACACTGTGGTTACCTTTAATAAAACAGGATATACATTGAGTTCATTTAAGACAAACATAATTATTTGAAACTGTGGATAAATCAAACTAAAATGAAAAGTCCCAAATGTTTCCTTTTTTATTACTTTTTTGAAAACATGCTTAATTCTTACTAAAAAGTAAAAACTTCTGTTAAATAAAAATACCTCAGATAATGCATACAAATCTAAGTTCAAATACCAATTTTACCAAGGTTTTAAGAGTGAATTCAATATCCATATGCAACCCAGTAGGGCTGTCTAGAGTGTGTATAGATTTAAGCATGTTAGTTTTCACTGGTACAGTACTTAGATGTATCTGATTTACCTTCAATTTTGTTGTTTACTACCTTTATAACAATTCATTCATAGAGTTCAAACAAAGACTTAGCAGTTGACAGAAGGATCGTAAAAATACAGTATAATACACTTAATATCAAAACAAAATTAAAGTTGTTAGAAGAAGTTGATAAAAACCAGAATACCAAAACGACTAACGTCAATAAATATGGAATATGAAAATTCAAATTTTATTAACTTTGTGAGCTCTTTGCTATGTTAATATAGATCTGTGAATAGATATAAAATATATCCATTATGTTTAATGTTTTAATTTTTATTCGTGGTGGTACGTCATTTAATGCTCACATCTTGTGAGATTAGATGTTATTTTTGTAGACAAGGGACTTAAGTAGAAAAATAAATAATTTAACATATGTGTATTTACTTTCCTTTTAAACACTGACTATACACACACACAGTTACCTTCCTTGACATTTTCATAAGGATTTGGTTAACCAAAATTTCCCTTTATTTGAACTTTTTCTCTCGTCCCAAGAAGTTTGAATTAAGTGAGCTCCATTTATATTAATTACAAAACCAGGGTAACCACTCATCTTAATTACCAGATACCCACTTAATCAGTATTAAAAACTTTCTATGTTCTTGTTAAAAAAAAATAAAAAATACAATGAACCTGCAAAATATATGCTTAGTTTTTATTTCATTCTCAGTTTCACAAAATTCAAGTAGAGTCAAGGATAGAATAAATATTTTAAAAAAGCTGCACATTCATGGACTTAAAAATTTATTCCAAAATTCAAGAATATCCAAGTATTTTCAAGAATTATACAAATGCTGCTTAAGGTGATTCCCTCAGCTACTTGATCTGAATATCACAAGATAAACTGAAGACAAATTTGGCAATACAGCATTATACCATCATCTGATAGAATAAAACTTTTGTACTGGTTATAAATGATATATTATAAAACCTCAGAGAATTACTGGTAATTTTGAAAAATAAAATGAGGTACATACTGGTTAATTCTTGACCAAAGATCAGCCATTTGTGGCCTTAAAAAATACTGAACAGTTTTTTTAATGCAGTGGAAAAACAAATATAGCTCAAGACAGTTTAATTAATTACAGTAATTAATAGACAGATTATTGTAACTTTCTGCACACTTCACTCAGTAGAGCTGCAAAAAATAAGCATTCTCTTACTGCCAAAAGTTTCTCTTGGTGCACTCGTGAATGATCCAATTTTGTGTAAAGAAATAAAAGAAAAAAATTTAACGTTTTTTGTGTTTATTATGACTATATCTGGTGATTTTAATTGCTGAAGTAATCCTGTAAAAATTTCACCTTTTGATAGTACTTTTTATTATAAAATGTTACTGCTGCACTTTGTGAAAATTGAAATTACTCTCACCCACAGAATTCTAAGAGTGATCACCCTTACAGAAAAAAAAAAAAAAAAAATGTCAGCAACACTGAGATGGGTGTGACAAAGGGGTCTGACGTTCTAGTATGTCTCCATAACAAAGAAGATTGAAGGAAATAAAATTATAATTTGCCTTAGTTAAATTTGTATTCTAATGAGCAATTTATGTTAAATTCTATACTTCAGAAAGAGGAGGAGGAAGACCTAGAGAACAAAAATGTCACAATCCTCATAACTATGGTAGACTGAGGATATATTTTTTAAATATTTCTTTATAATAAAAATAGGAACTCAAAACTTATATAATATTTACATTTGATATATTAATTAAATTTTGATTCCCAGTTTACTGATATACACCAACAATAAAGTAGTTTAACTTCACTTTGAACATAGCTCTAAAATGTCAGGACATGCATACTTTGACTTACCTTATTTGAGAAGATTAATGACACTATCAATTAACTGACTAGTAAATACCTCTAACTGCCAAGCTCTACTGGTAATATAATTTTGTTCAGTACTTTATTTTAACAGATAATGTGATTTACTTGTACGTGTCTACTTGCACATACATTTGTAAAGAGATACAACAACTTAATTTTATTAGTAAAAAAGAATTAACCAAATATATACAAAATAAGCAATAATGACTCAGACTGTCTCTGATCCAACCACTACATAAAAGTTTAGTATTCATAAACTAGTTCCTACTAGATGTAGTGCATATGAAAATATTCAAAGTTAAGAAAAAAAATTATTTACCTGTTTAGGATATCTTAAGGCAACATAAGGTTGAGGCTGACCTTGTGCATCTTTACGAACTGCAACAAGAATTACAGAGCAAAATATAGAATTGCTCTCAGGTCCCTTTGCATAAGAAACCTGTAAAAACATTTTAGATGAATATATAAAACTAATCTTACTGTTAAAATATTTATATACACATTGCATGCTTTGGGAAATGTGTAAAACTAGTTTCCTTTAATATACAAATTTCTACAATATTTAACTCTCAAATAATTCTATTTTTCTTAAACACCGTGCTTTTGAGATCTGTATTAAATCAAAATTTAACTAACTGACCTTTCACCCACCTCTCAGCCGTCTTGGTTAAAATCAACAAAACTCAAACTTAACAGTCTCAATATATCTTACATTTTGATGAGCAAGAAATACATAATTCCACATAAACAGTGAACTTCACCCATGTTAAAAGAAACACAGGAATGACTGACAAAAAACAAACCTTTTCTACAGCTAAGTGGGTTGATATATAGGTGGGCGCTAACAGAAAGACAAACTAATCATGCACATATAAACTGACTTAAACTGATATAAAGTGAAATTTACTTGCTATTGGTTACACAGACATAGAGATAGTCTAACAAATATAAGTGTACAGACAGAATGAGTACAGATACAAATAAAGAGAAGTCATTAGAATATCATTTTGGCAAACTCTTCTGTTTTAATTGAAGTCATTGACAGTAAATATAACAAGTACATTATTTCATTATTCTCAAGATGGATGGTATGGGTATTAAAACTATTTTAATTAAAGTACAGAACAACATTTTGACATCAAATAATCTTCAGGTTAACCTGAAAATGACCTAAGAAGGTCAAAAAGTTGTTCTGCACTTTATTTTAATTAAAGTTTTAATGCCCACACCAGCCATCTTGAGAATACACTTTTACTTCAAACAAGTTTCTCATCATCACAAATTACATTATTCACAGTTACCTCACAAATCAAATTAGCCAATAAAAAAAAAATATCTAGAATTCAAGATGAAGAATAATTTGTAATAATGCACTAGCACTGAGTAATTACACTGGTAGATGTTCAGGCTTTATAAAAACACACAAATTTTGTTGTTTAACATAATACAGACACTTCCAGAATACTATATCAGAGCAGTAGCTTCTAGAATATAGAACTTTAACTTTTATACAAGACTTGAATTTTATAATTTTCCTATGCCAAAAATATATTTCCTGTAAATATTTATTTCCCCTCACTTAAATATTAATTCTTGTTCTGTGCTCCCTTCTATATGCAAAAATGTTTTTCACATGCCACTACCTTTAAGCTCCCATGTACCTTACAATCCACTGGTTCAAATACATCTCATATGTAAATTATAATGTGACAATCATCCACTAATAAGAATGCAACCAATAGTCCTGACTCACATGTCTTCCTCTATTCAACTCTACTGAACTATCACTATCACTTGGAGTTTTTTCAGTGGTTAACAGTTGCAGACATGGGTGAAAAAGAGGAGAAGCACATACATATGGGAGAGAATAATGGTAAGATAAAGATCCGAATCAGCAAATAACAAATCTCAATTC